>NC_044990.1:61374907-63774907 GCF_008728515.1 Papio anubis | reverse complement strand
ATTCAGAGATTTCTTCTTGGCTTGGATCCATTGCTGATGAGCTAGTGTGATCTTTTACGGGTGGTAAAGAACCTTGCTTTGTCATATTACCAGCATTGTTTATCTGGTTTCTTCTCATTTGTAATAATTTTGACCGAGTGTAAATTTTCCAGGGCAGAATCTGGGAGTGGGAAGTGAACAGGAAGCGCAGATTGGAGCACAGAAGCTGCAGTGGGGAGGCAGGAAGCCTGAGAGCCCTGCTTGCTTTCTCAGCAGGGAGGCTTGTGGCCTGCAGCAAACCATTTCTTTCAAAGGGTCTGTGCATTCTTCCTGTTTTCTTGTTATGTTCCTACAGTATCTCTTAGAGCAAAAGCTCACAGGGTATTCCCTTGATGTGGTGTTCTCCCTCTTCCCCTGGGGATGGGGCTTCCTGAGAACTGAACTGCAGTGATTGTTATTTCTCTTCTGGGTCCAGCCAACCCGCGGAGCTCTCAGGCTCCAAAGTGGTACAAGGGAGTGTCTACGAAGAGTCCTGTGATGTGATCTGTCTTCAGGTCTCTCAGCCATGGACACCAGCACATGCTGCCGTGGAGATAGCAGGGGAGCAGACTCTGTGTGGTACCTTAGTCGTAATTTTGCTTAGTGTGCTGGTTTTGTCAGTTGCTGGTTGTGCTAGCAGTAAAATTGTTCCATGGACAGACTCAGGACCTCTGTTTAGTCAGGATGTTACAGGCAGTGGAGTTAACTGTTGTTTTCTTCTTTCTTGGGGCAGGGTTGTTCTTTTATTAGTTGCTGTAATGGTTTGTATTGGTTGGCCTCCAGCCAGGAGATGGTGCTGGTGCTTTCAAGAGAGGATCAGCTGCAGTAGTATAGGGAGGATACAAGCTTGCATTAGGGTTGCTTGGATAAGTCCTCAGGCTTTCCAGGTAGTGGGCAGGGCTATAGAGCTCCCAAGAGACTGTCTTTTTTCTTTGGCTACCAGGGCAGGTAGAGAAAGACCATCAGTTGGGGGCAGGGCTAGGTGTGTCTAAGCTCAGACTCTCCTTAGGCTGGGCTTGCTGTGGACACTGTGGAGGATGGGGGTGTGTTTCTCAGGCTGATAGAGTTATGTTCCCAGGGGCATTATGGCTGCCTCTGCTGCATCATACAGGTCACCAGGGAAGTGGGGGAAAGCTGGCAGTGACAGGCCTTCCTCAGCTTCCATGCAGCCAGAAAGACCAGTCTCACTCCTGCTGTGCTCCCCCAATAGCACCCAGTTTATATCCAGGAAGGTGGTGACGAGCAGGGATGGGAATGGGAACTTGCCCCAGGCCACAAGCCTCCCTGCTGAGAAAGCAAGCAGGGCTCTCAGGCTTCCTGCCTCCCCACTGCAGCTTCTGTGCTCCAATCTGCACTTCCTGTTCACTTCCCACTCCCAGATTCTGCCCTGGAAAATTTACACTCAGTCAAAATTATTACAAATTTCCTCTGGAAGTTTCCTTCTCCCTGTGGTCTTTCCCCAGTTTCACTGGCCACCCTCCCCAAGTCAGAAATCGGTTCCCTGGTTTTCCATGGGGACTGGGAGTGCCTATAGGGCTCGTCCTGCTGTTTCTTCTACTTTTATATTTTGCATGGCTATCTAAATTCATTTCACCTCTAGGTAAGGTTAAATCCTTCTCCTGTGATCTGGATTTTTAGGCTCCCCAGCGAGGATGTGTGTTGGGAGGCAGACTTTCCCCGCCTCACACTTTGTGCACTCACCGTGTTTCGGCTGTTTCTCAGAGTTTGCAGCAGCAAACCATTTCTTTCAAAGGGTCTGTGCATTCTTCCTGTTTTCTTATTATGTTCCTGCAGTAGCTTTTAGAGCAAAAGCTCACAATATGAATCTCCACACGCAGTTCTGTCCATCTGAGTGGGAGATGCAAGTTAGTGTTGACTCCTCTCTGCCATTTTTCAGGATCCATATATCAGTTTCTTTTTATTTTAAACATTGCAAAATGTAGCTACTTAGTGATTAATCTTACCATAACATTGAAATCAGAAAACATATAACCCAAATGCAACCCATGCAGTCTGTATTATTCAGTGAACTTGTATAGTAAATTAAGCTCCCAGGTCAACCTATGTTCTGTCATTTTTGATAAGAGCAAAATGAATTAAGGTAATAGAGCTGGCCTGATTATATTACCTGATTAGCAAGATGAGGCAGGTTAAAATTCCTCAGTGACATATCGTGTATATAAATAGTGCTCTTGGCAGAGAGTAATAGAAGTAGCCATAATCCAGGTCAAACCAGGATCATGATCTCTTTTGATGGATAGATTTTAAGAATTTATAACATGATACTTTATAATAGTTCAGTAACCACTACATCAATAGTGATATATACACGATATGTCACTGAAGAATTTTAACCTGCCTAATCTTGCTAATCAGGTAATATAGAGGGTTTGGTGAGTAAGAAGAATGACAGTAATGTTACAACAGAGTTACAACCTATGGAATGATAGTTTTAAGAATCAGAATTAGAAATCACAGTGAAATATTCTACTATGGTGAGGACAGATTAAAAACAAGCAAAAAAAAGAAAGGACACATGCTATTCTTTTTTCACATGTTTAAATTATATTTCTATATGGATTAAATATATTTCCTTCTAGATATTCTTTCACTCAGGAGACAAAAAACATTGTATTGGGCATAGTTTTAAAAAAATATTCTCACTATCCACGAACTCTTCCTGTTAGTGCTTATTTGGAATCACTCACCTTGAGACCTTGGAAAAAGATCTTATGGAAAAAACTTGGAAAATTTTGGCTCATGGTAGCAGCAAATGTGATCCCCTCAGAGAACTCTGCTAGAGAAATAGCTTCACCTGCAAATGTATAGAAACAGCAGCATGTATTTCTCAGAGTTCTGAAGGCTATGAAGTCCAAGATCAAGGTACTGGCTGGTTTTGTTTCTAGAGAGGATCCTCTTCCTACTCTACCATCTTGATGTATCTCTACATGGCAGAGAGAAAAGGGAAGCAAGCTCTCTCCTATCTCTTAGAAGGGAAACATCTTTATCATCTTATCACCCTCCAAAGGCTCTATTTTCAAATACTATCACCTTGGGGATGAGGGTTTAAACATATGAATTTTGGGATGACGCAGACATTCAGTCTATAGCAGCAAGATTTCCTTTTTTAAGGCCAAAAAATATTCCACTGTGTGTATATACAGCATTTTCTTTATCCATGCAGCTGTTGCTGGACATTTAAATTGTTTCTGTATCTTGATTCATGTGAATAATGACTGAAATGAGCATAATAATGCAGACATCTCTTTGAGATCCTGTGAGTAGAGAGACAAAGAGAATTGTTATTCAATTGATATAAAATATCACTTATATAGAATCATTAAGTTCTGTAGATCTACTGTACAACATTATGCCTACAGTTAAGAGCACTGTATTATATACTTTATAATTTATTGAGAGTAGATGTCATGTTTCCTTACCACAAAAAAAAAAAAAAAACCTCTCTTAGTTTGCCCTTAAACTTCTCCAGGTCCCATTTAAACCACTAATGTACACAGTCTTACATACCAGAGCACAAGACAGGGGTCATACGCATTTAAATTATAACTGCATATTACTCATGGGAGAAGGAGACATATCTTGCTAATCCAATATTTCCTCTCTACTTTTTCCTGGTTCCTGATGTTGACATAACAACCCCAATCCTTTCATCATGAGCAATATGTGAATACGAGGAAGAGGTGAAACTGTGTGCCTTCACGGGATTACTAACTTCCTGCAGATTTAGAAAGTGCTGCTGATCACCTGAGAGTTAACCAGGTATATAAAAGCTGCATCAATCTCTGCCACTTTTAAGTTGCCACTTTTAAGAACCTCGCTATTGACAAGGCCACAGTCTTTTCTCAAAGATGTATCTGCCTGATACTTAGCAGCACATTCATCTATGCATTCAATTCATAAAACATTCATAGAGTGAATATTCTGTATTAGGTATCACTTTAAAACTGAGCATAGACTCATGAACCAGACAGTGAGGGTATTGCTCTTGTTAAGCATTCAGTTAAGAGAGAGTAAAGATGAGTGTCATATTGAATAATAAAATGAAACAATGTTGTATACAAAAGGTACATACTTACACTGGGTTACAAGAAGATACTTACTTTCTTTTTTTGTTATTATACTTTAATTTCTGGGATACATGTGCAGAACATGCAGCTTTGTTACATAGGTATACCCATGCCATGGCGATTTGCTGCACCCATCAACCTGTCATCTACATTAGGTATTTCTCCTAATGCTCTCCCCCCGCAACCTCCCACCCCTCAACAGGCCCCAGGTGTGTGATGTTCCCCTCCCTGTGTCCATGTGTTCTCATTGTTCAGCTCCCACTTATGAGTGACAACATGCAGTGTTTGGTTTTCTATTCCTGTGTTAGTTTGCTGAGAATGATGGTTTCCAGCTTCATCCATATCCCTGCAAAGGAAATGAACTCATTCTTTTTTTATAGCTGGATAGTATCCATGGTGTATATGTGCCACATTTTCTTTATCCAGTCTATCATTGATGGGCATTTGTGTTGGTTCCAAGTCTTTGCTATTGTGAACAGTGCTGCAAAAATCATACATGTGCATGTGCCTTTATGGTAGAATGATTTATAATCCTTTGGGTATAAACTCAGTAATGGGATTGCTGGGTCAAATGGTATTTCTGGTTCTAGATCCTTGAGGAGTTGCCACACTGTCTTCCACAGTGGTTGAACTATTTACATTCCCAGCAACAGTGTAAAAGTGTTCCTATTGCTCCACATCCTCTCCAACATCTGTTGTTTCCTGACTTTTTAATTATTGCCATTCTAACTGGTGTGAGATATCTCATTGTGGTTTTGATTTGCATTTCTCTAATGACCAGTAATGATGAGTTTTTTTTATTGTTTGTTGGCTGCATAAGTGTCTTCGTTTGAGAAGTGTCTGTTTGTATCCTTAGCCCACTTTTTGATGGGGTTGTTTGTTTTTTCTTGCAAATTTGTTTAAGTTCCTTGTAGATTCTGGATATTAGCCCTTTGTCAGATGGGTAGATGGCAAAAATTTTCTCCCATTCTGTAGGTTGCCTGTTCACTCTGATGATAGTTTCTTTTGCTGTGCAGAAGCTCTTTAGTTTAATTAGATCCCATTTGTGAAGGACCTCTTCAAGGAGAACTACAAACCACTGTTAAAGGAAATAAGAGAGGACACAAACAAATGGAAAAACATTACATGCTCATGAATAAGAAGAATCAATATCGTGAAAATGGTCATACTGCCCAAAGTAATTTATAGATTCAATGCTGTCCCCATCAAGCTACCACTGACTTTCTTCACAGAATTAGAAGAAACTACTTTAAATTTTATATGGAACCAAAAAAGAGCCCATATGGCCAAGACAATCCTAAACAAAAATAACAAAGCTAGAGTCACCATGCTACCTGCTTCAAATTATACTACAAGGCCACAGTAACCAAAACAGCATGGTACTGGTACCAAAACAGATATATAGACCAATGGAACAGAACAGAGGCCACAGAAATAACCCCACACACCTACAACCATCTGATCTTTGACAAACCTGACAAAAGCAAGCAATGGGGAAAGGATTCCCTATTTAATAAATGGTGTTGGGAAAACTGGCTAGCCATATGCAGAAAACTGAAACTGAACCCCTTCCTTACACCTTATACAAAAATTAACTCAAGGTGGATTAAAGACTTAAATGTAAGACCTAAAACCGTAAAAACCCTAGAAGTAAACCTAGGCAATATCATTCAGGACATAGGCATGGACAAATACTTCATGACCAAACACCGAAAGCAATGACAGCAAAAGTCTTTTATTTTATTTTTTTTTGAAATGGAGTCACTCTGTCACCCAGGCTGGAGTGCAGTGGCATGATCTTGGCTCACTGAAGCCTCCACCTCCCGAGTTCAAGCAATTTTCCTGCCTCAGCCTCCCAAGAAGGTGGGATTACAGGTGCCCACCACAACGCCTGGCTAATTTTTGTATCTTTAATAGAGACAAGGTTTCACCACGTCGGCCAGGTTGGACTTGAACTCCTGACCTCAAGGGATCCGCCTGCCTCAGCCTCCTAAAGTGCTGGGATTACAGGCATGAGCCACCACGTCCAGCCAAGAGGATACTTTCTGAAGCTGAAATCTGAGTACTAATAAACATCTATCCATCTAAAATTCAGGGGAAGAATTCAAGCACAAGGAACAGCCATTGCAAAGACCAAAACTGTGGAAGTAGCACACTACCATTATGGAAAATAGAGATGTCCAGGATGGCTGGAACATGATAAGCATATGAAACCCCTCTATGCCTTTCTCTCATTTGTCCTCATGGCCCACTTTTAATACAGACATTGCTGTGAGAACCAGTTTTGCACAGGTAAAAACCTGTCTCCGCTCTCTGCCTTACTGCAACACCCTCTTGAGCTTTCTTCTCCAATTGTATAGGGATGACTTGGCATTGGACCCCTGGCAGAAACCTTGACCCACTGGCATGTGGAAGCAGGGGGTTGGGACACAGTGAATGGGGACCAAACATTGTATTAATTTCCTCTGTTTTCTTAAAGTAACAAACAAACACAAGGAACCTCTATACCTTTATCTACTTAGTGTCACCAAGCTTTATCTCATTCCAGGTATGGGGAAAAAAAGACATTTTGTGGTGCAAAACTATGTCTCAGTCCATTTACTTTTTCACTTAATTCTGTGTCCTCTAGATAACTGATTTAGAACCTGATGAATTTTTCCTAACTTTCAAGTTTGGAGTATTGTACAGAAGAAAAAAGCAACAGGGCTTTAATATTTCAGGTTATCTGTCTGCCTCAGGTGAATAATGTACATACCTTTCTGTCAGAATAAGGGAGCAATAGATAGACTATGCCACAGTGAACAGGTAAATACAAATGATCCTGTCGCTGCCTTCTTTCTGTTTCTCTTGTCATCAGGCACTGGCACTACAGCACAGCAGATACTTGAGGAACAGGTGCTGGGGTGGAAGATGTCAGGAAGAGTATAGCTATGAAAGAATCTGGAGAATGGGAAGATCCTGTGAGACGATTAGTGGGAACATTTGGTGAGTAGTCTTTTGATAATTTAGGAGATTTCTTGTTCTTTCCCTTTCTCTGGGAAACTCAGAATTCTTGGGATTCAACACTGATTTTGAATAATATCTATATATTTCAACCACTGTGTTAGACAGCCTATATACATGTTTTTATGTATGTGTATATATACATACACACACATACACACACAAACACATATATATCTGTGTAGGAGATGTAAGATATATACATATTATATATATATTTACATATGTAGTTATATATATGCTATATATGCTTTTATATATATAAAGTAGGATATAGTTAGATAGATCGATAACATTTAACAACATAGCAAGAGTCAGGCATAGATTTATAAAAAATAAAACTCAAACTCAGCAGGTGTATAACAAAATACTTTATTGCAAATATTTTTAACCTTAGATCACAATATTGGTTGACCAGCCATCTATCAGTAAACTAATATCATATAGGACTTCTTTGTGGTGATTCTGAAGAAAAATATAGAAATATAGTAAATGTGTTTATTAAAGTCATGAGTTTGTGATTATATAGAAAAATACAAAAAAACCCTAGAAATTGAAATTATAATTTTATGGTAGGATATGAGATTACAAAATTAAATTATTCAGTCTAGGTTTAGACAGACTTGTTCTAGCATTGTGTCTTGACAGTATCAAATGCATGGTCCATCACAAACATAAAGCTGGTATCCATTTGCAGGCAGACTCTGTGGGTGGCTCTGTTTTTACTCTTTATATTGGTCAATTTCAATGAGAGATCATTAGTTTTGCTTTTGTGAGCAAAACTATCAGAAAATTCACTTTTCCCAACAGGACTTAACCAAGACATTCTAATCATAATCCTTTATTTCAAGAAATGTCACTAACACGGCAAGCCAGGCATCCATTGCCACCCTGGTAGATCTTTATGTGGATAAAACTTGCCTTTAAGCTGCAGACAGCTCTTTAATCTTATAATGGTTCAGAATTGTCCAACTGTATTCAGTTTTTAGACTTTTCACTGGAAGAGAAATCCACCCTGAGTCTCTTATTTTATTAACCTATTTGGCTGGATAGATCAAAGTTTTAAAAATAATAAGACCAGGATTTCTATGACTTTATATAATGATACAATTCTCCTACAGTTCTTGTGACTTTAGTACCTACAGAGATTAGAACATTTTTATTTTATATTTGGCATTGTGTAAATTTAAATCACAGAGTTGTTCCCATTATTGTATTTGAGATGCAAATTCTTAAAAACAAATGAAAATATACCTATAAATCTAACTTTTCTTTTAATACTGCAAGAAAATAACAGCTTCAATAAAATAACAGCTAAAAAGGTCACATTTTTATGACAAAATCTAAGCTTTTAGTGACTCCTTTTTTCTATATTACTATTTTTTACACCGCAAACATACTAGAATCTCACAATTGTGTCACTTCTCATGGCCCTTTACTTCATTATTTTATCTCCCCTTTTTCTTTTCCTTTTATTAAAGCAGCAGAGGTCTGTTTGGAGCCCCCCTGCTTGGCACTGCTGCAGGGATTTAAACTGCAGCAGGTTCAAAGAAACAAGAATTATAAGGAGAAACCTTGGATTTATATAGATTCTTTTGAAGAGTTCAAAGTATGAGAAACCTTGCGTGGTCAGGGTTAAGGTTACAAAGGGTAGACCATGCAATCGCTGTATTCCTGTCAGCCTCTCATCCTTCTATATGATTCCAAAAACACCTTATTGAAAATAGTAGGTACATTGTCAGTTAGAGTCCCATCAGGAAACACAGTTCTACTCGTATTTTTCAAGATTCTTTATGAAATATTTACAGAAGTAAGGGCCAGGTTAAGGGAAATAACAAAGAGCGTTGAGACATTCAGAGTCTAACATGTCTTTTCTGGTCTTACACTGGAAAAGATAACAGGAGGAAATCATGCTACTGAAGCCCAGTGAGAGTTGGAGCCATGGGCGAAGGGCTGGCCAAGGGGTGCCATAGTGATCAGTGGATATGGGCACCATCTTAAAATGCTGCCCACAGCAAGAAGGGTGAGTAAGAGTGATTCCTCCTCCTATCCTCTGATCTCTCTGTAGCTCCAGATTAGCTCACCTAACTGGAAGCAAATCTGTATGGAAGCCTGAGTGATGCAGTCTATAGAGGTCCTTCTATTAGGACACAAAGAATAGAGAACGAATGTGAAACAAGGTTAAAAAAAAAAAAAAAAGGCACAGTCATGACTTTTGCCATTTCATTTTTTTTTTCCTTTGCTCAAAGTGAGTAATTTGTATTCAGTAGAGGGAAGACAAGATTTTAATAAATTATAATATTACTGTGGGATGATATCAATTAAGTCATCCTGCCACTAAAACATAAATTGTAGCATTAGCCAGCTCCAGAACTCATCATATGAGGGAGCGAAAACTGGGGGGAGAAAGAGTTTGAAATAGCCAAATAATAATAGGTAAAGGAAGTGCATAGTTGTGAAGATGTGAGGAAATATACAACACACAGAACATAAGAACATGGGTAGAAAAAGTATAAATAGGTAGAAATAGTCCTTTTATTTTGCTTAATTGTATTTTGTTCATGGTTCTTATAAAAATTTTCTATATTTAGGTACTTATTTCTTTGAAATTATATATCCCCACATACCCAAAATAGTATTGTTACAGTGGTTGATCATGCTGCACACAATAGAAACATTTCAACGCATCATTCACCTAATCCTTCAGACTTATTCTTCAGTATTACAGGAATGGTATAGCCCTTCAACTTTATGACCATAGGCTAGTATTGAACACAGATTTCAATCAATTAATCAATCAATTTGTTCGATTCAAGAATTCATGTTAACATGAAATTACAATGCACAATTTGATAGATTCCACCCTGTTAACTCTGTATTATCCTTATTCCTGTAACCCTTTTGGGATCCTTTTCCGCTAATACTCCCCCAACTCAACTGATACACTTAGAATGATTTCACTGTTCCTTTGGTATATATGTATGTTCTTTGGGAGCCAAATTCATTTTTTTTCCCTCTGGACTATGTTGGAGTTTAACTTTTGTTAAATTATCTGGACCTAGTGATTGTTCTTAAAGAACACAGGGTTCTCCTTGCAAATAAACTGACTGTGATAAAATCATGGCATGACCTTTATTGAAGGAAAGACTTGTTCCTCATGCAAGGAATGATGGGCCTGGAATCCAGGTGTTCAGATTCATCAACATCTGCCAAATCTCAACTCCTTGTACTTCAAGGCCCTTTTGTTTTCCACCTACTATTTGAGACCTAGCATTTAGCTGACCTGCTGGGCAGCCTGCATAATAAGATTTTTGTTTTTTAATGATATATTAGCGAAAAAATGCTTTAGATTTGAAATACTTATCAGAAAAGCCATATATCATAAAAAGTAGCAATGCAATTCTTAAACTAAATCATAAGGTAAAATAAAAGATGCATTTTTTTTCTCATTGTGGTTTTGATTTGCATTTCTCTAATAACCAGGGATGATGGGTGTTTTTTCTTATGTTTGTTGACTGCATAAATTTCTTCTTTTGAGAAGTGTCTGTTCATAACGTTTGCCCACTTTTTAATGGTGCTGTTTGTTAATCCTGATAGGTTTATGTTGGGCTAGTAATAAAGCCTAATGGTGATTGAATGAGTTTTAAGAGAAGAAAAAATGCACTGGGCACTGAAGTAATATTATGTTATAATTCTATCGTTGGCATATAACTGTTATGCATATATATGCACATATATCTGATTGCAACAATTTATAATATAATAAAGATACAAACTTAATCTCAAGGATGTGATAATTCAGGAAAAGTTATAATTCAGTAAAAAGTAGAAGCAGCCCTCTTAACCTAGTTTTCTTAATAACAGAGCTGAGGTCAAAACTTATGTGCTAATATTTTTATTGAGATGTGATAGTCTCAGAAAGACAAGAATAAGACAAAATGAAAAGTGTTTCAGTAAACTTGGTCATAGCTCTGCAACACACATATAGGACTGCTTGGCCATACTGGACATCTCAAAGACCATTTAAAACAAATGGATCTTGGTATGGTCCATATGGGTAAGGAAGGGTAAACAATGTATTTGCTTGCACCTCACATTTTTTGGTCTCTCATTTGTCAAATCTAACCACCCCCCTCCCCCACCAATACTCTCCAGCCTGAGGATGAAATATTCCCAGGACTCTGTCTCTATAAAATCTGAGGCTTTAGTCACTGAAATTAGTTGTTAAAATTATGTTTTTTTTGTTTCGTTCTTTTAACCCCTGAGAACAGAAACAGGAAGAAACGCCCAAGTGAATCCTCTTAGTTTTAGATATAATTTCTCATTCCTCATAAATATAAAGGCAAACTTTATCTTCTTCATAATCAGAATTATTTCAGCCAGCAGAATAAATGCACTTCATGCCCATTCCAATTTGTCCATCCATATAACTCTTCCTTAGGCTTATTTTATCAGCTCTTCCAGCATTTCTCTTTACTGGCTTCTAATAAAACAGGCCAAGCTATTTGTCAGTGCCCAACAGATAGTATATCTCTCTACTTCCAGATACTCCTCTCCTCATATTAAGTTGATGACAAATTGTACTACTCCTAGCTCTTTCCAGTGGAAAGATTTATCTTTACCACTGTTTTTTAGGACTCTCCATTGGTGGGGCTATAAAATGGCAGAAGCGTATCCTAGCAAATGCCAGCTTAGTGCACTAACCAATCTCTTAAACAAGGCGAAGACATTTTCTCCTCTCTCAATTTTTCATAGGAAATACTTTAAGAGGCCAAGGACATGAACTAAAAGAGAAGAAAAGAGGAAAGTAACATGAGTTTCTGGCCCACTTATGTATATAAATTGCTAACTTCCGAATCTGTTTAAAGCTGGACTCTAGTGTACATTTTCTGTCACACAATTTGTAACTGGCCATGCACAATTTTACAAACTGATAGATATGCTATAGATATGCTATGTGGTTCACTTTTCAATCACTTATCTTCACTGGGGCAAATTAATGAAAACATGAGAAGATGTGTTTCAGAGAGAAAAATTCTTGGCTCTAAAATGTTCTAGAATTATAGAATTCCAAGCTGCGTCTGTCCTATCAGGCCTTTCCAGTGACTCTTTGTAACATCTTTATCCACTATACATACTTAAAGCACCATCAGATATGCCAAGCAATGTGGACTAAGTGCTTTCTCACACATCTTTGATTGACCACAGAGCTTCTGAGTCTGTCTCAAAGCAAACACCTGCAGAGGTACCCAGTAAATAGGGCTCAGTTACACTCCTAAATGTGATATACAATGTCTCTAAAATCCAAAGACCTTCACCAAACACTGCTCCTCTTTCATTAATATAGGCTATGAAAGGTGCAAAAACTCATCCTTTATCATAGAAAGCATATCCCAGCACATTACAGACTATTTGAATTTTAAAGAAATCAATATTTCGAATAACCATTTAATCTCTGCTAATTGTATCTGCCCACCTCTGGCACACATTTCTTTCTATATCGTTTAGGATATTTGATACTCCATACTCACTGGATCCAATTATCATGATGTAATCAGTACATCGCACCCATGGAATGTCTAATGAAATGTCAACATTACTAAAGTCCCTGCAGAATAAATTGTAAAGAGAATAAGAAAATTAACATAGCTCTCAGGCAAGACAATTAGTGTGTACTACTGCCTTTGTCAGGTAACATTTAATTGCTTTTGATTCTCTCTACTGATGGAATATCAAGATGTAATGATTCAGCACTCAATACCATGTTGTTCTGTCCCCAGTAAAAGATACCGTATTTGCAGTAGCAGTTGCAATTGGGGCTGGACTTTGGTTAAGTTCAAAGTTGTCTACCATCATCCATCTGGTATCCGCAGAGGGCAGACAGATAATTGAACAGAAGGTATGGAGAGGACAGCTACACCAGCAACCTCCAAGTCTTTATTAGCATCACTAATCAGTGTACATCATCATGCAATGTGTTATTGTTTCTAAATTACTATGTTGGCAAAGTAGGGAGAAGTGTCTATGTTTTTATGTGGTCTTTCTGACCCTAATATGCTGTAACCTATAAATTAGTGATGAAAGGTTTGAGAATTTATTAATATATCAATCCCAAGTTATTAAATTTTGACCCAGAAGAAATAACCACGGTTATGTTGGTGGCCCCCTTCTGTTCAACTCTAAAAAAAAAAAAAAAGTAAAATTTTTAGCATGTGGCCTTAGTAACTCCAACTCTATCTGGAAAACCATGATGGCATTTTTTGTTGTGTGGTGTCAGTGTCAGAAAAGACAACTTCTCAAACATTTCTTACAATGTCTTGACTTTTTTTTTTTTTTTTTTTAATTATGCTGGTAAATGCATGCATGTCCTTTGGCATTACAGGGTTATTCCTCAGGGGCACCTGATCTCTACCTGTGGAAATGACCTATGGATTTGCGAACTAGAAATTGAGGGAAGAACCATACTTTTCCCCTTTTTTCATGTTTCCCAGCTTTATTGAAAGGTACAGTTGGTATGCAAAAAACTGCATATAATTAATGTATACAATTTGGTAGGTTTGGACATATCTATACACTTGTGTTACCATTACCACAATCCAGATAATCAACATGTCCATTCTCTCCCAAAGTTTTCATGTGTCTTTTGTGTGGGGGGTTGGGGTGTGTATGGTAAATATATTTGTCATGAAGTCTATCCTCTTAAAAAATGCATACTCCTCAGTTCTTGAGCTTTTATGGATACAAATCAAGTCATACCATAGTTGGCTATCCATCTCTTTTCTAGGAAAACCATGATCTAATTAGTCATTATTACAAAGCCCTGTGGATCAGGTTATCTTGATGGCCTCTCAGGTATTGTTGCCCATTGATAGTAATGTTTTTCTCATTGATTCTGAAGGGTAAGTTTTGGCATCTGGTTTTGGCCATGCCATAGTCCCACCATGTCTATTGATTATTAGGAGGTCCGTGGCATTATCCTCCCACTGAAAACTCCACCATGCAGAGAATGATTACCATTGAAATTCTAAGAAATGTTGGAGTCCCCTGTATGAGTGAATTCCTTACTAACTTAGTCCTGTTCTTAGGAAACTCTAAGAACATAATCAGGTAGTAATTTGCCTGGTCTTGTATAAATCCATTCTAGCATTTCCGCTTCTTTCTATTTTTGTTCCTTTTTCAACACTCTGGTTCTTTTTCACAGTTCTCAAAAACCTTTACTGAGGTTTTTCAATGAGGAAGTTCATTGAAAACTAGTATAGATACCACATAAGAATTTCCAAGACTAAAAGAAGACATGAATTTTGTAATACAGTTGGTTCCACGAAAGTATCAGTAGTCTAGTATATTGTGTCCAACATTTTTTTGTGGCAAATTCAGCTTTTAATATCAAAGTGAAAAACTATTTTAAGAGATCTAGTTGAAGGAGTCAGACTTGGAAATGTGTTGAAGTTTTGGGAGTGTACACCAAGTTGGGTGGTATTGATTTGGTTCCAGGAAACAACTCCATTTGAGACCCAGTAAGCTGTCTGTATGAAAAGGAGGAAGGAAAACATTGGCAAATAAGTTATCAGAGAAAAAACTGACTAAATAAATTCTGATGTCGAGGCCCTAACCAAGTGAAAAGGGGTTTAAGGCAATTTTCCAAGCTATACAAAGACAGAGAGACAATCAGAAAAGCAAAGCCAAAGTTCATCGTAAAAAATGAGGCAAACGAGCAGAGAAACTTGGATTTTTATTAGGAGTATCTCCAGTTGGCAATGGCTTGTAAATCTAATCTAGAACAAAAATAAGAATAGTGTTTTTAGATTCTGCATATTCTTGATAATGAAAATTGTAAACCTTTTTTATGTCATACACAGAATTTGCAATTCTAAGGCAAGACTAACATATTTTGGCAGGTCTAAGAAGTAAGAAACTAAGAAAATAATTCCTGCTCCTTAGTTCTGTTTGTGCATTTTTTTTTTTGAAACAAAATTAAGTGAAATTATTATAAAATTAGAACATCTTGCAAAAATTATTTGTATTTTTCTAGTAATTTCTTTGATGTTTAGATTGACATGTTATGCTAATATGTAAAATAACTTCTAAATAAATATCACCTCTACCATTTTCCAGGGCCTATGAAGAAAAAAATGTAATATTAACAATAATTTTCTGTTTTTAATAAATGGTTAGCTAAACATATACCAATCTGGAAAAAAATGTTTTTTATATGATTTAAAGGTTTCTGGAGGTTTTAAAGACATAAGATACCAAACTAATATGACAATATTTATATAATTATTATAAAATTAAACAAAATGCTAATAAATGATTTCCAGAATTTTGGCTTGAAATATCTTAAGTTTTATATTCAGATATTTTGAATCTTTCAATAAATACTTAAAATAATGATTTCTATCTTAAATCCACAGAAAAACTTAAAGAAGCCGAGAATTTTATAATTAGAAACTATTAGTGTTTCAGAAAAATATGGATCAATATGATCAATTTGGTTTCGTCTTCATGTAGGCAGAATATGTTAATTCTTATTCGGTGTTAGTAAAGACGTTATGAAGGCGCATATGCTTCTGAATGTTTTCTCTTCTGTTGCTTACATTATAGCATTAGAGAATGCCAGGCCAAGTGTGTCATCCCCAGCAAAATTGAAAACCAGGGTGTCTCAGGTCAGCCAGTATCACATACATAACTAAGGGATTGACAGATTTAACAAACGAGCTGAGACAGAGATGGACACTTTGAGGAAAACATATCATTCCACCTCTTCACTTTCCTGGGTTGCATGCACTCTAGCTTATTTCCTATGACTGCTCTTTTTAATAATTATTCACCTCTGCCTAATTTCATGTTGAAACAATTCATAGAATTTTTAAATTCCAAAACAATGTTTTCCTTTCTATTAGTTCTCTTGGGCTCTTCTTCAAGTATGAGTTTTAAATAGTCTCTGATACTTTGGTTGTTATTGAATGCTTTGTTAATATATTTTATCATTTTATAATCATTATTTAAAGGTCTTATCCAAGAAGAGTTCTATTTTGTAAAACGCTTGAAATGTTATTTCTCCTTTCAGTTGGATCTTCTGTCTTTTATTCATTGAACAACAGATTGTTCAATAAAACAAAGATTGGGCAGTACCTGCTGATGGACTTGTGATTAAGTTTAAAGAGAGAATTGGCAGGAGCAAGCCAGGAGTGTTATGAGGTATGAGGGGCTGGGGAGAGAAAGATTTCAGAAACAGCTTCCTTGATCCTAGCCTGACTAAGTTTATAGGAAACAATGCCATTTACTGAAACAGGGAAGAAGTGGGATTTAGGGCAGATGTAAAGAAAGGAAACAGACATTTCAATTTTTAAATACATTGTGATAGAAATCTAAGCTATTTTGTGTGCAGTTCGGAGTTCATAAGAATGTTTACCTTGAAGCTAGCTGTCGGACTATTTAATGGGTTATTTACTTGTAATCCTACAAATGAACCTCCACTAATTGAAGTAATTATGTTTGCATTCTTTGCCACTAGAAGAAGCTAACTAATAAACTTATCAAATTTAGGAAATGACTCTATTTGGCCATGGGTATAAAAGAGACAGTATTTTCATTTTTTTTCTTCTTTTTTGGTGCACATGTCAGCAGAAAAAAAAACAGTCAAACATAACTTTTAAAATGTGTAGAATTCTTAAGAGTTAAGTTAAATTTGTGTTTAATTTGACACATTTTAACAGGCTGAGAGTAAATTTTAAGGATCAGAATTAGGATAAGTGATGTAAGTAAAAGTCTATGAAAAACATTTAAAATAGAATTATAAAGATTAATCAGTCGATAGATATCCAGGAATGAAGAAATCTGTCTTCCCAATTATGAAGAAACCTCACTCTACCTAACCTAGACAGAACGGGTTATGTTCTCTGCAACTGAATCCTAAAAGACAACACTCAAAGAGGAAATTAATGTGAAATAAAATGCTGAACTTCAAGAAATTGGTTGTGATGGAGGTCTATTCTGTCATATTTATATAAGACCTATACGAAGTATTTGAAGCCAGAGGGAGTTTGCAAAGGTACATAGTGCCGGAGAAAAATCCCATCTGAATATATAAATTACTTATGAGTAAGTGTAAGAAATATTTAAAAGTACAGTTTTATATGCCAAGGAAGAATGGTAGAGTGTTGTGAGAGATCATGTCAGCAACATCGTCTTAGATTAGAAAAAAATGCCAAATGGCATGAGTTCCGGGGATATCAACCATGATTTTACTATTTGAATGAGGCTCTGTTTTTGTGCAGAAGGACAGTGGGTAGCAGTGCAATTTTAAGCAAAGGGAGGTCTGTTTTTAGTGAAAATGAGTAAGCACCCTGCTATGCCTCCCAACCTTAAAACTTTTGACTTTGTGCCAGTATGTAGTTGTAAAGGTCCTTGAGGTGGAAGCTAGGAACAGCTAGGACAAAAAGTGGTGCATTTTGGGGAACCACGGAGAGAAAGGGAGAAGAGGTGGATTCACAACTCTGTTAATTCACATTTACCATTTTATAACATTTAACATTTTACAATATTTAACCATTTTCATTAAACAATATGATATAAAGCACACACATATGTTCATATACTTTGAGATTACTGTTACAATTACTTATTTGTTAGATAAAAAGAATAATAAAGAACTAGAACTTTTGCATTATATAGATTAAAATATACACTACTATACTCGACAAATTTTGTTCATGAATAGATTCATATTTGAAAACTTTTGGTTAGGGATAAGTTAGAATATATAACTCAGAAAATATAACATGATTTCTAAGTTTGAGTAAATTATCAAAGCAATCAAATATATAGAATAGTGGTTAATGATTTATTTCTTAAATGTGTAATAAAATTACTAGGGCCATGAAACTTAACAATAACAGATAAAGACATTTCTTGACAACAAAATAAATGACTAACATACTTGAAAATGAAGCCATGCTCATACAATTTGTTCTAGATTTAGCTGTGTTATATTCAGCAGGAAGTTGTCACAGAACAATGAACCTGCAGTACACACAGATGGCCCTACTAGTAGGAACAGATACCTGTACCCATCTGTGACAGCAGATCAACACTTTATTCTTCTTATTTTCTCTAGAATATCTGAGTTACTAATTTTCCATGTAGAAACAAAATATGCACTTATAATTGTCTTTAACTTTTGGAATTATATTAATTGAATTAGTTTGAATAATAATTATTATTCTATTGACAACATGAAATCATTTTCATAGTATTTAATTGATTTGATTCATATTTTAACCTATAAGATGGTTAGAAAAAGTTTTATTAGAGTTGTATATATGCATTAGGAAACTGACCCAGAAAAATCAACATTATTCAACTTCTAAATTCAAACCAAGAATCAACAAAATAAATCATTTGGTTACAAAATGATGCTGCAGTATTTTGCTACAGGTGTTATTACTTGTAGAGACATGAATTTGTGCTTAAAGATGACTAAAATTACCTTACTATTAGTTAAAATAAATCAACTTAGTACTTTTGTTTGCCAGGTACGATGGCTCACACCTGTAATCTCAGCACACCAAGGTGGAAGGATCCCTTGAGCCCAGGAATTTGAGACCAGAGTGGGCAACATAGTGAGACCTCACCTCTACAAAAATTTTAAAGTTAGCTGGGTATGGTAGCGCATGCCTGTGGTCGCAGCTACTTGGGGGGCTGAGGTGAGAGGGTCACTTGAGCTGGGGAAGTTGAGGATGCAGTAAGCTCTTTATCCTGCCACCATACTCCAGCCTGAGTGACAGAGTGAGACCTTGTCTCAAAAAAATAAAAAATAAAAAATAAAAAAATAAAAAATTAATTAATTAAAAAACACTTTCATTCAATTTTACAGCTCCAGTACAATATTTTTGCCTCACCATCACCTTGATGATTTGTGGATTTTCTTTTCTTTTTAAACTTTATATAATAAAAAGTAGAAGAAAAATTAGAGCAGCAAGAAAGCTAGAAGAGAAGAAATAATCACGACTTATTTGTACCTTGTCCCTAAGACAGTTAAAGACTTCCCTTAGACTTTCCCGAAATTAGTTTGGAAATGTGATTATGTCCCATATGACTAGAGACAAAAAGTTCTAAGACTTCTGTCTAAAATATCTTGTCCTTATCTGACCCTTTTGAATTCCCCAAACCTTATTTCCAATCTCAGTTCATATTCTGAGAAATATTTTCTAATTCACTCCCCAAATTACCAGTGTGATAATCTATCCATCTTGATACACTTTTAGCATTCTTTACTTATCTCCTAGAATGTACATTGTGGCTATAATTATTATTACTTTATCATTTATATTCTGTGTCACTGTGTATCAGTGATGCAATTCTGAGTTTCAGGTGATTATGGCTCATCATTCTTCTTCTGTTTGCCAGTTTGGGGCTGTGTAGGACAATATCACTTTGGCAGAGAAAAGAGGAAAAATATTATTCATCTTCGAATCATTGCTTCAATCAATCCTAAAGCTCATCTTATTAATATTTCTGTATTTGTCTTAGTTTTAATGGATTTGTGCTTATACTCAGGCTAAAGTGTCATAAAATGTAAACACAAGGTTCCAAAAGCTATTCTTAGAACTTATATGAACAATCTTAATCTATTAACTCACAATTTATGAAGTTGGTAATAATTACCCCCATTATTGGAATCAAGAAACTGGGGCCTAGAAAAGTTAAAAACATACCCAAGTACACCTACTAGTGAGTGGCAGAGCTAGCATTCCAATTCAGGCAGTTTGGTGTGATATCCAATCCTTGTAAACAACATGCCATATTGCTTCCACTGGCTCACATCTCCCTCTATGTGTCTACCTTGGGCTTTAGTTCTCTGCAGATAGCTTTTTTATTGGTATTTATTGGTCTATATATCTCCAGAATTCAGCATCATGCTTGCAACATAATCAATCAAATATACCATTATGGGAAATATGGGTTCTGTTCCTTCTGTAATATAAAAATTACTGGGTAGTAATCTACTCATCAATTGCTTCAGCAAAAAAGAAAAAAAAAATTAACTAGAGAAACTAAAAAACTACTGTCATTATTTTCATCTACCCCCTTCCCCAATGGTCTCTGTCCTAAATATTCTTCAATACTTGTTCCTGACATATTTTGAAGATAGTATTTTAGTTTACAGAATAATAGCATTTGAATAACCTGGTAGTCAACTACTCATCTGACTTTATTATCTACTCTTTAATTCAAAAAGTATTAAATACGTGCTAAGCATGTATTGAGCCATGCTATGGAGTCAATAAAGTCCCTTTCAGTATTACGTCTTCATATTATGTATGAGGTTATTTTATTTATTTATTTATTTATTTAGAGACAGAGTCTCCCTCTGTCACCCAGGCTGGAGTGCAATGGCATGATCTTGGCTCACTGCAACCTCCTCCTCCTGGGTTCAAGTGATTCTCCTGCCTCAGCCTCCCGAGTAGCTGGGATTACAGGCATGCACCACCATACCGGGGTAATTTTTGTATTTTTAGTAGAGACGGGGTTTCGCCATGTTGGCTAGGCTGATATAGAACTCTCAACTTCAGGTGATCTGCCCGCCTCGGCCTCCCAAAATTCTGAGATTACAGGCATGAGCCATTGCGCCCAGTCAGGAGGTAATTTTAGCAATTCTATTAAATATCGGCTTGAGGAAATATGCCCATGGTGATCCCTTATTGTCATTTTCCAGTGTCTCAGAGAAGTCAGCTATAGTCAGGGACTTTTGAATTATTTTCCTATAAATAATATAAGAAACAACAGTCTTTAGTGGTTGGTTGGTTCAGTGGTTTGATTTTTAGTCTTGAGAAAGAATATGTAAGAGAGAGATGAGAAAAGAAAAATAATTTCAATATTCCAATAGGTATTTTGCTACAGCTACAATTATAGTTCTAAAATTTAGTTACTGTTTTTTATTGAAATTCATCTTTTCGTTGAAAGCACTATTATTTCTTCGAGTAGGATATCACTGTGAATCAAAGACTTAAAACAGTTATTAGCGTAAATGTTTTGTTTTCTCCATTAACTCTTACCACACTAAATAGAATTATTTTAATTGTTCATTACCTAGTAATTACCATGTGGATTTTTAGTGCTAACTTCTGTAATAAAAAGGAAATATATGAACACATTTAATTGAAAATTACAGTAATAAAAAGATGCATTTCACTTGTCTTACCTAGAATAATGATTTTCTTGTTTTCTATGTGAAAGTATGCTACTTTAAAGAAGACTTTTTAAAAATAAAATATGTATCTTATGGAGAAAACTAAATATATATGCTGCCTGCTTTATTTTATTTTTTAAAAAGTATTGAGATTTTTAAAACATTAATAAACTTTATTATTTATAGAAGTATTAGTTTTACAGGATAATGAGTGGTAGTACAGATAATTCCTATTTACCCTCTTATATTCCTGCATTTTCCCCCATTGTTAGGGTTCATTATTGTATTGTACATTCTGTGAGTTCTGACAAATGTATAATATCATGTATTCACCATTATTGTATTATATAGAATAGTTACACTACACTAATATTCTTTTGTATTCTACCAATTTACCTCTCCCTCCCTCTTACTGAATCTCTGTCAACCACTGGACATTTTACTGTCCCTATAGTTTTACCTTTTCTGGAAAGTCATTTGGTTGGAATCATATAGTATGTAGTATTAAATATTTCCAGATTAGCTTCTTTCACTTTGCCGTATGGATTTATGGTGCTACTTGTCTTTTCATGGCTAGTATCTTATTTCTTTCTATTAGTGCGTAATAACCCATGGTAAAGATGTACCACGGCTTGTTTATTCATTCATCTATTGAAGGACACTGTATTACTCAGTGTTCTCCACAGAAACAATCAATAGGATGTATGTGTTTATCTGCCTGTCTGCCTATCTGCCTGTCTGTTGGTTTCTTTATTTACTAGACAGTCTACCAATTTAAATGTAAATCTCATCCAAAAACACCCTCACAAACACACCCAAATAATGTTTGACTAAATACCTGCAGAATCCATGACCCCATGATCCAGTCAATTTGACACAAAAAAAGTGACTCATCACAAACATCTTGGCTGCCTCCCAGTATGGAAATCAGAAATAAACTTTATGTAAACATTATATAACATTTTTTTGTGTGTGTGGCTTTAAGTTTCTAAATCATTTGAAAAAATACTAAGAGTGTAATTGCTGGAACATATAGTGAGAGTATGTTTAGTTTTGTAAGAAAATATTAAACCATCTTCCAAAGTGAATGTACCATCTTGCGTTCCCAACAACAGATGAGAGTTCCTGTACCAGCATGTGCTGCTGTGAGGGTTTTGAACTTTGGCCAGTCTAATAAATGTGTAGTGACATTTCATTATTATATTTAAATTTTAATTCTCTAGTGACATATCATGTGGACCATAATTTGAATGCTTGATTGCCATCTGTATATCTTTTCTGGTGAGGTGTCTATTCAGATCTATTGTTCCCTTTTAAAATGGGCTGTTCATTTTCTTATTGTTGATTTCTAAATGTTCTTTCTATATTTTGGACACAAGTGTTTCATATGACTTTCTCCCTGTCTATTATTTGCAATTTCATTTTTTAAAAAGAGTAATGGTTTTGAATATTAACGAATTTCTATTTATCCAGTTTTTCATTCATGTATCCTGTTTTTATTGTACCTAAAAAGTCATTATTAAGCCCAAAGTCACCTGGATTTTCTCATACACTATCTTCTAGGATTTTTATATTTCCATTTTACATTTACATATGAGCTCTATGTCTAGATTATTAATTTTTGCAGGTTCATTAGTTAAAAATATTATCCTTTTTTAATTAAATTGCCTTCAGTTGCTCGTCAAAGATCAGTAGATTATATTTTTCTATTGCTGGGTTCTCTATTTTGTTCTGTTGATTTATTTATCTATTACTTTGTCAGTATCAACGGCACTGATTATTATAGGTGTATAGTAAGCCTTGAACTATAGCAGTGACAGCCCTCAACTGTCTTTGTTCTGCTCCTTTAATATCTTTGGTTATTCTGTGTCTTTTGCCTTTCCACACAAACTTAGAATCAGGTTGTTCATATCCACAAAAAGCATTCGGGATTTTGATTGGGATTATATTGAATCTGTAGATCAGAAGAATCCTACATCTTGACAATATTGAGACTTCCCACCCACATATGCAGAATATCTCTCTATTTATTTAGATTTCTTTAATCAGTGCTTTTGTAGTTTCCTCATGGAGATCTTATACACATTTTGTTAAATATATAAGTATTTACTTTTTTGGAAATATAAATGGTATTATATATTTAATTTTCAAATTCCACTGTTCATTGATGGTATATAAGAAAGCAATTGGCTATTATATATTAACCTTGTATCTTATTACTTTGCCATAATTGCATATTCCAGATTTTTTTGTTTTTATCATTGTTGTTAATTGTTTGGGATTTTCTACATAAATAATAATGTTACCTGTGAGCAAATAGTTTCATTTCTTTGTATATCTATCTATCTATGTGTCTATCTATCTATCTATCTATCTATCTATCTATCTATTATTTTATTTTCCTGACTAATGGCATTAGCTGGAACATCATATGATATTGAAAACAAACAAACATTGTTCCGGCTGCAACAACAAAGAGCTATGTGGACTATAGCTGTGACATAGATCTCTTGCTGCTTATTTCTCTCTACAGTTGAAGATCAAATAGCTTGAAAAGTAACTACATTAGAAAATCTTCTAAGTATATTTTAATTTTGGAACAAAATAAAATAAAACTAGACAGTTTGCCTAAATTTGTGAGAAAAATACTAGTTTAACAATTAGAGAATGCATGTCATAGGAAAGAATACAAATAATAATCTAAGATATTATATACAATGTGTTATATATTTATATGAAAGAAACCCTTTCTTAATACAATTTTCATACTAATTGTGTCATTTCATTCATTACCTAATGTATAATTGGAAAGTTTGAAAAAACTAGTTTATATTCAAAACAAAACAAAAACTTGAGATTGACTTGACCTTAGGAATTCATTATGCATTATCAGTTATATTGGTAAAATTAACTAAAAAAACTGGGTCCTTCTATTGAAAAATCATCTCACACTTGATAGTCTACTGCATATTCTCTACACTTAGTAAACAACATACTACGTATTAATAAGATTCCACTTAATCTGGGATATTTTGAAAGGCCTTAATGTGTCAGATAAATGGTAGATATAATGAAAAATGTCTTTTAGTGCAATTAATAGCAAAAGATTTATGCCTAGCTAGCCTAAAGAAAAAAAAAAACAGTGCTTTTGTGATATAGCTAATTAATGCTTACTAGGAAAGCATTATTTCTCCCAGTAAAAATTTTATATAAGTATTATATCATTCTGTATTTGCATTTACTGCATAAGAAGTTTTATCTACAGTAATTTGAATATTATATACAGTGGGCCCTCTGTATCCTTGGGTTCTACATCTGTGGATTCAATCAACCTCAAATACAAAATGTTTGGGAAAAAAATGGATAGTTGTGTCCATACGGAACATATATACACTTTTTTCTTATTATTCCTTAAACAATTAAATACAACAAATATTTATATAACATTTACATCATATTAAGTAGCATAAGTAATCTAGAGATGATTTAAAGTAGCCAGCAGTGTGTGTGGGTTATATGCAAATGCACCATTTTATATAAGGGACTTGAGTGTCTGTGCATTGCAATGTCTGAAAGGGGTCTCACTGCAACCAATCTGCCACAGATACCAAGAGATGACTGTACAGACTTTGCAGAGCAGTTTCTTTTCCAGGTATCAGTGTGACTTCACTTTGCTGTGAAATTTGAAAAAAGAATAATATACACTTTTTTACATGAAGGGTACTAACTTTTTTCTTATCCTACTAACACATCCTCTAATCAAAATAAATAGGAATATGTGAATTGGTTGAAGTTAGACACCCCTGTAAAGTTTCTTATACATATTTTTGCATAATGAACAGCATTGCTACCACATGGTGTTCAATCTATTTGTCTTACGTAATCTCATCAATTCTTTTTGCATATTTTGTTACTAAGCCTGTCGTGAATGTATTGCTTATTATTTTTCTTGTTTCTCACCCACATTTTCTCCATAGGCTTTTATAAGCAGATGACAGCCACAAACATATTCTAACGTTCTCATTCTGTCACTATTTTGTAGTATTGATATACCCATGCCACTACCACAGTTTATTCTATATGTGAACTAAAACAAACATTTTTTTTAAGTTCACACATTTTCAGGTGGCTCTGTTAATGTTTGAGAGCTGGTGAATATCCTAAAAATTATATAAGAAATTCTTCCTTATAAAATATTAACACCTACATATTCTCTTGATCACTCAACATAATTAGTTCTCAAAAGGTCAATAACAATAATACATTATTTATATTATCAACAATTACAACAATATTTACTGAATGCTTAATGGCCTTGTGTATCTAATTATGTCATTAAACCAACGGGGCAGACATTATTATTATCCACTTTTAAGAGATGGAGAAATTGAAGTTTGTAGATAAATATCATGTTCAGGATTTACAAAGCAGGTTAGTGATGCAAATAATTTTTAATTCAGAGATTCTGATTTTTAAAAAACTCTAATCATTGCACTGCTCTAGTTTCTTTATTTGTGAACCCTTCACAATTATTTCCTAATTTTTTTTTTGCTGTTTTCATT
Organism: Papio anubis; assembly: GCF_008728515.1. Lineage (NCBI taxonomy): Eukaryota > Metazoa > Chordata > Mammalia > Primates > Cercopithecidae > Papio > Papio anubis. The sequence goes on along the minus strand of NC_044990.1, from coordinate 63,749,042 downwards.
GAATAGTAGAAATCAGGAGGTAATTTATTTACTTATATTACTATAAACCTTTTAAGTTTACAGAATCTTCCATAGCTATACAACCATTTCAAGCCAAAGAAAAAGGATCTTTCATGAGCAGCAAAATGTATCACATTTATCTGATAGCATGCAACAAAGTCTCGCCACCATGGCTACTACCCTCACCACCACCGCCACCACCATCCTCACCACACCACTTCTTAGGCTGAAAGCTGCTTAAAAAATGGAGCTCATGAAATTTATCATGAGTGTCTAAATTGATCCTTCACAGTGTACTTAGTATACTATACTCATTAATTAAAACTTTTGCATACCTGTTTTGTTGGAAAGAAAATAGATTGCCTCAGATAGACAATAAAATTTTTATCCTCAAATTTCAAAGGAGAGTTTGATATTTTTCGTCATTGTCACTTGACTCTAAGAGACATTCTAGAAATGTATATTCAATTTTTCTTTTCTTTTCTTTTCTTTTTTTTTTTTTTTTTTTGAGATTTGGGAGAAAGAAACCAGACCATGGTGGTCATTCCCTATAATAGAAATAATTCTTTATTTTTACAGTTCAGCCTAATCGGAAATAATCAATATTGGAAAGATAATCTCACTATGACAATTCTATATAAATGGGTAAACCTATATGGATAATAATGACTTACTGCCTCAGAGTTTAAATGCACATCATTGAACAAGTTTCATGTTCATAATTAAAAATTACAATTTTTTTTGACATTTTTAATTCACACTTCTTTTAAGTAGTAGAGACAGAAGTAGTAAATAGAAGTAATTACATAAATAGTATGGTCCAGTGATTTCTACTTGGATCGCAGCTCTGTTTGAGTTTTCTGATGCTCTTTCCAGCATCTCAGATGGCTTCAGGTTGTCAGATGGCTTCAGGTTGCTGATCTTGGAATAGATTTTGCTATTTAGTGCACAGGTGACCAGGTGTGACACAGCTCTGTAGAAAACCTTTCTTCACACTTGATAGATATGTGGCACTTTGTAAAGTATAAATGGTGTCAGGTGAAGAAGTGTTGCTGTGGAAGGTGCCTTGCAACAAATGACATGGCGTAGGTATTAAAGCAGTTACAGTTGTAATGATATGAGTTCTTGTTCAGGCATTCTATAGACCCTAAGAGGTTATTTCGCACACAGTGAAGGCTTCGTTACTAGTCACTGAAATTAATATCAGTAATATCTGGTTGCTCTGGGTAGTATCCTATAATTAACAAAGTAATTACTTAAGTATAATAATTTGGAAAAAATGTATAAGCAAGGTTCAGAATATGAGATAATAGATGCCCATTAAACATTAGATCCCCATTTTTTTTCTGGAAATGAATAGCTACAATAACAACAAATACAAATTTACAGAGTATCGTATTTTTTCCTGGAAGTTGATTCATAAAAGCATGAAAGGTATTTAAAGACATAAGGCATAATCATAAATATGAAAGTTTTAAAAATTAATAGGGGATGCAAAATAACTATATCACCAATATTTTATTGTATATAATTAGTACTAGGGAATAGCCTTTACCTACATGTCTTTGGGTGTTTAAATTGTCAGATTATGTGCAGATTCAATGAATAGTCCAAAATTTTCTTTTTAAAAATTAAATCTCATCTCTTATTTTGAGAAATCTTTTGGTGAAACTATTTATATTAAGTTATATTGTAAAGATAATGCCTCATTTCAAAGAATCTTGGGGCCCATCAAGTTTTGCAGGGCATGTGTAAGGAATGCATAGTTTTCCTCATACCCATACTAGAATGTGTAGCATAATCTCCATTTGAGATGAATTAACAAAAACATCTTGACGTTATGATTATGGACATCTGCCTTTATTTACATTCATCTAAGCTTAATGCAGAAAATGTCAAATAAAGAATGTGGGGGTGAAAATTGTGTATCTTTCAGTTTTACTTTCATTGCTTAGCACAAAGGACGAAAAGGCATTGTGCTTCTTGTGTGGTAAGCGTTTAGCTAATGGATGCAGAAAGCAAACAAAGCTGAAAGGAAATGTTTTATTGCCCCATTCTGGACCATATGGATTTTGCTGCTTTTGTTATTGTTGTTTTTGTTGTTGTTGTTTAAATGATTTGAAATGTCTGGAACTTCACCAAAAACTGGATCTGTACCAACACAGAACTTTGTCTTAAAACATCTTACAATTTTGCTTATTCTCTTGCCAAGCAAAAGAAGGCACACATGTTTGGATAGAATGGAGAAGCCAGAGAACTGAAAATAAAAAGAACAATATTTTCGTTAAAGTAGTTTAATTTTTTGTCCCATTACCATAAAGACAAATGGAAAATAGAAAATGCTTTGATGAAAAACATAATACTTTGATGAAAATACTTTGATGAAAATCACGAAGTAATCTGACTCTATTCAAATGAAACCATAAATGTCCTCAGTTGATATATATTTATATATTATATACATATTTTAATATATTTTTTAATTGAAGATATTTGTAATATTGAAGTATGTCCTTTTATTATCAGTACAAATGGATATCAACACTCACATTTTGTTTTATACGTGTATAATTGTCTTTTATTTTTATATAATTGTCATATACAATTGTCTTCTTCATATATATGTTTGCAAAATCAGCTTGCATTTCGACTGACTCTTATTTTTCAGATAAATCTGAAATTCAGAACATTTTTATACTAGTGTACATTGCCTTAATTCAATCTAGAAGATGCAAGTAAATTCCACTTTGAAACATGTATGCATACTAACTTGCAACTCTTTCTTTTTCGTATATTTTAATGCTGTAAACGTTCATGAATTCTTCTGTTTAATTAACGTCTAATGAAAAAATGAGAGGGTAATTTATGAATTCTTACACTGAAATTCAATTATTTGTTCAAGATGACTGTGTTAACATTTCATACAATAATTGGTCTTAATATCAAGAGATAGTATTTTCTATTTTAGAAATAATTTACTGATGTTTTCCTGTGCTAAAAAATATAGTAGCATTCTTACCATTCCCCCCACCAAGCATGTCCTTTTCCTCTATCTAGCTTACCAATACTATTTGCTACAGAGTTTAGTTAAGGCAATATTTGGTGTTTCCATTTCTGTGTTTATTTATGAACATCTGGTTAACTGCAGAGACATGTTGATTAGTGCTAAAGGCAGGATGGCAGCATCAGCCTCACCTGGCAGCTTTTCAGTTGAAGTAGTAGGTCTGGGAGACACTCCTAGAATTTAAATTGGAATCTACACATTAGCAAGATTTCCCAGGTATGCTTTTGAAGATTCTGATTTACTATGATTTGAGATAAAATAATCTAACTCTCTCCAAAAATATCTTAAATGATACCAGTACTCTGGTTCTCCAAATACCCTTTGTAGTAAGAATGCAGGAAACCGTGATTACCTTTTCACTTTGTATAACATTTTCTAACAACCATATTAAAATTATCTTTTTTCCTATTTTTTAAATATGTATCTGTCACAACCATATTAAAATTGTCTTTTTTTCTATCTATTTTTTAAATATGTATCTGTCAATAATGAAGGCCTCTATTTTCTGACAGAACTCAATATAGTCAAATGCACCAAGTTATAGATCTTTCTTCTTTTTCCCCCTTCCCTTTGGGAAAAAGACCCTTGCAATTTTACATTGGCTCTTCTATTCTGATTTAGAAAGTTTGAGCTTCACATCAGACTCAGCTGTAGTCCTAGGTCACTATTAACTAGTATCAGACCCTGGACAGCCATGGAATTTGTGGGACTTGGTGAATATATGAAAACCCTCTTTCAAAAAGTAAGAAAAAAGTGTCAAAAATGGAACTGAAATATAAAACTTCCATTGTTTTTTCTGTAGTTTCCTCTCTTTCTCTTTCTGTCTCTCTTTCTGTCTCTCTCTCGTCGTCATGGTATCTTTTTAAGTGTTTGTTTGTTTGTTTGTTTGTTGTCATTCTAAGTTTAAAAAATGAGATAATTAACATAAATTTTTACTGTTCATCTTTATATTATGCAATGCCTATTTTAAATACATTCATAATAGCTTGTAACTCATGTGAAGGATCACCAAAATTACTTAAATTTTATTGCATCATTGGTAAAGTCACATGAATCTCATTCTTAGGAGAACTGTGAAAGCACTACACAGAACTATCTAATGTATTCTTATTTCACTTGATAAACTCATTCTACCAACGCTCTGTACCACTGGTTTACTGATGAGTATGAAAAGGAGCTGTGAATACCTGACATTTCCCTTTCCTTCTTTGTCATCATTTTTTTATTGCATGTGATTTACTAATACAGGGAAGTAACATGAAAAATAAAGAATATGATAGAGTTCCTTGGTCATTCTTATTTCTTAGAATGTGATTAACTTTTTATACTTTTTTTCTGGAGGGGGTGGGGGGTGTATGGAGATCGTGTCCCCACTGTATTGTCCAGGTTAGTCTCAGACTCCTGGCCTTAAGGAGTCCTCTTGCCTCATTGTCCCAAAGTGCTGGTAGGACAGGTGTAAGCCACCACACATGGCATTTTATGTGCTTTCAAAGCAAGTTCTGGTTCAAAAGGGATGTGTTGCTTCTCAGGCTGGCAGTGCCTCACTTAATCATACATGCAACACGATTACCTTGAACCAGCTTGGGGTCTTGCTAAACTCCAGGACATCTTGTGACCTCCAGAATTGTGCATGCCTGAGGCATGTAGAATGCTATATACAAAACGAATGTTACAGAGTTGCAAACATATATTGCACATATATTTTCTCCTTATGTACATGTGACATTCATTGTCCTATAGGGTGTCACTTACAAAAGGTCAAATATAGAAGTATTAAGATTTCAAAGGCAGTCAGCAGGGCATTAAACCGAGTCCAGGGTTTCTGCTCCATGCTACTGCCCTGGTGGGACATCCTTCAGCTGGCCCGGACTAGCAAACAGAGCATTGGCTTTTAGTCTTATGTAATATCACTTGCTTCCATGAGCCCATGTCTTTTTCTTTATTGAAGAATGTCTTTATAGGGCAATTTTAGGATCAAAAAATGATTGCAAGTAGTCTGTGATCCGTGTAGGAAAACATGGCTTATGTAATGTGATTCAGTATGAGGATTTTTACTTATTCCATTTTTGTTAAGACAATTCACGGGCATTCCAATTCCTACCTGGCACTATAGGGTATAGAGCCTCTTTTGTTTTCTGTCTCAAACATGATCTTCCTATATTCTGTTTAGGCAAAGAAAGTAAGCAGCTGACTGTGAAATCTAAGGGAAAGAATTTATCCTTACATACATTACATCAAATGCACATATTTTCAATGTGTCCTATACTCTGGGCTTTGGGTAACTCATGCCAAAATTGCTGAGCCTTTCTGGATTCTTATCTTTACAACTGGCGCATTCTCATTAGTGCCCACCATTAAACACGTAGATATGTTTATGCTTTGGTGTCAGCTCTAATTTAACAAAAGCTTTACATCTTCTACTATGTTGCTGACATCTCTTATTTGTTTATAATCTTTCCTTCACACTTCTCAAATAGTATTTATTGTTTTAATAAAATTAACTCATATTTTAAAATTATAATTATTATCTCAACATAGGAGTTTTTCTTGGTTTTGTTTTTATTTTTGCAATATGTTTTCTGAAAATTTTCTGGAAATCAAAATGTACATACATAGAGGATATTGAAAAGCCAAATGGTCTTTAGGTTTATGTTTTGATGTTGCAGATGATCAATGATGCTTTCTCACTGTAGAAATGTATTAGTGGCTTTCCTTTTTGCATTGGAAGACAAAGCAGGCCAGGCATAGTGGCTCACGTCTGTAATCCCAGCACTTTGGGAGGCCGAGGCAGGCGGATCACCTAAGGTCAGGAGTTCGAGACCAGCCTGGCCAACATGGTGAAACCCTGTCTCTACTAAAAGTACAAAAATTAGCCAAGTGTGGTGGTGAGCACCTGTAGTCCCAGCTACTTGGGAGGCTGAGGCAGGAGAATCACTTGAACCCAGGAGACAGAGGTTGCACTGAGCTAAGATCACACCATTGCACTCTAGCCTGGGTGACAAGAGGGAGGCTTCGTTTCCAAAAAAAAAAAAAAAAAGTCGACAAAGCAAACGAAAAATCAAACAACAAAGATTATCAGTTTGAATATCTTACAGGGGAATTTCCAGAGGCACTCAGACTTGAACATTTTTCTTGGCAGTGACACTATGATATTATCTACTGCAAATTTACATTCTTTAGAATTCCTTGTAGTGAATATTACTTGTTTAAGCTCATCATCTTATAAAGATTTAATAACTGGGATACATAGCAATCTGAATTTAGAAAATGAATTTATATAATATATAACTAAAAATAATTCTTAATAATCATATAAACATTTTATCATTCATATATAGTCGGGTATGGTTCAAAATATACAAAATATAATGAAAAAAATTATTGTAATTTTTTTTTGGAGGAGTCTTTCTCTGTCCCCAGGCTGGAGTGCAGTGGCATGATCTCAGTTCACTGCAACCTCTGCCTCCTGGGTTCAAGCCATTCTCCTGCCTCAGCCTCCCAAGTAGCTGGGACTACAGGTGCATGCCACCATGCCCAGCTAATTTTTGTATTTTTGGTAGAGACGGGGTTTCACCATGTTGGCCAGGATGGTCTCAATCTCTTGACCTCGTGATCTACCTGCCTTGGCCTCCCAAAGTGTTGGGATTACAGGCGTGAGTCACTGCACCGGGTCTGTAATGAAACTTTTAAATGAACAAAGGCAGACATAGTCAACACTATACTTCTACTTCTAATAGAGCAATATTCTTCCTCTCATTATAGTCATTAATAATGTATGATCATTATTTTTCTAAATTTATTATAATGTTCAAAAAGTATTCAGTATTTTTCAATAAATCATTTGAAATGATCAATCAACCACTTCATAATCTTGACTACATAGAAGCAATAGAGAAATACTTGAAATATTTAACAACATTTCGCCCAACCAGGACAGCCACTGATTTTAACAAGTTTTAAGATGGAGCCGGTTTATACAGGTTCAGCATCATCCGCAGATCCAGCATTTAAGGGGTCAGGCAGAATACTAGTTTAGGAATAATGCAGATTACTTTCAGGAAAAAAGTGTCCTTGGACCAATCAAATATATGCATTAATAAAGAGTCTAAGAGACTAAAGTGACAGACTCTGGTTTGCAGGTTTTTGGAAAATCATATAATTTCACTGTGAGTGTGGTCCATATTTCTTCTTTATACCTTAAACATGAGACATTAAATATTAATTTGCTGATGGAAGGTATAATTTTAATACATGTTTCTAGAGAAAAGAAAATATTAATCAAATACAACTAAATGACAGAATAAAATGAACACTTTCTTTTTTCTTTAATTTTTTTATTCTGTTAAGAAAATTTGTAACTCTTTGTTTCCTTACTTGTGGAAAAAATAAAAGTTGTAAATCTAACTTACATAACCACAAAAAAACTAAATACATTATTTTGCTCATTTTAGTTATTTACACTGTTTACATAAAGTGAATAACAAATTTCCAAATGGCTAAAAGTTTTTACTCAATTATGCTTTGATCAAACTTAATAAATTAAAAAATCATCTAATTCTATGAACATAATATGTTATTTCTTCAGTCCTGTTTCATTTAACATTATATATTTATCTGCTCCCCAGTTAAAGCAGTGATACAATGTTATATAAGACTATCATATCAAATACGTTACTATCATTATTGCAAATGATTCCTCAATTTAACCTTTTTTAAGAGCTTTGTGTAACAAAGAAATACATTTAATTGTGTTTGGGCCAGGAGTGGTGACTCATGCTTGTAATCCCAGCACTTTGGGAAGCTGAGGCAGTCGGATCACCTGAGGTCAGGAGTTCAAGACCAGTCTGACCAACATGGAGAAACCCCATCTCTACTAAAAATACAAAATTAGCCAGGCGTGATGGCACATGCCTGTAATACCAGCTACTTGGGAGGCTGAGGCAGGAGAATCACTTGACCTAGGAGGTGGGAGTTGGAATGAGCTGAGATCACACCATTGCACTCCAGCCTGGGTGACAAAGGAAGGGAAGGGAAGGGAAGGGAAGGGGAGGGGAGGGGAGGGGAGGGGAGGGGAAGGAAAGGAAAGGAAAAGAAAAGAAAAGAAAAGGAAAGGAAAGAAAAGAAAAGAGAAAAGAAAAGAAACGAGAGGGGAGGGAAGGGGAGGGGAGGAGAAGAGAAGATTCAGTGGGTTTAAGTAAAACAAACACCCGTCAACATTGTATACCTTCCCTTAGGGATAATAAGCTGTTGCAGTTTGTTGTTTAGTAACTACGTTACCTGGCATGGCATGAACAAACATATTTGAGACTTCATGTTTTTTCCTGCAATGACTTTTATGAATTACCGCTCTCTATTTAAAATTCATGCTAATATTCTATATATAATAGGACTTATGTATCTTAAATGAATTCTTGGCACACAGAAATAAATACGTTTCACTTTATGGCAGCTGCTGAATAGTCCAGTACTTCCTCTACATAGTTTTCACTTGATGCATAACCTCACAAGAGTTTTTCTGACAAAATCTTATCATCAATGATAATTGTAATTAATAGTATAGATCTGTTATGCCACATGAATGGAATTAAATTGCAAAAAGAAAGCTAATTTTTTGAAATTTTGATAATTTGACAATAGTTTGCAAATAAACACTTGGTGAAAGACAGCTATGGAAATGTTCTACTCTAGGTTTCATTCTGTTTTGCAATCATGTCAAATATATTGCAGCAATATGTGGCACAGCTAGTAGCAGAAAGAATCCAATTTAACTTGGAAATACGTTCACAGAACATTGTTAGTATTCACAACACATATGTCCAACCCATAAAGAGGAAATACATAAACAAAATTAAACACTGAACCAAAACCTAGCAGTAATGATGCAATAGAATTTAACAAGTCCTTAAATTAGTACAAAGCTTAAAAGTAATTAGACGTTCCATTGTTTTTATTTTTAGTGTTGTTTGAGGCAAATTTCTCAGCATGACTATTTTTTTCAAAAGATATAAATTAAAACACCTGCTCAGTTGCCTTCTGATACCAGTGGATTATTCAAGGCAAGGAGAACATAAGTTCACAGGATAGCCCCAAATAAGCAAATACTTGAGATCTATGTTGCCCTGTGAGTTTGGGTGGCAAGGGCATCTGATGGACATATGATGAAGCCTATGATTTTTACTGTGCTAGGGTAGTAAATTTATTTGTACCTGATACAGGAGTTTCATGCCTTTTGCAAACATCAATTTATTAAATGGTACTGGCTACCTTGTTAATTTCTTTATATCATTAATTAATGCTATCATTAATGAAATGATATGTGCATGTATTTACTTCCATGTCATTTTGTGCTTGCTAAGTGCAACTCCACATGAGATATTGTTTTTAATGTTTTTAACAGCTTAGTATTAAGAGTTTTGTTTTCTTTTAGGAACTCATTTTGTTCTCTCTGTTAGAAATAATAAATAATCATGTCCCAACTTTTTCATTTTCCTTTGGTGGCCAGGAAAACTTTCAGCCTGATGTTTGTTATTTGTTTTAATTTGCATATTCCCATTTTTTGGCCTCAAACAAAGCAAGACATAAACAAACAAATAAATAAATAATATCACGTTGCTATCATCAACTGAGATTGGTGGATACTTCACTCTGTTGAATTCCTCACTTACCCTACTCTCAGAATCTTGAAAAATGTAAAAATTGGCCAATGTTAGTGACTTTATTTTTGACAAATCTTTTCTTGGGAAGATATAGAACTTTGTATAATACTTTGAGCTATAAATATACAACTTTAATACTGGATGTTAAATGTGCAACCACATTAAGGTACCTAAATAAAACTGAAATTTATAAAGGAAACTTCCTATAAAATGATTATGATCTACAGAATTAATGGCCATAATTTAGGTAGCTCCAATTATGTGACCCTTTGTTTTCATAGGCAGTTTACACCACTTGGCAAGCTCTTACCCTGATATACCGAGTTGGACTTCATATATTCAGGTCACAGCCTTATAGCCCATGATTTGGGGAAGGCCTTTGCTGCTTGTAACTATTATAACTATTAACTTTCTAAAAGTCTATTTGTTTTGAAAATTCTTTTTGCTTTGAAGATCCTTTAAGGTATCTAGATTGGGTTCAAAAATCTATTAATGGTTATAGAAGAAAAACTGATGCATGCTTTATCTATTAATTATTTCAAAGTGATCCTCTAGGACTGATGAGAGCAGAGAGATCTAATCACAAACCAGGATTCCATTTAAATAGATTCTGCAACTACCAGCACCTACTAGGAAGCAAAGTGAAAAACATAAAATCATGGTTTCTGGTATCAAACTGCTGGGTTTCTAACTCTATCACTCTCTCGTGCTTACATGAGTAGCTTTGGGGACATTTCTAACCTTGATGAGACTTCATTTTTCTCAACACAAAACTGAAATAATAATAGTTAATCAGCAGGACTTCTTTGTGTTACTAATCAAGATAACATGAAATTCACAGCATAAAAAGAGCACTTGACAGAATAATTTTCCCAGAATGTTTAAGACATGTTAAAAACTATAAAGTATAGACTGTCCTCCATAGTTTGCAGAGTTATCAGATATTTTTTGTATGATTTAATCCATGTTTTTGAAGTCATGGGTAATTATGTTAACATGTCGGCTTATAGCAGATAGATGTATTTCTGAACGTTAAATAAATCTGAATTCAAATTCCATTATGTTTCCCAATCGGGCTACTGTGATAACACTTCTGACACGTATTTCTTTATTTTGCTATTGAGTATTGTATTAGTCCCTTTTCACACTGCTATGAAGACATACCCAAGACTGGGTAATTTATAAAGGAAATACTTTATTTTTATTTTATTTTATTTTATTATTTGTGTGTGTGTGTGTGAGAGAGAGAGAGAGATAAAGAGAGAGAGAGAGACAGAGTCTCGCTCTGTCACCCAGGCTGAAGTTCAGTGGCCTGATCTTAGCTCACTGCAAGCTCTGCTTCCCAGGTTCAAGCGATTCTCTAGCCTCAGCCTCCATCATAGCGGAGATTACAGGTGAGCACCACCACGCCTGGCTAATTTTTATGTTTTTAGTAGAAACTGTTTCAGCATGTTGGCCAGACTGGTCTCAAACTCCTGACCTCGGGTGATCCTCCTGCCTCGGTCTTCCAAACTACTGGGATTACAGGCGTGAGTCACCCCATCTGGCTGGAAAGAGGTTTAATTGACTCATAGATCCACATGGCTGTGGAGGCACTGGGAAACTTACAATCATGGTAGAAGGTAAAGGGAAGCAAGTGCCTTTTTCACAAGGTGGCAGGAGACAGAGGAATGAGGAGGAACTTCCAAACACTTATAAAACCATCAGATTCCATGAGAACTCACTTAGTATTATGAGAATAGCCTGAGGGAAACTGGCCTGATGATCCAGTCACCTCCTTCCCTCTACACATGGGGATTACAATTTGAAATGAGTTTTGGGTGGGACACAGAGCCAAAACATATCATTCTGCCTTGGCCCCTCTCAAATCTCACCCCTTTTCACAATTCAAACCAATCATGCCTTTCTAGTAGTCCCCCAGATTTTTAACTCAATCCAGCATTAACTCAAAAACCCAAGTCTGAAGTCTCATCTGAGACAAGGCAAGTCCCTTTCACCTATGAGCCTATACAATAAAGACAAGTTAGTTACTTTCAAGCTACAATAGGGGTTCAGGCACTGGGTAAATGTTCCCATTCCAGATGGGTGAAATTGACCAAAACCAAGTGGTCACAGGCCTCATGCAAATCGAAAATCCAGTGGAGCAGTCATTAAAACTTAAAGCTCCAAAACGATATCCTTTGACTCCATATCTCACATGCAGGGCACACTGATGCAAGGGGTGGGCTCCCAAAGCCTTGGGTAGCTCCTTCATGGATTGGCCATGACTGCCTGTGGCTTTTCCAGCCTGTGGCTTTTCCAGATGCACCGTTCAAGCTGTTGATGGATCTATTATTCTGGGATATGGAGGACAGTGGGCCTCTTCTCACAGCTCCACTAGGCAGTGCCCCACTGGGGACGCTGTGTGGGGTCTCCAACCCCACATTTCCCTTCTGCACAGTCCTAGCAGTCTGGACATCTGGGCATTTCCATACATCCTCTGAAACTACACAGATGTTCCCGAACCTCAATTCTTGACTTCTGTGCACCCACAGGCCCAACACCATGTGGAAGCCACCAAGACTTGGGGTTTGCACCTTCTGAAGCAATAGCCTGAGCTGTACCTTGGCCCATTTTAGCCATGGCTGGAGCTGAAACAGCTGGGATGCAGGACACCAAGTCTTAAGGATACACAGAGCAGCAGGACCCTGGACCCAGCACAGAAAACCATATTTTTCTCCTAGGCTTCTGGGCCTATGATGGGAGGGGCAGCCCTGAAGGTTTCTGACATGCCCTGGAGAACTTTTTCCCTTTGTCTTGCATTGTCTTGGCTATTAACATTCAGTTAATACCATAGCTTCATTACATATGCAAATTTGCATAACCTTGTTATTTATGAAAATTTCTGTCACTGGCTTGAATTTCTCCCCACAAAATGGGTTGCTTCTTTTTTTTTTTTTTTTTTTATCACACGGTCAGGCTGCAAATTTATGCTCTGTCTCCCTTTTAAACATAAGTTCCAATTTCAGACCATCTCTCTCAAGTTCAAAGTTCCACAGATCTCTGGAGCAGGGGCAAAATGCCACCAGTCTGTTCGTTAAAGCATAGCAAGAGTGACCTTTTCTCTAGTTTCCAAGAAGTTTCTCATCTCCATCAGTGACCACCTCAACCAGGACCTTATCGTCCACACCATTTTCATCATTTTGGTCAAAACCATTCAACATGTCTCTAGGAAGTTCCAAACTCCCTCATCTTCCTCTCTTCTTCTGAGCCCTCCAAACCGTTCCAACCTCTGCCTGTTACCCAGTTCTAAAGTCACTTCCACATTTTCAGGTTATCTTTATAGCAGTACCCCACTCTCTGCAGTACCAATTTGCTGTATTAGTCTGTTTTCACACTGCTATAAAGATACACCCAAGACTGGGTAATTTACAAAAGAAAGAGGCTGAATTGACTCACCGTTCCACATGGCTGCAGAGGCCTCAGGAAACTTATGTCATGGCAGAAGGGGAAGCAGGCACGTCTTACATGGGGGCAGGTGAGAGAGACAGAGCAAGGGAAGGAGGAACTGTTAAACACAAAACCATCAGATCTTGTCAGAACTCATTTTGGCAAATTGCAACTATTTTTACTACTAATAATAATAGTATTATAAAGGAGTTTATTTTATTTTATTTTGTTATTATTACTTTTGTGTGTGAGAGACAGAGTCTCGCTCTGTCACCCAGGCTGGAGTGCAGTGGCCTGATCTCAGCTCACTGCAAGCTCTGCCTCCCAGGTTCAAGCGATTCTCTAGCCTCAGCCTCCCTCATAGCTGAGATTACAGGTGCCCACCACAATGCCCAGCTATTATTAATACTATTAATAATAATAGTATTAGTAGTAGTAATGATTATTTAGTTTACTGTAAGGCACTTAAAATATGCTGGGACAAACACACTACAGTATACCCCATCTATGAAGAGGATGGCAATATGTAATCTGTCCTGATTCTGATTTTTGCTATTTTTTTCTTTTTAACTCCAGTAGTTATATTGCTAAGGTGTCCTGATTATTAAGAATGACACAGTAAAGGCTAAATGTGTGTTAGTTTTTCTAATGACAAAATGAGATTATCTGAAAGCTGTTCTAATAATTAGTTAATTATTATTCATGACAATGGTCATAGAGGTGCAGATTAATTTTGGAGATGAGTAGGTCTTAATGTATACTGATTCCATCAAGCAGATTAGTTCCACTTAATAATAATTCATGTGCCATTTTCCAAAATCTTGTCCTAGTTTACTGCTTTGATGTTATTTCCAAACACCTACAATATTATTTTTGTAAATATTAAGTATAATTAAATTTTTAATTTTAGACTGGAATGGTTTTCATCCTTTATATAAATATCATATACCATTTATTAAACTATTGTTTCTCTGTTCTGAATCAACTGTTTCTTACTCTGCTTTGTGATGCAGAGCCTAAAACTCTGCAAAACACATTTCTGCTTTGCCAGCTAGCACCCAGCTAGGTACTGCTAACCAGGACCATTGGAGAGAGACTACACGGCTGGATAAAAAAGAAGGAAATTGTACCTTTCTGTCTGCCTACTGCTGCATTCTGCTGCCATTACTATTGCTGTATAATAAATTATCCCAAACTAGAGTGACATAAAACATTCCTTTTCTTTTAGAACACAAATTTGCAGGTCAGGGACACAGTGTGGGATTGACTGGGCAGTGCTCATTTGGGCTCCGCTGTGCAGTTGCAGTCAGATGTTGGCTAAGGCTGCAATCATGCAGTCATCTCTTGGCATAATTAGACTGTCACCCAGGATGGCTCATTCCCATTGCTAGCATAGCTGCTGGCTGTTAACTGGGAGATCAACTGAACTACCCACAGAAGTGCATACAAGTGGCCTCTTCAGCCTGGCGGTGTAGAGTGGACAGACTTTTTACAGGGCAAGTGATTTTCCCAGCAAAAAGTGTTCTAAAGACCCAAAGGAAAGCCAAATTTCAGAAATTAAACAGCATGACTTGTAAGGCATCCTGTTGGCAAGGGGTCCAATAATGATTCAAAGGAAGAACACATAGATCTCACCTCTCTACAGAAGGAACATCCAAAAGTCTGGGTGCCAGACTCATGAAGCCTCTTTTAGAAAAGACACAGAGCTTCAGGGATCTTACTTTCAGTTCTTCAAGTCTCCTCCGCCAAGATTCAAAATTTTAATCATCTTAACCTTTGCGTTTTGTTTTCCCAGTCCTAAGGAACACCTTAGTCTTTTAAAAATTTACCCTTTCAGCTATCTAACTAACTTAATATCTAGTTAAAAACTCTCAATACTAATTTTTCTAGGTAAAAATAAATATAATTTCTGCCTCTTCGCATATGATGACTCACATAGAAAGAAGTGACAAATGAAAACTATGTTAAATGTTAGGCAAAAATCGGAATGACATATTTCAAGTAACTGCTTCTTAAGAGTTTAATCAAATCTTGGTATGTTAATATTTTGTATTATATAAATTATAGCAATTTGATCAAAGACCACCTACCACCTGGGTTTTGCTATGTTCATGTTCCCTTAAGATATCTTGATCTTAGACATTTTTACATCAAAGTTTAATGTAGACTATTATAGTAGCTAGACTATAAATAGAGAAGTTGAATAACATTGGCAGTGTAAGATAAGAACAAATTCCAATTATATATTGACAGAACTGAAAATAACCTTAGTATTTAAATACATTCTTACAATATATGTTTAATAGATTGAGTCCCAAAGAGGTCAAATTTCTTTCACACAATTACAAACCAAATGGGAGAATATACCTTAGAATTGTTGTATTCAATTTTGGATCCTCCTTTAGTGCTATTTCTATGAAACCATTAAGTCCCTCAGGTGGCCAGTTACAATTCTTTTTAAGATTAAGGCTTGTTGTAAATTACAGCAGAATATCATTTTCAGGGACATTTCATAAAGCCAACTTCAAAGCTATGAATTTTTTACTATTTCCTGAAATGGTACGCTCTAATTTAAAATCTCCAAACTCTAAAGTATGTATGAAAACCTATATATTAGAATGCCTCATGATTTGAACTATTTAATAAAAAATTGATCATTTGAAAGTTTGAGTCAGTACTTTGTTACTGAAATAACATTAAATTTTAGATGTGCTTAATAAAATATAGGAACTTTTCACTGTGATTAGAGAGAGAGCTTGCAAATTTATTTTTTTTCTATCTACCTATCTATTTTATTAAACATAATCATAGGCTTAAACATTCAAGGAAAATCCCTGTAAACTATCATGAATTACTTTGTAAGAGAAAATAATGAGGCTCATGGCTACTGACCAGCTTACAATAGTCCATTTTTAAAGCAAAACTTCATTCAATTGACGAAATATTTGATGCTTGTGTCTTCATGCTGTATTTAGCAGTGAACATAGATAATTGATGCCAATTCTTGCCTATTGCAGGGAAGTCTGTCAGAAATCACCAAATAAAAGTTCAGAATTTCCGACACATAATTAAGTAATAATTTTTGATTTTTTTAAACTTTTTACTGAATTTCACAACAGACTGGCAGTTCCTGTCCACAGAAAATAGAATGTTGAGTGCACTCTCTGCCCTCTAACGGGGTAATAGTCGTGCATAAGCTGCAGACACTTTGCTTTGAGAGAACAGGCAAACTCAAATTACCAAATAATCAGCACTACTGCTGTGCAGGAGCATCCAAGTAATTGCGAATTCGTACATACTGGCAGAATACTGGAAACAACATAAATAGTACTTTAATAAGAACTATGAACACTTAGGTTGGTTCCTCATCCATTTCTAGAAATTTCATCCCTTTTTTTAAATCAATTTTTTTTTCTTTCTTTCTTTCTTTTTTTTTTTTTTTTTTGAGACAGAGTCTCATTCTGTCTCCAAGCTGGAGTGCAGTGGAGAAATCTTGGCTCACTGCAACCTCCGCCTCCCGGGTGCAAGCGATTCTCCTGCCTCAGCCTCCTGAGTAACTGGGACTACAGCCATGTGCCACCACATCCAGCTAATTTTTGTATTTTTAGTAGAGACAGGGTTTCACCATGTTGGCCAGGATGGTCTCGATCTCTTGACCTCGTGATCCACCCACCTCGGCCTTCCAAAGTGCTGGGATTACAGGCATTGTGAGCCACCGTGGCTGGCCCACATTTTTATTTAAAAGAATCACAATGGAGTCTACTCTAGAAAGATCTTACAACACTTCCTGCAAAACTAGAAGGAAAAACTAGTTTTGAAACTAGCTTAAAAACTAGAAGGAAAAAAATGTGTGTGTGTATATACCCACATGCATATGATACATACACACATGCATACATACTATACATATATAAAGCTATTAAAAAATAACTGATTGGGCTTTGTAATAAAAGTATATAAATACTACCCAATCACAAGTTCAAGAGAGTGGATAACTGGAATGGTAGACTTATTATTAAATAATCTTATTGATAACTAGTAAACAAAAAAAACATAGAGTAAAAAACACATTTTATTTCTGGTTACATTCTTATGCTCTCCTCCAACAGGTACCAAAATAAAGTGTATCCTAGAGTTTTTTAGCTTCTTTACATTCAGGGCCAGACTCTCAAAAAAAAATGCAGATTCTTCATTTTGGGTCTTCTGAATCACTTACTCAATCTCATATACACAGGAAGAATTTATAGAAAACAGATTAGCTTAGCGTTGACAGTCAGCTTCAATATTTCAAAGAAAATTACAAAGAGAATGAGGAGTTTAAGGATTTAAGGAAAGAAAAATTTATCTTGATATGTGTAAATTGGCATGGAATGCAGAGAAGATATTCACTGTTTATTAGACATGGACATAAGTAGATTGGAAGGAATATTAGGGAGATGATTAGACAAACTGTTCGCTTACCTTCACTCTACTTAATTCCATTATTCACAATGAAATTGCTTGTAAACTAAGAGCCTAACTCTTTTCATAATTCTGTTCTCTTTCCTTACTTAACCCTGATATATTTTCAGTTTCTGTTCTTTACTTACAGGATGATGGACCACCTCTAGAAAAAAGCCTTGGAGCATTTCTTTTCCCAGCATTTCATCACTTAGAAGATGTAGATGATTCAACAAAAGAGTAGTTAAAAGAAAGAGCCAGCTAAGTAAAAGGAAAAACAAAAAAATAGTAAAAGAATAAAAAAATGCGTCCTTCAAGACTTAGTGGTTGATCAACTAAACACAATGAAGGTGAGGGTTATATAAACTGAGCACTGAAAAATTAACATGAATGGTGGGAACAATAGCTTCGTTTGACTGTGGAAGAGACAAAGTAGATCAGTGAGCTGAAAATACTCTTTTGATTACATTTGCTAAAGTGGGAAAAAGAAATTGCCATTAATTAGAGAGTGATGTCAAATGGAAATTTCTTCTTCTTTTAAAGTGTAATTCTTACAACATCTTACTTTGCTTAAGGAATTGTACTGAAAAGATAGGCATTTTTTAATCAGGAAGAGAAAAAGGAGCTTGAAAGACACTTGAGAAACATGCCTACTTAAGAAAGGCAAGAAATGACAAAGTCTTGTACACAGGGAGAGTGGATAGTCTCAGATAGGAAACAGTTTGTTACACAAAAGAGGCCCTAAATGAAATCATAGTAGATTTATTGTCGTAGGATTAGGAAATTCCGCTCTCATCTTTTTCCTAGTTTTTTTTTTTTTTTTTCCAGTAAAATAAGAAACTCATGAGAGTGAGAAGATGTATATGTTTGAAGAAAACGGACATGTAAAAAATACAACCGAAAGAAAAAGAGATCATAAATCAGAGATATGTAGTACATTTCTAGATGCAGCTGAGGACTTATTTGATATTTGTGATCAAGCATCTAAACTTACCAAAATCTACGCCTACTATGGGCTTTTCCCTCTCCATATTCAGGAATTCTGTTCAGAGTAAAGAAAAGGTGGCAATTTGCATTCAACTAGGGTGAAATCAGAGAAAGATAAATTGTGTGTGAAAATTGAAATGATTACTAAAATAATTTGCATGGGCTGACTGAAAATAAATGAAATAAACTACATATGAATAAATATTAACTTTTTGATATTCATCATGAAGTGAATAACATCTTTTCAAATGAAGCAGTTTCAACAGAGAGGGTGGGAGGTGGGCAGAAATAAATAAATAAATTATGGAAGAAAAATTCCTGAATAAATATAGACAGATATTGCCACATTATAAGGCCCACTGAGATGCACAGAATAATAAATAATAAATTTTAAAAGGCATAGTAGCAAAGTGTTGTGAAATTTCACGATGTCCAAGTACAACAATTTCGAGTGTGGATAAAAAGAGGTGATCTGAGGAAAATTATAACCAGGGGCCAATCAAACGGTGTGATCAGCAAACCAGTTGATGGAGACAGCAAAGCAAATAAAGTGGAAAGGGATGAACATGGAGGGTTGTAAAGATAAGACAACCGAGTATATTATTATATTATCAATATATTATTATTAATTTAAAAAATGTTTATGGAAAAATTGAGCAGAGCCTATATTTGATATATTATTGTTAACCAAATTCTATAGTTTATTCAGATTTCCTTAGTTTGTATCTAATTTTCTTATTCAGTTCAAGGATACTATCTAGGATACCACATCACATTTATTTACAAAGTTGCCTTCATCTCTTACCTGGATTACAGTAACAGCTTCATATCAAATCTCTGCTTTCTCAACTTCTGTCACTGCTTCCATATTCTCATGCTTTTTGCATATTATTTAGTCTTTATCCACTAGTAGATAAGTGTTATGACCACAGGTATATTTTGCTCATCAACATATCCCAAGCATTTGAAATATTGCATGACGTTTAGTGGGCATTCAACAAATTGTAGTATAAACATTTTCAGTACTAATCATCTTTTTAAAAAATTTTATTGTATATCAGCAAATTATAACTATATATATGTATTGGGTACAAAACAATGTTACAATATATGCATACATGTAGAATAATTAAATCAAGCTAATTAATGTATCCACCTCAAATAGTAAATTTTTTGTGGTGAGAAAATTTCAATTTTACTCTTAGCAATTTTGAAATATACAATACATTATTATTAGCTGCATTCACCATGTTAAGCAAATGATCTCAAAAGATTTATCCCTTTTGTGCCACTGAAACTTTGTACCCTTATAACCAACATTTTCCCATTTCCCTAACTCTGCAGCCTCTAGAAACCACTATTCTACTCTGTTGCTGTAAGTTCATTTGTTTCGTATTCCAATATTTTGAACTTTTTCTCAAATCCATGGTGTTTGTCATGCAATTTGACACAGTGGCTCTAAAAACTAAAGGCGATAGGATAGCTTACTGTGAATCACATCTACTTAGCCTGTTTTTGTTATCTTCAATCTCCTACAAACTTCCATTACCATTAAAGCCCCTCTGCATGTACTCTTACTCTCTCTGTTTATCCTGGTCATCATTAAGACTTATCTGCAGGTTTACATTCAGTCAAGCTTTTCCCCCTGATTAAAAATAATTCACTCTTCTCTCCTACTTTTAGTCAACTCAGCCTAGCCAAAATTTTTTTTAGATCTTCAGATACGGGTCCCTAATCATTAAAAACAAATTAAGTCAGACACTGGTACTTTGATAAAGCTCTGCTTATGAATTTATTTTATTGTTTACATTTAAAATGTAAACACTTTAAAATCATGGGTCCTTCTGATTTTTCATGAGTCTTGCTGATGCATGCATTTTGAAAACTAGTGTCAGAATTGAACAAAACAGTAGATGTCTTAGACCATGAGAACTAATTGAGATGGTTTTTACTTGATGAATTGAAAGGCCATTCAGTAAAGGATAATTCTATATAATAAATCCCTATGCATTATTTTCTTGGTATACAATATGCCATCCTACTGTGTAAAATTGCTACAGTTAATGGCCCACATTTCTGGCATGTTCACACCTGCTAAGGCCGATAGACACTCCAGTGGTGTGTGTGAACTGCAGCCTCAGCATGTCTCTCCCTTACAGTGAAACTTTTGAAAATAATAGTAACTATTTTTGACAGGGCACAATGAAGCACAAAATGGGCAGATGCCATGAATTGTATCATCAGTAGAAGGAAGATTCTAGTTAGCATTCATAGTACCTAAGACAAACCAAGGAGTATTTAGTGATTAATGTAATGACAATCTCAAGCCATCTGTTGCGAAAGCCTGCAATACAAGGACCTGCTGCTGACCCAAACACATTTGAAAAAGACATTTAGAGAGTTAAGTTAATAGATTATACTTTAAAGAAAAGAAATAATTACTGATTGATGTGGTTTGAATTTGTGTCCCTGCCCAAATCTCATGTCGAGGTGTATTCCCCAGTGTTGGAAGGGGGCCTGGTGGGAGGTGATTAGATCATGGGAGTCGATCTCCCTTCCTGTTCCTGTGATAGAACTGAGTTCTCATGAGCCCTGGTTGTTTTAAAGTGTGCAGCACTTTTCCCTTAGCTCTCTTTCTTCTTCTCAGCCATGAGAAGATGTGCTGCATCCCCTTTGACTTCCTTCATGATCATAAGTTTCCTGAGGCCTCCTGAGCCAAGTGTCCTGTACAGCCTGGAGAACTGTGAATCAATTAAACCTCTGTCCTTTATAAATTGCCCAGTCCCAGGTAGTTCTTTATAGCAATATGTGAACAGACTAATACACTGATAAACTGCATCAAATTTATTTTTTAATTTGACAGAATAGGAGACATTACAATGCAGCAACAGATACCAAGTTTCAAAGCATTCGGTTGAATGATTTATGTGTCAGTTGTTCAATTGACTTTAGGAGGATGATTTTTCATGTGTTTAAAAATTGCACATTATTCCCTCATAAATTTATATTATCAAATTAAACTTTCTACTTTTAATATAGTATGCTTTAAATACTTAACAGGTAGCATATTTAAGAAATAGTATTAATATTACAGTTTATAAAGCCAACATATTTTTACTGTGGTGGTTATTCTTGGTTTTCTTATTTTCATTTTTTTAAAATCATTTACATATACTGACTAATATATGTAAGAAGTATCTAATATAACTTTCTTTTATCAAATTCTAGCAAAGAAAATTTCTCACAAATAGTCAATGTTCTGTGTGATTCCAAAATTTAAATTTAAAATGTAAAAATGTTGTGTGCAAAGATCAAAGCCTTTGAGAGGATACATTGATTTTCAAACTAAACTGCCTGTATCAGTTTCCTAGGACTGCTATAATAATCTCAAACTTGGTGCCTTATAATAACAGACATGTATTATCTGAAAGGTGTTAGCAAGGCTAGCCTCCTTCTAAAGGCACCAGGGAAGGAACTCTCCCATGCCTCTCTTCCAGTTTTTAGTGGCATTAGGTATCCCTTTGCTTGTAGGGGCATCACTTTAATCCTTGGTCTTCACATAATACTCCTTGTATGTCTTCACACCATCTTCTTTTCATATGTGTTTGTGTTCAAATGTCCCTATTTTAAAAGGACACCAGTCATATTGGTTTAGGACTCACTCGAATTAATTCATCTTAATCTTGTTAAATCTGCAAAGACCCTATTTTCAAACAAGTTACTTTCTGAGGGACTAGTGTTAGGACTTCAACCCATATTTTTCTGGAGGACACAATTCCGCTGGTCATATTGCCCATGTTGGGACATCTTTTCTGCCACTTAACATTTCTGTAGCCTTAGGCAAGTTACACAGTCTCTCTGAGCCTCCATTTCTGAGCTGTTATGAGAAATAAAGAATCTAATACAGGCATATGAAAAGTACTTAGAAATATTGGCTATTCTTAGTCTCACTCAACTATAATGTCTGTTCTTATTCCAAGGGCTTTTTACTATTTAGTTTTTTAAATCAATATTTTACTCTTTGACCGTAGACAGAAATTTATGTTCACTATCTTCACCTGGGTTAGAAAATCTAAGTTACAATGGCTTGTCAGGAAGTGCCAATAACAATGGCATAGTATATCCTGACCCAGTCCTCCACCAAATCAGAATAGATCCTGACATTACAACCAGGTCAGTCACCACTTCAGATTACTTCCTATCCTTTTAGTGCATATGACCTTAGTCAGGTCACCCTAATGTTCTCATAAAAAAGAGACAAAAAGACTAGAAATCTAGGTCATGTGTGCCTTTCTGTAGTAGTCTTTTCTCACATTGCTATAAAGAACTACCTGAGACTGGGTAAGAGTTGTTTCTTGTGGATGAGAAAGAAATAAGCATTTTTTAGAAATGAGGTATTTTTAAATTAAAGTGTGTACACTTTTAATGTAGACATAATTATACTGCACACTCAGTAACTATAGTACAGTGTAAACTTAACTTTTATATGCAATGGGATACCAAAAATATTGTAGGACTAGTTTTATTGTCCTATTTGCTTTATTGTAGTGGTCTGGAACTGAACCCACATTATCTCTGAGGTATGCCTGGATGAGCACTGATTTTTCAAAGTGATGAGCTCTATCAATTCTCCATAGTCAACCAATTTTTATAATGGACGTACTCATGTTAGTGGAGCAAACACTGTGGTGGGTTCAATTGGGCTCCTCAGAAAGGTATGCTGAAGTCCTACTCACTAGTGCCTGTTAAGGTGACCTTATTTAGAATAGTGCCTTTTGAGATATAACTAGATGTAAGTTAAAATGGGGTCATACTTGAGTAGGGTATGTCTTTCATCCAGCATGACTGCTGTCCTTGTAAGAAGAGGAGAAGAGATACACAAACAGAAATGCAGAAAAGAGAACCACATATGAAAACAAATAACATAGATGGAAGATGGCCATGTGACTATGGAAACAGATTGGAATTATGCAGCTGCAAACCAAGGAATGCCAAAGATTACTGACAACCTATAGAACTTGATGACAGTGCATAGCCTTACTCACATCTTGATTTCAGACTTCTAGCCTCTAGAAATTTCTAAAAAATGCTAATGATCATGTGAGCCCTCAGCAAGTCATAATATTTTTGCTGGTGGAGGGTCTTGCCTTTCTGTTAACGGCGCTGATTCATGAGAATGTTGGTTGCTAAAGGTTGAGATGGCTACGACAATTTCTTAAAATAAGTTAACAATGAAATTTGCCTCATCAATGGACTTCTTCTTTCATAAAAGTTTTCTCTGTAGCCTGTGATGCTGTCTGGTAGCATTTCACCCACAGTAGAATTTCTTTCAAAATTAGAGATAATTCTCTCAAATTCTCTTGCTATTTACCAACTAAGTTTATATAGTATTCTAAATCCTTTGTTGTCATTTCCACAATGTTCACAGGATCTTCAGCAGTAGTAGATTCCATCTGAAGAAAACACTTTCTTTCTCATCCATAAGAAGCAACTCTTATCCTTCAAATTTTTACCATAAGATTACAGTAATTCATATCTTCAAGTTTCACTTCTAATTCTAGTTCTCTTGCTATTATCACTACATCCGAAGTGAGTTCTTCCACTGAATTCTTGAACCCTTCAAAATCATCTGTGATAGTTGGAGTTAACTTCTTCTGTACTCCTGTTAATGTTGGTATTTTGACCTTGCCACAAATTATAAATACTCTTAATTGCATCTAGAATGGGAAATTCTTTCCAAAAGGTTCTCAATTTACCTTGTCAAAATCCATCAGAGTAATCTAAGTCTAGAGCAGGTATAGCCTTAGAAAATGCATTTCTTAGATAATAAGACCTGAAAGTCGAAATTACTGCTTGATCCATGGGTTAGAGAGTGGATGTTGTGTTAGCAGGCATAAAAACAGCATTAATCTTGTACATCTCCAGCACAGCTTTTGGGTGAGGAGGTTTATTTTCAATGAACAGTAATATTTTGAAAGGATTCTATTTTTCTGAGCAGTAAGTCTCAACAGTGGGCTTAAAATAGTCAATAACTATTTTGAAACAGATGTGCTGTCATCCAGGCTTTATTGTTCCATTTTTAGAGCACGGGAAGAGGAGATTTAGCACAATTCTTAAAGACCCTGTGATTTTCATAATGGTAAACTAGCACTGGCTTCAGCTGAAAGGCATCAGCTGCATTAGCCACTAACAAGAGAGCCAGCCTGTCCTTCGAAGTTTTGAAGCCAGGCATTAACTCCTCCTTTCTAGCTATGAAAGTCTTAGATGGCATCTTCTTCCAGTACAAGATTGTTTCATGTACAATAAAAATTTGTCATTTAGTGTAACCAACTCCATCAATTATTTTAGCTAAATCTTCCGAATAACTTGTTGCAGCTTCTACATCACCACTTGTTGGTTCATCTTGCACTTTTATGTTTTGGGAACAATTGGTGTTTTAAAAACTCATGAACCAACCTCTGCTCACTTCAGACTATTCTTCTGCAGCTTCTTCACCCCTCTCAGCATTCATAGAATTGAAGAGCATTAGTGTCTTGCACTGGATTAGATTTGGGCTTAAGGGAATATTATGACTGATTTTATTTTCTAAACAGGGAACTAAAACTTTCTCCATATCAGCAATAAGGCTGTTTCGCCTTCTTATCATATGTGTGCTTACAGAAATTACACTTTCAATTTCCTTCAAGAAATTTTCCTTTGGGCTAACTGGCACGAGAGGCCTAGCTTTTGGCCTAGATCAGTTGTTGACATGCCTTCCTCATTAAGCTTAATCATTTCTAGATTTGTATTTACAGTGACAGACATGTGACTCCTCCTTTCATTTGAACACTTGAAGGGTTGATAATTGGCCTAATGTCAACAAAGTTGTATCTCAGAAAATCAGGGAGACCCAAGGAGGGAAAGAATGATTAGGACAGCCCATCTGAGGAACAGCCAGAACAAACACATTTAGAGATGAAGTTCATCCTCTTACACAGGTGCGGTTCCTGGTACTTTCAAACAATTACAATAGTAACCTCAAAAATCACTGATCACGTATCACCATAACAGATATAATAAAAGTTTAAAATATTGCAAGAATTACCAAAATGTGACACAGATACACAAATTGAGCAATGGGAAAATGGCACTGATAGGCTTGCTCAACATGGGGTTGCCACAAACCTTCAATTTGTCAAAAAACCAAAATTCGCACTATGCTAAATGCAATACAGCAAAGCACAATAAAATGAGGCATACGTGTACCTTTTTTTGTTGTTCTTTTGTTTTTGTTTTTGTTTTTGAGGTGGAGTCTCACTCTGTTGCCAGACTGGAGTGCAGTGGCGTGATCTCAGCTCCCTACAACCTCTTCCTCCCAGGTTCAGGCGATTCCCCTGCCTCAGCCTCCCGAGTAGCTGGGACTACAGGCGCCTGCCACCACACCCAGCTAATTTTTTTTTTTATATTTTCAGTCGAGATGGGGTTTCATCATGTTGGCCAGGATGGTCTCAATCTCTTGACCTTGTGATCTGCCCACCTCAGCCTCTCAAAGTGCTGGGACTACAGGCATGAGCCACAGCACCTGGCTGTAATTTTTTTTTTTTTTTAATTAGTCTTGCTCTGTCACCCAGGCTCAAGTGCAGTGGGGCAATCTTGGGTCACTGCAGCCTCCACCTCCCAGGTTGAAGTGGTTCTCCTGCCTCAGCCTCCTGAGTAGCTGGAATTACAGACACCCACCACTATGCCCAGATAATTATTGTGTTTTTAGTAGAGATAGGATTTCATCAAGGTGGCCAGGCTGGTGTTGAACTCTTGGCCTCAAGTGATAGGCCAGCCTTGGCTTCTCCAGGTGTTAGGAGTACAAGCATGAGTCACCGCACCCAGCTCTAATATAAGTAATTGAATGGTAAAAGCTAGTTTAAACTTTAAGCTATATTAATACAAAGAAATTCCATCCTTGCTCTACTTTTGCTGCCTCTATTGTATATAGTAGAGTGTAGCAATGAAAATAAAAAGTTATATATGCATTAAGGTAAAAATAAATTAGGGTAAAAATCTCCCTTTGAAATGCTTTATTCTAAATGATGTGCCATCTTATAAATATTCAATGGTATAGGACTTAGAAGCTTAGTCACTGTGAAAAAAACTTATTTAGATCTAACATTTGGGCCTACTTCTGTTTCTTTCCTCCATATTCCAAAGCCTGAGATTTGTGCAGGTCTTTAAATGTAGAGAATGAAGTATGTGAATTTTTACTGTGCATTTCCTTTGATGAGACAGAAAATATCAGAGACTAAATCAATAGAAAACTTGCATCATAAATACTTAAGGAATATTTTTAAAATAAGTTCTAAACCTGAGATTATATTGGCTAGGAAATAAGAAACTAAAACCTTACATTGATTTCATGTTTCTCTCTGAACCTGTAACTGAAAAGTGATAGGAGTTTACTATTATTTCTTATGAAGGCCCTGTTTTCACTCTTTACCTCAAATTAAGCACTAAACTATAATTACAAATAACTTTTGTTTTTAATTAAAGAGTTAATGTTACTGGTCAAGCATCATGACAGAGATTGCACACTAGATTTTCTGAGTTATTTCATACACAAAGTCTTAATTGATAACATCTAATCTCTTTTTACTTTAGTATCATCAATGTAATTCATATAGTCATGGCAATTAGATGCTAAATATGTGATTAAAGCAGTCAGCACATTTTATCAAATTTAGAAGAAAATTCCTTAAATCCCCCATGACGTGTATGCAAGTATGTCTGTTTGTA
Source organism: Papio anubis (assembly GCF_008728515.1). NCBI lineage: Eukaryota > Metazoa > Chordata > Mammalia > Primates > Cercopithecidae > Papio > Papio anubis. The sequence continues at coordinate 63,721,703 of NC_044990.1, read as the reverse complement.
TATATGTGTATCTATTTTCTTTACTATTGTCAGTATAGCCAGATTTATTCTTTATTTATTGGGTTGTGCATTAGATAAAGTACATGATATTAAATCCATGTTGCATGAAAATTGCATGTCTGAATTAATGCCAAACTCACAGGCAATTTGTCAAGATGCCCAATTTAGAAGAAGGTTATAGGAAAAAATGTTGTCAAAGCAATTGCAACATTTATGTTTCCATTGACTAAAGGTCAAACAGCCATTGAAATGTTTGGGACACAGATTAATGATTATTTAAATATTTCCTCCTCTCCAGCTCTGCATTTTTAATATACATGTAATTACACATTTATATTTAAAATATTAAAATATGTTATTAAATATAATATTTTACACTATTAAATATTTTAAATTATAAAATAAAATGTTATTAAAATATAACATTATATATAAATATATATAAAATATAATAACATTATATATGAAGAAACACAAGCACAGACTTGCACAACCAAAGTTAAACATGTAAAATATATGTCAAATGAAATAGAGAAAATAAACCACTGAGTTTTAGTCCACTTCTGCTGACTGTATGTCATCTTCTTAATCAGTTATGCCCAGCATTGTGGAATGCAGTGATCGTTTATAGAAATTAAAGTTTGAAGTTACCTAATATTACGTGTAGATATTAGGTGTAAAATAGAAATATAAAATCATACACAAAATATATTTTGTAAAGGCTGCTATATTAGCATGAGCTTTTGGAATTTAAAATGTACTATATGTCCTATGGATACTTGATTATGCAGAGTCTATATATCCAATATCTGTACAAATTAGCATAAAAGCCAAAAAACTCAATTATGTTTTAATCTAATATAACCTTTCCCTAATTCATAATTCAACTGCACAACTAATATAGCATTGAATTTCATATTATCTGTGCTACTTTTATTATATAACCTAAAGTTAAATTAGACACATGTTACATAATTGAAAATATTTAATGAAATAAGTATTTAAATAAGACTTATGAATTAAATCCAGCTTTTGGAAATTTCCTCAAACTCCTTCACTAAAATAATGGTCCTGGAAGAACAACAAACCTCTATGGGAAGTTTTCTTTGTTGTGCTCATGTATATTGGGATGATGATACCAGTTTAACGTAAATGAATGATCATTTCAATTATCATTGAAATGTATCTCACTTTAAATATATCTGATATTTATCATTTTATTAAAGACAAAAATTATGATGACATCTCAATTCTTTAACTTAGTATTTCTCTTCTATTATTGAATTCAGAAATCTTTGTAATCTGTCAAGGAAGATAGTGCTTGACTGAGACACATTTTTATGTCCAGGTAGAACATATTTCTCTCCTTGTCCTAGAAAACATTGCTCTTACTTGACAACGTCAAAACATTGCAAAGGCTTCGAAAAAAAAACATACCCAGATAGCAATATAAGTCTGGCTTACAGAATTATGCATTCATTTTTTACATATTTAAGCCTATTACTGCACTGCTTATATATAAGTAAACTGCAATGAAATCACAAGCAAATCTCATGCTGAATTTCTTTATCAATATTGAACATTTACTTTGTTGACTCTTCAAATTAAAGAAAGTAGACTTTTGAAAATTACAAAGGTAACGAATAAATATTTTTTTAGAAGTCAATCAACATTAAAGCATGTATAATAAATGTGAAATCAAAGGTTACCTGACCAGGCTGGGCACAGTGCCTCACTGCTGTAATCCCAGCACTTTGGGAGGCCAAGGCAGGTCGATCATTTGAGGCCAGTAGTTCGAGATGAGCCTGGCCAACATGGTGAAACCCCGAAACTCTATTTCTACTAAAAATACACATAAACATTTAGTCGGGTGTGATGGCGGGCGCCTGTAATCCCAGCTACTTGGGAGGCTGAGGCAGGAGAACTACTTGAATCCAGGAGGCGGAGGTTGCAGTGAGCCAAGATTGAGCTACTGCCCTCCAGCCTGAGCAGCAGAGCGAGACTCCACCTCAAAAACAACAACAACAACAACAACAACAAAACCCACAAAGTTTACCCAACCATATTCATATGATCTCTCTTCTTCAATATTAATGATTACTCACAATTTGGAAAAAAATCGTTAGAGCTATTTATATCCAGACAATTACATAATTGTTTGAGAGGTAACTAGATAATAACGTTTTCATTCATCAGCTTCCTAGAAGTTCCTTGTGCGTCAGGCACTCTACAGATTTTGGTAATGCAGTAGAAGACATAACAGAAAATTTCCTAAAGGAGCTTACATGGGAATTGTAAAGGAAAGATACAGAGGTACTAACTGAACTAAACAAATACGAAGCTGATGAGCAGTGCAAAATGAACCAAGAAAAAGGAATTGCCCATATGTATGTTCTCAAAACAATTCGCAAGTTCGTGGTTATTGTGATGGCTGATTGTTCCTCCTATATTTTGATCATTTATATATTTTTACTCATCTTTTCATGTTCTTTACTGAAATAAGTAGTCTGATTCCATTTTTGTTTTTTATACTGCTGCTAGCTTTCAAGCCCAACCACCTTCCCTTTCACTCTGTCACACATCTGCGTGAGATCATAAGAAAGATAAAGTGTTCCCTTACATGCATGGGAACTCCAACTAACACAAGCCCCACCCATTACCTACCATAAACCCCAAAGTAGCCACCCGTCCTGCTCTCCAGGGAAACTCATCTGCAGACCTGCAGGACAGCCTGCCTATTCACCCCAGAAAGCCTCAGCATGTGAATCTAAATTTGTTCTTACACTCTTGGTATATATGTGGTATCCATTAGTCTCAACACCAGAACCACATTTTGTTGGGGGTGGGAGGTCCAGTTGACCTCTATGAAGTGACCACAAATTTACCCTCTTTTACAAAGGGGTTCTATTATGCTATCTAAATATAAACTCAACATTCTGAGATCTATTTCCATCTGTATTTTATTCTCGCTTTGGAAGATATCCTGGTTTGCCTTACATCCACATAGTATAATGAATGATATTACTTTACTGTTATTTGAAAATCATTAATGTGCCATATCACATCCATTCTCCACCCTGTTCTGTGCTCTGGCAGATTCACCTGTCTGGACAATGTCAGGCGACCTTAGCCTTAGACTTCCATTAGATTTTATTTTATTTTATTTTATTTTATTTTTTTTTTGATTTAATAAAGTTTTATTTTTCCAAATGTACAATTGGTTGGACCTATTCATGCATCTTCACCAGCAGCTGGAGCATCTCCGCCCTTGGTATTTCTGGTGTAAATTACTTGAGCTCTGTGCTTTGAAACCAGTTTGATAAGTCCTTTACTAAGGAGCTCCTGAAGGGCTGCCCTGGCCAGGGAGCCTCGAATCTTCAGTCTCTCAGAGACTACAGCTGGGGTTATAAGTTTATAGTTGGGAACTTCCTTACAGAGTTTGTCGTAGGTAGCTTTGTCAAACAAGACTAAGTTATTGAGCTTGTCCCGAACTTTGCCTTTGGACCACTTCTTCTTTTTGGCCTTGCCCCCAGATTTGTTCACTGGGTCTTTGTCTTTCTTGGCCGACTTTCCGGCGTCCTTCTTCTTCTTGTCATCCTTGGGCGGCATTGCGAAGCTCGGGGAGCAGCAGCAGACACCGCAGGCTTGCTAAGATGTCGGACAAAAAGGCTCCATTAGATTTTAGTTAATAGAAGACACTTGCATGAGATTTCATGTTGGAGAGAACATTCAGGATATTAATGTTTTTAACTTTTATTTTAGATTTAGGGGCACATGTGCAGGCTTGTCATATGGGTAAAGTCATGTCACAGGGGTTTGTTGTACAGATCATTTCATCACCCAGGTGTTAAGCCTAGTACCGATTATTTTTCCTGATTCTCTCCCTCCTCCCACCCTCCATCTTCTGGTAGTCTGTTGTTCCAGTCTATGTGTCCATATATTCTCATCATTTAGATCCTATTTATAAGTGAGAACATTCAGTATTTGGTTTTCTGTTCCTGCATTAGTTTGCTAAGGATAACAGCCTCTGGCTCCATCCATCTCCCTGTAAAAGACATGATCTCATTTATATTTATGGCTGCATATTGTTTCATAGTATATATGTACCAGATTTTCTTAATCCAACCTATCATTGATGAGCATTTAGGTTGATTCCATGTCTTTGCTATTATTAATAGTGCTGTAATGAACATACACATGCATGTGTCCTTATGATACAACAATCTAAATTCCTTTGGGTATATCCAGTAATAGTATTGCTGGGTCAAATGGTAGTTCTGTTTTTAGCTATCTGAGGAATCATCACACTGCTTCCCACAATGGTTGAACTAATTTACACTCCATCCAACAGTGTACAAGTATTTTTTTTCCTCCACAACCTCTCTAGCACCTGTTATTTTTTGACTTTTTAATAATTGCCATTCTGACTAGTGTGAGATGGTATCTCATTGTGGTTTTGATTTATGTTTCTCTAATGATCAGTGATGTTGAGCTGTTATTCATATGTCTTTTGGCTGTATATATGTCTACCTTGTTCACTCATTGCAGAATACCAGTGGGTGACTGCAACCTGTGTCAATGTCAGAGTTCCTTCTGTGGACCCTCTCAATATAGCTACTCTCTGTGAGTTACCTACCACTCCCTTTCTTTCTGGTCTGGGCAATTCTATGTATCACTTAAAGTTTTTCTATTCCCCAAATTTATGCTCATCTTTTGTAATTAGTCCTTTATTAGTCCATTTTCGTACTACTATGAAGAAATACCTGAGAGTGAATAATTTATACAAAAAATGAGGCTTAACTAACTCACAGTTCCACATGCCTGGGGAGGCCTCACAATCATGGCAGAAGGTAAACAAGGAGCAAAGGCACTTCTTACATGGCAGCAGGCAACAGAGTGTGTGCAGGGGAACTGCCCTTTATAAAACCATCAGGTTTCATGCGACTTGTTCACTATCATGAGATAAGCATATCATGAGCATGGGAAAACCTGCCCATTATTCAATTGCCTCCCACCCAGTCCCTCCCACAACACATGGGGATTATGGGAACTACAATTCAAGATGAGATTTGGGTGGAGACACAGCCACACCATATCAAGTTCCTTTATTAAACTTCCATTAAAATCCAGTCTAAGTGAATAATTTGTTTCCTGCTGGGTTCTGATATGTAAGCTCCAAATATTTAGTTCAGTCTTCAATTAAACATAATTCCTATACCATCTGGATTGGCTGCTTTTTGCATAAACAATACTAATGCATGTTATTTATTTATTTTGTTTTATTTTTATGTTTTTGAGATGGAGTCTCGCTCTGTCGCCCAGGTTGGAGTGCAGTGGCACGATCTCAGTTCACTGCAACCTCTGCCTCCTGGGTTGAAGCAATTCTCCTGCCTCAGCCTCCTGAGTAGCTGGGATTACAGGCATGCACCACCTCGCCTGGCTAATTTTTGTATTTTTAGTAGAGACAGGGTTTCACCATGTTGGTCACGCTGGTCTTGAACTCCTGACCTCGTGATCCCCCCTTTCAGCAAGGTATAGTCCAACTTTAGTTACAAGGATGTGTAACTAATTTGACTTAATTTTACCACTTATTCATTTAATTATAACCATATTTTAACTATTTGTGTTCTCCAGTGTTCTCTGAACTGCCTCATTTCATTCTTTGTGATGTTTTTGTCCAGTGTTGAGTTTTGCAGATTTTCTAGCACTGAAGCCAAAATTTGTTTTGTTCTAAATAAGAAATTATATCGGAATACTTAAAATGTTTTATTTATTACTTAGAATTTATGTCCTAATATATGGGAATATTTCCAAAAATATTCCAAAATAGCATTATCATAAGTCTCAGAATTTTAACCCTATGTTCATTATTACTGTTGTTAAGTTCTTTTCTATTAAATATATGAGGTAGATTGTTTAGAATGTTTTATTTGGCACTCCACATTCTTCACACAGGCCCAATCCAACATTCTTTCCTGATATTTGGGAATAGATATTGGATATACTGCTCAACTTTTACAATAACATTGATAGGGTTAATTTTTTTTTTCTTTCCAGCTGCATCTTATTTTTACTTTGGAAGATGTCCTTTTTTTTTTTTTTTTTCCTTTTATCCAAACAGTATTTTAATGTGGTCATATGAGAAACTTCACCAATTAAACTCACAAAAACACAATTTTATGTTATGTGTCCATTAAAGTCTAGTGTATTATGAAGATATTGTCTTAGTTTTATCTCTTTGCAAACGAATGTGAAACAGATCAAATGGTTCTAGACTCAATACTATGGGTAATTCTCAAATGGCATTTAAAATCTTAAAACTTACAGTATTCTGTTTAGTAAATAAAGTGATATATAACACTTTTAATTCTAAGAAAAAATCGGAAATAAAAAATTATAATCAAACAACTGGTACAAAAGGAAAGGCGTAGTGGCATATGTCTGTTACAGAAAGTTAAAAGTAAGAATGAGAGGAATTTGATATTACAATATTATGTTGCTAAAAATATGAAAGACCAGATGGGGTGCATCAGAGGGATTACAAAGTAATTGGCAGTAGAAATCTTATACTTGAACCACTAACAGCATTTGACAAAGTCTACCAAGTAAGTGATATGTCCAATAACTGTAACACAGTTATGTGATTCTGGTAGTAGGAAGAAAATGAGAGCATGATTAGCAATTATAAAACTGTCAATCATGAATGCTATCTCAGATTAAGATGAAAAACACACAAGAAATGATCCATGATCTTCTCATGCTGATTTAGCCTAACAATACCTAACTAGATGAAGGGGGCATAATGTTTGACAACTGTTTTTGAATCTTTAATGCACAGTTGGTGACAGACACACCAGATAGTTCTCTCTTGACACAGAAAGAAAGACAAGGCTAATTGTTCTTCATGAGGAAACATAATAGAGATTTGTTTATAGATAAGCCATCTTTGGAGAGAATATTAAGTTTCTTACCTCTTCAAGAGTAATTAAAGAAGCTATGATTGCCTCTAAAGTCAAATGCCAAAAGTGGTAATCTACTCAGAGGATATGTTACTACAGCTGCTTTGGACATCTAAACTATTAACTGTGAACTCTAAAACTGTAGTTTGTCCTAAATAAAAAATAGAGGTAACTCTTAACACTTACAGGTTATGATATTAACTACAGGAATGCTGTTAATCCATTCATGCCTATAAGAAATATTCAAACACTGAAAGAATTTATGTAGCTACTAGTTTACTAATACTCTCAGTGACCATAATGCTTGACAGGCTACAGCTTCCAGCTGGGTTGACATTGCCAATTACTCTCCATTTCAGTGTAATGAAGGGATGCCTGATAAAGATATGATATTTTTATGCTGTAGTAGAAACCTAAGAAGGCAATGATAATCTACTAATTCAATATTTGAAGCCACTATGTCTGTCACCTAAAGACATAGTGACTTCACATATTAGAATTTTCCATTGTTATCTCCCAGTAAAACATGCTATAACTGAAGGTTTTTACTCAATGTAATACATTCCATGCTTTAGGTATATTCCATACATTAGTTACATGATGTACATATTCCATATATTTGGCAAATAATGGCTTTATTTGCTGCACTGAGGTTCAAACCCAGGGTTTTTTGGGTTTTTTTTTGTTTTTTGTTTTTTTCTGTTTTTAAAGATGGGGGATGGACTGTCTTGCTATGTTGTCCAGGATGGTCTCAAACTCCTGGGCTCAGGCAATCATCCTGCGTAGGCCTCCATGGTGCTAGAATTACAGGCATGAGCCACCACACGCAGTGATATTTTTTGATTATTCTCACAATCTCATAATCTTTTACTTGTACATTTTTCATTAAGAAATTTTTCTTTTATCAAAATCATATGTTAAAGTTTATTTTCTTTATAATATTATTCCTACTTCTTTGATTCTGTTGTTAAAAAATTTGCTTTTCAACATTTTACCTCTATACTTCTTACCAAAGCCTTATAAATAAAACCAACTTGTTGGACAATAAATTCAATGAAATATTTTATTTTTCTTGACTGCTGTCTTCAGTTATGTTTTTTCCAACTTCCATTACAGCAACATAGGTATATCCCATTGGTTACTATCCACTTATATATATAAAGCAGAGTGATCAAATTTTATTTTATCTCAAATTTCAATTTTGTACGTTATTAACATCCCAGTGGTAGACAGTGTTGACATTAATGACTAGGCATGGAGAGGAAGTATATCATGCTTTTTCAGTTTCCATCTGCTAATCTTTTTTTCACTTGGGTCTTCAAAATCACAGCACCTGGAGTTTTCAGGAGTCATAATATGATATGACTTCTCAGTGGTGAGGAAATGGAGGCAATGGACTTCACAAAAGGAGTCATTTATGCAGCCAACAAACATATGAATAAAACCTCATCATCACTGGTCATTAGAGAAATGAAAATCAAAACCGCATGAGATACTATCTCATGCTAGTTAGAATCGTGATAATTAAAAAGTCAGGAAACAACAGATGCCAGACAGGATATAGAGAAATAGGAATGTTTTTACACTATTGTAGGAGTGTAAATTAGTTCTGCCATTCTGGAAGACAGTGTGGCAATTCCTCAAGATTCTAGAACCAGAAATACCATTTGACCCAGCCATCCCATTACTGGGTATATACCCAAAGGATTATAAATCATTCTTCTTTAAAGATACATGCACGTGTATGTTCATTGCAGCACTGTTCACAATAGCAAAGACTTGGAATCAACCCAAAAGCCCATCAATGATAGATTGGATAATGAAAATGTGGCACATACACACCCTGGAATACTATGCAGCCATAAAAAAAGAATGAGTTCAAGTCCTTTGCAGGGACATGGATAAAGCTGGGAACCATCATTCTCAGCAATCTGACACAGAAGAGAAAAGCTAAACACTGCATGTTCTCACTCATAAGTAGGAGTTGAACGATGAAAACACATAGACACAGGGAGGGGAACATCAAACACTGGGGCCTGTTGAGGGGTGGAGGGCTAGGGTAGGGATAGCATTAGGAGAAATACCTAATGTAGATGACGGGTTGATGGTGCAGCAAACCACCATGGCACATGTGTACCTATGTAACAAACCTGCATGTTCTGCACATGTATCCCAGAACTTAAAATATAATAAAATGTTCTTTTAAAAAAGAATGTATTATTAATTATTGTGTAAAATTATTGTCTCCATTTCCTCACCACTGAGAAGTCATATCATATTATTGAACCTCTTTTCTTGTAAGTAGCCAATATTTAATTGCTAAGTCTAACTAGCTTATATATTTGCTGTTCTCTCTTTCTTCTCCGTAAACACTTCAGGTTCTTTAATATATAATTTTACTTGCAAATTAGCTAAAATTCTCTTGACTAGTCTCCCTATTGTTCACATTCATGTGGCTGCATACTCACATGAGTATGGTTGAGCACAGGTGTCTACTCCTTTTGTACTTACATCATAGGTACAAGGTATCAATTTTTTTAAAGGTATCATAAATTAATCCCACTATACATTTGAAATAAGAAATTTTAACCAGATTAAAAAAACCTGTGCCACATTTCTAATATATTACTTAAGCCACTAAATTTTCTATCAAATAATTATCCTTCAAATTTTCTTTACTCCACTAATCATCCTTATAAGCAATATTACACCCAAGGTAACAGGATATTCCCTCACGTACAGGATAACAAATATTAAATTAGAACTTTCTATTGGCTTAGTCTCAGCTAAGGAATTACTGTCACTTGTGTTATCTGGAAAACTCAATACATTACAAACTGCATTAGGATTTTTCCTGCATAATGAAATAAATAAGGGACAGTTTTTCAGTCTTTCTCTTTGTTTTTCGTGTCCTTAATTCTTTTTAAGAGTATTGGTCAGTAATTTTAGAACACTTCTTAGTTTGTCTGTGTTTTCTTATGATTGTGGGGTTTTATGGAAAAAATTCCAGTGATTTCTTCTGAGATGTCACATTTTATCAAAGCATACATGACGTCAACATGGCTTATTACCAGTAATGTTAACTTTGATCACTTGGTTAAGATACTGCCAGACCTTTCAACTGTAAAATTACTATTTTCTCAGTCCATATGCTCCACTCATGATCCAATCACTTTACCCTAGCCTCCTCCCTTGATACATGGGGATTATAATTCACAATGAGATTTGGGTGGGGACACAGAGCAAAACCATATCATTCAACTTCTGGCCCCTCTCAAATCTCATGTTCTTCTCACACGTCAAAAACCAATTATGCTTTCCCAACAGTACCCCAAAGTCTTAACTCATTCCAGCACTAACACAAAAGTTCACTCTCAAAGTCTCATCTGAGACAAGGCAAGTCCCTTCCACCTATGAGCCTGCAAAATCAAAAATGAGTTAATTACTTCCATGATACAATGGAAGTACAGGCATTGAGTAAATGCTCCCATTCCAAAAAAGAGAAATTGTTCAGATCAAAGGAACTACAGGTCTCATGCAAGTCTGAAACCCAACAGGGCAGTCATTAAATCTCAAAGCTACAAAATAATCTCCTCTGACTACGTCTCACATCCAGGGCATGCTGATGTAAGAGGTAAGCTCCCAAGGCCTTGGCTCTGCAGGCTACAGCCCCCATGGCTCTGCAGGGTACAACCTCCATGTCTGTTTTCACAAGCTGGCATTAAGTGCCTGCAACTTTTCCAGGTACATGGTGCAAACTGTCAGTGGATCTACCATTCCAGGGTCTAGAAGACACTGATCCTCTTCTCACAGCTCCACTAGGCAGTGCCCCCAGTTAGGTCTCTGTGTGGGGGTTCCAACCCTACATTTTTCCTTTGCACTGCCCTAGTCAAGGTTCTCCATGAGGACCCTGCCCCTGCAGCAGACTTCTGCCTGGACATCCAGGTACTTCAGTACATCCTCTGAAATCTAGGCAGAGGTTCTCAAATCTTAACTCTTGTCGTCTGCACACCTTCAGGCCCAACACCACATGGAAGCCACCAAGGCTTGGGGCTTGCACCCTCTGAAACAATGGCCTGAACTGTGCCTTGGCCCCTTTTAGCCACAGCTGGAGCTGGAGCAGCTGGGATACAGAGTGCCATGTTCTGAGGTGCCACAGAGTAGTGGGGCCCTGGACCTGGTCAATGAAACCACTTTTCTCTCCTAGGGTTCTGTGCCTATAATAGGAGGGGCTGTGGCAAAGGTCTCTTAAATGTCTTCGAGGTATTTTCCCCGTGGTCTTGGCTATCAACATTCAGTTCCCCATTACTTATGCAAATTTTGATTGCGAGCTTGAATTTCTCCCCAGAAAGTGAGTTTTTCTTTTTTACTACATGACCAGAGTACAAATTTTCCAAACTTTTTTTTTTTGCTCTTCTTCCCTTTTAAATAACGTTCTAATTTCAGACCATTTATTTCTTCTGCCAGATACCCTACATCATCTCTCTCAAGTTCAAAGCTCCAAAAATGTCTAGGACAGGGGCAAAATGCTGCTAAAGCATAGCAAGAGTAACTCTTATTCCAGTTCCCAGTAAGCTCTTCATCTCCGTCTGAGATCACCTCAGCCTGGATTTCATTGTCTATATCACTATCAGCATGTTGGCTAAAACCATTCAACAAGTTTCTAGGAAGTTCTAAATTTCCCAAATCACCCTGTCTTCTTTAGAGCCCTCCAAACTGTTCCAACATCTACCCATTACCCAGTTACAAACTTGCTTCCTGGTATGGTTTAGCTGTGTTCCCTTCCAATCTCATCTTGAACTTCAACTCCCACAATTCCCATGTGTTGTGGCAGAAACCCAGTGGGAGGTGATTGAATTATAGGGGTGCGTCTTTCCTGCACTGTTCTCATGAAGTGAATGAGTCTCATAAGATCTGATGGTTTTAAAAATGGGAGTTTCCCTGCACAACCTCTCTGTCTGTTGCCATTCACATAAGATGTGACTAGCTCTTCCTTGCCTTCTGCCATGATTGTGAGGCCTCCAAACCCATGTGGAACTGTAGGTCCAATAAACTTCATTCTTTTGTAAATTGCCCAGTCTTGGATATGTCTTTTTCAGCAGTGTGAAAATGGACTAATACAGTAAATGGGTACCTGCAGAGTGGGCACTGCTGAAAAGATACTTGAAAATGTGCAATTAAGTGACTTTGGAACTTGGTAACAGGCGGAGGTTGGAACAGTCTGGAAGGCTCAGAAGAAGACAGAAAATGGGTGAAAGTTTGGAACTCCCTAGATACTTGTTGAATGACTTTGCCCAAAATGCTGTTAATGATATGGACAATGAAATCCAGGCTGAGGTGGTGTCAGATGGAGATGAAAACTGGTTGGGAAATGTAGCAAAGGTGACTCTTGTTATGTTTTACCAAAGAGACTGGCGGCATTTTGCCCCTACCCTAGAGATTTGTGGAACTTTCAACTTGAGAGAGATGATTTGGGGTAACAGGGAGAAAAAATTTCTAAGCAGCAAAGCTTTAAAGAAGTGAGTTGGATGCTGTTAAATGAATTCAGTTTTGTAAGGAAAACAGAGCATAAAAGTTTGGAAAATTTGCAGCCTGACAATGTGATATAAAAGAAAATCCCTTATTCTGGGGAGAAATTCAAGCCAGATGCAGAAATTTGTGCCAAATGTTAATTCCCAAGACAATGAGGAAAGTGTCTCAGGGCATGTCAGAGGTCTCCACAGCAGCCCCTCCCATCATAGGCTCGGAAGCCTAGGAGGAAAATATGGGCAGGTCCAGGGTCACTGTGCTGTGTACAGTCTAGGGACTTGGTACCCTTTGTCACAGTTGTTCCAGCCATGACTTAAAGGGGTCAAGGTACAGCTCATGCTGTGGCTTCAGATGATGAAAGCCCCAAGCTTTGGCAGCTTCCACATGGTGTTTAGCCTGTGGGTGCACAGAAGTGAAAAATTAAGGTTTGGGAACCTTTGCCTAGATTTCAGAAGATGTATGGAAATGCCTGAATGCCCCAGCAAAAGTTTGCTGTAGGGGCGAGGTGCTCATGGAGAACCTCTACTAGGGCACTGCAGAAGGGAAATGTTGGGTGGGAGCCATGGCAGAAGGCAAAGGGGAAGCAAGCACGTCTCATCATGGCAAAGCAGGGGAGAGAGAGGGGAGGAGGAAGCACCATATACCTTTAAACCATCAGATCTCATGAAAACTCACTATCATGAGAACAGCAAGGAAGAAATCTGCCCCCATTATCCAATCAACTCCCACCAGTCCCCTCCCCTAACATGTGGGGATTACAATTTGACATGAGATTTGAGTGGGGACACAGAGCCAAACCATATCACTACCTAAATATATTGTTTGGAAACTTCTTTATGAAACATATGTCCCTGTTGTTTTCTACTAATCATATCTTAAGTATATCTCTCTATTCTGTTCATATATCTTCATTTCCACCACTAAGTATGTTTTCTAAACTACCGCTCTCTCTCAACTGGATAATTTCTTTAGCTTTTCCCCAATATACTCAGAGTAATCTCTGTAAAACCTCAATGCATTCCCATTAGGAAGGTTACAAGCTGCTGCTTGCTTTGACTCCTACTGTCCTTTCCAACTATCACCGGCCTCATAATTCTCTTTTTATTTCTCTTTTCTACTTATTCTGGTTTCCCATGAGTTCAGAAAATTATATTTATTCTTGTAAAGAGTTATGCATGTTGGTTCCATATGTTGAATAATTCTCCCACACTATTCACCAAGAAAATCATTGTCCTTTATTCTAACGGAAGGGCACCCTTTCCTGAATTTCATTGTGAGATCATAGCACCTAATGTCTCTCCTTAGCTGCAGTTGTGTCATTGCAATGTCAGATTATTGTGCTTGATGATTTAGTCAATATGTATTTCCCCACAGAAGCAGGAGTTTTGTTGTTGTTTTTAGCATTAAACAGAGCATGACACATAGAGTCTGTCATTTTAGTGTACTCAATAAATTTTGGTTATACTAATTGAATGAATGAATGAAGATTAGCTAGTAAAATTTAGATCAAACTTATTTAGGAATTGTTATCTAGGGAGTATCAAGGAAGGATAAGGTAAATATTAAGTCATTTAATTGATTTGCTATTATAGTTCATATGTTTGTTGCTTTTTTCCTCTTCCTCGTGTTCCAAGATTCTTCCAGTCCCTCACTATTTGCTTAACCTCTTTTCTCTTTATTCTTCTATGACTGTTGTATTAGTCAGGGTTCTCTAGAGGAACAGAACTAATGGGAAATATGTGTATATATAAATATGACTTTATGAGGAGAATTGACTCACACGATCACAAGATGAAGTCCCACAGTAGGCCGTCTGCAAGCTGAGGAGCAAGGAAGCCAGTCCAAGTACCAAAACCTCAAAAATAGGGAAGCCCAGAGTGTAGCCTTTGGTCTGCACGGTCCGAGATCCCCTGGCAAACCACTGCTGTAAGTCCAAGAGTCCAAAAGCTGAATAATTTGGAGTTCAATGCTTGAGGGCAGGAAGCATCCAACACCGGAGAATGATGAAAGTTGGAAGACTCAGCCAGTCTAGTCCTTCCACGTTCTTCTGCCTACTTTATTCTAGCCATGCTAGCAGATGATTAGATGGCACCCATCCAGATTGAAGGTGGGTCTGCCTCACCCAGTCTACTGACTCAAACTCCTCTGGCAACACCCTTACAGACGCACCCAGGAACAATACTTTGCATCCTTCAATCCAACCAAATTGACAGTCAATATTAACCATCACAACTATTACCATTGTAGGTTGTTTATCATTTGCAGCCCATTTGGTTTAGTTCATGGTTACCTGCCCTTTGTCTCTCCATTTAATAGAAATTCGTATTTCTCCTCAATTTATTTTTATTTTTTTAATTTTGAAGTCTTTTTTGGACTGTTCAGATTATAAGTTACAAAAGCCAATTTGAAGTATGTACATATAAGGAAGGATATTTTGAAATATAATAATTTTGCAGTGTGACTCTATGAAACATAAGAATCCACAAAGAATGAGTGGATTAAGGACCTCGTTCAATCTCCAAATCATGGCAATTGCCTCTGCATGTCTTATCTCCTCTGTGCATATCTTTTATTATTCAGTGTGTGGTCTCTCTCTAGGCACACCCTTCCTCATTCTTCAGCAGATTTCACCACATAGTATACATCTTGGATTTGCAATTCCACCCTTCTTTCCTAATGTTAAAAATTATTATAGGTGAAGAAATTGTTTATCCTAATTAATTTGTTGACTTAAGAGAACCTCTGTCAGGCAGTGATTTGGAAAATGCACTGATGAATAAATTCTCAGGAATAAAAAATGTTGATGACAAATCTTGCTCCAATTACAGCTCGCTACATTTCTACCTAAACTCAGTGTTCTCAGATAACTTCACCATTCCGTCCATAACATGAGGAGAAAGCATCTTTCATAGGGTTATGGATAGAATTAAATTAAGTAACCTATGTATAGCAACTTTTACCATATCTGAATGAGAGTAGCCACCACATATATTGAAATTAAATTATTATTTAAATTAAATTAAATTAAAATTTATTTGTTTAAATTAAAAACATGTCAGAATCATGGAAATACATTTTACCATAAATTATATAGTCAACTGACTGAAAGTGCTTTTGTATATTATTTTGCATATTAAATTGTTTTAATTATGCAGCAAAAAAATTGTATGAGAAAAATAAAAACGATGTAGATAAATGATTTATTCATGAGGTTAAATTGGAAATAATATGAAAAACTGAAACAATTACCTTGTTACTGGCAAAATATGTTGCATCTGTTTGCTATCATCTCAGTGATAGTGAAATGAAGATTGGTGACTTTAATTCCAATTTCAGAATAAAAATGAGCCTTTCTGAGGTGAATATTTTTCACTTTGACACATATAATTAGAAATACAATTTTCATATTTATGGTAATAAATAACTTACATTTCAATGTGTATTCTCTTAAATTTGTATTTGTGTACACTAGTCTTTTTCTGGATAAGAACTGTATTCTGATGCAGCTCTACTTTGAACTTTATTTTATTTTAAATATTTATTTATTTGTTTATCTATGTATTTATTTATTTTTGAGACAGGGTCTTGCTCCTGTTACCCAGGAGTGCAGTGGCATGATCACGGCTCACTGCAGCCTTGACTTCCTGGACCAAAGAGATCCTCCCACCTCAGACTCCTGAGTAGCTGGGACCATAAGTGTATGCTGCCATATCTGCATCATTTTTTAATCATTTGTAGAGATGAGGTCTTGTTGTGTTGCCCAAGCTAATCTGGAACTCCTGGGCTCAAGTGATCCTCCTGCCTCAGCCTCCCAATGTGTTAGGATTACAGGCATGAGCTACTATGCCCAGACTAAACATTCATAAACAAAATACTATGGACTCTTTTCTATGGACCCATCTGTAGATGAACATATAACCAGATATTACTAAACAGAGCTATTTTTCCTAAGGCACATATTCCCCACACTTTGTATTGATTTGAAATATGCCCTGTCATGAACTAGAACAGAAAAGCGAATGCACTTTTACCTGAGTGGAACTGTAGTGTTAAATAAATTGCTTGGATAATTATCCATTTCATATTCATAGCTTTAAATCTTTAGAGACTCTGTCTCTCAAAGAGTATGTGGTACATTGCAAGGGTAAACAAGTGAAAAAGATAGGGAGTAGTGATTTGAGGAAAGTTTCCGGAAATGGACACTTCACAGAGGTTGTAGCTGAGTCAGGGTATGATATTGTGGGAAAAATGAGGGTAAAATTAACATTAGTGAAAATTTCTCATTTATTTATTTATTATTATTATTACTTTTTTTGACACAACGTCTCGCTCTGTGGCCCAGGCGGGAGTGCAGTGGCATGATCTCGGCTCACCGCAACCTCCGCCCCCTGCCTTCAAGGGATTCTCCTGTTTCAGTCTTCCAAGTAGCTGGGATTACAGGTGCGTGCCACCATGCCCAGCTGATTTTTGTAATTTTTAGAAGAGACGCGGTTTCAACATGTTGGCCAGGCTACTCTTAAACCCCTGACCTCAAGTGATCTGCCCGCCTCAGCCTCCTAAACTGTTGGGATTTACAGGCGTGAGCCACCACGCCCGGCCAGGTTAGCGAAAATTTCTAAAAGGCAAGTGCGTATTATAATTCCACCTAAGAATCACTACAGGATCTTTTAGTACTTCTACTTAGGTAAAGCCTTTTTCAGATTAATAATATTAAAAATAATAATGATAATGGCACTAGATTAAAGAAGTCCGATGAAGTCTGTTTTTAAGAATTTTGGATTGCTTAATTTGCCTCCTTAACATAACACTTCCATCTAACCTCCATCCAACAACAATGAAGCTTAATCTGCAATCCCAAAATGTATGTAAATATGAACTCCTGTTTGGCATCCCTCTAGCTACATGACACACTCAGAGAAAAAATTTTGTTTATTTGCAAATTATTTTCTAGGACAAAGTCAGTCAAAAAATGAGCCTGTGATTTTTACAAGATTGTGCCAAGTGTAAAAAAGACATAGACAGGTTTCCACTCAGAAGAAAACATTGTACTTAAAAACACACACATTGATATGTATAATGGAGAAAAGATAAAACTCTAAAAAAAGTAATGAAGTATGAAAATGACATTGACCCTTTTTTGATTTTCATGTTTTCTAATTTTGTGCACAATTTATGTGTTTTTTACTTCTTTTTTTTTTGTGAGATGGAATCTCACTCTGTCAGCAGGTTGGAGTGCAATGACATGATCTCGGCTCACTGTAACCTCCGCTCGCAGGTTCAAGCCATTCCCCAGCCTCAGTCTCCCAAGTAGCTGGGATTATAGGCACCTGCCACCACGCCTGGCTAATTTTTTTGTAATTTTAGTAGAGACGGGGTTTCACCGTATTAGCAAGGTTGGTCTTGATCTCCTGACCTTGTGATCCACCCGCCTTGGCCTCCCAAAGTGCTGGGATTGCATGCGTGAGCCACTGCACCTTGGCCGTGTTTTTTTTACTTAATTGCTTTCACTTTTGTCAAATTAGTTACAAAATCCATATATTAGATTGGAAGTGTGATATGTCTTTTTTAAAATTGCATTACAATTTGGATCCTATATAATCAAAATCTAATAAATCAACCACTTTTGCTATAGGTATAACATCATATGAGTTTCGTGTTGAATTAATGTATTGAATGAATTTGGGAGATTTTAGAATTTCAGTCTAAGTATATACTTTTTTTTCTCATAAGGAATGTATATAATTCTGTCTAAATGTTGTCTAATGATCCACTCTTCATAAATTTCCACTGAAATATCGCTATAAAAATGAAACTTCATTATTCTCAAAAAGCACGTGGTGTACCATCTAATGCTAGGATTCAGGTTAGTAATCTCCTACTACACAGCCAACAAAGTAAAATGCAGAATAGTACTAATTGTCCTATACACCCTCCCAATTAGAAGAAAATATGTTTGTAAGTAGATAGGAAAAATACTTTGGGCCTTATGTACTGTCTATATGTAGGCACAGAGTTCAATATTTGTCAGACATAAAACCCTGTTTAAAAATACTAAAGTTTTTGAAATAGCCAAGGTTTTCTCCTGTATTCTCTCTCCTTAAAAGTTGTCAAATAGAGTAACCATACAATTCATCAATCCCAATACTGGGTATATGTCCAAAGAAAAGGAAATCAGTATATAAAAGGGATCTGTGCATTCCCATGTTTAATGCAGCACCCTTCACAATACCCAAGAAATGGAATCAGCCCAGATGTGAATAAGGAAATGTGGCCCATATATAGTATTAATACATATACATAATGGAATATAATTCAGCCATTAAAAAGAATGAACTCTTGTCGTTTGCAACAACGTGGATGGACCTAGAGGATGTTATATTAAGTGAAATAAGCCAGGCACCAAAAGACAAATTTTGCATGTTCTCGCTCATAAGAGCAAGCCAATTTTTTTTTAAACATTGAAGTCATAGAAATAGGGTAGAATGATGGTTACTAGAGGCTGGGAAGGGTAGCAGAAAGGGGGCGGATAGGAGAGGGTTGGTTAATGGCTATGAATACAGTTAGTTAGAATTAATAAGATAGAATATTTGGTAGCACAATGGGGACTAGAATTAATTATTTATTGTACATTTTAAAATAACCAAAATTAGAATTAGGAATATTTCTAACACAAAGAAACAACAAATGCTTGAAATGGTGGATACCTTAATTACCCTGATTTAATTATTATGCATTGTATGTGTTTATAAAAATATTGCATGTATGCCATAAAAATGTACAATATTACGTGTTTATAAAAATCTCTTTTTAAAAAAATTTAAATTTGCCATCATTTTCTTTTAAATAATACATATAAATAGGCTTCATTAAAATTACATAAATAGATGTATAGTCTATCCCATGTAAGGTATAATTCTCAAAGACTAATGCTAGAAGTGTGGCTGCTCATATTTTGCAAGAGGTAATTTTTCATATAAGCAGTTTTTGTCACAATCTCAGAGGACCAAGCATGGGAAAGAGGAGATGACAGGATTTTCCTAAACGAAGGGCATTAAGGTATTATTAGGCAAAGAGCCATGTTAAAATTATGAAACATAATTGGTGTGTGACATTTTAACATATTTTACATTTTAACAAAATGATATAAGAATAAATAAAACAAATAAATAGAAAATATTACATTTATAATTAAACCTAATACCACAGAAATCAAGTACACAATTCCTTCTTTAAGCTATTGGTCTCTGATAGTTCTAGACTTTTAGTTTTCGTTTCTTAAAGTGCCTAAGTAATATTAATCTGTTCTTCATCTTCCTGGACCTCATGAATTCCTCCCTCTTTCATTATCTTGCACATGTATGGGAAGTATTTTCTAAGCAATGCTTACACATTACAAAGCTGCCCTGCTTGTCTTCCTGCCACCTGTCAGTGAACAGGCACTTGATGGCTGCAACTCTCCTGTGTATTTCATAAAGATCACAGGACTGGCAGCTTGTGAGCTGCTTTATCTCTCCCTAAAGCCTTTCACAGCATTCGTGGCCATCTATTAAATCTCCAAGGCACATCTTATAAGGGATTGTAAGGTTTTCAAAACTTTGCTGAAATTTGATGATAACAGAATTACATCACAATAGGGAGTGATTAAGGCAGTTATGATTCTCACTGACACCTGTCAAATGTGCCAACTATCTCTCTAGGGTTTCTCCCGCTTTCCTATCTCTTTAGCCTTTCTATCAATATTACCCTCAACTATATCCTTCCTAACTAAAATCTTGGCCGCAAATCCTGCGAACACCAAGAAGAGAGAAACAGTCGTCACTTTCTTCCCAATCTCACAGCAGCAACTACCCTTTTAACAAACATAATCTCAGGCAGGCTTTTCTCCTAAAAGAAAGAAAAACCTCCTTTTTCTTATCTTCTCATTGATTGGAATTTTTCTGACCGAGAAAATGAATTTTAGCTTGCACAGCAAACAGTTCCATTAAAGTGATTTTGCTTGTTTTACATTGTTTTGTTTTCTTTCCCAAAAGTAATAACATTTATTCAAGGATAAGTTTAGCTCTCATCTCTCAATAACCAGGAAACCTACTAAAAGTTTTTAAAGATAATGAAATGTGCTTGTATATATCTAATGATCATTATTTCAGAAATGTGAGAATAAAATTTTAGGCAGAACACTCAGTTTAGCATTTTTAGTAGAATCTTTTCTATAGTTAATTATGTCTCATTCTCAGTCCAATGCTGTCTCGGCACTAGGATGATACCTTAATGATGGTGAGTCCCTCATAGGAGTTAGTGCTGGACAGTCTGGTATCTTCTCTTCCCCAGAAGTATGGTAAATAAGCGTGAATACCTGGGAACACAACAAAGGAGGGGTGGTTATTATTTAAATCAGTTGGTCATAAAAGTTGTCTCTTAGGAAGTAAGTTTTTAATTTTGGCCTAAAAATGCAAAAACATTTACACCTACTTAAAGATAACGCAAAAAAAGAAAATGCTAAAGCATGTTCACCTACTTAAAGACATTACGGACAAGTCCAGGCATAAACAAAACCATGTGAAAACCCACTAACGCAAGAATTGTTTTTATATTGTGGAAACTGAGAAGAACACTAGAACATTTGAGAGGCAAGGGGGAAACACAGTATGGTAATTTTTCATTTGGAGAGGAAGGAAGATTGTGCTGGGTTTTGAAGTTTATGATGAAATATTTGAATTCAGTCCAAGTGAAGGGAACATTATAAAAATTTTAATAAAGGACATGATCTTACGTACTTTCTAAAAAATAAACATCACTCTGGTTTCTCTGGAGAAGAAATGAAGACAGGGAGTTTGCTTTGGAAACAAGTGTGCTATTATCTAGAAGATACAGTAGAATATTGAGCCAGGAAGATTGCACTGGATATGAAGAAGATATTTTAAAGGTAAGATGTACATGACTTATGGATTAGCTGAATATTGATATAAAAATAAAAGCACCAAGATAATTGCCTCGTTTAAGAATTAAAGTGTTGAACTAGATATATAATTTTTGAACTCAGCAACATATTGTTGACATTTAATGTTGTGGAAATAATTGAGACTACATAAGCTGAATATTGATATAAAAATAAAAGTATCAAGATAATTACCTTGTTTAAGAGTTAAAGTGCTGAAGTAGTTATATAATTTTTGAACTCAGCAACATATTGTTGATATTTAATGTTGTAGAAATAATTGAGAGTACATAGAAAGTGCTGATTCATTTTTCCTGAAAATCAGTTGCCTTTTGTGCTTTATGAATTTCCAAATCTAGTGACAAGCTAATGAACACATGCTAGCATGTAAACTATTTTGCTGTACATTTCGTCTACTACTTTAACCGATTCATGTTTTCAATGTTATGTCAACATAAACCTAATTATACTAAATGCTTCCCATCTGTAAATCTAATGCAATTTCAGATCTTGGGAATAAAGCTTGAACTCAAGATACCCTTGACTTCTATCTCTCCCACTATTCATGTGAATATCTGATTCATCAAAAAAATAAGTGGTCTATCTTCAAAATGTGTTTGTAAATGGTCTAATTCTCATTGCTATAACCTTGGTTAAAGCTACAGTTAATTCTTGCTTACACTGATGTAGTAGTCTAAGTGGTGATGAAGTAGTCTGAGTGGTCTCCCTACTTCTACCATTGCTACTTTTTAGTCTATTAACAAGAGGGAAGCCTAATTGATTCAGCTATGTAACTCTTCTGCTTAAAATATTTCACTGAGTTTAAAATGCAAAGTTGTTGCAATCATCTAAAAGTCTTTCCCATTCTATTTTCACCTTGCTTCTCTGTTTCTTCCACTTCTGCAAGGTTGGCCATGGCCACCATCAACCATGCTCCTGCCTCAGGGCCTTTGTATCAGGTCTTTTCATTACCTGAAATGCGCTTCCCCCAGATATTTACATGTCTCAAGTGACTTCTTCAGGTATTATCAACTGTCATCTTCATAGTGAGGTCTTCTGAGACATGCAAATTACAACTGCCACCATATCTTTATCCTATTTTCTCTGCCTTTACTGCATTACTCTTATTATTAAAACATTTATTTGGGGCCAGGAGCAGTGACTCACGCCTGTAATCCCTGCACTTTGGGAGGCCAAGGTGGGTGGATCATGAGGTCAGGAGTTCAAGAAGAGCCTGGCCAAGATGGTGGAACTCCATCTCTACTAAAAAAATAATAATACGAAAATTAGCCAGGCACGGTGGCAGGTGCCTGTAACCCCAGCCACTTGGGAGGTTGAGGCAGGAGAATCACTTGAATCTGGGGGGCGGAGATTGCAGTGAGCCAAGATCACACCACTGCACTCCAGCCTGGGCGACACAGGGAGACTCCATCTCAAACAAACAAACAAACAAACAAACATTTATTTGGATTGTTTCTTTTTACCACCCACTAGAAGTTTAGTGAGTTCCATAAGGGCAGATATTCTTGCCGGCTTTGCTCTTGGATATAAGCCTAATATCTGGATGAAGTTTCTGCCACCTAGAAAAAAATAAAAAAGATCTGAGTGGGTACAGATCTTTCAAGTTCACTATTTCCCCCATAATTGTATATTCTTTTAATAACAAGAACTGAAATACAATAAAAATACATGTAGTTATAATTTTTAAATTAACAGATCATGCCAAACAGTATATATTAGTAAAAGAGTAGTATATCGGAAAAAATTACTGAAACATCTCCATCATAATAATAATAATGCTAACATGTATTGTTTGCTTATCTAGTGTCTCATGTTTCACTTAGAACTTTTTTTCTCTCTTTTAGATTACTGAAACTCCTTCTAATCCACAGCCAATGAGTTGTGTAGTTAGAATACAATCCTATATTTCTGATCCCAGAACCTGAGGTGGTAAATACTCTTCCATTCTGCCTCATGTTTAAGAATTCGTTTCCAAGCCTGGTTCCAAATAAAGATTAACCTTGGGCTCCTTTAAGAAACATGTTACTAGTCTTCTTTCCTCACATATGAAATCTGAATCCTTTGGGGTTAGTGAACAGGAATCTTTTTAAACAAACAACAACAAAAAAAGTTTCCAAGTGAAACTGATATGTTGCCAGCTTTAAGAATCATGGATACAGAGCATCAAAAAATAGTTCAACCAGAAAATAAACCATCTAGAAAAACAATGTTTTATTCATTGGAAGATGCAGAAGTTAAGGGAGCTAAGGAACAATTTTTTTTTTTTTTTTTGCCATCTGATAGATGTATAACTTCACAAAAAACATTTCGCTGGTCTCTGAAGTAGCAAACTAATTTCTAACAAAAACCTAGATAAATAATAGGGCATGAAATAAACAATCATGAAAACAGTGTGCATAGTAAGTGCACCAGCACTGCCAGGAATGTTTTTAAATAGTTCATATCTACTTTTTAATGAAAATTCACCAAAATAAATGTTTACATGATAAAATATGCAATGTAGTTCAAAAGTTTTGTAAGTGCAAATTGTTTCTTTTTCTATCCTGCCCAAATTAACAGAAAACAACAATAATAAAACTGTACTGAAGAATATGATCACTCAGGCAACAAGTATATTCATTCTAATTCATGTTTTAATTAGGTACATATTTTAAGTAGGTCAGGGAATGTGAAACATATATATATGCACACACACAAATGTATATGTATATACATAGATACCCTGTGCTCAAAAATTAAGCAGCAAAGTGAAGAAAATAGGCCAGGGATAATTAATGCTAAATAACACAGGAATAATATACTGACCATTGGAATCAGATGGGATGTGAGTGCAGAGAAGTAAGCGGAATTAGTGTGGTGTAGAGATTAAATAGCATTGGGAGTTGTAGATATCCGCACTCCCCAACCCACCCCCACCATTTTTATTGAAGTATGGTTGACAACTTAAAGGTATCAAATTTTATGATTTGATATATACATATATATACACACAGACATTGTGACACAGTCATCACAATCAAGCTAATTAATTAACATATGCATCACTTCATATAGTTAACATTTCCTTTCTATTTTTCTCTCTTTCTCTTATCCTCATTATTTTTCTTTTATTTTCATGATGAGAATAATGAACATCTACTTTCTCAGCAAATTCCAATTGTCCAATATGATGTTGTTAACTATAGTCACATTTTTGTAAATTAGATCTTTGTACCCCTGGAACAGCATCTACCTATTTTCTCAATCCCTCAGCCCCTAATAACCACCATTGTACTCTCTGCTCTTATGAGTTTGATGATGTATATTCCACGTATAAGTAAAATCATACTGTATTTGTCTTCCTGCATCTAGTTTATTTCACTTGCCATCATATTCTTTTGCTTCATCTATTGTATTAATTCATTCTCACACTGCTATAAAGAACTACTTGAAACTGGGTAACTTCAGGTAGTGAAATCGAAGAAAACAGGTTTAATTGACTCACAGTTCTGGAGACCTAACAGAAAGCATGACTGGGAGGCCTCAGGAAACTTACAATCATGGCAGAGGACAAAGGGGAAGCAAGCACATTTTCACATGGCGGTAGGAGAAAAACAGAGAGAAGGGGAAAGTGCCATACCCTTTTAAACCATCAGATCTCATGAGAACTCACTCACTACCATGAGAAGAGCAAGGAAGAGATCTGCCCCCACGATCCAATTACCTCCCACCAGCTCCCTCCTCCAAGTCCACATAAGATTTGAGTGGGAACACAAATCCGAACCATATCATCTATATTGTTAAATTTGTGAGGATTTCCTCCATTTGTAAGGTTAATTAATATTCCATTGTATAAATATATTACATTTTCTTTATCCATTCATCAGTTGGTAGGCATTTGAGTTATGTCCATTATCTTGGATATCATGAATATTGCTGAAGAGAACATGGGCTAGCAATCCCATTTCTAGGCTATATATGAGGATCAAAATTTTATTTCGGCTTCCACTGTAGCAAGTCTAATGGTTGTTCACCAATATTCAGACTCCCCTTATTTAATCCTAATACTGACAAATTTTAGCTGGTTATGTGTGCAATGTATTTGATATTACACTTTCCAGATCATTTTTCCTTGTTGGGACCACATTCTGCCCAATGAGATGAAAGCAACAATTATACAAGCCTCTTCTGATCCACACCCAGAAAAGAATTATGTGAGTACTACCTTGCCCTCTTCTTTATGGAAACAAAGGAAATAGCTACCTTGACCTAAGAGGTGGAAAACATATATGAGAATGGTAGATTGCCTTTATCCCTGGCAACTAATTACCTTTGAACTGCTGTGTGAAAGAGAAATACATATTTATCTTGAATGTGTCACTGTATTTTCAGTTCCTTGTTTTTTTGTGTAGCACAAGCACTAACTCATCTGCTTATAAGTTCTGTAAAATTACTCAAGTTGCATATCTATTTTAATTTTCTTAGATTGCTCATTATAAAATAGTCACATTAGTATTATCGGACTTACAGAGGACAGTATGTATTAATATATGTATAGCACTTGTGATGTGGTTTGGATATTTGTCCCCTACAAATATCATGTTGAAATGAAATCCCCAATCTTGGAGGAGGAGACTGGTAGAAGGTGTTTGGATCATGGGGACAGATCTATCATGAATGTCTTGGTGCTGTCCTCACAATAATAAGTGTGTTCTTACTGTTAGTTCACATGAAAGCTGGTTGTTTAAAAAACTGTGGCACTTCCCCCTTCTCTTATTGGGGGAACCAGCTCCCAATATTTCAGCGTAGGTTATTTTCTATTTTTCCTAAGTGTCAGCTGGTCTGAGAAATAAAGAGAAAGAGTACCAAGGGAGAAATTTTACAGCTGGGCCTCTGGGGGTGCCATCACATGTTGGTAGGATCGTGATGGTGATTCCAAGCTGCAAAGCCAGCAAGTTTTTATTAGGGATTTCAAACGGGGAGGGTTGTACGAACAGGGAATGGGTCACAGAGATCACATGCTTCAAAGGGAAATAAAATATCACAAGGCAAAAGGGCAGAGCAAGATCACAAGGCAAGGGTGAAATTAGAATTACTGATGAGGGTCAATGTCCCTCTGGGAACACATTGTCTTGTTAACATCTTAACAGGAAACAGGGTTTGAGAGCAGACAACCAGTCTGACTAGAATTCATCAGGATGGAATTTCCCAATCCTAGTAAGTCTGAGGGCACTGCAGGAGACCAGGGCGTATTTCATCCCTTATCTCAACCGCATAAGACAGACACTCCCAGAGTGGCCATTTATAGACCTATCCCTGGGAATGCATTCCTTCCCCAGGGTTATCAATTATTAATATTCCTTGCTAGGTAAAGAATTCAGTGATATTTCTCCTACTCACACATCGTCTATAGGCTCTCTGTGACAAGAAAAATATGGCTCTTTTCTGCCCGACCTTTCAGGCAGTCAGACCTTATGGTTATCTTTCCTTGTTCCTTGAAAAATCACTGTTATTCTGTTCTTTTTCAGGGTGCACTGATTTCATATTATTCAAACACACATGTTTTACAAAAAATTTGGACAGTTAATGCAATCATCACAGGGTCCTGAGGTGACATACATCCTCAATTTATGAAGATGACGGGATTAAGAGATTAAAGTAAAGACAGGCATAGGAAATTATGAGTATCGATTGGGTAAGTGATAAATGTCCATGAAATCTTCACAATTTATATTCAGAGATTGCAGTAAAGACAGGCATAAGAAATTATAAAAGTATTAATTTGGGGAAGTAATAAATGTCCACGAAATCTTCACAATATGTGTTTTCCTGCCTCAGCTCCAGCTGGTCCCTCTGTTCAGGGTCCCTGACTTCCCACAACACTCTTTCTCTTGCTTCCTATGATGGGCCTGCTCCTATATGCTCTCTGTCATGATTGTGAGCTTCCTGAGGCTCACAAGAAGCAGACACTGGCACCATGCTAACTGTAAAACTTACAGAACTGTGAGCCAATTACCAAGGCTCAGGTATTCCTTTATAGAAATGCAAAAGCAGACTAATACAGAACATTGGTATCAAGGAGTGAGGCATTGCTATAAAGATAACTGAAAATGTGGAACTGGCTTTGGAACAGGGTAATGAGCAGAGGCTAGATGAGTTTTGAGGACTCAGAAGAAGACAGAAAGATGAGAGAAAGTTTGGAATTTCTTAGAGACTGGTTAAACAATTGTGAAGAAAATGCTGATAGTAATATGTACAGTGATGGCCAGGCTAATGAGGTCTCAGATGAAAATGAGGAATTTATTGGGAACTGGAGTAAAAGTCACCTGTAGTGTGCCACAGTAAAGAGCTTTGGGGCATTGTGTCCACATCCTAGGTATCTGTGGAGAGTTGAACTTAAGAGTAATGACATCAGGTATCTGGAAGAATAAATTTCTAAACAGCAAAGTCCTCAAGGGGTGACCTGGGCAGCTTCTAATAATCTAAGATTAGATACCTAGGAACAAAGGAAAGACTTAAAGTTGGAATTTATAATTAAAAGGAAAGCAGACTGTAAAAGTTTAGAAACTTTGCAGCGTGGCCCTGTGGCAGAAAAGAAATCTAAGAAGGCAATGGAGCAACCACTTGCTAGAGAGATTAGCATGACTAAAAGAGAGCCAAATACTACTATCCAAGGCAATGGGAAAAAGGACTCAAAGGCATTTCGGAAGGCTTCAAGGCATTCCTTCCCATCCATGGCCCAGAGGCCTAGGAGAAAAGAATAATTTGGGAGGCCAGACTGAGGGCCCTGCTGCCCTGTGCAGCCTTGGGCCATTGAGTTCTGCATTGAGGCTACGCTGGCTCCAGCCTCAGGTCAAAGTGTCCCAGAAACATCTCCGGCCACTGCTTTGAAAGGCACAAACTGTAAACACTGGCAGCTTCCATGTTTTGTTAAGCCTGAAGGCACACAGAATGCAAGATTGGCAGCTCCACCTAGATTTCAGAGGATGTATAAGAAAGCCTGGGTGTCCAAGCAGAATCCCATCACAGGGCTGGAGCCCTCACAGAGAATCTCTACTATGGCAGTGCAGAGGGGAAATGTGAAGTTGGAGTCCCCACACAGAGTCCCCACAGGGCACTTTCTAGTGGAGCTATGGGTAGGAGGATGCCACCTTCCACACCCAATAATGGTAGAGTCACTGGCAGCTTACAACCTAAGCATGGAAAATCTGCAGGCACTCAAGTCCAACCCATGATAGCAGCCACAGGGATTGTACCCTGTAACGCCAAAGAAGTGGACCTGTTCAAGCCTTGGGAGCCCACCCTTTGCATCAGTGTGTCCTGGATGTGGGACATGGAGTCAAAGGAGATTATTTCAGAGCTTTAGAGTTTAATGACTGCTGTGCTGAGTTTCAGACTTTCATGGGGCCTGTTTGACCGTTTCTTTTGGGTGACTTCTCCCTTTTGGAATGGAAACATTTGTTCAGTGCCTGTATCACCATCTTATCTTGGAAGTAAATAGCTTGTTTTTATTTTACAGGTTTATAGGCAGAAGGCAATGATTCTCAGGTGAGACTTAGTTTGTTGGACTTAATGCTGAAACAAGTTAAGAATGTACTGAACTATTGGGAGGAGATATTGTATTTTGCAACATGAAAAGGACATAAGATTTAGGGGGTCTGGGATGAATAACATGGTTTGGATGTTAGTCCCCTCCAAATCTCATGTTGAAACATAATCACCAATGTTGTAAGTGGGGCCTGGTGATAGATGTTTCAATCATGGGGATGGGTCCTTCATGAGTGACTTTGTGCTGTCCTCATGATAATTACTGCATTCTCACTGTTAGTTCACATGAGATCTGGTTATTTAAAGGAGTATGGAACCTCACCTCTCTCTTTCTTGCTTCTGCTCTCACTATGTGATGTGTCTGCTTCTCCTCATGCTTCTGCCATGATTGTAAGCTTCTTGAGGCCTTGCTGGAAGCAGACGCTGGCATCATACTTTCTGTAAAGCTTGTAGATCCATGAGCTAATTAAAGTTTTTTCTTTATAAATTACCCAGTCTCAGGTATTCCTTCATAGCAATGCCAAAAAGCCTAATACAAATTGATAGCCCATGTATAGCACTTAATAACCAATAATTTTTTAAGTATGAAAATATAAAGAAAAAACTAATTTGTTTTGTCCAGCTTTATTCATTACAACCTTTATAAGTAATCTCTCAGTTTATGATGAAGACATCTCAAATAGATAAATTTTAACAGTAATATATTTAGAGTTATTGAATTAAGACTAATCTATTGTTCATCTTTTCTCACATTATACCTAGCCAAGTACATATTCAATACCTATTTTATTAATTCTTATCTACATCAAATTCCATAAAAATTTTGTCTATATCAAGCTAAAATCTTTGGACATATTGTTTAATTTTTGTTTTAATACATTTTAAAATTACTAAATTTAAAGAATAACATAAAATGTTGATGAATTTGTTTTTCAATCTCTAATTTTTCATATATAAACTGATTCATATAATGTATCATATGTAAACTGATTATACCACCGAAATTAAGCATTGTTATGATCTAAAAACTACATGATCTTCTTCTATAATAATACTGGTAGGTACTATTGGTGCTCTGCCTTCTAACCTTACTTCCAGTAGAAGTGAATATTCTTCTACTTTAACACAATGGTTGTGAGGAGTGTGTTTTACATATCAATAAGAAGAGACCCATCACCCTGCTGAAAGTCCATGGTACTTCATTTTTAAAGCACTAACCATGTTTTCCTTATTTTATTATAGAAACCTACAGACATTAACACATCACTAAACTAGGCTAGATTTTTGGGAAGATGCAACAAAGTATATAACTTTCCTTAAGCACACTAAGTACATTTGTAACCACTCAAGTCTTTGCTAAAATTGTGAATGTGTGAGTGAGATGAATATGAAGTACCTAGCCCATGCAGATAGCAGGAGAGGTGGGAGAGGGTACGGCAGTGATAACATAGGAACATTAAGTGTGAATGTAATATTTGAAGTTGTAGCTCAGATAACAATTCCCTAAAGAGAAACTTTGCCTACTTTGGAATATTTCCCTAGTAAAATGAAGTGAAAATGAAGGGAAGCTTGACTACACATACGTTTGATCATGTGACTAAAGATTAAAATACTGGTATTTGAATAAAAATACTCATATGTTTGCAAAAAGCAAAATATTTAAAATTACTTTTCAAATTTTATTCTCTCTCTCTAAATATTTATATTGATTTAATTAGTTATTATCAGCCAGCTCAATTCAAACTGCATTATCTGACTAGAATATATTTATTGTTGAGAAGAACATGGAAAGAGGCTATTTAGATTAGAATGGTCTTGATGTTAATTATAATGCTTCATTATGCACATTAAACCATTTCCAATTGAATTCATTCAGTTGAATATAATATATAATTGAATAATCAGGGAATAATTTATCTATAGTCTTGCAACTATGAATAAATATCCTGACATGTTATTTAACCAAAATATAAACAAGTTTAAACAAGTTTATTTAACCAAAATATAAACAAGTTGTATTAGAGTACAACCAAATGCTAACTATTTAGGAAACTTCCTAAACAATTTAGGAACACATATGATATAGAATATTTTTTAAAGTGTTAAGGAGCTAGGTTTATCCACAAACGAGAGAGTCTGAAGTTAGGTCCAATAGTTATTTTAGCAAGGTTCTCCACTCTCCTTCCAGTTCAGATAGGTAGTCTTCTAGAAAATCAACTGTCTAATCTGTTCATGTGAGAAATGGCCTATGTTTGGGATGTTAAACCTTCTGGATATTTTTATCATTTTGTTCTTAAATATGACCACCGGGTAGACTTATTTGGGTTTTAAGGTTTCTAAAATATAAACAACAAAGTTTAGTGCATATACTAGCTTTCTAATGATAGCCAATACAGCAATACAGTGAAAATAAAATAAATCCTTTTGGGCATAAGTTTAGAGATTTCCTTCCTAGCATTTATTTTTTATATGGTAGGAATTAGTAATGCTTATTAACTTTTTGACAGTCATCTGAAGACTAGTTTTACATGAGTCTTCAATATGTTAGTGAAACTAGAACAAGATATTCATGGCTATATATAAGCACCTGACCTACTTCAACATTGTGTTACAGTTTTAAGTAAAGTTTCTCCACTCTCCTTCTTCATTATCTACCCATAGTAAGCCAGGGAAACTAACTTTGTAATCTATTGATCAATTCATTTGCCACATATATTACCACTGTGAACACTGTAAATTATATTTAAATATTGTTTAGCCATCTGTAGGCGGCTTGTGTTAGGTCAAATAGACCCCTGCCTTATCTCAAGAACAAAGGGCTTTCTGTATCCCAGGTTCTTGTCTTGTGTACTGGAAGAATTGGATCACACGTGGGCTTGGGGAATGAGTGCAAGGTTTTATTGTGTGGAAGTAGATCTGAGCAGATGGGGGAACCAGAAGGGAGATGGTTTTCCCCTAGAGTCGAGCTTCTCAGTGGCCCGGGCTCTCCTCTGACCGCCCTGGCCAAACTCGGCACCATTCTATGGGTGGATGGCTTGCAGGTGTGTTGGTATGGTTTTCCACAGGTGTGTTCCCCTCAACATCCAGCCACTTGTGTCTTCTTTGACGTGTTCCTCTTGATATCCAGCAGCTGTGCTTTGCTTGCTAGGGTCTTGGGATTTCTATAGGCACAGGATGGGGGCACGGCGGGCCAGGGAAGTCTTGGATAATGCAACATATGGACATGAAGGCAGGTGTGCTTGTCCTCACCTAGGTCCGTGGACACAGGCCGGGGGTAGATCCCTAGCCAGGGAACTGCCTTTGTCTACCCAGCACTTCCCTGCCCCACTTCTGTATCAATAGGAATTATATTGAATCTGTAGATTGCTTTGGGTAATATGGTAATTTTAACAATATCAATTCTTCCAATCCATGTACAAGAGAAATATTTCCATAGTTGATCCTTCCATTTATTTGTGTCTTCGTCAAATTCATTCATTCATGTCTTATATTTTATTTTTGTTTGTTTGTTCATTTTTTTTTTTGGTACAGATCTTTTATCTCCTTGGTTAAATTTATGCATAAATATTTTTTCTCTCTGACTCTATTGTACATGGAATCATTTTCTTAGTTTTCTTTCCAATAGTGTCTAGCTAGTATAAAGAAATGCAACTGATTTGTATGCTGATTTTATGCCTTGGAACTTTGAAAACATAGGAAAAAAACCTCCTTGACATTGGATTTGGCATTATGGTTGTTTTTTTTTTTTTAATGTGACATCAAAAGCAAATGGAACAAAAGGAAAAATAAAGTAAGACCATGTTGTCAAACTAAAAAGCTTTTGCAAGCAAAGGGAAAATATACATAAAATAAAAAGGCAGCCTATGAAATGGGTAAAAAGCTTGCAAATTGTATATCTGATACGGTGTTAATATTCAAAATATGTAAAGAACTCACACAACTCTATAGCGAACACACAGACACACACACACACACACTCCAATTAAAAAATGAGCAAAGACTGAATAGAGAATAGGGAACTCTGCACACTCTTGGTCAGAATGTATATTGGCATAGCCATTATGAAAACCATATGGAAGTTTTTTCTTACATTAAAAATAGAAGTACCATACATTCTAGCAGTCTCACTTTTGGATACACAGTCAATGGAAATGAAATAAATATGTCAGAGAAATATCTGCACCCACGGCATCCCCTCATTTTCATTGAAGTAACAATGATGTTGCCAAGATATGGAAACATATTGACATTGCCAAGGTATTTCCCCAACTGGGAAATGGGGGAAATAGAAATATGTTAGTCAAATGGTACAACCTTTCAGTTATAAGACGAACAAGTTCTGAGTATCTAAAGTACAGCATGGGTGATGATGGATGTGTCAATTAATTTGATTATGTTAATCATTGCATAGTGTATATGTGTCAAGTCATCACATTGTATACTTTGAATGTGTATAATCTATATTTTTTCAATTAAATGTTTCAAAAATAAATAAAATACTTTTTAAAAAGAAAATTCAATGTAGAAACTTCTTGTAGTATATAAAGAATGACAATAAAATAGGTACACGAAAATTTCAGACTATCGTCTAGCATTCATAATCAAATTATTCATTACCATGACACTACTTCAGGTAATGGTAACACTCAGATAACTATGCAGTATTTCCCAGGGTGAGATCTGTTGCAATAGGAAGCCAGAAAATGGGGGGAAAATAATTACCTGAAATGCTGAATACATACCAAAAATGGTTAAAACATCACGTATAGTTAGAAAGAATATTTAAAGAAATAAAAAATTGAATTTTGTGTCATTTATATAAACAGAAACAAAAATATTCATGAATTTTATTAGGCTCTAGGAAAAATATAATGTAATCAAAGGGATAATGAACTAAGATGCTTCCACGACGGACCTAATGTTATGATGAAAGAGGGAAGTAAACTGAAAATTATATTTCGGCATGGTAATGATTCATGTTATAATGCATACAGACTATGAGTGGTGTGGGGATGCACAGAAAAAACAATTATTTCCCACTGCACTTGTCCAAGAAGTCTCAATATAATATGACATTAACCTCTATATAGAAGGGGGTCACAGATGTAAGATATTAAAAGTTGAAAGAGCATCAAATTCAAAAGCATTTTGTATTTGTGTTCAGTCCACAGTGAATGCTAATAAAGAAAGGAATATTAGAATGATTGTGCATCATTGTTATCATATATATGGTACACTGTGGTGTGTTTGTGTGTACACTTTTTTCAGCATGATTAGATGCCTTTCTATTCTAACATATTAAGACTCTGATAAATGTCTAACAACAAACAGCAATTACTGCTCCAACAATTGACTATATCTACATCATGGCTGTTTCTGGACTGTAAAGTAAATACATCTATTTGCTTTATTTACATTCAACACAAACTTTGTCATTTATTCTAGACTCCCATCTATATTAATTGAGCAGAAAAATATATGTGTATACATGCAGGTTTTTATATGTGAGTGTGTGTGTGTGTGAGAGAGAGAAAGAGAGAGAGAAAGAGAGAGCAAAGAGAAAAGAGAAATACACAGTTACACAGAACAGAGACCCAGAGAAGCATGCTTTTACCTTTGCATTTTCAGTAACAGTTGTACACCCTGAACTGCCTGTTTTAGTAAAATAGATAAAGAATAAGAAATTTTTATGGATTACATTAAAATTCCCTATCTATTCTGAGTAATATTTCTATTATTTTAAGTGAATAGAAGTTTTAATAAAGGTAAATTAAATAAAACTACTTGGCCTTGCTAAATTATATGGAAGAAAATAAATTGGTGTATGAAATTTACCATATATTTTCTACAGATTTTGGAACGTTAAGCTGGGTAAGCATTGTGAAATTGGCACTTGGTTTAATCTTATTTTGTGAACAAGCTAGTTTTGCACTGAAATAGAAAAGCACCCTGTGGTTTTATCTTAACAAAAGGATATTTGGCTTGTTAAGGATTTAATCCTATTTCATTTACTATTTGAATACAGTCATGTATTGCTTAAGGATGGGGACGCATTCTAAGAAATGCATCATTAGGCAATTTTTTCATTTTGTGATCATCATAGAGTGTACTTACACAAACCAAGGTGGTAGAACCTACTACACACATAGACTGTATGGAAGAGCCTATTGCTGCTAGACCATGAAGCTATACAACACATTCTTCTATTGAATACCATAGGTAATTCTAACACAATGGTAAATAGCTGTGCATCTACACATGTACAAACATAGAAAAGGTACAGTCAAAATATAGTCTTATAATTTCATGGAACGATCAAATATGCAGACTGTCATTGACCAGAATGTTGTTATGTGGCTCATGGCTGCAGTTCATACAGAATATTTAAAATTTTGTTTATATATAACTTTTTATAACTGGATAAATGTGGCAGAAGTTGTTGGCTTAAAATTAAAGACAGTGCTAACCAGTTTTGGGGAATTTTGATAGATATTTGCAATAGGTAAAATATACATAGACTATACATATGCTTATATTAATACATCTGTACATATTTTCTTCTCTTCCATGGCCATGAAGAACAGAATAGAGAATAACAGAAAGGGACAAGCAATAGTACAAAAAGAGTTATATCGTGAAGATATATCAAGAATAGACTTGGCCAGGCACAGTGGCTCACACCTGTAATCCCAACACTTTGGGAGGCCAAAGGGGGCAGATGACTCGAGGTCAGGAGTTTGAGACTAGCCTGGCCAACATGGTGAAATCCCATCTCTACTAAAAATACAAAAAAATTACCCAGGCGTGTTGGTCGGCTGGAAATCCCAGCTACTCAGAAGCTAAGGCTGGAGAATCACTTGAACCTGGGACATGGAGGTTGCAGTGAGCTGAGATCATGCCATTGCACTCCAGCCTGGGCAACAAGAGTGAAATTCTGTCTAAAAAAAAAAAAAAAAAAAAAAAAAAAAGGACTCAAAGAGCTTGAGTGTGCTCTAAATAATATGTACCTATAGAGAATTTTGAGAAAAAAGATAATCAGTCCCATTGTTGGAATTCAGGACTCAAAAAGCAGAGTATATTTTAAAGATTTATAGTATTTGACAGGTTTTTCAGTGGAAATGTTAAATCTACAGATAATTATTGATTTATTTAACATATGCATTTACTGGCAATTAATCTTCTTATCTGTATTATTATATTACTTATATTGACAAGAGTCACCTAGCTTATTTTACAAAACATATTATTAGGGTTACTGAAATAAAAAGAAAATCCTCAGAAAGGTACTATTTCAAAACATTGATTACCTGGGTTGCAAAAAGAAATACATGTTTGTGGATGGCAGCTGAAAAGAAACCTGTATTTGTGGCTTTAACATAACTATTCTTTAAAGTACTAAAATAAACTTGCTTCTTTATACCGTTTCCATGAACTGTCTGAGATGAAACTTCTTTATAATCTACATTTCTTCTCCTGTTACAATAGTAGGAGTTTATTTTCAAAGTCATACATATGTCTGTGTATTCCTTTTATTATAACTCTGGACTAATGTGATAATATCAGAACAGAACTTGATTCTGTGCTTTTTATATCTTAGTTTTTTCTGTATTATCTAGATTTTCTATTGAAACACACACACACACACACACACACGAAACAAGTATGTATGACTTCTGTTTTTACCTCCAACATGGAAAGAGCTTGGAAGCTACCATTTCCATTCTTATAATAAGAAAAAGCTAAACATACTGAAAATAGATTACTTTTGGGGGGTGCATCAGAAAACTAAATGAGTAAACAAAACAAAACAGATACATTACAATGTTATACTGCTCAACTATAAAAAGAAATGAGCTATCTAACAACATAAAGGTATGGGTGAATCTAAAATAAATATTAGTGAGTGAAAGAATCCAGACTGAAAAAAATTACATAATCATTCCTAGTATATGATTTTTAAAAAGAACATAAAAAATCAGAGATTATTAGGGGTTAGTAAAGTTGAACACGTGAAGTATAGGGTTTTTTTGTTTTGTTTTGTTTTTGTTTGTTTGCTTGTTTGTTTGAGACGGAGTCTCACTCTGTGGCCCAGGCTGGAGTGCAGTGGCGCTATCTCGACTCACTGCAAGCTCCACCTCCTGGGTTCACACCATTCTCCTGCCTCAGCCTCCCAAGTAGCTGGGACTACAGGTGCCTGCCACCATGCCCAACTAATTTTTTGTATTTTTAGTAGAGATGGGGTTTCACTATGTTAGCCAGGATGGTCTCGATCTCCTGACCTCATGATCCGCCCACCTTGGCCTCCCAAAGTGCTGGGATTACAGACGTGAGCCACCACGTCCGGCCAGTGTAGGGTATTTTTTAAGGGTAATGCAGCTATTCTGAATGACACGATAATAGTGGATACATGATATGATACATTAGACAAAACACATAAAATTTT
Source organism: Papio anubis (assembly GCF_008728515.1). Taxonomy (NCBI): domain Eukaryota; kingdom Metazoa; phylum Chordata; class Mammalia; order Primates; family Cercopithecidae; genus Papio; species Papio anubis. Next base: position 63,684,289 of record NC_044990.1, on the reverse strand, counting down.
ACAACTCAAGGAGCATCTTAATTCATACAAATTTTAAAAGAAGTTTAGATAGAAGGGATCAAATTAAAAACAACAACAAAACTGTATTGTAAGTATATGAAATGACCTCACTAAAAGGAGTGGGGAAAAAGGCACTCACCTAAGTGACTTTGGAAACGAGTGGCATATGTAACATTAAATACAAAAGGAATGGTCCATAAACACTCTATTTGGTAAAGTTATCTCCCTCAAGGAAAAGGGTTAACAATTCTGATACTGCTATGCATCTATACTGAAACTGAACATTTAAGTTAATGGATGGTGGATTGTGGGAGCCAAGTTTTTTACTGTTGGAGTGAAAGATTGCAGACAAAATTGAGAAGAGGGCTAGAATGATTTGGAAATTGATTAGAAATGGAGAATTTAATATAAACTATGTTAAACTTAACATAAACATACATAATTACATGTAGAAATAGATTTGCATGTTCCTACAAATATGGGTATAAACATGGGTTAATACATAATACCTAAGTATGTATGTGTGTGTGTATGTTCATATATATATTTCCACATACAAACTTATGTACATATGTTCTACACACACATTTTCATATATGTGTGTGTGGATATATATATGTCTGTGTGTGTTTGAAAATCTATTCCTTGCTCTGTTAGGTGAGAGGGGCTAGAAACAATGGGAACACAGTAGCAACAAACCCGATGCCAGGATCTTGATTTATTGTACCATTATCCAATGAGAAGACATAGGACTTCTCGGTGGAACACGTCTGGATCATGACTGGTATAATACAATACCTAAAAAATAATAAGTGCTTGGTAAAAGATTTCTGTTATTAACACCTAACAATAGGTCTGAGTCAACCATTGAATCATCTTTGTGAAACCATTATTGAAATGGCTTAGAAATTTCATGTAAATAGTATTTAAATTATTCTAAAATAATAGAAGCAATAAAATAAAAAAGTATTCTTGTAGAAAAATAAACATTAAACTTGCCTCATATTTCCCTTTGGAAATAATAAATGCCACAAAATAAAGAATAAGATAGATGACAAGGTTAGTAGAAAAATTCTATAATTTAATATAATTGTAAGAAGCATTTTAAAAATTTAAACATCTTACATATGCAATCGTTGGAACATAGCTTATAATTAAATTCTGCTGAACCCAAGTTAAAACAAAACTGAAGCATCAAAAATAATGAAAACCCCTAGCTATGCTTTCCAATTTGCAACAAAATAGGAAAGCAATGGTACATTTCCAAATAGAAATGATGGGAGGTAAGGGTGGATAAGACAGGAAAAAAAAAATCTAAAAACTCAAATATAAACACAAACAAAATGACAACCATAAGATGAAATAAAGCATTAAAAAATAAATGTATATATTGTACATCTTCATAGGATGCAGAAATAATTAAAGAGTTATAGAAACAAAACAGAAAAACTGAAACAGATCAGTAATCTTGGTATTAATTGAAATATCAAAAACCAAATTCAAAAAGTAGATAATTTGAGTATAGAGTTCGAGATTCTAGGAAAAGATAGAAACATATATTCAGTTCATTTATGAAAATATTCAATGTGTGACTCTAAAGACTGAAGAAATTAACAGAGAAACAATAATAAAAGAGTATCACTTGAATAACAATGCTAAAATTAAAAATCCTAAAAAACTCTAATGGAATACATACTAAAATAACCTACTAGATACTTAATATATATTTGAACAGGAAAAAAAGGAAATAAGGCCGAAAAAATTTTTAAAATATGTTATAAATCATAAGTGGTCATATAAATGTGACTTAAAATAGTAGTGTGAACTCCTTCTCTTACATGAAAATATCTAAGATTTTAAAAAGCCAGTTTAATGCCTTAAATTTTAAGTTTGTGCTCTAATGAGGAGTATATTTACTGCAGCCAAGATTACTCAGCTCAGTAGACCCAGTTTCTAGGGGAACTGAGGAAGGAGAATTGGTTGAGCCCAGAAGCTTGAGTCCAACCCGGGCAACATGGGGAGACGCCCATCTCTAAAACACAAACTAATAAACAAAAAATTATTCACTTCAGTAAAAAAAAAAAAAAAGAAAAAATTTAAAAATATATATATGTATTCTGGAATACAAATATTTTAATACATTAGACATTAAATTATGGTTCCATACATATTTATAACTTGGACTCTAGAAATATTTTTGTAGGAATCATTTATAAGAAAATTATATGAAAAAAGATATGCTTTAGTACAAAATTTTTAAATGATTGTTTGGCTGGGTGCAGTGGTTCACACCTGTAACCCCAGCAGTTTGAGAGGCTGAGGTAGGCGGATCACTTGAGCTCAGGAGTTCACGACCAGCCTGGACAACATGGTAAAACCCATCTCTGCAAAAAAAAAAAAAAAAAAAAAAAACAAATTAGCTGGGCATGGCAGCACAGGCCTGTAATTCCAGTTACGTGGGAGGCTGAGGTGGGAGGATTGCTTGAGCCTGGGAGGTTGAGGCTGCAGTGAGCCAAGATCACACCACTGCACAGTCTGGGCAACACAGCGAGATCCTGACTGAAAAAACAAAATAAAATAAAATAAAATATAAAACAAAATAAATGCATTGTTTGTAGCATTCCTTATTTACATTTTCATTTTGTTGTTATGATGTTTTTTGGTCCAACACATTGCATACATATTGTCAAAATATTAAAAATAGACTTTAAAAATGGACAAAAAATGTGACATCTTTCACAATCTGACCATCCAGGTATATACAAACACAGTTCACATTCTCCAGATAATTATCTGTTTATGCAATTGTGACAATAATATACATACAAATACATATACAAACACAACTTAAAATGTTATTTCTTAACAGCACATGAGTGTAACATGTTATAATTCATAACATTAAAATTTTAAATATGTAAGCAGTAATAAATTAAACATTAATTATAAAATTCATTAAGCCACATTATTAAATTACAGATTAATTTTCTATTTACCTGAAATTTGTATGTAGTCTCATGTTGTTGAAATTATAGCTAAGATATTTTATTATGATAATAAATGCTGGGAGAAACATTTTATGATTTAGGTGAAATATCAAAAAGGTAGTTGAAAATGTAGTCGAAATTATTCATTATATAAATTAATCCAAGAAAGCAGAACTATAAAAAATTATTAGTAAATCAGAAATAAAAAGAAACATGTATAAAAGTTAAAATTTTTAAATAAATCTCAAAATCATTTTTAAAAACCGTTTCTTGTTTTTTGACAACTGTATTATTTATCTATTTCTGTGTAACAACCCCCAGAACTTCACCCTAAAATAACAAACATGATGTCATAGTTTCTTTGGGTGAGGAATCTGAGTGTGACTTTCCTTGGTCCTCTTTTTTGGAGTCTCACAGGCTGCAATCAAGGTATCAGCCAGGACTGCAGTCAGCGCAAGCTTAACTAGGGAGGATTAGCTTCCAAGCTCACTCATGCATTTGTTGGCAAGATTCCATTTTGGGTTATTGGAACAAAGGTCTCGAATCCTTGCTGGCTGTCCTAGTTCTTTGCAGCATGTACCTCTCCATAGGGCAGGAAACACATGGCAGCTTGGTTCAGCACAGCAAGCCAGTGAGAACCGAGAAACAGAATGTGTAAGAAAATGCTAGCAAGATGAGAGCGATGTAACCTTATTTGTAACCTAATAAGTCACATACAATCACTTTTGCACTCTTCTATTCCAGAGAAGTGGGTCACTAGATGTAGCCCACTGTTAAGGGGTGGGAATTATCCATCTTGCCTGAATACCAGGAGAGGGATCACTGAGGACCATCTCAGAACCTGTGCACCACTGTGACATATTTAGTGAGAGTGTGGTATGTGATAATACCACTCAAAATTCTGAGCAGTTTTCGGTTGGACATTCTCACGAATGTCAGAGATGGTAAATTGGTACAACTTTCAGGATACCAATCTGAAAATAGATATTAAATACCATGTTTTATTTTAATCTGACCGAAACCGTCTATTGTTACGTCTTTAAAGAAATGAGAATGCATGTGCACATATATATAATTATAGTAATGGCCATCACAATGTGGTTAAGATTAACAAGAAGAATCATTTTGCATTTTTATAATAATGGATCAGTTAAATGGCTGCAAACTTAGCATTGCTATTTTAAGTGATGTTTAGAATAATTTCTATTGATATAAGAGAGAGAAAAACAAATTACAGAATAATGAAATAATGTATGATCCTCTTTTCATTACTGTCTATCTGTGTATCCTATCCATTTATCTATCTATCCATGTATATATATAAAATGTTTATCTACAGGTTCTGGGATGGCAGTTGTTTTTGTTTGTTTGTTTGTTTTGTTTTTAGTTTAGCTTTTACTTAATTAAAATTAATGTATGGCTGGACTCGTTGGCTCACGCCTGTAATCCCAGCACTTTGGGAGGCTGAGAGAGGCAGATCACAAGGTCAGGAGATCAAGACCATCCTGGCTAACACGGTGAAATCCCATCTCTACTAAAAATGCAAAAAATTAGCCGGGCATGGTGGCAGGTGCCTGTAGTTACAGCTACTCAGGTGACTGAGGCAGGAGAATGGTGTGAACCATGAAGGCGGAGCTTGCAGTGAGCCCAGATCAATCCACTGTACTCCAGCCCAGGCAACAGATCAGGACTCTGTCTCAAAAACATAAACAAATAAAACTAATATAATAAAAATTAAATTTACTTTAATGAGAAACAGGTAACACATATTTTATTTTAAAGGAGTTATAGAATTGAAACATGTAAAAAGTAGAAGTAAACACATTTGCTTTTCAAAACACCTGCAAAAGTAAGAATAATAAAAAAAAAAGAAAGGAAGGAAATAATGAAGGCAAGAAAAAAGGAAGAAAGGAAGGACGAAGGAAAAAGAAAGGAAGAAAGAATGACAGAATAGGAGGAGGGAGCATGGAGAAAGGAGAGAAAGAGAGAAATATTATTTTACCATATTTGACTCTATTCTACTTTACCCTGGTGAATTTAGTTTTGTATGTAAGGCAGTAGCTTGGATTTGCTCACAAGTTACTATGTGCTCATTTTCTTTCACTGCATAAACACTCACATATGTTGAATGATAGATTGAATATTTTATTACTTTCTTTTTAGACAAAAAATTTGGAAGTCATAAAACAGAAATCGATTTTAAATTTTAACAGGAAAAAAACCCTTTATTTTTGCAAGTATTTATGAGCATATTGGAGGAGTGTACTCTCTAATAAATGATGTATCATTTTCATGCTCTGATGTGACGCAAATAATTAAAAATTTTGGTAACTACTGACTTATTGGACAATGTAATGATTTTGTACACTGGATAGAAATCTTTGCTTCTTATGAAAATATTTTGTTGCTTAATTAAGTGCAACTTCCTAAAGACAGAAAATCATGCATATGTCATGTAATCAGTTTCACCATATAAGCAAAGTGAAGTGGAGAAAGAATGAATTGGAGACTGGAGGTCTCTGTTCCTGTTCCCAGATATAAGGCTGATTGAGGACATAGTCTTGACATTTGACTATCAGGTGGAAATGGAGTAAATCATAACTACCTCTCAGAGTCACTGTTGTTAAAATTTAGTGAAACAGTATATAGTAAAAAAAACTAAATTGTAAGCAAATAACTCAGATTGTTCCTAGGTAATTCCATCATTTATGTACAACCAGTAAGTTCTCCACTAGAATTATCAAAATGCTCTGTAAACTTATCGGCATAATTATTTCAAAAACATGTCAAATTTAATTAAGACTGTTTAACATTTTACAGATGTTTGAACCAGTTATTGAACATAACTAAAAGAGTAAGAGTATACAATTTTAATTAAATTCACTATTAAAAGGGCAGGATTGTGTGAACACATCTGTGAACAGAAGCTTCTTCATGAAAGAGTCTATTGCAACCACAAATCCAAACAATATTTGTATGAGCATATAGTAAAATCAATGAAAATAATTATCATTTTAAAATGTTGCCATGAGATTAGTCTCTAAAATCATATTATGGCTCAATAGAATTCACTGAATTTTGTAGCAGATAATTATTATGCAAAAAAAAAAAAAAAAAATTGAACTACAGCCAGGCGCGGTAACTCACGCCTGCAATCCCAGCACTTTGGGATGCCAAGGCAGGCAGATCACGAGGTCGAGAGATTCAGACCATCCTGGCCACCATGGTGAAACCCCATCTCTACTAAAAATACAAAAAATTAGCTGGGCGTGGTGGCGGGCCTCTGTGGTCCCAGCTACTCAGGAGACTGAGGCAGGCGAATCGCTTGAACCCGGGATGCAGAGGTTTCAGTGATCTGAGACTGTGCCACTGCACTCCAGTCTGGCGACAGAGCGAGATTCGGTCTCAAAAAACAAACAAACAAAAAAAAGAACTACATTTAAAATGAATTCATCTATTTTCTCAGGAAAAAAAGAACTTTACATAATTTCTATCTACTTCCATTTCTTATTTGTAAAATAAAAGAACATAACAATATAATTGATTAAGTTTCATTCAAATTGACATTCAGAAAAATCTATATGTTTGGACCAAAGATAAATTACAGATAATCTCTCAAATTATGCTATAAGGTAAAATTCCATAAAAATTGGTCTCTCAATAGAAATAATATGAAGATATTTTGATACAGTATTTTCAAACATTTTATTTATGAAATACATTTTCAGTCAAAAATACATTGAATTAATTATTGCCATTCAGTTTTTTTCATTTTTATCAAATTTTAATACTTCATGTATTAAAAAGAGGCAACATTTTCTTAAGTATGGAATCATTTGTGGTAATTTGTAATTTATTTTACTTAATATTAAATATTAAATCTTAACATCATGATTGATACAATTTGTATGCCAAATTTAAAATCTTAAATTAATCTAAGTATGAGAATATATTTATTATGATGCCAAAAATAGGTACATTTGAGTTTCACATTTGATCTTAGAGTGGTGAGAGGCATTTACATGAGTAAGTCCTTTATTCTTGCTAATACAATATTCTATTTTAGAATACAGTTGGCCTTTTGTGTTTGTGGATTCCCCATGTCAGGATTTAATCAACCACTAATTAACACTAGAGAGTCCAAAAAGCTTCAGAGAAGAAGGGAGACAAGGACTGAAAACTACCTATTGGGTATTAGGTTTACTATTTGGCTGATGTGTTCAATAGAAATCCAAATCCCAGGATTACACAAAATATTCATGTAACAAATCCATACATACATTCCCTGAATCTAAAAATACATATATATGTCCAAAAAATAGTGTCTGTATTGAATATGTACAGATTTTTTCTGTTGTTATTTCCTAAACAGTACAGTATACCAACTATTGACTTAGTATTTACCTTGTATTAGGTATTATAAGTAGTCTAAAAATGATTTAAAGTATACAGAAGGATATGCATATGTTATATGCAAATGTGATGCTATTTTACATCAGGAACTAGAGTATCTGCAGATTTGGGTATGTGCAGAATATCCTGGAAACATTTCCCCACAGGTGTCAAAGGGGAATTGTAGTTCTTTTTCTTCTTTCTTTTTTCTTTTTTTTTTTTTTTTTGAGACAGAGTTTTGCTCTTGTTGCTCAAGATGGAGTGCAATGGAGTGATCTCAGCTCACTACAACCTCTGCCTCCCAGGTTCAAGCAAATCTCTTGCCTCAGCCTCCCAAGTAGCTGGGATTACAGGCATGGGACACCACGCCTGGCTAATTTCCTATTTTTAGTAGTGAGAGGGTTTCTCCAGCTTGGTCAGGCTGGTCTCAAACTCTCAACCTCAGGTGACCCACCTGCCTCAGCCTCCCAAAGTGCTGGGATTACAGGCGTGAGCCACCACGCCTGCCAGGAGGATTGTAGTTCTAAGAATTTAATCAGAGCTGGATTCTCTGCTCCTTATAAATATACTTATAATTTTTATTCTTTGGATTAGAACAGCAGTGGGCATCCTTTATTTCATATGGAAAAAATCGACTCTAGTACGTTTAGTTGGTTGAATGTATGAAGAAATAAATAAAGTCTCCATAACTCGTTCATTTGAATCTTCATTATTATCATGCTCACTGTTAGTCTGTGTATAGATATAAAGTCATTTTGCATCATAGTGGTGCCTTAGATAAAACAGACATCTCTTAAAGCACAGTCATCTCTCTAATTCTCAATATTTTTGAATCTCTTCTACTTTATTAATCTATCCCTCTGTTCGTAAGTTTAGTCCACTTACACCTGTTATTTGCATGTAAAAATTGAAAATATAATAAATTTTGTTTGCTTAATAGGATATCCACAACTCCATTAACCTCAAAACCCTGCTCTCCGGAACTCTATCATCACATTATATTTTTTTCTAACGTTCAAAAATAAATAGGCAGGGCACAGTGGCTCACACCTATAATCCTAGCACTTTGGGAGGCCCACGTGGGCAGATGACTTGAGGTCAGGAGTTGGGGACCAGCCTCCCCAACATGGTTAAAGCCTGTCTCTACCAAAATACGAAAATTAGCTGGGTGTGGTGGCATGCACCTGTAGCCCCAGCTACTCAGGAGACTGAGGCAGGAGAATCGCTTGAACCCAGGAGGCCAAGGTTGCCGGCAGCTGAGATCACACCACTGCACTCCAGCTTGGGTGAAGCAGCGAGACTCTATCTCAAAATAAATAAATAAATAAATAACATAAATAAATAAATAAATAAATAATGTTTGGGGAAATTTTTCCTATAATTTTAGTAAAATTACACATGTACTACTACTTTATTCAGCAAAAAATAACCACTGTTTTTGAAAAGATTGCATGCTTTTTAAAATTTGTATTTCAAAACTTTCACAAAATATGAACTAAATGTATAGTTCTAATATTCAATGGCTTTTCTTTCAATGACTTGGCTAACCCTCACTCTAAAACATCTATATCTATTCTCAGTATTTTTCTCTTCTCTCCTTTTTTTAAATGTCTCAACTATTCTTTCAATTTTTTTGTCTCTTTCAATTTATTTTCATGTTTTTCCTTTTCTTTTGGATGACTTGAGTGTATCATTACAATCAAATGATCATTGCTTATTGCCAGTGAACGATAATGGCTTTGTGTTACCTTTCTCCAAAAACAGTGGGCTTTAGGATATGTTTTGTCTTATTCTATGATAAAAACTTGTACCATATAAAAGCTGTACCTCAATTGTGAACCTCAAATCATTTATGTTATCATCAGCTCATGCTGAGTTCTTATTTTGTGGCAACTCAATATATTTTCACAAATGTAAGGTTATTTTCCTTGTTCCCTTTTATGGCAACATGCATTCTCTTAAATTTAGAGCTATAATAAAGAAGCTGGCTGAAGCACTTAATGTCTTTTTATCTTCACCTCTAGGATCAAGATAAGCTATATTAAAGATTGATGTCGTCTTTATGAAAAAGTGCCTCATTAGTTGACTGCAAGAAAGTCATCCAGCCTACAAAAGGAAAAAGCTATGTTCTAGCTTTAATATGTGTTTAAATAAGAAAAATTTCCCCATAGCTAATTCTTAAACATAAATCACTAAAAGCCCTTCACTCTTGAGATGCAATTATATTGAAGTGCCCTAAGTGGTGAGCTATACGATAATGGCATTTGAAGGAAATTTTTGTCTAGCATGTAGAAGACTAAATCAAAGCCAGTTGAGAAGGAACTATGTGTAAGGAAATATTTCCTTATCATGAGAAATAAACACTTCCAAGTACTCACTATTTTTATGACAACCAAAGACATTAACACTTGTGAAAGCACTTCACAAATTTTTGAACCTATGCAAATTATTCCCTTGTTATCTAAAACATAGTATGGAAATGGTTTGCATAGATGTGGAGCGCCTATTATCAAATTAATAACAGCTACCAGGAAGAGCAGTTAAATGAGAGTGGTTAGGGGGAAGTTAACTTTTCTTAAAGAATATCTGAGAACAAACAAGAGTTGACACAACTATGAATGAGTCTTGAAGCAGTTAATCATATTTAAATTTCATTCTAAGAGGCACTGGTATCCTTTGTCCTTTTTAGAACTTGGGTATCATGCTGCTTCTAAACATAATTAAAGCAATTTATGCACTATATTCTTAATGAATCATTGTCTTTCTATAGCATGGTTACAAGCTAGTGGGATATGTCTTATGCCACAGGTTTTTAAAATGCATTTTATGCATATAGAAAATCTAATTAGCCACAACTCCTACTGGACTGCTGTGAGCGTAATACGGAACCATAATGCATAGAAATAATGATTTACTTTTCAAAGAGAAGTGGAAAGTGGAGGCATTTTATATCCCTGCAGTTTTTACTCACACTTTTCACTTTTGAGTAATATTTTATCTATATTAGATCTTCTTGAACAAACAAATGCACTCTATTCCATACTTTGAAATCATTAGTGATTCAGAGAGATTATTTTTTGTTAGCACTATTTTGGGGTATTAATCCAAAGTAGCACATTAAAGCAAGTTGCACAAAGCAGTGACCCCATGCTGATACACCAACAACAGCTGTGTTCAATGGGCAGACACTTTCAAAGCTTAAGAGAAAGGCAAGTGAATGAAAGACACAGAAAGCTGGCTCACAGGGCTGCACAATAGAACGCATGCCTATCTCAGTGTTGCTGGGTATAATATCCCAGGAGCAGCCTAAAATCTGGAACTTTATGTGAAATACTGTTTTTGTAAAAAGAGCGTCTGGCCCAAGCAAAGCATGTCTGCAGTTCATATGTGCTTTGTCAGGTCTAATTTTTTTCAGACCAAATGTAAAGCATTCTATCAGAACTTTATTAGATTGCATGTAATGGATAAATAAAGTTAGCCGTTATTAATTAACAATGTCTTATTTTTTCACATAAAGAAAATCTGCATATAGGTAGATGATGACATTAAGTTCTACATAATTTGTTTCCTTCCATCTGTTTTAGTCTGACATTCTCAAACAGTGGCTCCCACCTTATGGCATGTAATGGATAAATATAGTTAGTAGTTATTAATTAACAATATCTACTTTTTCACATAAAGAGAATCTTCATATAGGTAGATGATGACATTAAGTTCCATATAATTTGTTTCCTTCCATCTGTTTTACTCTGACATTCCTAAACATTGGCTCCCACCTTATGGGCCAAGATAAGTACTGTGAAAGAAAATTGAATCTTGGGGACACAGACTCACTATGCCAAAGGGAAAGTTAAGCTTGGGAACTGAGTCATGCAGTACTACCTTCCTTTTGTTCCCAAACATACAGCTGTCATTTAACAACCCTTGTGTTGTGAGTCTCATGTGTCTCATAGCTTCATCCATAAGCCAGGTTCCCACAATGATAGAAGGCCACATATCTCCCTGGATGCCCTCCCTTGCAAATCACTCCGTGAAATTCACTGTGAGCCCCTAAATCTTTCAGGATCCATATCCCACCTATAAACGAGCCCTGAAACTGAATTCTGTTGAATGTCACCCTGACGATGCCAATTACTAGCTTATCTTCACAGGTACAGGACAAGGACAAGAGCAGAAATCATCCTTCCACCTACACTGAGAGGAATGCATGATTGACTTTACTCCCTCTTTTCACGTCCTTATCTTATGTAAAATGGTCACTTTTGGTTAACAATCTTAAAGCTCCACCCATTGCATTCTTGTTCCAGACTATCCTGTCAGGTTTCAGTCAGCCTGGTTGTGGTAACTCCTTACAATGACTCAGATGTTATATTAGTCCATTTTCATGCTGCTAATAAAGACATAACCAAGACTTGGGTAATTTATAGTGAAAAAGAGGTTTAATTGACTCACAGTTCTACATGGCTGGGGAAGCCTCAAAATAATGGTGGAAGGTGAAAGAGGATCATAGGTATATCTTAACATGGCCGCAGGCAAGAGTGCCTGAGCAGGGAAACTGCCCTTTTATAAAACTATCAGATCTTGTGAGACCCACTCACTATCATGAGAACAGAACAGGGAAAACTCACCCCCATGATTCAATTTCCTCCCATGGGGTCCCTCCCAACACATGTGGGGATTATTCTCATTCAAGGTGAGATTCGGTGAGGACACCGAGCCAAACGGTATCAGTAGCCAATGAAATGCTTTAGAATTGAAGGTTTAATGAAAGGCTTTTACACACCAGCAATCATGCACACATTCACCCCACATACGGTCAGTAATATGAGAGGAGGTAATAAACCTCAGCAAGTAGCAAGGGAGACCAGCACACTGAGTGATGAACTGCGCAGCTCTGGATTTCCCATGACATGCTAACAGGGCTTGGGGAGGCGGTTCACTGCTCTTTCAAAAAAGAGTTTTCTGTGGCATCTGAGGAGAGGAGGCCTCAATGTAGGCATGCTGGCCATGATCGGTTTCTTTGATGTGTTATGGCCCTCCGTAGGAATGTCCATGGTCATTATCTAAGTTAACTTTTAGCTTCACTTTCTTATTTGGTCTTGGGGGTGCCTTGGCACAGCAGGCATTATCATTCCCTCAGTCCATTATTCATATGTTTTTCACTTTGAGGGGTAGGCAGTTCCACTGTGGGCTGAGTCACTTGTCATAAGTGACTCCATTTGGATACATTTAGGATCACAAAACTTTATTACATAGCACAGACAGAAAGTCAGAGGAAAGTAAGATTTTCATACTTCTCTGTTGAGAAATTTGATAGATACCACATGACACATCTGCTTTTGTCTAACAGGGCAGAACTTGTCACATGGCCATTCAATATGCAAGATGGAAGTGAGGAGTGTTATCTTATTTTAGGTCACCATTAGCTCAAATAAAAATAAAACATTTTATTACAGAAGAAGAAGAGGAAATATATAATGTCATAAACAACTATGAAGACTTTACCACAGAATCTTTGAAGGACAGGAAGTTGCAGAGCCTGATTGGCTTGAATAAAATTTTCTTTCTTCAATTTATTAACCATGTGATTTTAGGCAAGTGGTATTAGCATATAAGCATTAGTTGCTTCATCTTTAAAAAACTGATAAAAAGGTATTTACTCATATGTTTATTATAACGTGGGAAACAGTTCTTAGAATGATGACCATCACATAATAAGTGTTAGGCCGGGCGCGGTGGCTCACGCCTGTAATCCCAGCACTTTGGGAGGCCGAGGCGGGCGGATCACAAGGTCAGGAGATCGAGACCATGGTGAAACTCCGTCTCTACTAAAAATAGAAAAAATTAGCCGGGCGCAGCGGCGGGCGCCTGTAGTCCCAGCTACTCGGGAGGCTGAGGCAGGAGAATGGCGTGAACCCGGGAGGCGGAGCTTGCAGTGAGCCGAGATTGCGCCACTGCACTCCAGCCTGGGCGACAGAGCAAGACTCCGTCTCAAAAAAAAAAAAAAAAATAAATAAATGTTAGAAGATAGAAGCTATTATTTAACAATATTGACACAAAATAGTGAAGGAGAAGCTACTTCAAGAAAGCAGAGAAAGCATCTGATAGGACTCTAAGAATGACCTTAATCCACAGATTTGGAGAGAGCTAGTCTGAAACAGACCATCCATGATTTATGATGCACCTACTTTCCTAAGGATTTAAGACTACTAAAAAGAGCAAACATATTTAATACTTTAAAAGAACTTAAAATGGAATAAATTCAAGGTAAGAAGAAAATACTCCAAAAAACTTTACGTGGCTGGAGTTTATAAATTTCCCTATTCTGTAAATTATCACACTAAGGCAGAGGGTGCTTAAATAATCTTCCCAATGTCACCCAGCTAGGAAATATTGAAGCGAGGGTACCAAGTCAGATAGTCTGAATTTCTAAAAGCATAATGTTAGTTACAAAACCGACTCAAAGGGAAGACTATCATTCAACAGACATGGGGGTTGAATTACAGATCAGGCAACTTTCTCTATCATTGACTTTCGCAAGGATATGCAGAAGAAAGAACATATGTGTTAAGCATCAGAACTATCTGCAGGCCTAGTGGTGCTAAGGTGACAGAAATACAGAATGTTGCTCTTTTTTGTGTGTTTGTTTCGGTTTTCTTCAAAAATATATGTTTCTTTGAAGGTTATCTTAGTTTTATTATTTTTTTTGAGGGAAGAAAGCATCAGCAAAATTACTAGGAATGCTTAAAACTTTTAGACTTGCCGGCCAATTATTTTTGCAAAAAAGATTCAAAGAGAATCCAGTTCTTATATGTCAAATGAAAAGACAATTCAAACTTAAATGAACATAATCTGGGAATGACCCTTACTTGGTTATGAATATTATCAAATATTGCTGCTTCAAAGACATCATGTTCTGACATGAATAGCATATTTATTTGTCTTACAAATAAACAACTTTATTCATAACATTTAGAAGGTTGTTTCTTCTTTTGCTTTCTATTGTGGCAAACCCTAAAGCTGTGTGCATGTCTACAAGAGATGTAGACAAGATTGAAACTAATTTAGCTTTTTTATCTCCATAGGCGTTTTAAAGAGAGACTCCATCAGTCAAAACATTACATTCTTTCTGCTTTGTTCAAGCCACGATGCTTATAATAAACCTATCCTCCAGCTATTTTCCATGTTCGTACTGTACCCACTGTTACTGATTATATATAATGGCATGCTGATGCCTATATTTAACCCTCCCACAGTTCATTGTTAAAATTAGTCATTATGGAGCAGATCACATCTTATCTTTGTATGTTTAAAGCTTGCTGAACAAAGACAGCAGGCTAGTCCTAAATGTTATATGACAAGAAAAGCATGGTTTAAAGCAATAATGTCCCAATTATGTTTAATCTAAGAAGAAAAAATAAGGATGCCTGAACAAGGTGTAACGTGCCTTTTTGTGAAATTGTCAAAATCCTTGTCGTTTTTTTTCCTTAGAATTACAAAAGAATTGCTGTGGCTTAGTTCTTTTAACAGAAGCTTTGATTGCAAGCTTTGATTTGCAAGCCATTGCTCTTAAAATGAGGAAGAGAAGAAATAACATTAGAAAATTATAAAAGAAAAATATGAAATAGAAAAGGAAAACCGATACTAGTTTGTAAAAGTATTCCACCAGTTTGTTTTCTTTTTAGTGCGTAGCAAAGGTGTGATGGAAATATGATGGTAGAAGAGAGCACATAGTTTTAAGTAAATAAACGTATTCCCTCCATATAAAGAAAATGGGTGTGGTCATTACTTGGATCTGTGAACCTGGCAAGGCTATAGTGCCCATTTATTCATTCAAACACTCATTTGGTCTTGCTTTGAGATATTCTGTAGATATGATTAACTTCCACAATCAATTGACTTAAATAAAGGGGATTGTCTGGATAATGTGTGCGGGTCTCATCCAATTGTTAAAGGCCTGGAGAACAAAACTTAGGCTCCCTGAGAAAGAAGAATTTCTGCAACATCAGCTGACTTAGAGCGTCCAGACTGCCGTAGTGATCTACAGATTTTGAACCTGCCACCCTTCACAAGGCAAACAAAATCAATCACTCTCTCTATACATATACGTATACACACATACACATATACATATATATGACATATACACACACATCCCCGTACCTATGATATGTATATATATGTACATGTATATATATATGTCTATATATGTGTATATGTGTATTTATATGTGTAAAAACATATATATTTATGTACACACATATATGTATGGGTGTGTGTATGTGTTATATATATGTGTGTGTATATATGTATATTTTCTTACTATACATATTCCCTTTAAATATATACGTATATGTATATATATTAGATTATAAAATGACTACTTCATCCACGCTACCTTACAGTGAAAAGTGCCTGGCATATAATGGGAAGCCAGTAACAATTACTTTTCTTCCTTATGTAATTTCATATATCATATGGTTCACAATCACTGTTTTGCATGTGAGTACATTTTACATCATTATAAGATATAAGTCATATGTAATATTAAAACAAATCAGTTTTTAAAATGAATACATTATATTCTAAAATGTTAAAGTTCTTTTATGATGTTGATATGCCCTGCAAATTACTTAAGTAAACATGTTATAAATACTAAGGTAAAATTATGACAATTAAGATTTCAATCTAATTTTCATATAGAGTTAACAGTAAAATTGAAGAAAATAGAATGGCTGGATTTATTCACTGTTTAGGATTGGGGAGGCAAGAGGTCTTTGACTGACAGATCAGCATAATGCTATTGCTACATCCATTTCTTTCCAAATAAATAAGTTAAAATGTTTCTATTAAAGAGATTATCTCATTTTACTGGTCTCAGTAACTTCACCCTTAGTCTAGTGTAGTAATCAAGAGAGCAGTCTCAGATGGCTGTGTTTGAGAAAATCTTGTAGGACTTTGTGCAAATTGACTTGAATGTACCATTACTCTCCACCCCCAGCGTCTCTCCATATTAGGATCCTCATGTAAAAAATGAGGATAATAACATCCTTCCTCGTTGAGTTATTGAGTGTATTTAATGGCTTAATACGCAAAGATTCTAAGAATAGTGTCTTGCACATAATATCTTTCAAAATATATTAGCATATTTTTGCTAAAATGATATAATGGAACATAATTACATGGGGCTTACTTTTATCAAATATAAATATTTAAATAAGACTTATAATGAAGAAGGCAATGTAATTTTTTTCCTATCTCATGTATACACTTAGCTGTTTTATGGTTTGACATCACAGGTCAAGAATCTGTTATTTTCAGCATTCCTAATGGTTTATGGAAAGATGTAAATATCTTTAATTCCAAAAGCTGGTAAAGATAAGATCCTGAACGTCTGACTACAGATGCCAAAGGGAACACTGGCAGCTTCTCTGCTGAAAAGCTCCTCAATGTCTCCTACAGCCTTTGCTTTGCCACTATGCCACGGGGAAACTGGGATGAGGGAAGGTACAGGGAGTTATTTTGAACTGTAGTGAGTTTTGATCAACCAAAATTCTCAGGATAATTCCTTTTTCTCTTGCCAGAATAGTAACATCTAAGTTTCCTCCAGTAAGTGGATTTTGTTTTGTTCCTACCTGTGTCTGAAAGAAAAAAATGGCCCCTCCCCCAGATATCCACATCAAATTCATAAAACCTGTGAATGTGTCTTGTAAGGTGAAAAGTGTGATTAGGTTAAAAGTCTGAGGAGAGAGCTACTTTGGGAAGCCGAGGCGGGCAGATCACTTCAGACCAGAGGTGTGAGATCAGCCTGAGCAATACGGTGAACTCCCATCTCTATAAAAAATACAAAAGTTAGCTAGGCATGACAGCTGGCACCTGTAAACCCAACTACTCAGGAGGCTGAAGTAGAAGGATCACTTCACCCCGGGAGGGGGAGGTTGCAGGTTGCAATGAGCCGAGATTGTGCCATTGCATTCCAGTCTGAGTGACAGAGTGAGACCCTCTCTCAAACAGAAATAAATAGGCCGGGTACGGTGGCTCATACCTATAATAAGTAGGGCAGATCACTTGAGTCTGGGAGTTTGAGACCAGGCTGGCCAACATGGTGAAATCTCGTCTCTACTAAAAAAACAAAGATTAGCTGGGCATGGTGGTGGGCACCTATAATCCCAGCTACTCAGGAGGTTGAGGCAGGAGAATTGTGTGAACCCGGGAGGCAGAGATTGCAGTGAGCTGAGATCGTGCCACGGCACTCCAGTCTGGGTGACAGAGCAAGACTCCGTCTCAAAAAAGAAAATTAAAAAAAAAAAAAAGAAAAGACAATGAACTAAACAGAAAGAGCTAGATCCTGGATTATCCTGGATTATCGAGATAGATCCTAAGTGACATCACAAGTGTACTTATAAGAGAAAGGCGAAGGGTGATTTCATGCAGACACACACAGAGAAGGCAATGTGAAGATGGTGTCAGAGATTGGAGTGATGAGGCTACAAGCCCAAGAATGCCTCCAGGGCAACCACTAGAATCTAAAAAAAGCAATAAATAAATAAAAAACAAACAAACAAAGAAACAAAAAATCAGATTCTTCCCTGGATTTGCCAGAGGGGAGCTGGGCATGCTGGATTTCATAGCCTCCAGAACTGTAAGACAATACATTTCTGTTGTTTTAATGACCAAATTTGTGGTAATAAGTTAGAGCACACTTAGCAAACTAATACAATACCTTATGACTTTAGCAGTTAAGAATGTTTAACAAGAAAGAAAAAGATCT
This sequence comes from Papio anubis, assembly GCF_008728515.1. Classification (NCBI taxonomy): domain Eukaryota; kingdom Metazoa; phylum Chordata; class Mammalia; order Primates; family Cercopithecidae; genus Papio; species Papio anubis. The sequence goes on along the minus strand of NC_044990.1, from coordinate 63,666,139 downwards.
CCATTCTGCTAGGCTCTTGATATGGTTTGGCTCTGTATCCCCACCCAAATCTTATATCCCCAGTGTTGGAGAAGGGACCTGGTGGGAGGTGATTGGATCATGGGGGTCGACTTCCCCCTTGCTGCTCTTTTGTGAGTGAGTTCTGACAAGATTCGGTTGTTTGAAAGTGTGCAGTGGCTGGGTGCAGCAGTGCATGCCTGTAATCCCAGCACTTTGGGAGGCTGAAGTGGGTGAATTGCTGAGCAACATGGCAAAACCCCATCACTACAAATACAAAAAATTAGCCAGGTACAGTGGCATGCACCTGTGGTCCCAGCTAGTCAGGAAGCTGAGGTGGGAGGATTGATCACTTTAGCACAAAAGTTTGAAGCTTCAGTAGGCCGTGATCGCACCACTGCACTCCAGTCTTGGCGACAGAGCGAGACCCTGTCTCAGTAAATAAATAAATAAATAAATAAATAAATAAATAAATAAATAAAACAAGTGTGTAGCACATCCCCCTTCTCCCTCTTTCTCTCCTGCTGGCCATGTGAAGACGTGCCCACTTCCTACTCACCTTCCACTATGATTTTTAGTTTCCTGAGGCCTTCTCAGAAGCAGAAGCCCATACCACCTGCAGAACCAGGAATCAATTAAACTTGTTTTCTTTATAAATTACCCAGTCTCAAGTATGTCTTTATAGAAGTGTGAGAATGGGCTAATAAAGCTCTATAATTAAGGCAAATATCTTGATCAAGCATGGGTATCAAGATTATAATCTAAATTAAAGCATTCCATCTATCTCCAACATCATGGTATAAAATGAAATATTCTGAACACTATCATGCTTTATTAATAACTTTATAATTCAGAGGTGCTGGCACTTTTCACTCCTCCTATGAAAAGAAGAAGTAAACATGTGAAGGTGCAGTACTTGCTCTCGGTATAGAAGGCTGCTTTTACAGAATTCTTACAGCCCATAAACAGTGGTCAAGATGAAGCACACATACTCAGGCTAAAGACCCTTGTCCACCAATGAATTAAAATAAATGAGTCTGAGTATTGCTCTGAGTATAAAGCAACACCAACCCTAAGCCTTCTACCACCACGGGGTCAAGAGAAGGCCTGTGCACTGAGGTAAATCTTAACTAGATCTTTTGCCTCCATCATCAAATGAGAAGGAGGAGTCCCAGAAAACAATTTTCCCTGCCCCCAACACATAAACCTTGCCACTACTGTCAGTCTTGAAGTCACTAGAATTCATTTGTCTTTTATCCCAGGCCATAACAAGTCCTGGCACCTCCTGCATTGCTATTTGCATAATGCTGTCTGCAACCCCTGTTCTCTCTCCTTTTCCCACCCCTCCCCAGCTCTTGAAACACTACCTCACTAAACATGTCATGTGTTTATTATGTTCTTTATTTCATATTCTTCACGCTAGAATATAAACTCTACAAAGGAAGTAATCTTCAATCATTTTGTTTACCGATGTATTCTCCAAGTCCCCAGAACTGTGCCTGTCTCCTAGTTAAGGCGAAATAAATATTTGTAAGATGAATAAATCAGTGAATGGAGGACTTAGCTTTCTGGCCACTTTAATTTTTCTTCTCATGAGAAAATAATGCTAAATTTTAAATATAATGACATGTACTAATAATTAGATGTTCCCCCCTAGGTAACTGTGGGACCTAGAAAGAATAATAGCTTCAATTTCTTTGTTTTCATAGTACTATAATAATTAGCTTATTGTAGATTTTAATGAGAATTTAAATAATTTTAATGCTAAAATAAATTATATTAATATAGGGTATGTTTTATCTTTACTGGGGGTTGGAGAACAATAGCAAAGAAAAAGGCAAAAAGATATTTAATAAACAATAGTCATACCAGTTAATAAAAAACTACCAAGTTTCAAGATGTCTCTTTTCATCCTTCAGTATTATATGAGAAATAAGGATCTTGCTCTTATTTCTCAGATCATAATTTTAGCTTTCTGTCTTACACACACACACACACACACAACTAAAAACTTAATTCCATTAGAACTTGTCCATACTTTGCTATTCAGCTATCATTTTCTATGTACGCAAAACAGATTGTAGTTGTTAAGAAATTTCCAGTAGCAGGGGGCAGCATTATTTTAAAGTCAACTCTTTATGTCCTGTAAAGGAACAGCCCAGTATTCCTTCTTGACAGTTATATCTGTATACACAGTTTGGTTCTTCATGGCAAAAGGCCACCTTCTCCATTAACAACACCAAATAAACTCCTAGATGAAGTGTTTTCATTTGAAAATCTCAGTCAGTATTTTGTTGTCTTCTCTTTCCAAGTTTGAGATTTTATCTCCACATCTGTGCAGTTCTTCCCAGTCACTTGAAATTCTAATGAATCATGATAAAAACAGAGATTAGAACAACTGGACAAATTGATGCCCGGCAAATAACTTTCTGGGCAAGTAACGGTGGTCATCACCCCCACTGGTAGAGGAGCGATAGTGAAGAGTGCTTGAGTTCTTTTACAGTTCCTCTTCCACATTTCTGATGCTGCTGTCTCCATTAATTCTCCTGTTGTATTTGCTAATCATTTCATTAGAATTTTTCAAATACATTATCATTATTCTTTTTCATGGATGACAGATGGTTTTTCAGGGACATTTTATTTGTACAATAGGAAAGAAACAAATTTCGTCAGATGAAAAAGCCAAAAAAAAAAAAAAAAAACCAAACTCATGGATCTTGTAATCTCCTCCTCTATTTTTATTTGTTGATGGGCACAAAGAAAGAAATTATATCTCTGTCAAGCAAACTTTCCATCATAATTAAACCTTTAAACTGTCCTCTCACAGTGAATAGACACTGACATGCGAGACAGCAAGCAGTACCCACAATCCTCCCTGACTCAATGGCTTACTGGATGACTTCCAGTGGACTCAAACTAGGCTCTGAGGTATTATCTCCAGGTTATCATCCGTTTATGTTGTTTGTACTGAGGATCTCCAATTCTGATCTGATAATTTCTTTAGCAAAATACAATATATTTTTATTTTCACCCCCTGCCATAGCTCCATCTCTAAGGAGTTTCAAGAGTTCTAAAGGCAAAGAGATGGTCATACACTCATGCCTCACTGCTATTTCCACTCTTCTTTTTACCTGAGTCCCTACATTCCCATTGAAAATCTACTAAACCTTTACTTATATCTTGTTTTTTTAATGTATCCTTAAAAAAAATTCAGGTAAGTATTTTTTCTAATAAATATATTTAATGTACAACTTTCTAGGAAAATGAAATTTTTACTGCGGAGAAAATACATATTACATGACATATTAGGCCTTAATTCAGCCATATTTCTTATTGCATTATTCATGTATACTTCAAATTACAGTTATATTTTTCTCCAATAACGTGATATGCTGAGCTTCAGATGTGAAAATTAATTAGTTAATGTAACAGATAATTACTGGGTGTCTACCATTCTGTAACCTCTTCTGGCCCCTTAGTGTATGTGATTGAAACAAAAGGGTAAAGATACCTACTCTAATAAAATTTACCTGTTAGAGAGGAGAGACAGAAAATTTTACATACATGTAATTTTGAAGTGCTGTTGAAAGTGCCATAGAAATAAAATCAACAAGATGAAAGATACAAGGATACAGGCCTTGGTAGAGATCAGACTATGGGAGTGGAAGAATGCAATTTTATACGTATTTGCTAAGACAGACCTCAATGAGATGGAATTTGATTGAAGGGACAGGGGATTAAGTCTGTGGGTGTTTGTGTCCGTATTTTAATTTTAACTTATTTGTGCCTTTACATTTAAAGAGGGTTTCTTACATACAGTTTCATGTTGCTCTCTTACCCAGTCTGATAATCTCTGCCTTTTAATTGGGGTATTCAGAAAATATTGTTTAATAGAACTTTCTGGATTGATGGCTACCATGTTGGACAAAACAGGAGGCCTTTTAAGTTCTATGAAATTATGAATGTTTTCATTTTCATCTACCATTTCACTATTTGTTTTCTATTTGCTTGTACTCTTCTTTGTTACATTTTCTATTTTAAATTTTTTAAAGCACACTATTATACATATTTTTTTGTGAGAGAGTCTCTCTGTCACCCAGGTTGGAGTGCAGTGGCACAGTCATGGCTCACTGCAATCTCCACCTTCCGGGTTCAAGCAATTCTCATGCCTCAGCCTCCCAAGTAAGCTGGGATTACAGGTGCATGCCACACACCCAGCTAATTTTTGTATTTTTAGTAGAGACAGGGTTTCGCCATGTTGGCCAGGCTGTTCTTGAACTCCTGACTTCAAGTGATCTGCCTGCTTTGGCCTCCCATAGTGCTGAGATTATAGACGTGAGCCAACATGTCTGGCCCCATTAAAAATGTTTACTTCCACTAGTGCTGCAAAATCACAAAATCTAGGAAAATAAACTTGAACAATCTGCCTAACACAATTCTACAGCACTCTTTTTCTAATGTTTTATTCCTGAATACTCTTCAATCTCATTTTCAGTTGATGTTTATTTTTAATACTATGATCTGTAGAAGAAAAGTAACTTAGTATTTCCTTTAGCATAGTTGATTGAAATTTGTTTTTATTCTAAATAGTTGGGATAGGTGAAATGTGTGACTTACTGACATACTTCCAGTTTTTAGGAATGGAGCAGGTTTGCAGTGCACCCGTACTAAATTCTAATCATTGTAATGAGATTCCATCAAAAAAAAAGAAAAGAAAGAAGATAAATATGTATACACACACATACACATACATGGTGTTATGATGGCATACGCCATTATTATTGAACATCGACCTGACAGAACAGAGCAGGATTTTTGTTTTTAGAGACTAGGCCTTGTTCTGTCACCCGGGGTGGGGTGCAGTAGTGACATCTTGTCTTACTGAAGCCTCAACCTCCTGCCTCAGCTTCCTGAGTAGCTGGGACTACATGCCCAGCTGGTGGCTCATGTTACCATGCCTGACTAATTAAAAAAATGTAGAGATGGAGACTTGCTATATTATCCATGCTGAGAATGGAGTTTTTTTAAATCATCAGCCTTTGACAAGGTTCCAAATTCTTGCAGTTTTATAGTTAGAAGAATTCTCCACAGATTAGTGCTGGTTTTATACATTTTTAACACTGTTTTCCCTCTATTATTGACATATTTCCACTTGTGATGACAGTGCAAAAGAACCCATTTATGTCACCCTCCAACCTGTATCCCTTATTTACACAATGCAATGCTAATTGAGTTGGTGCAATGTGTGATATTAGTAGTAATACCTTGGTTCTCAAAAATGCAATAGGTTCCCTTATGGGATGAGAGGATACTGTCAATGAAGTCAGAGTGAGAAGACACAACAGTTTTACCCAATATTGTATAATTACTATACTTTTATTATAGATTTTATGTAACCATATGATCACTTTAACACATGCTAGTGTCCCTCTCATAGGACTGAAGGGACATGTACAAGTGAATTTTAAACTTCATTAACCTCTGCTTTTAAGAATGGACCAGAGTTTTTCTTATGATTTAGTTTGGATTTTTAGAAACATGGCCAGAAATGAGTATCCTTGTGCAAGATATTTGTAAGTGCTGTCTGGATACAAGGAGCAGAAGAAGTAGGATAGAAAAGATGCACATATCTAAGCAAGAATGAGGTCTTACTTGCCTGAATCAACCCATGGGCAGCTCTAGTGCACGAAGTACACCTTGAATTTGTCCATTTTTCTATCCTTTATGCATTCATCTATAGTCATCTGACCCAGTGACAGTGAGTTGTTGGCTGCATTCTCTGAGAAAGGTGGATAACTGATGGGTGAAGCAGGTTCTCTTTGTGGTTATCTCTTTTGATTTCACTCTGTAAAAAAGTTACTGTGAACAACTAACAATTAAGGAGTGTAGAGTTATTTGTTCGCTTATTTTGGGCACAGTATATTAATATATAATTTGGAATATTTCTGATTTCTGCAATAGAGAGGTGTCCATTCTTCCTTATTTATTTAAAATATGTATTTATATTACTACTAATTCATAGATGTTAATTTATATAACTTGGTGTATAATTGAATATTATTTATTTTTATGATCGGATTGTTCCAATTTTGGACACTGGGGGCTCTGTCACTTGGTTTCTGTGTCCTGTTGATACAACTTTGTCCATTTTATTTTGACTAAGTCTTATTTTATGTCACTATAAAATGCTCATCTTGTACAGTCTTGCCCCATCCTAGATTAAGCTGTTTCTCCAAGAATCCCTGGTTCCAAAGCTATAGCTATAGCTTTGAAATGGGAGAAGCTTTGAATGATCTGTGTGGTAAAGTGTTAGAATTGGAAGCAATTAAACTAATTGTGAGCTTAATATAGATACAAATAAGTACATATAGAAATATTTATGCACGCATGTATATAGAAGGGTTATACACATATATGTTCTAGCTCTGTCATCTGAGAAGGGCTAGCAGCAATAAGCATACTTATTGCAAAATTATTGCAGAGTACCATGTTGGTATTATGTATAATACCATAATAATTATATATTATACCATAATATATATATAACATCATAAATAATGTTACTGGGAATTAATTACGTGGGTATATATGTTGTTGGTATATATGTATACACACGTAACTAATTCCCAATAACATGATGTGGCTTCTCCATTGCCTATAAGGACCTCTTCGCTCTCATAAACATGCCTGATCTGTTTTCAAAGTTACACTATCCCCCAACTATCAGTTTAAAATTTTTTTTTCCTGAACATTACACATACTCAGAGACTCCAGTGATAAATGATGGAAATTTCTACCTACCCACATCCAGCATCATTAGTGTTTGGACGGCTATTACAGCTAGGCTCAAGTGTGTCAATGGTTTATATGCCATGGCATTTAGTGTATCTTGACTCAGTTCTATTTTTCAAGTAGGCAGACACTGTATCAAAAGAGTAGGATAATTTTTTAACAATAAAATAAATTTTTTAAAACAAATTTTCTGGTCGAAAAAATATTCTCCAGCTCCTCAATTGCACTGTGTTTACCTTTGTTTCTAGTTGTGTCTGGTACACTAGTATGGAACAGCATACATTTATTAATCTTTTAATAAATATATATTTATGTCCTTACTGTCAGCATGAACCATTACTAGGAAGAGAGAGAGAGAGAGAGAGAGCGAGCGCACGCACGCGCGCGTGTGTGTGCGTGTGTGTGCGTGTGTGTGTGTGTATAGAAAGAAAAAACTGGGATGCAATGAGTGTCATCATCCTTATCCCTGCATTATTTTCTGCTTTTCTGCAGAAAGTTTCCTTTTCCTTTATGCTTGGCTATTTGGGAATGTGTTAATTTTGCATCGTTCTGAACATTTTCAGGTCGTAATACTAGCATTTTTAATATTACCGCTGGAAGGCATCAAAGTGTGTCCTTGCAATGACAAAATACATTGAGAAGCAATTTACATCCTAAGTAATTGTGGCTGAATGAAAATGGAGATTGAAAGAAAGGTATATCAGATACTTTTTCTTTAATTGGGTAAATTTCCAGTGATTTATTTTGTGCTATTTCTTGATAAAAAGAATATTTTCCTTGCCAAGCAAATTTGACAGTGTAAAAGATCCAATTTATTGAAAGAAGTTCATGTAATAGCTGCACAGAGAGTGTTGGTCTCCACCCATTTCAGCACTTTTCTATGACCAGTTCCCCCTCGTGCCCTTCTCTTCTCTGTGTTCACATAAACAACACTGGTGCATAGAGTGCATGTAAATGTTATATATTAAACTAAGGCTGATTAATAGAAGTACTGGACACATCAACTATATATACTATTTTAAGCTGTCTCAAACCTTTTTCTAACTTATGCTAAATAATTTAATGTCAAAATTAATTATCACATAGAAGTAGCTTCCTGCTCTAAGCTAGCAATTAAAAACAGTGCTTTATTTATTTATTTATTTATTTATTTTTGCAAAGAGATTTAAGGAATTGCTAATACTAACATTTGGGTATTTTTTATTTCTTATCTAGGGCAAGCAATCATCTATTTTAAACAACTATTATAATATCTATTCAGCAGTTCATATTTTCATTAAAATATCTTTTACTGGATTTGTTTATGGTACCATTTTAAAATTTTGCTGATAGTAATAACTGGGATTGTATTAAAGTTACTGTGACATAACTGTTCAGAACATCAAGTTTACTCAAAGATTTTTGGGAGAAACACTGAACATTTAAAAAAAGAAGGACAGAGAGTACATTCGCATAAATGTTAAGAATGAATTATGAAGATCTAAGTATGTTTTGACTTTGCACTCTAAGCAGGTGAGGTAGACCATATTGTGCTGTGCTAGCTTTCCATTCCCCCTCCTTACTGCTGAGGGTGCATTCCTGGAACATGTTTGAGGAGCTCTATGGAGGAATGGCCAATTTAAGAAAGCATATTGCAAGCAATATTGCAAGCAAAATGGACCACTTGGTGAATACAGGCCTAGGCAGCGTGGTTGGTTTATATACAAGTACTGAGTTTAAATATTTCAGACTATGGCCCCAGGGAAGTGTGGGTTGTCAGTGGATGATCTGCAGCATGAATCTACCCAGGGTATTTTTATCTACCAAAAAAAAAATATTAAAACACCTATGAGCTAGAAATGAAAAGTAAATCACACACATACACTGTGCTTATACACGAAGAATTTCATTTAATCTAATAATACTATTCATAGAACCCATGCTGACAAGTATTAGGTTGATGTAAAACAATTGCGGTTTTTGTCATTGAAAGTAATGGCAAAAACTGCAATTACTTTTACATCAGCCTAATACAATATAAATAAATCTAGAATATAGCTACATTCCTATTAAGAAGTAAAACTTTTGTTAAAAAAGACCTTATTTCCAAATTAATTTTAATATTCATTCTGTACTTTGATTTTTCTAAAATATATATTCTATATAAAAATTCTACATATTTCTATGTACAGTGCAAAAGGAAATAAATACATTATTTCAAAGATCATTTGTTTGCATAGAAAATAATAATATTAAAGATGTAACAAGAAAATACTACTGTAAATGTATGAAAAAGAAAAACTCATGAATAAAGTATTTCTCTTAATGTAGAGTTTGCAGAAATACCTATTAACTCCAATTTCCAAATGTCTATTACTTACTGCTTCTGAATAATTATTCATTAATATTTTTATATTTTTCCTGTTTTAAAAATAATTTTTACAGGCCCTCTGCCTTTTTTTAAAGGCTATTTCATCTTTGGGGAGTTCTTTTGCCAAAGTCTTCCATGGAAAACAATGTTAGGAAGAATTTGTGGAGAAGATACTGAGCGTATAGATCTCTGTAATACACCGATGATTTTGCTGTATCCTTCTCCTCTCTGGAATGCAGAGTAAGGACGAAAGAATCTACTCTTTTCATGTCTTTTGATGTAAACACTCTGATTTAATTGCCTCTAATTGGACATTTCAGTCAAATTGCAATTTCAGTTTCCTAAATCATCTTCAGCATCTATGACATGACATGCAGAAGTAAAAAGTTATCAGATTTAGTGCTATTTTATTGTTAGAAATAGCTTTCAGAAGTACATCAGTCAAGTACGTATTTCTGCGTGAATATGTGTGTGTCTCCACTCCAAAGGCTGAAGAAGGTTGTATTTCCAATTAAGTAGAAAAATGTGAAAAGATATGGTTATAATCAGCTATTAAATTTAACTGCTATAATTACATAAAATTAATTATGTGTTTCTAAAATAGCAAGTTAAGAAATTTAGCCATAAAAGATCAATTTTATATAACAAAATATGAAAGTAGGCTTCTACATTTACTTAAATTTTAGAGCATTAGTGAGGATATCAGCTAAGAAAAATTATTTTTTAGAGTCCACAATTTTTAGAGCCCCACAATTTTTTTAAAGTCTTACAAATATTCAATGGATTCAAAAAATGAGCAAAGCAAATTTTTGTAAGGTATTAAAGATCCTATATTTTATAAAAATGAGTATTTTTGAAATATTTCCTTAAGTATAAAGGCACCAAACAGTCCTGTTTATATTGATACATTTCTTCCATTTCTTCAACAACTAGCATTTAACCAACATTTATTTTTAGATTCATTTATTTTTTGAGACAGGATCTTACTCTCTTGCCCAGGTTGGAGTGCGGTGGCATGATCATGGATCACGGCAGCTTCGACCTTGTGGGCTCAAGTCATCCTCTGACTTCAGCCTCCTGAGTAGCTGAGACTACAGGCACATGCTGCCACTGGCTCATTTTCTTTTCTTTTATGTATTTCTTTCTTCTTCTTCTTCTTCTTTTTTTTTTTTTTTCTTTTGGTGGAGATGGAGTCTTGCTATTTTGCCCAAATTGGTCTCAAACACCTGGGAGCAAGATGTCCTCTCACCTCGGCCTCACAAAGTGCTGTGATTGATTACAAGTGTGAGCCACTGTGCCCAGTCTTTAAGAAACATTTATAGAACACCTCCTTATCTTCTAGTAATGTGTCAAGGAAATGTAATATTAAACAGAACAGACATGTTTCCTGAACTCATGGGAATAAAGGCATAAGCAAAATAAATAGCATAAATGCAAATAATATAATGCTATAATGGATTTTTTTTTTTTTTTTTTTTTGAGACGGAGTCTCGCTCTGTCACCCGGGCTGGAGTGCAGTGGCCGGACCTCAGCTCACTGCAAGCTCCGCCTCCCGGGTTCACGCCATTCTCCTGCCTCAGCCTCCCGAGTAGCTGGGACCACAGGCGCCCACCTCTGCGCCCGGCTAATTTTTTGTATTTTTTAGTAGAGACGGGGTTTCACCGTGTTAGCCAGGATGGTCTCGATCTCCTGACCTCATGATCCACCCGTCTCGGCCTCCCAAAGTGCTGGGATTACAGGCTTGAGCCACCGCGCCCGGCCTATAATGGATTTTTTTAAAGAATGCTCTATTTGAATATGACAGAGGGAATGTTTTTAGGGTGGTCTGGGAATGGCTGTCTGAGAAAATGAGACACAAGTTGAAAAATGGGGGCAACCAACCATCCAGACATGAAATGTGTGAAGAGAAGAACAGAGCCATGCAAAGGGTCAGTTTGGAATTGTTAAATTTGAAAACTATAGTGGAAGCCCAGAGCAGAAGTTTGAACTGTCAGGCAAGACCTTTGAGCATGTTGATTGCATTCAAAATGTGAAAATGTATTAGAATAATTATGTCAAGAATAATTGGAAAAATTGTGGCACATACACACATATGTACATACATACATGTACATACATATATTTATGTGTGTAATATACATATGTGTGTATATATAGGTAATGTGTGTCATATACACACATATGTAAAAGTAAAACAAACAACAACTTGTGCCCAAAAAGGCATGAGGGAAAAGAAACCAAAATTTGGACACTTGTATAGGTAAATAAAATTAAGAATTACAGAAAGGATGCAGGAAAAAATAAAGATCCTGTTTGAATAATAGATAACATGATTCAATTCGGAGTGTTATAAGCACTCAAAAGATGTATTTTAGTTTATGTGCTTACTTTTCAAGCAACGCAAGTTCACAACACTCTTCTGAAATCCTTGGGCCAGATATAACTCAGAAAGTTGAACTGGTCAGGTGTCAGGTTAACAATATGCTTTATAAACTGTATCATGAAACACCTTTAATGAGTCTAAAGTAACACTCGAATAAAATGTATTAATATTTCAGCAACAAAATGTAAAGATATTCATGCTAAGTAAGATAAAGACTGTAGGTGACTTTGCATTAATTCAGATCTGGTTTGAAAGCTTTTTTTTTTTTTTTTCCTTTTAAATCTTTTCAGTTTCTCTGATTTGGAAGTTGAGGAAGACTTGTTATATTCCTATATTAGAAGATCTATTTGTGCTGATTAATCTGAGCCAGAAGAGTAAAGGGATGGATGATGCAGAAGACACACAGAGATCTGATAAAGTGAAAATTCTTACAGTGGCAAAAAGATGGGTTTCAGTATGTTTCTGTACATTAGGGAACTCATTTTCCTCTGAATGGTTAAAAGATTTCCAAGGAGAATTTTGGCATCGACAGTTTTAAAGGAATCAGTTTTCAGCAACTCAATTTTCATGTGAACTTTTCTAAAACTATGTCGCTGAAAAATTTATCTATGCTCAGGATACATTTTTGTTCCCAAAAGAATGGCATCATTCAAAATCTTAATGTAGTACATTATCCTGTGGCGAATTACTTCTGGAGTAACAAATAGCAAGGCTATCTAATGATAATTCAACATTTCAATCTAAAGTTTCTCACTTTTCGTGTTCCATCTACATCTATTTATCTATGTGTCTATGTATCTATCTATGTATCTATCTATGTATCTATCTATGTATCTATCTATCTATCTATCTATCTATCTATCTATCATCTATCTACCTATCTATCATCTATCTGATCTATCTATAGTAAAGTAAAGTCTGGCATTTAGTAAAGTAGCATATTCATCCATGTTGAGATGTTGTGAGTTAAGATATAGGTAGGAATAAAGTGTAGGACACTTTCCTTAAATGGATTTTATATTCTCCAACTATTGATTCCTTTACAACTATTTCCGTTTAAGAAGAAAAATGGCATATACTGTGATATGAATCATGTCTGAGAAATATCTCCTTGAGAGTTTGAGTAGTACAACAAAAAATATCTGTAAGAGATAATGAATGTTAAAAAATGGTTTTATTCCTGTGCTTGAGCAAAACCTACTCTTTTTATGTAGTCTCAATTCTCAGCCCTAGAATGTTATTAACCTGAAAGAAAAACTCCCTCAAAGATCTAAAAGTGATGCTGATTTTTTAGAAATAACTAAAGGTTTTCAAGACCACCAAAATTTCAAGCTACGTGGGACAATTACCAATGTATGGTATGTGAGGGGAGGACTGTAATAAGTTTAGATGTCACTGAATATTTTTCACTAATGGATTTAAAGCATTTTATACTATACAAAACAATAAACTGTCTATTTTATTTTCAGTGACTTTATTTTTCTTGGAAAAGTATTTATTAAATTCTACCTCACTAAGAAACAAATGTCAAAAGCATTTATAGATTAGCAGTATATTGATTTGTTTCCTAACTAAATATATCTTTCTCATTCAATACATCTACAGGAAAAGTTTATTATAAGTCTAACCTTATCTATAGAAAAATAAAATTTTTTGCCTACTAATTATTTCCAAAATTAGAAACAAATATATGCTCAAGTAATGATGTGTGTGCAAATACACATCTAGAAAAAAGCCAGTGACTTTAATCTTATCTCTCTTTTCTCATTTTAGGCACACATCAAGCAGAATTATTTGTTTTAATAATCACAAATAAAATATTTTTCAGGTTTATGTAAAACATTACTAGAATGATTATTTACATTATATATAAGTAATTTTAATATTGCTAGATTTTAGTTATTCATATAGTTTTTGCTCTAGAATTCATTTCTTGTTTTTAATAAGCTCCTTTTAAAATGTGTCTTAATATATTAAAATTAAAATTTTTAATTTTTATTAAATTAAATTTTTTATTAAATTTATTAAAATTAATAAATTTAACTGGGCTGGGCATGATCACCTGTAATCCACCATGGCAGGTGGATAATTTGAGCCCAGTAATTCCAGACCAACCTGAGAAACGTGGTAAAACCCCAAAAGAAAAAAAATCTCTACAAAAGAAAAAAAAATTAGCTGATCGTGGTGGTCCGTGCATGCCTGTAGTCCCAGCTACTCGAGAGACTGAGGCAGGGGTATCGCTTGAGCCCAGGAGGTTGAGGCTGCAGTGAGCTGTGACTGGACCACTGCACTCTCGCCTGGGCAAAACAGCAAGACTATATATCAATACATAAATACATAAATAAATAAATTTTGTCATTTTGTGTTAGAAAGCAGTTTTGTTTTGGATGAAGTGTTTGAGGACTGGCAGATGTGGCCCCAATATTGAATGGGTTAAATATAAAATTCCAGTTTTGATAAAAGCTTATTTATAGCACACAAAATACAATAATATTTAATAAAAAGTTTAATAGTATGTAATGTAGTACAAAATATTTAAATTGAACTAAAATTTATTGTTGATTGGTTTCAACGTGCACCTTTGAGTGACAGAGCTATGTAAAAAACAGTATCATTTTGAAAGTCTCAGTAAATCAGTTTGGCAAATTTTCCAAAATTTGTAAAAGAGGATAACTCTATTCATTTTTTAAAAAAAGTCTTTGAGGTGAAATGGTGTCCAATTATTTGCATTCAAAAAAATTAAGGACCTAATTATGTCATAAGCTGATAGATCATTAGAAATAACATTTGATGATAGATCACCATGTGAATTTTATTGTATAACTAAAAATTATATTTAAATTATTGACTAACATTCATAAAATACATAGGCCCTTGTTTAATTATGTATATGTGTATAGAAATATGTTTGTGATGTGTATACAGTTTGTAAACATTTATAGATATTGAAAAATAGACCATAAGTTGTAACAGTTTTATCAATGGCAATGTCATATTATTTCAAGGATGCATGAAACATGAACCAATTGGAAAATAATAACCAAATTCATCTTTTTACAATGTGAATTTCCAATACAATATTATATTTAACAACTGTTTACTAAATTGTAATTTAGCTATGCTGTTTTGATAAATTGTGAGTTAATAAGAATAAATCAATACATCTTTTTACCTCAACCTTGAGGTAAAAAGACAAATCGAATCACAAAATTTCAACTTACATTCATTCAACTTATGTGTTACATGGGAAAGTATTTTATGTTCACATACCATATTCCTTGTAAATACACATATACAAATTAATTTGTTGAAAAAGTATAGAATTCCACTGAGAAAGTGAAAGTGACATGTATATATATACAAGTTTTATGAGAAAAAATGGTCCAAAATACAGGAATGTTAAAGAAAATGCCTCATACAGTTTTCAAATACATAATAATTAGTATAAAATTATCATATCGCTGAAATTTCACTGTACATTTTAAAAGATATTTACTTTTTAAAAAATGTATCAAGATTGTTAATATCTCGTAAATATCACTATCTGAAATATCTAATCTCATAGTGAAACATGTAAGATATCAACTTAAAGTATGTAAGTGGGATTTTCTAAATTAAGATGTTATGTGAGCTAAAAATACTTTTGTCTATAGTGAAGGACTGGTCTTAGAACTGATAGCAGCGAAGGCAGACAAACCCTAGGCGGATAGGGGTGGGCCCCCTGTGAAACCCCACCTTCAACCCAAAGACAGTTTAAAGCCTGAAAGTCAAACTACAAGTCTCAGATAAATCCACAGACCAGACTGAGAACCTCTCTTCCCATTTGGTGTGCTTTCCTCTGATTGATCCCCACCTTTCACCTCTTTTACATACACCTGCCCTTCCTTAATTGCTTTTTTATGCTGCCATGCCCACCTCTGAGTGGTGCCTTTGTTCTAGCCTTTTTTCCATACTCACAAACCAATCAATCAGCATGTACTTCCCCATTCGGAGCCTGTAAAAGCCCTGGACTCAGTCACACTTTGGGATTGCCTGCCTTCAGGCAACAGGGGCAGCTACCCGACTTCAGGTAGAGTAGGGGGTTGCCCTCTCCATATCCTCTCTCTGCTGAGAGTTGTTGCTCAAAAACTCTCTGCCCTGTTCACCCTTCAGCTATCAGCATAACCTCATTCTTCTTGGGCGACAGACAAGAACTCAGGACCCATAGGATGCAAGTATGAAAAAGGCAGTAACATTGTAGCCCTCTGCCCTCCATTGGTGCTTGGCAGCCACCCCATGCAATGGGAAGCTGCAGTGGGGCTGGGCCAGCCCCAGACCCACAGACCGGAGCTGGGGCCACAGGACTGAAAGAGCTATGAACACACCCCCATTCACCAGGCTGCAAACGGTAGGACTGAAGGGGCTGTTAACATGCTGTAACACCTCCTTTGGAGCTTTGGAGTGCTGGCATCCCTGTTCAGCCACCACGTGATTCCCTCATCTAGATGCTGGTGCACAGGGTGGAGGCAGGTCGGGGCATGCCTGGCCCAGCTGCTGGCTGAGTGCGGATTCTGTGGTAAGCATGGGATCTGGGCTGAAGTGTAAGCCAAGTGCAGCTCTTCGGGCCAACTGGGCAGGGAGCCTCCTGTGGCGAGCCCAGGCCTGAGTGAGGCCCAGGCCGGAACACTGCTGGCCACTGAAGTCTCTGGCTGGTGAAGGGGCACCAAAAAAGTCTTGTGTCAGAAGTAAAGATCATTCTTCCACTCTATCTGTGGAGAGGAAGTTTAGATGTAGACTCCAGTAAGATCAATGATTTAATTTGGTTAAAATGAGAGGGTTTCTTTCCTGAGGGCATTAATTTCTCAAATAAGTATTGTATATTATATGCAAATTCACTCCAGATGCCCCATGAACATATTATATAAAGTAGGGGAAAAGTGTAGAATAGGTTTTAATTTCATGGAGAAATATTATTGTCTTGACATTTGTCTTTGTGTCTTATCTTCCCAAATCTTAATCTCATAGTGGAAAGAACAGTAAATGAAGCTGATGGTAATGCAGAAGTGATGGTAATCACAAAGTGAGCCGAATCAATGTATCCAAAACACTAGGACTCTGTGTCTGTGTCATTTTTACAAACCATTTATTACAACTCTACCTCAATGTTCTCACTTGTCATACAAAGTATGTTCTCAAAACAATGTGATTCCAAATATGTGAGTGTTTAGAGTAGTAATAGTTGGCTTACTTCTAGAGATTTTGAAATATTATAGGCTAGAAAATAGGAAGGCTGTTCATAACTGAGAAAGAAACAATGTCTGAAAAAGGAATACACACACATGCATGCACACACACACACGTGTATATAACAACATGTGAGACTATTTTTCTGAGGAAGTGTTTGGAATCAGAATAGAAGAAATGGAGTCATCAGAAAACAAATATATGATATTTGTAGCAAACTTAAAAGTAGCATTGCATTGTTTAGGGAAAAATGCATTTATAACAAGCCTCCAAATCATACCAAAGTTAAACAAGAACACCAATTGAGAGTAATAGTTACTTCTTAGAGGGAAGGGAAGAAGAGATACAGATGAGTAACTCAGGGGCAGTTTGGGTGATTACGAGGATGTATTATATTTTAAGGTAGATAGTAGGAAAATAAATATATGTTTTATTAATAAACATAAATTAATGTGCTATCTTTATCAATATGTCTATGTCATGTATTTCATTTTTAAAAAACCTTAAAACATAAATTAAGCTTTGGATGCAATCTACAACTTGAAGGAGTTGAGACTGAACTAGACAATTAGCTAAATATTATATTTTGACACAGGCCTTTATCCAATGAAAACCAAGGTCTTCCAGTTGCTGAGAGGCCAAGCGATCTCTTTGGTCTTGAAGCTTTCTCGTCTTTGTTGGTATTTTAGCTGTTTCATCATTGTTTCATTTGTTATTATGCAGCTTTGTAATCATAATGTATGTTAATAAATGTTTTATTTGTATTCTTTTCATTGAGCTGAGTAGAGTCTTCTGATAATTTTAAATATATTTCTAGAGACTAGTGACAGAGAAAAAATGATACTTTACTGTTTATTTTAGTTACCACTAATTTAACGCTTACTATAAGAGTTGTTGATTAATATTGCTGATTTTCTCAAGATGAATCAATTTTGACTTTTAGTGACCATATTTGGAAAATTTTAGACACCTAACATTGCTAATAAACTTAGTTATACATTGAAAACAGTAAGTAATTTCTCTAGTCAACACATTAATGAAGATTTATTTTAATCAATTTTCCCATATATTACAAAAGTTCATAGTTCATCCTTTGTACCATAGCCTATACTTCACTAAAACTTTGCAGTTTAGGAACTCTCATGCAGATTGAGCTAATATTTCTCCAAAGGCACTGTTCACACTATTTCATCTAAACAAATCTACTGATGAAAGGCAATGATTTGCTTAATTGTCCAAAGTCGGGCAACTGGTTTAAACACATCTCTTTTTGAGCGATTTGGTGCTATGGACTTCTACAGACATGGTATGATCACTAAGTATCAGGAACAAGGTGCAGATGTGTAAAGGTTTAGTTACAATGGGTGAAATTCTGGTTAGTGGCCCAGGTTGATTAACCCGTCTTTTCCCCGTTAAATAATTACCAGAAAATAAGATAGGCATTATAGAGAATACAGACTATGATATAATGCTTTATTTTCATGTAAATAATAAACCTACTTTTGGTATTATTGGCACTGCTGTATTTTGGAATGAAAAGAGCCTATTTATTTAAAAGTGAAGAGTATATGCTCTCAGCCATTTTTCCAGAATCACGTTCTCTTTATTCTCTTTTTGTCTTTCTTTTTTTGTGCTATATTTCCTAAATGTAAATATCATAATGGGTTCTGATGTATATGTTTAAATAACAAAGAAAATTATTTTCCATCTAAATGAAGCAGGCTCTTTGGGACTCTAATTCTTCCCAGGTTCCTCTTTGTACATTAAATTGACTCTTCAAGTAAAATATACCACATGTACCAAAGCTCTGACGTCTACTGCTACATGTGTTTCTTCAAAGGCAGCACCTCACATGTTGATCTCTTTGCCATTCTGATGCTGTCCCAGGATCCTTTCTATTGGTCTTTTTGAACATCCTTTGAAGTGCCACATGTCACTGAAGAAAGTCCTGGGATGCATCAGCACATTACGAATTCCAGCTGCAAGCAAGCTTCCTGCTGGAGCTTAGGAATTGGAAAGAGATCACAATATGCCATCCATCTTGTTAAAATAAGGGCGAAAAGAAAGTTGTTAAAGGAAAAATTGTAAGGGAGATGACTCAAAATAACCTCTATGAAACTAATATATAGGATCTGTCACAATCAGTTGAATTTAGTATTAGCTACTATATTCTTACAGAAAATGTCAAACAAAATAATGATTCTAAATCACTGTTTTTAATGCTTATCAGGATGTTTGCTTCTTTTGTTCTTTACAAATCTCATCTCACCATTACCTTTACTCCACTTTTGGATATAGGCTAAATATATATTTTTAGAAAGCATTCTTGAAAATAAAAACAGCAAACCTCTGTAGGTTATATATTTAAAGAAATAGCCAAACGTTAGTATCCTCAGTACCTGCTGATGTTTGTGAAGTTAGTAGACAGGCTGGTCCTGAGTGTGATGAAATGATTCATTTTCAAAATCAAGCTCACAAAATGATCAACATACTGTGTTCTCGTTCTATTTGGCCAAAGC
Source organism: Papio anubis (assembly GCF_008728515.1). NCBI lineage: Eukaryota > Metazoa > Chordata > Mammalia > Primates > Cercopithecidae > Papio > Papio anubis. The sequence goes on along the minus strand of NC_044990.1, from coordinate 63,646,875 downwards.
CCAGATAATTCTGTTGTGTTATATAGTGTTTGATTTGGAGTGCCTGCTTCTCTTTTTACTGTTTTTATTCTAATCATACAAAAGTGCTATCACAAAGTTTATTTTCTTTTAATGCAGTAAGTATGTAAATTGATCATCTGAATTCATGTTCAAGTTCCTCCTACCACTCTTAAAAGGATTGTATTATGGGGAAAGTGAATGCAGATTTATTGTCTTTGTCAAGTTCATTTTCCTTCAAAATAAATTTTCTCACTTTTATTTATTAGTTTTTCTTTGTCATTCTAGATGTTCACAGAAATCTGGACCACTTCAAATCCCCATCTTAGAACTCTTCATCATAGCCCATTGTTGGAGGAACTAGAAACTTGTGAGTCATACTCTGGTTTTGATTACAAAGCGTTGGACCTCTTTAATCTTAGTACATAGCTATCATAAAGAAATATACCGTCTCTATCAGTCTGAGGATTCCTATTTTCTAACTCCTGTATTAGAGGTTCCATTTTGGGGTCTTCTGTATTCTGTTTCATGCCTGTCTTGGAAAATAAATCTTACAAGAGCTTGCTCTGAAAGGATCTGTTTGAATTAATTTGTGTGTGATCATGTGTAAAAAGCCTTTATTCTACACTCTCGGCTGATTGATTGATAGTACAGATGAGTCTAAAATAACAAATTGTAAAGAATTTCACTTTAGAAATTTTCATTTGGTTAAAAAATACATAACATACAATGATTCATCTTGACTTTTTAAAGTGCACAGTTCAGTAGTGTTAAGTATATGCCAATTACTGTGAAATACATGTCTGCAATTATTTTAGCTTGCAAATCTGAAACTTTCTACCTGTTAAGAATAAACAGCTCACCTTTCTCCTCTTCCCCCAGTGACTGGTAACCACCATTCGACTTTCTGTCTTTATATATTTTACTACTTTAGATATCTCATTTATGTGGAATTATACAGTATTTGTCTTTTTGTGATTTACTTAATTCACTTAGCATAACGTTTTTAAGGTTCATCCATGTTGCAGCATCTGACAAGATTTCCTTTGTTTTTAAGACTTGATAATGTTCTGTTATATGCATACACCACATTTTGTTTATCCAGTCATCTGCTAACCAACATTTGAGTTGCTTCTATCACTTGGCTATTGTTACTAGTGTTATCTTTAATACAGGTGTGCAAATATACTTTCAGACCATGCTTTCAAAAATGTTTTGGATATATACCCAGAAGTAAGATTGCTATTTCATATAGCAGGTCTATTTTAAAGATTTTGAGAAAACTCCATGTCATTTTTGTAGCAGTTGCACCATTGTGCAATCCCACCAAGAGTATACAAGTGTACTAATTTCTCCACATTCTTGCCAATTATTTTTTCTGGATTTTTCTTTTGTTTGGTTTGGTTTGGTTTTTGTTTTTATTCTGATAGCAGATATCCTAATGAATATGAAGTGCTATCTCATTGCGATTTTGGTTTGCATTTCTCTGACGATTAATGATGTTGAACATTTTCTCAAGTACTTGTTGATCATTTGCATATCATCTTCAGAGAAATGTCGATTCAAGTTTTTGAACCACCATTTTTTTAACTGGGTTATTTGAGTTTTAATTGTTGAGATGCTGTTTCTAACAAATTCTGAATATTAGTCCCTGAACAGATGTATGATTTGTAAATATTTTCTCTCATTCCATAGACTATCTTTTATTCTGTTAATTCTGTCATGTGATACATAAAAGTCTTCAAGTTTAATGGAGGTACATGCGTCTATTTTTGTTTTATTGCTAGAGCTTTTGGTGCTATATCTGAGAAATCACTGCCAAGTCTGATGTTAAGGAGCTTTTCCCCTAGAAATTTCATGGTTTTAGTTTTTATGTTTAGGGTTTTAATTTATTTTGAATTAAATTTTGTATATGATGTGAGGGAAGAGTCCAACTGCATTCTTTTACATGTAGTATAGTTTTTCCAACACTAATTCTTCAATAGATTTTCCTTTCCTTATTGAATAGTCTTGGTATCTTTGTCAAATCATTTTACCACATACAAGTGGCTTTATTTCTGGGCTTTCTATTTTATTCTATTGGTCTATTTGTCTTTATTCCAGTATAATACCTTTTTGATTTCTGCAGCTTCATAACATGTTTTGAAATCAGGAAACATGAGTACTCCAGTTTAGTTACTCTTTTTCTTGTTTTGGCTAATTTGGGCCCCACAAAATTCCAAATAAATTTTTGGCTAATCTTTTCATTTTTTTGCAAAAAAAAAAAAAAAATGCTGTTGAGAAATTGATTGAGGTTGAACTGATTCTGCAGATTGCTTTGGATACTATGGACATCTTAACTATATTAAGTGTTCCAAGCCATGAACTTGGTATACCTTTCTATATATTTGTGGCTTCTGTAATTTCTTTTAAAAATACTTTGTAGATTTCAGTACACAAGTCTTTCACCTTCTTGGTTAGATTTACATCTAAGTATTTTTTCTCTGTTGCTCTATTACCAATAAAATAGTTTTAGTGATTTCCTTTACTGATTGATGACTATTCATGTACAGAAATGCAACTGATTTCTTCATGTTGATTTTGCACCTGGCAATGTTGCTATATATGTTGATTAGTTCTAACAGGTTTTATTGTTGTTGTTGTTGTTGTTGTTAGGGAGGAGTGAGTCTTTCTAATTTCCCACTTGTAAGATCTGTGAACAGAGATAATTTACTTCTCCCTTTCCAGTTTAGATGCCTTTTATTTCTTTTTCTTGACTAATTGTTATGGCTAGAATTTCCCATAGTATTTTGAATAGAAGTGGCAGAGTGGGAATTCTTGCCTTATACCTAATCTTAGAGGAAAATCCTTCAGTCTTTCCCATTGAGTATGCCAGTTGTGGGCTTTTCATAAATAGCCTTCATCCTGTTGAAATCGTTTCCAGCTATTTGTAGTTGGTTTTTATCATGAAAGGGTGTTGAATTTTGTCAAATGCTTTTTCTGCATTAATTGACATTATGATGTGGATTCTTTTTCTTCATTATTTTTATGTGTATTACAGTGATTTATTTTTGTATCTTGAAACATCTGTGCACTCCAGGAATAAATCCCACTTGGTCATGGTGTATAATCCATGTAATATGCTGCTAAATTGGGCTTGCTAACATTTTATTGAGGATTTTTGCATCAGTATTTCTAAGGAATATCGGTCTCTAGTTTTCTTTGCTTGTAGCGTCTTGGGCTTTGGTATCAAGGTAATTCTGACCTTATATAATGAACTTGATAGTGTTTCTGTTTAAACTTTTTGAAGAGTTTGAGGAGAATTGGTGCTAATTCTTCCTTAAATGCTTGATAAAATTATGCAGTAGAGCCATCTGGTCCTGGTTTTTCTTTGTAGGGAGGTCTTTGGCCATCGATTCAATCTCCTTACACATTATTCGTCTGTCCAGATTTTTTATTTCTTCTTGATGCAGTCTTGGTAGGTTGACTGTTTCTAGAAATATACTCATTTCTTTTAGGCTATTCAATTAATTGGTATACAATTGTTTATAACATTCTACAATTATCCTTATTTTTGTGGCATCTGTTATATTATCTCTTCTTTCATTTCTGAGTTTTTTTAAATTTGAGTCTTCTCTCTTTTTCTCTTAGTTAATCTAACTAAGGGTTTGTCAATTATGTCTGTATTTTTAAAAACCCTTAGCGTCACTGAATTTTTAATTGTTTTTCTACTCTCAATTTTGTTAATCTCTGATCTTTATTGTTCCCTTCCTTCTGCCTTCTGGAAGTTTTGGGTTCACTTTATTCCTCTTTTTCTAGTTTCTTAAGGAGTAAATTTAGGTTATTGATACTAGCTCTTTCCCTTTTTGTATACATTTACAATTACAAACTTTACTCTTAGTACTATTTTTACTTCATTCCATAATTTGCTATGTGGCATTTTCCTTCTCATTTGGCTAATTCACCAAGAAGATGGAACAACTAATGTATATTACAACTTTCCTTGTGTCTTTTCCTTGACCTTTTGGTCGTTGAAGAGTATGTTGTTTAATTTCTACATATTTGTGGATTTCCCCCTTTTCTTTAGATATTGACTTATAGTTTTATTTTGTAGTTATTGTCAAAGATACTTTATATGATTTCAATTTCTTTAGAATTTGTGAAGACTTGTGTTGTGGCCTAACATGTGCTCTCTCCTGAAGATTGTTCCATAGGCACTTGAGAAGAATGTCTATTTTGGTGGTGTTTAGAGGAGGGTTCCATGTATCTGTGTTATATCCAATTTGACTGTAGTATTGTTCAATTATGCTATTTTTTCTTTTTTAAAATATTTATTTATTTATTTAATTTTTTTGAGATGGAGTCTTGCTCTGTTGCCCAGGTTAGAGTGCAGTGGCATGATCTCGGCTCACTGCAACTTCTGCTGCCTGGATTTAAGTCCTTCTCCTGCATCGGCCTCCTGAGTAGCTTGGATTACAGGCACATGCCACCATGCCTGGCTACTTTTTTTTTGTTTTTAGTAAAGACGGGGTTTCAGCATCTTGGCCAGGCTGGTCTTGAACTCCTGACCTCATGATCCACCAATCTCGACCTCCCAAAGTGCTGGGATTACAAGTGTGAGCCAACGCGCCCAGCCCAATTCCCCTAGTTTTTTTTATCTTCTGTTTTATTTATCTGCTATTGAAAATTTGGTATTAAAATTTGCTACTAATAGTATGCTGCTGTGTATCTCCAACTTCAGTTCTGTCAAAATAGTTTCATATATTTATGTCTAGTATATAAATATTCATAATTGTTACATCTTGGTGAATTGACTCTTTTATTGTTATATAATATCATTTTGTCTGTTATAAAAATGTTTGATTTAAATCTATTTTTGTCTGATGTAGCTTCTCCTGATATCTTTTGGCTATCATATAAATAGATCAATTGTTCTCATCTTTTTGCTTTCAAGCTATGTATGTCCTTAGATCTAAAATGGGTCTCTTGTAGACAACATATATTTGGATACTGTTTTTGTTTTCATTTTTTTAAATCCATTCAGCCAATCCACAATTTTTGTTTGGGGAACCTAATCCACTTAAATTTAAATTAATTACTATTAGAGAAAGACTTGCTCTTGCCATTTTGTAAATTGTTTTCTGTAGATCTTATAAGCTTTTTGTACCTCCTTTTATCTCTTACTGCCATCCTTTATGACAGTAAGGATGCCTTTTCATGTCCTCTTGTCCTTTTCATGTCCTCTTGTGTATGTTCAAAGATATTTTCTTCGTGGTTAACATAGCAATTACATAAAATATCTTAAAGTTATACCAATGTATTTTAAACTGAAAACAAATTAACAAACAAAAACTCTTCTCTTTTACAGCTGTACTCCCACAATAATATGCCTTTATGGCATATTATTTTCTATGGTGTCAACAAAATATATTATGTATTTCATTTCCAGGGTCTCTATTATCAGTTCATTACCAAAAATAAGCCAGTTAGTTAAAACATTCTGATTACCACTCTAGTTCTTCTTTCTATTAAGTGGTCCAAGGCCACTGTTTTAGTTTGGTTTTTATTTATTTATTTATTTATCTGCTATAAGGAACTGCCTGAGACTGGGTAATTTATAAAGGAAAGAGGTTTTGGCTCCTTGTTACTTTTGCAAATTTCTGTAGCCTGCTTGAATTTCTCCTCAGAAAATAGTGTTTTCTTTTCTATTTCATTGTAAGACTGAAAACTTTCCAAACTTTATGCTCCGCTTCCTTTTAAACATACATTCCAATTCCAAACCATCTCTTTGTGAATGCATAAAACTAATGCTTTTAAGAGCACCCAAGTCACATCTTGGATGCTTTGCTTCTTAGAAAGTTCTTCCACTAGATACCCTAAATCATCTCTTTCAAGTTCAAAGTTCCACAGATCTCAAGGGCAGTGGCAAAATGCCACCAGTCTCTTTGCTAAAGCATAGCAAGAGTCACCTTTTTTCCAGTTCCTGACAAGTTCATCATCTCCATTTCAGACCACGTCAACCTGGATTCATTGTCCATATCACCATCAGCATTTTGGTCAACGCCATTCAACAAGTCTCTAGGAAGTTCCAAACTTTTCCACATTTTCCTGTCTTATTCTGAGCCCTCCAAACTGTTCCCAACCTCTGCCTGTTACCCAGTTCCAAAGTTGCTTTGACCTTTCTAGATATCTTTATAGCAGCACCCTACTCTCTGCGGTACAAATTTACTGTATTAGTTTGTTTTCATACTGCTATGAACAACTGCCTGAGACTGGGTAATATATAAAGGAAAGAAGTTTAGTTGACTCACAGTTCAGCATGGCTGGGGAGGCCTCAGGAAACTGACAATCATGGCAGAAGATGAAGGGGAAGTAAGGTACCTTCTTCACAAGGTGGCAGGAAGAGTGCCAGATGAAATAGGAAGAGCCCCTTATAAAACCGTTAGATCTAATGAGAACTCACTCAGTATTATGAAAACACCATGGGGGAAACTGCCTCCATGATTCAATTACCTCCACCTGGGTTTTCTCTTGACAAATGGGGATTATGGGGATTAAGGCATTACAATTCAAGATGAAATTGGGTAGGGAAACAAAGCCTAACCATGTAGGCTACCTTGCCATTCATAATTAACTGTTGTCATTTGGCTTCTGCCACAATGTGTTTCCATTAATATTTCTGGAATTTTAAAAACTATTTTAATGGCAGAATCCTCCACTTTCATCCATGACTGAAAGAAGAAATTACTAGAGAACCCTTCATAGGCACTAGTTTTCTTCACACCAATGCAGTTGTCATTACATAGTGAAAGGGAGTGTCATCTGACACCTTCACAGATATTTTGAGGTAAGTTGTTGATTTGTATTTGGTAAAAGTCCTTCACGACTTCTATCTTCTTAAGTCTTAGATTCCTTCTAATTTTCAACAAATAATATCTGGCATCTCAACTTCATTTAGCATAGGTATGAAATACACACTCTAATCATTCGCTTTAGCAAACAATTTGCACCATTCCCACTCTTGAATTTATATGTTTGAAGAGTAATTTTAAGTACTTGCATATAAAAAAAAAATAGTTCTATTGAAGTTTGACTTATTTCCTCCTTTGCTTGAGCCTCTTCCTTCTACTTTGGTGCCAGACTTTGTTCTGTTTCCCTGGGACATACTCTTATCTAACTCTCATCATAAGTAAGGACATTTGTCTAAATGCAACCATGACAGAGGGTATAGAATTCCTACTGCAAGGTAATACTCTTGGATTTGGATAAAGATACATGTAGTTTCAAATAAAATTATAACAGGTGCATCAGACAAGGGGAACGGATCAGTTTTTGTTGTCAACAAAAGGTTCAGAAGGATTTTTTTTCGTTTGCTTTATTCATAGTGTTCCCAATTTTCACTGAAAATGCTATTCCAATTCTCCGTGTTCAACCGTGTTCCAATTAATACCTTGATGGTCACATAGCATTTATTGTGAAGCTGCAAAATTAATCTAGGCTTTACACGGCAATTTGAAGGGGCAGATTCTGCATCTGATATTTTTGCAATACGAGACTTCGGGTTAAATGATCAAAGGAAATTACAGAAGCTTCCTGATCAAGTGAAACTTTTTAAACTGAAAATTTAAAATCATTAGTTTGTAATTTTATTTCCTTAAATTGTATGTGTTACTAATCACCAGTTCCCTCCACAGACCCTCATATGTTTTCTTTTGTTAACGAAATGGCTTATTGCAGAGGCCACACACTTTACTAAAGTATGCCTTTTTTATACCCTTTATTTCAGGCAACCACAGTGATAATGTAAGTATCTAAGTGCCTAACACATCAACACATGGTAATGACTACCGGTAGCCATATACCAGTGTTAACAAAATTCTTACTGCTTTCAAAATCATCCATCTCTGAAATGAAAAACCCAGATTTGTGTTTTCTTGTGTATCTGTAGCTTGCAACAGCACTGTACGATGACTCTGTCAGGCAGATCTGTCAGTACTGAAAAGACAATTCACTCTAGCTAATTTTAAGGAGACATAATTGCTATTACAAGTTAAGTTATTAATCTAATATTAGGAGATCTGGGGGATGGGGATACATACTAATTTAAACATTCAGGAAATTCTTCCATTGCCACACTACAGAATGAAGCTATCAAACAGAGGAGCCTGCTTTGTGTAAGAAATTGTAGAATATAAAAGATGCCTGTTGAGATAAGAAGATGTCACCACTGCTTCTGGTCCTGGAGTCACATCCACCATGACCTGATTCATATCAGCAAAATTGATGCATTTTACCTTCCTCACTGTCTCCATGACTCAATTACAAATTCAAGTCATGTACCAGTGAAACTGCTTGATAGAATGTAAATCATATCCAGAATCCTAGTATGCTGGAAGAGAGTTAGAGGGAATCTTGAGTAAACCAATCTAAATTATCTGCTTCATCTGATCACTTCAGAAAAAAAAAGAGAGAGAGAGAAAAGCATATTGAGTCAGTTTACAGGTAATTCAGCTGGATATGTCAGCACTGTGGCAAAGTAAGCTTCTCTGTCATTACAGCCTTACTAAGCACTAGCACTAAAGAATATGAGAACAGGGAAATTCTCGCAGTAAGTAGAACTAGAAATTCTCTACCTTATTTGCTTTATGCCTAAAAGAATAATTGCTCTGAGGTCATTATCTGTACCATTTCCTATCATGTATCTGATGGTCAGGACTTACGTCAGAAATTTGGAATGGCAAAAGCTGGAAAACTGGAATTAAAAGGCTGAGCTGTACATAATGGGCCACAAATCTGCATATGTACATAATTTACATTAATGCTTTTCAAATGGTTTTAGGATACTATATAAAAGATATGTGACTGTGTTTTACTGCTGCTACTGTAGTTCCAATCTTACATCTTAATATTCTCCCAGGAGTGATTTACTGCTTCCAAAGTTGGGAAATCATTTTTTAAATGCTTATACCTCTTGCCAGAAACCATATTTACCCTAATATAATGTTTCAGATGTCAAAACACTGGGAGGGAAAGGAGTGGTGCATGGCATTTACTAATAAAATAACTTACATGGTAGGGTGAACATTCACTGTAGGTCAGAGATTGTCGTAAGTGCTTCACATATTTTACTTATCTAATATACACAGCATTCTGTTAATATTCTGTTCTGCCCAGCATGAAAAGGCAGGATGGGTACTCCTACGTCAAAAATTCAGTTCAGATGTTGAGACTGATGCTGCTACATGCTCACACCAGGAGGATAGGAAAAGGTTTTCTGCAAATATAATTGAGTCTGAAGGAACACAAAGTTCTCTCAAAATGTCTTGAAAGAGTGAAGAAAGAAGAATGGCTTAAGATTTTTTTATGAATAGGGGTATGACTGGGGTAAGAGTTCCTCTGCATGGGCAGGTGCTTAGATTATGTGATTCTTTTATCAGCAGCAAAGGATGGAGAACCTAGACTTTCTCATCAGCTTGTGCATGTGTGGGAAACAAGGAAAAGAAGGTGGTGCAAAATTAAAAATTGATAGCAGTCAACTATGAAAACATGGTTACAGATTCTTTATTATGCTTCATCCTTGCTTTTTGACCGCTGATTATAACATGCCATATTGCATTTAATTGAATTTGGATATGTTTAAATCAGCCAGTATGATGCTCTATTATGCCTGCATCCTGAGGTGAGTAAGGAAGGTGAAAGTTCCCACTGAATGCCTTAGTAGGATCTCAGCATTGTATATTTTGATAAGTGAAATACTCTATGATGCCTGCATCCTGAGGCAGGTAAGGAAGGTGAAAGTTCCCATGGAATGCCTTAGTAGGATCTCAGCATTGTGTATTTCGATACGTGAAATGAGTGCCTTGGTCACATCAATAATATTTAGAACTCTGAAATATACAAATACGTTTTGGTGAGATCTCATATTTTGGCTTTATATTTAGCCTATGTAGAGATGTTTATTAAGTTGATTTATATTTCGGGTTTCTGTAAAGCAGGAGATTGCCAAAATTCTTCTCCTTAATGGAGGTAACTTTTATTCAGTGGCTCAAGAATCTGTAAAAATGTTCACGTGGGATTGATTGTTAGCCAGGGCATCTAGTGCTGACAGTTGCCTGAGATTTGGCCAATTGTGTCATTTGGGTCTGGTCTTTTACCAGAAAAGTCTCATTTAGGGGATGAAAAGCAGAAGGAATGAAAAACAGCAACTCTTCACTGAGTTCTATCACATTCATGGGTTCAATACAATCCACAAAGTGTAAGAACTCATTCCAGTAATCTCAAGAGACTCCCCAGGGTAGCCATGAGGTCTGGCAAAAGCTTACTCGTTGAACACCATGGAATCTGACAAAATACTAAACTGAGGGGAGGCCAACCACTTCCCATAAAAGGGATATACCGGAAGGTGCAGGTTTGGTCCATCTGGTATCAAGGAGGCCTTGGCGGCCATGCAGAATGTGTGAGTCATTGCTTCCATGACCCAAGGCACACAGAACGGCAGGGTAGGGAGACTCAGAAGTTCAGGGACTGTGAGAGCTTCTTTTTCCAGGAGAACATAGTGTGCAGCCAGCAAATGCCTCTCTAAGAGCATATATTGTGGGAAAAGAAAGATAATGTTGGGTGGGGCAGGGGGAGGATTCCCACGTATGGGAGGGTTAAGGGAGACAACTGGAAGATATTAAAAAAAACAACAAAGGGAAGGGAAAATGATGACAGAAAAACAAACAAACAATATGGGATATAAGGAACAATGGTATAAAAAGGATAGAATGATGTACCAAATTTTTTTTTAAAGAGGGTCATTTAGTTGAGGGATGTCCTGAAAGATAATGTTCAACACGAATAGAAATAATTTTATTAGAAGTGATAGATGTGGAAATAGGTTTTGATTTGAGGTATAAATGTTGACTAAACAATTTAAGAATAAAAAGATAAAAATCAAATTATATTTAAGAAGGACATGGGTTTCAGTAAAGATTCCTCATTTTTTTTCTTTTTGGGGGTATATATATTTTAAAATAAATTGTATTGCGTATATTTAAGGTTACAACATGATGTTATAAGATACATTTTTTATTACTTACAAAAATTTAAAAATTAATGTTTACTTTAGACATATAGAAACTACAAATTAGAAATTATTATGAATTCTATTCTCAAACTTAAACACTGCTAACAGTTTCATATATATCTTTCCTGAAATACATTCTCATTTATGAAATTCTATTACATATACTGCTCTGACAACAGATGCTTCTGACAAGCTATCAGGGCCAATAGATACTAATACATTATCATTTCAACATACTTTTATTTTGTTAGACTTACAAAATATTTTTTTATTTTTATTTCTTCTTCCTGTGTTTTTGTGATAATAATTATTTATAGATCAAACCTATTAGCCTATTTTCCCTATTATTCCCTTAGAAAAAAATTAACAAAGAGTGCATATACACCCACATATGCCCAGGTAATAGTTTTTTTTCACTACAAGGCAATGTGAATGCTTATAAACTGGAAATAAAGACCCAGAAATGAAAATTACTCTTGGTAGAAGCAATAAAATACATGCAGTTAGGTCTCTGAGGAAATAGGTGAAATTCTGATTCATGAAATAAAGGAAAAGACTAGGCTTAGATAGAAAGAGGATATTATTTTACTGAAAGGTGAAAAAAATGTAAGTGGTTACATGTGCATGTAAAAAGTTGAGAGGATACTTGAAAACAATATTCTCTGCAAATAGCAGTTCCATAGTTAGGATAGATATCTGAGGAAAAGTGAAATTTTATTATTGGTAGACAGGAAAAAGGTAGGAAGAAAAAGAGAACTGGCAATTAAAATGAAATAAGAAGTGATGGGATAAGATGTATGTGAAGCTTCACATAGTGAACGTTGCTTTTGATTGTCCAAAGTGTTTTAAGGACCTAGAGTTAGGAACATTGACACAGTTTATAGCTAAAGGAGCACAACACAATTTTTCTCTTTGGAGTATAGTCTGGAGAACAGTTGATGTGATATAAATGTAGTCAAGGCCAGAAAAAGGAGAAAATGAAAAAAGATAATAGGATTGGGAGAATGACGGAAAGACAGAATTTAAAAGTGGGATGCTTTCATCCATAAATACAGAAAAATAAGTAGGCAGAAGAAAGGAATTGTATGGCCTTCCAGATGCTGGGTAAATTAATATGTCATGGAGCTTATAAAAAAATAAAGGAAATAATCGCAGATCAAAATATTTGGTTTAAATGTTGAGCAACACTCTGTTTCAGCAACCTTAAAAGCTAAATTTTAAAAATCAGGTGTGTAAAGACATGTAAGAGTCAAGGAAATAACAAAGACAAGATGAAGAAGAATTCCAGAGAAGGAAGAGTTCTTTCTAGATGAGCTGGCAATCACCAGGTATTTTGTTCCTAGGAGTAGGTGCGCCCAGACAGACTCCACTTGAAAGGGAGAGAAACCAGCAGAGCTTGTGGTAATCACTCGGAGCTAGCTGTCATTTGAAAATGGAAACCACGAGGCCAAACTCATAATCATATTTTCCTTTGCCTAAAACACAGCCCTTATTTTAGGTTGTGGGTGAAGAGTTTGGTTAGAAGCTAAAAGATGGAGTGAAGTTTTCTGCAGTCTCATAGTGCTTGGCAAGCAAAGACGCCCTAGAGGGAGGGATTCTGCCACAAGCACATGGCCAGTCTTCCTGTCTAGGCATTTGCCAGAGTTTGAACTGCCTGAAACAGGAAATTAAGAGCTAAGCTCAAAACTTCCAAAGGGAACAACTAAATCTCTTTCATTCTTCTAGGGATGAAGAGCCACAGCAACACGCACTGCTGAATCCATTGACCAGGACACCTTCACTTAAGGGCCAGAAGTGAATCCCCCTCTGACCAAGGTTAGTGTTAACGTAATCAGCAAAACAAATGATGTTTAGTACAATTAATCTTATCTTAAAATGCAAATAATAAAACCAACCTCATTAACTTTTGTAAAAATTAAATGAGAAAAATATTGTGTGTGTCTATATATATACACATATGTATACATGTACATGTATCTGTAAGCATATATATGTTTAAATAGATAGAAGGATATTCTTATCAGGAGAGCTCTGCCTCCTAACCTAAATACCTCTAAAGGTCCAACCTCATAACACCATCATATCGGAAATTAGGTTTAAACGTATACATTTGGGGGAAGCACAAAGATTCAGACAATGACACAGACCGAGCTAACAAAAGCACAGCGAGGTTTCCAAAGATGAGAATTGAAGAACCTGGACAATGTAAGATTCACACTTCATTCTAAAGAAAGACTCTTTCAATGAATTATATCCAAGTAAATATCTTCAAATTCCTTAGAAATTAATAGGACACTGGGAGCAGTGGCTCACACCTGTAACTCCAGCACTTTGGGGTTACAGCACTTTGGGAGGCCAAGGCAGGTGGATCCCTTGAGGTCAGGAGTTCCAGACCAGCGTGTCCAACATTGTGAAGCCCCGTCTCTACTAAAAATACAAAAATTAGCTAGGCGGGTGTGGTGTGCACCTGTAATCCCAACTACTACGGAGGCAGAGGCAGGAGAATCACATGAACCCGAGAGGCAGAGGTTGCAGTGAGCCGAGATCATGCCCCTGGCACTCCAGCTTGGGTGACAGAGCAAGACTATGTCATAAATAAATAAATAAACAAACAGAAAGCCATAGGAGAGGCAGCAATATCTATAGTTTGTTTTAAATGTGTGTAGCAAAATGTACAGGCATACCTCCTTTCATTTCACTTTGCTTTATTGCACTTCACTTGTTTTGAATTATTTACCAATTGAAGATCTATGGCAACCCTGCTTCCAGCAAGTCTATCAGTGCCATTTCTCTAACGTGTTTACTTTGTGTTAATGTTTTTTCTTTGTGCTTCTATTACACGTTTTGGTAATCTGAGCGACATTTCCAATGTTTTTGTTATTATTACATCTGCTATACTGGTTTGTAATTAGTGCTTTTTGACATTACTATTGCAGTTGTTCTGAGTGCCATATCCATGCCCATATAGGATGACAAGCTTAACTGATAACTGCTGTATGTGTTTTGACTGCTTCAGAGAATGATCATTGCCCCACCTCTCTACTTTCCTCTCTACTTCTTCACAGGCCACCTTATTCTATTCCTAAAGACACAGCAATATTGGAATGAGGACAGTTAATAACCCTACAATGGCTTCTAAATGTTCAAGGGACAGAAAGGGTTGCATGTGTCTAACTCTAAATAAAAAATTAGAAATAATTAAGATTAGTCAAAAAAGCATGTAGAATGCCAAGAGAGGCCACAAGCTAGACCTCTTGTGACAAAAAGTGAACCAAGTTTTCAATGCAAAGGAAAAGTTCTTGAAGGAAAGTATAAGTGCTACTCCAGTGAACCCAAGAGTGATAAGAAAGTGAAATAGCCTTATTACTGATGTTTTAGTGAAACAAAACATTACTGATGTGAAACAAAACATTACTGATGTATTACTGATGTTTTAGTGAAACTTATTACTGAAGTTTTAGTGGTCTGGGTAGATTAAATCAGCCCCAACATTATCTTCAGCTAAAGACTAATACAGAAAAGGACCCTAACTCTCTTCCATTCTCTGAAGGCTGAGAGAGGTGAGGAAGCTGCAGAGGAAAATTTAAAGCTAGTGGAAGTTGGTTCATGAAGCTTTAGGGGGAAAAACAAAAAATTACCTCTACTAACGTAAGAGTGTAAGGTGAAGAAGCAAGTGCTAATGTAGAAGCTATGGCAAGTTATCCAGAAGACCTAGCTAATATAACTGATTAAGGCAGATGCACGAAACAACAGATTTTTAATATAGATGAAACAGCCTTATACTGGAAGAAGATGCAATCTAAGACTTTCATAGCAAAAGAGAAGTCAATGTCTGGCTTCAACGTCTTGAAGGACAGGTTAACTCTTGGGCTAATGCAGCCAGTGTCTTTAATTTAAAGCCAATGCTCATTTGCCATGCTGAAAATCTAAGGGTCTTTAAGAATTCTGCAAAATTCACTCTAAAATATAACAATGAAATTCCACATGACAGCACATTTGTTTACAGCTTGATTTACTGAATATTTTAAGCCAACTAGTGAGATCTGCCACTCAGGGAAAAAACAATAAAAAGACTGCTTTCAAAATATTCCTGCCCACAGACAATATACCTAGTCACCTAAGAGCTCTGATGGAGATGTACAAAGAGATTAATGTTGTTTTTATGCTTGCAAACACAACATCTATTTTGCAGCCCATGGATCAAGAAGTAATTTTACTTTCAAGTTTTATTACCTAAGAAATAAATTTTCTAAGGCTATAGCTGCCGTAGATCATGATGGATTTGATGAGTCTGGTCAAAGTAAATTGAAAACCTTCTGGAGAAGATTCACCATTCTAGATGCCATTAAGAACATTCATGGTTTGTGGGAAGAGGTCAAAATATCAACATTAACGGGAGATTGGAAGATGCTGATTCCAACCTTCATGGTTGACTTTGAGAGAGGTTCAAGATTTTTGTGGATGAAGTAACTGCAGATGTGGCAAAAATGGCAAAATAACTAGAATTAAAAGTGGAACCTGAATATATTACTGAATTTCATCATCAAATGTTGATGGATTAGAAGCTTTCATGATCTAAGAAACTGATTTCTTGAGATGGAAATTACTCCTGGTGAAGATACTGTGAACATTGTTGAAATGTCAATAAAATTTTTCGATTAGTACATAAACTTAGTTGATGAAACTGCCCCAGGGTTTGACAGAATTTTCTCCAATTATGAAAGAAGGTGTGGTGGGTCATGCCTATAATCCCAGCACTCTGGGAGGCTGAGGCAGGTGGATCACCTGAGGTCAGGAGTTTGGGACCAGCCTGGCCAACATGGTGAAACCCCATCTCTACTAAAAGTACAAAAAAGAAAAAAATTAGCTGGGTGTGGTGGCAGACGCCTGTAATCCCAGCTACTTGGGAGGCTGAAGCAGGAGAATTGCTTGAACCCAGGGAGGCAGAGGTTGCAGTGAGCCAGGATCGCACCATTGCACTCCAGCCTGGGCAACAAGAGTGAGACTCTTTCTAAAAAAAAAAAGAAAGAAAGACAGAGAGAAAGAAAGGGAAGAAGGGAAGGAGGGACGGAGGGAGGGAGGAAAGAAGGAAGGAAGGAAGGAAGGAAGGAAGGAAGGAAGGAAGGAACGAACGAACGAACGAAGGAACGAAGGAAGGAAAAAAGTTCTACTGGCGGGGCATGGTGGCTCATGCTTGTAATGCCAGCACTTTGGGAGGCCGAGACACGCGGATGGATCACCAGGTCAGAAGATCCAGACCATCCTAGATAACACGGTGAAACCCTGTCTCTACTAAAAACATACAAAAATTAGCCGGGCGTGGTGGCGGGCGACTGTAGTCCCAGCTACTAGGGAGGCTGAGGCAGGAGAATGGCTTGAACCTGGTAGGCGGAGCTTGCAGTGACC
The DNA here is from genome assembly GCF_008728515.1 of Papio anubis. Classification (NCBI taxonomy): domain Eukaryota; kingdom Metazoa; phylum Chordata; class Mammalia; order Primates; family Cercopithecidae; genus Papio; species Papio anubis. Next base: position 63,630,425 of record NC_044990.1, on the reverse strand, counting down.
AGAGATCTCACCACTGCACTCCAGCCTGGGCGACAGAGAGAGACTCCCTCTCCAAAAAAATAAAAGTTCTACTGTAGGTAAAATGGTATCAATCAGCATCACATGCTACAGAGAAATCGTTCATGAAGAGTCCATCAATGTGGCAAACATCGTTATTGTCTTATTTTAGAAATTGCCACAGCCACTCTAAGCTTTAGCCACCACTACCCTAATCAGTCAGCAGCCAATAGCATCAAGGTGAACTCATCCACCAAAGAAAAGATTATTATTGCTGGAGGTTCAATTGATTGTCAGCATTTTTTACAATAAAATATTTTAAAATTAAGGTATAAATATTGTTTTCTAGATAATGCCATAGTACATTTAATGTACCTCAGTATAGGGTAAATATCATCTTTGTATGCACTCATGAATCAAAAAATTTGTGTGACTGTTTTTATTTTGACATTGGCTTTATTGTGGTGACCTGGAACTGAACCTGCAATATCTCTGAGGTATGCCTGTATGATGTTTTTATTTCGTGGTATGTTTCATCATGTACAGGAGTATTTCATTAGTGTAATAGTAAAGACCCAAACAAAGAGTCTCTCCCATTATTATTGTTCCTCAGTTGGGCAAATCCTTTAGGATAATTGCTGTTGAAATTATGGTTTTTAGATTAAGAAAATTTGAGTAGCTACCGCCAAAGAACCTAGGTATATCACAATACATATATGTATTATTAGATCACCTGTAACCTAATAAAAATGAGGCCAAAACATGTTTTTTGAAGTTGTAAAAAAGGATCTATGTCATTTCTGTGAATCACATGCTTTACAGTTGGAGACTCAGAGTAAACAGAAGCAGCCAAATATCCCTGATCCCTTCAGACTAGTTTTTTTCAACTGTACAAATAAAAATGCTTTTTAATTAAATTTTTGTCAACTACATTTATCTAATATTCCAAGAGGCAGGAAATTGATGAAAGAAGCATTTGAAACAAGGAAACAGTTTTTTTCTTCAAAAAAAAAAATAATAATTTGAACTTTTATTTTAGATTCAGGGGTTATATATGCAGGTTTGGCACCTGGGTATATTGCATGATTCTGAGGTTTAGGGTATGATTGATCCTGTCACCCAGGCACTGAGCATATGTAGTACCCAATAGGTGCTTTTTCAATTTGTCCCCTTCCCTACCTCCCTCCAGTAGTCCCCAGTTTTTTGTTGCCATTTCTGTGTGCATGGGTACCCAAAGTTTAGCTCCCACTTATGAGAATATGTAGTATTTTATTTTCTATTCCTGCATTCATTCATTTAGGATAATGGTCTCCAGCCACATCCATGTTGCTGTAAAGGACATGATTTCATGCATTTTTATACCATGGAGTATATGTACCACGTTGTCTTTATCCAGTCTACCATTGGTGGACACCTAGGTTGATCCCATGTCTTTGCTATTGTGAGTAATTTTACAGTGAATATGTGAGTGCATGTATCTTTTTCATAGAATGATTTACTTGCTTGGATATATATCCAGCACTAGCATGGAATGTTTTTCTATTTGTATCATCTGTGACTTCCTTCAGCAGTGTTTTGTATTCCTCCTTGTAGAGATTGTTCAACTCCTTGGTTAGATGTATTTCTAAGTGTTTTTTTGGTGGCTATTGTAAATGGGATTGCATTCTTGATTTGACTCTTAACTTGAATAGTATTGATGTACAGAAATGCTACTGGTTTGTACATTGATTTTGTATCGCGAAACTTTACTGAAGTTACTTATTCATTCCAGGAGCCATTTGGTGAGTCTTTAGGGTTTTCTAGGTACAGAATTATATTGTCTGTGAGGAGAAGTAGTTTGTCTTATTTTCCGATTTAGATGCCTTTTATTTCTTTCTCCTTCCTGTTGCACCGGCTAGCACTTCCAGTAGTATGTGGAATAGGGTGGTGAAAATGGGCATTCTTGTCTTGTTCTAGTTCTTAGAAGGAGAATGCTTCTAACTTTTGCCCATTCAGTATGATGTTGGCTGTGGGTTTGTCATAGATTGCTGTTACTATTTTCAGCCATGTCCCTTTAAGACCTAGTCTGTTGAGGGTTTTTATCGTGAAAAGATATTGCATTTTGTCAAAAGATTTTTCCACATCGAGGGCATCAGAAACATGATATCTGATTTGTAAGGCTAGAGCAGCATGGATAATTGGTTCCAGACATTGCTTTGAGATTCAATGACTATATATTGGAAATGAAGTGTCTTCATATTACCATCCTAGTACAGCTTACAGCTACAGAAAATGATGTTCACACCTACTTGCAAATAAAAACTTGAGTTAGATAAAAATAATTTGCATGAAATGAGTAAATATTTTTTAATCACTAGCATGTATATATAATATATATAACATTATTGCTTGTTTTCTATTTTTACTGACTTAATATAAATTATTATTTGTACCATATATTTGTTTTTGCTCTTGTATACAGAAATGTTAATAAATACATTATGAACAGACTTACATGAATGGCATTCAACATTTATTTTACCTGCCTATCCATTAACTCTGTGAAATCAGCACCTTAGATTCTTAGTTTTATTTTATAACTATAATTTAACTCCAAAAGCAACATAAATTTTTTCATATATTTAAATCTATCTTGCTTAAAATTGAATCCAGAATTCTGGAAGAAAATAAGTAGGGTGGTTTATGAAAGCACAGAGACCAAAATTATACTACACACACACACACACGTGTATCGTAATCCAAAAGGGGTTAAAACTACTTATAATTGGCTGGGCATGGTGGCTTGTGCCTGTAATCCCAGGACTTTGGGAGGCCAAGGTGGGCAGATCATGAGGTCAGGAGATCGAGACCATCCTGGCTAACAAGGTGAAACCCTGTCTCTACTAAAAATACAGAAAAAATTAGCTGGGCATGGTGGTGGGCGCCTGTAGTCCCGGCTACTTGGGAGGTTGAGGCAGGAGAAAGGCATGAAGGAGAATGGCGTGAGTCCCAGGAAGCAGAGTTTGCAGTGAGCCAGATTGTGCTACTGCACTCCAGCCTGGGCGACAAGAGTAAGACCCCATCTCAAAAAAAAAAAAAAAAAAAAAAAACCTCGTAATTAACAATAACACAATAGACATAAAAAAGCAAAGCATTTTTATTTGGACACTTAAAAAAACCTAGCCTGAGGGTCAGAAATTATGTGGTAAGTATGATACTTAATTTACCTTGATCATGCAACATTCGACATAAAACAAATAAACTATTGTTGAAACTCGGGCGTTGCATTTTATGGATGATCAAAGTAAGTAGTTTCTTGAGATGGAATCTATTATTGGTGAAGATGAACTGAACATTGTTGAAATGTCAACAAAATATTTAGAATATTGCATAAACCTAGTGGATAAAGCAGTTTGAGAGGATTTTTTCCAATTTCGAAGGATGTTCTACTGTGGGTAAAACACTATCAAACAGCATTGCATAGCATGCTACAGAGAAATATTTCGTGAAAGGAAGTGTCAATTAGTGTTGCAAACTTCAATGTTGTCTTATTTTAAGAAATTGTCATAGCCACCTCAACCTTCAGCAACCACCACCCTGATCAATCAGCAGCTATCAACAATGAGGCAAGAAACTCCACCAGCAATACGACTCCCACTTAGTAGAGTTTCACAAGATTGTTAGCATTCTTTAGCAACAAGCAATAATTTATTTCTAAATTAAAATATTTATATTGGTTTTTAGACATAATGCTATTGTACTCTTTAAAAACTACACTATAGTGGCCAGGCACGGTGGCTCATGTCTGCAATCCCAGCACTTCGGGAGGCCGAGGCAGGCAGATCTTGAGGTCAGGAGATCGAGATCATCCTGGTAAAACATGGTGAAACCCTGTCTCTACTAAAAATGCAAAAAATTAGCTGGGTGTGGTGGTGGGTACCTGTAGTCCCAGCTACTCAGAAGGCTGAGACAGGAGACTGGCATGAACCCGGGAGGCAGAGCTTGCTGTGAGCCAAGATGGTGCCACTGCACTCCAGCCTGGGCGACAGAGCGAGACTCTGTCAAAATAAAAAACAAACAAAAAAAATAAACAAACAGAAAAAACTAAGCATAACTTTTATATGGACTAGAAATAGAAAAGATTGTTGTATACTTTACTGTGATATTTGCTGTATTGCAGTGGTGGACCTAACCAGCAATATCTCTGCGGTTTTCCTGTACTTCGTTGAGCGTTTGGCAATCACCTTATCCTTCAGGATTAGTTTGATTTTTGCAGGGGCAAATCTGGCAAATTAATCAGAAATATCAGTTACTAGTACCTTTGCATCCTTTAGCATTGAAGGATGACATTGTTTCCTGGCAGTTTCTATGGGATTGTTATTATTTTGATTTAATTCCCATTTCAGAGGCTTCCATCTAGCAATTCTGTTTAGATTAGCTCTTAATTTATGGCACAAAGAACCAAAATGGTGGGATTGTATGATTTAACAAGTATGTTTATTCTAATAATGCATTTGGGGACTGGGTAAATAAATGACTACCCTGTAGCTCTGTAGATAGACCCAGTTTACCCACTGTGATCTGGGCCAAGAGTAACATTTCATTTATTACCTGATTATCATATACCATAACATATCTTCCTAGGTCAGGAACCAATACTGAAATATTCCACATATGAAATATATCTAATTACACTGCATATTCTGAGACTGGATAATTAACCACAGGAGATATTTGTAGAGCCAATGGAACCACTGTGAGTCAGACTCAAGCCAGAATTAGCTTCAACTATCATCTAACCTGCACAAGTTTTCTCTCTGATTCATGGCCTATGTTGGATTTTAGATTACTGAAGATCAGTGTCAATTTACAGCCAGCATCTAACAACCCCTGTATTGGTCCATTTTCACATTGCCATAAAGAACTATCTGAGACTGGGTAATTTATGAAGAAAACAGGTTTAATTGACTCACAGCAGGAAGCACGGCTGGGAGACCTCAGGAAATTTACAATCATGGCAAAATGGCGAAGGGGAAGCAGGCTCAGTCTTCACATAGTGGCAGGAGAGAGAGAGAGTGAATGGGGAAATGCTCCACACTTTTAAACAACCAGGTTGTTTTTAAAAAACCAGGTTTTGTGAGAACTCACTCACTATCATGAGAACAGCATGGGGTAAATTCGTCCCAATGATCTAATCACCTCCTACCAGGGCCCTACCCTAATACTGGAGATTGCAATTGAACGTGAGATGTGGGTGGGGACACAGATCCAAACCATATCAACCCCTAACAGCTCTGAGCATTTCATGTCTCTAATGTATAGTGGATAGGACAAATTTACAGTGTGCATGAGGTGTGTTATAGAGTACCTTCAGAGTTTCGGGATTCCCCCTTACCAAAGGTCTGTTGGTCTGTGATCTGTTTAAGTGAACGGGTAAGAAGCCATGAATCTCCACTCTATTGGTTCAACTTCTTTATCTTCCTATTAAACTTATAATAAACATCATTTTTATTATTTGCAAAATGTTAAGGGAAGCCATAATTTAAGGTTTTTCTAATTCTTACATATTTCTTGACTCTATAACCAATTAGCCATACACTCAGATGACTGATGGCTTGCATTTATCTTTGCCTTTGAAGGTTAGCAGTACCATTTGGCGTCTACTGTGCTAGGATCCCATTATTCCCATTGATAGTTGGAAACTCAATTCATTGCAACATTGTCCAACATCCTCCATGGCCTACAGAAGTCAGTAAGTAAGAAGTCAGTAAGCTCAGAGGTGATTTTCTATCCTTTCAAGGATGCTCAAGTGCCTTTGGAAATATTCACTTCACTCCAAATTACTCCTTTTCTGTTGGTCATTTGTTTCCTTCTGAAAAATTTACCTTTGCCTATATAAATAGGTGACGGCAAACAACTTTTTAAAAATTTATTTCTTCTTCCGTACTATGGATAAAATTAAAGATAAGATAAAATAAAAAATTTATCTTGTAAGTACTAAGATAAAATTAAAATTTATATCTTCTTCCATACGATGTTTTGTATTTCTGTGACTGGGATATTTTGAGATCTAAATTGCACTCTAGGCTGGAGGTAATTAGGGCTTGTGGGTTGGGATCCTGAAGAGTTTTGGTTGCGTGGCAACTGCAGCTGGTGAAGTCCTTGGAAGTTGTTATGCAGGGATGGCGAGTTCCCTCCAATAGTGACACAAAGACTATTTGGCTGAGTTTCAAGTGTCCGGGGGGGCTTAAGGCTTTTAATCTTATCTGATTCTTTACAAATGTTCCCCTTCCATGTATCAAGACCCCAATCCTTGCTTGCCACTGACTTTATATTAACTAACTTAAGAAGTCGGATAGGGTTGAGATTATTACTAATGCCACAACTCTGAAACACTCAAAAGGCCCTGGGATTGCTATACGTGTATCCACACTTTGAATACAAGAAATGAAGCATTCCTTCAAAGCTACCATCAAGGCTTTTTAATAATTTTTGTTGAAGCTGTAGTTGTTGCCTTCACTTAGCACTTCAGGTCTCATGTTCAGAAAGATGCCTCATAATTAATGTTCAGGTTCACTATGCAAAGATGAGTTGGGAAATGGAGATCCATCCTCAGAGAAACTGAATGGTTTAGATTTAGACGTTTTGTGTCTGGGTCTTTCTTTGTCACTAAGCATATAGTCGACAAAAGCACATACTGGCATTTGAAAAAAGTGGTGTGTGGCAGGAGTTTTCTGTCTTTTTTCATGAGGTAGGGTTTTTGTGAGTCTCCATCGCATCCAGGCTTCATGCAGTGAGCCTAACTTTAATCTTGTTTCTGGCCATGGGAAGCAAACCAGCACCACCACTGCACAATTAGAGCTCAGAGATCTGTGACCTTAAAACCTTATCTCTGACTCTAGTAGGAATTTTTCTGTCATACACAGTTCTATTTTGCTTTCTGTAGCTCAGCTGTCTTAGGTATTTTTCTTCATTGCATTTGTTAAGTAAACATTATATGTTGAGACATAGGAGATTATTGTCAGAGTTGATCATTTTGATTGGCGGTATGTACATACATTTTATTGATGGGTGGAAATTCATAATTTTTCATTCAGAATATTGAAATAAAATTCAGCTGTGTCAATATGTCCCCATCGCAATGTAACATTTGTTAACTGCATTCACCATTTATAGTTACTATTAAGATTAAATAAACTACCCAGGTTATTAGTTTTCTATTGCTACTGTAACAAATTACTATAAATGTAGTGGCTTAAAATAACACAAATTTGTTATCTTTCAGTTTTCTATGTCAGGAGTCTGAACTAGGACTTACTGCCTAAAATCACGGTACCTGTAGGGCTGCATTACTTTCTAGAGGCTTTGGATATAATTCATTTACTTGCCTTTTCAGCTCCTACAGGCCACCCCTAGTCCTTGTCTTGTGGCCCCATTCCTTTATCTTCAACACCAGCAAGATCAAGTTGTCATTTCTCTGAGCCTCCTTCTCTCCCATCTCTCTGATTCTGACATTTCTATCCCTTCTTCCCTATATAAGGATCCTATGATTACATTGGTTCCACTGGGGTTAACCAAGGATAATCTTCCGATTTGAAAGTAATCAAATTAGCAAACTTAATTCCATCTGTAACCTTAATCTCCCCTTGTCATGTAACAGAAAGTAGTCACAAATTCTGGGGATTAGGGCATGGATATTTTTGGGAGGCCATTATTTTCCCTATCACACTGTGTTTGGGTTAGGTCTCATTAGTTTGAAACATATAAATAGGAAAATCGAAGGGTCATCAATATTAAATCCACATTCAATGTAACTTCATTTTTAACTGGAAAATTCTTACACAGATGTGTCCTACAAAATAAGATTTTAAGCAAAGTAATCATGGCCTCCTTGTTAGACAATCATTTTTATATATTTTCCACATTTGCAGAAGAGAAACTTCATAGTGAGAGAGCAGAAAATGCCAAAGAAACAATGGTTTCTTTTTTGGGGATAGCCTTTTCATCTGACATCTCTCAGAAAACTATTATTTTTAAATCTAAATTACAGAGGACCACAATAACCTTATTCCACTGTAGACAGCTGAATCATGAAACTTCTGCATGTTCTTCCATTAAGAAATTACTCTATTATCTAGAATGCACCAAACGTAATTTAAGACAAAGCAAAGAATAAGGATGTATTCATTCATTCATTCATGCACTCAATTGTTTTTAGCATGTATTACATGCCTAAGAAACTTTGCTATTTACTATGGATATTGTTATGAGAAACAAATACTTCTTCTCTCACTGTAATTTCTTTCATTTTGTTTTAATCCAGTGATCTAATAATTTTGTTTACTAAAATTTTGTTTAGTAAAATTTAGTAATTTTGTTTTACTCTAGTAACAAAATTTTATTTTAAGGTAGTAATCAAATACACTTGTTGAAATCCATAAATTATGCTTGCATTTTGTTTTAATTTTTTGTTTGTTCCAGTGGTGGTATTGATTTTGGTTTGCCCAACTTTGCCTATATCCAACACAGTTGATACTGTTATGTTGATCCTCTGACTCTGTTATCCATTAACACGTTTAATTATTGTTGCTTCAGTGTTTTGTGGAAAAAAAATTCTATTGTATATTTAAACATTTTTCTGTTATTGTATGATTCAGTTTTCATTCTCCTTAGTTGAGTGAGAGTTCTAACTTTCTAGAGTAACATACCTAAAATAACAGTAAAGAAAACTTTATCTATGTCTGTTTATGAATATATATAACATGATTACAGTGGGATACACTGGACTGTCAGATATTTTAATTGATTTCTCATACTGTAAGCTATGATAAACAGCCCTCAGCACTATGGCAAAGTAGTAGAAGTTATAAAGGTCCATGTATATACCCCTTTTACCTGCAGGGTTGTGAATTAAATAGCACCTGAGCTCATGTGTGGCACTTAGGCAAATTTAAACTCAAGCCTAGCAAAAAAAGCCACAGAAATATAGAGATTTTATTTCTTAGGAGATAAGAGTTTTGATTTTTAAGATAGAAAAATATTAGTTTATCAGCATTCAGTGGAAATGCACAAATAAATCTTGTTGATATAATGTTTTATATAATAATATTATTCTCTTGCTTTGCATCAGTTTTACACGTGTATACATCTTTGCAGAATGTTTTTTAAAAATTATTTTCTTTGTTTTATGTATAATTTATGGTTACTTTAACTGTAATATTTAGTTTATTTCCCACCTACCAAGAAGTGTATGTAATAATAATAACTTAGATTTCCAAAGAGTTGTGTGTTTATGTAGGTTTAAAAAATATATTCTGTAAGTTTCTATTTTCTTTTGCTATAGATTATTTCAAATTACATTTTGATTTCTTCTAATTGTCTTTTTCTCCACGTGTCTGTATTTTTAAAAACTGTTTTGAATATTCCAGATACTGATTATCACGGTGGAATCTTGCAAAAGGTGAGCAGCTTCACTCTTAATAAAGGGACCTTGATCAGCAGCAAGTAGTGCGGAGGGAGCTCCTCACAACTCGACCAGTGTGAACCCAATTTGAGAACTGAAGGAGAAATCAACATCTGTGCAGATCAGGTGCTGCTAAGAGAATGCTGGCATTGGAGCTGAAAAGGTGACCTTGTTATCTCTGAGAAAATGATTGAATATCAACCTACCTATGGTTTATCAAGAAAATTCTCCTGGATTAATTATTTTCTTGCTAATTTTAGTCAAATAAAATTCTTTCTGAAATTTTCTTTCATCCATGAATATTTTTTACCAGAGATAGCTGAAATTAATTATGACTTGCTCAGCTTCTAGACATTTCTTATCCTCACTAATTATCTCAACTATAACTAGCTTAAAATGGTTACATGCTAAAACTCAATTTTTCAATAGAAACTAGTTATTAAAATTTTTTTGTCTGTATTTTCTCAGAAAAATGACAAAATTAACTTATCTTCAACGTGGAAACATTTTTGTATTGTAAATAAATATGAAAAAAGGGAATGACTTCCAATACTACCAAATAAAAATGATTAGACAAGATTCCCTATGCCAAATAGATGCTTGATAATGTATTTGTTAACACAAATAAACAATGCTTACTTTTTCAGTGAGGCGTAATTTTAGATAGCTTTGTTTTCTCAAGACACAAACAATTTAAAAAATAAATTAAAAAATAAAATAGGTGATTAGCTGTTGGCATATTTGCAATGAAAAATAAAGTAAACCCATTTCATTACTGTCTGTCTTATGCATGAAATAAACCATACTAAGCCTGATAATTTCATAGAAAAATCCAGGTATTAATAAAATATGCATTCCTAAAAATGCACATAATTTTACTTCAAATATTGCTAAAATTAATGCATTTACATTTTTATAAGAGTTTTTAACAGTTTTCTTATGATACTATACTATCTTGGATATTGTGCCTCTCTATTTTAAACCAATTTATGATGTATGAACACGAAGCAATCAAGACTGTTTTGGAGAGGCTGTGAAAGAGTTTAGACTTGTATTCAGGTAGGACATCTGGGATTTGGAAAGATACCAAGATGATCTACACTTTAGCTTCAATGTAATTATTCATTTTAACTGATGCGATGTTAGGCATCCTCTGGATAAGGCACCATTTTGCTAATTTACTGATTTATAATCTATTTTCTACTTTCAATTTTGTAAGAAACTGTTCTAACTCTGAAGGAAAATAAAAGTGTCTTTTTCACAACAAAGTCTCCCTGAATCAGTATGGATACTCTCTATGACCTTTGTACATGTTTACTTCAGAACTTGCAATGTTTTTTAACTCTTGACAAACAGCTGTATTCCTTGTATGTTTTAAGAAAATCAAATTTGCAAGCACTATAAGATATATTATGACAATGGATATAACCCAAAAATTATCCACATCTTCATTCTTCCTCATCAATTTCAGGTCTATCCTTTAGGATTCATTTAGAAAATCCAGTAGTAGTTTTGCTGCCATGATTGATGTCTTCATAGGTCGTTATCTGCATGTAACCTGAAAATATTTCGTGCACAACATGAGAATCAGGTGTGAGAGAATGTTAGAGCAAATCAAATTGAGCAACACATTTTGACTGACAAATAAAATAAAAACATCTTTTGAGTACCTTGGCATTTGTGATCATGTAGGGTTTTTTAGCTGTCCAGAAAACCATTGCTATACATTTTTTAAACTATCACACTTCTGTTATTTAAAATAATCACAATAGCATTAGCACTCAATTAAATATTATGATTCTGCACAAAACTTTTACTCTGCTTTACAGTTTAATTTTGCACACAATTAATAATCATAATTAGTTCTACAGAGAAGACACCCTCTGAGGAATGTTTCTTCCTGGGATGAGTAGAATGGAAGCCCTGGGCATAATTCAGTTCATGGAGAAGAGCAAAGGATGGACTCATGGTCCCAGTTTGTAGGTGGAGCATGGTGACAAACGTCGATGGGAAGCATATACCTTGCAAAGTGGCTTCTCTCAGGTGATCTTCGCATTTAGAAACAAGAGCAGAGTCTCTGAAAGTCAGAAAACTAGGAGGCCTCGGTTACCAGTTTCCCAAGACTAGGCTGCAAAATTAACTTCTTAAATAATAGGTTTCCATTTTAGCCTCTCTCGTTTTACATTTTCAAATGCACATTTATCAAATTCTTACCTGGCATTTATTATGATCTTGGCAGTGTTTTAAATACTTTAACATTGTAAATTCAATTATACCCATAGGAACTCTAAGAAGTAGATAATATGTTATTCTCATTTCAGAGAAAAAAAAAACTGTCAGGAGAAAGTTATGAAGGTCACACAGCTAGTAAATAGCAGAGCTGGGATTTCAGATCTGCTATGATTTTAACCCCTGTATGTGCTGCTCTGTGATTAAGTCACATTTCTCTTAGGATTAATATAAAAAAAGCTGACATGGTGGATTTTATGACCCAGAGTGATCTTGTCTCTGCCAGCAACTTCATATTCATCTCACACTGCACCATCCATTAATTTCTAAATGCTGGTGGGTTTATCAGTTTTACAAATCTCTCATGTTCCTTCCCTCCTTGTAGAAGACTCCATGCTATTTCTTCTTTTCATTGAATTCTTCTCAAGCCTCTTTAAAATTACTTACCTTTCAAATTTAGAATAAAAAGTTATTTCTACACAATAGCCATTAAAGCCCTACCCTAATCCCTATCCTAATTAAGATTTATTTCTTTGCATTTACATGAATGGTTTCTTTAATAGTCAAAAATCTCATTTGGCAATTATACATTGATGATGATTTGTGCATAATTAGATTCAAGTGTCTCCCAACAGAATACCATCTTTATGAAAGCAACAATTATTTGCCTGCCTACTAATATATTCCAATATGCTAGCCATATTAAAAGAAATTGATTGGTATTTAATAGTGGCAAGGCGCTGAATATTTTTCCAGGAGATATTATAGTTTATTGAGTAGAAAACACTTGAGTACAAATATTTTTTACAACCACTTATTCAATTAAAAAAGCACCAATTTTAGTTAAACTTCTTGTGTGACATTCTATGTCAAAACCATTTATTTATCACATTTTAAGCCCTTTATTACCATTTGTACAATCCTTTAATATAAATATAGAAATCCTATTAATTTTTTTTTCTGGCAAACATTAGAGGACTTATATTATCATTTAAAATTTTACCCGCAGTTACAGAAAATAAAACATATCTACATAAGACATTCTCCAGTGAAATGAAAGCATTTCTACTCCTTAATGTTTGGTATATATGTTCAGAAAGTTTTTAGTGAGGTATACTGCCCCTTTAGAAATAGAAATGTAAATAAGCATACAAAATAGTACCTACATATATTTAAGATATGAATTTGACTTGCTAATTTTGACATTCTTAGTTAATCTCATACCGTCCAAATTGCAAAATCTGAAAGTTGTGCATGCCAATTTCTTTTTTTCGCCATTTTAATAGTGTGAATTTATATTGGGCACATACCTAGCTAGAATACAGATGATGTACTCCAGTTATTTATGTTTGTTTGGCAGCTAGGTATGGGTATATTCTGGCAAAGAATATAGGTGGAATTAATGTGTATAATTTCCTGGTTGTTTCCTTAGAAGGTGGGTCTTTGGCTTTTATTTTCTCTTTTCACCTCTCAGCGTCTGCTATAAACACGGGGTCATGAGTTGTCTGTCAGTGTGTAAATGAAAACCATTCCATAGAGATTGTGTGGCCATAATACACAAGGAGTTGGACTCCAGATAACATGTGGAAACAGCATGCCTGACAAGCTCCAACTTTTACATGACAGAGAAAGTACTTTTCTTTTTAAAATTTTTTTTCAATTTTTAAAATTTTATGAGTTCATAATAGTTGTGTGTATATATATATGTATATATATATAAAGTACACGTGATGTTTTCATACAGGCATACAATGTGTAATAATCAAACCTACCTACCATTTTTTCAGCCACTCTTATTTTATGTCTCTGTTGCACTTATCTGATGTCATAGTCTAACTAAACTCTTTCCCATTCAGAATAGTTTGCAAGTTTACAGGAAGAGGTTTGCAAGTCAGCAATAAAAATGCATATACACATTTCATATATATGTCATGTAATATACATCAAATATTTTCCTTGAAGTAACTAAGATGATTCCAAGCTTAGATTTAATGAAATTTTTATTTTCTCAGTCACTGAAATACCTGATAATTTGTCACTAAATCACTAAATTTGCTCTTTTGCTTATATAAATTTTTATCAGGATTTTATGTAATGTGTCTTATTAAATATTTTATACTTATAGAGTCTTGGAGCTTCCTAGTCCATCAGTTTGATTCAATAAATCAGTAAAATTCCAACTCTGGCCAATAAATTTCACCTGTCCTCCAATGCTTTTAATGACGTTTGGAAAATATACTATGAAATGCCTTTTTTTTGACAAGGGATAAAAGTTTTGGATGTGCTTCCACAGAAAGAGAAGGAGTCTGATCTGTGTGAATTTCATTCCACTTTCCCTCAAAGCATGGTCTAATACCTCATTTAGTATCGGATATCTCAGTCTTTTCCTTTCTAAAACAATGCCATGCAAGGATTTCTTGGCATAACTTCCCAAAAGGGAGATGATGTTCCTCAAGGCATTTTTGAAACTGTAAAATGCAATAAAATTATATTCTGATTTTTTTATGGATATGAGAGATATGCAATTCTCCAAAATTTACGAATTAGAAGAAAAGGATTTACTTTCAATGTTGAATTGTAACATAATTCATGGTGAATAAGACAAGAGATATTGAAAGATAATCGTTACAAACTGCAATTCCTGCCAGGCATGGTGGCTCACCCCTGTAATCCCAGCACTTTGGGAGGCTGAGGCAGGCAGATCACCTGATGTCAGAAGCTGGAGACCAGCCTGGCCAACATGGTGAAACCCTGTCTCTACTAAAAATACAAAAATTAGTCAGGCGTGGTGGTGCGTGTCTGTAATTCCCAGCTACTTGGGAGTCTGAGGCAGGAAAATCACTTGAATCCGGAAGCTGGAGGCTGAGGTGGGTCAAGATCATGCCATTGCACTCCAGCCCGGCTCTGTCTCAAAACAAAAAACAAAAAATCCTGCAATTTCTATTCAACACAATATTTCATTAAACATATTAAGTTATATCAGAAAATAAATATGTTTTAAAAATTGACTAAAAGTTACATGGAAAAGCATCAACTGCCAGCCAGGGCTTCAGAGCAAGATCCTGTCTAAAGAAAATAAAAATTGAAAAAAGAAGAAGAAAAGCAGTCACCATTGATGACAAGGTTTGAGGATAGTGGAGGCTCAGAAAAATTATTGCAGGTTGTGAAAGGAAAATATCTTGGGCCCCCAAGATCACTAAGGAAAACTCAAGCTGGAAATTGCTTAGGGCAGAACTGCCTCCCATTCTATTCAAAGCCGCTCCTCTGCTCACTGAGATAGATGCATATCTGATTTGCCTCCGTGGGAAAGGCTAATCAGAAACTCAAAAGAACTATTTGTGTATCACCTATCTGTGATCTGGAAGCTCCCTCTACATGTTGAGTCTTCTTCCTGCCTTTGCATCAAGTTGTCCCACCTTTCCAGACTGAACCAATGTACTTCTTGTATATATTGATTGATGTCTCATGTCTCCCTAAATGTATAAAACCAAGCTGTGCCCTGACCAACTTGGGCACATGTCATGAGGACCTCCTGAGGGTGTGTTGTGGGCACGTCTCAACCTAGGCAAAATAAACTTTCTGAATTAACTGAGACCTGCCTCAAATTTTGGGGGCTCACAAGGTGTATCAACAAATTTATCAACAAAGAAACGTGGTAGAATTGCTGTGATCTCCAAAGTATGTGTATAAAGATAAATCTATGACTATTAGGGCAGCAGATTGGTTGAGATGTTTTCCGGATCTCATTTTCCTATATACACTCTTTCCTAGAGGAGTAATGTCTTTTTCAGTTCTGCTTTTCTACCTCTTTCACAATCATCCATTTTTCTCTACAAACACACAAGCCATTTCAATTTTAAACTTAACGTAATGCATTTCTGGATCCTTCTAGGACAACAAGGAGTCGATTTGATTCTAAAATAAATCCCCTGTAAAGGCTAAGCAAGAAATATTAAAAGGGACAGTAATTGATTACACAAAAATGAGAAAATCATAGCAAGTCTTCATGCTTTAGCTAGTTGATAGTTATATTAGAGTCAGATTTCAAAATGTAATATGTTTGTCATGCGGACATGTATTAACTTTTCTATTCAGATTGAAAAATGATGTAAGACACATTCTGACAGAAAGTAGGCCTGATGTAGCTGATTGGTTTGACTATGGAGGCTGGCCTTGCCAATTCATTTACATGATAGACATTTTACATACATGAAACAAGAAAAGTATGCTGCTCTGAAGTTTTAATAAAATATTATTTAAATTTTACTTAAAGCATTTATATGATATACAATATGGCAAAAATTACATCTTTGTAATTTAATAAAAGTATAAAAATTTCAGTTGTCAACTTAAAGGTGTGTTAGGGCATTTAGTTATTCACAGGACTATGAAAGTAAGAAAGAATGAAGAAAATTGGTTTTTATGGATTGCTCTTTTGCCATTTTTATGTGAGTGATGATGAATTAATAGTAGTACCTGTTTTCACACATTATGATTTATTCCCAGAGACCTCAACTGCTTGAGCGCAAGCAGAGAAAAAACACAAGAGTATGTTCGTCTAGGTGTTTTGTTGTTGTTGTTGTTTTTGTTTTTAATCACAGAGGACAATGAAATGAGGAGAAAGACTATTGAATTGTTAGAGTATTAAGGAGATTAGGGTATTGAATTAGAAAGACCGAATGGATAAGATGAAATGTGAAATCAAGTGCATGGATGCCTGATGTTATTACATAATGTTTCTGCTTAGGAAAGAAGAAGGTGATTGAAGAGCTCATTTTAACCCTTAAAAGGGCTATTTAAATTGGGTCTTTCTAGGAAAAGGTAACATTGCTGAGAACATGGTTAATCCATATAGTGATGTCATACTTTAATGTAATCATTATGGAATCTGTGGTCTGCAGTCATTATTAAGACACAGGAATTCTTTTTAATTATGTCTCAGTTTTTGGCCTGGGAAAAGTTTAACCAGCTTATGTCCTTTCAGGGTAAGAGTTTAATTTCCTGGGTTGAATCTTGTTCTAGGTAACCCACTTTATTTTGACAAAATTATTGAGCTGTTTTTTTAAACATAATTCCTTTGGGAGGCAAAACATTAAGAAAATGAATGGAGTCAGTCTTAACCCTCACTCCTTCTTTAGAACACAACAAATATTATTCATTTGCTGGATAAGAATAGAATTATATGGAAATTGGGGAGGCTGAGGCAGGTGGATCACAAAGTCAGGAGATGGAGACCATCTTGGCTAACACAGTGAAACCCCGTCTCTACTAAAAATATAAAAAATGAGCCGGGCGTGATGGTGGATGCCTGTAGTCCCAGCTACTCAAGAGGCAGAGGCAGGAGAATGGTGTGAACCCAGGAGGCAGAGCTTGCAGTGAGTCGAGATCACGCCACTGCTCTCCAGTCTGGGCAACAGAGAGAGACTCCATCTCAAAAAAAAAAAAAAAAAAAAAAAAAAAAAAAAAAAAAAAATAGTATTATATGGAAACTTAAGGTCTTTGAGGTCCTGATTGAAAGCTTGTGAATATAGGATGGACTCTCAATAAAACAATGGCGTCACTGATGATTTCTTCAGACAGACCAAATGAATATAGTGATTGTGATCTAAAGAGACACTACACTAAAGAAAGAAGATATGTGCTGTAAAAAGTATGCAAGCTTAGGTTAAGTTTAAAACTATTTTAAAAACGCAAAAGATTTATACAACAAAAGACATGGAATCAATCTAAGTGCCCATCAACAGTGGATTGATTAAGGAGACTGTGGTACATATATATCATAGAATAATATGCAGCCATAAAAGAAGAACAAAATCATGTCTTTGAAGCCACATGGATATATCTGGAAGCCACTATCCTAAGCAAATTAATGCAAGTACAGAAAACAAATACTGCATGTTCTCATTGGTAAGTGGGGACAAAACATTGGGTACATATGGACATAAAGATGGAAACAATAGGCACTGGGGACTACTAAAGCAGAGAGAGAGGGACAGGAGCAAGGGCCAAAAATCTTTATTTTGGTGACCATGCTCATTACCTGTGTGATGGAATCATTTCTACCACAAACCTCAACATCACACAATATACCCGTGTAACAAACCTGCATATATATCACATAATTCAAATAAAAGATTTTTTAACTATAAAAAATCAAAACAAAGGTTCCAAAATGTATTCCTTAAGTAATCCCTATAAAGAACTCAGAATTTCATAATAAAATATATATAACTTAATGTTAAAATAGGTAAAGGACTTGAATAGACATTTCTCTAGAGAAGTTGTATACACATGGCAAATAAATACATGAAGAGATGTTTACCATCATTAATCATTAGGGAATGAAAGGGTACCATGATGACAAAAGACTTTACACTCACTAGGATGGATATTAAAGAGCATAACAAGTGTTACTGAAGGTGTGGATAAGTCAGAAGAGTAATGTACTACTGTTGGAACTGCAAAAGGCTTCACCCACTTTGGAAAACATTTTTTAGTTCTTCAAAGTGACAAAGAAGGAGTTACCGTAGTATGCAGCTAATCCACTTCTAGGTAGATAACCAAAACAAACAGAAACTTACGTCATCACAAACAATTATGCACAAATATTCATAGCAGTTTGATGTTAAGAGCCTAAAATTGGAGACATCACAAATGTCCATGAACGAGTGAATGAATAAACCAAATATGTTTACCCTTACAATGAAATGTCGTTCCACAGTAAAAATAAATGACATACTGATACATGCTACAACAGAGAAGAAACTTGGAAACACTTTTTCTGTGGAAAATAATATAGTCATAAATGACCACATGTTGTATATTTCAGTTTGTATAACAAGTCTGGAATAGGAAAATCTATTGGAATAGAAAATAGATTTGTGGTTGCCAAGGACTGAAGGAGTCAGTGAGTTGGGGTGAGGGGGTGTTGAGCCCCAGCTAGTAGGTATGGGATCTCTCTTTAGGAAGATGAAAATTATCTAACCTAATTTGTGGTGATGATTTCACAATTTGGTAAATGTCATGATGCCACATTAAATTGTAGCCTTTCATTTGATATACTGCCAGACATTACCTGAAATAAGCACTTGCATTTGGTATTTGAAATATTGCTCCCTTTTGATTCTAAAGCACCTCTTAAGCAATAAAGTTTTGTATTAAGTTTCCAAAATTGGCCACTGCAATTTTGAATTATAGCATTTATAATATCAGTCTACCAATACGAGTTATACATATTACATACATTGATGAATACATTTATGAACTAGTAGTAAGTCCTAGAGGGAACACTGACTAAAATTTGGACTGAAACAAACCCACTGAAATGGTTGCTAAAACAGTTGCTATGACTTCATGTTTTAGGACCCTCAGGCTAATGTTTGGACCACAACCAACTAATTCATTCACCCAACTATTTTGCACTTGTTGTTACAAAGTATTGTTAAGGGATCTCTCTCAGATTCCAATGTTCACAGACAAAATAAGAAAACACTGTGGAAACTCCTTAGAAAGTTTTGATAAATGACCTGAAGTAAAGTTGGACAAAAGAATGCTAGTATAAGGAATGCTCTGAATTTTTTATTCACCAGGTTTGGCTTGAAGAGTGGGCTTATTGGGGTCTATGTCCATCTTCTTTCTTGAGTACTTCCCTATTAATAGACATATTACAAAAAAGGGCAGGGGTAGAGAGAGACAAATAGCAGTGTTCTTAACACTAAGAAAGTTTTCACATCTGATCAGATGATCAAAGGGTCCCCAGGAAAGGTGTTTTTTTGTTTTTTGTTTTTAACACAAGGATAGGAGATTAAATTGGTATTTGAGGAGCTTTGATACAAAGAAGTTAACATTCAGATCCAATCTAATTAATTACCAATAATTATCAGGTTCTGAGAGATACTCAAGCTACATGCCCAAGGACTAGCAGAAGCTAGTGCTGTTTCTGAGTGGAAAGCATTGTGACATAGAGAGGAAGACAGCTTAATTTTGTTCTCCTTGGACCTCCAAAATTGTCAAATTCTGGGCTTCCCAATAGTAATAGTTAAACAACTTCATAAGGTTTTAAATTTTTTAAATTTTCTTTTTTGAGACAGAACCTTGCTCTGTTGCCCAGGCTGGAGTGCAGTGGTGCAGTCTCAACTCACTGCAACCTCTGTCTCTTGGGTTCAAGCGATTCTCCTGCCTCAACCTCCCGAGTCACTGGAACTACAGGTTCCTGACGCCATGCCCGGCTAATTCTTGTATTTTTAGTAGAGATGGGGTTTCACCATATTAGCTAGGCTGGTCTCGAGCTCATGACCTCAGGTGATCTGCCTGCCCCTGCCTCGGCCTCCCAAAGTACTGGGATTACAGGCATAAGCCACCATACCTGGCCTTCCATAAGGTTTTCATTTTATTTTATTTTATTTTATTTTTTAGACGGAGTCTGGCTCTGTCACCCAGGCTGGAGTGCAGTGGTGAGATCTCGGTTCATTGCAAGTTCCACCTCCTGGGTTCACGCCATTCTCCTGCCTCAGCCTCCTGAGTACCTGGGACTACTGGTGCCTGCCACCACGCCTGGCTAATTTTTTTGTATTTTTAGTAGAGACGGGGTTTCACCTCGTTAGCCAGGATGGTCTCGATCTCCTGACATCGTCATTCGCCTGCGTCGGCCTCCCAAAGTGCTGGGATTACAGGAGTGAGCCACCGCGCCCAGCCCCCATAAGGTTTTTAATGGTCTTGGAGGATTAATTATTTGATACTATCTATAGAAAGTTGATCATTTTGACTTATTTAAAATGGGATTATGAGACTGGAACAGAAAACCGAACACCGCATGTTCTCACTCATAAGTGGGAGTTGAACAATGAGAACACATGGACACATAGAACATCACCCACGGGAGCCTGTCGGAGGGTGGGGGGCAAGGGGAGTGAGAGCATTAGGACAAATACCTAATGCATGTGGGGCTTAAAACCTAGATGATGGATTGATAGGTGCAGCATACCTCCATGGCCCATGCATACCTATGTAACAAACTGCATGTTCAGCACATGTATCCCAGAACTTAAATAAATAAATAAATAGAGAAAAAAATGAGATTTGAGGCAGTTCCTGAAATGAATAATAAAATGAGCAACTTTTATCTACCTTAGCAAGAATTTACTGGAAAAGTCTGGTCAAAGTCATAAATCACATCAATGAAGACAGTAGCGTGGTATTTGTAAAGACAGCTAGATGGTATAATTATGTTAATGTAGTTGCCAGCCGGGTGGAGTACATACTTTTTGTTCAGTGATAAAAAGAGAGAAAAAAGTTTGGAAATGAAAGCCACAAAAGAGAAACAGACTATAATAAATATATGGACACCTCTTAAAAGGCACCATCAAGCAATATGAAAACAAAATCTCTTGAATAAATCTAACGAAACATCCACCAAACCACTGGATGCTTGAGACCAGTCGTTCTTTATTGTCAATTGTTATAACTCACTGTATTTAGCACATATACACACATACATATATTATCAACACATTTTAGCAAATAAAACTTAGTTTATCTCATGGGGATGTGATTTTGCCTTGGTGATAAGAGTAGAATGCAGAAGCAGGTTAATGAAAGACTGTCCATACAAATTGTTATGATGCAAACACCGTAAAATCTTACTGATTGACTGGATGACAAAAACTGCAAGCTGAACTTCAGAGGCCCACTTCAGAAAATGTCTCAAAGTACATTTTGAACTCTCTTAAGAATTTCTGTTTATAAGATAAGAATAATAAATCCTTTATCTTATGGTGTTAGGATTTCACTATTGTTTTAAAATGTGTCAACAGCATAATATTACAGGTTATATGCGAATGATTATGCTATCCATAAGATCGGATGCATCACAAAGCTAAATAGAGCTACAAATGGTATAAAAACTTTCATCAACCCAGGTCTGAAAGTAATTCACACTTTTAACCTTGGAATACCACAACCAATAGTTGTCCAAACCTCTCTCATGTTTGGGTTTTCCTGTCTTTTTCCTTCACTTCTCCTTTTCATTCATGTGTAAGAAAACTCATTCGTTTCACATCACCAATAGATGAAGCTGAGCGAGTGGCATCAAAAACATGCAAAAAGGTGAAGTGAAGGGATGTTATACAAACAAAGCGTTCAAAGCAGAGCTGCAAATATATGACAGCTGTCACAGCATAGCACTGACACATCAGTGAGAGGTCAAGAACTGTCTTCAAGGCAGAAGTCAGAAAAACAACCACTAAAAAGGAGATCCATTTCCATAAAAATGGGGTGTGGTAGAGTGGAGTGGGGTGGGTAGGGCAATAGTGTGATAGTAAATCTGGGGAATAGGCATTTGAAGCTAATAAAATGTCACAGTCACATTAAAACTGCAGAGATAAGCATTATATAATACAAGTGACTCTAAAACATATAGTGAGATTGTATATGAAGCAAAAAATTATATTTAAATTATCTCTTCATTCTTGAGCAAAGTAGTTCCATTATCTCTAATACAGCAAACTCTAAAATGCATTTTCTGCCTCATTGCAATGCACGGCAAATGGCCCAGATCGACATTCTGAAATTGTAAGTAGATTTTTTAGCCTTCTAATAGGACTTAGCTGTATGACTTCAGTATCCAGATTTCTGCCTCAGTGAGCAATAGCGCAGAGTTAAAATATTAAATAGACTAAATATTAAACACATAGTTTCTCCAAGGACATATATAACAACACATAGTACTTTAGGAAAGGAAAAGAAGCACAAGAAAGATTGCCTGCTGGGTCATCACTATTTTCACTATTTTGACCTCTCTAACCCAAAGGGTTCATTTAAATGGTTTAGCTCATTTTTTAGTCATATATAAATAATAATCTGGTAGATTGTTCTAATTTTCATAGGGTAATATGAAAAAATATAATCCTTTTTTTCTCCATTTCTTCCAACTGTGCTGTAAGTACCTGCAGTTTTCAGATGCAGTCAGACATGCATTGGAAGGGCCAGGAAGTTAAGTCACAGTCTCTAAGCTTGGCTCTGCCAGCTCTGCAGAAGTGCACAGAATATAACCATGAAGAAGCCTGGGGCTTGATATCAGTGAGACTGAGATTAAAGTTTAGGAAAGTAACTTAACCTTTTGGAGGCTCACTGATCTCATCTATTGTATGACAGCAATACACCTGTTTGAATTTTTTTCTGTAGAATTTAATTCTAGATAATTTGAGGAGTCTAATAAAGTGTTTGGGACAGGAGAAAAGGTGAGTATTATTCATTGTCATCATCATTACTGTACAGGTCAGAGAATAAGGAAGTAATAGTAATGTAAATCTCAGTTAAGGAATTAGTAAAAATTCTATTCATAACTTCTTGAGAAGAATTATCCAAGACAGTAGCCTAAATGAAATAAAAACATTCTATGAAAATTATTTAAAAAGTGATTCTAAAGGCAGATGTTAAAACAAAGTGAAGAAATACAAATAGATAAATGAGAAAAATAGTTATAGGGAAGGAAAGAGCCTGAATAGATTAAAGGTAATATTCAGGAAGGTATAGAATATCAGTGCATATTGCATCTAGAAATAATCTATCTTTTACTTTGGCAATTCGTGAACATGTTTTTTATCCTAAAACCTGAGTATTATAACTTTATTCAACAACAATACAGGTATAAACCCTACCCATTCTTTAGTGCTGCCTCCTCCAGGAAAGTCTTTCAAATTCCCTGAAAATGAATTTATAAAGATATTTACCTACACCTTGCTTAGGATACCTCTCTCTATCTCGGATAGGAAGAGTGTGCACACTGTTCCCTCATACTGGTCTGCAAATCCTGCATGGGGGAACAAGTCAAACCAGATTCAACTCAGTTCCTCTATGTGACCTGTCATGAAGACACACGTGGCTTCACTCTAGGCAACAACGGGACTTGTTCATGAATCCTTTTTGTCTTTTCTGATGGCCTGTGTCACCACCCCACACTCACTCCTTTCTTATGAGCTTCCCTTTGGTATTTGTATCATTGCCTCCTGCTTTTGTATCTTGGTCATAGCCATCTTGAGGGAAATGCTAGAAGTACCCCCACTCCAAAATGGCCCCAGGCTACTTATGGAAATTGGCCAATCTCTCATCCAGATCTTTAATTCATTCTTACTTCATTATATGACTGCATTATAGAGCTCAGTTTCAGCTGCAACATTTTCTATGGGTATATAATAAATATATTTAATAAAAGTAAGTTTTCCTGAAGGAGTTAACAGGTATACTTTGAAAATAGCAATTTGCTTTTCCTAAGTGGTATATGCTACATGCCATTTCATTTGCTATTTCAGCTATTCTATTGTCTAAACTATCTATGCAAGACCCACAAACAAGTTATTTGAAATACAATCCATACGGTGTTTTGGAACCCTGAACTATTGTAGAAAGTCATCATCCACGCCATGGTTCAATATCATGGGAATGGAATACTTAAAAAGAAACAATTACTTTAAAGATCATGTGAAATAATTGCTTTGAGTAATAAACTATTCTCATTTCACAATCTTAATTTACATTACAATTACTATTATTTACATATGTTAATTTTTAAAGCTTTGTTAATGGAAATTAGTGTATTAATACATCATTTATTCATATGATATGTCATGATGTTTAGATTATTTTAGTGCAAGTATTAAGTTTAGGAAAACAAATG
This sequence comes from Papio anubis, assembly GCF_008728515.1. Lineage (NCBI taxonomy): Eukaryota > Metazoa > Chordata > Mammalia > Primates > Cercopithecidae > Papio > Papio anubis. The sequence goes on along the minus strand of NC_044990.1, from coordinate 63,606,084 downwards.
TCCTTTCTTATGACGTGTTTTATTTTTCATATGTATTTGACTAATCAAACCTATACCATCTACTCACTCAAAATATAACGATATTGATTATTAGTCTCTCTTTTGTTTTAACCAAATAACAATAGACCACTATTATTGAAGATACTGAAGAGTGATAACTTTGTATTATATTTGCCATCATTTGTTTTCCAGCTACATGCTTCTGGTAAAAATAGAAATTAAATATCATGGAAACGCCACTGAATTCTAGAAAATTGCATAATCATCTCTAATAATATGTTTCTATTAACATCATCCGATTGTCATTACACAGAAACACTGCAGTTAGCACAATAAATCAACTGAAAACTTTAAAATATTTTATTTCATGTAAAGAGTTATGTGTGTAAACAGTACAATTAAGAACAGTCAGATGAAGGTGGCAAGGAGCCACATACCAAGTCTACAAAAGTAGGAGAATAGAAATACAGCATCCATGGATGTAAAGTTCATGATCTAATGTAATCCTTACAAGACGAACGTATTTGAACTAATGTAATTCTTACAATAGGAACATGTTTGAACTTAATTTTAGTTGTGTGTCTTAGAGAGTTCAGAGAACTATTAATACTTAACCTAAAATTAACTGTGTGAATTCATCTTAAGGGTTTTATTTAATCAAAAATGCTTTCATTTTCTGTTGTTTTTAGAAACTTAGAAAACTATCAGATATGTGAAAGAGAAGTAAAGCTTATGAAGAACAAAGCAGTGTGGAACTGCAGTGATTTTAAAAAAACAAGATGGGACCCAGACACTCATCATTAAAACATATAAATCTGTAATTATTCTAGTGAATTTGATAAACAACTTCATTTCTAGTATGTTACACTCACAAAGCTGTAATTGAATTGAACTAAAATTGTTCAAGAGCTAAATGTTCAAAGCAAACACTAGGTTCTCTGTTATGTGATGGATCTCATCAGTGTTAAAAAGATGTCTATCGAAAACTAAACTTGGCACACCTTATGAATTTTTAAAGAATATTTCAATACAGTTGTTTCATTGTTAACAGTTTTCTCCATCCCAATTTCATGTCTCTCTTCATCTCTTTCAATACCACTGAGGTTAGTACTGAAGAATGTGTCTATAAAACAGCCACAATAGGATCTTGCTTTGGTTAGAGGCTGCAACTTGCCACTAAATAGATGCCGGAGGGCCACAGTCTACAAAGACATGCCACTCCACAATGAGTCTCTGAAAAAAGTAAGGAGCCCACACAACTTCAATGTACTCCTTAGCCCGTAAGTTGTAAAACAGCTTTTAAAAAGTTAATGCCCTTTTCAGTTACCTTTCTTTTTTACTAATAAAAATATATTATTAAATTTTAATTCTCAGCATCAAGATTGATTGATACTATGAACAGATACATGAATGACATTTTTCTGAAAGATAAGATTTAATATTAAATATATGCATATATATTCCTATCACTATAACACTGATTTGTAAATTTAAAAATTGCTCTTTTCCGCTGGGAGTGGTGGCTTACACCTGTAATCCCAGCACTTTGGGAGGCCGAGGTGGGTGGATCATCTGAGGTCAGGAGTTCTAGACTAGCTGGGCCAACATGGTGAAATCAGGTTTTTATTAAAAATACAAAAATGAGTCGGGTGTGGTGGGACATGCCTGTAATCCCAGCTACTTAAGAGGCTGTCAGGAGAGCTGCTTGAATCCGGGAGGCAGAGGTTGTAGTGAGCCGAGATCGCACCATTGCACTCCAGCCTGGCCAACAGAGCAAGACTCAGTCTCAAAAAAAAAAAAAAAAAAAAAAAAAAAAAAAAAAAAAAAAAACAAAAAAAAAAAAAAAAAAAAAAAAAAAAAAAAAAAAAAAAAAAAAAAACCAAACAAACAGAAAAAAGAAAGAAAGAAAGAAAAAGAAAAGAAGAAAAGAAAAGAAAACAAATTCTCTTTTCCTTTGTTGGAGTTACAGCTTTCCTAAACGAATTATGCTGGACCACTTTATCATAATCACAGTAACCAAGACGTTGACTAATAATTTAAATATCTACTGACTGGGAGTGGTGGTTCATACCTATAATCTCAGCACTTTGGGAGGCCAAGGCAGATGGATCACCTGAGGTCAGGAGTTCAAGACTAACCTGGCCAACATGGTAAGCCCCATCTCTGCCAAAAATACAAAAATTAGCCGGGCATGATGGTGGGTGCCTGTAATCCCAGCAACTCAGTAAGCTGAGGCTGAGGCAGGAGAATCACTTGAGCCTGGGAGGCAGAGGTTGCTGTGAGCTGAGATCTCCCCATTGCACTCCAGCCTGTCGACAGAGCAAAACTATGTCAAAAAAATAAAAAACAAAAAACAAAAAACCCATAAATAAATAACAAAATAAAATAAAATCTATGACCTGGTAATTCAGTAGATTTGTATTTGTGATCTTTTGTATCTTGACTAAAAGAAGCTGAGTGTTAAGAGTCAGAGATATCATTCCTCTTGTCTCTTGTATACTCATGACATAATAGGGCAGTAAGACATACGTTGTTCCTTTAGAAAACAAACGCCCAGGTGAAATGTTGTCTTTTACAGACATATCTATCTTGAATTCATGGAATCAGAATTATGTTAGTGACATTTTTGCTAAATAAATTAGCAATATGTTAAATATTAATTTTTTGCTTTTTTCTCTACCTTATTGATATCCAAATGCTTTGTCTTAAAGATCAAATTTACTAGCAAAGCAAAAATATAACAAGTATGTATCAGTTGATAATTTCTAAAACTGTACAGTAAACCATAATCTTTCTTGAAAACTCTCAACCCTAATATTCTACCAAAGAATATCTTTATTTGGATGTCTGTTGTGAAAACACAATTTCAAAATTAACTCTTTTGGCTTCCTGACAAATATCTTTTTGCTCTTAAATTTTCTACAGTAAATTGTATATTTCTATATCTCTTTTGGCAACCATCAATTGTTAAAGAGTTAAAAGAATTGCATGCATATATTAGCTGTATTATGTTAATATTTGGATTTTGAATGTGCAAAAAGTATGTGTTACTGCTGGGTGGCCAAGGATTCCCCAAAAATTACATATCTTTTTTGGTTGGACAAAGTAATAAATACAACAGCAGAATATTATTGAAGGATTCTCACAGGCTGTGATACTGTAATATAAAAAATTTATATATGGTTTCTGCTCCATTTCTATCACAGAGCTTCTAAAACTCTTGTAATTTCCTGAGCAGTAAGGGTACTGTATACATATTTTTTGTCTAATATTTGGTCTTTGGCCCAGGTTTCTGTTACAGAGCTCCTAATCTTTTGGAAATTCCTGGATAGGAGGAGTGTCTTTTGTTCTGACAAGGCAACTCTTACTGGGTTTCTAGATGGGGGCTGGTCACCAGAATGACCAGGCTATTACGATAAAACTGAAAATTTTAGCTCCATCTCCGAGTTCTCCTGGAAGAAGAGAGGGGCTGGAGATTTTGATAATAATTGATCATTCCTATGTGATCAATTATTATGAAGCCTCCATAAAAATCCCTGAAGTATAGGGTTCGGAGACTTTCTGGGTTGCTGGGCACATGGAGGTGCTAGGAAAGTGGCATACGTGGAGAGGACATGAAACTCCCCACCCCTTCCCATACCTTACTCTATTAATCTCTTCTATCTGGCTGTTCATCTGTATTCTTTGTGTTATCCTTTAGAATAAACCAGACAAAGTGAGTAAAGCACTTTTTTGAGTTTTGTTAGTCTCTCTAGAAAAGGATTTAGCCCAGGGAGAGAGATGTAGAAAGCTCTGACTTCCAACCAAACAGGAAAAAAGCTGTGAAAAACCTGGAGCCTACTCTTGTGAATGGCATCTGAAGAGGGGGACAGTCTTTGGGGACAGAGCCCTTAACCTGCGAGTTCTGACACTATCTTCAGGTAGTGTCAGATTGAATGGAATTACAAGACACCTGTCTTGTGCTAAAGAATGCTGATTGGGTCACAGTGGTGTTCTCTGTTGAGTATGAGATTAGGAGCAACAACTTTTTCCTATTTTATACACAAGCCTTTCTACATCATGTTTGTGTGTTTCTGTGTGTGCTCCTACAGAAGAAGTTAATGTATCCCTGTTTGTATGTATTTGTATATAATATACTTAATATGCCATTAAATTATATATATGCTTTCTCATTGCCATTTTTTTACTTGGTCTGAGTTGGAAGTACAACAGGCAAAACTAACGTTCTGTAATTTTTTTGAAGTGTTTGAAATAGTATTCAACAATTTCCTATTTCTTCCCATTAAGATGAAGATCTATTTAAGACATTATCATTATTGTTTGAAATACAAATTCACAAAGTTAAAATCAAAGGATATATAGAGTTAGCCCTTCCTATCCATGGGGTCTGCATCTGTGGATTCAACAAACCACGATGGAAGACATTTGAAAAAATAAAATGCTTGCATACTAAACATTTACAAACTTGTTTGGGTCATTATTTCCTAAACAATACAGCATAACAAGTATTTATGTAGCATTTACATTGCATTAGGTATTATAAGTAATTTTGAGATGATTTAAGATACATTGGAGGATTTCATAGGTTATATGCAAATACTATGCCATTTTACATGGGGAACCTGAGCATATAGCTATCTGCTGGAGCTCCTGGAACCGATACCCCATGGATACTGAAAAACAACTGTATATATTAACTATCATAAAGCCACTGTTATAAATATGAAGCAAAATATAAAAGAACTAAGTAAAAAGATACCTACTAAAATATTGACTAGCTATAATTTTTTTAATTCAGGGAAATTACATGTCCATATATTTTATGTAAATTTATAGCAATTAAACTTTGCTAGATAACATAAAAAATCAAATTATTTGAGATAAAACCAAAAAGTCATTCAGAGATAGAATGGGGATGAACATTTCCTCAATGATCTAGCATAATGCTTTTTAAAAAAACATTCAGAGTTAAGATAATTCAGACCTCAGACCTAATTCATACATTTTTCTAACACAGGGCCAGATTCTAAATATTTTAGGGTTTGAAGGCCATGTGGCTTATATTTTTTGCCAACCCTCAACTGTGTCATCGTAGCATAAAAGCTGACATAATCAATACTGGACAAATGGGTCTAATTTTTAATTTCTTTTTCAACACAAACAGATTGGTGACAGGATTTATTCAGCAGAACCATAGTTGGCCAACCCTTGAAGATGATTAGTTTTATAACCCATTAACTTGCATACAATAGTAGTAATATTTGAATTTCTTTTTAATTTTTATGACATTAAACTGACTTCCTGAACAGAGGTGATTCACTTTAAATTCTGCTCCTGTCAGACAGAAATATGCATATATAAGGTAAAGCACAAACTTGATATTGCCATGTACTCTAGAACCAGACTGTTTAGGTTTCAAAACCTCTGTGTCACACAATAAATGTGGTATCAGTAAAATGTTTTCACCAGATTTGTTTTGTCCCATCTTGTAACCTAATTATTTTGACATAAAATTTAAAAAAAAGAGTATTTTGGAAGGGCATCCACAATAAACCATACTGTTTTGCTAAGAGATCAGTATTTTTAATCTCCCGAATGCCAAAACTGCATAAGAAAAGGAAACTAATTTTTTTCAAAGATATAGTTTATATTTGTGCGTTATGTTGGCAGTTAACATGAAACATTGGAATAGATGAAAGTGACATTAATATGGACAAATTAAGATGATTATATAAGATTAGCAATGATTTCATTATTATTATGCTTGCCAAGTAAAAGACAAATGTCTTCTATGTGAACCATCTGCAAATTAATAATGGAATCAGAGGATGGTATACAGAGGATTAAAATCAAAAAAGCTCTTAAGGGCAATTTAATATACGATTAAGAAGTTTCTAAAATATAATTTCTTATGGGAAGACTCCTAAAATAACATGAATGAGAATGCACAAAATCTTAAATGATTTGTGTAAGCATAATATGTCTGAAAACTAGCATTTTATGGATAGTTTAAGATCTAGCAATAATAGCATAATAGTAAGATGTAAGTAGAGATGCAGAATGACATTTTTTAGTCAAATCCAACTGTTTTGATTTATCTTGTTGCTCAACATGTGATGGAAAATGGAATGGTATTTACCTTTCCTTGTCTATATTTACCTCAGAATAATCCATTTTGAGGAAAAGACACACACACATCTTTCCATCAAAAATAGTTGAGATTGACTCATGTATTTTTAAACCATTCCATGTCTGTTAATCATTAATAATATTGCTACTTAGAGTAAAGACAGCCGGTCCTCACCTTGAAATTTCTTATTCAGTTGGATGCACAGACTACAGTTTTGTAACGTAAGTGGTTTATGCAAACATTGATTTGGTATTGATGCAAAAATCCAAATATTAATAGTTGACAAGTTTGTCATAATTGGACGATGTAAAATGAGTCAATTTATGATTTTGTGTTTACTGATACAAATAAAATATGTGAACGATATAACCAGCACAGTGTAAGCTAATATATTAAGACTATATATGACAAAGATTCAATTTACTTCATATATGTAAAGAACAAAAATATTTACTCTATCAAAATCAGTTATGTTTTTTATACCATGTTATTTCTGTTGTAAAAAGTAGAAAGTTTCTTGGCCGTTTTCAAATTTAAAAAACTATATTATAAATTTTTTTATATTAAAAACAGGAATATTTAAATATAAGTGAATAATTCACATTATATTTTTGTTTTAAAAACACTAATACTGTGTTTCCTATGCATATAAACTCTGTTTTATTTGAATTGCTTATAAAATTATTCCCAGACTCTTCCTTTTCATAAATTAATTTACAAATATTGTTGCTTTTCTCTGTAGGGCAAAAAAAGTAACAGAAAACTTAACTTGTAACAGTTGATAATGTTCTTTGTTCTTATGAGCAATAAAATGTAAGTTTAAACTATATGTAAAATAAACAGATTTAAAATGTAAAAACAAGCTGTGCACGGTGGCTCACACCTGTCCTCTAGCATTTTGGGAGGCCAAAGTGGGTGGATTACTTGAGTCCAGGAGTTCAAGACCAGCTTGGGTAACATGGCAGAAACCATTTTCTACAAAAAATACAAAAAAAATTAGCTGGACATGGTGGCATGTGCCTGTAGTCCCTGCTATTCGGGAGGCTGAAGTGGGAGAGTCACCTGAGCCTGGAGAAGTCAAGGCTTCAGTGAGCCATGATTGCACCATTGTACTCCAGTCTGGGTGACAGAGTAAGACCCTGTCTCAAACAAACAAACAAACAATAAATAAATAAAAATAAAAAATAAAATTTAAAAAGAGGAGCACAATTACCATTTCACATACAGTTGGCAAGTTAAATTCAATATTGACAAATGTGTGCTAATGCAGCCAGCAAATCTTTTAAAAACTTACAATAAATTGGATAATAATATTTTGTCAATATAAAGTGTATTTGAATACAGAAAGCATCTTACTACAGAAATTTGAACAAACTATAGATTTCTATAACTTGTAAATGACCCTGCTGTATTGTGTATCTAGTCTGAACATTTGGACTCACTTCACCTTCCACATTAGGATAATTTTATGTATCCAAATTTGTCCATTTGTTTTTATTTTTACATTGCATGGTAAATCAACTTATCTGTACTTTAAAAATTATTGCTACATTTATATGAGCCAATTTTATGCTTTTTCTCAGCTGTGATGTCTTCTTTAAACATGTGTCATACAAGATATCTAGGGGCAGGGGGAATACTGAAAGGGTGAATAATTACTGAAATACTGAAAGGTGAATAAAATTTACAAGCAAATGGCAAATTATTTCCTAAATTGGTCTTAAAAACTTCTATAAGATCTCTTCCTTTATACAATTTTTTCAAAATATACTTTAATACCATATTGATTTATAAAACAATTATAAATAAAATTAAGTGTAAGTATGACACATGTCATATTTGATAATACCTGGCCTTTATTATTATTGAAGCAATTAGTAATTTGGGGTTCTTCTGATAATATGTGAATTTTATTGTATTTTACTTTTAATTTTTTTCTATGACACACTACAGATAATATGTCATGAAGAAACTCACAATGGAAAGGTACATTTTTTACAAGTGTATTTTTGTTTTGTTTTGTTCCAATTATGTCCCTAAGTTCAACCATATTCTATTTCATTGGTGGCATTTAATAATTGAGGTGAGTCTTACTGTGAGCAGCTCCTATAGACAATGGAAAGTTCTAGAGTACGACATTTAACATTTCTTTCCCTCAAAAAAGTGAAGATTGCAATAATTATGTGATGAAGGCAGAGGAATATTTTTGCATTGCCCAAGTACTGGATGACTGAATTCTTGTAGGAAAGAAAATGTGATTATATAATTTTCAAATGTGATTTACACTTTCCATGCCCAGAAAATTAAATATGTAGAATGTTATAATAAGATATATTCATTCCAAGGAAATGAACTCTATCTTATAGTTAATCATATAGAACACAGATCTCTTTGACTATAATTAAATCGACAGCAGGTTTTGCAAAAGGCCGATGAAGTCAATGACCCGGACACAACCCTTTTATGGAACACTTTGGGGAAATAACAGGAGCCTTGATCACAAAGTATTATTGGTCTATTGATCCTGACAAAAACTGTATTGTATTCACCAAACTTAGACTTCAAAATTTTACCAAGGCTAAATTTTTATATTTTACAACACATACACTAATATGTGCTCTCAGAAAATAAGCAAATGTATATTTTATTTAATAAAACACTATTTAAAAATGTTTATATACCAGTAGCACATTTAAACAATTATGTAACATTAGTACTTCAATCATATGCATTTAAGCATAACTTATACATACTTTTGAAATAGTCTAACTTTGTTGTGCTTTATATGTGGGGTTGCAGGAAGATGAGAAAGAAGAGTGAGAGGAAATTAAAGGCTGACAAATTTGCAAATGTGGAAAATTTGATGGAAGAATCACATAGTGTTTAGGAAAATGTATAAAGTGCTCCTGCCTCTAGCATTAAATGAGGATCTGAAAATGTGAACAAATTTAATGAAAAATATTCTTAATGTATGATTTGGTTTGAATTTGTGTCCCTGCACAAATCTCCTGTCAAATTGTAATCCAGAGTGTTGGGGGAGGGGACTGGTGGGAAGTGATTGGATCATGGTAGCAGTTTCTAATGATTTAACTCATTCCCCTAGTGTTATCTTGTGATGGACTTCTCCCAAGATCTGCCTGTGTGTAGTGCTTCCCCGATCTGCTTTCCTCCTGCTTCCAAGTAAGACATGCTTGCTTCCCCTTTGCCTTCCACTACAGTTGTTAAGTTTCCTGAGGCCTCCCCAGAAGCAAAAGCCTGTACAGCCTGCAAAACTGTGAGCCAATTAAAATTCTTCTTTTAATAAATTACCCACTCTCAGATGTGTCTTTATATCAGTGTGAGAACAGACGGATACAATGTATTATTATGGTCCTAGTCAAGTTAAACAAAATTAATAATAGATAATAACAATTTCTTAAAAGTTCATTTTTCCCCTGATGTCTAAATCGCTAAACTCTGTGAAAATGTATAGCTCAGAAATTTTGCAAAACAGTTTCTAAAAAAAATGGCACTGCTTGATATTATTCAAAACAGCTTCTTGTTTTTACATTTTATTTGTCATATTTAGAAGAGAGTATTTACTGCGCTATGCATCAGTAGTTACTTAAATAAAATCCGAAATAGGGCTAAAATTCAATGGAGGGCCATTTCTGAGGAATGTTGTGATGATATCACTATCATTTCATTTGCTATGGTGTTAGTTATTTAACCTCTTTCACTGATTTTCTGGTTACTTGGCTACAGTTAATGAAATTTATGGAAAGGGGGAAGACAGCTGAGAGCAAAGGGAGAAGGACAGTGGGTTTTCATGTAGAGAGAATAAGAGATTACATCATGTTTTAATATAGGACGTTATTCAGATGAAATAAATCCAGATTAGCTTTCCTTGCTTAAAGTATTAGTCCAGGATAAGGATTAACACAACATCTGAATAAAATTGGTTTCTTTAGCACAGTGTTTGGTTGCTTGAACACAACATATAAAAGCTTCATATAATAAAATCTGTTCTTCACTTATCATAAATATGAGAAACTATATTTTCTTTACAAATATAAGATTATCTTCCTCTTTTAAGAATTATTGCCTTCTTGGTTCAACGATAAGTCTCTTGTTGCTAGTTAGCATAGAAGCAATGCATTTTCTATGTATTATTTAATCTTATTTAACACATAAAGCTATATATCTGAGATTTCCTCAATTAATAATATTAAAATAGAAATGTTGCCAATAAGACTTACAAAGTGAAAATGCTGTCTAAAATGCAGATAAGTTATGGTTGTGACATATGCATGCATTTTCATAGAAGAGCCAAATTTGAATCTGTAAGCTCTTGATCTTTACAACTCTTTTATCTTCTGTCAGTCTTGCTTAGCAAGGCATACTGACCTGATTTTAGTAGTTGATCATCTTTATTTCTGATGTTAAGGTGTATCACATGTCCAAACTTGACCTAGTTCCATTTGGCACAGAAGGAAATTGTCATATGTAAGTGTAAAGCTACATAATAATACCATGTTTAGAGTTTTCTTTGTGGGTATTATCTGTTTTGTTATCATACGCATTTTTAAATGACAGTATGGATAGCCTAAAAGAGAAACATGGAGATGGAATTTGAAGGATGTTAATAAGATGGTATGACACAGCTTTGCAGCATGTTTTTATTCAGTTTTTAGTTGAAGAATGCAGATAATTCTATTTCATTCCTCCATCATCTCTTTCTCACATAATCTCTGAAGTCAGTGTACCATTCCATTGGTGCTGATAATTACATTCTTCCACAGTCATTTACAGAATCATAGTAATAATAATAATGGATATAGTTATCAAGGCAATAGTAATTCCTAAGAATTTGAACTGTAAATACGACTACCTGAATTCAAATTGTGGTTTTGCATTCTGTTATTTGTATAATCTTGAGCAATTTACTTAACCTCTCTCTGTTTCATTTCCTTATCTGCAAAAGAAGATTAAAAAAACCTGACATCATGAGATTTGAAGATTCTATCAAGTAATATTAAGTGTTGGCACTTGGCGTTATGCAAGCTTGCTTTAGAAAAGTTAACAATCTCTCTCAATTACTCCTTATAGCCGGTTTGAGGCAGTCACTGTATATTTTTGCCAATTCCAAGTGAAAAATGAAGCTCTAAAATGTTAAATAACTTCCCCAAAGATATAGATAGAAAGTAGAATTTACCCACGCATAGTGGCGCCAACCTGTAATCTCAGTTATTTGTGAGGCTGAGGTGGTAGAATCGCTTGAGCTCAGAAATTCAAGAACAGCCTGGGCAAAATATCAAGAACCCATCTCTAAGAATTAATATGAAAAACAGAATCTAGATGTGGGGGCTTGTGTGTATAATTTAAATCCACTACTATTATAACACTCCCTATCACTAACTCATATAAACAAGTACGTAGGTACTGTAGTATGTGGAAATGTCCCTTAACATTTAGAATGTATAAGATAAGTCTGCAAATTATTAAATATTTGAGAAGTTGAAAGAGTGATTATTTGTATAATCATCTTAAAATGTTCAGAGAGAAATTGAAAGCACCTAAACAGAAGAAAGTAAAACAGCTTATTTAGTGGATATCAAAATCAAAATACAAAATACCAAAATGAAAATTCTCATATTTCTCATTCATTAAAAAGTTTTCATTGTGTGTTATTCAATAGGAGAAGAAATTTAGTGCATTTTAAAGTTTTATTTTAATTGGCAAATAATAAATCTGTATATATATATACGGAATAGGTGTTTTGATATATGTATACTTTGTAGAATGGTCAAACAGGGTAATTAGCGTAGCCATCACCTCAAATATTTTCCATTTCTTTTTTATGAAAACATTTAAAACTTTACTTTAGCTATTTTGAAATATTCAAAAGATTATTATTAACTATAGTCACCTTGATGCACAAGAGAATACCAGAACTTATTCTTATATAACTAATTTTGTTCCCATTAGGCAATATTTTTCTTTTTTTCATCCACTTTACCCACCCCACTCAAAGTCTTTCATACCGACCATTATACTCTCTACTTCTACAAGTTCAACTGTATTAGATTCCATATATGAGTGGGATCATATGGTATTTGTCTCTCTATGCTTGGCTTATTCCACTTAAGTCAATAAAAGATTAAACGTACTCTAGTCTAAAAGCTTAGCTATCCAGCATTAAAAACAAAAAGACCAAACTGAGTGAATATGACATTCCCTATGTAAGAGAAGGAAAACAAAACCAGCAATAAAACAAAATAATTTTTTTAAGAATTATAGCATTCAAATAATATTATCTCTGAGTCTCAATTTCCTTTCTGTAAAATGGGGATGAAAAACATTAACTTTTACACGAAAATCTTTGAAAAATATCACTATTATTCAAATAAAATATTTTATATTTTCTGTTTGCTGTTTTTTCTGCAACTTTATGCAGCACTCAATTCTCAGGATGTCATTTAATATATAATATAATGTTGGGCCGGGTGCGGTGGCTCACGCCTATAATCTCAGCACTTTCGGAGGCTGAGGCAGGTGGATCACAAGGTCAAGAGATCCAGATCATCCTGGCCAACATGGTGAAACCTTGCCTCTACTAAAAATACAAAAATTAGCAGGGCGTGGTGGCGCATGCCTGTAGTCCCAGCTACTCAAGAGGCTGAGGCTGGAGAATCCCTGAAACCTGGGAAGCGAATGTTGCAGTGAGCCGAGATCGCGCCACTGCACGCTAGCCTAGCAAAAGAGCGAGACTCCGTCTCAAAAAAAATAAATAAATAAAATAAAAAATAAAATAAAATAAATAAAGTTAGGTGTATTGTTACTAAGTTGATTTAAGATGGCATAATAATCAGGTACTGTATAAAAGTCTGAATCATATATTAATAGAGGATCATCTCCTTATAGATTTTTAAAATTTCAATGTACCCAACAAATTCACCTCATTTGGAAAAATTCATATTTCATTATGTTTATTCCTCAGTGAGATTTCGTTATCAATCTCTTTCCAGTGTAGTCTTTACTAACTGCACTGGAGTTTTATAAGTATCCAAGAAAATATTCAGTAAATCCAACACCGTTTGATTGGTATGAGATATTTTCAGTTTCTCCTATCTGGGAGACCATCCGAAGCTCATGTGCAGAAAGAGTCACCTGAGAGAAGATATGTTTTTGTTTATTTTTTTCTCTTATTTGCAATTATTCCACTTCATGTTCATGCTGACTCTTCTAAGGACCATTGTTCTAGAAAATCCTCCAACCCCTGCTCCTTTCTATGTTGCTGGTATGGTTTGCCTCTGTGTTTCCCCACCCAAATCTCATCTTGAATTGTACTCCCAAAATTCCCACGTGTTGTGGGAGGTAATCTGAATCACGGGGTGGTTTCCCTCATACTGTTCTCATGGTAGTGCCTAAGTCTCATGAGATCTAATGGTTTTATCAGTGGTTTCTGCTTTTGCATCTTCCTGGTCTTTCTCTTGCTGCTGCTACCATGAAAGAAGTGCCTTTCACCTCCTGCAGTGATTCTGAGGCTTCCCCAGCCATGTGATATTGTAAGTGCAATTAAACCTCTTTTCCTTCTCAGTCTTGGGTGTATGTCTTTATTAGCAGCGTGAAAACGGACTAATGCAGTAAATTGGTGGGCCGGGTGCAGTGCTAACTCCTGTAATCCCAACACTTTGGGAGGTCGAGGCGGGTGAATCACGAGGTTAGGAGTTCAAAACCAGCCTGACCAACAAGGTGAAAAACCGTGTCTCTACGAAAAATACAAAAATTAGCCAGGCGTGGTGGCGGGTGTCTGTAATCCCAGCTACTCAGAAGGCTGAGAGACAGGAGAATCGCTTGAACCCGGGACCTGAAAGTTGCAGTGAGTCGAGATGGTGCCACTGTACTCCAGCCTGGGCAACAAGAGTGAAATGTCTTCAAAAAAAAAAAAAACAAAAACAAAAACAAAAACAAAGAAACACTGTAAATTGGTACTGAGAGTGAGATGTTGCAGAAAAGATACCTGAAAATGTGGAAGTGACTTTGGAACTGGGTAACAGGCAGAGATTGGAAGAGTTTGGGGGTCTCAAGAAGACAGGAAAATGTGGGAAAGTTTGGAAACTCCTAGAGATTTGTTGAATGGCTTTGACAAAAATACTGACAGTGATATGAAAAATAAGGTCCAAGCTGAGATGGTCTCAGATGGAGATGAGGAATCTGTTGGGAACTGGAGCAAAGGTGACTCTTGTTATGTTTTAGGAAAGAGATTGGTGGCATTATGCCCCTGCCATAGAGATTTGTGGAACTTTAAAGTTGAGAGAGATGATTTCGGGTATCTGGTGGAAGAAATTTCTAAGCAGCTGGATTGATAGAATGGTGGCACAGCCTTTTGAAGTCACAATTACAATGCCAACTATGTGACAACAGTTTGCTGGGACAAAGTTCTCCAGAAGGCCGTGTATGCTCTGAATCAGTGTCCGTTGTATGGTACTGTTTCTCCCATAGCCACAATTCATGGGTCCAGGAATCAAGGGGTAGAGGTGGAAGTGGCACCACTCTACATCACCCTTAATGATCCACTAGCAAAATTTTTGCTTCCTGTTCCCATGGCATTGCATTTTGCTGGCCTAGAGGTCTTAGTTCCAGAGGGGGGAACACTGCCACCAGGGGACACAACAATGATTCCATTAAACTGGAAGTTAAAACTGCCACCTGGACACTTTGTGCTCCACCTACCTTTAAGTCAACAGGCTAAGAAGGGAGTTACAGTGTTAGCTGGGGTGAATGACCCAGACTATCAAGATGAAATCAGTCTACCACTCCACAACAGAGGTAAGGAAGACTATGCATGGAATACAGGAAATTCATCAGGGGGTCTCTCAGTATTACCATGCTCTGTGATAGAGATCAATGGGAAACTCCGACAGCCCAATCCAGGTGGAAAAATGTAAAAAGAGAGACTAGCCTTGCCTCCCAGCTTACATCTTTCTCTCATACTTCCTGCCCTAGAACATCTGACTCCAAGTTCTTCAGTTTTGAAAGTCAGAGTGGCTCTCCTTGCTCCTCAGCCTGCAGATGGCCTATTGAGGGACCTCGTGATGATGTGAGTTAAGACTTTGGCAAACTGTTGGGAAGGCATGATTGGTTTTGAAATATGAGGACATGAGATTTGGAGGGGTCAGGGGTGGAATGATATGGTTTGGCTCTGTGACCTCACCCAAATCTCATATTGAATTGTACTCCCATAATACCCACACATTGTGGGAGATAATTTGAATTTCATGGTTGTGAATAAGTCTCACGAGATCTGGTGGTTTTATCAGGGGTCTCTGGTGTTGCATCTTCCTCATTTTTCTCTTGCTGCCGCCATGTAAGAAGTGCCTTTCACCTCCCACCATGATTCTGAGGCCTCCCCAGCCATGTGAACTTGTAAATCCAATTAAACCTTTTTTTCTTCCTAGTCTTGGGTATGTCTTTATCAGCAGCGTGAAAATGGACTAATACTGTTGCTATACTATTTTTAATTGCGATTTGACCCACGTAAATAAAAGACTAAAGATTGAGAGGTAGGTTAGTGGTAGTAAATTATAAATGAGCATTGGCATAAAATAAGACCAATTAAGAAAAATCATAAGTATCATTTAAGCCAATTTGACATTTTTCATAGTAAGTATAATAATTTTCAAATATTTTGAGCATTAGCATATAAAATATTTCATACTTCTCTAAATTAACTCCACAATCATTGTGGTAGAAGATAAAAATGCAGGAGACAAATACAAAAAAGAAATTATCTTACTCTTCTGGTTATGTATTTCTGTACAACAAACCACTATGCAACTTAGTGACCTGGAATAAGAACTACAATAATGTTTTAATTCGTACATCTGCAATTTGGGAAGAACCAGCAGGACAATTTGTTTCTGCTTTATCTGAAATCAGTTGGTGCAGCATCTCTGGGCCTGTGTGTTCTTGGTAATTTGTCAGTTTTATTAAGATAATGTCCATTTTTTTAGTAATTTTCCTAAATCTAAAATGTGAATACTTGATGACTCTTATAACAACCACTTTTGAAAAACAATTTGTGAAAGTTGACAATATGACCCAGAAATCCCACTCTTAGGCAATTACTCCAGAAAAGTGAATATTTGTTTTCATATAAATACCTATATTTCTATAGGAATCTTTATTTATAATCATCATAACCTTGAAACAAACCAAATACTTTTTCAATAAGTAAGTGGTTTATCTATATTAATCTTTGGTTTATCTATATTAGTCTTTGGTTTATCTGTACTATTGATATACAGAGCAACATAGATGCATCTCAAATACATTATGATAAAGAACCTGTATATATAACACATCGTTATGTCATTTATGTGATATTTTCGTAAAGGCAAGACTATAGAGCTGCCTAACAGAAAAGTAGATGACAGGGAATAAGAGTGTGTAGATGGCTTGATTTCAAAAGGCAGTTTGTGGGCATATTTTTTTAAAGTGTTTCAGCTCTATACCTTCATTGTGTTTGAGGTTACATGAATTTAGGCCCTTATCAAAACAAATCTACATACAAAAAGAGTGAATTTTACTGTACTTAAATGTATACATTTTTTATTGAGGTAAATTCACATTACATAAAATTCACCATTTTAGCCATTTTAATGTATACAATTCAGTAGTATTTAGTACACTCACAATTTTGTTCAGCTATCACCATTAACTAGTTCCAGAACATTTTCATTAACCTAGAAGGGAACCTTATGTAAACATTAAGTAGTCATTTATCAACCCATACTTCGCCCTAGTTACTGACAACCACAAATCTGCTTTCTGTCTTTGTTTATTCTTTATATTAGATATAAACAGAATTATACAACATCTTGCCTTTGGTGTGTAGCTTTTTTAACATAGCATAATGTTTTCACATTTTATCCATGTTGTAGCATGTATCATAATTCTATTTTTTAATGACTCAATAATACTCCATTATATGGCTGTACTATATATACATACATTTTTAAAATTTGATGGTAATTTGGATATTTTTCACTTCTTGACTATGGTAATAGTACTGCTATAAACATGCATATACAATTTTTGTTTGAACACCTGTTTTCAATTATTTTAAGTACATAGGAGAAGAATTGCTGGGTCATATGTTATTTTTTAAAATTTATTGAGGGTCTTTAATATTATTTTCCATAGTAGTTACACTAACTTACATTCCCACCAACAGTGCATAAGAATTCCAATTTCTCTGTATGGTTTTATTTTATTTACTTTTTCTTTCTTTCTTCTTTAAAAAATAATACTGTATAGCCACTTGAGGGAGTATAAAAGGCTGATTTTTATTTACATCACCCAATCAGTAATGATGTTGAACATCTTTTATGTACTTATTGGGTATTTCAATATCCTTCTTAGAGAAATGTCTATTCAAGTCATTTGCCCATTTTTTTTAAATGATTTTGAGTGGTAATTTTTTTTCATATATCCTAGGTATTAGAAACTTATAATAAATATAACTTATAGACATTTTCTCCAATTCTATAGGCTTCCTTTTGTAATAATATCATGTCATGGACAAAAGTTTTAAATGATGATAAAATTATATTCATGTATTTTTTACTTTTGTTGCTTGTGTTTTTGCTGTTGTGTGTAAGAAGCTTTGTCAAATACATGGTCATAAAGATTTATTCTGTTTTCTTATACAAATTTTATAGTTTTAACTATAGGTTTTTGATTCATTTAGAGTTCGTTTTTTAATATGGTGTGAGGTAGGCCTCCAATATCGTTCTTCTCCATGTGGATGCCATGTGTCCCAGCGCTATTTGTTGAAGAGACTAGTCTCTATCCATTGAATAGTATAATGGATTAAATGATTGTGTCCCTCCAAATTCATATGTTTACATTTTAAACTCCAGTGTGATGACATTCCAAGGTGGGACTTTAGGAGGTTATTAAGTCGTGGAGGTAGAACCTTCATGAATGAGATTAGTATTCTTATAAAAAGGATTCCATAAAGCTGTCTTTACCTCTGTCTTCCACGTAAATGTCTAAGGAGAAGTTGGATGTCTGCAACCCAGAAGAAGGCCCTTATCAGAATCCAGCCACACTTGCACCTTGATCTGAGACTTTTAAACTCCAGAACTGTTTTTGATAAACCACCCAATCTAAATTTTCTCAAATAATAATGCATAGAGATGACAGAATTGGGCATTACTGTCTTGTTTGAAATTATAAGAAGAAAGCTTTAACACTTTCATCCTTGGGTATGATGTTTGCTTTTGGTTTTTCATAGAGTTGACTTATTTATAATGAGGAGATTTACTTATATTCCTAGTTTATTTTTTTAATAATGCATTTTGTTGAATTTTGCCAAGTGTTTTCTCTGCATCAATTGAAATGATCATGATTGGTTCTGTTTTGTATTCCTTTTCTATTAATATGGTGTGTAACATAGATTGACTTTTATATGTTAAGCTATTCTCACATTCCTGAGAAAAATCCCATTTGATCATGGTTTATAACCCCTTTAATATGTTGTTGGATTCTGTTTTCTAGTATATTGAAGATAATTTTTGCATCTATAGTCATAAGGGATATTGTCTTGTTATTTCCATTTCTTCTGATGCTTTTGTCTGGCTTTGGTAGCAGGGTGAGTCGAGCCTTATAAAATAAATTAGTATTCCTCATTTATCTTTTGGAAAAGTTTGAGGATTGCTTTTAATTATTTTTAAAATATTTAGCTGCATTCACGAGTGAAGCCATCTGGTCATGAGCTTTTATTACTTTAGAGCTCTTTGATTACTGATTCGATATATTTACTTTTTGTAATTCTGTTCAGATTTTCTCTGTTGAGTAAGCTAAAGTAATTTGTGTACCTAGAATTTTGTTTCCATTTTATTTAGATCAACCAATTTATTGGTGTAAAATTTTACATCGTATTCACCTAAAATTCCTTTTATTTCTTTAAATATTTTAAAATTGTAAGATGCTACCAATGGAATACCGGTCGGAAATTCATACATCCAAACCAGAAGGCCATAGACACATTCAAATAAAGTACGTCTAACACCAATCTGTGTCATTGAGACTCAGAATATTTACATGCCCTCAAAATACGTCTACATCACCCCAAATCACCAAATAATTATAAACTTTGCTTTAAAGGTTCATATATGCCATAATAGTGTATGTTACCAAACATGTTAAAGTACTATATTCAAGAAGGACTCATTCAAAACAAACAAAAGGAACAGACAAACAAAAATCCAGGGCAATCATATGTGTGGGATATTCAGAAAAGAATTAATACAGATAGCATATACATGACAGAAGAAAATGTTCACTTGTGCCCTAAAAAATACCATTTTGTATCTACCAGGTTGGATTTGTTTTAAATAATCAGGTATCGGTTTCAGAATAGTCTAGAATGAGGGAAAACATGTATAATTATTTTGTTGTTGTTGAAATGTAGCTTGGGACAAACTTCTGGAATGCAATTTGACATAATTATTAAACTTTTGAACTTTATCAAAATTTTGTAGAGACTCTATTGACTTTACATTACTTTGCAAATATGTCATAGTGATTCTCAAATATATATTTACAAATAGTAAAATTAAATATAAACATGTAAAATGTGATTTTTTGTCTTGTTTCCCTTAATTCTTTACATTAAGTAAAAGACAAAATGAAATTATAAATTTTAAACAATCACTGATATTATACATTTTATCATTCACATAAAGCTATTTTATATGCTATAGTAATAATTCTTCTTTTGTAAATTCCAGTTCTTGTCCTTTGTCTATTTTATCTGGAAATATTTCCACTTTATCAAGAATTCATTATAGTTCATTATGTAATAAAATATTAACGGTGTTTCAAATCATAAATAATTCCTTTAAACAAGATTTCTAGTTTATAATTGATTTTTTAATGTTATAGTTCCACATCTTCATAACAACATTATATTGTTCGTAGATTGTGTGTGTGTGCACATGTAGCATGTGCAAATGGTCAGTGATACAGAATTCATGTAATTTGGAAAGGAATAATGCTCTTTATCCACTACGGCCCAGGGACATGGTGAATATATACATATATACATCTCATACCTTTCATAGATGATTTTTACAATGGTTTTATTGGACTAGTTTTCCAAAAGTGCAATTCTTTCAGTATTATAAGCTATTGCTTGACTTTTTTACTCTCTTACCTTTTTCATTTATTAGATTTCATATTTTTTTTCTTATATTGAATTCCTTTCATTGCTTTCTTATTTTGCTTTTCCTCTTTAATTTGACTGATTTAAAATGCTCACGTATATGATTTTACCATATTCACTGAAAGATTTTAATTTCACTCACAATACCATGTGTGATTGAATTTCTGAATAGAAACAGAATAATCAGGGCCAGAATTTGAATTATTTCATTGATTGTGTCACATTAGATGACTATTCAAATTATTGAATTCTCAGTTTACTGACTATAAATTAAGAAGATACTTACACTGTAGGATCACTGTTACCAAAATAAACTTTTAAAAAGTAATTTTGAGATAGCCAGATGTTGAAATTTTTTAAGATAATATAGAATTGTTTTTTACAGCAACAAAAATAGTTTCCAGAATAATAACTTGTTTAACTTTGACTTCTCTTTAGTACAATCACACAGTAATTTTCCTTTTCCATTATGGCAAAAATGAGCATAAGCATACATTTTTAGATGTCAAATATATAATATGGTCATTTAAAAATATATATGTACCATGTTGAAAATGCCAATCAGTCCAAATATTCACTAGCTGCAAATTCAAATTCAAATTCAAAGACAGTCGGTTATTCCCCGTTTACATTCTGTGCACTGCAGCTGTGGGGTGATTTCCCTGTGTGTAACGGACTTAGAGAGTGTGGCTACAATTATATGCCAGCGAAATACAATCACTTGCTATTAACAAGTTTCTATAAAAGGAATTTCTATAAAAGGAATTATTGAATATTTTAGTGCATGTATACATTCTTATAGAAATCAACTTTTTCAGAACTTTGTAGTAACCATATCATCTACCAGATTCAGTCTAGTTCTTTTTCTACGCATGCTCTTAAGGTGATAACACTGATAATCAGAATAAAAATTTGTTTATGCTTTAATATTAATTCAGCCCACTCAACTTTTATAAATCAATACATTTAATTTACTGATATGTGTTATTCAGTTGTATTACAACCTGCAAAAGAGAGGAAGAAATGTTCTTATTTTAGATGACAGAAGTAGAGAAACTAGATTTTACTTTTCAGAAGATGTCAGCACTCTTTTCCTTGAGTTAATGCTCATCTTTCCTTCAACATATAGTCAATTTAATATAGAAATTAATAATTCTTAAATGTGTCAAACTTCTGATTGTATATGGGTCTAACTACAGAAATGAGAGTGGGTTTGAGAGTAAAAGCAGAAGACAAACATTCTGAACAGCTTTTAGTTAGCAATTTAAAACATGACTAGCTAAGGAAGTTAACTTCATAGTAACAACTTTTATTTTTGCAAACTTTAGAATTATAACTGATGAATTAAAAAAAGAAGACTAGTTAAAGTTCTTTAAATTTTTATTTTAATACTAGCTTTTGTTCTAGACACTCAAAAACCATGATTTAGAACTACCATATGATCCAACAATTCTACTGCTGTATACACATCCTAAAGAAAGGAAATCAGTTTATCAAAGAGATGGCTGGGCGTGGTGGCTCATGCCTGTAATCTCAGCACTTTGGGAGGCTGAGGCAAGCGCATGATGAGGTCAGGAGTTCAAGAACAGCCTGACCAACGCGGTGAAAACCCGTCTCTACCAAAATACAAAAATTCGCAGGGCATGGTGGCATGCATCTGTCATCCCAGCTACATGGGCGGCTGAGGTAGGACAACTTTTTGAACCCGGGAGGCAGAGGTTGCAGTGAGCCAAGATCAACCTGAGTGACAGAGCAAGGCTCCATCTCAAAATAATAATAATAATAATAATAATAAACGAAGTATAGCAAAGAGATATTTGCACTCCCATGTTAATCCAACACTATTCACAATAGCCAAGATATTGAATCAACCTGAGTGTTCATCAACAGATGAAGGGATAAAACAATGTGTTATGCATACACAATGGAATACTATTCAGCCACAAAAAGAATGAAATACTGTCATTTGCAACAACATGGAGGAAATTAAAGACAATTATGTTAAGTGAAATAGGCCTGGCACAGAGGACATGGTTGGTGAGTGCAAAAATTCAGTTAGAAAAAATACTATCTAGTGTTCAGTAGCACAATACAGCAACTATAGATAACAATAATTTATTGTATATTTCTAAATGATTCAGAGAGGAATTAGAATGTTCCTATCCCATATAAATGATGAATGCTTGAGGTTATGGATATCCTAATTACCCTGGTGTGATCATTACACATTGTATATTCATATCAAAACATCACATGTACCTCAAAATATGTACAACTATTATGTACATATTCATGTATTTATTTATCTGTAATAAATAAAATAAATTTAAAAGTTTTAATTACAGACAGTAGTTATAAACAAATATTTAAATCACCAATTTTATTCTAAGTTCATCTGAAAGAGAATGTTCAAGGCCAGAAGCACCATTTAATAAGAAACATAATTTCTGATGTACTGAATACCAAATTATATGGCGTACGAGAAGGTACTCTTCATTTAGTAATTCCAAGAGTTGTTTTGTCTTTAGCTTGTGAATGGCTAAATGTTCCTGTGTCTACTTTCAGCACTTTTCCTCCAGTTTCTCAGTGTATTAATTCTTGTCCCTGATAAGTGACAAATTAGCTGTTACAGTACTCTGACAAAAAATATTAATTTTATTAGGAAATATTAACTAGTTAGTGAAAAAACTATGATCATATGTTCCATCAAAATGAGTCGATTGATTTCCTACTTCATCTTCCTGATTATACTTGTGTAATACTATGTATTTTTTTTTTAGGGCTCTGAATAATTGTAACAGTTTAAATGTGGAAAATGCATATCTATACTACTTATTTTCTTAAGCTTTGGAGTTAACACAAAGCCCTAACACAGTGCAATAATTAGTAGAAGGCTTTCAGAAAATGTATGTGAAGAAAGTAATTGATTGAGACTCAATTTTCACAACTCTCAGATAAGTTTCTTTAGAAATTTACATTTCCTGTATATCTTGCAGAAAAAAATTTCTGCCTTCCTGAAAATCCTGAAGGCTAAATTGTCTTCGCTCTTTTCAAGTATAAAAAGACTCTTCTCTTTGAATATTTATTTTAAAGGCTTGTTCTATGGATATGAGGTAGAAGGCAGGACTCGACTCTGGAGGCAGGGCTCAGACACTGGACCAGATTGAGGACTGCTAAAACAGTGTCAGGGCAGAAGCAGCTTTCCATAAGACATGGTCACCAGTGCTTTTTACTATCACCATGGTAATGGCATGTTAGTTTACCACTGACGCAGCAACACCTGGGAGTTCTATGGCAAGGATCCCACAACACAGAAGTTACCGCCCTTTTCCTAAACATTTCTGCATAAGCCATCCCTTAATCTGCATGTAATTAAAAGTAGGTATAAAAATGACTGCAGAACGACTGGGCATGGTGGCTCACACCTATAATCCCAGCAGTTTGGGAGGCTGAGGTGGATGGATCACCTGAGGTCAGGAGTTCTAGACCAGCCTGGCCAACACAGTGAAACCCCATCTCTACTAAAAATACAAAAATTAGTTGGGCGTGGTGGCAGGTGCCTATAATCCCAGCTACTCAGCGGGCTGAGGCAGGAGAATCACTTGAACCCAGGAGGCGGATGTTGCAGTGAGCCAAGATGGCACCATCACACTCAAGCTTGAAGAATCAAAGCGAGACTATCTCAAAACAAACAAAAAAAAATGACTGCAGAACTTCCCTGAGCTTCTACTCTCAGCACACTGCCTATGGGGTAGCCTTGTTCTGCAGGAGCAGTCACGCAGCTGTGATGCTGCCTAGCTGTAACATCCCTGGAGCTGGAACACTGCCGCTTCAATAAAGCTGTTTTCTTCTTTCATCACCTCACCCTTGAATTCTTTCCCGGATGAAGCAAAGAACCCTCTTAGACTAAGCCCCAATTTGGGGTTTGCCTGCCCTGCAACAAATTTCACACAGATGTGAAAATTTTCGCTTAGCCTTTTCCAGTCTAATACACTTTAAAAGTATATTTCATACAATTGTATTAATTTTTGCATATTTTGTACATCATGATTTTGACAAAGTTAGTGAAAGACTAACTTTCCATAGACTTTTAGTTTGCATTCATTTTGAATAATTTGATAGTTTTAGCATGTCTTTAAGCAACCACTGTTGAAATTGTAGGTATTTAAAAGGATGAAACCAATTAAATTATTTTTACTATTTAAGAAATTTAAATAATTGTATTGCTGAATTCAAACATTTTATAAACACATGAACTAAATGAATAATACATACAATCATTTTCTACAACTATTTTAGTATGTAGTGTATAAAAATGGGAGTCACTTTTGTATCTAAGGGTATCTTATTTCCTCAAAACTTGAGGGGTGTTTTTAAATGTCAAGAATTTAAGAGACTGAGCCCCTTCATAAACATACAATTGAAGTCAGGCTTAGCAAAAGCATAGCAGGACAAAAACAATTAGTTCTATATAATCATCTCCATCTGCTACATGTAAATCACCAGCTTCCTGATCATACACCTACTGAAAACTAAATGAGGTGCAGAATGTGGCCAGCAACTGATCCTGAGGGATGAATTGGTGGGGGAAATTAAAACAGCTGGAGACTATTCACATTGACGCTGGTATCTGTCCAATGTTTCTGCTTGAGTGATTACAAAACAAAGTACTAAAGTATTTTACATCTCTTCATTAGCTAATCTAATAGCAAGTCATGTTTCTAGCAGAATATCCTATTGGTGGAGTTTTTAAAATAGTTTATTAGGGAAAGATGCTTTCCCTAATTATTTTGAAGGGTTTTTTCCTCAGAAGACCTCTGTGTTTTCCTCTTAAAGAATTTTTACGTTATTATAGGCCATATTTCATTTCTGAATATATTATTTAAACAATTTCCATAGACTTTTAGTAGCTTATTTTTGTAATTTCTTTCTGTTCAAATTATCTAATAATATGCTATAAGGGAGCTGGCTAATGGCAAGATATGGCATAATAATTGTAAATGAAAAATAAAAACCCACTGACTGAATGGACCGCCTTGTGGTCAAGGAGACCCCAGTAAAAGCTTAAAACTGGGTTTTTAGCCATGATGGGATAAGAGATCAGACATGCCTAAACTGATCAGCGATAATATTAAAATAGAGATCATAAGACTGACAGAATAGACTCTTTGTAGCAATGAGATATCAAATTATAAACAGGACCTAAGGCCATGCCAGGCAAGGGTTAAGGCAGGCGCCCCTACACTTAAAGAATAAACTATGTTCTAACCGCCAAAAAGTTTTTATTTCCCTCTAGCAACTAAACATTTCTCAAGATCAGCAATATTAAAACACTCACAACTCATTCAGCTCATAGACACTGGCTAACTAAACTCCTGTTCCACTAGCCATAACTACAGCTTGACTAGAGAAGCAACAGATTTCAGTAACTTTCTCCTAATAAGAAGACAACCAACCACGGACTAGTCTTGGCTGGTTCACAGAGGCGGTGCACTTGTATAACTTCGTGTCCTACAAAGACCTTTTGACGTATAGGGTCTAATTGTAATACATTTAAATGATAAGTCTCCACTCCTAAGTGAACATGGTTCATATGTTATACATATGTTTAATATGCATGAATCAGGACCACCTTCAAGAATATCCACAGTTCCTGCTCCAGCCCACTAAATATGTATGTTTAGCCAAGCTGTTCCACATAGTACTCCTCCTCAACCCCTGCTCCTTCGAGGTGACTGTCCCTGGTCTCAGCCTGTTGGATGGCCACCTTGCAGGCTATAATATTTTGTACAAAATAAAGTCTTCTCTCTTTTCCAAATTTGTAGATATTGTGGGCTGTTTTTTCCAGTTAACATTATGTTTAGATATTGTCAAGGCATTTTTAATCTCCAAATTGTATTTTAGAACTTTTGAAAAACAAAGTAACCACTACCTCTTTGCTAACGATTTTAGAAAAGGTACATGTTTGATAGATTAGGACAATTAATATTTGAGAAGATGTACAGTCATCAGATTGAGTTCTAGATATTAATTAGCAAAGTTCATGATTTTTTTTCTTTAATCCAACCCCAGCTTACATTTCAGTAGTCTTGTCATTGTTTGATCTTTTTTTTTTTCCCTGAGGTAACAGTGTCCTTAATGCATATTCATTTCCTTTTTGGTAAGTTACACTGTCATTTTTTGGCATTTACAAATATTGATAGACTAATTCACATAAATTTTAAAGGGAGGAAAATCTTTAATGTGTTCCCTATCATCTAGTGAAGAGGCCTACTCCAGAATATCATTTGCAAAATTTTTAACTTTGTTAAGTCTATATTTAGTGTTAAAACATTGAAGTCATTTTTTTTCAAGTTGCAACCATTATTTATTTTCACTTGTGCATTTTATTTTCATTATAAAGATAGTGATTTTTTAATATTTCAATTGTTTTGTAGGCCATTTAATAATATATGTGGACTCTTGTGGACTCTTTAAAATCCTCCTAAAAGATACATTTTTAAAAGTGATGTTGTAAACAACAGGTATAAACTTATTTTTGAATGAGACAGGGACTTTTCTGGGAGCCTAGAAATAGTATTCACATTGTGGCTTAATGAATAAGCCTTCAGTCAAAGCTTAAACCACTTAATCCAAATAGATTAGATTTATCTGATATTAAATAAGTGGTTTTACGTATTTGTCAAGTATAGTCCAATTAATCAATGTAAATATGGCGCTTCTAATGATTACAGTACATATCTATCTTCACAAGTGTTAGTAGTAGTTTTGATTAAAATTTGCTTTATTACACTGATTTTGATAATTGATAGTTTGAGATAAGTTGTAGCTGATTTTTATGTTAGCCTAGAATTTCCTGAACTGTTGTATTAATATTAAATTAGGTTATAGCTTGAAATAATACAGACAATAATCAGGTCCTTCAAACATCTAAGGGGAAGTTTTAATGATTGTAACTTAACTTATAAAGATAGTAGAGTAAGATACTATTTATCATGATTACCCAATATGTGTGTGGCTCAAAATATTGAGTTTTCACATTAGACAAATTTAAAAGTCATTGTTGACTAAAACATTAGATGCAGCTTTCAAACTTCAATGCTGCTTTCAGATTCGTATTTTCAAATTCTATCATTTAATAGCAAACAAAAAGGAATAAAAATAGACACTATTTGTTATTGCCCTGAATACCAAAAGATTTCTTGTCCTAAGACTAATATACCATTAATATCAATTAAGTATCTTTTAACTTTCTTATATTTATTATATGGCCTATGTTTTAAAAAGTTTATGATAGTAACATGTCATATAGGATTTGACTAAAACTGATTTTTATGCTCATAATCAGTAAAACTTAAAGGAAGCATTTGAGGAAATATAAAATGTTTGAACTAGTATATGACTATATTATTTTATACTGCTAAGAAAATAACCTGTGGTATTAAATTTGAAATATAAAGATAATTTTACCAAATCTAAGAAGTAAATGATAAACTATCAAGGTAATGCAGAATATTGTCTAAAATCAAAAGCTTCTCTATATTCCTAAAGTTATTTACTTAGACTCTATTTTCTTTCTATTCCTTACAACTTACCTAATCATATTTGAAGATGCCTACATTTTGTTAACTAAAATAGTAATAGAAACTCTACCTGACAATATTATCATTTTATTTATTAGTCCTGCTTTCACACTTTCACTTTAGTAATCAAATGCACTAACAAAAAGATTTGCCTTCTGAGAATATGAATTTCTTCTACTTTGAAAAGTTGTATAATAACTGCTTAGATAGAAGGTGTTATGAATTAAATTATGTACCTTCAAAATTCATATGCTGAACCCCTAATCTCAAGTGTGACTGTATCTGAAGATAAGGCCTTCAAAATGATAATTAAGATAAAATAAGAGCTGGGCACAACTGACAGAACCAACATCCTTACAGGAGGAAGAGACACACATCAGAGATCTCCCTGTCTTCACATGTTTAAAGAGAAGAGAGCCCTGTGAGAACAAAGCAAGAAGGTTGCCATCTAGAAGCCAGAAAGATGTGTATGACCAGAAACAAACCCTGGCAGCACCCTAATTTGTACTTCAGTCTCCAGAGCTGTGAAAAAATTAATTGATGTTATTTAAGCCACACAGTCTGTGGTACTCTGTTATGGTAGCCTGAGCTGACTAATTCAGAGGGTGTGTATGAATGAGAAGGTGTTTATAAATTTCTAGGCAATACTTGATATATAAGATCAATGAGACCAGATGTGGTGGCTCACACCTGTAATCCCAGCACTTTGAGAGGCCAAGGTGGGCAGATCACAAGGTCAGGAGATCAAGACCATCCTGACTAACACGGTGAAACCCCGTCTCTACTAAAAACACAAAAAATTAGCTGGGCGTGGTGGCAAGCACCTGTAGTCCCAGCTACTTGGAGGCTGAGGCAGGAGAATGCTGTGAACCCAAGAGGTGGAGGTTGCAGTGAGCCAAAATCGCACCACTGCACTCCAGCCTGGGCAAGAGAGCGAGACTCCATCAAAAAATAAATAAATAAATAAATAAATAAATAAATAAATAAATAAATAAATATTGCATTACTGGTCCTGAAAGTTAATCCATCTAAATACATTGTGTGATGAAATATACAAACTTTATTGCACATCTTCATACTAAAGCTTTGCAAATGTATTTTAATAAAGAAAATGAGGTACAAGAAGTCCTAATAAGAACAATCAGAAAACAAAACAAAAACAAAAAATAAAAAGCATCCAAATTGAAAAGGAAAAAGTAAAATTATCAGTTTATAAATAACATTATCCCATATGTAGAAAACCACACACACAAAAACGCTGCTAGACTTAATAAATAAATTAAACAAAGTAGCGGTGTATTAGTCCGTTCTCACACTGCTATAAAGAATTGCCTGAGACTGGATAATATAAAGGAAAGAGATTTAATTGACTCACAGTTACCCATGGTTGGGGAGGCCTCAGGAAACTTGCAATCATGTTGGAAGGGGAAGGGGAAGTAAGGATCTTGTTCACAAAGCAGCAGTAGAAAAAGGAGAGAAAACCACCAGTTATAAAACCATCATATCTTGTAGGAACTCACTATGACAAGAACAGCATGGGAGAAAGAAAACAGCCCTCATGATCCAATCACCTCCCACCAGGTCCCTCCCTCAACATGTAGGGATACAGTTCAGATGAGATTTGGGGGGGAACATAAAGTCAAGCCATATCATTACACCACTGGCCCCTCCTAAATGTCATGTTCTCACATATTAATCATATATCAGTCACAAAATTATGCCTTTCTAACAGTCTGACAAAGTCTTAACTCATTTCAGCATTAACTCATTTCATCAAAAGTCCAAGTCCAATGTCTCATTAGAGACAAAGTAAGTCCCTTCTGCCTATGAGCCTGTAACATCAAAAGCAAGTTACGTGCTTTCAAGACACAATGGGGTTATAGGCATTGGATAAATGCTCCCATTCCAAACGGAGAAAATAACCAAAGCAAAGGGGGTACAGACCTTATCAAGCTGAAAATCCAGCAGGGCAGTCATTAAACCTTGAAGCTCCAAAATAGTCTTCTTTGACTCCATGTCTCACATCCAGGGTATGCTGATGGAAAAGATGGGCACCTAAGGCCTTGGGCAGCTCAGCCCTATGGCTTTGCAGGGTTCAGTCACCATGGCTGCTCTGACAGGCTAGTG
Source organism: Papio anubis (assembly GCF_008728515.1). Taxonomy (NCBI): domain Eukaryota; kingdom Metazoa; phylum Chordata; class Mammalia; order Primates; family Cercopithecidae; genus Papio; species Papio anubis. The sequence goes on along the minus strand of NC_044990.1, from coordinate 63,576,029 downwards.
TTGAGTGCCTGCAATTTTTCCAGGCACATGGTGCAAGCTGTTGGTGGATCTACTATTCTGGAATCTGGAGGATGGTGGCCCTCTTCTCACAGCTCCACTAGGCAGTGTCCAGTGGGGACTGTGTGTGAAGGCTCCAACCCCACATTTCCTTTCTGCACTGCCCTAGCAGAGGTTCTCCATGAGGGCCCTGCCCCTGCAGCAGACCTCTGTCTGGACATCCAGGCATTTCCATATATCCTGTGAAATCTAGGCAGAGATTCATAAAGCTCAGCCCCTCTTCTGCACACCCTCAGACCCAACACCACGTGGAAGCCACGAGGCTTGGGGCTTGCAACCTCTGAAGCAATGGCCTAAGCTGTAACTAAGCCCTTTTTAGCCACAGTTGGAGCTTTAGTGGCTGAGATGCAAAGCTTCGCAGAGCAGTGGGACCCTGGGGCCAGTCCATGAAATAATGTATCCCTCGTAGGCCTCCAGGCCAGTGATGGGAGGGATTGCCTTGAAGATCTCTGAAATGCCCTCAAGAATTTTTCCTCACTGTCTTGGTTATTAGCCTTCAACTCTTCATTATTTATGCAAACTTCTGCCGGTGGCTTGAATTTATCCCATAAAATGTTTTTTTCTTTTGTATTACATGGTCAGGGTGGAAATTTTCCAAACTTTTACACTCTGCTTCCTTTTTAAACATAACTTCCCATTTCAAATCATTTATCTCAAGTTCAAAGTTCCACAGATCTCTAGGGCAGCAGTAAAATGTCGCTAGTCTCTTTGCTAAGTCATAGCAAGAATGACCTTTGCTCTAGTTCCCAATGATTTTCTCATCTCTATTTGAGATCATCTCAGCCTAGACTTCATTGTGCATATCACTATCAGCATTTTTGTCAGAGCCATTCAACAAGTCTCTAGGAAGTTCCAAACTTCCCTGTATTTTCCTGTCTTCTTCTGAGCCCCCTAAACCACTCCAACCTTTGTCTATGACCCAGGTCTAAAGTCACTTTCACATTTTTAGCTTATCATTATAGCAGTACCCCACTCTACTGGTATCGATTTTCTGTGTTAGTTCATTCTCACACTACTATAAAGAAATGTCTGAGACTGGGTTACTTATAAAAGAAAGAGCTTAAATTGACTTACAGTTCTGCATGGCTGGGGAAGCCTCAGAAAACTTATAATCATAGTGGAAGGTGAATGGGAGCAGGCACCTTCTTCATAAGATTACAGGAGGAAGGAGAGAGAGAAAACGATGACTCATAAACTAATCAGATCTTGTGAGAACTCACTCATTCACTATCTTAAGAACAACATAAGGGAAACTGCCCTCATGACCCAATCACCTCCCACCAGGTCCCTCCTTTGACATGCAACGATTATAGGTCAGATGAGATTAGGGTGGGGACACAGAGACAAACCATATCAAGTGGTTTACACGATCAATTAATGAAAGTCAGTTGTATTTATTCAGATCAATAACAGTCTATTTTTAAAAAAGGAAATCAGGAAAATAATTTGACAATAGCATTAAAAAGAATAAAATTTCAGAATCAATTTAATCAAAGAGGTAAAAGATATATTCATTGAAAACTAGAAATAATTGATGAAAAAAACTGAAGACATAAATAAATAGCAAGATACACTGCCTGTGTCCTGTGCTTTGGAAGAGGTAATTTTGCTAATTTTCCATGCTACTTAAAGTGATGATATAAAGTTTCAGTGGAATCCCTATCAAAATTTTCACAGAAACTAAAAAGAAAAAGCAATTCTAAAACTTGTAAGGTTCTAAAAAAGAGCACAAGTAACCAAAGCAATCATGAGAGATAAAAATAAAGTTTGGAGGCATCACACTACCTGACTTCAATATATACTATAAAGCTACAGTAACCAAATCAGCATTGTACTGACATAAAAATAGACACATATAACAATGAGACAAAGTAAAGAGCAAGGAAATAAATCCACACACTTATAGACTATTGATTTTCAACAAAAGTGCCAAGAACACATATTGGGGAATGAATAGTCTCCAATAAATGATACTGCAAAAACTAAATATCCACATGCAAAAAAGTAAAACTAAACCCCTATATCTCACCATATTAAAAAATCAACTCTAAATGGATTACAGACTTAAATAAAAGACCCAAAGCTCTAAAACAAATAGAAGAGATCATAGGGGAAACAGTTCATGACATTTTCCTGGGCAATGACGTTTTTGATAAGAACTCAAAAGCACAGGCAATAAAAGCAAAAAACAGAGAAAATAAGATTACTTCAAACTAAAAAGCTTCTGTACAAAAAAGGAAACAATGAACAGAGTAAAATATTTTATTTCTTTGGAACAAAACAAAATATTTGCAAACTATGCGTCTAATAACAAGACATTCATAATACCCAGAACATATAAGGAACTCAAACAACTCAATAGCAAAACAAATAATTCAACTAGAAATGGGCAAATGACCTGAATAGACATTTTTCAAAAGAACACATAGAAATGATTAATAGTTTACATGAAAAAATTCTAAAAATCACTAATTACAAGGGAAATGCATATTAATCTCATGATTAATATCACATCATCCCCATTAGAATGGCTGTTATAGAAAAGACAAAAAATAACAAATGTTGGCATGGCTGTGGGGAAATGGGAAAACTTGTACACTCTTGGTGGGAATGTAAATTAGTGCAGCCATTTTGTAAACCATGTGGAGGTCTCTCAAAACATTAAAAATTGAACTACTAGATGATTTAGCCATCTCACTATTGGATATTTATAGAAAGGTAAGAAAATTCATATGTCAAAGGGATATTTGCATTATCATGTTTACTGCAGAGCTATTAACAGTAGACAAGATATGAAATCAACCTACATGTCTATAGATGGATGGCCGGATAAAAACATTGTGGTATACACATGGACATGATGAAATATTACTCAACCATTAAAGAGCAACAAATCCTGCCATTTGGGACAATGTGGATGAACCAAGAAGACATTAATCTAAGTAGTATAATGAAGTTACAGAAATAATAATATTGCATGACCGCTCTTATATGTGGAATCTTAAAAAACATGAATACATAGAAATTGAAAGTGAAATGGTGGTTACCAGGGGCAGAGAGACGCAAGATACAGATCAAAACGCATAAATTTTTAGTTATTTAAAATAAACAAGCCTAGCAATAGAATGTATAGAATTAGGACTATATTCAATAATATCAAATTATATAATGGAAATGTGCTAAGAGATTAGATTTTAGGTGCCCTACCACACACACACACACACACACACACACACACACACACACACACACACGGGGTAACTATGTGGCAATAGGAATTTTAACATGCCTGACTGTAATAATCATTTTACTATTTATATGTACATTAAAACATTGTATTGTATGCCTTCAATATATAATAAAAATAAAAATAAATAAATAAACAGGCATATAAAAGAATAAAGGGAGGAAGAGTGAGGGAATGAGATAAATAGACAAGAGCTGCATCAGAGAGATGCTACACTGGTAGCTTTGAAATGGGAGGAATTAGGCATGAAGCCAGTGAATGCAAACAGCCTCCAGAACCTGGAAAATGTAGTAAATTAGAGTCTCCCTTGGAGCCATCAGAAAGGCATGCAGCCCTGCTGGCAACCTTGATTTTACCTCAAGAGACCAGTGTTGGATTTCTGACCTACAAAACCATAGGTAGTAAATTTGTGTTTTTGAACCATTAAAAGAAAAAAGAAAGATAAAGAGTAATGCAAAATACTGTACAAAACTGAACAGGAGTGATGGTGTATTTATAAAACAAATGGTTCAAAAATATAGCATGAGTAGAAAAGTGATGTAAGAACAACTGCAATAGAAAATTTTGAGGAAACAGAAGCAATTGTGTGTTATTTTGAATTGTTTATGTAAGTTTGATGCAAATATTCTTTCCTTCATATTATTTACCATTAGAGATAGAAAACTAAAGTAATTATTTTTTGCTTAACCAATATAACAAATAACTTCCTCATATTTAAGTGGAAACCATTATAATAGACTTTCAGATTAAACTTGCATTTGTAATATATCAACCTCAAGTCAATGTTAAAAATGATTTTATTATCTTACAGAAAAATATCAGATTACCAGGGAAGTCAAATAGGAAATATTTCATTATGATATGTGATTCTGGTGCCAGGAGCCCTGCGTGGGACTTCTGTGTGGCTGCATTCCCATGGTCTCCATCTTCCAGCTCCAAGCTCTCAGACAGCAGTTAGTGTACAAACAGCAGCTGTCGCAGCACCGAGTGTGGCGTGTGCTTTTGAGCAGACCCAGGGGCTGCAAGTGCTGCAGGGCTGCCGGGAACCACCCCCTACCCCAACCCTATGCCCTGCGATCTTGTGGGTGGCCAGTGGTGGTCTATTCCTGAAAGTGCCCTGTTAAAATCTCCAATGTTCTTCTGTGAACTGGAGCACGCTAGAAGGCTCCGCCGTGCAAATGCCAGCTTCAGCAATCTGTACGAGGCCACATTCAGTAACACGACCTCCTACCTGAAGACAAAAGAAGAGACTGCAGCAGCTCCTGGAGAAGCAGCCACAGAAGAGGAGTCCCCCACCTGTGCCCAAGGGAAAGACCAAGAAAATGAGGTCGGGGAAGGGGGTCTTGAGTTGCTGATCTTGGCTGCTGTTGGTACCTCTCACACTTGAAATAGCAAAAGCAGTTTTCACTTGTTCCCTCTGCATCCTGGCATCTCCTTTTAGGCCAACAGGACATTCTCCTGGGCTCTAGAACATTCCACATCACTGAGCACAGGCTCTTGCCTGGTGCCTGTGTCCCCTTCTGATTGAAGGGAAGTCATGCAGGGCACTAGTTCAACTGAAGGGACGCCAGGGCCTAGGGGAAGCGCTTGATGCATTTTATCTGCATGTTGGAGGCAATCTGGAAACCTGCCGCTGTTCATTTTCTGCTATTCCCGTAACGCCCATCATGCCTGGCATCCTCCTCCTCCAGGGAAGGTCTATAGGCAGGCGTTTGGCAGCAGCATGATGCACGTTTTCATATTGCTCCTGCCCTCTCACCTTCCAGGTGATGTGCTTCCCTGCCTGGAAGCAGCCATTGGCCATGGGGACTGTTGAAACTCAAATAAAAGTAAATCTCTGGACCTCCCAGTCCGGCCAGGCTGCCTGTGTTTAGGGGCCGCACATGGTGAGTGACTTCCGCCTGAGAACTGCAGAAACAGGTTTCTGGTGTTGCAGGGAGATTTGTTGGGCAGCGCTGATGCAGAAGGTGAACTTGTTTCAGCAAGTGTGAGGACATGGGCTCTGGCTGGAAACCCAGATTTACAGGGAAATGATCGAGGATGTCGTTCATGTTTATTTGTTTGATTTGACCTTTGCACACGCTGCAGAGCAGCAGGGGTGTCTGAATTCCAATCACCTATCAATAAGGATGAGCTTTTGCAACTTTCTGGAAATCTTTAGCAGCAACATGTGGAACTAGCCTCAAAATATATCAAGCAAAGCAAAATGAAAACATTTTTAAAAGTTAAAATTGCTTTTTAAAATTTTTATATTAAAGAAATAAATATGATCGATAAAGATCAAACTTTAAAACACCGGGTAAAATTATTTTTATACAAGTATACTCTCATACAGTCTAGCCGTACCTTGGATTGAGATTTAATGCAAGAAGTACTTTCTATGAAAAATGTAACTTAGGACAAACATTAAACCCACTTAGAAACAGTAATGAAGTAATGAATTTACTGACTTTTTAAAGCATTAGTTTAAGCACAGTAAGTCTTCTTTTTAAATCTCATGTTAAAATTAGGAGAAGAGATGACAAAACCCTAGAAACAGGAAAATGAACTCTCCCCCTTTAGTGGGAGAAATTGCAAATTAAAAAAAAAAAAAGGAGATATCAGAGTCAATGTGGCAGTCTGTCATATTTACATCTACATTACCTGTGATTATTTTATATCATTTCTGTTAGTAACTTGAATTTTATTTCACGCTAATTCTGACTGATTTATCATTAACAACATTATTTTCCTTTATACTGAGTCTTCTTTATATTGAGTCAAATTCTGTTTATATCTTCTTTGAATAATTACATTGAGTCCAGATCTTATTAAATTCATTTCTATCTTGCAAAACATGTCTGAAATTTCCTCCTATTTCTTGAAATTTGTTGCATTGGAAGAGGCTTCAGCGAATGCTGTTTGTAAGACTGCCCATTATTTAAGAATACTCTATACTATTTTTTTTTTTTTTTGCTCTTATCACCCAGGCTGTAGTGCAATGATCTCAGCTCACTGCAACTTCCCCCTCCTGGGTTCAAATGATTCTCCCACCTCAGCTTCCCAAGTAGCTGAGATTACAAGTGCCCACCACCACGCTCAGCGAATTTTTGTATTTTTAGTAGAGACAAGGTTTCACCATGTTGGCCAGGCTGGTCTCAAACTCCCGACTTCAAGTGATTCACCCGCCTCGGCCTCCCAAAGTGCTGGGATTACAGGCATGAGTCACTGCGCCCAGCCTATACTACTCTTAAATGTTCTCCAATAGCTTTACTTCCACTTTCTTAGTCTGTATTCCATTCCCACAGGGGTACTCTCAGACTTTGACTCCATACGCAAAGCCTATGCCATGAGATATGCATACATTCATAAAATAATGGACAAAATGTAATTATAATGAATAATACATATACCACTTGTGATGGTTAATATTGTGTCAACTTGACTGGATTGAAGGCTGCAAAGTATTGTTCCTGGGTATGTCTGTGAGAGTGTTACCAAAGGAGATTAACATTTGAGTCAGTGAACTGAGAGACGCAGACCCACCCTCTATATGGGTGAGCACCATCCAATCAACTGCCAGTGCAGCTAGAATAAAGGAGGCAGAAGAAGGTGGGAGAAGACTACTTGCTGGGTCTTCTGCCTTCATCTTTCTCCCATGTTGGATGCTTCCTGACTCGATATCAGACTCCAAGTTCTTTAGCTTTTGGACTCTTGGACTTACACCAGTCGTTTGCCAGGGTCTCTAGGGCCTTCGACCACAGACCGAAGGCTGCACTGTCCGCTTCCTTACTTTAGAGGTTTGGGGACTCGGACTGGCTTCCTTGCTCCTCAGCTTGCAGATAGTCTACTGTGGGACTTCACATGCTGATCGTGTGAGTCAATACTCCTTAATAAATAACCCTTCATATATACAACCATCCTATTAGTTCTGTCCCCCTAAAGAACCCAGACTAATTCACTGTATTCCAAAAACTAGCCCATATGTATACATGAATAAATTCATTTTCCTAAAAATAGCAATATATTTATAATGCCTTATTAAAACTCAAGTATATATTTATGTTTTCTCCTTATAATTAAATATATCTACATGATATCAAAAATATATTACCCTGTGAATTTTGTAGAGAGAATATCTTCCTATCTTTAATTTTTAACATGTATGTGTGTGTGTGTGCACATATATATGTATGTATGTGTGTGGATGTATTGTAAAAACTCAGACGTAAATAATATAGATAGATATTTGATTATCATTTGCTGAAATATAATAGCAATGATACAAAATGCCCAAACCCACTGCAGGTGTCAGCAGTAACATACTGAGCCTATTTTGCACCTTATGTTTAAAGTATTACTGTCATTTGGATATATAGAATTTCTTTAGAAGGCAATAATTCTTGATCATATTTTTTAGCTTTAATCTGATTCAAATAGAACTTAATGTCAGTAATATATTCAACTTTTGAATCAGACAAGTAATGCAATAACTTCATTACTTTAAAATTATGTATCAAAATTTTGTGGTTTTTAACTTAAAAATCATGCTGCTATTGAAAAATCCCAAAATGTATGGTTATACCCCAGGTCTTAAATAACCAGGACATAAAATGAAGAGATTGTCATGTGTCTTGTGGCTAAACAAAAGAAAATCTGCCATGCCACAAATATTCACACCTATAGCCAACAAGAAATGGACACTTCGTAGAGAGCCCATGGTGCATGTTTTCAACATCACGGCGTGTCGTGTCACACCACTTTGTGTTCTGTTTTACTTTCAGAACATCCTACAGATATCTGCCTGGAATGTTGTCATGCTGTGCGCGACTGTTTTCATCTGGCCTTGGAATTATTAGAGGCAATTTCCAGATATTGTAAATAGATTCACCAAAAAAACGTGATCTTCAGGGGATTGTCAATGATGTGATGCATTTAAATAAGAGATTGTTATCACTAACATAAAATAAATGGATGTTTCAAATGCAAAATTTAAATCAATATTGTTAAGAATAATTCTTAGTTACTCGTGCTTAGTTTTCTCCACATAAATCCATTTATTGCCTTTGTAAATAAAAGTTGAATTTAATGATTGGGAAAGAGAAAAATTTATCAGCCCAACAATAAAATTTTGATTGAGTAGATTTGACTTTTATTATTTTAAGTACTATGTTTTCTGGCTTCATTTTGATGTTATAATGTGCAATGATAAGGTATTATATATAAAGCCATTGTGAGGAAACATTAAAGAGAAAATGAAAAACATACAACTCTTATAGTGGAAATGATCAAATCAAAAGTTCACGTACAATGTTTCCAAACTAGTTAGAAATACACAAATTATAAAGATAAGATATAGAGGAAGATATTCCTATCCATAAAGCTCTTCTAGTAGAATTAATATATTCTCAATATTTACAATGTAAAACAAGTTGATATAATGTAGTTTGAGAGAACTCTGAATTCTCTCTTGTGGAAGAGATTTCACAGGGTCAAATCCAGGTTCCATCAACTGCAAAAGTGCAGGTATACCTAAGAAATTTGCATATGTTCTCTAATCCTGAGCTTCTCTATATATTACAAAGATAAAATATAGAGTATATCTTGAAATGGAGGTATTCAGGTATGTAGAGGTTTATACTAATAATGGTATCTACTCTAAACTTTATAAGAGAGACCTTGTAAGAATTTGACTAAATTGCCTTATGAAAAGTTGTCAAAAATCACCTGGTGCATAGATAGGGCTTAAAATTTATACAAATAAAATGTTTATTTAGAGGATACTTAGTTTAGAGGTATAGATCATAATGAAAATATTTTGGAAGGTGATCTATAGTTTCAGTTGAACATTACTTAAAATCTAGCACATTCTCCTTGGCATCTAGCAAATGACTGTAAAACTATATTTAATAATGAAAATATGCCTAAAAGACTAATGGAATCTTCTAGAACATTCGGCTCTAGACTAGAGAGTATATACTCATGATGACTAGCTGTCTCAGGATGTTTCCTGCTGCTATACCAGAATTCTACAGACTAGATAATTTATTAAGTAACGAAATTTATTTTGGCTCACAGTTTTGGAGTCTGGGAAGTCCAAGAGCATGATGCTGTCATCTGGTTAAGGCCTTGCTGCAGGATTCCATGATGGAAGAGCAAGCTAGCACAAAAGATAGATGAAGAAAATGGAGGACAAACTTAGCCTTTTATCAGAAATCCACTCTCACAAAAACTAGCCCTACATTAATTCATTCATAAGGGCACAGCCCTTATGACCTAATCATGTCTTAAAGCCTCCCTTTCAACATTGTTACAATGGCAATTAAACTTCAACATGAGTTTGGGAGGAGACATTCAAACCATAGGATTCTGTCCCTTTTACCCCCCAAAACTCATGCATTTCTTACATACAAAATATATTCATTCAATTCCAATATCCCCAAAACTCTTAACTTGTTTCAGAAGAGTCTTATCTAAATCAGATATGAATAAAACTCACAGCACCATTCATCCTGAGGCAAATCCCCTCCAGCCATAGCCTGTGAAATCAAGATAACTTACCTGTATTTTAATCTTATGTAAAATACAGTGGTGGGGACAGGCACACAATAGACACTCCCATTCCATGACAGAAGGGTAAGTGAGCAAGAGAGACAGAGAGAAAATGAGGGCTGAACTTATCTTTTTATCAGGAGCCCACTCTTGTGATAAATAACCTACTCCTGTAATAATTGCATTAGTCCATGTTTGAGAGCAGAGACCTAATGACCTAATCACCTTCTAAAGGCTCAGCCTCTTGACACTGTTACAATGGGAATTAAATTTCACTATGAGTTTTGGAGGGGGCATTTAAACCACTCTCACCACTAAATCTTAGAGTACTTCCAGCTCAGTCCTTCATCATTTTTGTTTAAACTGTCCTTACTTTCTAGGCTATCTCATGTGGTCCCAGTATCTAAATATCATCTATATGCGAACACCTAAATCTCTCTTGAAATCTAGGTCCAGATATCCTATGCCTACTTGACATCTGCATTTGTATAACTATAGGCTCCACAAACATAACACATGCAAAACTGAGTTCTTAACATTCCCTTCAATATCTATTCTTCCTTCAGTTGCTCATGTCAGTTGTAAATGTCAGTTGTGTGCTTTTATTTTCTCAGCGATAAATCCTTATAGAATCCTGTGCTCTTCTTTTTTTTCCCTTTCAATTTCACATATAGTCTTCTAATGAGTGTTTTTCGCTTTGCCTTAATACCACATGTTGACACCTCCAGCCACCACCTTGGTCCCAGACACAATTATTTCTCCCTAGAATACTATTGTGACCATCTTTATCTTTTTTTTTTTGGGGGGGGGGACGGAGTTTTGCTTTGCTTTTGTCCACCAGGCTGAAGTGCCATGCCACAATCTTGGCTCACTGAAACCTCCGCCTCCCGGGTACCAGCGATCATCCTGCCTCAGCTTCCTGAGTAGCTGGGATTACAGGCACGTGCCACCACACCTGGCTGATTTTTGCAATTTTATTAGAGATGAGGTTTCACCATGTTGGCCAGGCTGGTCTTGAACTCCTGACCTCAGGTGATCTGTCCGTCTTGGCCTCTCAAACATCTTTACCTTTTAATAGCATCATCCTATATACCATCCTAAGAGACTGAATAACTGTTCTTGCCTCCTTCAGACCAAATAATTCTGTTCAAATGAGTGTCTGGTCATATAATTTCTCTGCTGAACATGTTCCTTCAACAACTTTACCTCCTGCTCAGAGTAAAGTCCATGTGTCTATCACAAAAGACTCTCCAGCAGGACCCTCTCTTGGTCTCCTACTTGGCTTCACATTTTCTTTCCTCACTCTACTTCATTCACATTGGACTTGTTGCTTTCTCTTGTATATTCCAAGCAGGATTCCAAATGCAGATTGTTTAAACTATTGATTTTTAGCATGATTTCCCCCAGATACTTCTGAGATTACTTTATTCATCTTTTTCCCCCCAGAAAACATGTTTTCAGTTAAGTAGCATTAGTGTATCCCCTAGGCAGAGTAAACACAGTACCTAGGGAATAATGATATATTTAAAGTCCTTCAAAAATATGTTAATTTATTTTAGTATTAAAAAATAAAATTTTATGTTAAATACAATGTTTTAATATATAATAGTAACATTTTCTTTATATCAATATAGTTACGATGTATAATTATATATCCATATACTTATATAAATATACGTGTGCATATGTGTGTTACAGGAGCTATTTAATAGTGAAAGAGCCCAGAAGGCAAAATTGCCTCGTGGACACAAAGATCAGGTTGTGGCCATGTAGCAGTGTTTCCTTTGGCAATCTTATGTAAAATTTCAGCATCCCAACTCAACATTTTATACTTTCTTTCTCTGCTACATTCCCTCTGGCTTTCCTTTAGCACTATTACTTCCTCTAATAGTAAATATAAACTTTACATGGTAATATATTATGTATGTTTTGTTTATTGTGGTTTGACCAATGTGTAGAAAAATATCTGGTCTACAGTAACAAAGATATATATTCAGTGAATGAATGGATATTTTAACTTGCTTAAAAATGCCTATATAGCCGGGTGTGGTGATTCAAGCCTGGAATCCCAGCACTTTGGGAGGCCGAGACGGGCAGATCACGAGGTCAGGAGATCGAGACCATCCTGGCTAACACAGCGAAACCCCATCTCTACTAAAACATACAAAAAACTAGCTGGGTGAGGTGGCGGGCGCCTGTAGTTCCAGCTACTCAGGAGGCTGAGGCAGGAGAATGGCGTAAACCCGGGAGGCAGAGCTTGCAGTGAGCTGAGATCTGGCCACTGCACTCCAGCCTGGGCGACAGAGGGAGACTCCGTCTCAAAAAAAAAAAAAAAAAAAAGCCTATATAACACATATTTTGTTTTGAGTACAATTTTCTTTTATTATCTAACCTACCTATACATTGTTTCTATTTATTTGTGCACTGGTTATCAGCTTGTTTGCATAATATCACTTATTTGTAACTCAGGTGTGGTCATATGTGCAGAAGAAATAATAAGTTTCTTAAATGCTTTTTAATATATAACAAGTAAGAACAAAAGTATTACAAGTAAGAACAAAATGTACAATCTTCCTGATCATTATTTATAAGTTTGTACTTTTTAGAGGTTTTTTTTCCCAATGAAGAGGAAGGATATTTCAGAAATATGCATCCTGATAAGACTTTAATTAGAAACTACTGGCTCTACCATTAAATTTAATTTTTATATTGCATCAGCAATAAGGTTTTTCTAAAGAACAAACTGTAAGACCAATGCTGTGAGTATTACATAAACAATTTTCTGCATTGAATTTTTGGTTGTTTACCATTACTTGGGTTTCTTGCTTTGTCTAACATACCTACATACTGTTTCTATTTATTTGTGCACTGGTAATCAGCTTGTTTGCATAATGTGATATAATGTCACTTATTTGTAACTCAGGTGTGGTCAGATTTGCAGAAGAAATAATAAGCTTCTTAAATGCTTTTAAATATATAACAAGTAAGAACAAAAGTATTACAAGTATTACAAGTAAAAACAAAATGTACGATCTTCCTGATCACTATTTATAAGTTTGTACTTTTTAGAGTTTTTTTTTCTAATAAAGGGGAAGGCATTTCAGAAATATGCATCCTGATAAGACTTTACTTAGAAACTACTGACTGTACCATCAAATTTAATTTTTATATTGTGTCAGCAATAATGGTTTTCTAAAGAACAAACTGTAAGACCAATGCTATGGGTGTCACATAAATAAACAATTTTCTGCATTGGATTTTTGGTTGTTTACCATTACTTTGGTTTCTTGCTATGTGAGACATGCAAACTGAGTTTCAAGTATCTGCTGAATGTGTAATGTGGCTTTTATAATAAAATATGTGTCCCAATTTGGATTTGAGAATGAATTTTGAGGACTCCACTATGTTCTTCTTTCTCTTCTTTTTGTCCATTTGGTATTTGTTTTTGCAGCAAAGTCAATTAGAGTTACATTTCTGAGTAAGAATTGGCTATTTTGCCCTCTCCACTACAATTCATGCACATCCTCTGACCTACCAGAATCAAAGGCATTTGTACTGACATGCCATGTCCAGTTACTAGAGTCCCATATTAGTATCCTGGCCAATGGTAGTACCCTCCTAGGCAGCTGGATTTGCTCTGTTCTCACTGTGCTCCCCTCCATCTTGTCCACACTGGTACTGTCTAATTATTTTCCTACATGATCTTTCTGGTGACTATCTGGGTCATTCCAAGTAATCTAATGTATGCTAAGATTTAAGAATTTAATGTATTATAATTTTAATATGGTAATATTTTAATAATTTTTTTCAAAATGCTGAAATTTGAATGATATTTGCCTCTATAGGTTAAGAAGAAATCTTAACAATGCTATATTGTATACTTGAAATTCACTAAACAAAAAAAAAGTTGATCTTAAGTGCTCTCACAACACATTCACAAAAGTCATAAGTATGGTATGTGAGGTCATGGATATGTTAATTAACTTAATTGTGGTAATCATTTAATGGTGTATACATATGTATACCAAAACATAACATTGTATATGTTAAATACATGCAACTTTTGTTTGTCAAGCATACCTCAATAAAAGTGGAAAAAAAACATTTTTAGGAGGGAAAGCACTCATTATTACCATCATAGGATCTCATCTCAAAAAAAATACAAACTTTTTTCTGTGTGTATACGATTACCAAAGATATTTTAGTAAAGCCTAAAATGCTCTTTCTCTAATTTGATCTAACTTTAGAAAAGTTATGTAAGCACATATGTATATATATTTTCATTATTAGAGCATATGTGTTTTATATGCCTTTCAACAGTATCACTGACTTTGTTGAATGACTTTTTACTTTATTGAACTGACTTTAGTGATTAGTTCAGGAATACATATTATTTCAGTGCATTAATTTCACCATCACTTCTGAGGGTGAGATCTTATGTGAAGAACATTGTTAAATAAAATAGACAACATTCGTGTTCTGATGCTCCTTTGTAAATGTAATATTTTCTGAGCAAAAAGTGGGCAAAGGATATGAACAGACACTTCTCAAAAGAAGACATTTATGAAGCCAATAGACAAATGAAAAAATGCTCATCATCACTCGCCATCAGAGAAATGCAAAATCAAAACCACAATGAGATACCATCTCACACCAGTTAGAATGGTGATCATTTAAAAGTCAGGAAACAACAGGTGCTGGAGAGGATGTGGAGAAATAGGAAAACGTTTACACTGTTGATGGGAGTGTAAACTAGTTCAACCATTGTGGAAGACAGTGTGGCGATTCCTCAAGGATCTAAAACTAGAAATACCATTTGACCCAGCCATCCCATTACTGGGTATATACCCAAAGGAATATAAATCATGCTGCTATAAAGACATATGCACACATATGTTTATTGCGGCACTATTCACAATAGCAAAGACTTGGAACCAATCCAAATGTCCATCAATGACAGAGTGGATTAAGAAAATGTGGCACATATATACCATGGAATACTATGCAGCCATAAAAAGAAGGATGAGTTATTGTCCTTTGTATGCACATGGATGGAAACCGTCATTCTCAGCAAACTATCGCAAGAACAGAAAACCAAACACCACATATTCTCACTCATAGGTGGGAACTGAACAATGAGATCACTTGGACACAGGAAGGGGAACATCACACATCGGGGCCTGTTGTGGGGTAAGGGGAGGGGGGAGGGATAGCATTAGGAGATATACCTAATGTAAATGATGAGTTAATGGGTGCAGCACACCAACATGGCACATGTATACATATGTAACAAACCTGCACGTTGTGCACATGTACCTGAGAACATAAAGTATAATAAAAAAAAAGATAAATTTAATAAATTGAGAAAATCTGACTGTGGTTCACAAATATTAGATGTAAGTGTATTTAGAGATTATATTCTGATGTTAAACTTCTCATAAGATTTGTCTTCTTGCTCGGGTTTAAATATGTTAGAATTCTAGGCATTTGAATAAAAGATGAGAAAGGAAGGGGTTTTATAGTATTGGGAACTAGAACCTCAAGGTTATTTGTGCTTAAAGTCTAGGCCATTCCCAATGGGAATTTCATTATCATCACACCAACAGTTATTGATTTTCTCTCCTTTGTTCTCTCTCATTCCCTGTTTCTCTCATTCTCTATATATGTATACATATTTATGACTATACACTCTATATAATTATTTCATATTTATTATATATATAAATATAGACAGTGAGTGAAAGAGAGATTGTGAGAGAAAATCTTTTATTTTGATGAGTTCAGGAACTGATTGCAATTTCTACGGGATGGGGACAAAAGTGCAGAACAGCAGCACTATTCACAACAGCCAACATGTGGAATCAATCTAAATGTCCATCTACAGATGAATGAATAAAGAAAATGTGGCCGGGCATGGTAGTTCATGCCTGTAATTCCAGCACTTTGGGGGCCGAGGTGGGTGGATCACAAGGTCAGGAGATCGAGATGATCCTGGCTAACACGGTGAAACTCCATCTCTACTAAAAATAAAAATAAAAAAATAGAAAAAAAACCCAGCTGGGCGTGGTGGTGGTTGCCTGTAGTTCCAGCTTCTCGGGAGGCTGAGGCAGGAGAATGGCGTGAAGCGGAGGTTGCAGTGAGGGGAGATCACGCTACTGCACTCCAGCCTGGGCGACAGAGCCAGACTCCGCCTCAAAAAACAAAACAAAACAAAACTGTAATCTATATAAAAAATGGAATACTATTCAGCCATAAAACAGAATGAAATCTTGTCACTTGCAGCAACAGGGATAAACCTGTAGGATATTATGTTAAGTGAAAAAATCCAGGAACGAAAAAACAAACACTGCATGATCTCACTTGCATGTGGAATCTACACAACATGGTTTCATAGAAGTAGAGTGTTGAATAGTGATTACAAGAGACTGAGGAGGGGAGAGGGTTTGTCGATGGTTACAAAATCACACTTAGGAAGAATGTTTTTAATGTTAAGACAGTAGGGTGACTATAGCAATGTGTATATTTCAAGAAAGTTAGAAGAGAACATTTTGAATGTTGTCACCACAAATAAATAATAAATGTTCAAAGGAATGGATATGGTGATTACCACAATTTGATCATTACATTATGTCTACATGCAATGTACATCACAGTGTACTCCATAAACATGTATAATTATTATGAGTCAATTATACATAAAAAATAAATGTAAAACTTAATAAAAATATAGACAAATATATTTACTAGCCCTCCTCACTGTTGATCAAATTACAATAATCACAATCACCATTCAGTTCTGTTTAATATCTTTCAAAAAAGAGTTGAGTATCAATAACACATTATATGACAAAGCATTAACAACTTCTTAAAACACCAAAGGGATTTGAAAATCCAATCAGAAAAGTGTCTTATGTATTGGGAAGCATCAACTAATCTGATTTATCAAGCTAAACAAATCAAATGTGGTAGCAATATAAGAAAAAAATAAAAATCTGTGTAATTGATGCTACATAAAAGTGGTTGGCCATGTAAAACAACAGACTTTGGAAAAAAATATATTAATTCTTACGTTTTCAGCACAGAGTAAAAAGTCCTCAGGTAGAGTAAAAACCTACTTTAATTTTTTCCATTTCATTTTCTCATTTACTTTGATGTGAAAATAAGAATAAGACAACTGTTACAGGCGACACTCTGACTATGTACGTGGCTTATGATGATGCCCCTATTCTTTATTGTACTTTACATTCATGTGGCATTTGCATTTTGAAAATGTACAGAATCTGGTAGTAAAGAAATGCAATAACTAAATTACAGTACTTTTATTTAACAAAACCATGTAAGTTCCTTGTAAGCTGAAGAGCCTGGGCAAGTAGTTCTCAAACTGGGGATGATTTTGCTCCCGGAAGACATGTGCTATGTCTGGAGACATTTTTGATTGCCATAACTGGGAATTTCTACTCCATCTAGTTGGTAACAGGCAGGGATTACTAGTTAAACATCCAACAGTGCACAAAATAGTCCTCACAAAAAAGAATTATACGACCCCAAATCTCAATAGTGTTAAGGTTAAGAAACAATGGTCTAGGCAATATATGAATAGTAAAGCACAACTTAATTTTTATTTTCTGAAAAAAAAAAAAAAAGAGGACCAGCTTTTCTCCTTAAATTAAATATGGTGGTTAAAATAAGACTAATTATAACAACATATTTCCCCATCCTGAATCACTTAGGAATAAATATTAACTCTGAATGTTTAAATAAGTGATATTATAAAATTATTATAATAATCATATATATTTTTAAAATTTAAAAATATAATATTACTAAATTTGGTTAATGTTATTATATCATTAACCAAATTTAATATATAATATATAAACCAAATTTAGTAATATAATGGTATTATAAAATAATGACATAATATCATTAACCAAATTTAGATAAGTAATTGAATATTTATTTATGGTTCCAGAAAAATGCACAAATTTATTCTAAGAAAATAATATTAAGAGGATGTGAAATATATGGACAGACAATATATTGATTACTGATTTTCTTCTTTTTTTTTTTTTGAGATGGGCTCTCACTCTTTCGCCCAAGCTGGAGTGCAATGGTGCGAGCTCAGCTCACTGCAACCTCCACCTCCTGGGTTCAAGCAATTCTCTTGCCTCAGCCTCCTGAGTAGCTGAGATTACAGGCATATGCCATCATGCCCGACTAATTTTTGTATTTTTAGTAGAGACTAGCTTTCACCATGTTGGCCAGGCTGGTCTCCAGCTCCTGACCTCAAGTGATCTACCCACCTCAGCCTCCCAAAGTGCTGGGATTATAGGTGTGAGCCACTGTGCCTGGCCTTGTTTACTATTTTCTAAATGCATTTCAATTGAAAATTTTGGATGATTTTTTATTTGTATTCAAGAAAATGCAAGTGTTTGACTAAAAACACTATTCTGAATACAAATCTGAATAACTGTCATTAGCTTATGTCAGGTTTTATTAACATTTCACTAATAACGAACAAATAAGAAGATATTACACTAACAAATATATTAATATCAAATAAATATGTCATTAATAACAAACTTATACTCTCTTAGACAAAGTTAGGGAATCATTTGAATAGTGCTTTGGGTTCTAAGAAAAGACTTGTTCAAAGATTTCTCCTCGGTCATTAATTATAGCAATATTCAGTTTTTCCAAAATTAAAGTTATATTCTATTGACTATAATCAAAAGCAAACATAATTTCCCTTCAAGAAATTGCAAGAAAATATTTTCTGTGTAACAATAAACTTCCAATGAGCAAAATTAAGATAAAATCACCAATCAGATGTACCCAAATTTAATTATTTTAATCAAATATTATTTAAAATTGCTTTTGGCATGCATATGTAGTTTTAGAAAAAAGAATTAACACCATATATATATATATCTTTAATGTGATTAGTATAATTTACCTATTGCTAAAGTAGATCTTAATGTTATTATATATTAATCTTTTAGGGTCTTACATTTTGAAGATGATGACACATTTTCAGGTAAGTTTTTCAAATACCATAAATACTAGTATTCATAAATTATTTGCCAATAAATATGAGATTTTCTATACTTCATTAATATCATATGTGTTTATCTAAAAAACAAAATTCTGTGGAATGTGTGTTTGTGGTTACATTCACATGCCTATAACTGCATATGTTTAGCCATCTTGCAGATCAGATTTTACCTGAGGGCTATGTGTGTGTGTATGTGTGTGTGTGTGTGTGTGTGTGTGTAAAAAAAGGAAGTGCTCATGTGTGTGCAGATAGTTTTGTGATGGGTTAAATTTAACTTAGATGATTGGTTCTCTTAAAAATATGTTTCTTATTAATGTAGTACTTAACTATATAAAAATAAGCTAAAAACTATTTTGATGATGTATCTGCATAGTCCAATATAGAAAGTAAAACTATTCTTCTTAGATATTTTCCTCTTTCACAACATAACTTTTTTCTTCTGTTTGGGGAAGTTGGTGTAAATTCCATTATAGCTACCAATATGTAGGGTGAATTATGCTGAAGTTAATACATAGAGACATTCTGCCACCTGAATTTCTCAACTTTGGAGATCCCTGTCTCTCAGTTTCAGTGTCATGCTTCCAACCCTATTCGCTTTAAGTTTTCCTTCCTGAAGTAAAGTATTTGAACCTCATACTAAGTGAGAACATCTCACTTCTGGCACTACAGAAAGACATATTTTACGTGAAGTTAGAAGATGTAGGAGAAAATACATTAATATGGTTTGGGGTCTTAGAAATAATCGTGCTCAACTGATTTATTTCAAACTGATTTGTAAGTATTTTGTACCTATTTGAAACAACTCGTGTCCAGTGGAAAATAAAAGTAACTATATTATTATGAAATTCTTACATTTATTTGTGTTAGAGATGATTTGAATGAAAGTTTTATATTAGGCTTATTCATATCTATTTATTTTGGGTTGAATACTGTGCAAAAAAAATTATGTCTACCATGTTCTATGTATTAATTTGTTATACCAAAGGTCCCAGAGGGAGATTATTTCTAAACTACAATTATACATGCGGAATATTTTTCTTATGATTTCAAAAAAGTCAAGTATTAAAAATAAACTAAGCCACAAACGTATTTCCCAATGAAAATTAACCTTTGCTATGTAGAATCACAAACTCTTACATAACTTACAAACTTTTATGTAGAAGTATAAAATGCAACAAAATGGAAAAAAATATGACCTGGATATTTCTGAATATTGTCAAATACATAGAATATTGGTACAGTACGTAGAAGTTCAAGTTTTCATTTAAATATGATTAATTCTTCTTGTGGATAAAAGAATACTTGTTTCTTTCTTTATATTTTTCTAAAAATATGCTGTTCAATTTCTATGTTATAAGAAAATTTTGATTTTGATTATGTAGAAATTTAGACACTATATAGCTATTTCTGAACACAATGTAAAATCCTAGAACTTGGACAAAATTGTTTCTCAAAATTTTGCCTTTAACTTCTAGTGATGCTCTGCTAAAAATGAGATTTTATTAATCAAATCCTTTTTTGTCATAGATATTATTCTTCATCTGTCTATACTGCAATCAGCCCAATTCTGGCACGTACCATTTCAGCCATGGGTTTCTGTGAAGACCTCATACTTACTTCTCTTTGTCTGATCCCAGCACTTGGATTTTGAATGTTCCAGAATGCAAATTTATAGAGAAAAGTGTAATTTCTACTTGCCAATCCAGATTAATACATAAGGCCCCATAAAACAGAACTTGCAATTAGTTAGACATTTAATTTTCCTCTCTCCTTTGGTGTTTCCCAGCTTAAAATACAGATAGATAAGTAGGTAGGTAGGTAGGTAAATAGACTATTGATAGCCAGACATATATAAATATATATATGTTAGTCAATTAGATTCTGCTCTTAATGGGAATATTTATGCTTTGAGAGACAATTCTTAAGAGTATGCTAATACACACACACACACGTTCACACACACACCCTTATACCATGAACACAAATTATTCTCAGGTGACTTAAATTTTTTCAAGGGGAAAAAAATTAGAATTTTAAGAAGTTCCTTTTGAAGAAAGAGCACATAAGAAAGGAACACGATTCATACTGTGGGATGTAGAAGACTTGGAGAGAATACATTTTAAACACTGAACAAACATGTAATAAATAAACATGTGTAACAGAAATTTTAAGGGTGAACTACAAATGAAAAATATTTATTTATTTTATACAAATAATCTAGAGTTTCATGAGGCAACAAAAAGAATCCATTTAAAACATAAATGTCTTCATAGGCAGCTTTCTACTTTCTGTATTTCGTCTTAATAGTTAAACAAGGAAAATATCCATTTTTTGATCTAATAACAGTATAACTTGAAAAAGTATGCACATAAGTTGATTTGAGCATAGATACTAGGAACATTTGTTTACGATAGTAAATATTGTCATAAGTACAGTTTTAGGAGAGTTGATAATCTACCTTTTTCTTATGTTTTAACTGTGGATGAGAAGTGTGAGATACAAGATGAGGTTGGATCAACGGTAGTTGTATCGTGCTGATAGAATTTAATATCTTATGATATGGAGTTAAAAAAAAGGAAAAGCCACATCAGTTTTTCAGTGAGGCAGTTCTGCCAAAAATAATAACATATGGGTATCTGCATGCTCCCAATAATAGACAGCTTTGGGGCCAATATAGTTTAACTTTGATTGCACATTAGGTTCAACTGAGGGTTTTAAAAATCACTGCCTCTTCTAATATGTGTGTGTGTGTGTGTGTGTATATATATGTATATATATATATATATTTTTTTTAATAAAAACTCCTCACCCTTGCCAGTCAAGTATAATAAGGAACCACACTATGGAAACACTATTTAAGATACTGCATCAGGAAAATAATTTTCTCTGAAATCTAGTTTTACAGAATAAACATCATTTTCTGTAATGTCTAGAGCTGCAAAACATTTTACAATTTTTACATCCTTCATAATTCAAAAAGACTGTTCATCAAAACATTGTAATTTAATCAGCTCAGAGAAATACACTAGTGCATAACCAGACACTTAATTGATGTCTATATAAAAATGTGTGCTAATTTTATTTCAGAATTTACTATACCTCCATAATCTTTGCAATATCCCTGTTCCCTGATTCAATTAGAAGTTAGCATTTCAGACTTGATTCTGAAGATGTTTTATAACTATTTATAGTGCTTAAAATATATGATAAAAATAAGATGCTTTAAAAATATTACTTCTGATTACTCTCTCAAATCTATAGAAACAACACGAAGGTTTCTTATCTCAGATAATTTAAAATGGGTGTGCATGTGTGTAAATCTATTTCATTTTTTAATCTTTAATACCACACATTATTTATACAGCATTCACATATCTACTTTTATGGTTATATATTGATGACTTAATTTTTCACCCTAGATGACACTGTTATATAAGCTCGCTAAATTTAAAATCAGCCTAATGACTCTAAATACTTAAGCAAAGTTCTAAGACTACAATTTAATTAATGGAGGGTCTTTATGGAGTGATCTGGCCTACAGATAAGACAAAAGTGACTTACCAAAAAGATACATTATTAAATATCAGTGTTATATGATTTCATGGGTACACAAATCAGACATTCAATCATATATGTAAAAGTGAATGCCTGGCACAGTGGCTTGAGTCTGTAATCTTAGCGCTTTGGGAGGCCGAGGCAGACGGATCACTTCCGGCCAGGAGTTCGAAACCAGCCTGGCCAACATGGCGAAACCCCGTCTCTACTAAAAGTACCAAAAAAATTAGCCGGGCATTTTAGCGAGCTCCTGTAGTCCCAGCTACTTGGAAGACTGAGGCAGGAGAATGGCATGAACCTGGGAGTCGGCGGTTGCAGTGAGCTGAGATTGCACCACTGCACTCCAGCCTGGGTGACAGAGCAAGACTTGGTCTCCAAAAAAAAAAAAAAAAAAGAAAAGAAAAAAAAAAAGATTATTTACTTAAGATATTGTTACTCAAAGAATATCTGTTCCTTCTGTGTATGTTTCTTTGCTGTACATATACTTTCTAATTTCTACCTGTTGAGATCAATGCTTTATAGTGCTTTCAGTCTGTTTCTCTATGAAACTATTCATTTGAAAAGTATCTGGGGTCCATCACTTACACTCAGTTGTGAATGTGATCTCCAGAGAATTATACAGTCTTGTAACAGAAAAACACTTTGAAGTTCATCTTGTTCAACTGAGCATCGTCTGTTTCTTAAGCACGAGCTTCAAGGTCAGAAACATAAATATAAATCTAATTTATTTCCTGCAGGAGTATTTTAGTTTAGCCTAAATTAACCTAAATTGTATTAAGAAAGATAATAAAAAGCACAATGTTTACTCTATAATTGGTTTTATGTAAGTTGTGCAGAGAAAGGAAGTTTCTTTTTTTTAAGCTTTATTCAGTGTTAAACTGTATGAAGATATCTGGCAAAAATACAAAATAAAACATGAACAAAAATATTGTAAAAAGTATAAAATAAATTAGCCCATTTTAATTCAGATTTCAGCTTCATTTTTCAGACTTGATTCTGAAGATATTTTATAGCTATTTATAGTGCTTACATATATGAGAAAAAATAGGATGCTTTAAAAATATTACTTCTGATCACTCTTTTATATTTATAAAACAACACAAAGGTTTCTTATATCTATAAAACAACACGGAGTTTTTTTAAAGAACAAAAAGCTAATCTTTCATTACTTCTGAGGAGTTAGCAGTTATATTTTTATTGAAATGTGTACCATGTGCTCAGGAAAAATAAAATGAAATACATTCATCATATTGAAAACCTGGCCAGGCGCGGTGGCTCACGCCTGTAATCCCAGCACTTTGGGAGGCAGAGGCGGGCGAATCACAAGGTCAGGAGATCAGGACCATCCTGGCTAACACGGTGAAATCCCGTCTCTACTAAAAATCCAAAAAAAAAAAAAAAATTATCCGGGCTTGGTGGCGGACGCCTGTAGTCCCAGCTACTAGGGAGGCTGAGGCAGAAGAATGGCTTGAACCCCCGGAGGCGGAGCTTGCAGTGAGCCCAGATAGCGCCACTGCACTCCAGCCTGGGTGACACAGCGAGGTTCTATCTCAAAACATAAAAACAACAAACAAACAAACAAACAAAACCTGCATCTTGCATTTATGAGTCCTTAAGGCCATTGGTGTGCCAAGAGCGAAATGTGGTAGTGGTCTGCCTCAGGTTCAGGCAATAAAAGGGTGCACTGTCTGTAGAAGTTTATAAATAATAATGAAACACTATAATTCAGACTCCTGGGTATAACCCCATGCATCAACAACTCAAAACGACAGCAGTCAAAATTTTCAGTACCTACATTTCTTTTCTGATCATTGTTATTGTTCATCTTATTTCATAATTATTGCTAAATTTCTTTTAACCTATAGAGGAGATGCTGTGAACAGTATTGTTTTATGTAGGGGAGGCACCATATAAACTCTACCTTTTTACATTTGTTTTTACCACTTCCTCACTCCTTGCCCTAACTTTATACCCATTAAAATCTGCAGAAAGTTTCTCAGTTTGAATGTCATTGCACAATAAACTTTTTCTGCTTGACTAATGCACTGGACTCCTAAATACCTATGCCATTTTCAGTTAACTTCATTCATTTCCAATTCACATAATGTATGGCAGCTTGGTTATGTTCGTACAAGTCTTATTTTGTCCTAACTGTAAACCATGATGAAGAAATATTTTATATATTATAATCTCTGTGTTCCCATAGAGTCTACATTGTTCTACATTATTCTACATTCAATATTCATTAATTTAACAAATATTTATTGAGGACATTGTATGTTTTAGAACTTCAAGGTTAAAAAGACAAAAATAATAAGATTGCCATTCAGAAAGACAGAATAGTGCTAGTAATAGTAAATGTTGTGAAAAACATTCTAAATATATTATTTTACTTACTCCTCCCAACATTGGGAGCTATGTAAAAGTACATCATTTTTGAAGTTAAGACAATGCAAACAGGAGTTGTTACTTGTCCATGATGCTAAAATAAAAGGCAAACTCAGCATTTTATAATTTTATCCTAGATACATGTTATTGTAAAAACAAGACTAGTAATAGATAATCGGTGGGAAAACTGTATATATTTTTCTAGAATTGTGCATATAGTATTTATCTGCTTGGGGAAATATTTTGAACATGGCTTACTTAAGTAAAATTTAATCTTATACTTTATTACATTAGTTCCTGTTTCTCATTTTCCTTCTCTGATTTTTAGAATATTAAGAATTTTCTCTTTTTAAATAAGACTTGATATAGAAAGCATGACATTCCTGAAAAATATATTTGAATATCTAGTTACTTGAAGTTATAATTAAAAGTGACTTTAAACTCTTTTCTTTATAGATAAAAGGGGCTTGCTCTTGGCTTGTTATTTCAAGAATATACAAGTATCTATTTTTCATTTATAAAATACTAAAGAAACTTCATAAAACATTTTAAATAACAGAAGATCAACCTTAAGAGAAGAAATATCAGGTTTAAGATTCCTTTGCATATCCTTATTCCTGTGATTCCTGACGAATGATGTTTTACAGAGTTTAGAAATTCTGAAAATAAACAGTGGCTGAAAGTACACAGCAAATAGGACATTAACACAGGGAATCATCTCATGAAGCTCATCCTCAAAGACCAAAAGTCAGATTTCAAACCTTTAAAAATAAATGAATTTACTTGGATTCAAATCAAACCACAGTAAAAAATAAACTTTATTTTAGGAAATACCTTTTGAAATGTTCTAAGCATAGCCACTTAACTTTTTAAAAATAGCATTAGCAGAGAGACCCTTTTTTTTAGTATCCAATTAAGGTATGACTCATTGTTCACTTGGAAAAGTGCGGATTTTGAACTATTCCCTTTTAAAATCGTTGTCTACATTTTTCCATCTTAACATAGAAATCATTTCAACCAGACATAAAAAAATAAACACGCAGAATATGTCTCAGACTTTCAAAACAATTTTTTTTTTTCTGAGAATGATATATTTTTACTTTAGGTTTCTTTCAAATGCATACAGAAGCAACCTGTAGATTCTTACTAAGAATATCGAAAAGAAACTATTATTGGTTCCATTAAATAATTTAGTTCTAAATACTATTGATGTCACAAATTTGGAAAATGTGGACCTCGAGTATTCTCTACATTTTAGGAATGCTCAATTATTCAAACTAACCCCCAAAATTGAAGATGGTCAGGTCAAAGCTGTCTCTTTTCTTTTCCTCTTTGCCACACCTACTTGTCTCATATTTGTTAGGGTCAAGTTCCTGCTAGTTTTGCTATATACTTTTAATATGCTATGCAGAAAAGGGCACTGTTTCACCTCCAGTCACTAACATTTTTAACACGAATAAATATGTGTGGATCCATTAAACAGGCTGTATCAGACCAAAATGTGTTTCCTATTACAAGTTTTATACTTCTAAACAGTATGTGAGTCCCACTGTTTTCAATGATAATATATTAAATTTTTACTTATATGTCAGGAGGAAACCATTTACACCAAACCAAATGAGCTCATCTCAAATGCTATTGTTATTATTATTGAGAAGGAATTTTGCTCTTGTGCCCCAGGCTGGAGTGCAATGGTGCAATCTTGGTTCACGGCAACCTCTGCTTCCCAGGTTCAAGCAATTCTCCTGCCTCAGCCTCCCAAGTAGCCGGGATTACAGGCACCTGCCACCATACCTGGCTAATTTTTGTGTGTGTGTATATATATATATATACACACACTGGTCTCCAACTCCTGACCTCATCTGCCTGCTTCAGTCTCCCAAAGTGCTAGGATTACAGGCATAATCAGTACCCCTGACCTCCAAATGTTATTATTGAAAGGACTTCTTGTTGTGTTGGTAAGTCAACTATATTAAGTTTCCAACAGTATTCCTGGGGAATTTTTTTTCTATGAAGTTTTTTCAACAGTAACTACAAGCAAAACTAAACATTAAATATATTGACTTTTCTGTTGAGTTTTGTATTATTGTGAATCAAATGGAGAGAGTGAGAAAAAAAAAATAGAGAAAATGAGGAGGAACCCAAAGTATTCTGAGTGAGAGATTTATGTTCTGGTCTTTTGCTGTTATTTAAGAGAAGGATTAACAATAATGCTTCAGTGGTTTTCTAATTTAAATTAGCGTACTTGCTAACAGAATAATCCCATCTAGGCCATTCAAAAGACACAGGAAGGGCCCCAAAATTCAAATAATTAGAGATTGCATACATAATTTTTGGAATTCTCTATTATGTAGCATTTTGGATAATTGATGTTCATTTATAGTAACTGTATAACCATGTAGTCTTAATTAAAAATAAATTGATATACATTTTTGGGGGACATAGAGAGAATGCTCTAATTTTTATAAATGTACCTTTAAAAACAAAAGTTTGAAGAACTTGGAGAATTCAAGTTTTCCATATTCTAATAGGTAGGTAATGTTTATATGGCCTTAAACTTTACTGACTTTTTCTCCATATTTAAGATAGGGATTAGCACTGCAATTCTTCTGTTATCACAGAATTTCATGTTCGAAATTCACATAATTCTGGAGAAAGAGGCATCTCAGAAAGGTGAGTTGACATTACACAGTGGATTTTCCCTTAGGATATTTGCTGACTCTGGGAATAGGTTAAGAGACTGAAGAGCCAGGCAAAGGGCCTGGACAGAAAATGACTAAGGAGAATCCAAGAAGTGAGCAATGTGTGCATGTGCATGTGGGTGTGTGCGTGTGTGTGTTTGTTCTCACAAGGACTTTAATCACTTCATTCTTAATTCCTCAAACACTATGCCTAGGTTAGTTCAGATTTTAGTGCACTTATATAGGATTTAAATAAAAATAAGACCAGGTTTCCAAATAGGGTTGTAAGTGTAGAAATATGAAATAATCAAATATCCCTTAAGAGTATATATGAGGAATGTTCTAATTCTCTAAATGATTATTTTTTCAGTGTGACCAGTGGATTACCAGACCATATTTGCTTCTAAACAGTCATGGGTCTTAAATTATCACAAAAACTTCCTTGATTAACAGTTTGTTAATGATACACTACAAATCTCAATGTTAGTAAAATGCTTTAAAACAACAATATGCAAATGAAAGTTATTTTTATTTTGATTATTATTAAGACAAAACTATATAGTCTAGGTACATCTCTAAACAGATGAAGATACATATATCACTTTATGCAGAGCCTTAATATTCAGCATCTTCCAAGACTAAAACATAGTTCTATATTCCTTGAAAATAGTTTAAGAAAGTTCAACCTAAATTTTCTGGAACTTCCTTACTAATTTATTTTATTTTAACGACTTTGAAATTTCTTCACTTTTCATGGTTTATTGAATAATTATTGTGTTATTAAAGGTTTTCAATATACCCCTTATGTGAAATAGACCTTATTTTCTATAACTGGTTAGATTAGAATCTTTTTATGCTTTTGAAAATTCAAGTCATCAGTTAACAATTGGGTAATCTCTGATTTCCCATTAACCTACGACTCTTGTTTTTACCACATGTATTAGCCATTTTATTATCATGTATTTATTAGATTAGGTGCTTTTGCAGACTCAACCTATCTATACTGGAAAGAAAAAGAAGCCTCCCATCACAGATTTTGTTTTCTTTGGAGTATGTGAAGAAAAAACATGTAAGCAAGGTATGAAATATAACAGTAATTAAAACTGTAAAATAAAAACGAGGCCAGTTGCGGTGGCTTATACCTGTAATCCCAACATTTTGGGAGGTCGAGGTGGGTGGATTACTTGAGGTCAAGTGTTTGAGACCAGCCTGAACATCATGGTGAAACTCCCTCTCTAAAAATACAAAAATTAGCCAGGCATGGTGGCACATGCCTGTACTCCCAGCTACTTGGAGGCTAAGGGAGGAGAATCACTTGAACCTGGGAGGCAAAGGTTGCAGCAAGCTGAGATCGCGCCACTGCCCTCCAGACTGAGCAACAGAATGAGACTCCATCTCAAAGAAGAAAAAAAAGCTGTAAGGTAAAAATGAAATAAATTAACTTAAAAAGGAAGCATGAAAACAACTTCTCTTTATATAAGGCTATCAGTGAAGTCTTCTAAGCAGAAGACGGGAGTCCATTTCTACAATATTTATTTTATTTCTAGCTTTTTTATTTATATGTAAATACAAAAGTGTTTCAAATTTCCAGTAGTGTTAACTCTTTCTTTTATTTTAAAGTATTTCCTTTTTTTTTTTTTTTTTTTTTTTGAGACGGAGTCTCGCTCTGTAGCCCAGGCTAGAGTGCAGTGGCCGGATCTCAGCTCACTGCAAGCTCCGCCTCCCGCGTTCACGCCATTCTCCGGCCTCAGCCTCCCGAGTAGCTGGGACTACAGGCGCCCGCCACCGCGCCCGGCTATTTTTTGTATTTCTTAATAGAGACGGGGTTTCACCGTGTTAGCCAGGATGGTCTCGATCTCCTGACCTCGTGATCCGCCCATCTCGGCCTCCCAAAGTGCTGGGATTACAGGCTTGAGCCACCGCGCCCGGCCTTTTGGTTGTAATGTAACTCTACTGAGTCATCTAGAACACACACACACACACACACACACACAATGAGATTCAAATTAGAACTACAATAATTTTATCAGTTAATTAACTTTCATTTTGCAACATTTAATCTTTACAGTTAGAAATTCAGGATGCTTCTCCACTTATTTTCTTATTAAAAATTCTCCAAGGATTTGTACAATATCATTTTATTTGAATTGATTTCATAATTTTCTGGTATAAAAGATTAGTCTTTCAATTTAATTCTAATGCATTATTATTGAAGCATAGAAACTGCATTTTTGTAGGATTGTCTTAAATATTGACATCTTGCTGAATTTATTATTTTTATTGCACTTCTGTTTCTCTCTCTCCCAGAATCTTCTGGGAATGCAATATTACCCTTTGTGTACATGTGTATGTATGTTCAGTATGTGGATGTATTTATGTGTGTGTGTGTGTGTTTGCTTTATGTCTGATTGCATTTCTAGAACTTCTAAAATATCAATGGTAATAATGAGAATTCTTGTTTGGTTTTTACTCTTCCTGTTCCTATGCAGTAATGTAAGATATTCATTGAGGCAATATACAGCCTTCAGATAATAGAGGAATATATAAGCCCTCTTAACTGTGATATCCTTTTAAATGTAATAAACACGAATATTTTCTTCCTCCTGCTACTGGCTTCTGATGCTATTTTTGTGTTATCTGTCCACGTGATCTTTAGATTTCATGTTCTATTTCCTGTCATAGTCTTGCCATTTGGATGTGGAAACAGATTGCCTTTTTACTTAGACTCCTGGCATACACTTAGTTGGAAAGGACTTTGTATTCTGATTCTATCCACTTAATTTGCCTATTAGTCATGCTGTGCAAACAAGCTTTGGCTCAGGGACTCAACTTTGAACAATTCCATTCAACCAACATTCCTATGCCATAGAAAGAATCAAAAGTGATCTATTTTTGGTGAAAGGCTAATTGGAATTTTTGTATCACTTACATAATAATCACTAAATTGGTAATTGTGATCAGTTTATAGGCAAGTTGTACTTTATTCTCATTGAGATATACTATTTGATAGATACAAATTATAACAAATATTCAAAATGTTTGACACAATAAATGATACATTAAAAATTTCAGCTATGTGAAAATTTATGTCCACCTTCCTAAGACAACTCAAGAAGCATAAGTCAGAAACATGACAGCATCAATGTAAGACAGTATTCAGTAAAACCCACTATTTTCTGTTGTATTATAAGTCTGTTATTTCTTTTTGAAAATTAAGGAATGATACTCAGGGTCGGGTCAGGCTGCCTCAGCTCCACTTCAAAACTCTATTTTTGGTATAAGTGGATGTTTCTCTCTTCCCCTTTTCTTATGAAAGTTACTGAAAACATACTGTTCTGATGTCACTATTATTTTTTCTTCTCCCAGCATACTAGTCAGATTCTGATTTCTTTTTAAAGTTGAAGTAACTGCAACAAAGTATATATATATTTTTCTGAACCTCTCCCCAGAGGAGGAGCTAATGTGCTTCCTCTATCAAGGTGACATGACTGTCTCTCTTCCTGATCCTTAAGTTTATACTTTATATCAATTTGACCTCAGTTGTGTGACACTTTCAAGTAAAATAATACAGTTTCAGCAACTAAGAATAAAATATTTTGTGAAAATTGTTTTATGCTTGCACCTAGATTTCAAATTCTGGTTGCCAAGAGAAATGATCTGAACCATCATCCAAAAAACTAAGTAACACATGTTATAATAATATTCTTACTGTTAAGATTTCAGATTCCATACCCTAAGTGTCTGATTTGCCTTGGCCAGTTAGAGCGCAACCTCCTACAGAACTTCCCACTTGTTTTTCAGAATGAAATGACCATTGCTAAATAACTAGCACTGCATATATACTTTCAAAATCTGTGTCTCCATATTTTTAGATTTACCTACCTCATTTGAAAATAGTCATCATTTCTACATCTTCACTGCTTTAAAAATGTCCAGTTAGATAAAATAGTACATGCCATTGAAATAGTAGAAAAGTATGAAAAATTTAAAACATAACTAATTAGATCTTATTCTAAGATTTGCAAATAAATTCCTTTTTATATACAGCACCTCACTCAGCTTTTATAAATCAGTTTCCTCATCTCCTCTACTTATGGCGTTAATACAAGAAGACATCTAAAATATTTGGAAAAAGGTATGCGAATACAAATTAGTAGAAAATAGTTCAGTGCGTCTTAGTGGAACAGGACAGAGGTGGATTCTCTTAGAAAATGAACTGCACTGGCACTCCTGGGCAGTTACAAGTCACATATGAACAAGATTCTCACATTGTTTACCCATTTGCCTCCCTCACTCTCTATATTCAGATGCCTAATATACTATCAGAATTTCTAAAAGTGAACTCCTGGTCTCTTAGCTAATTCACTTCTTTACCAGCATCTTAATCCATTTTAGTTAATGACAATTGTATATTTCTAATTACTCAAGCTTGGAGTCATCTCTGAAACCATTTTCTTTCATATCTTCTATCCATCCCATAAGAAATTTTTATTGGCTCTATTTACAAATCACATTCAGAACATACCCCGTTTTCATCACTTTTATGGCTAACACCATCATCAGAGCTGTCATTATCTTTCACCAAGACTACTACAATTACTTTGTATCTTTCTGCTTTCATTTTTGCCCTACTATTTCACAAATATATTTTTGAAAGAGCAGCCAGAGGGTCCATATAACTTAATGATCCCGCTCAATGCCACTTCATATATACCTTAGGGTAGAAATGAAAGATCTCAAAATGGTCCTTAGGTTTTCTCCACTACTATTCTGACCTCATTTCCTAATTCTATCTTCTTTTCTTATTATGGTCCAGACACAAGGGCCTTATGATATTTCATGAAAATGCAAACCTTTTGCACTGGATATTTTTGTTTTTTCTTTATGCCATCCTCTCCCAGATGTGTCTATTTCTTAACTCCTTTGATCCTTTGCAAAAAGTCACCTTGCTGAACACTGTGAAAGTGGACCAACTCCCATGTTCCAAGATTCTTCATTCATCTTACTCTGCTTTATTTTTGTCCGTAACACTTATTATCTTCTCATAAACTGTACACTTTACTTTCTCCAGTCTCCTTCAACTAGAACATGAGTGTCACAAGGACTGAGAATTGCATTTGTTTTAGTTGCTGCTATATTCCAGAGTCTGGAACAATGCTGGAACAAATAAATATTTGTTCAGTGAATGAAGAAGTAAAATATTTGACATGAAGTTACAGAATTGAATGGATTTGATAATGCTGTGGTTTGATGACCCATCTTGTCTGAAAATAACATTGATATTTTTAAAACATTGATGGCATTTGGAAATTGAACCAAAGATGGGGATAATCAAATTCCCTGTTTCCAGCCCTTTGTTTCTAAAAATAGGCTAGAATTAGAGTATACTCTGATAATTAAATTTTTATAACATTATTAATATGGCCATGGTAACCTTCTTAATTATTTCTATAAATTATTTGAGGAAAATTCAAAATGTAACCAAACAGGGCCTCACAACAACGGAAGTATGAATGTGTGGTTTTGCTTTTTAATATTTTAATATTTTGATTTTTGCTTCTGAAGTAAAGTGCAAGCAAAAAAAGTCAGTGAGAAAGGTCTACATTTTCATGAAATAAAAATCAGGAATGGCCATTGTGTCTGGAACATAATAAAGAGAAGTGTATTATTAGAAAATGATGTGAGAAAGGTAGTGGGGGTAAATTTTGGATAATTCTGATATCTTCTATTCTTACCCTGGGATACATCTATGTTAATATGCATGTTTGTCATACACACAGAAACACACACACATGCACATATGAGTTAAGTTCTGAAATCATGCATTTAAGATACAATCAAGTTTTAGTTACTTACTGCTAACTAGAGATACAGAAAAAAATATATATCTACAGCTAAAATAAATATAATTGTATCTACAATCTCTTTTGTAGCAACAACTCTCATGTGTGTATACATATATATAATATAATATACATATATATTTTTTATATATATATATATTTTTTTGAGGCGTATTCTTGCTCTGTTGCCCAGGCTAGACTGCAGTGGCACAATCTTGGCTTAGTGCAGCCTCTGCCTTCTGAGTCCAAGCAATTCTCCTGTCTCAGCTTCCCAAGGAGCTGGGATTATAGGTGCCCGCCACTGTGCCTGGCTAATTTTTGTATTTTTAGTAGAGATGAAGTTTCACCATCTTGGCCAGGCTGGTATCGAACTCCTGACCTTGTGGTCCACTCACTTCGGCCTCCCAAATGCTGGGATTAGAGGCGTGAGCCACTGCACCTGGCCCCTTGTTGCATATTACTATTATTATTATTTGAGATGGAGTCTCACTCTGTTGCCCAGGCTGGAGTGCAGTGGTGTAATCTTAGCTCACTGCAAGCTCTGCTTCCCAGTTTCACTCTATTCTCCTGCCTCAGCCTCCCGAGTAGCTGCGACTATATTCTGCTGCCTCAGCCTCCCGAGTAGCTGGGACCACAGGTGCCCACCACCACGCCCAGCTAATTTTTTGTATTTTTAGTAGCAGTGGAGTTTCACCATGTTAGCCAGGATGGGCTTGATCTCCTGACCTTGTGATCCACCTGCCCCGGCCTCCCAAAGTGCTGGGATTACAAGCATGAGCCACCATGCCTGGCCCACTTGTTGTATATTATTAAAAGTATTTCCCAATCCAACAAGTATATTTGCAAGATAATTTTCTTCTCTAGTGATTGTTTTTGTCTGTTACTTACATACACATGATTGAAAAACTGTCCAGAAATTCAGGTATCCGGATATCTGTCATGACAGAAAAAATAGAGAAAATACTATTTTTTCTATTTTAATATTCTGCTTCATTTTAAAATTGTGCTATGATCTGAATATCTGTGCCCCAACAATATTTATATGTTGAAATCCTAAACCTAAGTTGATGGTGTTAGGAGGTAGGGTCTTTGTGGAGATGATTAGGTCATAAGGGCAAAGCCCTCAGAAATAGGAGCAGTGCACTTATAAAACAGGCTCAAGAATGTTCATTCTCCTGTTCACCATGTGACAGCAAGCGAGAAGGCTTATCTATGAGAAGGCAAGCCCTCGCCAGACGTGGGATCCTCTGCTGCCTTGATTATAGACTTTCCAGTCACCATAACTGTGA
Source organism: Papio anubis (assembly GCF_008728515.1). Taxonomy (NCBI): domain Eukaryota; kingdom Metazoa; phylum Chordata; class Mammalia; order Primates; family Cercopithecidae; genus Papio; species Papio anubis. The sequence continues at coordinate 63,541,383 of NC_044990.1, read as the reverse complement.
GAAAGAAAATTCTGTTGCTTATGAGCCACCCAGTTGACAATACTTTGTTATAACAACCAGAAAAAACTAAGACAAATTGATTTGGTAGCCTAGATTCACCAAGTTATATTGGGGGAATCCACTCCCAGTATTTCAGTGTAGGTTCTTCCTATTTTCCCTAAGTGTGAGAAATAAATAGAAAGAGTACGAAGAGAGGAATTTTACAGCTGGGCCTCGGGGGGTGACGTCACATATTGGTAAGACCATGATGCCCACCTGAGCTGCAAAACCAGCAGGTTTTTATTAAGGACTTTAAAAGGGGAAGGGGTGAATGAACAGGGAGAATAGTCACAAAGATCACATGCTTCAAAGGGCAAAAAGAAGAACAAAGATCACATCCTTCTGAGGCCAATAAAGATCATACGGCAAAGGGCAAAGCAAAGATTACAAGGCAAAGGGCGAAATAACTCCTGATAAGGCTCTATGTTCAGCTGTGCACATATTGTCTTGATAAAGATCTTAAACAACAGAAAACAGGGGTTGAGAGCAGAGAACTGGTCTGACCTAAAAGTCACCAGGGTGGGATTTCTTCCACACCCTAATAAGCCTAAGGGTACTGCAGGAGACCAGGGCATATTTCAGTCATTATCTCTACTGCCTAAGACAGACACTTCCAGAGCGGCTGTTTATAGACCTCCTGCCAGGAATGCATTCCTTTCCCGAAGTCTTAATTATTATTATTCCTTGCTAGGAAAAGAATTCGGCGATATCTTCCCTATTGCACATCCGTTTATAGGCTCTCTGCAAGAAGAAAAATATGGCTCTATTCTGCCCAACACCGCAGGCAGTCAGACCTTACAGTTGTCTTCCCTTGTTCCCTGAAAATTGCTGTTATTCTGTTTTTTTTTTTCAAGGTGCACTGATTTCATATTGTTCAAACACACATTTTACAATTGATTTGTACAATAGTGGTCCTAAGGTGATGTACATTATCCGCTTATGAAGATAACAGGATTCGGAGATTAAAGTAAAGACGGGCATAAGAAATTATAAGAGTATTATTTGGGAGCTGATAAATATCCATGAAATCTTCACAATTTATGTTCCTCTGCCACAGCTCCAGCCAGTCCCTCTGTTTCGGGTCCCTGACTTCCCACAACAAAGCTAAAAATAATCATTAAATTTAAACTACTTTTATGAAATTGCTTTTTATAAATTCAGTTTTATTCTAAATAATGAATGCATGACTGTACAACATAGAGTAATAAATACAATAAAATATTTTTACTTTTCATGTGAATATATTAAAAACCAAAATATATAAATTGCATATAAAGATTAATAAATGTAATGTCTGGTTATAAATATTCAATGATTTCTGATATGAGTATTATTAACTCTTTTATTTCCTGGAGTTTACTCATTGACTAGAATTTTGAAATGTGAACTTCTTTTCTGCTACCAATTTACAGGATAATAATAGCTCATTTCTTCAGTAACTACAAAATTACATATATTGTTAGAATATAATTTTAATAAAATATGTGATTCAAGAAAAGCAATTTATACTCTCAAACGTCCTTTGAATACAATTTTTGGTATCTTTGTTCTGATACTCCTATCATGAATTATTTATTTAAAAAATCATATTACCAAATAGATGTCGCAGCTCTGAGTATAAAAATCAGAACTATGCATGTAGTTTTAGGAACAAATTCAACTGTAATTGTCATTCAAATTTATTATTAATTTTTTTGATGGAAAAAAATGTTCTGAATAAAAGGTCCTGAATTAAAGGCTGACTTGGGGAAATTTATCTGATTATTATGCATACTTTTTTAGTAAAAGAACTCCATATGTCTTGACTGGATGTCAATTTTAGGTGACAGTTTTCAGCTTTAGCAGGCAGACACCTTTGCTAGTGTTCCAATACTTTTACTGTGTAAAATCATACAAAAAAAAGATATATATTACCAAAATTATTTTAGGTTTCAAACCATTGGACAGAGTTAGGGTAAAAATCAAGAAATGTCAATTTCTTGGGGAAATATATATAACAAATAATTTTGGTATATATATTTTGGTAATAAATATTTATAACCTAGCAGATAAAAAAATTAGCAAAAAAGATTTGAGAGTTACTTAATAAAATAGGCTTGTTCACTGTTGTTTTTCCTTATTTTTTTACTAAGAAAATTGCAACGAAAAGCTCTAAATAATAGCCTTTCTTATTAGATCAGTTTTATATTAACTGTATTTGTCTAAGTGCTTCTTATTCTATATTTCACTTTCCATTTAAGAATATAACAATCCATTATTATATAAAAACAAGGAAAGGTTATTACATGTCTTTTTTAAGGTGTGACCTAATTTTAGATTTTACTACTTTTTATAAATACTACTTATAATTTCACTGGAAATTCAGAGTAAATCAACAAAATAGTTCTACATTTATGGAAAATAAGCTCTACCTGTAACAGCTGAAAATAACAGAACTATTACGCTTATAACACTTCGGTAGAAATATTGATAAAAGGTTACAGCTAACAATGTTAAAGACCATAATTGCAAACTGAAAAATTCTTAAAACGTAACAAAATGTTTTTGATGCAAAAGAGATAAATTAGCTTTTTATCATTTTTCTTTAATCAAATTGACTATAAAAATATTTGATTAAATTATGGTATGTAACCTAAATTAATATTTAATTTTGTGCATTTATTTAGGCAGCATTTCCTACCAACAAAGATTTTGCTTGTCTCTCAAAGATCATATTAACAGAGACATCTTCCATGAAGCCTTCTGAAAGTGAATGGTATTTGAAGTTCTATGATATTCTTTTTCATTGCATGAGGAAGATGCAATTACAAATTTTAAGAAAAACAAAAGTCTCTTTTATGTACATACATTCTATGTGTCTGGTACTATTATATATGTGCCAGATACTCTCATTTTAAATTTTAAGAATAACAAAATCATTTTTTCTTCATTCTCATATACATAATCATTTATTATGTGCCAGATATATATATTCCTACTATGTGCCAGATACTCTTCTATGGCACATAATACTCACATTATAAAGCCCTATTACTGGTAGCATAAGGTAGGTATCTAATTAAAACCTGATTGAATGAATGAATAAATGCATGCAATCTAGGTTGTTAGATGATGATGGTCAAGTTTTGTTTTTTTTCCTAAATGTGTGAACATGAATAACTGAGTTACATCTTTCTCCCTTCATTTTCTAATCAGCAAAATGGGTTCACACATTGTCCTATATGATTCTCAAACTTTCTGTGGCACATATTTTGAGAAACTTTAAAATTTTAAGATAGCAAAAGATTTTTCATTTAATTATTTCTTAAATAAGTTAATTCATTTCAAGGCACAATCACTTTAGTATTAACACAGCCTTTGTATGAAGTAGAAATAACTAATGTCCGAGGCATCTGTTAGCTCATCCCAATTATCCCTTAGTGGGAAGAAAAAAAATCAGTCTGACAGTTTTCACCCTCTGCTATACAATTAGGGGAAAATAACTGGTACCAATCTCCTTAATTTTTTTCTAATGATGGAATGATTAAAAGCACTCTCTAAATTAATAAAAGTTTTACATATGCAAATTTAATAATGATTACTATCGTCATGAAAAGCATCACTATTTGTCTTAGGTGGTTTATTTTACAGTGCTATGTGTGATAAAATATTGGCCTAGACATTCATAAATCTTTTCTTATGCTGATATGTGTAATTCCAAGTTCCTGACTTTACTTTTTAATAGTTCATCAGTAAATTTAGTACAGCTGAGACACTTGTGCTATGGAAAAGGCAAGGGGAAGGAAGTAGGTGGTAGTGAAAATAACATTTAAATTATATGTATATTTATGGAAAGAAGCAAACATATGCAGAAAGACAAGTAAACAAGTGGAATATTTAACATTAGATACTGCAGTCTATTTAATGTCCTGATATGGTTTGGTTCTGTGTTCCCACCCAACTCTCATCTGAAATTGTAATTCCCACGTGTGGAAGGAGGGACATGATGGGAGCTATTTGGATCACGGGGACAGTTTCCCTCATGTTGTTTTGGTGATAGTGAGGGAGTTCTCAAGAGATCTAATGGTTTAAAAGTGGCAGTTTTCCCTGTACTCTTTTTCTCTCCTGCCACCATCTAAGGCTTGCCTTGCTTCCCCTTCACCTTCTGCCATGATTTTAAGTTTTCTGAGGCCTCCCCAGCCATGCAAAACTGAGTCAAACTCTTTCCTTTATAAATTGCCTAGTCTCAAGCAGTTATTCATAGCAGTGTGAAAAAAGACTGATACATGTCCTATATATACTATTTTTGGAAAATACTTTTTGAGATTTATTTTTGAGAAGAACAAAGTTTTAAAATAATGATTGTAAAACAATAGTTCCATGTGGTTAAATACACTTTTTAAAAATTTAAGTAATTTATGTAAAAAAAAGATAGTTAAAGAGTCTAGGCACTCTGCACATGTAATTTTTATGAGGATTAGTGATAGCTAAGCATGACAGAGGATACTTTATGCACTCTTGAAAATGCTACAACTCTTTTAAAAGCATTTTATTTACTTATTTTTTAAGTCAATACTGGGAAAAGTCTCAATATTTTTTTAAATAACATTAAATACTTGCGTTTATATATATATGCCTTTCAAGTTGATTGTTTAATGTTGTCTGTATCTTCAAATTATATATTTATATTTACACATGCAAAGCATTTAGGAGCCAAACTAGGCAGTTTATTTAAAATCATTATTTTCTTCTAGCAATATATAAACAATGATTTGTTTAGAAGACTCATAAATTTAATTAGTAGATACTTAAGTATGTAGATTTAAAAGAATCTATTTCTTGTTGTATAATTATATGATTCCTTTTAATTTAACATTTCCAGATTGTATATCTAAAAATATTTCAGAAATATAAAATATTAATATATTAAAATAATGGAAATGTAATGTGATTCAACTTGCAGTACTAGTGGTATCAATTTTAAAGTAAGATAATAGTCAACTTTCAATAAAGGTAGCATGTATTATTATTTTTTCCTTGCAAGTGTTTTATAAGTATTAAACAATTATAATGAAAATGTATAAGGAATAGTTTCATAGCAATTTACAAAATATAGTTTCTATGAAAACAATAGTTTCATAGAAGAAATAGAAAAAAAAGTAAAACTAAAAACACATTAAGTGTAGATACTTGCTATATATCATAAATTGAAAAAGGTAGAATGTGGCAGTCATACTACCAAGTGTATTTATTCATACTATGTTCAAATATTGTTTCTTCTCTTTGCATAACGAGAACTCTAGCAGTTTATGTATACTGAAAAATAGAATGCATTCAATGCAACGACCAAAATGACTCTTAAGCAAATCTTGGGAAACAAATTCAATTAAATTGTGGCCCTGAATAACTGATGCTTAAATGGATGTACTAAAAGCAATGGTAATGTAACTATAAGGTCTCTTGTCCTAGTGATGGCCAAGTTTGATTAAGTTGATATGATTCATTACTGATTTTCACTGTTCTTGGCCCCACAAAAGTCCTTCCTATATTTTTCTTATTTATCATGAGCTTCTCCTGTATAACCATCACAGAAGCCTGAATTAATTTTGGCTTAAATTTACCATATTTTCATTTCACACAGTACTGGCTCACAAGCCAACTATTTAACTTTACCTAAGGAAGAAAGCTGGAGGACATGTAGTCTGTATAAAGGCATTGAGAATTGGTCATATGGGTTCTGTATCATTTGTTCCTACAGGATTTGTATGAATTACGTGTTACCTTTAGAATCTGTCATCTCCTCTAACCTTAATCTTGTCCAGTGCATGTATACTCTTGTACATGTGTAAAAAAATTAAGCAAAATTTTCCAAGCTCATTCAGCTAATGTACATCTACAGATCCTACATTTAACTCAACTCTGCTTGATTCTCAATCCAGTTCCTTGTGTAATCATATTCAATTGCCTTATATGTATGCTTAATTTGCTTTCAATATGTCAAATTATAGTCATTATAAAACATATTTATTCTTTTTTTCCTATGACAAATTATACTCATTGCCACAATGACTAAGCATAGATTTCCTTTTTTTTTTTCAACTTATATTTTAGATACAGGGGGTACATGTGCAGGCTTGTTACATCCACATATTGCACCCAGGTAGTGAGCACACTACTCAACAGGTAGTTTTTTGACACACACCGTCCTCCCTACCTCATCACTGTAGTAGCCCACATTTTCTATTGTTCCCATGTTTATGTGCACATGTGCTGAGTGTCGATCCCACTTACAAGTGACAGCGTACAGTAAATGTTTTTCTGTTCCTCCATTCACTTCAGATTATGTCCTTCTGCTCCATCCATGTTGCTGCCAAAGACATGATTTTATTCTTTTTATGGCTATGTAGTATTCCACAGTGTACATGCACCATATATATATATATATATATATCACTCCAATACACTATTGATGAGCACCTAGGTTGATTTCATATCTTTGCTATTGTGAATAGTACAGCAATGAACATACAAATGCCTGTTTCTTTTTGGTACAGTGATCTATTTCCCTTTGGATATATACCCAATAATAGGATTGCAGGGTCAAATGGTAGCTGTGTTTTAAGTTTTTTAAGAAATCTCCAAAGTGTTTTCCACAATGGTTGAACTAATTTACATTTTCATGAACAGTTTGTATGTTTTCCTTGTTTCAGCAGCATCACCATCATCTGTTGTTTTTTGACTTTTTATAATAGCCATTGTGAATGATGTGAGGTGGTATCTCATTGCGGTTTTGATTTACCTTTCTCTGATGATTAGTGATAATGAGCATTTTTTTAAAAATGTTATTTGGACACTTGTATGTTTTGAGAAGTATCTGTTGAACCAGGAAGAGATTGAAACCCTGAATAGATTGATATCAAGCTCTGAAATTGAATGAGTAATAAAAAAAACAAAATTCTTATTAACTGAAAAAAGCCCTGGACCAGAAGAATTCACAGCTGAATTCTACAAGATGTACAAAGAAGAATTGGTACAAATCCTACTGAAAATATTACAGAAGATCAAGGAGGAGGGAATCCTTTCTAATTCATTTACAAATCTAGCATCAGCCTAATACCAAAATCTGGCAGAGAAAGGCAACAAAAGTACACTTCAGGCCAATATCGCTGATGAGCATAAACACAAATATCTTGAACAAAATACTAGTAAACAAAATCCAGCAACACCTCAAAAGTTAATATATCACAATCGCACAGGCTTTATTCTTGGGATGCAAAACTGGTTTGACATACACAAATCAATAAATGTGATTCACCATATATTAGTCCATTTTCATCCTGCTATAAAGAACTGCTTGAGACTGAGTAATTTGTAAAGGAAAGAGGTTTAATTGGCTTATAGTTCTGCAGGGCTGGAGAGGCCTCAGAGAACTTACAATCATGGTGGAAGGGGAAGCAAACACCTTCTTCTTCACATGGCAGCAGGAGAGATAAATGAGTGTCCAGCAAAGGGGGATGCCCCTTAAAAAACCATTAGATCTCATGAGAACTAACTCACTATCATGAGAACAGGATGAGGGAGACTGCTGCCATGATTTAATTATCTCCACCCGGTTTCTCCCACAATGGGTGGGGATTACAGGAACTACAATTCAAGGTGAGATTTGGGTGGGGACAGCCAAACCATATCATTCCTTCCCAAACCCCTTCCATATCTCATGTCCTCACATTTCAAAATACAAACATGTCCTTCCAATAGTCCCCCAAAGTCTTAACTTATTCCATCATTAACCCAAATGTCCAAGTCCAGAGTCTCATCTGAGACAAGTCGCTTCCACCTATGAGCCTGTAAAATCAAAAGCAAGTTAGTTACTTCCTAGATACAATGGGGGTACAAGCACTGGGTAAATATGCCTATTCTAAATTGGAGAAATTGGCCAAAACAAAGGAGCTACAGGCCCCATGCAAGTCTGAAAATCAATAGGGCAGCCACTAAACCTTAAGTTCCAAAATGATCTCCTTTGACTCTATGTCTCATATCTAGGTCATGCTGATGCAAGAAGTGAGCTCCCACAACCTTGGGCAGTTTTGCCCTTGTGGCTTTCCAAGGTATAGCCTCCCCTCCCAGCTGCTTTCATAGGCTGGCATTGAGTGTCTCTGGCTTTTGCAGTATAGAGTGCAATCTGTCTGTGGCCCTACCATTCTGGGGTCTGGAGGATGGTGGCTCTCTTCTCACAGCTCCACTAGGCAGTGCCCCAGTGGAGACTCTGTGTGTGGACTACAGCCCCACATTCCCCTTCCATACTGCCCTAACAGAGGTTCTCCATGAGGGCTTTGCCCCTGCAGCATACTTTTTCTTTGACATCTGGATGTTTCCATACATTCTCTGAAATAAAGGAGGGGGCTTCCAAACCTCAGTTCTTGACTTCTTGATACCTGCAGGCCCAACACCACGTGTAAGCATCCAAGGCTTGGGGCTTGCACCCTCTAAAGTAATGACCTGAGCTGTACATTGTCCCCTTTTAGTCATGGCTGTAGCTGAAGCAGCTAGGACGTGTGGCACCATGTCTTGAGGCTTCACAGAGCAAGGGGGCCCTGGGCCCAGCCTAGGAAACCATTTTTTTCCTCCTAGGCCTCTGGGCCTGTGATGGGAGGGGCTGCCATAAAGGTCTCTGACATGCCCTGGAGACATTTTCCCCATTGTCTTGGTAATTAACATTGACTCCTCATTACTTATGCAAATTTATGCAGTGGCCTTGAATTTCTCCCCGGAAAATGGGTTTTCCTTTTCTGTCGCATCATCAGCCTGCAAATTTTCCAAACTTTTATGCTCTGCCTCCTCTTGAATGCTTTGCCACTTGGAAATTTCTTCCCCAGGTACCCTAAATCATCTCTCTCAAGTTCAAAGCTCCACAGATCTCTAAGGCAGTGGCAAGATGCCACCAGTCTTTTTGCATAGTAAAAGTGACCTTTACTTGCATTTCCAACAAATTCCTCCTCTTCATCTGAGATCACCTCAGGCTGAACTTCATTGTCTATATCACTATCAGCATTTTGGTCAAAGTCATTCAACAAGCCTCTAAGAAGTTGCAGACTTTCCCGTATCTTCCTGTCTTCTGAGCCCTCCAAGTCTCTAGGAAGTTCCAAACTTTCCCACATATTCCTGTCCTTTTCTGAGCCCTTCAAACTGTTCCAACCTCTGCCTATTACCCAGTTACAAAGTTGCTTCCACATTTCCAGGTATCTTTATAATAGACCCCCACTGTACCAGTACCAATTTACTGTATTAATCCATTCTCACATTGCTATAAAGAACTGCCTACGACTGGGTAATTTATAAAGGAAAGAGGTTTCATTGATTCACAATTTGGCAGGGCTTGGGAGGCCTCAAGAAACTTACAACTATGGTGGAAGGGGAAGCAAACACGACCTTCTTCACATGATGCCAGGAGAGTGAAATGAATGCCTAGCAAAGGGGAAGCCCCTTTTAAAACCATCAGATCTCATTAGAACTCACTATCACGAGAACAGGTTGGGAATATCCGCACCCATGATTCAATTATCTTCACCTAGTCCCTCCCACGACAGGTGGGGATTATGAGAACTACAATTCAAGAGAGATGTTGGTGGGACACAGCCAAACCATATCATACAACATAAACAGATTAAAGACAAACACCATATAATCATCTCAATAGATGCAGTAAAAGTTTGTGATACAATCCAACAGCCCTTTATGATAAAAACCCATAAATGAGGCACCAAAGGAACGTATCTCAAAATAAGAGCCATCTATGACAAAACCACAGCCAACATCATACTGAACATGCAAAAACTGAAACCATTCCTCTTGAGAACTGGAACAAGACAAGAATGCCCACTCTCACCCACTCCTATTAAACATAAGACCAGAAGTCCTAGCCAGAACAATAAGGCAAGAGAAAAAAATAAAAGGCATCCAAATAGGAAAAGAAGAAAAACTCTCTCTTTGCTGACAATATAAATCTATACCTAGAATACCCTAAAGATTTCATTTTAAAATTTATTTACCTATGTAAAAATACAAGTGTAATTTCCTTATATGACATCATTTACAGTTACTTATAAATATCTTAATTATATTCAATATAGCTCTTTAAAGCAGTTATGAAAATATTATTGATGTATGTAACCATCAAACTAATCTGACATGCTTTGTCATGAATCATGTTTAAGATAGAATCATGTGTCCAGACAAGGTGGCTCATGACTGTAATCCCAACACTTTGGGAGGCCAAGGTGGGTGAACCACCTGAAGTCAGGAGTTCAAGACCAGCCTGATCAATGAGGTGAAACCCTGTCTCTACTAAAAATACAAAAAATAGCCAGGCATGGTGCTGGGTGCCTGTAATCCCAGCTACTTGGGATGCTGAGACTGGAGACTCACATGAATCTGGAGGCAGAGATTGCAGTGAGCTGAGATCTTGCCACTGCACTCCAGCCTGGGTGACTGAGCGAGACTCTATCTCAAAAAAAAAAAAAAAAAAAAGATAGAATTATGTAAACATTATTATACTTACATGCATTTGAGACCTAAAATGGAGTAGTGTTTCAGATATGTAGCCTTCATTAATGGTAGTGTGGATTTAAATCTCAGGCTTCTTACCCAAAAAAAGTCAACTAGCATAATTTCTAGTTACTGGCCCATTGTACTTGAGTTAGAGCATTCAAACTTTTATTATTACACATAGAAGCATTAATCTCTGTATGTGGTTTGTAAGTGTTTTAAGTAGACTTTAAAAAGTAAGGGTAAGAGTGAGAAACACTAACTCATTAAGCATTTCATTACGTGTTGTTGCATGTGTAGATTTATTATTGAATAGAAATTGTTGCTGATATTTAAATTATATATATTGTTTTACTATCTGGACACTTTATCTTCACAGGCATTCATTATTTTTATAAAAAAGTGATTTTTTTCTTTGCAATTTTATTAGCATAGTTAAGCGAAGAATTTTGTTAGTATATGCAAACATCACATCTATGTAGACACAGCCTTATAAATGGCCATCTGTCACTATACATGAAGCCACATAGCACATATTGAGCTTCAAAGCACATACGTACATGGATGTCTTAGCAGCTAAAATGAATGAACGGGAGATGAGGAATGGGAAAATCATATACACAAACTTCTTAAAGAGGATGAATTGTCTGGGTGCAGTGGCTGACACCTGTAATCTCAGCACTTTAGGAGGCCAAGGCCAACTCCTGACTTGAGGTCAGGAGTTCAAGACCAGCCTGGCCAACGTGGTGAAACCTCATCTCTACTAAAAATACAAAAAATAGCTGGGCATGGTCACGGGTGCCTATAATCTCAGCTACTGGGGAGGCTGAGGCAGGAGAATCACTTGAACCTGGGAGTCGAGGTTTCAGTGAACCAAGATCGTGCCATTGTACTCCAGCCCGGGCAGCAAGAGCGAAACTCCATCTCAGTTAAAAAAATAAAAGAAGAAGAAGAGGAGATGGATTATTTAAAAAATAAAAAATTACATATACATAATTCTTAAAGAAGATTTTCTTCCTTCTTTTCAATTCCTATTTGACAAGCAGGAAGACAATCTACTGGTAACATTTCAATATTGAAGCATAGAAGACATGTTGTGTCCTTCAAACAAAAACACTCAGAGTTTCTCTTCTTTGTTTTCCAATCAGCCCTTTCAACCTAATTCTAGGGAGGAAAGCTTAGCGTCCAGACCACTTACTGCTCATATTCTGGAGTCCAGAGTGTAGAACATCACGGTCTAGGGCAGCTTGGTTTGTGTTAAGCCCATACATGTGTCTATGTATGTTAGTAGGGTAAAAATCATACATTTTTCACATATATACAAAAGTAGGACATTTATACACACAAGGCACAAAATAAATTTTTTGGCTCTTATTTCCAGTGGAAAGATTGACTGGCAGCCTATATATAATATTTAGTTCTTTAGTTCTGGGGCAAGGAGAAGTCTAAAACAGTAAAGAATATTTCCTATTTATTTTACATTGTGTGGTATCACAATACACGTACACACAGACACAATCACACAAATACATATTGGTACATCTCTGTAGAGCCTATGAATACTATAATAAGATTAAAGGCTTGTTTTTAAACTATCGAGGTATACTGATATCACGCTAGACAACAGTATAACTGAACTGTAACAATTTCACCAAATGGAATAAGCTATTTGTTTTTCTCTTCTTCAGGATTTTCTATATATTAAAGCAACTTTTCTATATTGGTATGCTTTGTTTGATTGAAAATTCCTTGATATGCCTCTTCATCATTACTTGCCTGTGCACTTTAGCATCATGCAGAATAATATTTTTGATATCTACAATTTTACTTGCATGCCATTCCTCAATATTTGAAGTAGTTTGCTGTGATCTATCTGAATATAATTTTAATAACACAAAATAATTTTAATATATAACTTTATTATCTCTAATTTCCTCAAATACTAGTAACAAAATTTTTATTTTGAATTCCCTTAAATGCATAATACTTTTTATATTTTATATGACACTCTGTAGTTGTCAATGCCTATCTTAATAAAAAGCACAATTGAACTTTGCACTTGGAAATGGATTAACAATTACACCCATGCACAAATATGTATGCAATAGCTTTGCACCTGACTTAAAGTTGAATCACTTACAGTGATTATAGCAACAGAAAATGTGAATAGAGATTTTAATACAGTTGGTACGGCCTACATATATACTATTATATAAATTGTTCCCAAATTTAGAGGATTGAAGCAACCATTTTATCATACGTAATGTGCTTATGGAGAGATTCCAAACTGCAGTCAGTTGTGATATTCTGTTGCTCCGTGTGGCATTGACTACAGGTATACATTGTTGATCAGCTGGCATCACACTGGTCTGGTAGGTCCAAAATTGTTTCCCCTATCTCTCTGGAACCTTAGTAGAGGTGTAAGGAAAACTGCATGTACATAGTACTCTCTATCAGAGAACTGACTTATGGAGTTGCCGGGATGGTAACATCAGAGTTTTCAGAACTCTTACATGGTTGCTCAGGACTCCCAGAGATAGTCTTTCAAGAATGATTATTGGTCTCTTAAATCCTAAGTTTATAAATTGGTACAGAATTAATTTTTTCACAGAATGGTCCAAGTTTAGTGATTGAGGGAGGCAAGGGTATGTATTCCCAGATTGTTGGCCCTACCCTGACACCTTCTATGGTTGCACTCACATCATAGCTCACCGTCAGGTTAGCTCAGGCTTTATCAAGCCTGCATCATATTTTACTTCTCCTGCCCATTTTTCTTTCTCCAGTTTCCACCTTCTTTCTTTCACAGGTGCTCATACTGAACAATCATCTTGCTTCTCACCAATAAGGGTCTATTTCCACGGAATTAGAAAAAAATATTAACTTACAAGTTGGAGATTCCCTCTAGCAACAGTAACAAATAGGATTGGAATACTTAAACTATTTGCAAATGGCATTAAAATCTGGAAAGCATTCATCGTCTACTACTAAATGCCTAGATTCTTTGTGAGAAATTTCTCAAATCCTACTTATTGGTATAAAATAAGTCATAAGTAAATTGAGAGATTTGTTCTGGGTCTGAGTTGACCAAAGTCATATCATAAAGATATCAACTAATATTTAGAATATGTTAAGACAATTCCAAGGTAGACAAGAATGCATTCAAGATAACATTTTCATGCACAGTTCAAGGGGAATATAAGGTAATATAGTTTGGCTGTGTCCCCACCTAAATCTCATCTTGAATTGTTACTTCCATACTTCCCATGTGTCATGGGAGGGGCCTTGTGGGAGGTAATTGAATCATGGGGGCAGATCTTTCTCATGCTGTTCTCGTGATAGTATATACGTCTCATGATATCTGATGGTTTTACAAAGAGGAGTTTCCCTGAACAAGCTGTCTCCTCCCTGCTGCCATGTAAGACGTGATTTTGCTCCTTCTTGCCTTCCTCCATGATTGTGAGTTCCACCCAGCCAAGTGGAACTGTGCCTTTCCTTTATAATTACCCAGTCTTGAGTATATTTTTATTAGCAGTGTGAGAACTAACTAATACATAAGATGTAATTGAAATTCTGGTAAACTATCTGGTGGTACATTGTGAAAATACTTGTTTCTTTAGTACTCTTTAAAACCATTTCTAGGTATACAGAACTACATAGTCTCAAACAAATTCTGTAAGTAGATGCATTCAAAGATTTTTCTCACATTATGTTTACAAAGATACGGGGCTAGTGGCAATCTATGTGCCATCACTAGGGCACTGGATAAGAGGAATTAGGCCATTCCATACATTGAAATTACTTGTGGGAGTCAGAACTGACAAAGTAGATGTACGTATAGCAACTTAGATATGTCTTAAAAATTTATTATGTCTAATGTAAAAGTAAGAAACAGAATGACAGCCTACAAAAGTATTTATGTAAATAAAAATATTAATATATAAAGATCTAATACCAAATATTCTTTAAAATTTCTACATGGGTGAATATTTAACATTAAAATACACAAATGTGAACATATATCTGAAAGAAAATTGCAGGTGGATGAGAAATATTAGAGGCTTTGTCCAGACTGATACCTTTCCAGCGAAAAGAAGTGTATAAGTAATTAAAACTCCTAAAAGCACAAAGCTAGCCAACTCACCAACCAATAAAACGATGCAAAACAATATAAAAATACTAATCTTAAGACTATAATATTGAAAAAATAATAGGAAAGAAAATGGTAACTTGGATTTAGTCCACTTGGACATTTAGAATTCTATTCACTGAATACTATTCACCAAAATTATTTTTTTGGCAAAAGGATCAATTCATATCACCAAGAAGCTGATTAAGAGACAGACATTGGCTTTACACGGAATCTTTTCCTTTGAGTCACTGTTATTTTTTAAAAAAACATAAGAGCCATTTTTAAAACCTACCTTAGTTTAATAAGTTAGTTTTAAGATAAACATTCAAGCATGAAATTGAATCATGCTTTCCTCAGTGATTCATTCTCTGTATCTGTAACAGTGCTCTTGTCAACACTGTTAAAACAAATTGGTTACGGCAAAGAAAGGTGGCAGTAGGAAATCTTGGAAATTTAAAACCTATGAAGAAAAGTAATATAATTGTAAAAAGCACATTATTAAACAAAATCTTGCAAGCATAAGTTTTTTTCTGGAAAAAGCATTTTAAATCAATGAGTATATAGATATAAAAATCTGCACTACTTTAAGAAATGTCATAATAATATATTATGATATAATAAAAAGTTGTCTATAGTATATCTATAAATTTTTGAAAAAGTTACTTATATTTATTCATGATATACGATACAAAGGAAAATTGTGTATGTGTGTGTATCACTCCATTTACTTTTATATTTATAATTATATTGGCAGCATAATTGACACTAAATTATGGCACTAAAATGAGTCTCATTTTCATAATGTTTAAAACAATAATCTAGTACTGGAAAATGTTGTAATGATTAAATAAATAAATGCATATAAACCAATTGTTATAATGCTAGTAAATAGTATACATTTATTTATTTATATATTTATTTATTGAGATGGAGTTTCACTCTTCCTGCCCAGGCTGGAGTGAAATGGCAAAATCTCGGCTCATCGCAACCTCTGCCTCCCAGGTTCAAGCAATTCTCCTGCCTCAGCCTCCCAAGTAGCTGGAATTACAGGCATGTGCCACCATGCCTGACTAATTTTTTTTTGCATGCTTAGTAGAGACAGGGTTTCTCCCTGTTGGTCAGGCTGGTCTCGAACTCCCGACCTCAGGTGATCCGCCTGCCTTGGCCTCCCAAAGTGCTGGGATTACAGGCTTGAGCCACTGCGCCCGGCAATAGCATACATTTAATAATAAAATAAAATTAATATAAAATACTGACAATAACAATAAGTAGTAAATAAAATCACTAAAATAATGATGTGACAAAATCAATACTCAAGTTATCGATGAAGGATTTTTTTAAAACATAGTCTGACATTCAAGAACAGGAATATACTTGTGTTATTTCAGTTAGTTTTCCATGCGGGTTCACACTCAGGCGAAACAACAAAGTCCACTTTGTTCATTTAAACAAAAGTATATTACTGTTTTTCTTCAGCTGCATTTGTTATTTCCCTCATATATTGGATTTTGTTTTTTCCCTCATATATTGGATTTTGTTTATTGTGTTTACATATATCAATAAAAATACTAACTTTAATTCACAGGTAGATTAACTCTAGATAAACTGTGTGTACATATGCCAGCTTTTGTAAAAACTCAAATTTTGGTTGTAAGGAGAGAACGAATCAGAAATCAATTGAGACAGTGCTGGAAAACCTTGCTTTCTGTAATGCTGTATTTCATCAGAAATAATCTTCCCTAAAAGTTGTTTCTAACATTCTTACTGCCTTCTAACACATTAATAGATGAATTTTGATATAGTGATGTGGATTTTCGAAGTTACCTTAGGCTTTTTTTTTTTTTAATTTCTGTTTTTAAGAGGAGAATTAGAGATTATGCAGTAAGTCTATGTTCACATATAATGAGGTGAGTTCACTATATCAGGATTTTCAAGGCTAAATCCCATACTTAAGGAAAACTGTTTCACTTTAATCCATTTGAAATGTTGAATCAAAATGTATAATTAAATCTGCTGACTGTGAGGGCTGAATGATGTACGTTTTGGATGCCACTTCTTGAGAATAATTTTTCACTTTAGGCAGCCATGACTCAATTTGATGACATCTATGTTATCTTCTTTTACACTGTAATAATGAACATTTGAAGGCATATCGACTTAAAAACTAGCATGAATAAACACAACATAGCTTGACTTTGCAAATTATGACAGAAATTTTCCCTGAAATTTTGGCATAATATTGTTTAGTTGACATATATAAAGGTCAAGACAATTTGATGTAACCACAAAAGTAACCAATAAGCCCAAGAAAAGCATTATTCATTAATATAATTATTATTATTTTCAATAATCAGAAGTAAACTATGTACCAATCATCTTATTGGATAAAATGCATATTTTAATGACTGTTTTTACATTTTCTGACTAAGATTAAACAGAAAATATACAAAGTTCATTTGTATGTTTAAGAGTCACGAATTTCAGAAAACTATTCATACTATTAATATGAATGTAATTAGAATAAAGTAATTGTTTAACGATGCTTATTTTATAATCATTTGTACGTATCTTCCTATGACGTTAATTTTTACAACCTTGGATTGGAAGCACTTGTAATGTATCAGATTACATCTGGTAGACATTTTTTAATCCAGTGGATTTGTGCTAAATATAGCAAACATGTTTATAACTTTCAAGGTCAAAATTAAAACATCCTACTCAAACATGTAATACATTATTTTTATATCAGTCAAAATGTACTACTTCCTCTCTAGCTCATTTACACATGAAAATTAATGGAGTCATATTTATGCACTAATAATTGTATAAATCTGACTTTTAGACTAAATTTACTGGTATCATTTACAATTTTATTGCATATTCTGATTATTTTATTATAAGCTAAAACAGAATACCTGTCTTGTGCTATTCTAGTTGGTAATAAAAACCACAGTGAAGAGTCTGTATTTCTGCTTAATTTTCCCTCTAAATCTACTCTCTATGCTTTTATAATCTGCTATATTCCCAGGGAGTCTAACCTGCATGTGTGTTGCCTCACATGGTTTCCATCTGCTGCTTGGAGATTAGGGCATGAGGAAAGAAAGTCTGAAGAAGGAGTTCCACTAGCTGGCTGCCTTCTGTGCTTCTGCAGTTGAGTTGTCTCCCTCTATCAAAAGCCATGGCTCTTGTCAGGAATAGTGGCTTTCAGATAAAATTATTCTCGCTGGTGTTCCGGTAAACGTTTCTTTCTCCCTGCCCTTTTCTGTGACTAGCTCAGGGTGCTTTGATACTTCTCTTAACCATCCCTACCAAGCTTAAACAAATCTTTTTAATTAAATTCTCTTCATGTGATTATGTCACCTGTTTCCAGCCAAAAATTACAGTAATTGATACTGTAGCTCCAGAAACAGATCCTGGCAATGGGATTCTGGGATGAAGTTATTCAAATATTTAGGGCAAAGCTGACGATTGGGTAATACATTTCTAATATATATTTCTGCAGAAAAGGAATGAGGCGCAGGTAAACAGCAAGACACTTGTAGATAACTTACTTGTAGATTTTAACAAAAGTGATTATAAAGTTTATGGGGACGCTAGACTGCTTCTCATAGATTCAGAGTGGTGGTAGATTGAAAGAATAATTTGGAAGGTTTAAACGCCCAGCAGAGAGCCCAGCTGGAAAATCAGGAACCTTGCTGGCAACTTCAGAAGAAGTCTCTCGTCTCTTATGTTTTTAAAGAAGGTATGTTAAGAACTGAGCCCAAAACATGACGATGCAGAATTTCAGTAGCAGGTAAAGGCATTGATGGAGAAGAAAAGAAACTCAGAATAATATCTGAGGAATTTTGCACAAACATGGATGAGTCTTAGAACTTCAAACCTACACACGTTTTTCTGCCAGAAAAGGCAGTCACTTACCTCTTAACGGAAGGAACACATCTTCTCAGGCATAAATTCTCTCTAATAACTGCACAAAAGAGTTGCTTTGCTAGGGGATAATGAATGTCTTCAAGACCCATAACAGATCACGACTTGTAACCTTCATATACATAATAGTAACTACATTCCAGCATAGCTCTGAAAGTATTATCCAGGACGAAATAGCTTCACTACACTAAGCATATCGCAAGGTGTCATTGATTTGTATGAACAAGGGTCTATAAAGCATGCATGCAAATGAAGTTTGATAATGTCAGATAAAGTAGGATGCAATGTAGGACTTGATTAGCATAAATATATTGATAAGGGTGAACCTACACAGATACATGTTGGCTGGGAGAAATACTATCTGCTAGGTTGGTAAATAGGATTTAGTGAAGATTCAGTGAATATGAAATGCTGGAATTTCCCTGGCCCACCATGTAAGAAGGAATCTTAAAGCTCAGGGAGATGAGAATGTTAGAATAAATGTAGTTCATTGTGTGCAGCCCAGTTAGTCCTTTTTAATTTTCATCAATTTATAATATGTGTACATATTTATGTGTTACATGTGATATTTGGAAACATGCATACAATGTGTAATGACCAAAGCAGGGTATCTTGAATATCTGTAACCTCAAACATTTATTTCTTTGTATTAGGTAAATTGCAAATCTTCTTTTCTAGCTATTTTGAAATACATAATCTATCATTGTTAACTATAGTCATCCTAATGCACTACTGAACACTAGAACTTATTCCTTTTCTCAAACTATTTCTCTTCATTCTTTCCACTTTCCCAGCCACTAGCAACTACCATTCTACTTTCTATATCCATATGATAAACGTTTTTTATCACCCATATGTGAGTGAGAACACGTGATACTTGTTTTTCTGTACCTGACTTATTTCATTTAACACAATGACCTCCAATTCTATCTATGCTGCTGCAAATGACAGGATTTTATTTTAATATAGCAGATTGGTATTCCATTGTGTATATATGCTATTCTTTTAAAATTCCTTCATCCACTGATGGACACTTGTGTAGATTCCATATCATGGCTGTTTTTTTCCATTAGAGCCTATGTACATTAATTCCAGTTGTTTTAAATTTCTCATCTAAAATTTTTGCAATCTCTTTCATATCTGAGTTTCATTCCAATGCTTGTTCTTTCCCTTTACACTGTGTTTTAAAAATATTTTTCAAGTTGGGAAAGGATGTATTTTAGTATGCTTTGTAATATTTTGTTGAAAGCTGGACATGTCATACTTAGTGGAAAAAAAAAAGACCTGATGTAAACAGGCCTTGAGACTAGAGTTTTATAATTATCTGGCTAAGAGTTAGGCTATGTTTCCTGTTAATTATAGCTATAGGTCTCAGAGATTCAAACTTTTTTTGTTGTTTTTCGTTTTAATCCACTCTGTTGACCTTAGTTTTACATGGAAACAATTTCTAGGATAAGGTCTGAGATATGCGTTTGCTATTATCCACTCTTATTATCCAGGAACCCTACTGATTTGGAGATAAAGTATGGGATGGAAGAGAAATAGTCTATAGTTCTATTCATTTTCAGACTTGTATTGAGATTCAGTCCTTGGCTATTATCTTCTCAAAAGCTTCCTATGGTTCCTCACGCACCTCGTGTTACATAGAAAGGCTAGAAAAACCTGGATTTCAGTATTTTAATTTCCTCTCATGGAAGGCCAGAGGGAGCTAGAGTTGGGTATTTCCCCTCCTCAAGTTACATAGCTCTGGTGAAATAGCTTTTGCTGGGGAAAGGCCTTGTTAAGCAGAACAGAATGCTTTGGATGTATTTCAGAATGACGATCTTTCCCCATCACCCTTCTAGAAGCATTAGGAGATTTTTCCTGGGCGTTCACTGTAAGAACTTGGTAAGATTCCTGGAGGTAAAACTCTTGAGATTATGAGAATTTCACCTAATACTCAGTTCTCTGGAACTTTTTAATCTTTCAAACTTGTCTACACTAAGCTCCTAGCAATTTGTCTATCACATTTTGAACTATTTAACCCTGGAATTTGGAGGTCCCTGCTCCTGAGCTTCTGCTCTGACAGGCTGTCTTTCTCTGTATCTGTATATTTTTCTCTAAAACTTTATGGGAAACAATTTTTCTGTGACTGCAATTCAGTCCTTTTAGGGATGTAAGAAGAGTTGTTGACTTTTAGATTATTTAGTGTTCTGTTTTTTTTGTTTGTTTTTTTGAGGGTTTGAAGGTGGGAGTAATGACATCTAATCTCCTTCTGTGTCCGGAATTGGGTTCTTGGTCTTGCTGACTTCAAGAATGAAGCTGCAGACCCTTGTGGTGATTGTTAACAGTTCTTAAAGATGGTGTGTCCAGAGTTTGTTCCTTCAGATGTTCAGATGTGTCTGGAGTTTCTTCCTTCTAGTGGTTTCGTGGTTTCGCTGGCTTCAGGAGTGAAGCTGCAAACCTTCCCAGTGAGTGTTACAGCTCTTAAAAGCGCTGCATCTGGAGTTGTTCATTCCTTCCGGTGGGTTGGTGGTCTGGCTGACTTCAGGAGTGAAGCGACAGTTCTTTGGTGAGGGTTACAGCTCTTAAAGATGACACAGACGCAGACTGAGCAGCAGCAAGATGTATTACAAAGAGCGAAAGAACAAAGCTTCCACAGCCTGGAAGGAGACCTGAGTGGCTTGCCACTCTAGCAGCCTGCTTTTATTCCCTTACCTGACCTCACCCACATCCTGCTGATTGGTCCATTTTACAGAGAGCTGATTGGTCCATTTTGACAGAGTGCTGATTGGTCCAATTACAAACCTTGAGGTAGACACAGAGTGCTGATTGGTGCATTTACAATCCTTTAGCTAGACACAAAAGTTCTCCAAGTCCCCAATAGATTAGCTAGTCACAGAGCACTGACTGGTGCCTTTACAAACCTTAAGCTAGACACTGAGCGCTGATTGGTGCATTTACAATCCTTTAGCTAGACACAGAGCACTGACTGGTGTGTTTACAAACCTTGAGCTAGACACAAAGTGCTGATTGGTGCATTTACAAACCTTTAGCTAGACATAAAAGTTCTCCAAGTCCCCACCCCACTCAGGAGCCCAGCTGCCTTCCCTAGTGGATCCCCTGCTGGGGCATGGGCAGAGCTGCCTGCCAGTACCCCTCTAGGCACCTGCACTCCTCAGCCCTTGAGTGGTCAATGGTGCTGGGGAGCAGGGGGCAGCACCTGTAGGAGAGGCTCAGGCATGACAGGCTTCAGGTCCCAAGCCCTGCCCAGCAGGGAGGTGGCTGAGGATAGGTGAGAATTCGAGTGCAGTGGGGGTGGGTGGCAGTGCTGGGTGACCCGGTGCACCCTCCACAGCTGCTGGCCCAGGTGCTAAGCCCCTCGCTGCCCTGGGCCATTGGCGCCTGCCTGGCGCTCTGAGTGGGGGGCCCGCGGAGTCCGCACTCAACCAGAACTCACCTTGGCCCACGAGCCCCTGGTGCAGCCGCGTTCCTGCCTGAGCCTCTCCCTCCACACCTCCGGCAAGCAGAGGGAGCCGGCTCGGGCCTTGGCCAGCCCAGAGAGGGGCCCCCACAGTGCAGCAGCCGGCTGAAGTGCTCCTCAAGCACGGCCAGAGCAGATGCAGAGGCTGAGGAGGTGCCGAGAGGCAGCGAGGGCTGTTAGCATGTTGTCACCTCTCACTTCCATGAGGAACCAGAACTGAAAGCCTTGAGTATGTTTATAATGTTAGTTTCACAACTAAATTGCACATTCTAACAAAGTAATTTTAAATAAAAATACTTATTTAACTGTATCTTAGATGTTCGAATTTCAAAATCTTTCTGTTCCTCTTCATTCCTTATTCAAATGACCCTCAAACATCTTTAAAAAGGTTTTAGTGAGGCCACGCGTGGTGGCTCAAGCCTGTAATCCCAGCACTTTTGGAGGCCGAGGCGGGCAGATCACGAGGTCAGGAGATCGAGACCATCCTGGCTAACACGGTGAAACCCCGTCTCTACTAAAAAATACAAAAAAACTAGCCGGGCAAGGTGGCAGGTGCCTGTAGTCCCGGCTACTGGGGAGGCTGAAGCAGAAGAATGGTGTAAACCCGGGAGGCGGAGCTTGCAGTGAGCCGAGATCCGGCCACTGCACTCCAGCCTGGGCAACAGAGTGAGACTCCATCTCAAAAAAAAAAAGTTTTTAGTGAAATAAGAATGATAATCAGTAAAACATTTAAATCTCATTTTTATCGAAGAATGCATTCACATATATATTTTATCTCAATATAGATTTATAAAGAATGATTAAAGAAATATTTATCAGGTAAACATAAAAAATAAGCAACTACAAAGCAGACTTGAGTAGTGATTTTTAGTATTCATAATTTGAGCTAATTTTTAGTTGTCAAGAAGAAAATGAGTAGAATAATCAATGTGAGTCACTATCTTTAGATTTCAGGGACCATGAATTCACAAATATTAGAAACGTTCATAGATGTGCATTTGTAGTTTTGTAGAAAAGGATAAAACACTTATCCCCAGTTTTCTGAGGCTTTTCATAGTTACAGCTGAATAAGTATCAAATCTTCCCTATTTCCCCCAAAAAGTGGCCGATTTTACTCATGGCTACATAGACCAAATCAGTAACTAACAAAGTTAAATGATAAATTACAGTGGCTTGTTGCTTTGCAACTATAGGACACTTAATCAACTTAGGGTATAAGTTTAACAAAATAAGTCTTTTAAAATGTTCTAATAACTGGCACCAAACTGTCTGCAAGCAATTTACTCTCATTTTGATAATACCTAAGTAAAGCATTTGCTCTAGAATTTTAGGCTGTAATATGTACATGTTTCAATTATGTTTGACTATAAGGAATGTAATAAATACATATATATGCATGTCTGTGAAATATGTTTATATCTTTCCTTATCAAAAATATCTTAATATAACCATGTTGCTTTATAATACAGGTTTTTAATATATAATTTATTTCATTACCACCACTGTTTGTGTTACCCCGTCCTAATTTAATGTGTGATAGCACTGAAGTACATTGAAATCAGAATGTAGTAAATGACTATCATTAATTTATATCCACTTGATATTTAGGACCTTTATGACTTAAGTACCAGGCTAAATAATGGGGAAAGAATACTCTCAAATTGTAACAGTCTTAGAAGCAGTCAATTTTTATTCAGTGTAAAAGCTGATTTGTTTGAGATTGTTGAAAGGTTTATAGAAGAAAGACAATTGAGACAATTGTCTAATGACAATTGGAAAGGATTTCTAGAAAAATTAATATCAAGAGTGGAGGGCTTAGCTAAGAAATGTATGGGATCAGACATCTTAGAGGTAGTTATTACTTGACTAGAATACAGGCAATAAATAATAGGCAGGGAAGTAAAAATAGTTCAAGATCTTAGAGTGTGACATGGTTAAGGGATGAAGTTAAATAAATAGGGACCTCATAATGATCAATAATATAAAAGTTTTATTTTCACTTTGTGTACACAGGAATTAAACAAATTTGAGCCCAAATTTAATAAAATGTGATTTACATTTTGAATGATAACAGTTACGAAAAAGATTAATTAGAGAATGAAACTGAGTATGTGCAGGATGAACAGCAGAAGAGTTTAGTAGAGCCCGGAGAAATCCAAAAAAGAAAAAAGAAAAGAAAGAACACTGATGACATTTTGGCTCTTAAGTGTGGTTCATTTACGATAAAATTATAAGGTGAAAATAATCCACTTCTCTTTGAATAACACTTCTCTATGTAGTATTTGAACATCTCTTTTAATCTTTACCTAATTTGGATATATGAAATTTCCATAGATATGTGTCTACATCTTCATTATCTCTTATTTCAAGAGACTGTTTCTTATTGGCTGATAACATAGGTTATATAATCACAATTATAATATTTTCTGCTCAATAGTGTAGCATATATTGATGATATTCTATTTCAGTTTCTCAAAACTTTTATCATATCACAGTTAATTTCAAACCTTGATTAAAGATGTTTCTCAAAAGAAGACATGCAAATGACTAACAGCTATATGAAAAAATGCTCAACATCACTACTCATGAAAGAAATGCAAATATTCCAGTTAGAATGACTTTTATCAAAAAGACAGGAAATAACAGGTGGTGGCAAGCATGTAGAGAAAGGGTAACTGTCATATACTGTTGGTGGAAATGTAAATTAGTACAGCCACTATGGAACACAGTATAGATATTCCTGAAAAACAGTAAAAATAAAGCAACCATGTAACCTAGCAATTCAACTAGAGGGTATATATCCAAAAGAAATCAATACATTAAAGTGATAGCTACACTCCCATGTTTATTGCAGCATGATTCACAATAGCCATGTAGGGAATCAGCCTAATTAGCTCTCAATGGATGAATGGATAAAGAAAACGTGGTATGTATACATAATGGAATATTATTCAGTCATAAAAAAGAATGAAATTTTGTCATTTGCATCAACATGGATTGAACTGGAGATGATTATATTAAGTATATAAGCTGATATGATTTGGATTTGTGTCCCTGCCCAAAGCTTATGTCGAATTGTAAGTACCAGTGTTGGAAGAGGGGCCTGGTGGGAGGTGATTGGATGACAGGGCAGATTTTCCCCTTGCTGTTCTTGTGATAGTGAGTGAGTTCTCATGACACCTGGTTGTTTAAAAGTGTGTAGCACCTCTCCCTGCTCTCTCTTCCTCCTGCTTCAGCATTGAAAGACATGCGTCCTTCCTCTTTGCCATCAACCATGATTTTAAGTTTCTTGAGACCACCCCAGCCATGCTTCCTGTACAGCCTGCAGAACTGAGTCAATTAAAACCATTTTTTTCATAAATTACCCAATTTCAGGTAGTTCTTTATAGCAATGTGAGAACATACTAATATATAAGCCAAGCACAGAAATGCAAATACTGCATGTTCTCACTTACATGTGAGAACTAAAAATATGGTGTATCCATGAAGACAGAGAGTAGATTTGTAGTTACCAGAAGCCAGGAAGAAATAGTGGGGAGGAAGGAATGAAGACAGGTTCACTAATTGGCATAACTATACAGTTAAATAAAAGAAATAAGACCTAGTGTCCAATAGATCAGGAGGGGGACTATAGTTAACATTAATTGTACATTTCAAAAGAGCTAGGAGAGAATAATTTGATACTTTTAGTGTAAAGAAAAGTATTTAAAGTAATAAATATCCCAATACTCTGATTTGAGTATAGGAATGTGTGAAATTATCACATGTACCCCCAAAATGTTTATCCATTGTATATCAATTAAAACATTTAAAAAGTAAAAATAACTGATTAAAATCTGAACCCCCAAGTTAAAACACAGTTTAAAAATTTTTATGGCACAAAGAATATGTAATGATCTCATCTAACACATATTTCTAATCCATTAAGTTTTATAAATAACTATTTAGATCCTTCACAAGTATAGAAAATCATTAAACAATCTATTGATGTAAACTAAGTAAGTGCTTTTAGTTATCTTGACCGTTTTCTCTTTTTAAAAAATTAAATTGACTCTATAAAATTTTATGTGGATGGAAAGAAAATATATTCTGTCCATGTATTCCAGCATGTATGTGTTTTCCTTTAAAAGTAGTGTCATTGTTATTCAAAATATTTATTAGAAATAAAACATCACTATAGATTCAATAGTCTATGTAACCTTACAGTGAATTGTCCTCATTTTTCCAAAAAAAAACTCTTTGTTATTATCTTCTAGAAAGAGCAAACACTTCAATTTATATTTTTATTGTTTGTGTAGTTTCTTAGCATCAGCACATGGGCTCTAGCTCAAATTAAAAATGAACTGAATGAACTATTTTAGTGAAAGTTCATTGTAATTTAATGTAGCAACATGAGTTGAGGAAGTAGGCAATTAAGATGATGAATGGTTTGGGTGTTTTGTTTTTAACTGGAAGAAACACTGAAATTTAAATTTAGTCATTTTTCTCATTTTCTATTTCTGTAAACTGGGGAATAAAATTATTCTGTTGCTCAACTAAGATCATACAAGTAGTTTTTGTAATATTTCTGATTATGATCAACGTTTTCTGACTTTATTCAATGCTTTATTTCATTATAGTTTTTAAGAAGCGTTGTTCAGATTTTACCAGGGAGAACACATTCTTCAAATGAAATCCAGAAAGCAAACATCCATTGTCATTATCAAACTGATGATATGTGGCTGAACAGGGACTTATTTTTAAAGGAGAAATAAAATAAAATTAAGCTCTGACAGTTTTCTAGAGTTTGCTTCTATTCTTTGAATGGAGGAACAAAACTGAACATTGACCTATTTCTGTCATGTCCAAAATTCCCCTTATATCTCATTGTCAATCATTATTCACATTGCCAGAAATGTGCCAAAGATTTCAGCCATTCATGTATCACTGCACCAGAAGACATACCTTTTAAGTCATGCATTAAATTTGATATCTCAGACCTCTAATCTTAAATCTCTTTTGTACTTTGCTGTCTGTGAGTGGCAGGGCTAATTGGCTCACTCTTGTATAAGATTACTCTACTGTAGTCAAATGATGGATTTCTGAAATTGTCAAGCTGACAAGTTAGCTCTCATTATTATTATTTTTAACCTTCGCATAGCTCTGGAAGGTATTCCTTAACATCCATAAAAAGGTGCATAAGCTTCTTTGTATGAACATCAGTATGGTGGATGCCTCTAAAAATCTAAAGTTATAACCTTCTTGAGATATCTTGAATTAGAATATATCAAAATAATCTAAAATTTTGACTATGTGTATGGGGTGCTAAAATAATCATCTGAACACTCAAAATATATCAGTATTACTGTTATTTAACCCTCTTCATATACGTACAAACCAGATTCTATTCTATTACGCACATCATGTTTACTAAATTCAGTCTATATGAAGAGACACATACATTAAATTCTGTTCCTCCCACAATTTTAAGCTTTGTGTAGCCATTTCACTGAAAATTGGAAAAAACATAAACATCTTTGGTGAGCAATGACCAAAAAAAAGCGTTTAAGGATTGAAAAAACAAACCAATGAAATCCAGAAAGCAAACATCCCAAACCTTCAAATCCTTATCTTTTTCTTAAGGTAGTATAAAAATAATCTTAGCACTTTACTGAGATTGTCCTCAAGATTTATATGCATTGTTTAGAAAAGTGACTTAGGGGGATTTGATCACGTGCATTTCTTCATATTGTGAGCTTTTAAATACGATATCTCACTTTATAATATGATACTTTCCTATCCAGTATCGATAAAGTAATAATGATAATTTAAATTCACTGGGCAATAGCTATCTGCCTGATATTACTCAATGGTTTAGAACATTATCAGGCACATATATATATACACACACACACACACACATATATATTTACATGTATACATATATATGTATACACACATATATAGTCATTGAATCTTCACAACAACCCTAAGAGGAAGCTACTTTTGTTGTTCCAGTTTGCAATGGCTAAACTTGCAAACAAAATAAATGTAGGCATTGTGATTTTAGATGACATCTTATGAAAAGCTGTGGTTAATGCAAAGTCAAACAAGTGGTTTACATTAACATTGCTAATAATTGACTTCAACCAATAAAATAGTTTTTCTGAAGCAAATCATTTTAATTAGCAGAAATATTATAAAATGTTTTAAGTGCTATTTTAAATTTCAAAATAATTTTAATAAACATTGTTAATTATTTTGCAAAATTAAGTACAATGATACAGTGACATGTGTCAGTGAGATTCTGTAAATATTTATAAAATGCTATAGAATTACTACTTATAAACAGCTAAATGTTACATGCATAGTCTTTTTTAATGAGATGGATGGGTTATCTGGATTAGGTCACTTATATCAATTTATTGTAGATGGAATCATTCAATAGCCGGACCTGAGTATTGTTTTGTCATTGTTGTTGTTTTTTTGAGGCAAGATGGCACAATCATGGCTCACTGCAGCCTCAGCCTCCCAGGCTCAAGAGATCCTCCTACCTCAGCCTCCCAGAGTAGGTGGAACTACAGGTGTGCACCACCATGTCTAGCTAATTTTTTTTTTTTTTTTTTTTGTAGAGATAAAGTCTCACTATGTTTCTCAGGCTGGTCTCCAATTCCTGGGCTCAAGCCATCCCCCTGCCTAATCCACCCAAAATGCTGGGATTATAAGCATAAGCCACCATGCCTAGCCTGAGTATGTTAACATTATTTAACAGCAACACTGCAAAGCTTTGGGAAAAACATTTATCATTTTGGGATAGTAGTTCCCTTATTTATACAATTAGGTGACTGGTATAAATTACATTAAGTGATTTTCACCTCTAAATGGCCTTGTATTTTTTAATTAATCATGCAATGAAGACATTTAAGAAATAATGGTCATAGCAACAAATTTCAATTCTGATCTCTAAAATTGAACTTAATTTGTTTACTTCAAAAGCCATTGCCAACTGTACATTATTTCTTTTATCATGCTGATTTTAAAATTGTTTAGGTAAAATATTTTCATGACACAATAGTTTTGAATATTATTAAATATTGCAGAAAGATATGTTCACATTTCAATCAGTGTGTTATTTAAATCTTTAAATATTTAGATTGATATATCCTTAGAAATAAGAATTTTATTTCCTGTTTTTACTCAGAGATTTTATCCTCAGGGATACTGAGGTAAAGTATTGCTTTAGTTCTTTTCTGGCTGGTTTTATTTTGATTATTTCTCTTTTTTTTTAACATTGTTGGTTTTGTTTTTTTCTCTGTTCTTAATTTTTTAAAAGATTATTTTAATGCTGAAAGACAAGTATATTCCAAAAATAAATATTTTGTTTTTGTATATCATGTGGCTAATTTTATGATAAATTATAAGAATAAACAATCCTATGCAGTTTTTATACTAAACTCCCCTTCTTTGATCTTTGCACCTTGCATTAATTTAGTTTGAAAAATTGTATATTTTTCTACATAGTTCCCCTTTCTTTTACTTAAAAAGGAAGAATTCATTTATCAGTATAATACTTGTTTTTTTTTAATTTTTATTGTTTTAAAAATATTTTTGATACCAAACCAATTATATTTCAGTTTGTAGTAAAGCCAAAAACATAATTAAATCATCAGACTTTTAGCCTCCTGATTTCTCTGGTGCATGGTATTTCATTTTGCTTTTAAATATTAAATGAAAAGACAATTGTTCAATATTTGGGGCAAAATCTTTTACTCCAAAGAACATTTATTCAAGAAACAGGTTTTTACTCTCAGCTTCTTAGGGAATGAGAGCAATGGTGCGGGAAATAAAAAAGAGAGAGAAAGAAATGATTTACAACACTTATAAGACATTGTATTTGACAATTGAACCTTAATTTTGGAGTGAAAAGATTCTCAAACATCCTCAATTGTTACTAAGCACACATTCAGACCATAAATTTAGTCATCACATCATTTAAAGTAGTCTAAAAGAAGCTACTTGTACTAGCTAACAAAGATTAGTTGTAAGCATTTCTTCCCATTTTTTATTCAATGATAGCAAATTGCTAGATTAAAATGAGCTGTGATGATAATATACACAACATGGAATTATGAAAATAAGTAAAAATTATAAATTAAGACCTATTATTATTATTATTATTATTATTATTTTTTTTTTTTTTTTTTTTTTTGAGATGGAGTCTCGCTCTGTCGCCCAGGCTGTAGTGCAGTGGCGTGATCTCGGCTCACGGCAAGCTCCACCTCCCGGGTTCACGCCATTCTCCTGCCTCAGCCTCCCGAGTAGCTGGGACTACAGGTGCCCTCCACCACGTCCGGCTAACTTTTTGTATTTTTAGTAGAGACGGGGTTTCACAGTGTTAGCCAGGATGGTCTCGATTTCCTGACCTCGTGATCTTCCTGCCTCGGCCTCCCAAAGTGCTGGGATTACAGGTGTGAGCCACTGCGCCCAGCCAAGACCCATTATTTTGAGAGTCAGTCTCCCCCTTGGACACCAATGCATTATACCTACTTCCACAAATCTTTAAAGAACGACTAGTTTTAAAAAAGCATTAAGATGAAGAAGTGAAGAAAGTGAAGTAGTTTTAATAATTTATGCTTTAAATATAGACTCAAAAAAATAAGTAAAAGCATAAAATAAGGACAACTACTGAGTTTAAAGCCAGTGTATTTTTCTTTTATATTTTTGTAGTTACATCTATAATATAATTTGAAATTTTCCCAGGGTATTTTGCAGCTTATTCTTTATCCTTTGAAGTTCACAAAAAAAGAACAGAGGATTACTTAATAAATGGCAGTGCAGTTTTAACCTGAAGAATAATAAGATATCCTGTTAACTTACGCATTGAGGAAATACAACCTTGGAACTCATGATTTAATCAAATCATTAATTAATCCAAGTAAGTTAAAACCCAGCATGTAGAAAATGTGTTCTTCTTGACTGAAGAATAAAATAAATGAATTACTTGAGAGATTTTTCACTTTAGGATCAGTCCTTTTGAATGAAAGCATAAATCCAGATTAAAGTGTGTGGGTTTGATCCTCACCACTTTTTCATTTTCTGAACACTGGAACTTACAGCACTAGACTACATAACTGCTTTTGGGAATTGACCATGTTTATAATACCTTAGGAAATAACTTGAGACTTCAGATTTCCTTTCATGATATAGAGACTTGGATACAGTGTCACTCTCCAAGAAAAATAAAAAACAAAAATAAAACAATGTTAGCCCTCCTATTTCACCCTTTCCCTTAATCTACAGAGTATCCACGGATTCAAGTGCATTAATGGACGGACAGGGTTTAGGTACTTGCTTAGATGGAGCAGATGTAGCCAGACACTCATATAAAGAATTTCTTTAGGAGAGTTAACAAATTGGTAGAGCTAAAGCATCGGCTGATGAGAAAGTGTAAAGCCCCAAGATCCGCAGATTATAGAGGTAATTTTTATCCTATTTCAATCCTTATTCTTCCATCAGACATGACCAAAACAAAACAAAGAAAAAGGATAGAAATGGTCCTGAAAGAGCATCCTCAAGGAGTAGGTCAGAAGGACAGAAACAGTAGACATGTGAGAGATGCGAAATCCCCAGGCTGAAACCTTCTGCCCTATTTCCTGTGTATAACAAAAGCCTTAATCTGCTGGAGGAATCGCAACAAATACTTTATGTTATTGGCAACAGCCCATTGCAGTTAGAAGGAAACAGAAAATCCTCTAGCACAGGAGGAAGAACAGAAAAAATGCTGGGCCCAGGAGTAGAGCTAGGAAAGGGGAAAGTACACTGAAGCTACGGTCGAGAGACACAGGGACAAAGCGCTTACCTAAAGCTGTGGCTAAGAAAACTAGAGAATGCACCAGTCTCTGCTACCTAGCACCAGGCTCAAAAGCACAGTGGAGTACAAGCACTCTTGTGAATAGCCACTACACCACTGCCCGCCAGCACTCCAGCCTGGGAAACAAAGAGACCCCATCTCTCCCCATTCCACCCCAGAAAAGCACTGGATTCAACAATCATGGAACTTTGCAGAAACATTTTCAAGAAAATAGAGACAGATGCACACTGAGGTGTAGAGAAAAGAGAAAACATAAATATAAGGGTCAATAAGCATTAAGAAAGTCAGTCTTCTGGCAAACAAGCTCACATTCCAACATAAGATAATGCTAGAACAATTTAAAATCTGTATTGCCCTAAGGGTAAAGAGAACAACAAATATCAAATACAAGCCACCTCTTGAAAAAATTAACCCAAACTACTGCAATAAACAGCTAGCAGAAGTAAGGGTGTACTAATTTTTGGCATTAAATGGATTTGCCTCATTCTGTACTGTCCTACACAAGATGTCCAGCTTTCAATAAAAATTACAACGTATGCGAGAAGGTAAGAAAGAACAACATTGTGCTAAGTGACAAAACAATCACAAATCAGACTTAAATATGACAAATTCTGAAATTGACCCAATTGTCCCATAGATTGACTGTTTTTTACATAAACATAAGAATTGACCCTTTTGATCTTAAAAAGCTTGAAACTTATATTTGTGTCATCCAAGTTTCTTCCTCAGGAAATGACCTTTAGGCCTCTCATAAAAAATATCAAAGAACTGAAACCAGTTCACTGCACCAGCTGTCACCAAATGTCAGACCCCTCATTAACCATGATTCCTTCTGTGCCTCTCCCAAGTTTCTGTTTTCTTACACATTGTTACATTTCTTGCCTGCTATATGAACCCTTGGTTTTAGTCAGTCAGGGATATGGATTTGAGACTGAGCTCCCATCTCCTCAGCTGCCAGCACCCTATTAAAGCCTTCTTCCTCGGCAATACTTGGCATCTCAGTGATTGGCTCTCTGTGCAGCAAGCAGCAGAACCAAGGCCCGAACCCCTGGTGTTTTAGTAACAATACTGGAAGTATATGGTAAGGAATTTAAGATAACGGTGTTATTTTAAATCTAACATTAAATATAACATGTTAAAAACTCTAATGAAAAAAGTGGACAATAAGCAAGATTAGATAGGTAATTTCATCAGCAAGATAATAACTTTAAGAAAAGGATCAAATGGAAATGCTAGACATGAAACATAATAAAAGAGATGAAATACTTTCAGAGGCTCATTAGTAAACAATACAACTGAGAAAACAGTTATCTACAAGATAAAACAACAGACATTACCTAATCAAGATGAGTAGGAGATGGGAAGAGAGAGAAATACATATAAAAATAATTTTTAAAGTGCAAAACATCAGTGCATTCCAGAGTTGTGAGATAATATCAAACCAAATGTTTATTACCAGGAAAATTTTGATGTTAGAAATTGTGAGATATTCATTCAAGGAATATATGACATGATATAAAATGAACAAATAATCAACATATTCAACAAGTTGGATGTATCTCAAATTTGATACACAATGATGTATGACCTTACACATGTTAGAATGGCTATTAACAAAAAGATAAATGATAACAAATATTGACAAGAATGTGCTTAAAAGGGAACCTGTTGCACTGTTGGTGGGAATGTAAATTATTATAGCCATTTTGGAAAACAGTATGGAGGGCCCTAAAAAAATTTAAACTAGAACCACCATATGATCCAGTAATCTCACTTATGGATATATATCCAAAGAAAATAAAATCAGTGTGTCAAAGAGAAATCTTTATTTCCATGTATATTGCAGCATTATTCACAGTAGCAAAAATATGGAATCAACCTTTGCCCATCAACAAATAAAATAATGATAAAATGTGGTATGTACACACAATGAAATACTTTATAGCCCAAAAAAGAAAATTCTGTCATCTGCAACAACATAGATGAACCTGGAGGACATTATTCTAAGTTAAAATAAGGTAAATCCAATAAGACAAATACTACCTGATCTCACTTATATGTGAAATGCAAAATTTGAACCTATAGAAGCAGAGAGTAGAAAGGTGGTTACAGAGGCTGGAGGGAGGTGTGGGATAGCGAAAGGAGAAATGTTGGTGAAAGGGTACAAAGTTCCAGTGACACAGGAGGAAGAAGTTTTAGGGATGTATTCCTCAACATGGTGAGCATAGTTAATAATAACATATATATCAAAATTGCTGAAAGAGTAGATTTTAAGTATTTCCACCAATAAAAAAATGTATTTAGGTGAGGTTATAAATATATTCATTGTCTTGATTTAATTTTTCTACAATATGTGTGTGTGTGTGTGTGTGTGTGTGTATATTTCAAAACCTCACATTGTAGCCCATAAATATATACAATTGTTATATATATCAAAACATCACATTGTACTTCATATACAATTATTTGTCAATGAAAAAGTTTAAAAATATATATATATCTCTCTCTTCAGTTAAAGAAGCCAGACCTATGCCTTTTTATCCTAAATTTATCTTTAAATATATTTTAACTTTATTAAATAACATGAAAAAATGCATGATAAATCTGGGAATGATACAAAATTTATAGTTCAAACTTCCTGCTTAATATGTTATTCATAGTAATAAAATAGCGATGCTAAATAAAATTCTTTCATAATTCTAAGTATACTCATTCTTCCAAGGTACAAAGAGAATTAAAAAAGAAATTTTGTGGTTTATTTGGCTATTTATTTGTTACTTCTCGAGTTTTTGGTATGTGGCAGGGATCAAGCCAGTTGTAGGAATGTTGTGGTAAACTGACATGTGTCATTATACAGAGACCAGCCAGGAGAGTTCAACTGGCTTAAAATCTAGTGGCAGAAATTTGTGTGCAAATACTAAGAAAATACATGATAATTGTTATTATATGTTGCAAATGAAGAGAATATCATGTGCTGAATTGTAGATAAGTACAGACAGAGAGGGGATATTTGCAAGGCTGAAGAAACCTAGAGTAATATGAAATCTATGGTGTTCTTTGAAAGGTGTATAAGGTAAAATGCTTGGTTGAAAGATAATAGGAATAGAGATTTTATAGTATAACAAATGTACTCATTGAATACACAGAGAAATAATTTGCTGCGGGAGAGATGTCTTATAGTTTAAAATAAATCATAGAAAATAGAATTAGCTATAGAGAAACATGCAAAGTGAGTAAAACTGTTTGAACTTAATATTTTATGGAGCAACTTTTTGTACAGATAATCAGAGGAAATGTTAACTTTAATAAAGTTACTATAAGATATGCATATTAGACTGAAGAAAAGAGACCTACAGGGGAACACTTTAGGTAGTGGGCAAATGGCAGTATCTAAAAAAAATCATTGTCAATATACACCCAACCAAAATGGTGTCATAAAATAGATTGCATCTTTAATTATTTTGGGGAAATCAATTTATCTACATGTATGATAAATTAACTATAGCAAATAATATTTTATGGTTATAGACAAAAAATTGCCCATAGATATGGACACACTTAGCATACTGCCAATAGTAAACACTGAGTAATCTGGGCTCATGCCTCTTTTTATAGATTACCTTCATTTTGAATACAAAGCTTATCCAGAATCTACTGATTATTTAATGAGGACATAATTTTACTAAACCTCAAATATTCCCTAAAATGTTAATTTTATAAAAATTAATATTGACAAAGCAAAAGATTATAGGAGGAAAAAATAACTCATATCTATATTCTTTCCCAAAGTTTGCTTTATTTATAATGATGTATACAATTTTAAAGTTTCTAGATTGGCCCTTTGATATCATCTTTCTTAATTTTGAACAGTGACCAATAGATACATTTGAATACAGAAACAGCTAAAATTTGACCTAAGGATAAAACAAGAACATATATATTAATATCAAAATCTAACAAAGATGTCTTAACATTTTTTATTTTTCATATAGGTTTTATTCTTAGTTATCTGACTGCACTTTTAGTGAAACATCTGTTTAATGTTAAATCCATTTAAGATACCAGCATACACAGGACCATTGTAGTAAAATCTATTAGTACTCAGCAACATGGAAGGTATTAGATTTTATTGCGTTACGTGAGAAAAGCAAGGCACAGAAGGACAAGTATTGCCTGTTCATGCTCACATGATGGAGCTAAAAAAGGCAATCTCCTGGAGGTAGAGAAGAAGGGTCATTAGTAGAGGCTGGGAAGGAAAGGAAGGAGGGAGGATGAAGAGAAGTTGGTTAAGAGGTACAAAAATACAGTCAAATAGAAAGTTATAGTATTTGATAATATATACCAGCTAATAGATCTTATCTAATAGACTAAGTTATAGTATTTGATAGTGCAGAAAAGAAATTATATAGCTAAAGAATAATTTATTATATGTTTTGAAACAGCTAGATCTATATAATGTTCCCAACACAAAGAAAAGATACATGTTTGTGGAAATAGATATCCCAATTGTCCTGATTTGATCATTACACAATGTATATGGGTATCAAAATATCACATGTACCTCCAAAATATGTACAATTACTATATATGTACAATTATACTATTATATGTTATATTTGTACAGTTATATGTACAAATATCATATGTACCTCCAAAATATGTGCAATTATCATATATTATTTAAATTTTTTTAAAGCTTATCACCAAACGTTATCCAATTTAACAGATATTTCCCAGTTGTATAATAGACTATATTCTAGACATAAGTTTCCACTTACTGTCCTAAATTTTAAAAGATAATTAGATATTTACTGAAAACATTTTCCATCTGGATTCTCTAATACTACTTTTCACAGCCTCAGGTTGAATACCATTTAATTGAACCATGTGTGTTTGCTTAACTAATTCAAACAATAATATGGTGTAAAGAAGACTGATCCATAATTTTTCATTCTAGTGAAACACTTCAAAATGTCAAATTTAAAGAAGAAAACAATCACCTGTTAAACTGTAGAATTAAATTTTGAAAAACATCATAGAAAACTATGGCCACAAGCAAAACACTGTGCCCTGTAGTTCTACTGACAATAGCTATTAAATCAAGACTATTCAGTCACTGAATATTTAATATGCCTTCGGAAGACATTTGACTTTATGTGTTTAAATTTTGATTTGAATTTGTTACACAACAAATTTTCTTGGGTGATTCTGAGAACAGTTTCAATAATCTAAAATAGACATAGAATTTTAAGGTATTTTAATTGTAATTATAATAATTTAAAAATGCAAGACAGATATACACAGATATTTATGCATGTAATATATTAAGGCCTGCTGAAATATGAATGAAAGTAAAAGCTTTCAACAGACATGCCAATATTAGTGTTGGCATAGTGTTATGAATTCATCACTTTATTTTTTTGACAGCATTATAAACTTCCCTTTTTTAGTGTTATTTTGTATGAAATATCTTAATATATCTGCAAACAATAAGAGGAATAAGCTCACATTTCCTAGTAATATGCATATGCTGATACCCCTTTGTATGTGGCCATTAAAAATGTAAGTTAGCCTTTTCTTCCTGCATCTTGCAGCAATCTGACAGAATAATTTTAAACAAGTAAGGAGTTTCCTTATTCCCTTGTCAGAAATTAGAAATAATCAATTCAAGGCTGGTATAGTGCTTCTCTGACCCCATGTCTGCTCTTTAGATATACGAAACATATCGTATATCTCTGTCTGTTCCTCTGTCACTCATCATATGTATGTTAGTTTCTTCAAGCTCACAAGATAACTGCTGTGTTTTTAGTCAGCATAACCTCATGATAGGCAAATAGAAAGGGAGGCGAGCAAAAAGCCAAGGACACAATGTATAGTCTAATCCTCTTTCATAAAAAAAAAAAAAAAAAAAGATTTTTGGTGGTATATCCAGTAATCTTCCATTCAAATGGTATTGTTGGAACTTCCATGAACAAACTTCCTGCTCCATTTATGAGGGAAAAGTAGAGACTGGATATTGTCTAGGCAGTGTTTCTCATAACATTCCAAGTAGTAAAATAATGAAGTTTCCCTCTACCCTTTCTTCTTAAGAAATACATCATTGTAATAACAGCCATTACAATTTTAAACATAAGATATAAAAAACTGGCTCCATGTCTGGTCAGCCTTTGAATAAGATCATGTGCTAATTATAGCAATATGGGACAGTAGGCACATTTCCCTAATTTTTTAGGGAGAGATACTGAAGTTTATGCTATATATCAGCAATGAAATAATTTTTAAGCTATGTTTCCGATACTTTATTATTGGTATAATAAAGTATTACAGGTGCTATGATTGCCAAATATCTGCCCCATTTTAGTTTTTCTTTCCTTCACTGATGTCACATGCAACATACTCGTTTCATAAATTTCCTCTATTTACTGCATCTTGGTGAATTCAGTGTTTCTTTATTTTTTTTTCTAATTAAGGACCTATGTCCCTAAAACTTGAGTTAGAAATATCTTCCAAATAATTAGATCTTCCCTCAAGAAATAACAAAAATAAAATCAAAATACATTTTTCAAAATTTCCAGCAAATTTTTTCTCTGTATGTTAGATAAGATGAAGACATACATTAATGGTTCTTTTTAATTGAACTTCCATGCAAATTGAGTCGAAATCTATATTAGCTCTCTTTTTTCCTAATGAATTGGTAATTATTGTGATTATTCCTGGAACTGTGATTGTTTGACTTAATAGCTATATTTATAATTTTTTTTTTTTATAGAAGTCCCTTTTATGGTGTACGCTTTTTTTTCCTGGGAAGTTGTCTTCCAAAATCACATATAGATTCATCTAACATTCTAATGAAGATGTCCACCAAAATTTAAAATCTTATGATAGTAATTTTATCTCCCAATATTTCAGGTATACCTGAATTGGTTAATGAGTCTGACATTGACATGGTGGTATCTTCTGTGAGTAAAGGTATTAGACTTTCAATAATGACAATACCAAAGGTGAATACCTATTATGATCAAGGTAAAATTTAAAAATGCTTTCTGTGGTGGAAGGTCTAGGATGGCCATGTCTTATTTGATGTACCCTATCTTAGGTCCTTCCTGGGATCTTACTCTTCCTGGTATCTCACATGTGGCAAATTTAACTTTGAAATACTTTCCGTTACTCTATTCTATTCCAGTATCTATAGAATTATCCTTCTTAATTGACTCATTTTTGGTATATTCCTTTCGTGTCTTTGTTGGTTCCTTAAACCTGTTAATTATAAAATAGTGAGTCACCAGTAGATCCTTTGGTTTTTCTGTTAAAACATGAGGCTTCACCTAGCAAACTTTAATGGCCATGGATCTGGATTAGTTGCATCCAATTTTTAAGCCATAATCTATAATCTCCTAGTGGTCCAAATGGGATTTTGTTAAAAAATATACAACTTCAAACATCATCCATAACCTATTGAATCTGGATATTTTGAGAGATCCCTTGGTAATCATAAGTAAATTAAAACTTAAGAAGCACTGTACTTAAAAGTACTTAAAATGTGCACTCTAAGCGAAAACATATTTCTCTTCTTGTTAATGAGCAATAGCACATTTACAAATTTCATTAATTCTCCACCATGAAGTTTGCTCATTTAGGATGATTAAGAAGTATAACACAGTGATAATAGTTTTGGTGGTTCCCAGTTTATAATGAAGCCACCACTGACAATCTCTTGTAGATGACATTTCTCAAATCACTAAGTTTGCACTATCTTAGTGGTACATGGGAAGAACTAATAACATTCCCTCACTAAAGTCACTCCAGCAGGTATCACATATTTCTGATAACACATAG
This sequence comes from Papio anubis, assembly GCF_008728515.1. NCBI lineage: Eukaryota > Metazoa > Chordata > Mammalia > Primates > Cercopithecidae > Papio > Papio anubis. The sequence continues at coordinate 63,501,615 of NC_044990.1, read as the reverse complement.
ACTTCAACAATTATTCCAGCATTGTTATAATTGTAAATTCCCCAACAGCTGTCACCAAATCTCTGGGTTATCTCATGACTTAATGGAGTAGAACCCAGAACTCTATTTTACCAATTGTATATACTATTGACCATGTTTCTCTATCAAGACATGATTTTAACTTATGAAGAAACTGAGTATCCATGGAAGATGAGTTTACTAATCATATTCCCAGTAACAACTTCATTTAGCTGTTTCTTAGACTGTCAATTTAGTGAATGCTCATAAAATGCATTGTTTTCTCAATTTGATATATTCAATTTCTACCTCCCAATATTCCATAAATTATGTTTTTAATATCATCATTTCTCCTTGGCTTCAGAAGTTACTGAATGTATGACAACATCATTTGTCAAATCATTTGTTGTCATGCATCCAAAAGTCAGAGTGCATTGGGAAAGACTTCTGGCTAAATCCTGATCAGTACAATCCAATAAAATATAATTAAACCAGGCCTGGTGCGGTGGCTCACGCCTGTAATCCCAGCACTTTGGGAGGCTGAGGTGGGCAGATCGTGAGGTCAGGAGATTGAGACCATCCTGGCTAACACGGTGAAACCCCGTCACTACTAAAAATACAAAAAAAATTAGCCGGGTGCGGTTGCGGTCACCTGTAGTCCCAGCTACTCAGGAGGCAGAAGCAGGAAATAGCATGAACCCGGGAGGCGGAGCTTGCAGTAAGCCAAGATCGCACCACTGCACTTCAGCCTGGGCAACACAGCGAGACTCCGTCTCAAAAAAAAAAAAAGAAAAAAAAAATAAGATGAAATGCTCTAAAATGTTACTCCTTTGATGTAAGGTATGAAACATCAGTTGCATCCAATTTTTAAGCCATAATCTATAGTCTCCTAGTGGTCCAAATGGGATTTTGTTAAACAAAATCAGCAACATATGAAATTAAACAAAATCTGAAATGCCACTAAAAGCCTAGACAACTGTTGCAAATCATTAGTGTGTTGAGTTTTGGAAGAATGACAGGCACAGAGAGAATCAGGTTGCCATCTAGTCTTCTTTCATAAAATTCCTCTCTAGTCTCTTCTCCTCCTCATAGAGTTTTACATCTATGAGAGCTGAACATACACATACCCTTCTTTCATTCCACAGAGTACTTTAAACACCACTCTTTCTTCTTATTATCTTTCTCCGGCTCTGGCTGCAAGCCGCTCTCACAGAAATGTCTTCTGAAAGTTCACACTTTTAATGGGATGGTACCCTCCATGAACAACCTGCTGGGAATTCAACCTATTTCTTGTTATTTCTTTTTTTGCCTACTTTTGTCGTAAGTTTTAGTGAAGAAAAACTTCAATTAACATGACATTTTCGAAAAACCTCTCAAGTAACTATTTCCTTTTATGAGATATCTTAGTTATTTCCAGAAAGTATATTAACATTAAAAATCTTAATGAAATAATTGTCTTTAAAAATAACTATTCTAGGTTTTTGAGAGCGACAATACTATATTTGAAAATATCGTCCAGTCCAGATATGTTTCATAGTTAATTAAAATTATTGCCTTGTTATTACTATAAAGTTTAAAGATCTTGACATGCATTTTGCTATTTTAATCATAGTACTAGAGTTTCTTGATAATATAAATCAAAATGAAATCACATTCTGTGGTTCTCTGCGAAGCAGATTTTTACAATGCCAAAATTGCATAGCCTCAAACTTCTGTGTTTAACTCCTTTCTCCAAAAAGTGGAATGTTTTTTCATACCACAGGCTTCACCTAACACACAGTAACTTATTTTTAATTTTTTCAATTTAGGAGCAATATCAATAAAGTTATTTTTTAAAATCTTAAATCTAAATAATTAAAAGTTCTGACTAAACCAAATAATATTAAAATATATCTGGAGCTTCTATTCTCCTTACATTAGCACTTCTTAGTTGGTCAGAGTTAATTCAGTGATCCAGGTACTCAGCTGAATTCACAACACAACTTATTAAGATTCATCTTCAGTCCAGAAAAGAGAATGGGGGTACAAAATTTATACCCCTTGTAAATTCTATATATTCACCTTTGCCTACCTCAAATGGTATTTTGTGTTTTTCAATATTTACTATATTTTCATTGTATGTGATTATTCAATAACTAAAGAATAAATGACTTCCCCAAAACATGTATGCATCCATAAAACATACAGAAATAAACACTCATTATAGCTCATTTAAGCAGTCTTACATCTTTATCTTGCTTACCTCTAAGAAGTAAGATAAGATACTCCCTAGCCTGTTGGAAATGGATGTATTTAGGACACACACAAAGAAGAAGATAAGTTCTTCGCAGTGATATTCTATCTTAATACTGAGGTAGATTAAAAATACGGTTGCTCACTACTTGAAAATTGATGGTTTTGATTAACGTACTTCGAGACAAAATTTTTAATTCTTTGATTCACAGTTACTAAAAAATTCATTTTTTAAATTTACTTTTGAAATTTAATTTAGCTCACTAAGCATGACTAGTATTGAATTAAAGAAGATAGTATAGATGGGAGTGGATGAAAGATAATTATGTGTTAAAATTTGAGAAATGCCAACAAGCTATTTATTACAAACATTTTGAAAATTGTTAAATAATATTGGATTTGTAGTCAAAACAGCATATTTTTAAAGCATTGACTAAGGGAACATTACAGGTCATGAGTTTGAAGAAACATAATAAAAACAGCAAAAATTCTTGATGACTTGAAATTAATAAATTTGTAGGAGGAGATTTGTTTTACATCTTGCGAGTAAGTATTATTGTTCTCATTACATAGAGAAGGACACAGTATCAGAATCATTAAAAATATGTGCATTCACATTGCTAGTAGCATGATAAGTTCAAAGACTTATTGATTGTACTTGTAGTATTCTTACTAAGGTATATGGGAGTAAACTGCTCTACTGAATTCTGTAGTGAATTAGCTATGAAATTTTTGGGGAAAAAAATTTCATATATAGAAGCTCATACTATACCAATAATGAAACTCAGACTAGAAATATAAAGATGGCCAAGACCATGTCCTAGTTCAGGAGGCATAGAAAGTTAGTAGACAACTATGACTAGATATGATTTGTTCTAAGCTTGAGTAAATATAGAGACCTAAAGGTCTTCAACCTTTGAAAGGGGAGAGAGTGGTTGGTCTGGAAAAAAATTATCTGAAGTTAACATTTCTCAGCTTGAGTTGGCAGGATATTTCAAGATCGTAAGGCAAAAGAAGGTTAAAAGTTCTCACTGTTGGCGGCGGCAGCCCATCTGGAGCAGCTGCTGTGGGGAAGCCAGCTATGGCGAGGGAGGTGCCACCAGGGCTGCATGCTCTGTGGAGCTGGCAGAGGCCAGGAACAGGTGGGAGTCCCACACTCCTGGGTGTAGCTGCAGTCACCCAGCCGTGGCTCCAAACCTGGGCATCCAGGTGCACTTGGGGCCTAGGAAATCCCCTGCCACCGTAGGCTTGAAAGTGCCAATTCCTGCTCCCTGGCCTCTCCTCACTCCTGGTGTCTACTGTGGGGCAGAGCAAAGTTGTGGCCAAGCCCAGGCACTGTTGCAACCCAGCTGAGTTTGTGCACACTCAGTGCAGTGCTGACACACCAGCCTCCTGCCACCTCAGCCCCCTTCGGACTTTGGGCACCAATGAGCATGCAACGGGGTCCCGGGGGACTGAGGGAGACTCAGGGCAGACCCGTGGCTGCCTCTCAGCACTGACAGTCTGGGATCTATGGATGGCATGTAAAAGGCAGACAGGCTCCTAGGTGGGAAGTGGTGGGTCCCCAGTGAAACACCACCTTCAGGCCAGGGATGGCCTGAAGGCTGGGGGCTGAGCTGCCAGTTCCAGGTGAAGTCTGCAGCCAGGAGTGAGAACTTCATTGATCACCATTTGGCCAATTGGATGGTGCTTTTTCCAGGCTCACCTGTGGCCACTCATGGACCAATCAGCATGCACTTTCTCCATTCTGAGGACATAAAACCTGCAGACTCAGCCAGATTTACACACTTGTTGGGATGACCTGTCTATAAACTACCCACTATGGGTCTCCACTCTGCTGAGAGTTGTGCTGTCACTGAATGAAGCTCCTCTCTGCCTTGCTCACCCTCCACTTGCCTGGACACTTCATTCTTTCTGAATGCAGGACAACAGGACAAGAACTCAGGACCCACCAAATGCAGGACTGAAAAAGCTGTAACACAAACAGGGCCGAAACATACCCCTCATTCACCACGTTGCAGGCAACAAGGAGAGAATAGCTGTGGCCATTTGGGCAGCTCAGACCTAGGGATTCCCCAAGCCAGGACTGTGACACCCTTTTGGAAGCTCTCTGAGGGTTCCTAGCGTCTCCAAGCATCCGGGTGCCACCACATTCCCCTCGTCCAGATGCGGGTGCCCCTAGCAGAATCCACTTGGGTACATCTGATCCAGCCACAGCCTTTCACGGAGCCAGCACCTGAGCTGCTGCCTGGAGCTGCCCACTATGCTGCAGCAGCCAGTGTGCCTGGCTGTGTGTGGTGGACAAACGCCATGCTCGCTAGCCCACATGCCCCTTGCCGCTGCGCACCTGAGTCACCCTTGGCAGGTGTGGGATGCAGGCTGGTAGCATGAGCTGAATGCAGTCTGACAAGCCAATTGGCCAAAATGAGCCCAGTGGGTCACAGCAAAGCTAGGGCAAAGGTGCCAACAGTCATAGAGGTTTCTGAATGGAAAAGTGACACACAAAGGTTCCTGTGACTACAAGTAGTTAAAAAGGCTGGAACAGTCTATGGAAAGTAACTAGAAACAGGCTGGCAGCAGTGGCTCATGTCTATAATCTCAGCACTTTGGGAGGCCAAGGCAGGCAGATCACGAGGTCAGAAGTTTGAGACTAGCCTGGCAAACATGGTGAAATCCCGTCTCTACTAAAAATACAAAAATTTGATGGGTGTGGTGGTGCCTGCCTGTAGTCTCAGCTACTCAGGAGGCTGAGGCAGGAGAATTGCTTGAACCTGGGAGGCAGAGGTTGCAGTGAGCCGAGATTGTGCCATTGCACTCCAGCCTGCTGGGTGACAAAGCGAGACTTCGTCTCAAAAAAAAAAAAAGTAAAGAAAAGAAAGAAAGAAACTAGTTACAGAAGAAGAGACATGATAGATATGCAAAAAATAAAATGATAATGCACTATGTGCTGATAAATAAAAGATTAAAAGGGACAAGTATGCAATTTTCTCAATAGAAAATAATTACTGTATGATACATAGAATATTGCTTAAGTATTTTTTCTACAGAAGTATGCTTAATAATGTCCTTCTAGCCTGTCAGTTAACTAACTCACTGTAGAGAAATAGAATATGCCTTATTCTTTCTAGAGTTACATTATCCACATTAAGGTTACCTCATTTTCTTTATATAACTATATTTCTCAGAAATTATACATTTTTATTCAAAGGATAGGGTTATTCAACTCTTGAATATTTTTATTCAAGAGATAGGGTTATAACAACTCTTAAATAAAAAATAAATCCTGAGTAACTTATCTTTATAATTCCCATAAGAAAATGTTGAAAGAGGTCACTGTATGCATGGATTTACTTTTTCTCATTCCATAATTCTCTGCAATATACAATTATATCCTACTTAATGATGCTATTTTATTACATAGCTGTGCATTTTTAACAACTTTATTATCAACACTAAAATATTCTGAGACAAAATAAAGAGAAGACAAGATAAACAGCTAAAAATAAAAATGGTCTCAGAGATTTCTAAACAAATACATAAATGGTCAACAGATGCTTATGTCTCCATCCTGAGGACATAAAAACCACACTTAGCTGGATTTACACACATGTTGGGACAACCTGCCTGTAAAAGGAGCTACCCACTATGGGTTTCCTATCTGCTGAGTCTGGACCCTCATCGGAATGACCTGCCTGCAGAAAGGAGCTACCCACTATAATCAGGGAAATGCAAGTCAAAAGCACAGTAAGATATCTCACACCTGTTAGGATGGCTAAAACACACAAAAGTTAACTGTTGGAGAAAATGTGAACAAAAAGGAAACCTTGTACAGTGTTGGTGGGAATGTAAATTGGTACACCCATTATGAAAAATTACATGCAGGTTCCTCCAAAAATTAGAAATAGAACTACCATATGATCCAGCAATCTCATTTCACATCCGGGTGTATATTCAAAGGAAACAAAATCATTATCTTGAAGAAATATTTGCATTTTCATGTTCATCACAGCATTATTCACAACAGTTAAGATCTGGAAACTGCCAAAGTATCCATTGAGAAGTAAACAGATAAAGAAAATGTGGTATATAGAAATATTATGCAGCCATATAAAGCTAAAGAAATTCTAGAATTTGCCACATGAATGAAAGTCGAGGGCGTTATGCCAAACTAAATAAGCCAATCACAGAAAGATAAAAAAATAAGAGTGTGGTATCACTTATTGGTGAAATCTAAAACAACAAAAAAAGTTACATTCATTGGAACGTAGTATAGAATCATAGTTAACAGGAACTGAAATGAGGGAATGGAGAGATGTTGGTCATAGGGTACAAAATTTCAGTTATAAGATGAATAAGTTCTGAGAATCAGATGCACACCATGTCATGACTATAGCTGACAGTACTGTATTGTTTATTAGAATTTTCATAAGAAAGTGGATCTTAAGCATTCTTACCAAAACTTTTAAGAAAGTAACTACGTGGGCCGGGCGCCGTGGCTCACGCCTGTAATCCCATCACTTCGGGAGTCCAAGGCTGGCGATTCACGAGGTCAGGAGATTGAGACCATCCTGGCTAACACGGTGAAACCCCGTCTCTACTAAAAATACAAAAAGTTAGCCGGGCGTGATGGAGGGCGCCTGTAGTCCCAGCTAGTCAGGAGGCTGAGGAAAGAGAATGGCGGGAACCCGGGAGGCGGAGCTTGCAGTGAGCTGAGATCGCGCCACTGCACTCCAGCCTGGGTGACAGAGTGAGACTCCGTCTTAGAAAAGTAAGTACCTGAGGGGATTGTTATGTTCATGAACTTTATTATGGTAATCATTTCATAATGTGTATGTATATCAAATTATCACATTATACATATTAAGTAGATTAAATTTCACGTGTCAATTATATTACAATAACGGTGATTTTTTTAAATGGCCTGCCTGCAGAATGCCACTATATTCACTACGATTTTCTTTTATACTGCTTATGCTAAGAGTACCGAAACAAAAGTGTGGCTTTAAAAACTCAAAGGGATGTAATTAAACAATTTACTATGTTTAGTTTATTAAATTTTATAAACTGCATTAGACAAAAAGATTTATGCACTTAATCACATTTACATTAATCTATAGTGAAATTCAAAAACAGAAAATCAAGCCTGAAAAAATTTCCTGTATTTCCTGCTGGATCTGTCAAACTAGTCGAGGATAATAGAATGAGAACATTTACAGAGGTCATCATGAATGTTACTGTTATTGAAGTTGATAAATGAAGTTCTCATTTTGATTAAGAAACATGTAAGAGATATGAGTGTGATATTTGCTGTTTTTTATGGAATACATACACAATCTTGAAAAAAGATGGTAGAACTTACCAATCAATGCCAAGGCCTAGAAATTGGTTTTATTTTCTTTGAAATGAGAGACAGGGACATGAACATTATTAAAAAGACTACCATAAAAATAGTATTTATTGGCCTTTCCACTTATACAATTTTAACAGCAGAAATAAAACTTTATTTGTAGGTATTTTCACTTATTAAAAAAAATTATTAAAAAGTAGACCGTAGAAGTTCTTGGTTTCTTATCAATATAAAGACAAATTGGCTATTGTTCAGCTTATGAAATAAAACACATTGTGTTCATTAATAAAAGCTGTCAATTTAACCTGAACAACAGTCCTAGTAACCTAGAAATTAATCTTTTTCTTACAGGTATGTGTTCTTTAATATCGTGCTGACTATCTTTCCACCAATTGACTATATGCCAATCATTTTCACTTCACTTTAAGCTTGCTACCATAAAACAAAAAGCATATGCTATAAAATATGCTTTTAATTTGTTCAACATTGTACTTTTTTTCTTTAGGTAAGAAATAAAAAAGCATTGTCACACACACACTGAATAAAGGAAAACATAATTCAAAACTAAGTTATTCTGAAAACAATTTGAAGATACAGAGACTCTAAGAATTATTATGAGTGACTCTGTGCAAAGAAATCAGAATTTGAGCAAAGTTACTCTAGCATAATTTGGAAGAAACTGATAAAATTGTCATCAATATCACAGGGAGAAGTTCAACTCAGCTAGGGTAGATAAATAATATACTTTGAAAACAAGGTTAAATACAGCCTAGCATTAAAAAAAAAAAAACAGGAATAAACAAAAATTATAAATACAGATCATCCTAAAAAGGAGCACTCTAAATATAAATGATCTAAAAAAGCAATATCCAAAACTATACACCCAAGAAAGACTTAAAACAGAGATTCAGAAAGGTTAAATATTTTTAAATGAGTCAAAATATATCAGGCGAAAGCACAAAACAAAACACCATGCTTTTCAATCTTAACATTAGACAAGATATACCGAGACATATGAAAACACTTTAAAGACAGCAAAAGACATTTATGATACTAAAGACTGCAACTCACAATGGGGTTATGTTAGTAATGTTACTGCTTCAAATAAATCAGAATCGGCTTTCAGAAGAAAAAAACTACAACAGCTATAATAAAAAGTGCTTCTTATAGCTTAGTCCAAAACAGAGCAACTGTGCAAAACTATCATAGATCAGAAACACACAACACATCACCAAGAAGGTAGATTGTATAAATAAAACACTCTGAGCTAAGATAGTAAATAATATAACTTATTTTCAAGTGCACATGAAAATCAACTATATTTTAGGCCCCAAAGTGTTCTTTAATTAATTCCAAATAATAGGGTTGGAAAAATAAGCTAGAAATTAACAAGATGGCAAAGATTCTGTCACCTAAAACATCAAAAACATTATTTTTAACACGTAGGCCTAAGGAAAAAATGTAGTGGCAACATTTATTTAGAAGAATGGTAACTAAATAATATAATAATCTATGAAATATAACAAATAATTATCAGAGGAAAATATATTGCATAAAATACTTATATCAACAGAAAGCAACAACAATATAGTGAATTATGGCCAGGCGCGGTGGTTCATGCCTGTAATCCCAGCACTTTGGGAGGCTGAGGTGGGTGGATCACAAAGTCAGAAGTTCAAGACTAGCCTGGCCAACATGGTGAAACCCCATCTCTACTAAAAATACAAAAATTAGCCGGGCACGTTGGCAGGCACCTGTAATCCCAGTTACTGGGGAGGCTGAGGCAGGAGTATCACTTGAACCCAGGAGGTGGAGGTTACAGTGAGCCAAGATCACTGCACTCTAGCCTGGGCGACAGAGCAAGACTCCATCTCAAAATATATATATATATACACACACACACACACACACGCACACACATATATATACACATACACACACATATACACACACACACACATATATAGTGAATTATGTACTTAAAACTAAAAACAGGAAAACAGCTTAACAAGATGCAAGGAATTAGAAGGAAGGTAGAAAGCAGAAATAAATGAGTTAGAAAAAAATTAAAAGAAAGTTAATAAATGCAATAATCATTAATCTGAAAATATCACAATTAAAAGAGTAGATCATAAAATAAAAATGCGAGGGAAAAAGTGCACATATACAAATTGTACATCACAGAAAAAATAATATCCAAACATATACACATTTAAAAAAAAGTAAAACAAACTACATCTAATGTGGGAATATTTTTCACAACTCAGTGAAAATATAATAAAAATGAACAGATTAAATTGATAGTTTTGTAGGGGATATAATTACCAAATATGATGCCAGGTAAGGCAGAACACATAATGAAATAAATAACAAGATAAGAAATGCCCCTTAAAAGTGCCAGCCCAAGATGGTAACCTCAAGGAAATTTTACCAAATGTGTACCATATTTACCTCATGAGTATTCCCTACGGACATGTGTTCAGACATCTCAATACTTGCTAAACTAACTCAGAACAAAGAAAAGGCTAGAAAATTTTCCAAATGTATTTCCAAATTAAGGTGATTATCAAACTTGTAAACAACAACTAAATTACCATATACACAAATGATGTATTTGTGTGTATGCGAAACCTTAGATAAAATAATAGCAAAAAGTCAAGACATTTTTATTCAAACTTAATGGGTTTAGGAATGAATGTTATTTATTCTCATTTCATATTAAAATGTATTATTATAATGCATCCCATTGCTAAGGAGAAAAACATAATTATCTGAGGCTGGAGGAAAAAAATCTAACACAATTCAATAATCAACGATGTTAGTAACATTCAACAAAATATAAATTGACTTATCTCTCACATGATTAGCAAAAAATACTCTATGTTATTAAATCATAAAGTCTATTATTCTAAATGGAGAGACACAAGAGCATATTTCTGGACTTAAAGTTAGAAAGAACAGCAGGATATCTTTTTATCCTGATTACTACTTAACATCGTGTTAGAGGAATTGGCTGATGCAACTAGACAAAAAAAAAAAAAAAGAAATTAGAGGCATAAGAATAGGGAAATATTATAAAAACAACTCTATTTAATTATTATCAAATGCTTATATATCCAGGAAACTAAAAATAGTTAATATGACAGATTTAGTTGAAGATTTAGTGAAGACTATATTATAAAATGAACATTTAAAAATGAAAAAGTCATTTCATGTAAGAATAAAAACAAATTAGAAGATATAATAAGAGTAGACTGACTCTATATAATCTAATTTCATGTTTTTGTGTATGCATATATATAACATGCAAGTGTATGCACATACACATAAATATACATATATAGAAACACAAAGGTGTGTACATGTATTTATATGATAAAAAACAAAATTTTAGTGATTTTAAAAAACAAATTTGACTATATACGCTTAATGATACTACATCTCAAGGGAAAAATACAGAAAAAATGCACAAAACTATTTTTTTTATTTTATTTTCCATGAAGCTGAAGGTCATGGTAGATGAAGGCCACACCATTGAATAGTAGAACTTAATCCTCATTGGCTACTTACTAGATAACATATATACGTCACCATGGTAATGATCACTTTGGTTGCTTCTCAGGAACGTGGGGCAGCTCTTGTCCACTTCAAAACAGTTAAGAACACCGACTTTTCAACTGGGCCTGTGCAAATGCCCAAGAGGTAAACTTTTGACATGAGAGGGCCTAAAACTCCACTCTCAAATCAGGCTAATGCCTCCATTTTCTGAACTTACGTCCAATGAAATGACATGAACCAAGACGATATGTGTGTAGATCAGTAATTACTTCATTTTTCTACACTGTGAACCACTTTTCACCATGCCTTAGACCACCCTGCTTCTCTAACCCATAAATATCCTAAACCTTATATTGGGAGGCACATTTGAAAGCTGCTCTCTCACATCCTTGTTGGGCAGACTTGTGAATAAATCTGTTCTCTTTTGCAAAACAGTGACACAGTGATTGATTTACTATGCTTAAGCAGAATGAACAAAAATGTGGTTCAATTATTGTTGAGTATATCTAAAACAGTTTTCATGAGTCCATAGGGAAACTAATAGAAGTATACACACACACACACACACACACACGTAAAAATAATTTTATTATTTTTAAATAGTAAACAAAAGAAAAAAGGATTATAAAAGATATAATCATTTATGGATCACATCTTAAGGTAACCACATGGGGGATTTGAAGACTAAATCTTTATAAAAGAATAAAAGTCAAAAATATTTTAGCAAACTAAGACAGTAATATTTTGCAACCACTTATAAATTAATGCATCAAGATAATCCATAGTTTAAAATATGACTGAAAATAAAAAGAGACACCAGACATTATCTACATAATGTACATAATGGCATTATCTACATAATGCCAGATAATACATTATCTACATAATGGCAGTATTTTAAAATATCTTTGAGGGATGCTTGTCAAAAGATCAAACCTGAGTCTTACCTGGACTCTGGATTGAATTATTAATTCATACTGAGACAGCCAGGAGGAAAGGGGTCCCCAGAGAAATTCCAGCTAGCCCGCGCACTGGAATAGCCCGCACCGGGGTGGAGCCATAGAAGATCCCGCCATTTGTAGCCGGGAGAAGCGTGGCCCCTCCTCTTTCTGGGTGGAACCTGGGATTCAATTTGCATTGGCAGGAATTACATTGATAGGACTCTGGCTTTGCAGAAGGCTACTGTTTTCCTTTTTGCCCAGTAAATTCCATTTTTTCTTACCCTTCAAAGTGTCTGTGAGCCTAATCTCTCATGGTCCTCTGACATGAAACTGCTCTTAGCTGAACTAAGGAAAAACTCCTACAACAATACTAATTCGGAGGAAGAAAGGAAGATGTAACGTGACACTAGTGAGATGCAAACATTAAAAGCCAGATTGCAAAAGTCAGTAAAAGAAAATAAGATTTCTCATATAATAAATATACTTTTAGGAAAAATATATGGATGAGAAAACCAATAGTACGTAAATGGTACTTAAGAACTTAAACAAAACACAATAGCCTTTATTGTCTGCTTATCGATCACCTCATGTAGGATGGTAGTAAGGACTTTTGTTAATTAATTTTGGGTGTGACAATGTTATTCTGGGAATAGTTGAAAAAAAAACGATCCTCAGTAAAAATACTTGAATACTTAGCAAATATACATTGCTTGAAATTTGTTCCAAACTTTTGTGGGTTGGGGAGTAAATGGGCTGTGGTACAGATAAAACAAGATTTCCTATATATTTATAATTGATAAGATTGGGACTGATACATGAAGATTCATAATAATCTATCTTTTTATACATTTGAAATTTATTATGAGTTAAAAAACAACAAAAAATTTAGAAACAAATATATCAATATGAATCTATTCAATGAGAAACTTATTTTGTATTGCCTCTCATTTCCAGCAAGTATAAATTTATTCTTATCCATTTTAAATAATATATATATAATTATGGAATATAAACAATATATATTTTAAAATATATTAATATAATCAAAACTTAAAAGTTCATAGGAATTATTAATGAAATTCAATTTAAAAGTTTATAAGTTAGACAATCTATTAAACTTTGGATTGACTTAACTGTCATAAAAAGCTGTCCAAATGGCAATTTAACTTGCTTCAATTTGTATTAAATAACCAAAAATTTATGTTTATTGGTTGCTGGTACTCATTTGTACTTCTTAGACTATTAGGAATGCATCATTTTTCTTTCACAGGCAAAGCTCATTAACAGATCTTCATAGAAAAAGAGAAGCCAAGTATTAATTACTCTACCTTGCCATTCTAGTGAGATATGACTTCAGTCTAGTTACGAATATTAAATTTAACTGTTTTTAAGACTACTAGATTAATATATACAGTGTATTATTTGGCCACATTAATGAACATCTTATCTTTACAGAGTGAATTAAAAGTCAATTTAATTTATTTGTAAGACTATATTGAAACAAGATCTTCATGAAATCAGGTAGAAATTAGGGGTTTAAATTTTGTTTCTGTCAAACAAACCAACAAAATGGGACATTTTTATGCTGAAATACCATCAGAGCAAAATAAAAAAATGAAATTTTCAAAATCCAACTTGACCGAAGAAATTGAAAATAGTCCTGTTGGATAAACGTGGGAACAGTAATCATTACATCATATGTAATACGCTCATATTGGTGCATTCACATATTAAGTTAAAATACTGAACTTCAACATAAAAGTTAAAATACTGAACGCTTTTGGATTTTCAAATATTCGCCAAAATTAAATAAACACATAAAAGATTGCCAGACAGTGCATCAGTTTTTCTGAGCTTTACAAAGAGTAAAACTATATAAATATAAAAATCCCTTCCCAGGATTTTCATGAGCGGTGAGAAATCTAACTTCCCTTCTGTTGCGTGTTAAATTATGTTTAGGTAGTATGGAAAAAAATGCTTTCAGAAAAATGTAAAAGATATATGAATGACCATTGAGCAGTGAAAGTTTATAAACAAAGTAGTTTTATGAATCTTTTCACAAATCTTTCTAATTTATATAGGTATATTGTCAAAGCCTATATCATATGTTGAAATTAGTTTTAATGTGGAATATTAGAGATTAGAAAACCTCAAAATAGATTTATATTTAATAGCATGTGAAATATAGTATTCTAAAATGAATGTATATACTTGGAATATTGATTAAATATTTTGTTTGGAATATTGTCAATATCTGAGCTAGCTTTTAATGCAGGCAGGAAGATTCTTACATTTCCATTTTAGAACAACAAATGACATAATACCTGTCCTAAAGTTTCTGCCATGAACCATTTAATTTTATATTTTTATGTATGATATTCACCAACATGTTAAGAATTTTAAGAAATCATGACATTTAAAAACAGCCAATATGAATATACCCTCCTAAAGAAGATCAATTTATTATGATAAACTATTACAGATTTTATTATTACATTGTTTATGATTTTACTACTATTATTATTATACCTCAGTTGCAACTATGCTATGAAGTGGGAGTTTATCATCATACTTTAAACTTCAACATAAAAATTAAATGAAGATTGTTGGATTAATAACTTCTAAGTTTACTTAAAAGAAGCTATTAAATGGTGCAGTGGACAGATTAAAAAGTGATCTCCATGTTTCTTGCTCTTTGTGGTTCATGCTTTGGTATCATTTCTTCTTCTTACTGTGAGAAGAACCTGTGACTTGTTTCTAGCCTGGAGAATATGGCAAAGGTACGCCATATGCAATTACATTTGGTAAGATGCCATTTGTTTGCTTACACACCCTAATCTTTATGTGGTTGGTTTTGAAGAAGCAAACTGACCTAACTCTAAAACCGTAAGGATATGAATTCTACCAGTGACCTAAGGGAGATGGTCCCATGGTGGAGGCTTCAGATTATAAACCAGCCTTGGGTGACACTTCGATTTTAGTCTTGCGAGGCCTTAGGCAAATGACTCGCCTAATTCATCTTTGGATTTCTCACCTGCAGAAACTATGAGGTAATAGATGTGTAGTTTTAAAGCTGCTAACATTTTCTTAATTCATTATGCTGTACATAAAACAAATATAAATGGTCAAAAATAAGATCAACATTAGATCTTATTTTAGGAATAGATCTGACATTATTGCTTGACTGGCAAGAAAGAGATATATTACTCAAGTATGTGTTTAGTAGGTGTCCTAAAAAGACATTGAAAACTGTAGAAAGAGTAAAAAGGGGACAGTACATCAAGGAATCTGAAGTGAAGTGTCTGGATGGCTCATTAAGTGGATGGCAATATCTTTATTGTTATGATCAACCTTCACAGATTTTAATTATGTTTTCCATCATTGACGTGAAAAGGCTTTGGTTCAAATGATTATGAGTTGAGGTACTTTGAAGACTAGAGTGACTAGGATCTTTCAACAGATGTTCTCATATGCTTACAATAGAAAGAAAGTCATATTTGTTTATCTTTTCTTTTTTTTTTTTTCTTTTTTCTTTTTGAGACAAGGTCTCACCCTTTTGCTCAGCCTGGATGTAGTGCTGTGGAGGAGGTAGAGGCTACTGTGAGCGACTCTCCTGCATTAGCTTCTCAAGTAGCTGGAACTATAGTTGTGTGTCACCACACCCAGCTAATTTGTTTGCATTTTTTTGTACAGAAAGGGTCTCATCATATTGTCCAGGCTTGTCTCAAGCTTCTGGCCTCAAGTGATCCTCCTGCCTCAGCCTCCCAAAGTGTGGGGATTACAGGTGTGCATTAGTCCATTTTCACACTGCTAGAAAGAACTGCCTGATACTGAGTATGTATAAACAAAAAAAGCTTTAATTGCCTCATAGTTCCTCGTGGCTGAGGAGGGCTCAGGACACTTAGAATCATGGCAGAAGGTAAAGGAGAAGCAAGGCACATCTTACATGGCAGAAGAAGAGGAAGAGTGAAGGAGGAAGTGTAAACTTTTAAACCATCAGATCTCATGAGAATAGCATGGGAGAAACTGCCTCTATGATTCAATCACCTTGTCCTTCCCTTGACACATGGGGGTTACAAATTGAGATGAGATTTGGGTGGGGATGCAGAGCTAAACCATACAAGGAATAAGACACCATGAATGGCCATTGTTTTCTAATTAACATTGGTGATGTGGGGAATTCCTTCAGTCTATATCAATCTTTCTCAATATGAGATCCCCAGAAAAACAGCAGCAGTAGCCTTGGGAAATGTTGGAAAAGCAAATCATCAAGACTTACTTCATATCTACTGAATCAGAACATCTGAAAATTATGACTTCTGGAAATTTGATTTTACCAAAGTCTCCAAGTGCTTTTCATGACCCTAGATTTTGAGAATCAAGCTAATATGTTCATGTTTCAGTGAATAGAGATAAACTAGGCCAAAGCTGGAAGAAACACTAAGCCTCACTTTCTGTTTCCTTAGTCTAGAGACTTGAAGATAACCAGGTAATATTTATAAATAAGAATATCAGTGAAGCCAAACAGGGTGTCGTTGTAGATAGAGATTTGGGAGAAGAATGCTGGAAGAAACAAGTTGAGGTTTAGGTTATCTAAAAACAGTGATGTAGAACAAACATATATGTGTAAATGTATGTATAGGATTGGAAGAATCAAATGCTCGATAGGGACACTGCAACAAAGTTACAGCAGTGAAGAACTGAAATTCATTTTCAGTTCTACCTTACCTTACTTTACCTTACCCTATACCACCTCAGATAAAAAAATAAAAAAGAAAAAAAAAAAACAATAGAAAGAACAAAATGTTAGGCACAGGATAAAAATTCTTATGAAATCACTATATTTTATAAAAGAAAGGCTTAATGGAAATACCTTAAAAGACAAATGCTCTGAAAGAAAAATTGACTTGAAAGTTTTCAAATAGTACCAGAGGAAAATATCCAGAAAAAAAAATATTCAGGTAAATTAAATGAAACATTGTCTATTGGAAATGATATAGAAAAAATATGACAGTAATGAAATACAAAATATAATAGGACTAAACAAAGAAATTATATATACGTGTAGCTTACAAATATATCAATAATCATAAAACCCTGACATGGCGTGAAACTGGTTTGTCTTGAGTCTGTCTCACAAAAATACAGGAAAAAATAAAATGTATTTTTCTTTTTAGGTAGAACCTTAGACCAAGGGTTCAGTCTAGGTCCTGCTGCTCTCTGACAGAAAGCCAATCACTAAGACAAGTATTGGCAGGGAATAAGGCTTTATTTGGGTGCTGCAGGCAAGGAGATTGAAGATCTGTCTCAAATCCATCTCTCTGAAGCACTAAAATTAGGGGTTTATATAGAAGGCAAAAAAATGTATCCATATGGGAAAACAGGAAACAGGGAGGGGTAAGGAAGAGGAGTTGTTCAGCAGGAAGCAGGTGGTTGCTTAGGCAATTGTGATGGATGAGGGGTCTGGAGTCTCATTGTCCAGATGGAGTGATCTGGTAACTTGCAGATCATCCATACTATCTGGGAATCCTGAGAAAAAAATCAGATAAGACATTTGTAACTTTCTTACATTTTAAGACTGGGAGTGCCAATTTCCATGTTTATTCAGAAGAAACCATAAATGTTAATTTGATTGGGCAATTGGGCTGGTTTCAGTATGACTATAATAAATTTGGTTAAAAAGACAGCAGAGATACTTTAAACTCTAACATGTCTATCTAAAAAACAAAAAGCACTAAACACTTCCCCCTTAGAGCTCCATTTCTCTACTCTCCTACATAGGGAAATTCATCTGTTATCTGCCAGTTTTGGGGAGACTTGTGCACCTCAGTTTCCCTTCCCAAAAAGGTTTTCATCTCAGCCTTTATTATAACTGCTATTGTTAATTTCAAAATAGCCTTTCTGTTGCCAGATCCAGTGGCCACTTTTTAGTCACCAAGTCACCCGACGTCTGCTTTATGATCTACATGACACTTCTTTGAAATAACTTCTCTTGGCTTGCTGAAATAATACTCCATCATAACTGGTTGCTCTTCCACTCACATCCTGTTTCTGGTTCTATTCCTCTGCTAAAATCTAACTATCTCTATATTCATTGGGGTTATCCTGGGGTCCATTACATGCATGTTTAATTTTTTCTTTTTAACGTTTTTCCAAGTTTATTGCCTTAAGTACCAACTATAATATATTTTGATGAATCCCAAATCTCTTTTTCTTGCCATGACAACATCTCTTCAAAAATCCTGGCCAGTATATAGAACTGACCAGGGGATCATTTCATACAGCTGCTGTGTGTGTGTGTGTGTGTGTTTAGGCTGGGGTCTGCAGGAAATCTACCTCTATTCCAAGTAACTGTGGCAAGGAATATTACCCTGTAAATGGTCTTTGTTTTTTCGTTTTTGTTTTTTGAGACAGGGTCTCACTCTGTCATCTGGACTGGAGTACAGTGGCGTGATCTCAGCTCACTGAAACTGCCACCTCCCAGGCTCAAGTGATTATGCCGCCTCAGCCTCGCAAGTAGCTGGGATTACAGGCATGCACCACTACCACCTGGCTAAAGTATTTTTGTATTTTTAGTAGAAACGGGGTTTCACCATGTTGGCGAGGCTGATAGTGATCCACCTGCCTCGGCCTCCCAAAGTGCTGATATTACAGGTGTGAGCCACCACACCCAGCCTGTCAATGGTTTTTGAACACGAATGTTTGTTTTCAGTTTAGTTCCTTTTAAACCTGATAGCTAATTTTATTTCAAATGAATTATTTGAAAATTAAAACAGGAGAGTCCACAAATACTTATATCAAACACAGAATGTCTTTAACTTTTACCAAAATTCTACCTGTAGCAATTGGAAAGCTAGAACAAAATCATTGCAATTTATAACCAAAAAAAGAAAGTTTTATAAAAGTCACAGATGCTGAAAAGGCCAGAAACAGAACAAAAGCCTATGAAAATGGAACGGTATAAAGAAGAGCAGCAGGGGGAGAAAAAGACATTTGCCAACGTGAATCAGATTTGTTCTGGCACCGTTTTTAAAACGTGAATCAGATTTGTTCTGGGACCATTTTAAAAGGCATAGTTTGAATTTATTAAATAAATAGAAAAGGAATTTACTTTCAAACGTGTATAATACCTATACAAAACAAGATATTGATAGTTATTTTTAACACGTAATATACATCTCTTCATTAAAACTGAGAGAGAGAGACTGTCAGAAGAATGGGTAGAGTTTTTAGTAAGAAAGTCATTTGAAATCTTCTAGTCTCTGAGAACACCAAAATGACTCAACAGCAGAAACACAGATAACTATAAGCACTCCACAAATTTCCTAAATTCTAAAATAAATATATATATATATATATATATATATCTGTGTGTGCATGTATATATGTGTGTGTGTGTGTGTGTATTTTTTAATGGTAAGTAAGTAAAACCCAAGCTCAGATATTTCAATATATTTAAGAACAATATGATAGAGGTATCGATAAATGGCATTAGTCTTTTCTCTGTTTTTCCAAAATCTAGATTTGACATTCACACTGTGGTTAGCCTGAAACTAAAGATGCAGAAAATGTTTCAAATAACAAAAAGAATTTACATTACTAGGCTCTATAAAATTCTAATTTCTTTCTTTTCTGAAAGGAAGAAGCATCATGGTGGCTAACTTTTCTTTTTTTACCTTGAGGGAATATATTCTTGCATCTAATAAAAGAGAAAAAAAAAGCAAAAAGTGGAACTCCAATTGCAAGTGATATGTTCATTTTAACCTCCCATATTTTCACTTTCTATTACAGCTATTGACATGTAAATTTAAAGGAACATAAGGAGCCATTTAAGAAAATATAATTGACAATTTTATTACTATTAAGTCTATTAAGTCTTGACATTCTTATGAATAACATCCACTGCAGCTAGCATTACTTACCAGTATGATTAACCAGCATTTGCTGAGACAATCACTAGAAACATGATTTTGCATTTTAGTGACTCAGAAGTAAAATTCCTTTTGTGTTGCAGTTATTCAGTCTGAATATTTGAATATGTATTTTGTTAATATGATATTATCAGAGATATAGGGTCAGAAACCACACACTTATGGCTAAATTCTATGTACTGGATGACTTAATAAGCTGAAAGTTATACATTTAAAAACAGTTTGGGCTTGGTTATTTATAGCTGCTGCCGCACTCTCATACTCTAAACCCAGGCCCTATTATATTCTTGTTTAGTTCTTGCCTGACGTTTTATCTTTAAGCTTATGATTCTTCTAGAATATACATATATACATAATACAAATGTTATGCATATATATAAAAATATGTATTGCATTATACACACATATAATTTACATATTTATGTGTGCTTGTGTGTATATATACATATATACATTATTCATATATGTATATATGAATAATCAAGTACCTTCTGCAGCTATTCCCAACTCTGCCTCTGTCCAGCTCTCTCATGTCTATCACTTTGTCCAGCAAACTCTAGCCTCCATGCTTACCCCTGACTCCCAGTATATTTGTTTTCTCAACTCAGGGTCACTGATAGTTTTGCCTGAGTTTCCTCTCCCTGTGCAACCTCAGAAACTTCTCCAGACAGGAATCTTGGGCAATTGGAGGTTCACTTAGTCTATTTTCTGTATCTCAAGGGCCATTATTTGTAATCTAATACCCAATATCTGAAAGAATTTTTAAACTATATGTTTCTTCAGTTTTTAGTTGTTTTAGGTGGGAAGGTATATATGATACCTTCTGTGCTACATAGGTTAGAAGCAGAATTCAATTCCATGGAATCTTACCTGTACGTGACCAGTCCAGTATTCAGTGAAGACCTTGAAGAAAGACAACTGGGCTTTTTTTTTTTCTTTTTCATACAACACTGTTTTCCCTGATACTCTGCATATCAGGGAGAAACCAGGCCAATGGTTCCATATAACTGATATTTATGATTTCTTTTGAATGAACATAGAAAAGTGACCCTTTCAGTCTTAAAATTTGATAAACGTAACAATTGTCTTAGATTTGAGTTTCTTTCTCAGGAAACCAGACATCAGGCCTCCCTGATAGTATCAAGGATCTGAAACTTACCAGATCACCCTATCTGGACAATTGAGACACCAGACCTTTCACCTACCATGATTGCCTAAAAGACCAACTGCCTCTTGTTGATCAACTATTCCTTATCCATCCCTAATTCCTGTTTTTCTGCATGTTGTTACATTTCTTTCCTGCTACATAAACCAATGATTTTACTTGCTCCCACTTCCTCGGTTGCAGCACCTGATTAAAACCTTCTTTCCTGGCACTACTCATTGTCTCAGTGACTGGCTTTCTGTGCAGTGAGCAGCAAGACCTAGATCAAACCTCTAGCGTTTTGGTAACAAGATTTTGGTTCCCTGACTAGGAATGTGTTGCTCCTGGCCCAGCTGCTGTGAGCTAATAGTTTTAGAAGCCTTCCTAAGCATCCTCCTGACCATTTTTTGGCCAGAGGTGGATCTCAGTCTCTCTCTCTCTGGCCTTGTCACTGCTAGCCCAAACCACATTTTTGATTGCCTGGGAAAACAGCCTTTGAAATTGGACATCTTCTTCCATTTACATGAGTATCCTTTATGGACCCAGGCAGCAAGATCTGCTCCTCTCAATCTGGGAAGTTAATAAAGGAATTTCCACTTGCAAGTTGAATAATCCCAAGTGACTGAGAGAGAGGGAAGCACCCTGACTGCACAGTTTTGACACTTTGGGGGCCTTGTTTGTAATTGTTGTGTGTGTCTGGGCAAGTGTTTCTTGTAGCTACCAGACAGCTGGATTAGCTCTTCTCAGTTACTTACTGCGGCAAACAAAGTTTAGCCACTTGAACGTGTTCATAAACTGCTGAGTTTATGTTGCTATCTCATGGCTAGAGTTCCAAAGTAAAAGCTAGTGGACCTTTGCAAGTTGATCAAACCCAACTGATGGAGAGAGGAAGCACTCCAGCTGTTTCAGTCCTAACACTCTTGGAACTTGTTGTTTGTTGCAGCAGTTGGATTGTGTTTTGGTAATGGTGTGTTTGTGTGTCATGAGAAATCAGAATTTGATAAACTTATAATCTTTTGTAATGCTGTTTAGCCCAATATTATTTGGAATCTGGAGAAGTTTGATCTCTCCATTGGCCTAATTTTGCTGTTGAATGGGAGGGTGGGATGGAGTCCCATGCATCCAGGCTTTAATCTTGTGTCTATGAAATTTACCTATAAATAAAAGAACACTCCTAAATTATGTAAATAAATCCAAAGTATTTCTTAAGTTCATTTGACTTAAGTAAATCTTTAGTAAACATGCTGGCTTTACAATTATTGGTAAGATAAAAATACAAATGTCTTCAGAATTGTTAGAATGCAGTTTCTTCTGGGTTCTGTATTTGTCTCTGCTAGATATGGTGAAGTGTCAAGATTTAGCACAGAAGGTTATGAAAGTATAAATCCGGTCAAACCAAGAAGATCTTTGTGCGATTTTTTTTGATAAATGAGACTTAATTTAATGTTTTTACCTTAGTAAAAACAGCTGAATCTTTTGAGTTATTGACAAAAATACATTTGTATTTAATTTTAAAATTCTTACTTATTCACAGGCTTAAAAAATTAATAACAAGGAAATTACTTGAAATGATGAGTAGCTTTATTTAATATTTCAGTTTTCAGAAGTACAGTAGAGAAACAAAAAAGTGAAAGAAAGAATTGAGTACACGTAAATAGAATAAATGTTGTGTGTGAAACTTTCGTTTAGCCTACAATCTTAAAATTATTTTTGATGCTTATTGAATGTCTGCGTAATTTCCAAATAAGAATAGGGAAATAGTTTCCAAAATTTATGCAATGTTCTCATCTATAAAATGCTAACCAATATCTGATAGACAGTTCAGGATTTCTTGCTTTCTTAGTTTTCACTAAATTTAAAGTTATTAAGAATTGTGGTTAATATATAATTCTGCATTGATTAATATAATAATCACTACAATCAAGATGCAAAACTATTCCATCACTCCAAAGAAAACTCTTT
Organism: Papio anubis; assembly: GCF_008728515.1. NCBI lineage: Eukaryota > Metazoa > Chordata > Mammalia > Primates > Cercopithecidae > Papio > Papio anubis. The sequence continues at coordinate 63,478,503 of NC_044990.1, read as the reverse complement.
TATGGTCAGAGAGATGGGTTTGAGACTAGTGTCCCATTTCCTTGGCTGCAGCACCCAGTAAAAGCCTTCTTCCCTGGCAATACTCATTGTCTACTGTGCAGTAGCACAGGACCTAGACCAAAATTCCTGGTATTTTAGTTAAAAAAGTGTAACTACTGCGGCAGTCCTCAGGTGAGCAATAGTACTTCTAAAGTTGAGATCCTTTTCTCCTATTGCAACAGCAAAGTGCTCTCAGGAAGAACACAAGGGTAATGGTGGGTGATCCGAGGTTGATGATGAGCCTCGCATTATGGTTTTTCATCTTTCAAGCCTCAAATTTGTGAATCTCCATAGTACTGGCAAACATTTACTCCTTGTGTTTTGCCCAGTTTTAGCATTGTTTTCAAAAGGAGGTCAAATTCAGTGTCATTTACTCTGATAAGGCCAGAAGCGGAAGTCTCATTCAACATGCAAGCCCTCTCACTTACAAAACATCTTTTTACCCAGCTTCCAAATACTACCATTTCCTACTCCTTTCCTACCACACTCCGTGAGGGTATCAATGTCAATATCTTTGGATGGCTCCTTAATTCACCACTTCTAAATTATAGTAGGTCCCAGGCTTAGTACTGGAATATTTTCGAATCTCTTTTTATATGCAGTCCTTGGGTGTTTTAACAAGTTTCATCAATTTGTGTCCATATACCAATTGTGCAGACTCTTAAATTTCAGATGTGTTTATGAACATGTTTACTCATTTATGCTTTAGAAATGGTTCCCAGGCTGTTATCTCGAAGAGAGACTATAGGAAAGACCAAAATAAAGACAGAACAACCATTTAAGAGACTGTTATTGTAGTCCAAACAAGTATTTTAGACAGCAGCATAGCAGGAAAGATGAATTTAGAGACAATATTACATGAAGAGTTGAACAACTGGTGCTGATTGACTGTGGGGGCATGGAAGGAAATGAGAATAATAAAGAATGACTCCTATATCTTTCAGTGATTACCTCTTGGAGTAGGGATGAGATGGGAAATACTTGACGGTATGGATTTGGTGACTTTACAAAATATTTAAATTTTTAGATGCCTAGTTTTAATCTTGAGTACACATTAAATATCCAAATACAGATGCAAATACATAGGAGGCTATTGTGGTGGAAGACATGGCTACATTCAAATTATGAGCATCTTTAAGGCTTAGAAAGACATTGAACTGGGTAAAATTATGGAAAGCAAGGTGGATATACATAGACATAGAGAGAGAGGGGACAGGAAAAGGGGAAGAATAATTTAGGGCACACACAAGACAAAATGGTAACATAAGATGCTAAAATACTGCTTTCAATATTTTGCAGAACAAAAAGTCAAATATGTATAAAAGGCAAAAGTAAAAAATCAAAACTCTAATTATTGATTAATTTCAGTTATTATTTTCTTTATTGAAAGTCATACCTAACAGAAAAACAAATGCTTAAGTTAGACCAGAAGTAGCCTCTCAAATGCCTCATTATTATAAGAACTAAAGATTTTGAGGTATTTTCACAAAAGATGAAATAATAGCAACATTAAATAGAAAATGTCTAAATAGGCAACCTTACTTTTTGGTGATTATTAAGCCAATACTCAAAGCATCAATAATTGCAAATATAAATCTAGCAACATCCTATAGATAAGGTAGAAATTAAATGGGAATAAAAATTCAAAACAATTTAAAAATCTCAAGAATAGTAGTAAAATAGACAAATCTATGGGCTGAAAAGAGAGAACAGAAGCAGATTAAATGTTATCATTTACTTTTATTAAAATTAAAATGTGTAATTTTAAGTTACAGATGCACCTATTTATGACAGCTCTATGCTGAAATAAATACATACCACAACTTATGAAAGTATTTTTAATATATTAATGAATAGCGATTTTCCATCTATAATAAAAACTGAATGTAGGATGCTGAAAAGATTTCATGAGCTGGTCAGTCTTGCATACTGAAAAAATTGACAATGATGACCTTGTTAGAAACGTGTATTATAATTGGCCTAAGAAAATATTCTTATTTAACCATGAAGTTGTTTTCACAATAAGATCCATGTAAAATTACCTGTATTTGAAATGCCTTTTTTATACTTTCAAATGTCAGGTTATTAAATTTCTTTTTTATTTCTCTGTGGAACAAGCTGATTCTCCATTGTGTAAAAATGTCACAGAACAGCTATGCCATTCTCTGATGAAGCGAGCTGCTCGGATCACATTAATCATTTGTTGATAATGACTAACACAGGTGTAGACTGTTGAATATAAACTAACTAATAAAATTACTATTTGCCATAATGTTCCTCATTACCAGTAAATTAGAAAATAAATTAAAGATGTTGTTAGGTCACCATATGTCACAGAAATGAAAGGGCTAAGTTATAACAGTGGATAGCACTATGGGCTGATTATAAGCCAGAATCTACTTTTATCATGCTATGAAACATTGAAATACTTTTATTTCTTAGTATTTTATGTTTATTCTTATGTTAGAATTAGGAGTTTAATTTTTATTATCTATATCAGTGGTCCCCAAACTTTTTGGCCCCAGGAACCTGTTTCATGGAAGACAATTTTTCTACAGGTTGTAGAGGTAAGGGATGGTTTTTGGATGAAACTGTTTCACCTCAGAAGATCATAAGACATTAGATTCTCATACAGAAGGTGCAACCTAGATCGCTTGTACACACAGTTCACAATAGGGTTCACGCTTCTATAAGAATCTAATGCCACTGCTGATCTGACAGGAGGCAGAGCTCAGGCAGTAATGCTTGCTGGCCCATTGCTCACCTCCTGCCCCATGTCCTGGTTCCTAACAGACCATCAACTGGTCCTTGCCCAGGGATTGGGGAGCCCTGATCTAAATATTGTTCTCACAGAAAAAAGGACTGAAACTCTCTTTTGGAAGTAATAGGAAATAGACCACGTATGGGTATATACTGGGATAGGCATTTAGGAAAGTACATGGAAATGTATTTTCGCAACAGTATTTATTTTTCTTTTCATCTCAAATTGTATCAATAAATGACCCTGCTTTGTACATTTGATGTCTTCAAGCTTGCCAATTTTCTATTACTTTTATGAATCTGTATCTACAGTTCCTTATAGCTTTACATTGTTTACAAATCTTGCTTTTAGCAAACTTATAAAGAAAATATGTGTAGTAAATAAATGATCAGTTGAATTCTACTTGTATGATTTCTATACCTGTGTTATAAATTGAATTCTTACTCTACTTTCTATTAAAATTAAAGTATATCAAAAACTGTACTATATCAATAATTCTTATTACTTCTAAACAAGGACAATTATACTTCTTGTTATTGAAAATATAATGATGTTTTTAAAAGTACAAATGTGAGAAAGCATCAACAGCATCTGATCACACATACAGAGTGAACATTTGTCTTGTCAACATCTTAACCTGTGAAAAAAAAGCTAATTCTCATCATGTACGTGCCATATTTTCCATTTAATTATAGTCAGAGCAAGTATAAAAAACGTTTTAAAATATTATTATTATTAATGTTTTTGAGACAGAGTCTCACTCTGTTGCCCAGGCTGGAGTGCAGTGGCATGATCTCGGCTCACTGCAACCTCTGTCTCTTGGGTTCAAGTGATTCTTCTGCCTCAGCCTCCTGAGTAGCTGGGAGTACAGGCACCCGCCCGGCTAATTTTTGTACTTTTAGTAGAGACAGGGTTTCACCATGTTGGCCAGGCTGGTCTCAAACTCCTGACCTCAAGTGATCTGCCCGCCTTAGCCTCGCAAAGTGCTGGGATTACAGGAGTGAGCCACCACGCCTGGCCTAAAATACTATTTTAAACAAATGTTTCACATAAAGAAAAATTCACCCCGTTTCAAATATTAGGAAGAGAGCACAATTAGAGTGACCTCAAGCGTTTGTTTATTAATTGTTGATACCACACCCAAGACACACAAACAACAACGGATACACAATACATGGACACAAAGACACAGCCTATATACAGATGAGCACACACTGTAAATTGTAATTTTATATAAAAAATTAAGTGTCTCTCTGATGTTAATTAATTATAGATTAATATGGTATTCAGAGCATTGATTTGAGAAGTTTTCCTCTTTTCAGACAGTGTAGGGCTGAAACAACTGAACATTCATGTACAAAAATGTTAAGCCTAAATCTAATTTTCATTTCATCTATAAAAACCAATACCTAAGAAAGTATAAACTTAAATGTCTGTATGTAAATACTTAACCATAATTTCAATAAAATTAAGAGAAAATGTTCTTTATATATGCAAAATTTTTAAACATCATAACCTATAAAAGAAATATGTGATAAATTGTTGTTTATCAAATTAAATACTTCTGCCCATTGGAAGTGTGAGAAGAATAAAATAGTAAACAAATTCCATTATAAAATATTTTCAGAATATCTGGCTAACAAAAGACTTGCATCCAGAATATGTAAAGGACTATCAGAACTCATTAAATATATGAACAATCTAGTAATTAGATGAACGAATGGCAAACAAAACTATGAAAGATTCTCAAAGTCATTATTCTGTAGTGAAATAGATAGCTTTGAATAGCTAAAATCACAGTTCGGTCAATAGTAGGTGTTGATGGGGATACCTCCTTCAGTTTTTTATTTTTTTGGAGAGGCTACACTGTAGAGTCACTATGGAAAACAACTTGTTTCTTATAAAATTAATAAGCAATTAATAAACATTTTTGTTAATAAACAATTTAAAAACTAATAAATATTTATGAAATTTATGCACACTTACCATATGACCCAAAGTCTCACTTCTAAGTATTTACCACAAAATATGAATGTCGTATTCATTCAAACATCTCTTGTGAATATTTATGGCAACTTTATTCAAAACTGGTTCAAACTGGAAACAGCCCAAGTATCCTTCAGCTGGTGAATTGGTGAATAATCTATGGAACATCCACACAAGGAAATACCACTCAGGAACAAAAAAGCAACAAACTACTGACACAGACGTCAGCGTGCCTAATCTCATATACATAACGCTAAGTCAATGAAAACAGACTCAAAGAATACATACTGTGAGTCCATTTTAATGCCTTTCTGGATTAGGCAAAAATTATGCTGACAGAAGGCAGATCATGGCTTTCCAGAGGATCAAGTAAGGGCAAAAGTTATCTACAAATGTGTGTGAGGGAATTTGGGGCTGTGATTGCAATACAAAATACCTTGGTAGTATGGCTGGAGTTCTATATCTCTATGTGTGGTTGAAATGTCACATAACTCTATTTTTAGAAGGGTGGCCTTTTTTTTTTTTTTTTTTTTTTTGATACGGAGTCTCACTCTGTTACCCAGGCTGGAGTGCATTGGCCTGATCTCCGCTCACTGCAAGCTCTGCCTCCCGGGCTCAGCCATTCTTCTGCCTCAGCCTCCCGAGTAGCTGGGAATATAGACACCCGCCACAATGCCTGGCTATTTTTTTTTTTTTTTTTCTATTTTTAGTAGAAATAGGATTTTACCATTTTAGCCAGGATGGTCTCGAACTACTGACCTCATGATCCGCCTGCCTTGGCCTCCCAAAGTGCTGGGATTGCAGATGTGAGCCACCACACCCGGCCAAAGGGTGGCTTTTTTTGTAATCAATTTAGACCCAAATAAAATTATAACAAAAATGTATGTAAGAAAGTTGCTATCTGACGACGGAGACTATATATATTTCTGATAGAAAATAAGGGCAGTGGTAGGATATAGTATACATTGTTAGAATATTGAAACTTGGCATATTCTGCTACATAATTGAGCAGATTTTTTCTCTATTTTTTTAAAAAGTCTCTTAAAATGTGTTATGTCTTCCTATTCCTGCCTTTCGTGAAAAATATATTTTAAGTAAAAAAGGAAAATAAAACCCAGAATCTTACAGCATGCTTGCTCTTGTTTATTTTGTCAGAATATCATACCTTCACTTACTACACATAAAGCTAACAAGTGGAAATCATTATACTTTTCAAAAATGCATTTGGCTAAACAGCCCTAAGAAGAAATGAATGTAGAAATTATCTACCAAGCAGAAACTGTCCATGCCAATGCAATCTACTGCCTTCTTAGTCGTGATTTCTAACATAAATAAGTTATTTTAAAATTAAGTAGCATTTCCCATAATTGATTTAGAACAATCCAAATAATGATAATGTGTTCTGATAATGTTTTTATTTCTATAAGCTCTTTTAAAATATGCTTCATGATTCTATGAATAGTCAGATCTAAATTGAATTCAAATAATTTGTTCATTACCTATTCAAAGACATGCAAAACACTTCACTCCATTGGAAAAGCACAGCTACTGAAATTATGTTTCTTCCTATATTCAGACATTTTGGTGATACAACACTTCCCACAGAGATTCTGTTTGGTCATGTGACTTATGTTAACCAATGGAGTAAAAGCAAATATAACATATCTAGAAACCTCTAAGTGCAGGCACACTGCACTTTGCAGACAGAAAATTTGTTTTCTGTCTTTCCACTCTTCCTACACTTTGCCATCTTCGTCTGGTGAAGCTTAGCCAGCCAAATGAATGAATGAATGAATGAATGATTAGAGAACACCTGGAAGAGAGATGAGCTACCCAACTGTAGGTCACTCTAGGCTGGCCTGCTACCACATAATCCGTTATCTGGCTAAAGGTGCTGGAGTCAACACAGTTCAGATGAGTAGAGAATTTGTTTGTGTACCTATTGTTGGTCCACAGAACATGAGTTAAAGAAATGGCTACACCTTAAGGCAATATGTATTAAAGGGGCATCACACAAAATTGTTATATCTAATATAAGAATTATAGAACGAGTTATTGAAACTTGGAACAACAGTGATGAATCTCAAAATTTGAGTGAAAGAAGCCACATTCAAAGCAATACTGGAAAATTCAATTTATTTAAAATGATAAAAGCCTGCAAACTAATATATAGTGACACTACATCAGTAGTTGCTTGGAAACCTGGATTGAGGGAGGTTTACAAATGACTTATATATAACCTTTTGTGAACAAATAAAAATTATATTTTCTAGATTGTGAAAATAGTTTCACAGGCTTATACAGAAGGTCCTCCACGAATGCTGGTTTGACTTATGCTTTTTTGACTTTACAAGTATATTTTAATATTTACCCATTGAATTTCCACTAAAATGTAGCTTAATGCTACTCTAACGAAAATAACAGTTGTGCTTGGCAGTCTTAGGATAATTAAGGTACTTTTAAATATGCAGTTTTGAGCATACTTATAAATATATATAGATAAAGATATAATATTTATCTCTTTGTGAATACTTTAAGGCAGAGTATTTTATGGAAGTGTCATAAGGCACAAGTTTTTGTTTTGTGCTTTAATTTGGATTGTTACATATAGTAGTATGATTGTTTATGCTATTTGTATTTCAAGTAGAAGTAACAAATAACCAATTATTCAGTATATTTAGCAAAATGTAGCTTGGAGGTAGATTTCTACTGTGCAATATTGGTTTTTTAGTATTTTCTCTATAAAACAGAATTTTACCAACCACAAAGAATGGAAAAAGTGTTCATTGTTAGGTCTTTGTGCTAAAGACTGTAAAATATCCCAGCTTCCAACAAAAAACATACATTGTACTATCCTGCTGAGATCTACCAAAAGGCAAATATGTGCAGAGATCCCATGATAGCAACAGTAGTTAAAATAGTTAAGAGCATAAAGCTGCACTATGAATTTTGGATAGTCTAAATGAGGGACACTGACTGCCAGTCATTAATTATGCTTATATGCGCAGCTTTTAAGACTTCAGTGTTTTAAGTTGAACAATATTTTTAGCAATATAAAAGTGAAAGTAACTTAACCTTGTAAAAGGCAGTAAAGACAGAATATCAAGTCATTAAAAATAAGTAGTCTACTCTGAAACATCCAACTGAGAAAATGTCCTAGGGATGTAAAAATTATATTATTATGTTCTATTTCCAAAGAAAGTAAGAATCACAACCAAGTATAAGATAACTGAGTGTCTTTTTGCCCTCTCTAAATAAAAATATGCTTTAAAAACTAATATGTTATTACTATATTTAATGAGTTGCTGGATGGGATATCTAAATTTATCATCGGTTAAATGTATGTTGTGACTGACTCTTTTCCATTTTCATACACAAGTATAAGTGCACACCTCGTTATTTCATTGTGTAATATTTGATTCACTGAATAAAAAGCTTGGATTGTTTAGGTGTTTTAGCAGAGTCAGATAAAGAATTTGATAAAGCTAGCAGAGCTGTATGATTTCACTCAAATACAGGCAGTACTGTGAAAATCCATTAGAGTGCTCTTAAAGTTTGAAAGATTACCTTAGAACTATAAAAATTTAATGCATTGAAAATGATATAATACAATGACAGAATCTAAATCAACAAAATCTACAGGTTTTCATTGGAAAGCTTTCCCCTCAGAACTGGTTTTCTTTTTGTCAGATACCTCTGAAAGATAACACAACTAGGAAAAAGAAGCAAAAGAGAATCTCAAATATAGATAGAGCTAATTTATCATTATAACAAGTATATTCCCTCCCTAAGTGCCCAGAAGTTCATATTGATGTTGTTCTTTGATGTACAAATGAGAATTCTGTTCTCTATGCAGAAACATGAGAGTCACCAGGTAGAGAAAGCAAGTTAGTCGACTTAGCAAACATTTATCTTCAATTTAGCACTCTGCTTTGAATTTGTTTTCCTTAGGGAAGACTGCACAATCATGAGACTGGAAGAGTTTGTCAAAAGGCACAGAATTCTATTTTAAAATTGTTTTACGTTAGGTGACTCTTAATGTTAAAGCAGAGATATTAAGTAAGCAATCTGACATTGAAGCAGACACTGTTCTTGCAATACCCAGATGCCCTAGGATTCCATTGACTACTCAAGTGTCAAAGTTCACTGAGTGGCTGCATGCATCACCTACATTGCTGCTCACATCTGCTCATACATTGTTCCTAGGCTATCAGAACCACCTCATATTACACAATTTCTTCCTGGTCAATCACATATGAAGAGAAATAGCCCATCTTTGTTTCTTCCAGGTGGAACAAACTCTGTGGCTCCTTATCTGAAACCAAATTCTTGCTTGGTTTCATCCATTTCTTATTCTGTTTCCTGAGGCTCTTTGTGGCCACCCATGACAACATCCCCTTAGTAGGTTCCGTGTATGTCAATCCCTCTGTCAGTCTTTATTTCTAGGGAATTTGGTCTCATACCCAAGTCAATAGAAAAATCAAGGCTAGAGAAACTACTCTAGTAGAAAGTATCAGCATTTACAACATTTAAACGCCTGGGCCTGTATAGCATTCCCTAGGTAGTAAATGTAGAGATAGAAAAACAGACAGTAAAACACAGTCCTGCGAAATTGCGGCATGTACAGGTACATAAGAGGAGAGCCAACAAAAGAGACGTAGAATGACTGGTGAGCTGGGAGAGCAATCAAGTGAAGATAATGCACCAAGAAGCTGATGTGATCAAGTGTGTCAAATGCTGCGGAGTGATTAAATAAAATGAGGACTGACAATTGATCACTGGAAAAAATACTTCAGAACAAAGTAAGACTGCAACCTTCTTACACAATGGTGGCAAAAGCATCGCTCTGAATATTTCATTTTATCAAATGTAGGGAATGATTTAGACTCTTCTGTAGGACACAACAGCCCATGGCTCTAAGGAACTGGAGCAGAAAACACTCTGTAAAGAGAGGCTAAGACCAAGAAGCAAATGGATGGGATTTTGAAGAAATGTTGTGAAACCCTAGACAAAATATTACAATTACCATTTATAATGGAAATGATGAAGAACATAACTTTTATTCATATATTATTAGTAATAAGAATCAATGACATACAGACATAAGAAACTCTAGTACAATGCAAAGGAAGAGAATAAAGAGATTAGTAGAAAGTGCAAGAAGAGAGAAAAAGATAGGTGATAGAAGAAAAAGCAATTGTCAATATATATAAAATAAAATATATGTAATGGTAACCATAAAATTGTATCATGAAATGATATATCATTTTCAGCCATCAAATGTTAGCAAGAACACAAGAGGTGCCTTGAAGGGTTGTGAAAAGGGTTTTGACAACCTATGTAATCTCATACATTGGGACCCAGTATTTCCACTCATAGAAATTAATTCCAAGGACATTTAATATACTTCCTACTTTTCATATTTAAGAATATTTTAATTATTACTTACTGTAGTAATACTAAAAGTAATATAAACATTTTACTTTTAAAAATTCTTTTTGATTTTTTTTTGTAAAGATGGAGTCTTGCTATGTTGTCCAGACTGATCTCCAACTCTTGTTCTCAAGTGATCCTCCTGTCACAGCCTTCCAAAGTGCTGGGATTACAGATGTAAGCTACCTCACTCAGCCAAAAAGTAAGGTAGGCATTGTGGCTCACACCTGTAATCTCAACACTTTCGGAGGCCGAGATGGGAGGGTCACTTGAACCCAGGAGTTTGAGACCAGCCTGGGCAACATGGTGAGACCCCATCTGCACACACACACAAAAAAAACCTACAAAAAATGAGCCAGGTGCAGGAGTGCACGATGTAGTCCCAGCTACTCAGGAGGCTGAGGCAGGAGGATCGTTTGAGCCCAGGAAGTAGAGGATGGGGTAAGCCATAATCCAGCCACTGCACTCCAACCTGGGTGACAGAGTGGGACCTTACCCCACCCTCCCAAAAACAGTACAGTCAACATTTTAAAAATGAGTTACTAAATAAATGTTAGTATAATCTTAAATACAGACAAACATTAAAGTTGTTTTTTTTTTTTTTTAACATCTTCAGATTAGTCAACATGAAACCATTACTATTTAATATAGGCATATTATGGTATCTGTATGCTGGCCAGCCTACAGCTGACATCCATATATGCCTGTTATGTGGAATTAGACAATGTTCAGCCTCCACTTATCCACTTAGGCATAAAGTTTCAACTAATGGAAGAAGAACAGAGTCTCCTAAGCAGAACTTGAGTTATAATGTCTCATTTCTGCTGAAATATACACAAGTCTTAAAGATTTTTGTGGGGCACATATAAAATAATTTATAGCCAGAGTGAAATACAGCACCACTGGGAGTAAATCCACAATTTGGTAGGTGCCAAATATTATGAAGAGTTTAACTTTGGAAGGGACAATGATTATAATCGAGGAAAAGAATCAAACAAATGAGACCAGATTTTGTTAGCAAAGGTAAAATGACCAATGGGAATTTAGAGCAGTGAGAACAAGGATGTAAAAGATTTTGAGCGTCTGGGCTGAATGAACTGTTTGTTATTCCTGAGGGAGTTTTGAATACATTCAAATTTTCCTCCTGAAGATTCTGAAAGGTATTAAAGAAATAAGAGAACTTCAATATGAGGCTGAGAGTATGTAGATTTAAACCAGGGTATTTGAAATTCTACGCTTTCTATGATCTCACTCATATTCTTGGACTTTAGTGAGATGTGTGTGATGTTTTCAATATTACATATTATTCCTGGAATCCTGCATTGAGAACATAATCCATTTATAATAAGTACATAACACAATCATTTTCATCACTCTTCATTTTCACTGAGAACAGAAAGATATATGATTATTTATAGTGAGTACAAAGAGGGTTTTTGAAGTACCAAAATGAACAGATTCTAAAATATATTTTTATCAAATCACATAAGTAGCAAATCAGACAAGTAGCAACTGCTGTTAATAATAACAAAGTTTTTCTTAAATAAAAAAGTATTCTGTTTACATTGGCTATCAGTTACTAAATGAAAGTAGTAAATAATACTTTTAATTATATTCTAAAATATCAATGCTATAAAATGATAAAACCGTACATTATCTTTTTGATATTTTTCTGGATAATTAACATTGATGTTACCATACTGTGAATAGAATTAGTTACAAACACTTGAAATTGATTTCTAATTATAGTTTGTAAATTCCATTATTGTTTCTGTTTTGTCATATTTAGTATTCTTTTCACAGAAATAATTACTGGTTTAATATAATACAAACTTATAATTTCTACAAGAAATGATGTATTGACAAGTGCAATTAAGAAAAAAACCGTTTGTGTTACTCATTTTTTAACAATTTTTTAGGAAGTTAGGTAAACAATGTAAACATTTGATTTTGAAATTATGCATTATTTTTGCTGAGCATTGTTCACTTGAGATCAAAGAATCACCCTATCATTTGGATGAAAATAAGAATTGCATTATAGACAATTGTATTAAACTCATTATTAGAAGTTTACTTGGGTCAATTAGGTTTTACACACACACACACACACACACACATACACACGTTACCTAACTGATCACAGATTGAACATATGTATGTATATATATGTATGTTACCTAATAGATCACAGATTGAAAAGGAATCAGTAATATTATTTACAGATGATGTGATCATGTAGACAGAAAATTTTAGGAATCTGTTAAAACTATTTGAACTAAAATACTTGTTCATCAAACTTACAGGGCATGAAATCAATATTAAATCATTTTTTAAATGTACTAGCAATGAAAATAAGTAAAAATTTATAATAATATTACAATAATAAACTTGTTAGAAACAAACTGAAGAAAGGAAGTATATGTATACCCAAAACTATAAAATACTGTTGAAAGAAAACATAAGATATTAAATAAATGGAAAGATATCCCAATTTCATGAAGCAGAAGACTTCACATTGACAATGTTCCTCAAAGCCATGTAAAGACTCAAAACAATTCTTATTCAAAACTCAGTCATTATTAATTTTTGCAGAAATTGAGAATCTTATTTTAAAATTAAAATGGAAATGTAAAGCATCCAGATTAGTCAAAATACTTTTTTATTTACATGAAGCTTCAGGATACATGTGCAGAACATGCAGGTTTGTTACATAGGTATATGTGTGCCATGGTGGTTTGCTGCACCTATTGACCGGTCCTCTAAGTTCCCTCCCCTCACTCCCAGCCCGAACTGGCCCTGGTGTGTGTTGTTCTCCTCTTTGTGTCCATGTGCTCTCAATGTTAACTACCACTTATGAGTGAGAACATGTGGTGTTTGTTTTTCTATTCCTATGTTACTTTGCTAAGGATGATGGCTTCCAGCTTTACCCATGTCCCTGCAAAGGACCAGATCTCATTCTTTTTTATGGCTGCATAGTATTCCATGGTGTATATGTACCACATTTTCATTATCCAGTCTATCACTGATGGGCATTTGGGTTGGTTTCATGACTTTGCTATTGTAAATAGTGCTACAGTAAACATAGGTGTGCATGTGTCTTTATACTGGAATGATTTATATTTCTTTGGGTATATACCGAGTAATGGGATTGTTGGGTCAAATGATATTCTAGCTCTAGATCCTTGAGGAATTGCCACACTGTCTTCCACAATGATTGAGCTAATTAACATTCCCACCAACAGTGTAAAAGTGTTCACTCCAACCTGGGCAACAAGAGCAAAACTCCATCTCAAAAAAATAATAAAAATAAAAAGTGTTCCAATTTCTTTACAGCTTCGCCAGCATGTATTGCTTCTTGGCTTTTTACTAATCAGCATTCTGACTGGTATGAGATGGTATATCATTATGGTTTTGATTTGTGTTTCTCTAACAATCAGTGGTGTTGAGCTTGTTTCCATATGTTCATTGGCAGAGTAAATGTCTTCTTTTGAGAATTGTCTGTTCATATCCTTTGCCTGCTTTTTGATGGGATTGTTTTTTCTTATAAATTTGTTTAAGTTCCTTGTAAATTCTGGATATTAGACCTTGCTCAGATGGGTAGATTGCACAAATTTTCTCCCATTCTCTAGGCTGCCTGTTCACTCTGATAATAGTTTCTTTTGCTGTGCAGAAGCTCTTTAGTTTAATTAAATTCCATTTGTCAATTTTGTTTTTCATTGCAACTGTTTTTGGTGTTTTCGTCATTAAGTCTTTGCCTATGCCTATGTCCTGAGTGGTATTGCCTAGGTTTTCTTCCAGGATTTTTATGGTTTGGCTTTTACATTTAAGTCTTTAATCCATCTTGAGTTAAGCTTGGATAAGGTGTAAGGAAGGGGTCCAGTTTCAGTTTTCTGCATATGGCTAGCCAGTTTTCCCAGCACCATTTATTGAATAGGAGACCCTTTTCCCACTGCTTGTTTTTGTCAGATTTGTCAAAGATTAGATGGTTGTAGATGTGTGATGTTATTTCTGAGGTCTCTGGTCTGTTCTGTTGCCTATTTCTGTCAATTCATCCATCTAACCCTCCATCTAGTTCCATGCTCTTGCTAGAGAGACGATGCAATCACTTGGAGAAGAGGCACTCTGACATTTTGGGTTTTCAGCATTTTTTCATTGATTCTCTTCTTCATTAGTTTGTCTAGTTTCAATCTTTGAGGCTGCTGACACTTGGATGGGGTTTTTGTGGGGATGTTTTTGTTGTTGATGCTATTGTTGCTTTCTGTTCTTCTTTCAATGGGCAGGGCCCTCTTCTGTAGGGCTGCTGCGGTTTGCTGGGGGTTCACTTCAGACCTTATTCATCTGGATAGATCCTGTACCTGGAGATGTCACTCAAGGAGGTTGGAGAAGAGCAAAGATGGGTACCTGCTCCTTCTTCTTGGATCTCTGGCATTGAGGGGCACCACCCTGATCCCAGTAGAATAGCTTGTGTATAGGGAGTTTGACAACTCTTGTTGAAGAGTCTCACCCAGTTGGGTGGCACAGGGATCAGGGTCTGTTTAATGAAGCACTTTGTCCCTTGGTGGATGAGGTGTGCTTGACCTGGAAGAAACCCACCAGTCTGGGCCACCCAGATTCCTGAGAACTACCAGGAGAAAAGGCTAAGTCTGCTGGTCCACAGAGACTGTGGCCACCCCTCCCCCTAGGGGCGCAGGCTCAGGGATATCAGGGTTCTGTCCCTGAGCCTCTGGCTGGAGTCCTTGGAGTTCCTGCAGGGAGGCCCCACCCAGTGAGGAAGGACGGGTCAGAATCAGGCCCGAAGATGCGCTCTGGCCACAGTCTGCCACAGCTTATGTGTTGGGCTGTGGGGGACACCTATTCGGACAAAGCTATCCAGCTTTCCTGGCTCCAACAGGGCTAAAGTGCAGCCTGGAGCTATAGAGATGGATGCCGCCCTCCCCCTGCGCGGGGAGCTTATGTGTTAGGCAGTTATGAGTCTCAGTGCTGGCTGCTGCCCCTCTGCCAAGAAGCTCAAAGGGCTCAGACAGCAAGCAGCAGCAGCTGTGGTGCTGGTCGCCCCTCCACCAGGAAACTGGGCAGGCTTAAGAGAATTCTAGCAGAGAGGCTGTTGAGAATCTGTGCAGCTCTGGGGTTGGGACCCTAGGCCCAGGTGGCGTGGGTACGCGAGTGGGCCCTTCCAATCCGTGGGTTGCAGAGTTTGGGGTAAAAAGCAGTTTCCCTGGCTGAATAGCATGCTCACTCACCTCCCTTGGCTGGAGGGTGGGGGCTCCCCTGCCCAGTGTGGCTCTCAGGTGGACCATTGTACCACACTGCTCTTCCTTCCTCTCCATGGATTATACCCCACGACCTTGTCAGTTCTGATGAGAGAACATGAATACCTTGGTTGCTGGTGCAGGATTCACATGCTAATTATGGTTCTTTTCGATGGGAGCCTGAGATCACCACTGTTTCTAGTTGGCCATCTTGGCCCTGCGTCCACCAAAACAACCTTGATAAAGAAGAAACAAGAATCAAACCTTCACATAGGTGCTTTCCACAACTGTTGCTTTAACTAAATGTGAATCAAAACTTTTAAAATAACAATACAATAAAATTCGTAAAATTTTAATAATAACAGTATAACTATTTATATAGCATTTACTTTATGTTAGGTATTATAGGTAATTAGAGTTTATTTAAAATGTATGGGGGGATGTCTATAGGTAATTTACAAAGCCTCTACCATTTTTTTTATTAGAGACTTGACCATCTGCAGATTTTGGTATTTGTGGGGTAGAGTTGCAAGTCCAGGAATCAATCTCCTGTAGATACCAATCTCCTTGGATAAATCTCCTGTCACTGTCTCCCATCAACCCCATACGGAACCTTCTAGTTGCAGGAAAACAAGCTCAGGGCTCCCACTGATTCTATATTATGGTGAGTTGCATAATTATTTAACTATATATTACAATGTAATAATAATAAAATAAAATAAAATGTGCAATAAATGTAATGCACTTGAATTATCTAAAAACCACCACTCCCTCTGGCCCGGTGTGTGGAAAAAACATCTTCCATGAAACAAGTTCCTGGTGCCAAAAAGATTGAGGACTACTCTTTAGGCTCTGAAGCTCTTATGAAACTTTCAGATCATTCAGTTCACTCTTGGAGAATGAACACATATACTTTGTTACTTTTCCTGTGCTACTTAAGAGGAGAGAAAGTTGTTATTCCTTTCAGTTTAAGGGTGTTTTTATTACTGGGTGCTCGTTGACACGTTCAATTTCATTAACGCAATTAAACCACGGACATGGATGAAAGAAAATGAGGAAAAAGTGAGGTCAGAGCTTTCTTTGTTTTTTTTCTTCCTGTTACTTTTTTTTTCAATAAACAAGTCTAACCAAGCATTAAAAGAGAAATTTCTAATTTCTTAAACACTTTTTCAAATCTTGGAAAATTCTATAAACATCATGTCAGTAACTTTCAATTTCTTTAAACTGAATTCCACACAAATTACAGTCATCTGCATAATAAGTACTTAAGAATACAGTATCTTTGAAGTCTGTCAAGTTGATCTTTAAAAACCTTTGTTACTCATTTTAGACCCTGCCATTACTGTCCATCAACTAACCTTTTTGTCTTCCTTTTACTTACCTTGTATTACAAAACTTACCCAAATTGAGGTGAAAGTGTGACATTTAAATGGTAAATAATTAAAAAGTAAGTTGCCAACTTAGCAGCAGCAGCACATAAATTTGTCACGATTTTACGAACAAATCAATTGTTTCTTTAACAAAATATAATAATCAACAGCTGTTACAATCAGAGACAAGGTGTTCTATTAAAAGTAAATTCCACAGAAAAGCAACTGTGCCTTCTCTAGCCGACAAAAAAGACAATACTCTGACAAAGCACATTACGCAGCAGTGATGTCAACAAAAAGCTTTTAGAATAAAAAATATGGGAGATAACAGTTTATAAGCTCATAAGCTTGTGTGATCTTTCTGCAATATTAATTGGATAGATTTATGAGCAGTCCCTATAATCTACTAATGATTCATTGAAAAAGCATGTTTTCAGGCAGCTGTACATATACATAGAAACTTCAACCATAAAGTCATGCAAATGTTGACTCACACACTGTATTTTCAAGAAGCTTTTAAAATCAGACTTTCAACCCCTTCTTTCAGTAATACAAGTGGAACTCATGTTTGCTTTGTAACTGACATAAAGAGGGAAAAGCACTTTTCTGAATGTCTCTGGAGCTATTTATCAGTGTGTCCCCTAATATCTAGATGTGTGGGGTCAAATAGTTGATTAATACTATCATTTTATTTCTCAGATCATTTGTTCTTCCTATGTTTTATTTCTATATTTTCCTTACCACAAGAAAAGCTTTTCAGGGCCATTATATTTTCAGTTTTCTGTACCAGTAAACAACAAAACTCAATGTAAGTCCACTGACAAAAAAAAAAAAAAAACTAATAATAATCATTGACTAATCTTGACCTTTTATACAGTAAAGAAGATTTGAAGATTATAATTTTAATTCTATGGGTCCTATTCTTCATCCTTTATTAGATGAAAAGTTGTAAAAGCTGAAGAATATTAAGCATTTCATATAGAAAATTACAGTTCTTAAAATATATTTGAAATGTAAAAAATTCTAATTTAGCTATATGTATAGCTCTGACAACAGAGTACTAAATATATCAGACTCTGACTCAATCTTTTTTCTTAAATATGTATTTCAAATTTTCAATTTTGTTAGAATTTACAGGCTTCGTGCTCATATCCATAAATTTCTAATTTACTCAAAACTTCAGAAGAAAGGGCAAATATGTTTTTGAGAGTGAAGAACAAATCTTAACTCACATGCATAATCAAGTTCAACTTTCCTCTTTAAAGAGTAGCTGTTTCTTCTCTGGCAATATAAACTCAGTATTACATTGATGATATATTTGTTCTTCATAATATTTCAATTCAAATAAGGAAATTCAAAGTCAGAAACGTCAAATACTCAGATAAGAGCAAATACAAGAACTTCAATCCACCAAGTCTGTGTAACTGAATTCAGTTATAATAATTTTCTTGAAATTATGCACTTTCTATATGAAGTGTTGTGTATCTACCTAAGATGGCTTTCGTCATATTATTCATCATTTATGCAAAACGTATTTTTAGGTACTTGTCAGGTGAAAGATATATGACAGCTACTAGAGATCCAAAGATGTAAAGATACAGTCCTTGTTCCAAGAAAATCATAAGGGAAACTGATAAGCAGATTTTACAATTGTTATATCATGGGTCAAATGCTATGATAAATCTAAGTATGGAATAGTGGAATATTGCATAACATACCATGAACTCACAGTGCTATTTGGATCTTAGGTTGGAAATTTTGCATTATAAAGGTAGCATCAATAACAAAAATTAGTATCATTAAGGAATTATTCTAAGTCAATTATTACTCACTTGCAAACAAAGAAATCCTTATTTTGTACCACAGTCCCTGGACTTTTCTGATATTACATTGTTCTAAAAGTATTTCTGCTATAAACCTATTAACTTTTTGTCTGGCACATTAATTTCAACTTTCATCCAGCTTTCCTGCATCAAACACAGAACAGGATGTTTTCAGAGATTTTCAAGATGTTTATAAACAATGTATTAGCTCAGCACTGTATAAAAAGAAAACAGGAAGTACTAAATCCATGGCATTTTAAATATATACACTTCCTATTTACTTTGCTTGCCCTTTTTAAAGTTTCAGCTTAAATTTAATGGCTTATGGGATGGAGGCTAGGATACTTGTATACTCTAGGGCTATGGTATATAATTTTGCCATATGTGTTGACAAGCAGAAGTGAGGTTCATGAGGTACTAGCTTAGGCTTTACTGTTTTATCTTTGAAATGAATGTGCACAGAATTTGTAAAGGATTGTTCAGATATTTGGAAATTATTTCAAGTTTCTAGGCTAACTCATACATTCATAAAATTATTTTTGTAGTGAACTGCTATTTCCTTTGACATAATATAATCAATATATATGCTCAGGTAAGGCACAGCAAATTTATGAGGTAATATTAATTAGTAACTAGTAATAAGTAATGACCTCTAGTTACTTTGTAACTGCGAGGCTTCTATTCCTGAATTAATTGTCTTCACTAAAATGAGAACCCCCAAATCTTAATAATATACAAATTTTTTACATGCTATTTTTTGCATAATAGATAAATATACACACGTACTCTTGTTACATTTTAAAAAATGTGTTCCAAAGTTCAGATTGATTCTCAAAATGAGTCATAACAATAACATAGTAAAAAAGACAAGCATTTATTTTAAAACTACTTTAGTAATTATTGGCCAAAGATCAGGAATAATTCTTTTTATCAGGTTTTAATTTATGAGGATCCGCTACTAAGTTATGAGATGACACATGTATAATTTCTAGAGGCAGAAATCAATCATAAGGGATTTAAAAACAAATAATTAAACATTATTTAAACAGATTTAGCAACTTTTTGTTAGGAATTTTCTCTTTTGTTTCAAATATCAAAGTAGTATACATTCTACATTTTTAACACAGGTCAATAGTTATATAAAAAATATCATATACTTTAATATAAAACACAAACAGCTTACTCATCTTACAATTAGAAATGTCATTCAATTATGCATTCCTTACTGAGAGCCAAAGTTCTGTTTATCGGTTAAAATAATTTAACTTCGGAGATGCAAGATGGGTTCCATAATGAAGATAAATCATATGATCATATATTAATTTTCATCAAAATTCAATACCTACTCTTGATAGAAACTCTCAGACAACTTGGAATTGCTTCTAATTTTCTTGAAAATAATGAAGAAATCTACAAAACACCTACATTTATCATAATATGTAGTGGTAAAAAACTGAATACTGTTTTCCTAACTTCAGTAACATGGCAAGAATCTTTACTTTTCCACTCATATTCAGTATAGTACTAGAAGTCCTAACAAATGCAAGAGCAAGGGGTGGTGGGTGGAAAGAAAGCGTACAGATTGGAAAGCAATCATTGAAAATTTTTTCCTACTTATGGAATACATAGTGAAAGAAACTTATCGGGATAACCCTCTCCAATGTTTAACATGGATTCGTTTCTATTTCCTAAGTGTCTGGGCTGGGTTGAGAAATAAAGGGAAAGAGCACAGAAAGAGAAATTTATTTAAAGCTGGGTGTCCGAGGGAGACATCAGGTGTCGGCAGGATCCATGATGTTCCCCGCACGGTAAAACCAGCAAGTTTTTATTAGTGATTTTCAAAAGGGGAAGGAGTTCACGAATAGGGTGTGGGTCACAGAGATCACATACTTCACAAGGTAATAAAATATCACAAAGCAAATGGAGGCAGGGCGAGATCACAGGACCACCGGATGAGGTGAAATTAAAATTGCTAATGAAGTTTCGGGCATGCATTGTTGTTGATAACATGTTATCAGGAAGCAGGGTTTGAGAGCAGACAACCTGTCTGACCAAAATTTATTAGGTGGGAATTTTCCTCTTCCTAATAAGCCTGGGAGCACTACAAGAGACTGGGGCTTATTTCATCCCATCGGCTTCAACCATAAAAGATGGGACGTCTTAAAAAGGGGCCGTCTATAAGCCTACCTTCAGGGCGCATTTTCTTTCTCAGGGATGTTCCTTGCTGAGAAAAAGAATTCAGCGATATTTCTCTTATTTGCTTATGAAAGAGGAGAAATATAGCTCTGTTCTGTCCGTCTCACTGGCGGCAAGTTCAAAGTTACCTCTCTTGTTCCCTGAATATCGCTGTTATCCTGTTTTTTTATTAAGATGCCCAGATTTCATATTGTTCAAACACACATGCTCTTCAAAGAATTTGTGCAGTTGGCACAATCACAGGGTCCTGAGGAGACATTCATTCTACTCAGTTTATGAAGAAGATGA
The DNA here is from genome assembly GCF_008728515.1 of Papio anubis. Lineage (NCBI taxonomy): Eukaryota > Metazoa > Chordata > Mammalia > Primates > Cercopithecidae > Papio > Papio anubis. The sequence continues at coordinate 63,457,358 of NC_044990.1, read as the reverse complement.
TGGGATTAAGAGATTAAAGTAAAGACGGGCATAGGAAAGCACAATGGTATTGATTGGGGAAGTGATAAGTGTCCATGAAATCTTCACAATTTATGTTCAGAGATTACAGTAAAGAGAGGCATACGGAATTACAAATGTATTAATTTGGGGAACTAATGAATGTCCATGAAATCATCACAATTTATGTTCTTCTGTAGCGGCTTCAGCTGATCCCTCCCTTCAGGGTCCCTGACTTCCAGGAACAGAAACTAAACTGAAAAGTCCTTTAAATAATATGTGATCCAACAAGGTCTCAGGATAAGACATCAGCATACAAATAGTTTATTGTATTTCTTTATATAAGCAATGCAATATTTTTAATGAAATTTTTAAAATACCATTTACAATGACTTAAAAAACTTGACATACTTAGGTATAGATCAAGGAAGGCATGTGCAGGATTTTTTTTATGGAGAGCTATAAAATCTTAACAAAAATAATTCACAACATTAATAAATAAGCATATTATGTTCAAAAACATACCATGTTTTTGAAGAGCACATATGAGAAAATCTTCATGACCTAGGGTTAGCAAAAATTATTCTTAGACATGACAAAACACAAAACACACACATACACACACACACAAAATCTACCAGACAAAAAGTTGATGAAATAAAATTTATCAATACTAAAATTTTACTTTGAGAGAATCTCTATGATTATGGTAAGGACATATGCCATAAGATGTAGACTTGAGGTAAACAGTTGTAAATTGAAAATACAGTTCTAAAATGGTCAAGAAAATTGACAAGATTCTTGACTAAAGAAGATTTCAATATGGTAAATAAGCCCTTTGAAAGATGTTTGAATTAATTAGTGATTAGGAAAACTAAAGTTAAATCATAGTGAGGTATTAGTATGTATCTATTAAAATAATTTTTAAAAACTACATAAGAAATTCTGGAATTGTTGCAGAATAACGTTATCTCTTGAATTCTGCTGATAGAAAAGTAAAATGGAGCACTGACTCTGGAAAATCATTTTTACATACATTTTAAAATTAAAATCAATTTTTGAAAAAGAAATTTAATTCTTGGGCATGTATCCTATGGAAAAGAAAATATATTCACGTAAAAAGTTGTATTGTGATGTTCAAAGCAGTATCATGTGTAATAGTCCCAACCTGGTGAAAAACTGAAATATATTTTATGAGAAAACGGATAAGAAAATTGTATATAGTACACCAGATTAGAATATTAAAAACCAACAAATACTTTGAGAAAAACAACAAAAATCTCCTAAATTTATTTTCTGATTTTTATAGGTATAAACTATGTATTTAGATCTGTGATCTATGTAGATATAACTTTTTTTCTCTCTCTCTCTTTTTTTTTTTTTTTTTTTTTTTGAGACAGTGTCTCACTCTGTAGCCCAGGCTGGAGTGCAGTGGCGCCATCTGGGCTCACTGCAAGCTCCACCTCCCAGGTTCACGCCATTCTCCTGCCACAGCCTCCCAAGTCGCTGAGACTACAGGTGCCCGCCACCACGCCTGGCTAATTTTTTTGTAATTTTTTAGTAGGGACAGGGTTTTACTGTGTTAGCGAGGATGGTCTCAATCTCCTGACCTCGTGATACACCCGCCTCAGCTCCCAAAGTGCTGGGATTACAGGAATGAGCCACCATGCCCAGCCTATAATTTTGTTATAAGGTGTCACGTTTGAGTAATGTTGTTGTGTTTGTTTTTGTTTTTCCATATAGATGTCTAGTTATCCAACAACATTTGTTGAAGTCTCCTTTCTTCATTAAACTGCCTTGGCACCTTTGTTGCAAATCAATGAATTGTACATATGTGTGTTGATCTTATAACTCTATTCCATACTATATGGGTCTCTTTGTCTATTTTCTTCACTAATGCTATGAGGTCTTGATTATTGTTACTCTTAGGAAATCATAAAAACAGGTAACTATTCCAACTTTGTTCTTTTTCAAAATTATTTTGACTATTCTAAATTCTCTGCTTTTAAGTACACATTTTAGACTTATTTGTTCACTGTTGATAATTAGAAATATAATTGAAATTTGTATATTGAGCTTGTATGTGAAAACATTGCTGAACTCTCATCATTTCCTGGAGGTTTTGTGTAGAGTCCACGAAATTTTTACATGAACAATCAAATTGTATTTGATTAGATACATTTTTAAATTCCCTTTCCAGTTCATAAATAACTTTTCCATCCTGTGTTTTAATAGGTTAGACTTCCAGTATCACCTTAATGATACTGGTAAAAGTGGATCTCTTTACCTTATGCTAATCTTTCAATGAAACTGTTCAATCTTTCACTATTTAATATGATGTGACCTGTAGATTTTTTGCAGATTTGCATTAGGGTAAATAGTTTAGGGAACTTATCTCCTATTCATAATTTACTGAGAGTTGTTATCATGATCAGATGTTGGGCAAAGTCTTATCTAAATCTATTGAGGTGATCATAGTGTTATTCTTCAACTTTCTGTTAACATAGTGAATTATCATAAATATTGTAAATAATAAATTAGCCTTTAATTATCTATATAAACCCTATCCATGTTTTTTCATATGTATATACATTTTCCACACCTGAATTTATGTAAAAATTCAAGTGTACAAAATTATTAAAAATACAGGTTGGATATTCCTTATCCAAAATGCTGGAGAGTCAAAGTGTTTCAGATTTCATACTGTTTTTTTCAGATATGAGAATATTTGCCTATACATAATGAGTTATTGTATTAGTTCGTTCTTGTGCTGCTAAAAATAAATACCCAACACTAGGTAATTTATAAAAAAAGAGGTTTTAATTGACTCACAGTTTCATATGATGAAGGAAGCCTCAGGAAACTTACAATCATGGCAGAAGCCACCTCTTTAGAGAGCAGCGGGAGAGAGTATGAGTGCAAGCAGGGGAAATGCTAGATGCTTATAAAACCTCAGATCTCTTAAGACTCTTTGATTATCATGAGAACAGCACAGAAATGGTTCCTATGATTCAACTGCCTCCACCTGGTACCATCCCTGACACATGGGAATTATGGGATTACAATTCAAGGTGAGATTTGGGTGGGGACACAGAGCGAAACCATATCAGATATCTTGGGAGTGGCACCCAACTCTAAACATGAAATTCGTTTAAGTTTAATATACACCTGGCACTCAGAGCCTGAAGGTAACTTTATGCAGTAGTTTTAGTAATGTTGTGAATGAAAGAAAGTTTTGACTGCATTTTTACTGAAACACCTCACATGAGATCAGGTGTGGAATTTTTCACTTGTGGCATAATGTTGTTGCTCAAAAAGGTTGGAATTTGGAGTATTTCAAGTTTCGAATTTTTGCATTAGAGATGCTCTACCTGTATTATATAAAATTATCTTCAGGCTCTGTGTATAAGGTGTATATGAAACACAAGTGGATTTTGTGTTTAGTCTTAGGTCATAGATATTTCATTACGTATGTGCAAATTGTCCCAAATTTGAAAAGGTCCAAAATATGAATGACTTTTGGTCTCAAGCATTTCTGATAAAGGATACTCTACCTGTGTTTACTTATTATCTTTTAATGTTTGCAGGCATGTTTTTCCTTTCATTACCGATATGAATTTTTTGTATGTTGTGTTTGTGTCTATGTGTGGGGTCAGTTCTGCCAGAGATTAATCACTTTTTCTTTTAAAGAAGCAGGTTTTGTCTCACTGCTATTATCTTGGTGTTCCGATTTCAATTTAAATAATTTCAGCTCTTATATTTACTATTTTCTTTATTCCACTTGCTTTGGACTTAATTTATTCTTCTTTAAATATTTTCCTAAGGTGTATACTTGGATTATTGACTTTGGGTCTGTTTTCTTAAACATGCACTTATTGTTGTAAATTTCTGTTTCAGTACTGATTTATCGCAACTCACAAATTTTGATACATTGCATTTGTGATTTTATTTATTTTAAAATATTTTCTAACTTTTCTGAAAACTTCGTTTTTAATCAATGTGCTATTTAAAAATGTTGTGCTTAATTTCCAAATATTTGGGTATTGCTTATATGTTTCTGTTATTAATTTTTATCTGATAAAATTAATATTTCCATTTTTAACATCAAATAAGAGGTCAACCTGGAAGTCGTGGGGATATGGAGAAATTTCCTTTTTTCTATAAGCCAGATTCTAATAAGTAAGAAGGTTGGAATGATTCTGTTGATACTGGTGATGGTGGTAGGGGTGCTATACACTTTTTGGCAAAGTGCAAGCAGACTACAAAGAAATAGCAAAGCCAAACCACTTATTTGTTAGTAACTATAACATCAGCAGCATTCACAGTACCATCAGCAAAGTCAGCATGAATTTCAGAAGTGAGTACCTTGGGCAGAAATTGTGACTACTTAGTTCCAAAGAGTTTCAACTGGCAAGCATTGAGAAGAATGAGCAGTCCCCCCTTCAATGTGAGAATGCAACATTAGCCAAAGTCAGAAGAATACGGTAACTGCTCCTTTCAGAGTTTTAACTTTACCAGTGTTATTTGCAGAAGAACTTGTAACAGACACTTCAGGTGGAACTAACTTCTAATAAGTGAATGAGCAAAGGTTCATGCATTCATAACTTGATGTTATGAAAAAGTAAAAGAAATGCAATCACACTTCATATGGAAAGTCTGCTAAGGGTGAGAACCTACAAATGCAGTTGTGCTGCACTTCACTTGACTTGATTAACTTTTGAAAGTTTATGCAGATGTAATCAGGTTAGGCTTGAATTAGAGTGCATTTATACTCATAACTATGATATCTGAATCAGTAGACGAAGAAGTAGTATGTTACATGGTAGGATCCTGGCATTTTCATAATCCTTTGTCTATTTGTACTTTTCAATGACCATGTTTTGCTCTATCATCAATAGCAGTATTGACGCTAAAAATTCTTACGTAAATCACAAAATGATTTTTTTCTATAAACAAGTTTGGCTTAAACTAGATATACTAGAGACAGTCATGATAAGGAATAAAACATATATTCAAACAAAAGCAAAAGAAGATTATGAGATTATTATTTCAGAGTGGTTAAAAGGCCTTATATCTAGGATAGGCTTACTTATTTTTAGAATGTGACGATTATCCTTCTGTGATTTTCAAAGATTTTTATTTGGCCTTCTTTGACAGGGATCCCAATAATGGGATCTGATAACACTTGTGATATGTAATTTAAAAATAAGTGCCTGAATTTTTGTTTGTTTGTTTGTTTTTGTTTGTTTGTTTGTTTGAGACAGAGTCTCGCTCTGTCGCCCAGGCTGGAGTGCAGTGGCCGGATCTCAGCTCACTGCAAGCTCCACCTCTGGGGTTTAAGCCATTCTCCTGCCTCAGCCTCCTGAGTAGCTGGGACTACGGGTGCCCGCCACCTCGCCTGGCTAGTTTTTTGTATTTTTTAGTAGAGACGGGGTTTCACCGGGTTAGCCAGGATGGTCTCGATCTCCAGACCTCGTGATCCGCCCGACTCGGCCTCCCAAAGTGCTGGGATTACAGGCTTGAGCCACCGCGCCCGGCCAGTGCCTGAATTTTTTAATGGTTGACGGGATTAATTCTGTAGGGTCAATTAGTATATATCAATAATTATTGCACATCCTAGAAAATAAGTTTTATATGGAATTTATAAATTATAACTTAATTAGCCATCAAAAAAAGGTAAGTGATAACAGAGTAGGTGGGTGGGAACCAGGGCAAATCTGATAAGCTCTTAAACACCGTTAAACAACCTCAACAGTCATTTTAGGGGAAAGAGATCTGCACTTTCCATTTTTGCCTTCTCATCACTTGCGTCAGTAGGTCTCTTCATGAAAGAGGCCCATAAATGAACAAAAACAGTCATATAATACAAGTTTCCTGTCTTATAGTCACAAATATAATAGCATGTTCATAGATAGTCCCTTATGATGCACTATTTATTACTAAACATAAAATTTGTTATATTTAATACATAGCACCATCTAGTGAAATTTGAGGGAAATGTATCATATATTGAATATAATGCAGAACAACATTGCGGCAAATGTTACAGACTAATTCTTATTCATTAAGTATAATTTTAGGTTTCTCCAAAAAATTCCCCAAGGAATAAATAAAATGTCTGTCTGTATATGTGTGTGCTTATATATATAGAAATAGAGGCAGATATGGCTATAGATATAGACACCTCATAGTTTAAAAATTTTTTTATATTAATATGTTTATAAAATCAGTAAAATGTTCTCCTATGATTAAATAATACACACTATTAAAAGCATGTATTTATTATGTATGCAAGTTCTGATATTAAGAAAATTGGACTTCAAAAGATTTCTTATTCAAAAACCTCTAATAAATTTTTATAGTAACATTTGTTGGATTTTTGTGAAAATAGAGATTGATGGTTCATGGAAGTTGTCAGAATAAATTTAATATTTACTTGGCAAAATATGTCCTAATAGGTTATAATATATTAAATGTTGAAAAATAAGTGATGTTAAAATAATATATATAGAATTGTGTGAACACACCTCACTCCTCTTGTTGATTTCTTTTCAATATAGGATAGAGTTCATCTATGTGTAGAGTTTATATTTTTGCACATACACATATTTTACACAAAAACTATTTTGAACATCATCAGTGATGAAAATACATCGTGCTCTGTGAATGAAGGCAAGAACAACAACCAAAAAGGTTTTAAAACCACCCTACGTAATAGAAGGAAAATAAGAATTGGACAAATGGTTAAATAAAAATAAGTCATTATAAAATAAAATTGTGGATTTATTTTGCATTTAATCAATGGTCTCAAGTATAATTCTAAAAAGATAAGTTCAAATACATTTTTGTAACAGTTTTGATTAGTAATTTAACAAATAAGTATTAATTATCCAGCAGGAACTCTTCAACTAATGAATAAGAATAAAAGTGTGTCTGTAATGAGAATACACTACCTGACTTTCCCATTAGACAGCATGGTTGAATAGAAGCCCCAGTTACTACGCTTTAAAATCCATTTTCATGTTTTCTCCAAAGCCATGCTTTCTACCGTCTCACTGCTAGCCAATAACCGAGTATGGTATGAGTACAAAAACAGTCTTATTTTGAGGAGACAAGAGGGCATTTCTGACTGCCATCTTCCACTCACAGACTCAATAGCTCTGATAAACTTCTCTTAGATTGCACTGCTGTCTGGAAAGATTCCACCAACCTTCTTTTCTTATCTCCTTTACACTTAGAAACACAACCTGATGGTTCTCCAAGACCCAGGTTTCTCTCCATGTTTTCTCGTAGACCTTTTTCCTAATAAAATACTCAACATTTACTTTTATTTAATCTTTTTTTGGCATAGATTTCTCAAAAATTCTGAAGTTGGAAGGGTCAGAAGTTTTGTTCTTAGAGTGATAGATACTTATATGGGTTTGCTTTCATTACACAAAGAGCTTTAGTTATTAGTACTACATATATGCTTACGGAATGCTTGATCCATAGGTTTGAATCCCACACAGTGTAGCACTGGGGCAGGGGGCATAACAAGGATCCCATTTAAAGTTAAGTTATAATTATAGTTAAGTTTAACTTAACTATAGACCAATAGGGTCACTTCAAAATTCATGTGCCCAGGGATCACCAGGCAAAAAGAGGAGTCACAGAATGTCAGGGGTAATTGACCTTGATCAGTAAAAGGAAAAACGGTTGCCATTATGCAATGGAGAAGGGGAAAATATGTATGAAACCTGGGTGATCTACTAGGGTGCTTCTTGGTCCATTGGTACTCCTTTGCCTCGTTTTAACTGTGACTGCTGCAACCCTAGGTGAAGGGGAAGGCTATGATTATTAAAGAATCAGGTCCTTCAAGAATGAAAGTTTGGCTCACACTACCATGCAAGGTTGGAAAAAGTTTGAAATGGACAATGACAGAAGGAGGGTGAGTATCAGTCAGAGCTTTTTAGATCAACTGCATCAAGAGGGTTAAGTTCAAAGCAGTAATGCTTTTCTACATTTTTCCTTAAGAAAACATGCCCCAGGTAACCATGGAACTGATCCATGAAACCCTGTGGAGATTTTGGTCTCTGCAGCAAGCGTGGGTGGACACTGATGGTCATGAGAATGGGAGCATAGTTGACCAAGAACCCTAGCTGCTGTACTCTGGAATGTATCAGACACATTTGCATTGAAGACAAATTTCTCATGGACTGATGAAGCCAATGATTGAAAGTGGTAAGGACACTTACCAGGCCTATTCTGGGAAGACATGGGAGTCTCCTAACAGTGTTGGCTCCAGAACTCTCATATCTCTCTGCTGAACTTTTCTTAGACTGAAAAAGCAGTATAGTATTCTTTTACACACAGTTTTATTCTCACTCCTTCCCTTGAGATCAAACTTGCATGACCATGTAATAAATAGCTCAGCATTACCAGCTTCTAGACCACTTCCTTTCAACAGACCTCTCAGGTTTGCCACTGATAAAATCCTTGATTAGTTAAAACTGACAGTGCAATGTCAAATAGCCCAAGAAGCTTGGATAGGCAAGAGGCTAGGAATTATTAATTGGACTAATTGATTCCTTTTGCCGATTGATATGGTTTGGCTGTGTCCCTACCCAAATCTCATCTTGAGATGTACCTCTCATAATCCCCAAGTGCCATAGAAGGGATCCAGTGAGAGGTAATTTAATCATGGGGGTGGGTTTTCTCATGCTGTTCTTGTGATAGTAAATAAGTCTCATGAGATCTGATGGTTCTATAAGGAACAGTGCTCCTGCACATGCTCTCTTGCCTACCACCATGTAAGATGTGCCTTTGCTCCTTCTTAACCTTCTGCCATGACTGTGAGTCCTCCCAAGCCATGTGGAACTGTGAGTCCCTTAGGCATCTTTTTCTTTATAAATTACCCAGTCTTGGGTATTTCTTCATAGCAGTAGGAAAATGGACTAATAGGCTGATACACAGCCAGCAGATTATTACGAAAAATTTTCTTCTAATTTCAAATTAATATTCTTCTTGGTTTTAGAAAGGTTAAAATTAGAAAAAATAAAACACAAAAAAGGATCCTATGAGGAAGAATACAGAAAATAAATCAAGTATGTTTGTTACAAGGCATAAGATAGGCCAAGCAGGGAAAAGGAAAAATTGGTTTCCCATATTTCAGCTCAAAAAAACAGCAGAAACCCAAAAATGTTTGAATTAGGAAATTATATTTAGAAGAAGCCTGTGGTCACAGAGATAAATTGCATTATGTCTGATTAGATTATTGTAAATAACAAACCATGATATATTGGATATCAAGTTTAAAATGTCATCTGGACAGTTTCCTGATACAACCTGTACTAACATCTCTGCAAAATATTTATGTAAAAGTGGTTTATCCTCACAAAAGCCTGAATACTAAATTTAGAGATGCAATCAAATTATTTTTTCTGGGGCACAAATTATAATTTATATTTGTGGCATTCTCTTTGGCATGTCCAATTTTGGCGAACAGGTTAAGTATACATATATAAGACAAGTTCCTACTTACTGTTCTTGGGGGATTGAAAACTATTAATTAGTGTGTACATAATGTCAACTGCACAGAGACAACAGGGCCTGGATAATCTTTTTAGGTGCAGAGGAGCCTGGATTGCACAAGGTGGATGTGGATCCAGGATCCACTGTGGAAGGTAAGCTGCCTGCTTTCTGCAACATGATGAATGGCTTTGGGAAAAAGGGGAAAGCAGAATGAGTGTTCCTTGTGTTAAGTTTTGCTAAACCGCAAAGCTTAGTAATCACTATAATTAAGCTTCTATTAAAAAGAGTGGCTTACACCTCTATTGGACATAGTTAGAAACATGATGTCAGATATAAGACTCAGGAAATACTTAGCAAAGGAGTATAGCAATTACTCAGAACAAGAAATGACTTAGATGACAGCCTTCAGGAAATATTTATGCAAAATAGAGGCATTGTATGGTACTGTCAGGAGTGTGTCCACCTGCTGGTAATGTTAGAGATTTTATTCTTTTGGCAATAATGAAAGCGTCCCTATGCCCAATCTCCATGCATAAGCTGGTGTATTTGATCTTATCGATTTGCTTTATGTCCTGAAAACCAATTCTAATTTTTTTTTAGCAACCTTTTCAATACAAACATAATCTTTTGTTTTATTTTATTTTGCACAGGGTCTTGATCTGTTTCCCAGGCTGAAGAGCAGTGGTGTGATTATAGCTTATATGTTATTGCAGCTTTGAACTCCTAGGCTCAAGGAATTCTCCTGTTTTAGCCTCTAGAGTAGCTGGGACTACAGACATGTGAAATGACACCCAGCTAATTGCTCCCTTTTTATTTTTTATTTTTTGTACAGATGGGGGATCTTGCTTCTTTGCCCAAGGTTGGTCTCTAACTCCGGGCTCCAAGTGGCCCTCCCACCTCAACCTTCCAAAGTGCTGGAATTACAGGTGTGAGCCACTGCACCTGACTCCAAATGTAATATTTAATAGAGAGCACTACAGAATTCTAATTATAATAAAGAGAAATCATGATTCTCATTGGATTGTCTGCCACTGTCATTACTACAGAGGGTGTCGAGAACTACCCACCAATCTATTAATCTGTAACCTAATTTAGATACTTAGGGATTATGGGTGTGTATTTTGTTCTGTTCTTATTTACCGTGTTGAAATAGCTCTTTTCATTAGCCAAGCACCAAACCTAGGAATGTAGATCAAAACTCACTTCCCAAAGGAAGTTTAAGTGTATGGTTTTTTGTTGTGAGACACAAAAGAAGTAAACAGTAATATTCATATCACTAGTATTTTGAATTATGTGTCTTTTTATCAGGAAAAGTATACAGAAAGTTATCTTGAATATATATATATTCATATATATATGGGAAGATATTCTATATTAACCAAACAACCTTGGGATAGGAAACTTTATTTCTTTATCTTTGTTTCTGCTAAATTAGACACAGTCTGTAACATAAACAAGATCATATTATTTATTGCTGATGAATTTTACACTTGCAATAAAGTCCTTCATTAATTTCTTTCTCCTAACAAAATTCTAAGCTTGTTAAAAGTAGGCAAAATTAGCTTACTCACCAATGCCTACCTAAAATAGTTGGGCATGTGCATTTATCTTGAGGGGAAATGGAATAAAATAAGTTATATATTTTTATATATTAGAAACATAATTTAATGTATTTACATTTTTCTTCATTATAGTAAATACAGTTTGCTGATCTAAAAAAATTACAAAATATTTTTAAAACAACAACAGAAAGTATTAACTCCACTTTAATTCTGATAAGGCATCATGATGAGTATTATGCTCTTTATCCTTGTTTATGTAAATCACCCCTAGAAGCATCGGAATTCCAGGCCTCTGTTTCTCTACTTCCAATTACTCCCCATAATTGTCTGCACTTTTAATATACCTCTGCACAGAATTTACTTTCTCACCTCTCATGCTCCCTACATTTAAAAATTACTATAATATACAGTGTGATATGTACCATCCATCTTCATGAAAATCCCTAAATCATTAACTTATTATCTGAACGATCCTAGATCTTCACCAAGGACAATGCTACCTTCAAATGTTGATTACATAACAACATGTTCTCTCCTCCCTGTGCTTGTACAAATAAGCCCAGAAGCATGGTATACACTTTTTCTTTGTTTTTCTTTAACCTTATTCCTGATTTCAAAAGCGATTTCATTCCTCCTTATTAATGTCCCCAATTTTGAAACTCATGTTATTAATTTATATACTGTAAAATATCTGTCTTGATTGTAAAGTCTACTAATGGGAACTTTATCTATCTTTAGTTTTCAGCCAATAACAAAGTGCCAGACAAAATGAATAAAAATACTTCCATCAAAGATCATCACAAAATTCTGATTAGGGAAGAAAAAGGTTTCTAAAATAATTAAAACAGAAAAACAGGGGGTGCTCTCAATGATCAAGTATCAAAATGGTAATGAAATTTTTAACAGCAGGACTGGAAGCTGATTAAAACGGAAAACACATTGAAATTCTTTAGAAAAAAAATATATATGTACTTAGAACTCTGTGTCTGGTCAAAGTATTAATTAAGTGTAGATTAAATAAGGAAACACTCTAAGAACTGCTTTCCATTTAGTATGTCATGGGGCTACTGGCAGATGTTTTCAATCAATGTAATGTACTGATTTGTGAAAAATGAAGACACTGAATACAGAAAATGGGAAATTTATAATAAAAGGGCAATAAAGATAATTATGAGGAGCAAATACATCCATTATATAGGTTGACAGATAACATAGATGATCCCAGTTAGATTTCAATTCCAGATAAACTATTTTTAAGTGTAAGTACGTTCCAAATAATGGATGATCCATATTTATAATAAAATATTAGTCATTTATTTAAACTTCAAATTTAACTGATTTTATTTCTTTCTTTGTTAATTTATCTACTGAACCTAAGTAACCTTATCCAGGAAGGACATCAACAAGAAATGAAACTTCTACATGGTGTGGTGTTTAAGTATTTTTTATTTTTATTTTTTAAATTTTACTTTACGTCTTGGATACATGTGCAGAACATGCAGGTTTGTTACATAGGTATACATGTGCCATGGTGGTTTGCTGCACCTGTCAACCTGTCATCTAGGTTTTAAGCCCCACTTGCATTAGGTATTTGTCCTGATGTTCTCCCTCCCCTTGCCCCCAACCCCCAGACAGAGCCCAGTGTGTGATGTTCCCCTTCCTGTGTCCATGTATTCTCATCATTTGATTCCCACTTATGAGTGAGAACACGTGGTGTTTGGTTTTCTATTCCTGAGTTAGTTCGCTGAGAATGATGGCTTTCCAGCTTCATCCGTGTCCAGTGAGTTCACACAAAGGACATGAACTCATTCTTTTGTATAACTGCATAGTATTCCATGGTGGTTATTTGCCTTTGCCACATTTTCTTTATCCAGTCTATCATTGATGGGCATTTGGGATGGTTCCAAGTCTTTGCTGTTGTAAATAGCACTGCAGTAAACATACGCATGAATGTGTCTTTATAGTAGAATAATTTATAATCCTGTGGGTACATAGCCAGTAATGAAATTGCTGGGTCAAACGGTATTTCTGGTTCTAGATCCCTGAGGAATTGCCACACTGTGTTCCACAATGGTTGAACTAATTTACACTCCCATCGATAGAGTACAATCATTCTTATGGCCAGGTGCAGTGGCTTAGGCCTGTAATCCCAGCACTTTGGGAGGCCGAGGTGATGGATCAACTGAGGTCGGGAGTTTCAGACCAGCCTGCCCAACATGGAGAAACCCCATCTCTACTAAAAATACAAAAATCAGTTGTACGTGGTGGCACACATCTGTAATCCCAACTACTCGGGAGACTGAGACAGGAGAATCGCCTGAACCTGGGAGGCAGTGGTTGCAGGAAGCCAAGATCTCTCCACTACACTCCAGCCTGGGTGACAGCAAAACTCTGTCTCAAAAAAAATAAAAGGGTTCCTATTTCTCCACCGTCTCACCAGCATCTGTTGTTTCCTGACTTTTTAATAATTGCCATTCTAACTGGAGTGTAATAGTATGTCATTGTGGTTTTGATTTGCATTTCGTTAATGATCAGTGATGATGATTTTTTTTCAAATGTTTGTTGGCCACATGTCTTCTTTTGAGAAGTGTCTGTTCATTTTTAATGTATTGAAATTATTTTGGAAATGTAAGGAAGAGAATAATCTGTTACCTAATAAATTCAGCAAATTTTTAAAAATGAATTATTAAATTTGGAAAAACATGTAACTAAATCAAAAAATGAAATGTAACTATAAATGACTAACTATGTCAGTTAATGTGTAGTCATAAATGTACAAATAAATCAATTCAACGAAGTGATAGGGAAAAGAGGTGTATAATCCAGGGCATATAATTAATGTGTTTGTTTTCCATACTAAAAAGTATTGAAAGGATAAACCATCATCTTCTATGGTATTGAATACATTGGTTTCTTTCATTTTTGGGAAATTATAAATAAAGCGGCCCCATATATTTTTGTGCAATTTTTAATGGACATAAGAGTTTGCTTAATTTATTTTGGTAAATACCACGGAGCATGACTGATGGCTTGTATGGTAAGAATATATTTTGCTTTGTAAGAAACTGTCAAACTATCTTACAAAATGGCTGTTCTATTTTGCAATCCCACTGATAATGAATGAACATTTCTCTTACTCTACATCCTTGCCAACATTTAATGTTGGATGTTTATGAAATATAAATTGTGAAACTTCTAGATGGTGGGATGTTGAAGCATTTTCAAATGTGCTGAAATTATTTCAGAAATTTAAGGAAGAAATTAAGATATTAGGAACCTTTAATTACCATAACAGCATCTTCATAATGTGGTAAATCATTTAGCAAGGTGGCAACAAAGAGATTTTTTCACATATGTAAACCATTTAATCTTACCAAATCTAAAAAGTAAAATGAAATAATTCTAGAAAGTAATGGTTACAAAGTAAACATCAGGAGAATAAAAATGATCTGTTTATGCTAACTTTTTATTGTAAGGTTAACTACTGCTTGACTAGTGAAACATATCTGTGATAATTTTTTCTTGAATTGGATTTTTATTCTTTATTTTACTTTCACTTTGTTTTTTGTTCTCTGGTTGTGGAATTTACCTTTGTATTATTTCTAATTCTGTTTGCAACTTGACTCAGAAAATAACAATATGTGTGTGTGTGTAAGCGAGTGCACACACACATACAGACATAATTCATCTGCGTTAGTGGTTTTACTATTTATAGCACTAATAGATTATCTAAATGTTTTGTTGCTGTTTGGTTTTGTTTTGTTTTTTACAGGTCCTCGCTCTGTCATGCAGGTTGGAATGCAGTGGTGCCATCTCACTGCAACCTTCACCCCCTGGGTTTAAGCAAATCTCCTACCTCAGCCTCCCAAGTAGCTGAAATTACAAGCATGCACCACCATAGTTAGAATTACAAGCATGCACCACCACAACCGGCTAACTTTTGTACTTTTTTTTAGTAGAGACAGGGTGTATTAGTCAGGGTTCTCTACAGGGATAGAACTAATAGGATCTTTCTTTCTCTCTTTCTCGCTCTCTCTATATATACATATACATACATATATACACATATAGGTATATGTATATATAAAGGGGAGTTCATTAAAGAGTATTAAACTCACACGATCACAAGTTCCCACAATACACCATCTGCAAGCTGAGGAGCAAGGAAGCCAGTCTGAGTCCCAAAGCTGAAGAGCTTGAAGCCTGATGTTTGATGGCAGGAAGGATCCAGCATGGGAGAAAGATGTAGGCTGGGATACTAAGCCAGTCTAATCTCTCCACATTCTTCTGCCTGCTTTTGTGCTGGCAACTGATTATATGATGCCCACCCAGATTAAGGGTGGGTCTGCCTTTCCCAGCCCACTGACTCAAATATTAATTTCCTTTGGCAACACCCTCACAGACATACCCAGGTCTTCTACACAGGTCAAATAGGAGAGTTGAGCAGAGATGTGGTGGGAATCACCACTCCTGCATCTTTCAAGTCCTTGATGGTGGCACTAATTTCCATAATTCCTCCAGAAATGTGATATTATTTTCATTTACTCTTGTTCTAGGTAGAGGCAGTGTTAATGGCTTCCACTTGGCTTTTCCCACCATACTAGTCCTTGCCCTCCCAGTCAGGGAGCCAATGTGGAGGAATGCCACTGCTAGGTATGTCCATGCCAATTATGCATTCTGGCTCTGGGAAAATAACCACAAGATGAGTCTGGGGACTCACTGGACCCACTCTAAGTCTGATCTGAGCTAAAACCCCATTAATTACCTGACCTCCATAATCCCCGAGTTTAACTGGAGGACGACAATGATGTTTTAGGTCCCCTGGAATCAACATCAGCTCAGAGCCAGTGTTGAGTAGTCTCCAAAATGTCTGATCATTTCCCTTTCCTCGGTGCACGGTTACCTTGGTAAAAGGCTGGAAGTCTCCTTGGGGAAGAATGGGAGAAATATTAACAGCCAAAATTGTAAGTAGTGTAGTGGGGTTCTTCACCAAGGGGAACCAGCCTCCTCTTCATTCAAGAGATTCTGGGTCTGTAAACAGGCTCAAGCCGGAAAATTGATTGAAGGGCCGTGATTATCTGTTTTTATAATTCAAATTAGTCTTTTGTCCCTTTGACTTGGAAGTGTTCTGCCTATATAAATTAAGTATGAATGTAGTAGGCTTCATATCAATTTCATTTCTAGAGACATCAAGATTATCTAGCCAATGCCAGAGCTCTATATGAGTTAGACACTTTTGATTGCTACTTTGCCTCTGCTGTCCATTACAGTGGCTATGCCAACCTTGCCTTTGATAGTTGAGTGCTGCCACTTGGCCCCTGCCATCTCAGTACCCAATTATTCCCATTGTATTCAAATTTTGTAGTTAAGTGACTGTAGTTCCCACTGTTAGATCTGACATACAGAGAAGAGCAATTACAGGGCTCTTCAAAGTTGCAGGTGCTACCCTCACAAATGTATTTTGCAAAGCCTTGGTCAAGGGTGTATTTTATGGACACTTCGAGCTGGTATGAGTCAGTCTAAAGTGACTAATCCACTACACCATCCCAATCTCCCTAAGCCTTTGGATCCCTTCCTCTACATTAAACCAAGGGAGATTAGGCATTTCCAACTCACTGACAGTGGGCCATCTTCTAATCTATGTTTCAACTAACAAAGTGAATAAACTATTAGAACCTTTTTTAACTCTCTATGCTGCAAAATTAACTGTTTCTTCCAGAAAAAAAAAAAAAAACCAAAGGTACATCAGAGTTTATAAGCTCAGTGTCCCCAGCTTCATCAGAGTCCTCCCACATGTACCCATTCCAAGTTGCAGGGTCCCATTCTTTTCTGACCAGTGCCCTCATTTTAACAGGAGATTCCTGGTGAGGCTGTGCATGTACCTTTCATTACAGGTCAGTCACTGGCATGAGAGATTGTTTGTTTTTCTATAATTTCAACTCTTTGTCTACAGGAAATAAGACTCTCACTCAGGGCAATCTTAGCAGATTTGAGGCTCAGTACCTGCTTCTGAAGCCAGGAGTTAGAATGCCTGAGTTCATCATTTTCCTTCATCACTTTGTCCAGTAAACTTAGGAGCAACCAACTAAGTTCATAATGTTCCTTGGTTCTCCACATATGGTCAAAGGTACTATGTGTAGAGTTACTAAACTCCTTGCCTCTCATGAGTGGTGAGATGCACTTATTTTGCATAACTCTCTAACAGTTCATGCTAAGGACTATCAGTGTTCTCCAGACTACTAGAAGTAGAGTCCTTAGCATTTTGTGGTCTGATCATATTAAGCAGCCAACTCCATAGATTCCAAAACCAATAAAAGAACTCCATTCTTAATATTCTGTTCCTCTAGAACCACTCCTGGTACCAAAATCTGTATTTGTCAGGGTTCTCGAGAGGGACAGAACGAATTGGATCTGTATATATAAATAAATGGGAGTTCATTAAGGAGTATTAAATTCACATGATAACGAGGTCCCACATTAGGCCATTTGTAAGCTGAGGAGCAAGGAAGCCAGTCTGGGTCCCAAAGTTGAAGAGGCTGAAGCCCGATGTTTGAGGGCAGGAAGCATTCAGCATGGGAGAAAGATGTAGGCTGCGAGGCTAAGCCAGTGTAATCTCTCCACCTTCTTCTGCCTGCTTTTGTGCTGGCAGCTGATTAGATGGTGCCTGCCCAGATTAAGGGTGGGTCTGCCTTTCCCAGCCCACTGACTCAAATGTTAGTCTCCTTTGGCAACACCCTCACAGACACCCAGGATCAATACTTTATATCCTTCAATCCAATCAAGTTGACACTCAGTATTAACCATCACATAGGGTTTCACCATGTTGGCCAGGCTGGTCTGGAAATCCTGACCTCAAGTGATCCACCCACCTTGATATCCCAAGGTTCTGAGATGACAGGCATGAGTTCCCATGTCTGGCCAGATTATCTAAATTTTCAGTATTAACATGAGGGATGTGGTATTCAATTTAGGATTTCTGTACTATATTGGACTCATAGATAAAATGACCAAGAAATACATGTTTGTAGTTAAAGAATGAAATAATTCAGCTCTTAATCTTTTGGGTTTTCTTCATGAGAACTGTAATCTAGAATAAATCACTTAACTTCTTTTCAGTAACCATGTATGAAATGAAAATAAAAAACATATTTGTACAAACAATGGGGTTGTAATGCAAAAATGGAATCGCATACTCTATTATGCTTTGAAAATAAGACTTGTATCATTGCATGTTTACATTTATTTTAAATTATGCTTTTTAAAAAATGCAACCCTATGGATATGTCATCTATTAATATATTAATATTATACATCACGCTCAGCAACTTGAAAGTTTCATGTGATACATTTTATTATGTGAATTTTATGTTTGAAGATACATTGTTAATAGGCATAAACTATTTTACTAACTTTTCCTTTTTGAAAAATAAAGATACTCATCAAATACATAACTGGCCATGCTGGCTTATGCCTGCGATCCCAGCTACTCGGAAGGCTGAGACTGGAGAATCACTTGAACCTGGGAGAGGGAGGTTGGAGAGAGCTGAGACTGTGCCATTGCACTCCATCCTGGGCGACAGAATCAGACTCCGTATCAAACAAAACAAAATAAAACAAAAAACAAGAACATAACAAAGTAAATATAAATCTTAAATAACTTAGTGATCTTGCTCTGCTGAAAAAAGACACATACTTCAACCAGAACCAAAATAATTTTTATATATTACTAGTAAATGGTATAGTACCCATGGGATACTGACTTTAAAATAAATGTCAGGCCGGGCGCGGTGGCTCAAGCCTGTAATCCCAGCACTTTGGGAGGCCGAGATGGGCGGATCACGAGGTCAGGAGATCGAGACCATCCTGGCTAACACGGTGAAACCCCGTCTCTACTAAGAAATACAAAAAATAGCCGGGCGAGGTGGCAGCGCCTGTAGTCCCAGCTACTCGGGAGGCTGAGGCCGGAGAATGGCGTGAACCCGGGAGGCGGAGCTTGCAGTGAGCTGAGATCCGGCCACTGCACTCCAGCCTGGGCGACAGCGCGAGACTCTGTCTCAAAAAAAAAAAAATAAATAAATAAATAAATAAATAAATAAATAAATAAATAAATGTCATAACAGAATCTTTTTTGTTATTCCGTTCATGAATTGGATAAAATAATGAAAGATAGAAGCACACCATTAAACTTTTATCAAGGGTCTGCTGAAAATTGTAAAGTAGTCCAGGATATCCATAGTGTGTAAACATATCTATTTTCACAAGGGTTGTCCTCTGTCCATTTTCAAAGACTTTCAAGTCAGGTACAATAGTGGACATTATTTTAAGATTAAAGAAAAGAGTAAATCGATGAACATCAATGAAGGCGGAGGCTGGAAGAATGTGATTTGAGGCTAAGTCATTTAAATACATGAATTAAAAATTGTATCTGGAATACTATATGTTATATATAGTATACGTGCTATGTTTAATAAACCTTGAGATGTTTATATTATTCTATTTTATAATTGAGGGACTACAGTTTTAAGGAGTTCACATTTTCTATTCATATTCTAACATATCTGCAGTCTAAACTGTAACTCTCATTGCTTTAGAATTGTGGTTTTGCATTCCAGAATTAAAATATTCCTAATGGATATATCATCCATTTCATTGTGAGTAAATCAAGCTCACTAACAGAGATGGAACTGGAACTGTTTTACAAAATTAACCGTTAAAAATGTACTTGTTATGTGTGTTCTTCATTAGTTTTATTTTTCTCTCTTTCTTTTGGCTTCACATAGATAAATATGATATTGAATAGGTAGGGTGAGTGGTAAGTCGGAGGAGTAAGGGAAATGCTGGGCTGTCCACTAGTAAATTACTATCATAATGAAGGCTGATATTTCTTTCTGGGCTTGTCTGATACATGACAAGCAACTATATTCTAAAATTGGCTTTGTCAATTCATCCTAACCTAAAAACAAAACATTTACTGCAGTATCTAGGTCTGTACATTTTCATATAGTGTAGCAACTGAAAAATTCCAGTTGTTGGATGATTTTTGATGACTGGGTTATTCTTCATTTCAGCTATTTAGGTCTGCTTAAAGTAACAAGGAATAGAATAAAAAACATGGGAAGATTGTTAGTTTACATTTTCATCTGAACAATTATCAAATGTGAGTATTTTGATAACATTTACCTGTAGCAAAAATAATGACTTATATGTGTTAAGTGTTTGGGTTCATCAAAATAACTTATTTATATGTAAGCAGGAAAAACCAATGTTTATTTAATGTGACTTGAAGGATTCTAAGAATGAACCTCTGTGAAAATATTACTCAGTTTCCTCTGACACATAGGCAAAAGTTTGATTTTCAGTAGAAATCAGAATATATTTTTATATTTATTTTAACCACATTTTCTAATAATCTTCTTTTAAAATATAACTGTCTTCTAGTGAAGTAACATATTAACTTCATGACAATTAAAATGATCACACTGGTGCCCATTATTTATTAAGATAATATAATTTTGTCATACATGTATTATGAGTAATCATGTAGCTTAAATGTTTGTTGACCAGCTCCCGAGATCTTGAGGAGGGCTAGAGAACTGGGCTTGGACACTTCCTAGCCAAAAAAAGTGACCACAGTCAAGTACAGGAGTGTTGAGTGAAGATCTCGCTGCTCCTGTCAACAGGCATAGACACTGTGGGTTACCTTCACCATACTCTTGACCCACAGTTCTTCTAGGGTTACTCTTGCCACCATTATTCTATGAACTGGAGATGGATCCTACTGATTCCCCACCATAAATAAAGGCATGGCCATTTATTTTATTTGATTCCGATTCAATGTCTGAGACAAGTGCATGAGATTAGTGGATTCTAGTTTCCAAGCAAACACACTAACAGCAAGAGAGACTTGGGAAGCAAGAATCCAAAAATTTCAAATTCTGTTGTTGGAAGTAGACATTTTGTTATAGTGGAAAAACTGCATGTTATATTAATTTAATGAGAAGCAAAAAAATAATAGTAAGATGGTTTCAACATCACCAACTTTGTGCAATATTAGTATAATTATTTGTTCTTTTATTTATACTTCTAAAATCATGCATTTTTTCTAACATAATGTAATTTTATTTTGTACAATCAAATACATGTTAATCTTCCAATCAAAATGGTTAAAGCAAATTACTATGAATTACCGAAACCAATGTAAGACCATGATCATCCAGTCATGCCTATTCAAATCTTGCTTTTGTTAAAATGTTATCTTGATATTACCAACAACATGCACCCTTTATTGAATAAAAAAGAAAATGAAGTGTACAGAAGAGGGAAAGTATTTGCTTAATCTAACCACACATATGACAGAGCAAGAAAGGAAATACGGGTTATTGCTCATAAGTCTTCATTTTTTAATTGTCAATAGATCATGGTTGGTTTTTATTACTACTTTTGTTTGCCAATCACAACGCAAGTCCTGTACCACAGCCAACAACTCAGCTGTTAAGTTTTAGCCCTGTGAGGTAATGTATCTATCTATAGATATTCATTGATTTTTGTCAGCTTTATTGACACATAATTAACAAATATAGATTGTATACATTAAAGATGTACAACTGATGTTTTGATATATTTATATACAGTAAAATAATCACCATATTGAAATTAATATATCTATCTCTTCACATGATTACTTTGTGGTGAGAACTCTTAAGATTTACCTGCTTAGCAAATTTTAGGCATACAGTGTACAATAATGTTAGTTAAAACCACATTGATATACATTAGATCTTCAGAACTCATTCCTCTTGCGTAACTGAAATTGTGTACCCTGTGATAAACATCTCCCATCTCTCCCTACCCCTAGCCACTGAAAACCACCATTTTACTCTATGCTGCTGTGAGTTTGACGATTGTAGAGTCCACATGTAAGTGAGATCACACAGTATTTTTCTTTCTGTGTGTCTGGCTTATTTCACCTCGCATAACTTCCTCCAGATTTACCTATGTTGTCACAAAAGGAAGGATTTCCTTCTTTGTTAAGGCTACATATTATTTTGTTACATATCTGATATAGCAAGAATTTTTTAATCCATTTGTCAACAGATATTTAGGTTGTTTCCATATCTTAGCTATTGTCAATGGTGGGGCAATTAGCATGGGGATATAAATATCTCTCTGAGGCACTGATTTTAATTCCTTTGTCTGCATAACCAGAAATAGGTTTGCTGAATCATATGATATTTCTATTTTTAATTTCTTGAGAAACCTCCATACTATTTCTGTAATGGCTATACTAACTTACTTTCCCACCAACAGTGCACAAGCATTTTTTTTTAGCCACATCCTTGTCAACACTTATCTTTTGTCTTTTTGATAATAGACATTCCAACAGGTGTCAGCTGACAATCTCATTGTGGTTTCTTCACTCTTAAGGAATCTGAATTTTTCTTGCCTCTAACTGTGTAAGGTGGTTGTGTTTTTTTAAAGCTGTACCATTTCACTTAGCATCAGAAATATAAACCTAGCATCTTAATGTAAACTCTCTAAGAAACAGACCCAGCCTCTATAATTCAAGTAAAAGTAGTAGATTTGGAAAATGAAATGCTTAAGGAAGTAGGGAATTGATAGTAGAATAAACGCCTATTAATGACTATAGTATTAAGACAGCTGCCCTAAAGTGCTACTCAGGCTTAATCCACTGGAGAAACACTGGGAAAGGATGCAAACGCACACTTCTATCAGACCTATTCATGGGATCAAGTATCTGTGGTTTTTATACCCTAACTCCTAAGCGTCATTGATGAGGGCTGCTCCTGGGTGCTGTATTTCCCTGCATATCCTGCCTGCTGCCAAACCTATGTAGGAAACTGATCTTTCCGAAATCCAAGGGAAAGGAGTTTTCAGCTTCAGGGATGAAGATACTGTTGAAAATCACCCAGAGAATATGAAAGGTCTAGGGAAAATGGGCCAGGCATTGCCAGGGTGAGCTACATTTTGGGATTCTCTTGGGCTTAAATTATTTTTCTGCTCCTTGTATATTCAGTGGTAACAAATACTACAGATTACATCACTGATGACTTCACAAACACAGGACATTCATACTGTCACTCAAACTGCTACAACTGCAGCTACAGGAACTGGATGCAGCTGCCACTGTCCCCTTGTCTTCCTTGACTTCTCACATGATTAAATTTTAATTTAAGTCTATGGTAGGTGCGTTTGATTGGTGAAGCCTATATCAAGGATTTTAATGTGTATTAAAGGGCTTAAAAGATAAATATCAGTAGTTTTCACAGTTTAAAATAATACGAAGCTGTCTCTGATTACAATTCAGTGATTCTCAAAAAGAGGGAAGGAAATTGTATTGCAGAGAAACTTAAGTGAATGAAAATTCAAGTACAATCATCTTATATAAATAGTTTTTATTTCTTTCTCTCAGGATAACTTTCACAGAGGTAATGGAATTTTTATTAGAAGAAAGAAATCTAAGCAATGTACAGCAGTCTGAAGGTTAACTATGTAGTGAGGAATAAGCAATGGGCATTCCAAATATCGATTTTCTGTTTCTAAAACTATTACTTGGTCAGGTGGTTAAGTAGATTATCTTATTGGCAACCATCTGCACTTCTCCCTGGATTACACCTTTTGCCATAACTTGAAGGGCCTTTCAAACGTGAACAGTGTGCAGTTTTCTGTTTCTTCACATTAGCCTCAGCCATACAATATGCTTTGGCCAACAGAATGAAGCAAAAGTGATGATGGGCCAGATCGAAGCATATGCTTCAAGAGTCCCTACATATTTTCATCTGTGCATAAGCTCCTCTGAAATTGCCTGGAGAGTGAGAACATTCCTAGCAAGTTCATGGGACTGAGGTGTGGATTAGGGGCCCTTGAAGCAGAGCCGCCCACAGCTGAGCTCAAGCTAGATAAATGAACCATAGCTAGACACAAACAAATATGAACCCAATTCATACCAGCAGAGATGCACATTATCACAAAATTTAGGTCAACTGACCTCAGTCTGACTCAAGATGTAAAACGTGATTATTGTATGTTCCTTATATTTCTGTGGGTTATTTTCTGCACCGAACTTTTGTTTCTATAGCTAATACATCATCCTACCAAGAAAGGGAATATGAAATCTACAATTCTTCTTAGGAATTCCATTGTACATGTTCCATTCCTCTTTACTCTGCTGTGTGGTCTTTTTATTAAGCCAAACTTGTATATACCTCAGATGGTTAAGGGAGTGTTGTTTCCAAGCATCTTGAATATGTGAACAGTGATAAGTCAATAAACAAACAGGTATGTCAATATATTGGCAACTTAAAAGAAACACATAGTTTCTTCTTCAGTATGCAATATAGTTTGACTGTGTCCCCACCCAAATCTCATCTTGAATTGTAGCTTCCATAATCCCCACATGTTGTGGGAGGGACCTGGTAGGAGGTAATTAAATCATGGGGGCAGGTTTTTCCTATGCTGCTCTCATGATAATGAATAAGTCTCACGATATTTGATGGGTTTATAAAGGGGGGTTTCCCTGCACTCGCTCTCTTGCCTGCCACCATGTAAGATGTGACTTTGCTCCTCATTCACCTTCTGCCATGATTGTGAGGCCTCGCCAGCCATGTGAAACTGTAAGTCAAATAAACCTCTTTCCTTTCTTTTTTTTTTTTTTTTTTGAGACGGAGTCTCGCTCTGTTGCCCAGGCTGGAGTGCAGTGGCTGGATCTCGGCTCACTGCAAGCTCCGCCTCCCGGGTTTACGTCATTCTCCTGCCTCAGCCTCCCGAGTAGCTGGGACTACAGGCGCCCACCACCTCGCCCGGCTAGTTTTTTTGTATTTTTTAGTAGAGACGGGGTTTCACCATGTTAGCCACGATGGTCTCGATCTCCTGACCTCGTGAACCACCCGTCTCGGCCTCCCAAAGTGCTGGGATTACAGGCTTGAGCCACCACGCCCGGCCACCTCTTTCCTTTCTAAACTGCCCAGCCTCAGGTATCTTTTTATTAGCAGCGTGAGAACAGACAGGTACAGTATGTGAAAAAATAAAAATGGAAAAACATTTTAAAGAAATTTTTTTTTATAAATAAAGAAAACCTTCATTTACCTCATAAACCAGGTGATTTTTTTGTCTGCTGATTTTGCAAAAATTATCTTCAATAAAAAGAAATGAATTTGATTAATGTAGTAAAATTAAATCTTTTCTCTGTTCTAGTCCATGGTTTTGTCTTTTGAGACAAAAATAATTTTTTAAAAAAATTATATTTGTTTATGTTTCTTGAGTTCCAGAATAAAGTCAGGCAAAACAATCGATAGTATTTAAATCATTGTAATATTGCTCTTTAATATTATATACCTTAAAAAGTGGATTTAACACCAGGCTGAGTACAGAGTAGTTACACATAAATGTAACAAATTAGAAGAAAAGAAAAGAGAGAAATACGAAATCAGAAAGAAGTACAAATTGACCAAAGAGGGAAAATGTTGGGACTCAAAATACTCAAAGGAGAAAATGGAAGGTTGATTGAGATGAGGGGGAAAAAAAGAGACTACTGTAGAGCAATCTATCATTGAAGAGGTAGAACATCTTTGAGAACCAGAAGGAAAAGGTTCTTAGGCAATTGCACAGCATTTGACTGAGAAATCTATCACTTCCATCTCTCTTCATTTTTATCTTGATTCAGTAGGATTTTGAAGTTTATTGTGAGGTACACAAGTTTTCTTCTTAATAACATCAATTTTCTTGTAAGTTCCTAAACAATATTTATATCTGTGCCATTCTTATATGTCCAACCTACTTTAAAAGTATATTGTTTAACACATTGTTCAAACATACTCTTCATACTCTAATTTTACTATAAACTTCTTATTTAAAAACCCTGGTATTGCTTTGTTGTTTTTTGTGCTTTTTGTTACCCTTTGTAAAGGAGTAGTAGGACATATTTTTGTAAACTTACTACTCTTTTTATGTGAGGTGGTGACCCCAAAATGTACTCTTCTGAAATATTTAACACCCATTACCCACTATGTGACCTCACTGTCTCTCACAGCATTGAAAGCTGACTCTAATGTCCTATAATCTAGAATTGTAATAATGATTCATTTTTTGCATTCAGTACTTCCTCATGCTTCTACTCAGTTCTTTTTCTTTCTCTAAAGTCAACATTATAAAGTTTCATTTGTTTACAAAAGTGCCCCAAACTACAATCATCTTGTTTGTTCTCAGCTGATTGTCTCATTTTCTATTTTAAAACTGGAAAACCAAAGTGAACTTGTTCTTCACCTACAAAAATCTTCACATCCCCACCCATCCTCCCCTCATGTCCATGTGGAAGAGGCTGGTGTCTGCTCTCACACTCAATATCACATTTCCTGTGTTCTCTATCACCTGCATGCCTCCCACACCTGTGGGATGTTGTACCATTGAATATGTACTCACGATGATTCTTTAGCCACTAATTTTCGCTGGCTCTTTGACCTCAGTATTTAAGATGTATGCTCCTCCCATCCTAAGATATGAAATGAAACACAAGGTATGAAACAAAACACAGGCATTTTCTCCACTGTTTCTGTCCCATACTTTTGATCTTTTCGCAGCCAGATGTCTTGAAAAGAGAGTTTGAGGCACACTATCTTTACTTCCATTGATACAGGAGAGGGGTAGGGAAGGGCTGGGTAGAGAAGGGCAGGTACCTGGCTAGGGCTCCACTCCAGGACCCGTGCCCATGGACCTAGGTGAAGACAGACATTTGTTTTCTTGCACAAATGTTGCATTTCCCAAGACCACCCTGGCCCGCCACGACCCCTTCCTGTGCCTATAAAAACCTCAGCATCCTAGTGGATACACACAAGTGGCTGAACGTCAAGAGGAACACACTGGCCTAAGAGCACATCAATAGGGATCAGCAGGCTGGCAGGCCGTCGATCAGTGGAAAGATGTAGTTTGGCCGGGGCAGTTAGAGGAGAGCCCAGCCGCTGAGAATCCCAACTACGGAAGAAAACCACCTTTCCACTCCATCTCCCTTCTGACTCCCACATCTGCTGAGAGCTACTTCTACTCAATAAAACCTTACACTCATTCTCCAAGCCCACAGGTGATCCAATTCTTCTGGTACACCAAGGCAAGAAACCCCGGGACACAGAAAGCCCTCTGTCCTTGTGATAAGGCAGGGGTCTAACTGAGCTAACACAAGCCACCTACAGACAGCTAATCTAAACGAGCAACCTGTAACACATGCCCACTGGGGGTTCAGAAGCTGTAAACACTCACCCCTAGACACTGCTATGGGGTCAGAGCCTCACAGCCTGACCATCTGCATGCTTACCTTAGGGGCTTAACCAATGGGGCGTCTAAGAAGTGAGCTACACCCCCATCTCACGCCCTGCGAGGGAGATAAGGGAACTTTTCCCGTTTCACCATGGCACTCGTACCTCAGCTCCTTGCGGTTAGCTCTAAGCCTCCACTAAGCCCTAGATACTGAACTATCTCTCCATCTTGAGGTTGAAACTTTAATCGAAATTCTATTTGTGACAGCCCACTGGCAAATCCACAGGATGCTCAACTTCAAAATATAGAACATCAGCCTGTATTAATCAATCATCATGTTGGTTCTTCTATAATTACTAGTTTAGTAATGACATTTCAATTCTATAAATTATACAGGTTGCAATCTTAAGACTCATTACAAAGACCTTTCTGCAATGTAATTTCTTCTGTTGAAATACTTTATCATTCTTACACGTTTTGTCATTTCTCAGCTCTGTTTCCACAACTCCACTATAGGCCTTAAAAACCACATTCTTAAGTAGTCACTCCTCTCCTTGTTTTGTGTTTCACCCCCCTCACTCCCAGCCACAAATCATTCCTCTCATGCAATTTGAGTTCCTAAATTACAAATCTGATCAGGGAATTCCCCAAGCATCAATTCTTCAATGACAACAAAGTTCAAGTATAAGCCAGTACCTCTTCAGCATGTCACTCAAGCTGCATAGGAGGGATACAGCTCACACACAGCATCATGGTCTCCACCCACTCTACTTGCCCACTCATTCTTCTCTCCCTTCTCAATTGTTTCATTCCTCCCTCTTGGAATCTTTAACATAAATGGCATTGCTCAGAGAGAATTTTTGGACCACTTTCTTTTATTTTATGCTCCCTTAACATCCTGAACTTCTTTAACACAGTCAAACCATAATATTAATTTTTACATTAATATTAATTTTATATGTATTTTTCATTAACCTTGCCTGAAATATTTACACTCAATAGTTGAGGCCAATTTGTTCTTTATTCATTATTTATACTCCAGCACCTAACAAATTATCTTAACTTGTTGAGTAAAGGAGGTTAACTCTATCCAAGGAGCACTGACAAAGCCTTCCATAGAATTAGAAAGGTAAAGATATGACATAATTTGTGCTACAGAAATTTTTCTCGCTCCAATGCACAGTAATAGTGAAATATTGAGGCTGGTGGATATTTTGTGAGACAGAGAGGTTATCTAGATAATATGGTGTCTGAGACCAGAGAAGTGACAGAGAAATAGAAAAGATTAGACAGATCCCATAAAATGTAAGTGGTAAGATTAGTAAGACTTGACAAGAGCTGATACATGGAATGGGAAAGAGGGAGATGGACAGCTTGAAAAAAATCGAGTTTACCAATTGATACAATCAGTTGGACGGCGATGTTGGAGAACAGAGGAGAAAAGCTAGTTTGGATAATGCAGATGTTTTCTCTCGCATATGGCAAGTATTCTACTGAGTAGAATTCATGTTAAAGCAAGTGTTCTAATGTTGTTTTATTCTTTAAATTAATTAAATATCCAACATAGTATTAGGATTATGTACAGTAAAAAAGATATGTCTCACTAATTAAGACAGATTTTCAAAGCAACTTTTATTCTATTTTAGATTTATTAAACACTAATAGTCTCTCAAAGAAAGCTTCATTAAATGTGTCTGAGATGATTCTAAGAAAAGTTATAATTCAAAGGGTAACTCTCCATGATCTTGAATTTTACTTTTCCTACACAAATATGATTTGCAATAATAAAAACATTTTGCCACTATTAACATTTTTATAAAGATATGTTTTACAGTGCCCCAAGATGTTTCTAAATATTCTGTATTCATGTCTTTTTATCATTTCTTTTTGCCCATTTAGAAGTGTAAACTTGGTTCAAATAGTGAGTCTGTGCTGCCACCTGCTGGAAAGTGTGAGAAAATTATCTGTTTTAATGGAATAGCACTGATGTACGCTGCATTAAATAGAAAACAATTCAGGTAATGTTCAGGATATTTTTTTCCTAATAAAAGAGTATCAAAATGGGCCCGGCGCGTTGACTCACACCTGTAATTCCAGCACTTTGGGAGGCCGAGGTGGGCGGATCACCTGAGGTCAGGAGTTCAAGACCAGCCTGTCCAACATGGAGAAGCCCAGTCTCTACTACAAATACAAAATTAGCCGGGCAGGGTGGCGCATGCCTGTAATCCCAGCTACTCAGCAGGCTGAGGCAGGAGAATTGCTTGAACCCAGGAGGCAGAGGTTGCCGTGAGCCCAGATCTTGCCATTGCACTCCACCATGGGCAACAAGAGTGAAATTCTCTCTCAAAAAAAAAAAAAAAAAAGAAAGAAAAGAAAAGAAAAGAAAAAAATATATATCAAAGTGAGGTGTGTTGACTTTTAATCTTGAAGGTTTCACTATACTACTACAGTTTTTTGAAGCTCAGGTTACATTGGAAACCTCTATTTTTAAAATAAAACTGTAATTCAATTTTTAAGAATTAACAATAAACTACATAAAATATAGAGATAAAAATATAAATTCAACTAGAATTTTACATTATGTCAAAACTATTTATCAATAATTTGCTTGACAGTTCAAAAAATGGTTAATATATAGTTTTTACTTAGGGACGATAACAAAAGGAAACACTGAATTGATCTGCAGACCTCAGTGTAATATGGTCCCGTAGAAGTGCTCTTTAAGTGGATTCAAAAACACCTGCATTAGAGTCAGCTGAAACTACCGAGCGAATATTGAATCAGAATCTCTATGGAGGCCGGTGACAGTCAGTTTGAGAAGCACTCTTGAGTAACATATCATGATATGTTGCATGCTATATCACATATGTCATGCGGGATAGGAGGAGGGTGCAGGGAATAGGGTGTGAATTGTCACTAAAATCCTGATGGTTCCTCCCCTCCCCTCCCCTCCCCTCCCCTCTCCTTTCTTTTCGAGACAGAGTCTCACTCTGTCCCCCAGGCTGGAGTGCAGTTGTGCAATCTCAGCTCACTGCAACCTCTGCCTTCCTGGTTCAGGCGATTCTCCTGCCTCAGCCTCCCCCAGTAGCAAGTGCTGGGATTACAGGCGTGAGTCACCGTGCCCAGCCCATCACGGCCTTTAAAAGATGTGAGGATGTGGGGCTCCTTTCTGTAATGAAAGGTTCAGAGTTGTTTTATTTCTTTTCTTTTTTTTTTTTTTTTTTTTGAGGCTGAGTCTTGCTCTGTCGCCAGGCTGGAGTAGAGTGGCACGATCTTGGCTCACTGCAGCCACCTCTCGGGTTCAAGTGATTCTCCTGCCTCAGCCTCCCGAGTATCTGGGACTACAGGCGCCCGCCACCACATCTAGCTAATTTTTGTATTTTGTTTTGTTTTTGTTTTTGTTTTGTTTTGTGTTTCATATGGAGTCTCACTCTATCGCCCAGGCTGGAGTGCAGTGGCGCGATCTTGGCTCACTGCAAGCTCCGCCTCCCGGGTTCACGCCATTCTCCTGCCTCAGCCTCCCGAGTAGCTGGGACTACAGGTGCCCGCCGCCACGCCCGGCTAGTTTTTTGTATTTTTAGTAGAAACGGGGTTTCACCGTGTTAGCGAAGATGGTCTCGATCTCCTGATGTCGTGATCCACCCACCTCGGCCTCCCAAAGTGCTGGGATTACATTCGTGAGCCACCACGCCCAGCAAATGTTGTATTTTTAGTAGACGCAGAGTTTCACCCTGTTGGCCAGGATGGTCTCAATCTCCTGACCTTGTGATTTGCCTGCCTCAGCCCCGCAAAGTGCTGGGATTACAGGCGTGAGCCACTGCGCCTGGCCGTTTATTTCCCAACTTTTTTCCTTACCATTCACCTAGATTATTTTTAGTAGAAAAAAAGTTTAAGTGCAAACAAATGAGTATTTTATTAGTAGTCTTTTAGGAATATAGAAAAGCAGATAAAAAATTTAAAGAATGAAATAAATATTTTCTAAATAACTAGAATATCACCTTACTTTTCCTCATGACT
Source organism: Papio anubis (assembly GCF_008728515.1). Taxonomy (NCBI): domain Eukaryota; kingdom Metazoa; phylum Chordata; class Mammalia; order Primates; family Cercopithecidae; genus Papio; species Papio anubis. The sequence goes on along the minus strand of NC_044990.1, from coordinate 63,426,009 downwards.
CCCTCACCTGGTCTGCTTGTGGACCTTAGGGTAGCCACCGCTAATCACTGGGTCTGATGCTCTCTGTTTTCAAAGTTATTAACTGTTGATTCAATTTATTTAATAGATATAGGCCTATGCAGATTGTTTATTTCTTCTTGAGTTTTATTTTAATTGTGTTTTCAAACAATTGGTCCATTTTATCTAGGTTCTCAAAGTTATGGACATAGTTTCATTCACAATACTCCCGGACTATCATTTTAATATCCATGAAATCAGTAGTAATATTTCTGTTACTTGTAATTTGTTTCTCCTTTCTTTTTTTTTTTTGGTTAGCTGGTTGGAGGTTTATAAATTTTATTAATGTTTTCTAATAGCATACTTTTCACTGATTTTCTGTTTTGATTTTTATTAATTTATTCTCAAATTTTTACTATTTATTATTTCTACTTATTTGGGATTTACAATTTTTTTTAGTGTTGTAATTTGTGATACTAGAATACTGATTTTAAATATTTCTTCTTTTGTAACGTACGCATTTTCTTACAACTTACCCTCTAGGAATTATTTTGCTGCATCATACAAATTGCAATAAGTTTATTTTCATTTTTATGGAGTTCAAAATATTTATACATTTTTTTCAGACTTATTCTGAGACCTAGATGTTATTTAGAAATGTGTTATTTAATTTCCATATATTTGGAATTTTCCAAGTATCTTTTAATTATTTATCTCACCTTTGATGCTATTTTGGTCTAAAAATATACTTTGACATCTACTTTTTAAAAATAATTTGTTGAGGTGTGTTTTATTGCCCAGAATGTGGTCTGGTTTAGTGAATGTTTCATGACATCTTGAGAAAAATGTGTATTCTCCTGTTGGAGGATGAAGTATTTTATAAACATCAAGCGTATGCAGTAGATTGATGATGTTGCTCGATTCAATGATACCAATTTTGTTCAACTATACTGATTTTCTGCCTCCTTGGTCTGTCAGTTACTCATAGGGGGGTCTTGACATTTTCAAATATAACAATAGATTTGTCTATATCACCTTGCATTTCTATGAGTTCTTGCCTTACATATACTGACATTATTATTAAAGATATTCACATTAGGGATTGTTACACCTTCTTGGAGAAATGACCGTTTTTTCATCACGTAATGCCTCTCTCTATCCCTGATATTTTATTTTCCTCTGAAGTCCGATTTGTCTAAAATTAATATATATTAATTTTATATATAAATAATATCGGTTATGAGCTGAATTGTGTTCCTCTAAAATTTTTATGTTGAAGTCCTAACCCCCAGTACCTCAGAGTATGACTGCACTTAGACATAGCATCCTTAAAATGAAAATTAAGTTAACATGAGATTTGGTAGTATAGGCCCTAATTCATTACAATTTGGGTCCTTAAAAGGATGACCCAGACACATGCAGAGGTGAGACCATTTAAAGATGGAAAGAAGATTACTGTCTACAAGACAAGGAAAGAGGCTGTAGAAGAAACCAACCAGGCCAAAACTTTGATCTCAAACTTCTAGCCTTCAGAATTGTGAGAAGATAAATTTATGTTGTTTAAGTCAAACAGTGTGTGGTATTTTGTTATAACAGCCCTAGCAAATGAACATAGTACCTCTGTTATCTTTAGATTATTACTGCTGCTATGCCACGTCTTTTCCATCCCTTCACTTTTAATCTTTCTCTCTTAAAGATTTCTTGGTGATGACATATAAGTGGGTCTCAACATTGTATCCACTCTATCTTTTAATTGGTATAGTTAGACCATTGAAGTTTAAAGTGATTATTAATGAATTTGGATTCGTGTCTACCATTCTGTAACTGCTTTCTGCCCCTTGTTCTTGTTATTTTTGTGTATATATTTATGGGTCACATAGGATGTTTTGATGCAGGGATACAATGTGTAATGACCAAATCAGGATAATTGGGATATCCATCACCTCAAGCATTTATCATTTCTTTCTATTAAGGAAATTTTAATCCCACTCTTTTATATATTTTATTTTAAAATATATAATAAATTATTGTTGAGTATAGTCACGCTGTTGTGCTATCAAATACTAGGTCTTATTCAAACTATCTAACTATATTTTTGCACCTATTGACCATCCTCGCTTGCCTCCCCTTCCTGCTACCCTTCTCAGCCTCTAGTAACCATCACTCGGCATCCACTCTTTTTTTTCTGCCTTCTGTGGTGTTAATTGATCACTTTTTAAAAAACAATCTCATTTTTTCTCCTCTCTTAGCATTTTAATTATGGTTTTATCTTTTATTGGTATTTGCCCTAAAGGTTACAACATGATTTACAACTATTGTAAGTATTAAGTCTTCTCTCAGGATTTCTTTTTTCTTTTTTTTTTTGAGACACTTTTTCACTCTGTTACCCAGGCTGGAGTGCAGTGGTACAATTTCAGCTCACTGCAGCCTTGACCTTACAGGCTCAAGTGATCCTCACATTCCAACCTCCCAAGACTGGACTACAGGTACATGCCACTGCATGTATGTGTGTGTGTGTGTGTGTGTATATATATATATATATGGAGAGAGAGAGAGAGAGAGAGAGAGAGAGATGAGGTCTCACTATGTTGCCCAGGCTGGTTTCAAACTCCTGAGCTCAGGTGATCCTCCTCAGCCTCCCAAAGTGCTGACATCACAGGCATAAGCCACTGTGCCTGGCATATTCTTTCAAATAATGATATACCACTTCATGTGCAGTGCACATATCTTCTAAGAAAATACTCTCAATTTGTCCCATCTGCCCCTCATAACATCATCATATATTTCATTTCCACACTTTCTATAATTAACAAATACAATTTTTGTTGTTATTACGTTAACAAACTTTTATCTCCTAGATCAACTAGGAATTAGAAAAATACAATATTTTATTTATCTATATATATTCCTTCTCTAATACTTTTCCTGAATTCTTCATGTAGATACAAGTTTCTGAACTATATCATTTTTCTTCCTAAATAACATTTTAAAACATTTTTACAAGACAATTTTATAGGCAACACATTTCTTCAGTTTTTATTTTTCAGAAAAAGTATTCTTCTTCACTTTTAAAGGATCATTTTGTAGAATACAGAATTTCAGGTTGGCCTTCATTTCTGTTTTTCTTTTCTTTTAATATTATAATTATCTGACTACTCTTTTCTTGCTTTAAAAATGAGTGAATATTAGTAGCTTATGTCATTCATTAAAAGGTTGAGTTGCTAGCAATTAGAAGAATAAATGTTTTCTTTATGAGGTTTAGTTTTAATGAATATAGAAGATGTGCTTTTTATCAAATATTAAAAATGTTTAAGAATTTATTTTTTAAATAAAGAAAAAACTTAATGCTGAATAATTCATGCTAGTCTAGTTTAAAACGAATAGAACAAAACACTAAAATGTTTAAGATAAATGAAAATACTTTTTATTTAAATAAAAGTACAGGCTTTCAGGAGAGATATTTAGATTTGACTTTTTCAAGTGATCTACTTTTAAATACTTACAATTATTTTCAATTATCTTTCTGTTCAATTTATGAAATGAAGGCTTTACTTTTCAATAAGCAATCTGCATTCTATTAAAGATTGAAAGCAATACCCTTGACTTAGTTATTCTTCACTGAAGCAAACTGTTTCTTGAGACTCAATGCTTATCATATGGCAAAAATGCAGATTTCAAAAAATTAATTTCAGGCTTGAAAGACAAGAGGCATACATACATCTTATATAATTACTGTATAAAAAAGAATGCGACTTTGATTTCTGAAGTACTAAATGGTCGTGTTCTGGAACTCCTTCGAGGTATTGTAAGTTAGATGCTAATTTGCATTGGAGCCTACATGGAAATAATCAGTACAAAATAACAGATCCAGTATGTGTGTTTGATGGAATTAGAATGATAATCAGAAATGCTTCAATTAACAAATGGCAAGAGTCCATATTAAGTTTAAACTCAGGCCCTGTGAACAATAAAGGGTTTTAAAATGTTTCATAAGAAAACATATTTTTACTCAATAGTCTTTAAATCTGATGTTGTAAAATCATACATAAAAGAAAATGATTTGGTGGCTTGTCATGCCCTACATGCCTTACCTTCCAGATTACCTGTGATCCAACAAATAATTGAAGCTCCCCCACATTTTTTAGCATACATGCTGTCAAAAAGACCAGGGCTTTGATCTCCATGCCATCAGATTGTAAAATTTGATTTCATTCTGTCAGAGTCATAAATTTCCTTCTGCTAATTGCCCTTATCCATGGAAGAAATTCATTGTATTATACCAGTCGTGTTTTTGAAACCAACCTAATCGTCACACAGACTGTTTTTTTTTTTTCGAGATGGAGTCTCTCTCTGTCACCTAGGCTGGAGTGTAGTGGCACTATCTCAGCTCACTGCAACCTCCGCCTTCTGGGTTCAAGTGATTCTCCTGCCTCAGCCTCCTGAGTAGCTGGGATTACAGGCACGTGCCACCACACCCGGCTAATTTTTGTACTGTTAGTAGAGACGGGGTTTCACCATGTTGTTCAAGCTGGTCTTGAACTCCTGACCTCATGATCCACCCGCCTCAGCCCCACAAAGTGCTGGGATTACAGGTGTGAGTCACCGCTCCCAGCCTTTTGCTTGTTTGTGATAAATATAGAAATTGACCCTTCTGGTCTTAAAGCATGAAACTTGTATTTGTTTTATCTGAGTTCTTTCCTCAGGAAATCACCTCAGGCCTCTCAAAAAGAAAAAAAAAATGTAGCAAAGAACTGAAACTCACCACATAACCATATCCAGACAATAAGATGCCAGTATCCCTTATTCATTGTGATTGCTTCCTTGTTCCTCCCTAGTTACTGTTTTCTTACACATTGTTACATCTCTTTTCTGTTATATAAACCCCTTATTTTGGTTGGTCAGGGAGATGGATTGGAGACTGAACTCCCATCTCCTCAGAAGCAGCACCCAGTTCAGGCCTTCTTCCTTGGCAATACTCTTCATCTCAGTAATTGGCTTTCTGCACTGTAAGCAGCAGGACCTAGACTGGCCCTGGTGTTTTGGTACCATTTTCAGTATTCATGATCATTAGTATAAAAAGTGCCGAGACAAGCTTGGTGGGGGAGACCTTAACCCAGGGGCTCTAGAGGAATTAAAGACCCACACACAGAAATATAGAGGTGTTAAGTGGAAATCATGGGTCTCACGGCCTTCAGAGCTGAGAGCCCCAAGCAGAGATTTACCCACGTATTTATTAACAGCAAACCAGTAATTAGCATTATTTCTATAGATGTTAAATTAACTAAAAGTATCCCTTATGGGAAACCAAGGGATGGGATGATTTAAAGGAATAGGTTGGGCTAGTTAACTGCAGCAGGAACACGCCCTTAAGGCATAAATCGCTCATGCTATTGTTTGTGGCTTAAGAATGCCTTTAAGTGGTTTTCCACCCTGAGTGGGCCAGGTGTTCCTTGTCCGCATTCCTGTAAACCCACAACCTTCCAGCGCGGGTGTTAGGGCCATTATGAACATGTTACAGTTCTGCAGAGATTTTGTTCATGGCCAGTCTTGGGGCCAGTTTATGGCCAGATTTTGGGGGGCTTGCTTCCAACAAAAAAGATTATCCATTCTCCATAGTTCTGTGCAACTTTCTCCTCTCTTAACACATTTGTCTTCCACCTCACCCCAGTCATCCAATCTAATTGCCACAACTAGATTTTAAATTAACAATAATTGAACCAACGCTTGAGTCTTGTTTTTAATCATGACTTCGTCTGGCAACCACCGTCTATCTTGATAGCTCAGTCACTCCAATACCCTAATTCTAAAATTATATAGACCCTCGTGTGATGCATAAGCTAAATATGCATATATTTTCACATTTTATCAACCCTCTCATTCTAGTGTTGCTGCATACAGGTCTTAGAACCAATGACCCAAATATGCAAAGGTCATTGCCTAATGATCCTCAGTGCATAAACACCGAGGTTTGCTTTCTCTCCATCGATTAAATCTCCTGAGGTTGAGGGAGTGTGGATCACAGTGCCCTTAAGTTAAACATTCTGTCTGCACTGGAGTAGTGCATATAGCTGGACAACTCCCCCTGTTACCCCGCATCCAACACACATGCTCATCTTTAATTCATCAATATAAGTCTACAGGTGGTTCTCCTATACTTTCCACATCAGTTAATTTTTTCTGTTTTTCTATGCAACTATTTCTTCCACTTTTTTTTCTCCTGTTATCAGTCAGCAGATGATTTTGCTTGTTACATTACTGAGAAAATATATGCAATCAGAAGAGGTCTTCCACCTCTATATAGTCGCAAATTTACCTAACTATTTTTTCCTTATATTATAATAAGTGAATTTGAAATGTTTCTATCCTATTAAAAGTCAAACCATCCATATAATCCTTGTATCCCACTGATAAACCTATACTAAATTTTTTTATTGCAAGTTCCTTTCTTCTTCCTGCATCATAATTCCTATCAACATAAGGATACATTGTAGCTTGGCATGGTGGCTCACACTTGTAATCCCAGTACTTTGGGAGGCTAAGACCTGTAGATTGCTTGAGTCCAGGAGTTCAAGTCCAGCCTAGGCAAGTCCAGGAGTTCAAGTCCAGCATAGGCAACAAGGCAAAACCCTGCCTCTACTAAAAATACAAAATAATTAGCCAGGCATGGTGGCACATTCCTGTACTCTAAGCTACTTGGGATGCTGAGGTGGGAGAATCACTTGAGCCTGGGAGGCAGAGGTTGCAGTGAGTGGAAATCTCACCACTACACTCTATCCTTGGCAACAGAGCAAGACTCTGTCTCAAAAAAATAAAAAATGAAAATGAAACCCCAAAACGTAAGGATATATTGTGACATACTTTATCACAAAAAACTCCTTCAATCAACATCATACTCTAGTTACCACTATATTTCATTCTTCTATGTTGCAGCCGATTATCAAAGAATGCCCTATTAGCATTGTTCCCCTTTATCTTCTGCTTAAATCTCTTGAATCCAGTTTATCACTTGGTAGAAAGATTTCCATTAACTCTAATTTAATAACAATTTCAATCCACAATTCATTCAACATATTAGACAGATTTGACATACATTTCTCCCTTTTTCTTGTTTTCTGTCAGAGCTTTCTCTTGGATATCAACTTGTAATACTGGTCATTTTTAAAATTTGTTTCCTCTGTCCCCCAAATCTAAATTCTGGGATAACCCAAGAATTGTGTTGAGCCTTTCGTTTATCTGCATTTGATTTCGGCATATTTTTATCCAGAATCTGTGTTTTATATAAAATTTATACATGTCTAAAACAAAAGGTTTGTCTGTAGTCAGACATAGCCTCTTTCCATGAGCTGCAGAGGTAATTATACAGCACTCACTTTACATCTTTTAATTGTTGTTTTTTTCAAAGTTCGCATAGAAAAAAAAAGTATCCTTAAAACTGCTTCCACTATATTCACTGTATGTGCTTTTTCCCTTATGTTCCCTAACTTAGTAAAATGCACCACAATTTATACAGTTGTACAGGCATAAAACTTGTGAGTTAATCTTAACTCTTTTATGTTTTTATATTCAATCCTGAATCTCTTCACTTCTATCATCTATACTGCTAATTCTAGAGTCTAAGTCATCATAATTGCTCACCTAGACATCTTCCTTTGTCTCTTATCTGGTTACTCTTCCTCTAGTCTTACATTTTTACCAATTATCAGTAAGAATATCTATATGTAAAAATTAAAATGTCTATTGTTGACCAAGCCCCAGTAACAAGGATAACTGAATGGAGAGAAAAATCACATTCATTAGTGGATGAGAATTGTATTTTTCTGATAACTGCTAAATCTGATAACTAATCTAAAACTGCTAAATCTGATAACTAAATCTGAAAACTTTAATAGTTAAAAATAGAGTTCACTAGGAAATAGAAACAACCCATACAATTAACACAAGATAATTTTCTTTCATCAAAAAATGGAATGGTCAGTATTCATCTCCTCAGTGTCTTGGTCACACCAAATGACTTCATTAGCTTCAGATGAATTGTAGATGTAATGTTGCGATTACTTTTGTAGGCACATGTTTACATTACCTCTGAAAGATCTGCTCTATTTCAGAGAGAGTCAGTCATTGTATCTCTACACCATTGTGTACCAGTCTCTGCTGTTACTCCCTATAAGAAACAATCGAAATCTGGAGAAATCTAACTCATGCAAGGGATAAGGGAGGAAATCCAAAAATTGTAAACTCTAAAGTCCTGGGAGGTTTGACTGAGAGGACCTTCAATTGTAATACAGTTAAACTTGACTACTCATTTTTTGCCTTGGTTAATTCCTACCACAATAATAAATTTGAACAATATCCTCTCAGACATTCAAACCAAAAAAAAAAAAGCATTATAGATTTTTTCTTTCTTTATTTACACCATTATTTATAAAACTTTTCTGTTTATAAAACACTTTCATTACATTTTTTTCAAAAACTTCCTTACATGTCTGTTTGCCTCTCATTACAATCTGTCCACAAAATTATTGTACTATCCATATTTCTGAAATACAATTGGAATGTCAGCAATCTACTTAAATTCTTTCAGTGCTTCCCCATTATGGATGAATAACAGTACAACTTCCTGCAACAGCTTGTAACCTGGCAGCTTTTGATACTACACCAACATATAGCCCCTAGATCTGTATTAGGATCTTTTTCTTAGTCTCCATGATGATATTTTATACATTTGAAGTACTGTTTTAAGAATCCCCACTTTATTCTCCATTCTCTTTCACATGGTTAACTGATCTTGTATTCATTCACTGGTCAACTATCACTTATGAAGGGATGTATTTAGCCCTAACTACTTAAATGCACTGTCATTTCTTTTTCTGTATGCACATCTTTTACTAGCTTGTAAAATGAAGTTCTGCTAGTACAAAACTTTCTATTTTGGTATTAACATATTGTTATTTCATATTTTCTCTTTAAGTTTATCTTGATGTAGAAATGTGAAATCACAGAAATTTTATTCCAGCAACTTGAAATTCATTATATTCTAGCTTGTTCTTGCTATTTAAAAAAGTCATCAAATTCTCATTCTTTGGAGGTAATATGTAGTGTGTGTTTGTGTGTGTGTGTGTGTGTGTTTAATTTACATACATTCAATAACTATTATTCCATTTATGCTTCTATAATTTACTATGACAATGTCCAGGTGCAGATTGATTTTTATTTATTCTACTTAAGATCCACTGTGCTTGCTGAATCTGAAGATGCATGTTTTCCGTTTTACCTGGAATATTCTTAGCATTCTCAGAGTAAATGTTCAGTTTCATTTATTCAGTTAATGGAACTTCTTTTATACCCTACATGTCTCATAAACTTTCTTTATATTGTCCATTTATTAATGTTTCTGTGTCATTTGACTAAATGTCCTTTAAATTGTACTGATTTACTGTTTAGTGCATCACTGCATATTTAATTTTAATTTGATTATTTCTCATCTTCACATATTATTATATTACATGGGTTTTTTTCTTGTATTTTTCGTCTATTCTTACATTATTTTAGAAACAAATATTGTATTCCATGGATGTCTATTATTCACTGTCTCTTTCTTTTCATTTTATTTACCTTTACTTGTATATTCACAGTGCTGACTTTTGCTTAGACAGATTCTTGTATCATGAGTTGCTTGATATTTTACTCAAGACCACGTCTATGATAGCTTTTACAATGTACATCTACTGAATTATTAGCAACCAACCCCTTTATATGGTAATTTCTCAGTTTCAAGACTTGCATCACAAGAAAAAAGAAGAAAAAAGATATGTAACTATGGGAAATAATGGATATGTTAATTCACTCGACCTATAGTAATCACTTCACTATATATGTATACCAAAAAATCTTGCAGTACAACTTAAACATATAGAGTTTTTAAAAAGACTCCATCTTCATGCATGCTTAAGGACATAAATTTTCTGGTGAACTTTTTTTCCCACATGGAATACAAGCGAAGATAGGCAAATTTCCTTTCTGTAACCTACTTTTCAATTGTGAATTTCTTGTAATTTTCATCCTCAGTTACATGTTTCCAAGTCATGAATTGGCCTAAGGCTTTATCTCCTGCCCTGCTCCCTATTCCCAGTATACACGTGTTATGTCACATGTATAAAACACAAACATCTTAGTTGTGAACATGCTCAAATTCCTCTAGGCATCCATGTCATGAAATTATATATACATTAGAAGCTTAGGCTTTTCTTTTGTTTTATTTTCAGAATTCCCATTATTCTCTTGCAAGATGACCTATATATTTTTGACTATATTAAGTTATTTTAATGCCAATTTTTTTTTCTAGCAAGAGGAATTTCAGATGAGCCACTTTGTTATATTGTTTTTTAAAAAAGCAAATCTGAACATGTATAGACTTTTGTCATTGTTCCCTAAATAATACAGTGCAACCACTGTGTATATAGCATTTACATTTTATTAGGTATTATCAGTAATCTAGAAATGATTTAAAGTATGTGGAAGGATGTGCATAGGTTATACACAAATACTACACCATTCTATATCAGGGACCTGAGCATCTGTGGATTTGGGTGTCTGTAAGAGGTCCTGAAAAACCAGTCTCCCATAAATACTGAGTGATGACTGCGCGCGCGCACACACACACACACACACACACAGATACTTCTCATTCATTTTTTTAAAATAAAAACACTAAGTAAAACTATTTTTGTTCCACATATTATAGGAAATGTTTGCCAAGATAAAATACAATTGCCCCTTGAACAGGGTAAGATACAGTTGACCCTTGAACAGGATAAGATATAGTTGTCCCTTGAACAGGGTAAAATACAGTCACTCCTTGAACAGGTAAAATACAGTTGAACCTTGAACAGGGTAAAATTCAGTTGACTCTTGAACAGGGTAAAATACAGTTGACCCTTGAACAGGATAAAATACAGTTGACCCTTGAACAGGGTAAGATACAGTTGACCCTTGAACAGGATAAAATACAGTTGACCCTTGAACAGGATAAAATACAGTTGTCCCTTGAACAAGGTAAAATGCAGTTGACCCTTGAACAGGATAAGATACAGTTGTCCCTTGAACAGAGTAAAATACAGTTGTCCCTTGAACAGAGTAAAATACAGTTGACCCTTGAACAACATGGGAGTTAGATGCACCAATTCCCTACACAGTCAAAAATTTGTTTACAACTTGAGTCCCCCGACACCTAACTACTAATAGCCTATTGTTGATGAGAAGCCTTATCAATAACATAAACAGTAGATTTACACATATTTTGTGTGTTATATGTATTATATACTATATTATTACAATAAACAAGCTAGAGAAAAGACAATGTTATTAAATAATTATAAAGAGGAGAGACTACATTTACTATTCATTACAGAGAAGTGGGTCATCATAAAGGTGTTCATCCTTGTCATTTTCACGTTGATTAGACTGAGAAGGAGAAAAAGAAAAAGTTGGTCTTGCTGTTTCAGGGATGGCAGGGGCAGAAGAAATCATGCAGTTTAAACCCGTGTTGTTCAAGGGTCAACTGTAAAGCAACTCCAAAATCACAACATAACACAACTAAGGGTTCACACTACTTGATGTACAAAGATTGGTAAGAGCCTCTTTTCATGGTAGTCAATTCAAGACCTAAGTTGATTGGACACTGTTTCAACATGTGCTTCCAAGTACATCACAGCTGGAGGAAGGAAGCGTGGTGAACTGCACATTACCAGTTAGAGCTTCTGCCTGGACACGGGACATTTCACATCTATTCACATTTCATTGACTAAAAGAAATCTCAACTACAGGCCTCTCTGAAAGAAGCCAGAAGGCCAGATTATTAGCATAGCTAGAATCACTATTACAGTCTTCTGTTCTGGAAAGGAAATATTAGTTTAATTTGCTTTTCACATAAGTTACATTATCCTGTTCCCAAGTGAGACAAAATCCCCATTTTGTCATGACATTGAGCTCAGAGTTCAGGATCTCTGGTATATGCAGACACAAGGAGGCCTTCACTCTTTCACTCTTTCGTGTGTGTGTGTGTGTGAGATGGAGTCTCGCTCTGTCGCCCATGCTGGAGTGCAGTGGTGCGATCTCGGCTCACTGCAAGCTCTGCCTCCCAGGTTCATGCCATTCTCCTGCCTCAGCCTCCCAAATAGCCAGGACTACGGGTGTCCGCCACTGCATCTGGTTAATTTTTTGTATTTTTAGTAGAGACGGACGGGTTTTCACTGTGTTAGCCAGGATGGTCTCGATCTCCTGACCTCGTGATCCGCCCACCTCAGCCTCTGAAAGTGCTGGGATTACAGGCATGAGCCACCGCACCTGGCCAAGGCCTTCGCTGTTGTCCCCGAAAGAAGCTCCAATGTACATTATTCTCCAGAATCACTGTTTCCACCTGTTGGGGTAATCTTCATTTACATTTTTTTTTTTTTTTTGGCTTTAGCAACTTGGGTGAAAAAATACGCACATTCCATTTCCTGTTAATAGATGTGGAGGGCTTAGAGGGAGCTTTACATCTTTAAAGTTCTTAGCCTCTTTATTAACTCAGGCCTATATACTCTCCTTCATTTTAATTGGCTTTTATTTTTCTTTGATTGGAGAGAGCACTATGAGAAACTAATCATGTTCATGGTAAGATTTGTATTTATATACATCTTTGCTTTCTCATCTCTATGCCTTCTTTATTGATCTATCACAGATATATTGGGTTCACAATGCTAGCATGGCACAAATGATTAGCTTCTTTTTCCTAAGGAATTTTTGTACAATGGAAAGAAAAGATTAGCTGAAAACCATATTATTCTTTAATCTGAGACTCTTATTTTACACAGAGGTTTAAATAATAAGTGTGGTTTTGTTTGAAATCGCACTCGATATTGATGAAATGTTAACGATATTTCATTAATATAAGAATGGTTAATTTTTTAGAACTCAAGGAATTTCTTTGTTTTAATATTTTAGAAATTGGGTATGGGAAGCAAATGCTTGTTTAAATTGTCATGGTTTTGGACTCCCATTTTATAACAAGCTTAAAATTAATATATCATCTTTTCCTTTTTGCATCCAGTAGTAAGCAGCACAGACTACTAATATTTTGTTTTATAACTTCTTATGCAAGAACTATAAAGTCATTATGCCCATGACCTTTCTTCCGTGTAATCAGAAGAAACCATTTTACCAGTTTCTTTTTTCGTCTATTGCCGAATCGTCATTTTTCCAGACTCCTTTTTGGAGAGAAGCCCTTGTTTCTCCTTATGTAAACTCCAAGAGTGTAAAAAGAAAAGCTCCTCTCAGATCTTAAACTACTTGTCTTTGTATTGTGTTACATGATTTTTTTGGACTAAAATAATTATTACAACAGTGGCTACTCTTGATTGTTTAAGATAAGAAAGGGTGTAGTTTAGACAGAGAAATGTCTTTGTAACAAAGTGCAGTGTAAAAGCATTACATGGCTTAATCTCATGACAGCTCTTTTTTTTTTGCAGACCAGGATTCAGTGGGGACTTTGCTCAGAGCCCAGAGATCCAGTTAAAAGATAGAGGCTAAATTTAAAACCACCTATCTAAATAAAATTGGTCTTCTTATACAATCCTGTGGTAGATACAATTTTATGTTTGATTGGGCATCTATTTGTAATCTCCCTCTCACACACCAGACTCTCTCTCTCTCTCTCTCTCTCCCCCTCTCTCTCTCTCTTCTCTATTTCTCTCTCCTCTATCTCTCTGTACTTTGAAGTGTGAATTTTGCTATCTGATTTTCACCTAACAGTTGCTACTTAAGTAAGCAAATTTAGGGCTATTCAGCTTACAACTGCCTGGAGTAATGAGACAGATGATCAAGAAATTGAAAGTCTAAACTAGGAGAAAAAGAAAAGGGTCTTGTAAATCTATAAGATTTACTTCCACCTGCATATCTAATATATCTATATATTTATTTATGTATTTAATATATCGTGTATATGTTTCACTACAAAAAATATTAAAAAGAGCTCTAATTCATTGGCTTAAAGAAAAAAAAAGAAGTGCTTAAATCAAATGCTGTATCAGAAAAATAGAGACTTTAAGTCCAAATCCATTTTCAAGTTTACCTGGCTTAAATTATTCTTCAATAAGTAAGCTGGTTGGTAAAATAAAATTAGAAATCCCTTCAGAATTGTCAGTATACATTATTGTTTAGATTTATTGGTCAAATAGTTTTAAATTTATCTCTGCTGGATATTATAAGCTGTCAAAATTTGGCATGAGGGTTATAAAGCTATAAATGCATCCCAAAAGAGAGTTATCTCTATTTGTGTAATTTTTTATAAATAAGGCACTTAATATTGTTTGTTCAATACAGCTAAATCTTGAGTTATTGATAAAAAAAATTACTTAACCTTATTACTCTTAAGTAAACACCTGAAATTCACAGGATATACAAATGGGTAACAGGAAAATTAGGTTAAATAATGACTATCACATTTTTCATAAGCAATCTAAGGTAAACTATTAAAAATAATCAGCTAAATGTAATGGAATAAATGCTTATAAATAAATTTGTCATATTATTTAAAATCTAAAATTATATTAAATTAAATAAAAGATGGTCATTAAATGTCTGGGTCATTTCCAAAGTTTTAAAAATTATAGGAAATCATTTTTTTAAAATGTGTTCTTATTTAAAGGAAAATAATTTTTGCCTAATTCAAAAGTTATTTAGAGATTATTTATGAAAGAAGGTAAAAGGAACCAGTAAATAAGAGAGATGCAAAGAAAGTTATAAATACAAAGAGGCATTTCAGCTAGTAAAGGTTAAAAGGAAAATAATTGTGTATGGGAAATTATCTTATAAGGTAAATTTTTTGTCCTAAAGTAAAATAATTGGTTATTTAGGAGACAGGGATGTTTAGGATAAAACAGAAGATCTGAGTATAATGCAAATGGTTTGTATAAGTCATGATCAGAATTGTACAAAGAGAATTTGTGAGAAGGAAAACTTTATATGATCATATTAGCTATCATGAAAAGGAAATTATTTATAAAAGTGTTTCTAAAGATTGGGCTTCAATATTAAAAATACCCTAACACACTAAAGAATTGGTTAGAACACCAAAATTTTCTTTTTTTTTTTTTTTTTTTTTTTTTTGAGACGGAGTCTCGCTCTGTCTCCCAGGCTGGAGTGCAGTGGCCGGATCTCAGCTCACTGCAAGCTCCACCTCCCGGGTTCACGCCATTCTCCTGCCTCAGCCTCCCGAGTAGCTGGGACTACAGGCGTCCGCCACATCGCCCGGCTAGTTTTTTGTATTTTTTTTTTTAGTAGAGACGGGGTTTCACCGTGTTAGCCAGGATAGTCTCGATCTCCTGACCTCGTGATCCACCCGTCTCGGCCTCCCAAAGTGCTGGGATTACAGGCTTGAGCCACCGCGCCCGGCCCAAAATTTTCTTAAACTATTTATTTGCTCTTAATAAAATTACAAGAGATTTTAATTTATTTTAACCCCAAATTTCAACTTTTATTGCATCTCATTGTTTTCAGTTTTCTCCCCCATTTGAGAAAACCTGAAATAATAACTCCTTCAATTTTTTTCCCTCCGGTTCTAACTGCTATTGTGGCCTGATGCTAAAAATGTTTTATCTTAAAGTTCTAAAGGAAATATCTTCTTTCAATATAACATTCTGTGCCTTTGGCTTTAATGAAACCAAAAAGCTTCACTTATAACCCAGGACACACTCTTCCTATGTTTGACTAATTCAAATATCATTTTTATTAGTTTTGAGTTCCAGGTTATCTAAATGAACTCCCCATAGGGAAAGAAAGGCAATCACACTGCAGGAGGTCTTTTTTTCTTTTTTCTTTTTTTTGTCTTTTTGTAACAGATCTAACAAACAGATTTTATGTTTTGTTGAAATAATTTCTATGTCATTTTTACTAAGGTTTAATTTCCCTAGGAAAACTTAAATTAAAACAAATTGTAATGTAAAAACAAATAATTAAAAACTTTAAAAAATTAAGCTTTTTATATCCATGCAACCTTCTGTATTGCTTTTAGAGTCCTGTGCTATCATATTACAGTACTTTGTCTTCTGGGTCTAAAAAGGACACCAAGTACTGCAAAATCTTAAGCACTCACAGCAGTTAAAGCCTTCATCAGAAGCGAGAGATGATGACAATCAAAGTAAACTGCCTTTGTGAGACACAGAGCTAGAAATTAAAACTATTGAACCCCTGTAGACCCAGATACTATTGCAGAAGAGGTAGTCACATGAGACTGTAAGAGCCTATTTTGAGAGATAAAAATAATTCAGAGTTTCTCTATAAATTTAACATTAATATCAAATGAACACTGATGCCTGACCAGCATATAGGCCCCTGAGTCAGATTAACAAGCCTTTCTTGGAGCATTAACCAAATCTTTAAAAAAAAAAAGTGTACAATTTTATAAAAAGATTTATGGAAATTATATCTTAGGGTCAAGATAATTAAAACTAAATAGATTTGTTTATAACATTTGAAAGACAGATTTAACTGGTCTCACACTGTTTTTATTAGGGCTTATTGCTTGGGAGATTAACTCTCCTCTCTCAAAGAAGAAAGATTTTTGCTTTTTAGAGGAAAATCTTTGAGTTTTTATTGGGTAAATGAATGACTTATTTTACAGTGACCTGTGATCCTATTCTGTGATGTCAAGTGTTTTAAACTTTTATGTTTGATGAGCTTTCTAAAATCATATGCTAAATTCAGTTCTATTGACCACATTAATTTTTTGATAGTAGGTCCTTTGAAGTCCAAAAATAAATATTTGGCTTATTTGATGTAATAAAATCATATAGGAAGCATTGTCAAATATAAAATAATGTTTAACCATCTTTGGATTATATTCATACAAATGTGTTAGCAGTATTTATTGCAAGATTATATGAGATTCCTGTGACTGTAATATGTCTTAGTATATGTTATCAATAGTAATTACAATTATTATCTAAAATAGTTGTATGACACAGAGTAATTAAATTTCCTTGTCAATTGTATCTTTAACTATAGATGTTCTAAGACATTTTACTTTAATCCTTTAATAAGGCAGTTTACAATCAGCTATAGAACTCTAAGGAGCACTGCTAAATATAGGTTTCCGATAATTTTAGAGATTGTAACATTAGAATAGACAGAAAATTTTCCAGGGCTCTCATGGAGGGCTGATGTATTCATGAGGATTTTTGATCCAATATTGAGCAGAACAGGAGTTAATTGCAGACACTGAACTAACAGAAGAGTAAAATAATGTTGAGGAAACCAGCCCCACACTACTCAGCGGGTGCCCTGAGTCTGGCGGAGACAAAGGAGTTAGAAAGAGACAGAATAAACATTTAAAAGATGGGTCCAGGAAACCAGAGCATCAGAGTCTTGCTGATGGCCCAGAGCTCTCGGGATCCCCCCAGTTTATTGGTTTACAAGCTCTTTGTTCTTAGGGCAGATAGGAGGAGGAAGGGATGAGAAAAAGGATTAATCAGTGAAGGAGAACTCATGAGTCATTCAATAAGATGTATAGCAGTGGCAGGTTCTGTGAATTTCCTTGAGCAAAGGCGTGTGTCTAATTTACTTAAGATCTTAAGCTTAGCGGTACTGAAATGGGTAGGAGTGGGTTTCAGGAGGAACCAAGATGTTTGATTATACTCCACTGCTTCAAGGGAGTGTTATCTCCCTGAGCAACCTGTGGAATGCCGCTGAGCAGTTATGCTCTCGGGGCATAAAGACATGAAGGCAATAAGGAGATTTTGCTCCTCAGAGGCCACCCATGGCTTCCCATGGGTGTCTCACACAGGGGAGACCAACTCAACTGGCACCCAAGAAACGCTCTTTCTCACATGTCCACCTTTTTTGTCTTTATTAATATTTTTTGATTCATAACCGCCATTGCTCTCATGGCTCGTTCACGGTGTCTGGCTTCTCTCCCAAGGCGCCGTCCGCATCTGTAGACTAAAAACAAACAGCATAAACAAACACAAATCGAGAATGGCGGGAACCTGGGAGGCGGAGCTTGCAGTGAGCTGAGATCCGGCCACAGCACTCCAGCCTGGGCGACACAGCGAGACTCCGTCTCAAAAAAAAAAAAAAAAAAACACAAATCAAAATAAAATTTGCAATTGTTGATCCACCTATCGTTTTAATCCACTTTAAAGGATTGGTATTAGAAAGGCCATCAGCGGCTCCAGCAAGAATATCAGCTCCAGGCAATGGGTGAGATGTCTCAAAGACTTGTTTTTTTCAGTTTTGCAATATCTAATGTTAAATTATCTTCTTTTCCTTGTAGGTAATGTCTAATCATCTCCCAATGGTGGTCCGTGGCATTATAGGAGCTAGGAGTAACACAAAAATCAGAAGTATCCAATCACCTTGCATTTGAATTCTATGCTCCAAGCTCATAATCCAATCTCCCATCCAAATTACTGTTTGACAGAGATTTTTAGATTTGCCAATTTTTGATCTATTTTGCTTTGGGAATTCCAAAGCTTAGAAGAATTTTTCTGCCAAATATCCACAAAGCCCGCAGTTTGAATAGAAGAGTGCAAAGCAACACCAGCAGCAGCAGCAGTAGCTGTAACAGCTATAAGGCCCATGATCACAGCTATGAAAGTAAATATGAATCTCTTTGATCCATTAAGTATTCTTTTTAGTACTTCAGTGATAATATGTATGGAAGGAGAGGCCTCCCAAGGTCTATTGAGGGAAATAGGTATCCAAATTCCTTCTTGGGCCTTAACCAGTAAAATGCTATTATCTTTATTAAAGGTAGAATTAATGCAGGTAAAAAGATGACAGTTGAGGCATGATATGGTTTGAGAGTCAGGTAGGATATTAATTTTTCCCACTGCCAACATAAAAGGAGGTTTAACACAACTCTGCAATGGGACCATCCAGTTAGAGGTCATGGCTACAACAGATCAAAGTTTTTTACTATGGGTCTCTGTTTTATATTCTCCTTTCCAAATCCGAATTGGGGTTTGAGCCATCATTAATTTCCACAGTTCTGGATGTTCTGGACTTATAATTGAATCAATCATTTTTGGGCTTGGAGGAGCCATACCGTTCTCCTCCCACTTAATAGGGTAATTTGTTTCAATTCTTCCATATAATTTTGGTGCATTATCTGGGTAGTCGTTTGCAAAGGGAATCTCTCTACAATCTTCACGCCATCCAGTACAATTTACTGCAAATCATCCCCTAGCGGCCCAATCAATGATGATTCCATAGGAATTATTTTGCAGTACATCAGCGCTGTTTGCAATACAATCTTCCCAGGTTAGCCCCTCTAGCTTTCCAGGCAATTTAGTGGCCTGCCTAGAGCAGGGCTTTTTATTAGGTTTAAATTTATTAATCTGGTGATGTCTCATAACATAGCTGTGCTCAAGGTATTTAATAGTGTCCACAGATTGAAATGTTCTTCCACTGATTGCATGAATAGAGGCTTTTGACCCATTACATGCAGGGACGTAAACCATCCAACTTTATTATAATTTAAACATTCTGCTGCCAGCCCCAGGCAGATGGGAGGAAAGCGATAACCAATGGAAACATTCATTAATATTCCTTCCTCCTCTGGATGAGTCGGACCTCGTTTATCTGTTGGTCCAAGCATCCAGACACTATCATTAACATAAACCTCCACCAGGGGTTCTAACCATGTAACAGGTCTAATCAGTTGTGGGAATGGAATGTAGGCCCAATAAGTGTAATTTTGATCTGCCTCATCTACAGGGAGACTCACTGCCAGGGAGATTACCGCCATCATAGCTACCATTAGATTACTGGTGGTCAGTGGCTTGTTCTTAGACTCTTGTTCAATGTGAGCTAGTCTCTTCATTTGCCCCCAGGTCAGTGAAGTTGTTTGGCAAGTTTTACAGTTTCCATCTGCTCAACAGAGATGTTCATCTGAGCCATCTGATGAACTTGGGGTACAGGGACATTCTGAGGTCTTTTCCTCATCCTTGGATTCTGGCTCATGGCATAGCTTAAGATGTCTTGTGGGTACCCAGACAAGAAGCTGATTATCTCCTGATGAGATACAAGCAAACCCTCGACCCCTTGTAATGATTTTGCCCTTTTCCCAGGTTTTGGTTCTGATGTCTTTCCACCACACATGTTTTCCCTCATGAGGATTTATTTTTTGCCCTGTCAAATGCTGCTCTGCTACCATTGTAACCTGATCCCTAGACAGATTCAAAAAATTTAAAGTGATAAGAGCCAATTGTAGCTGTATATGGGGAGTAGAGTATTCTCTGGTTCCACCTCTTTCTTTTGTTTCTGTAATTGAGATTTTAAGGTTCGATTAGCCCTTTCAACAATGGCTTGGCCTTGAGAATTATAGGGTCTTCCAGTACTATGCTCAATGTGCCATTGTTGAAGGAACACTTGTAAAGATTTACTACAGTAGCCTGTGCCATTGTCTGTTTTAATCTTTTATGTGATGCCCATGGCAGCAAAACAGGAAATTAAATGTCTTTTAATACGAACAGCTGCCTCACCTGTTTGGCAAGTTGCCCATACAAAATGAGAAAAGGTATCTATAGTAACATGGACGTATGAAAGTTTCCCGAATGAAGGTACATGGTTTATGTCCATTTCCCACAACATATTGGGGGTTAATCCCCATGGGTTTACACCAGTCTCTTCATGTGGCAGTTGTAGTACCTGGCACTGAGGGCAATGTTGCACAATGTCCTTTGCCTGTCTCCAAGTAATCTGATATTTTTATTTAAGTGCTGCTGCATTCACATGTGTTGGGGAGTGAAAATCTTGGGCATTAGTAAGCATAGTGGAAAACAGTAAATCAGCTTGATCATTATCCCTTACAAGGGGCCCAGGAAGATTAGTGTGTGCTTGAATGTGCGTAATACAGAAAGGAAAACAATGATCATGCACTGCTTTTTGTAAATAAGAAAACAGCTGATAGAGTTGTTCATCCACAAGATACTTAATGAGTGCAGTATATAGTGCAATATATAGAATATTGAATGACTTGAACAACATAAGCTGAATCAGACAATATTTACAGGTTGCTCAAAGTCTTCTAACACCACTGTAACTGCCTGTAATTCAGCACTCTGTGCCGATTGAAAGTCAATTTGAATAATACTGTTTTTAGGTCCTACATGAGCTGCTTTTCCATTGCTAGAGCCATCTGTAAACACAGTTATTGCTCCTTCCAATGGAGCACTACAGGTAATTTTTGGACGGACTCGTGTTGTTAGCTTTAAAAACTGAAAAATTTTGTTTTTTGGATAATGATTGTCAAGAACTCCAATGAATTCAGCTAAATGTATTTGCCAATTGACCGAATTAACAAAGGCTTGCAGAATCTGATTTTTATTCATTGGAACTATAATCTTATCTGGATCTGAACCACAAAGTTTAACAACTCTAAGGTGAACTTGCCCAATCAAGATTGTCATCTGATCCAAGTATACTGTGAGTGTTCTAACAATATTGTGAGACAGAAAAGACCATTCAACTAAGTCCTCACTCTGAACTATAACCCCTGTAGCAGAACTGAGAGTACGGAACACAATGAACTGTAATGGTAAACTTGAGTCTATTCTATTAACCTGGGCCTGTTGTATTTTTCCTTCAATCATTTGTAGTTCTTTGGCAGCCTCAGGAGTCAGTTCTTGTTTACTAATGAAAGCAGGGTCTCCTCTTAAAATAGAGAACAAATTAGATATAGCAAAGGTAGGGATTCCCAAAGTAAGTCAAATCCAATTGATATCCCCTAATAATTTTTGAAAATCATTTAAAGTTTTCAGAAAGTCTTTTCTAATTTGAACCTTTTGGGGTTTAATTGCCATTTCCTGAATCTACATTCCCCAATATTGGAAAGGAGTGGCCGTTTGAATTTTATCTGGTGCTATGAGCAATCCAGCACTGGCTACCACTTCCTGTAAATATGAATAACACTGGATAAGTCAGTCTCGATTTTCGGCCGCACACAATATGTCATCCATATAAGGAATGATATATGAATTGGGAAACTGATCTCTCACAGGTTGAATAGGCTTCCCCACAAAAGTTTGAGAAATAGTAAGACTATTCAACATACCCTGTGGCATGACTTTCCAATGATATCTGGCTGCTGGTTCCTTGTTGTTCATAGCACTAATAGTGAAAGCAAATTTCTCAAAATCAGACTCTGCTTGAGGAATATTCTAAAAGCAGCCCTTCACATCTATAATTATTAATGGCCAGTCTCTAAGAATCATGGCGGGGGGTGCAAGCCCCGGCTGCAGGGCCCCCATCAGCTGGATGACTGCACTGACCGCTCGTAAGTTGGTTAGCATGTGCCATCTGCCAGATTTTTTCTTTATTACAAACACTGGCTAATTCCATGGAGAAAATGTGGGCTCAGTGTTTCCTTTGTTTAATTGCTCTTTGACTAATTCCTGTAAGACCCCCAAATTTTCCTGAGAAAGCAGTCACTGCTCAACCCAAACAGGATTTTGGGTCTAACATTTTAAGGGAATAGGACTTGGAGGCTCAACAGTGACCACCCCTAAAAATGGTAACCTAATCCTTTTCAGTCATTTTTTACAGTAACATGTATGGGTTCAATAATGCCCATCTCCTGTTTTCCTAGGCCTTTTCCAGGAACATGGCCCATATTTGACATTATTTTTTGACTAGCTTGACTGTACCAGGGAGAAGGGATTGAAATTTCTGTGCCCCATTGCTGAAGCAGATCTCTCCTCCATAAGTTAATAGGAATGGGCATAATTAGAGGTTGTATTGTGTCTTCCTGTCTTCTGGACCAAGACATGGTAAGATAAAAGTACTTTGGAAAACTTCTGAAGCAGTTCCAACACCCAGGAGACCCACTGGGGCCTTTTGTTTGGGCCAGATTTTTGGCCATTGATAAAGAGCTATGATTGACACATCTCCTCTTGTGTCGACCAGACCCTCAAATTGTTTTCCTTGAATGGTGAGCATACAAATAAGTCTATTGTCAGAGACTTGATTTACCCAATAGGCAGCCTTGCCTGCTGAATTTGTGCTTTCAAATCCTCCTGTTCTTTTTTCTGAGCTTTCTCCTAACTTAACATACAATAAAAGCAACAGCTGAGCTATTCTGTCACCTGGATTAGCCCTCCAGGGAACAGTGGAGGACATAACAATTTGAATTTCTCCCTGTCAGTCAGAGTCCACTACTCCAGTATGTACTTGAATTCCCTTTAAGTTTAAGCTGGACCTTCCCAGTATAAGTCCCACAGTGCTGTTTGGCAATGGGCCATAAACTCCTATTGGTACCTTCCTAGGAGGCTCCCCAGGAAGGAGGGAAATGACTTTGGTAGAGCATAAATCTACTGCCCCGCATTTAGCTGTGGAGGAGGACAATTACTGTGCATTTGTACAGGGATAGACTCTACCAGGAACACTCCATTTGGAGTCAAGGATGTCTCGTCCTGAATTGGGAATGCCCTGTTTTGAATCGGGGCCCCAGGCTGGCCCCTCTGTCTCTTTCCCGGCAAGACCTGTCCGCTGTTATCAAACTTTGAATGACATTGATTAGCCCAGTGTTTTCCTTTTTTACATCTAGGAGAGGTACCTGGTTCTCTGCTTTTTCCTCCTGAATTTTGCTTTTTTTGGCTCTTTCTACACTCTCTTTTTATATGTCCTATCTCGCCACAATTATAGCAAGTTCCAGGGAATACTTGTGTGTTTTGTGTTACCCTTAGTCCCCCTCCTTGCCTGAGCAAGGAAGCTGGCCTTATACAAGTGCCCCCCAATGCCATCACAGGCTTTACTGAATTCACTTAATGTTTTTCCTCATTTAGATCTGCCTTTCCGTTAATAGGTCTAATTGTTGCCTGACATTCTGTATTAGCATTTTCATAAGCAAGCAGCTGAATGATCACTTTCCTGGCATGAGAATCCGAAATAGCCTTTTGAACTGCATGTTGCAAATGAGTGATAAACTCTAGATAAGGCTCCCTTGGACCCTGTCAAACTGAGTTAAAAGAAGGATAAGTAGTACCAGGATGGTGAATTTTTCCCAGGCTCTTAGGCATATAGTTCTGAGCTGATCAACAGCCTCATCATCCATTACCATCTGTTGATTTAGAGTAACCCATGCCTGTCTGATTCCAAGCAATTTATCAGATGTGATATTAATGGAAGGTTGGCTTGAGCATTTCTGCATGCCTGATTTGTTGCTTCATCCATCCACCAGGTTTTAAATTGAATAAATTGAGAGGGGGACAGGGTGGATCAGGCTAATGACTCCAATCAGTAGGTATTAAATGCTGGTTATAAGCCCTAGATTGTAACAAGGAATGAACATAAGGAGAATTTGGCCCATATAGTCTAATTGCTTGCTTTAAGTCTTTTAGTATATTAAAAGCAAATGGCTACCAGAGTGCTTGAGCATGTTCTCCGGGCTCCTCACCTGGTGAAATAATTACCGGAAACTGCCAAGCATCCATATCACCCATTTCTCATTCCTGGTGAATGGATGCCTGTATTGTCCCTGCATCATAATTTGTATTTGGGTTGGCTCACAGCATTCCTCTACCATAATTAACAGGTGGACAAGCCTGGACCATTCACTCACTGTAATTGGCTGTTGGGCAAGCCTGAAGCCTCCCTTCGTCATAGTTAATGGTGGAGCGTGGAACAATGGGAGTGGTAAGCCGCGTCTCAGGCACCTGTTCCAAAAATTCATAAGGCTGAGGAGGGGGTGGCCATTCCAGTCCTTCCCCTAAAGGCACTGTTTCTGCAGTAGGTGGAACTGTTTCTTTCATAAGTTTTTGGAGGTTAGCATATATAGGTTCCTGTCTCCCCCCCATTTTTAAACTAGACTGTGATGGTTCACTTTGCTGATCATCAAACTCCAGATTCTTAAACTTTTCTATGTCATCCTGAAACTCCTCCTCCTCCTCCTCAGTGTGGAAGGGCTCCAGTGCTGTTTTAATTGCAGACCACACAGACCAAGTGGAGAAGGGAATATCGTGGCCCTCTTGTTGTGCTCATTTTAAGTCTGTTCTGACCTTGTCCCAGTCTTTTACATTCATGATTCCATATTCTGGGAACCAAGGAGAATACTTTTCTATAAGATGGAACAAAGATGTGAGATTTTGGGTACTCACAATTACCACCCCCCGTGGTACAATAATTGCTGCACCAGCAGTTATTAGCAAACTTACTTTCAGCCTGACACATATTTTCCTGAGGTTACCCTGGAATTCCCTGAGGGCCCTACTTACCCATAGAGCATGAAGTGAAAATGTACTCGGGCATCCTTTGTCAGTTGCCCTCCACTTTCCACACTCGTGTTTCTTCACCAGAATATTTGTAGAGATTATGGGGAGCCCCATGTTGGGTGCCAGGTGTTGGGGAAACCAGCCCCACACCACCCAGCAGGTACCCTGAGTCCGGTGGAGACAAAAGAGTTAGAAAGAGACAGAATAACCGTTTAAAAGGTGGGTCCAGGGGACCGGAGAGCCGGTGACTTGCTCACAGCCCAGAGCTCTCAGGCTCTGCCCAATCTTTGGTTTACAAGCTCTTTGTTCTTAGGGCAGATGGGAGGGAGAGGAAGGGATGAGGAAAAGGATTAATCAGTGTCTTGAAGTCCACAAATAAATATTTGACTTATTTGATGTAATAAAATAATATAGGAAGCATTGTCAAATATAAAATGATGTTTAACCATCTTTGGATTATAGTTATATAAATGTGTTAATAGTATTTATTGCAACATTATATGAGATTCCTGTGACTCTAATATGTCTTAGTATATGTTATCAATAGTAATTATTATTATGTAAAATAGTTGTATGACACAGAAGTAACTAAATTTCCTTGTCAATTGTATCTTTAACTATAGGTGTTCTAAGACATTTTACTTTAATCCCTTAATAAGGCAGTTTACAGTCAGCTATAGAAGTCTAAGGAGAACTGTTAAATATAAGTTTCTGGTAATTTTAGAGATTGTAACATTGGAATGGACAGAAAATTTTCCAGGGCTCTCATGGAGAGCTGATGTATTCATGAGGATTTTTGATCCAATATCGAGCAGAACAGGAGTCAATTGCAGACACTGAACTAACAGAAGAGTAAAATAACTTTTATGACTTTTTGTTTAAAACATTTACTGATTCCTTTTGTTTTGTTTTTCAATAAAGAAAATACTTTTTTCTTTTAAACTATTTATAGCTTTATACAATTTAGTAAAGTATACTCTAGTGAGCAAAATTTAGAGCATAATTCTTTTCTCTTTACCTAATATCTCCCAAATTTGGAAACTATATGTGATTATTATTAGTTTATGGCAATATAGTTATTTGCATAAGTTCAATAAGAATCTGTTTTCTTTTATAATAGGGCATAATTGGAGTCACTCATTATTTTACCAAGGCTTTGACTAGAATTACATATTTTCAGATTACCTTGAGAAAATGAGGCTTACCTATAGGGCCAATAAAGGTCCCTTGGAAATATTGTCCCCATAGCTTGTCATTTACAGGGTCCTGACCTGTGGTAAGTAAAGAATGTCACTTTCTGATAGGGCCAGGGATTTCAAATTTTCTTGGGACTTTGAAAAGGGAAGAATACATTCAATTCATACAGGTGTCTGCAGGCACAGATAAGTGCTTAGCTGGGCTTGAGGTTTTTAAAAATGTGTATTCTTAGATTTCTTATTGGAAATGTTTCCAGCAAAGCCAATTAAAAGAGAGAAAGAGAGAGAGAAAGCCTATTAGCAAATGATTATTTTTGCCACACTTTACACAAATAATCAAGCCAAGAATAATAAGACTAAAACTTACTTTAAAAATAAATTAGCCCTATTGTGATTTTATCTTTAATAAAATTGGGGAATTTAAGATAAAAAATGTTTCTAAATGAACTATAGTGCACTCATTATTGGATTCTAGCCTCGTGCAGTGATTTTCTATTATTATTATTATTTTACATTTTGGACTGAATTCTAAAAGTTATCCTTGCCAAAATCTCCACAATAATATTTTAATTATTTCTCCTCATTTTCCATTTTTTCCATTTTCCTGATTTGAAACACTAAAGGTAGACAACTTAAACATCAGAAGAAAATAACTGTAACCTTTTTGTATACATAAGTAATTTTGATACCTATTGATGTATGAACTTCAGAGTAATATGACTTATATCAGTTTTCCAGGATTTTTCCCTTTTTTGTTGTTTGTTGTTTTCTTCTTTTTCTCTTCTGTTTATTTCTCTCTTTCTCCCTCTAATTTTTCTTTGTAGGATGTGAGACTTTACAATCTGCTAAAAACAAGCTTTCCCAACCATGTAGGACCTGTTTGTCTAGGAAAAAACTGTCCTACAAATGAGAGATGAGAAAAAACCCAAGACCAGAGACTAATTTTCTTCTAAAATGCTTTCTCTGGAAGATTTCAAAAACAAGAGGAAGGTGAAATATAAAATGAAAATAGAAATGTGGGGCCCCAATTCAAGATGCCAAAAGGAAAAAATAAGCTGAAACTGAGTCATGCAAGAAGCTGCCTTTCTTTTGGTTCCTAAGCAGATAGGTACAGATAAAAGGTTAAATATCTTCACAGGTAGCTACTCTGTGTTCACTTTATCTCATGTAAAGTGCTGACTCACTGAGCATGAGAGGAATACTTAATGTACTATTCCCCTATGTGCTCCTTTTCTCTTACAACACGTGGATTTTGTAATGTGACTACCCTCCCTCTTTCCCCTCCAGCCTGCTTTTCCTCTTTAAATATTGAAGTCCTCAAAAATTATCTTTGGAGAAAGGCACAGATGTGTTTTTTAAGCATGTCCTTAACCTTTGGAAAATACACTTCAAAATTGATAGACACCTGTCTCAGATACATTTTGTTTTACTGACTGATTCTCATTTCATCTTTGCTATGCTTCTAAAACCACTAAGATGGGGAAAAATAAAACACACGCACAGAATAAATAGTACAGTAATTCTTAATGCTACTGCACAGAAATGTCTCTTGCCACTTAAACTATGATGCCTTTGGCCAAAACAACACACAGATTCATTCTTAACTTCAGGTGGACACAGGAACATCATACTATCATTTCCTTCAATAAAAATATGGCTGGGAAATTTTTCTTATTAGTATGAATGTCTCTATCAGTGTCTGTATACAAACAACACAAGGAAAAATACAATTTATACATGTTCAATAAAGGGAAGAATGAAACTTTTCCAGCATTTGTGTATTTTTTGATAATACAAGTTATATTTTGTTGCAAATTTTTGAAATGTAGAACTATTTTTAGAATTTAGTTTTTTTGTGTATGTATTTAATCAAGAGTTGAAGATAAAAGTTATAAATTTAAGAGGTTTATTTTTGTTCAGAAGTCATAAAACTCAGAACACATCATTAGAAATTTATAAAATAATAAACAATTACAAATTTTTATTTGAGATATAGAGTTAATTCTAGTTCATTGTAGTTATTTATTTATTTACTTATTTTAGGTTACCTTGAAAATACTAATCAAGATTTTTTGAAATGATTAAAATCATTCCATTTTCACTTGCATAATTCTTAAGTTATAAAATACATCTTGTTAATAGATATAAATTTTTTTAAATGTCATGTAAGCTACTTGGGTAAGGGAGAAGTAAAAATTCAATGTATTCTTTCAGATTTTTTTTCACATCATTACCATTTCACAAAATCCTCCAGGTAGATTTTAATATGCTGTGTTTTCTTTGGCACTGCTGAGTTAATCTATTTATATTTCTTATTTAGAAGTTGAAAGTGCCATTGAGCATACCAAGATTTGTTTTCTAAATGGCGATTCGGCTGGTCTGGTGAGTGTGTGTGTGTGTGTTTGTTGTTGCTGTTTTTCTCCTCTATTAATTCAGATGCAGTAAGTGCCTGGATTGCAGGCATTTGCATTGCAGTAACAACAAGTGGCATGTTAGTGGGCACTGGCCTGGAGCCAAAGAAGCCAAGCTGCCTCAGGCTTCCTTGTGCTTTCACTACTCCTTCAATGGACCTTTGGTGTCAGCTGAAAAATGTGCAATAAATCAGCCTGTTTCATCGGTTGAAATCTTATAATTAAATTAAAGAGAATTTTCATAGTTTATGGGAATCTCAGTCATCGGTTAAAATCTAGCTGGATGTGCCATGTTCTAATGGACTGGAAATGAATTTTGTGACTGTCCACTTTAATAATTTTCTCAGCTGCCTTTCTCATTGTTAATGTTTCAGCAACTGCAGTCTGTGTCACTGGGTGGTCAGAGCAATTTCCGCTCACTGGTCAAAGCTAGTCGGTTATCTTTTTTTTGTTTTTTCAAAAATCTTTACCTGTTTTTTTTAAAGTAGTAAATTTGTGGTAAATATCTTCATCTTAAAACCTTTTCTCTCTTTTATTTTTACTTATAGCAATAATTGTAGATACTTATTAGGTACAGAGTGATATTTCAATACATATATATAATGTGTAATAATCAAATCAGAGTAATTAACAAATTCAGCACCTCAAACATTTATCATTTTGTGTGTTGGGGATAGTAAAAAATCCTATTTTCTAGCTTTTTGAACATATACATAAATGATTTTAACTGTATTTATCCTACAGTGCTATCAAACACTAAAACATGAAACCTTTTAACCCCTGCCTGACTCAAAAGTGTTTGAGTATACTTTAAAAAGTAAGAACTCAAGACAAAAATCTCTACCCTACTATTTGAAAATCCATTTAAAATGTACATAGCACATATATAAGTAGATTTCTTTTTACCAGTATTGAAGGCTAAACAAAATAAACTAAAACAATTTGTGTTGTATCTTTCTCTCACATATACACACAACTGAAAATAAACAAGTTTTTGCTATTTCCTCATTTCAAACAGGAATATGAAAAAAATGATACTTTGGAAGCCTGATTTCACTGGTACCACTAAAGTAAATTTGTTCATTCATTTACTCATCAATTTAGCAACAGTCGTTATTTATTGCCTGCTACATTTCAGAGATTCTGCTAACTTCTGTAACTACAAAACTTCCTGATGTATGAGAAAAAAACTAGAAAACAGATAATCACACATACATATAAGCATCACGTAGAGAAGTTTGGTTGTGTCAAAATCAATTTACAATAAGTGATATTGTGTTGCCCCTTTTTGAGTCGAATTTTATCTCCTACAGAAAAGATTCTTGCAGAGATTCTTATCTTTTCAAGTTGTATTTTATCTAGTGGTTAGCACTGTACATTTCAAATACATTTTCCCCCAGTCTTATTAATTTACAATTTTCTATCTTAAGCAGCACCCTTTCTGGTTCTAAACTGCTCTTATTTCCAGTAATCTCTCAGCTAGGTGTGTAATCTTATCTTGCAGCAGTAATTACTTTATATGGAAGTGTTTTTATTTACCAATGTCCATTTCTCTCATAATTTTGTGCATAGGAGAGGATTACTGTAAAGTTAGGTGAGGCCAAGTTTTTTTCTCTAATGAATGACATATGAGTGGATGTGCACATTTTACCTTCTTAGTGAGATCACTGTGAAAAACACATTTAAAATTGAAAGTCCCTTTCAATCAGCACTCCCTATGGCACTGCCTTGTCATTTTTTGCATAGTATCCATTATCTTTTATCAATCAATGCATTTTAAGCAATTTTATGCTTTTTCTTGCTCCAAAACACACACAATTGATTGTAAGAGCAACAAAGCAAAAGGAATTCTTCTTCTTTTTTTTTTTAACTAATATTCTTTCTTTCCCTTTGGATCTACAATAGTGCTTAGAATATAGAAAGTGCTATGTAAAATAGCAATTATAAGGTAGATGTAAAGAGGTTATTTCCAAAATAGGAAAAATAGGAAATATGTGTAAAATAAACATTTATATATATTATATACTAATATATTTTAAATATACAAAATACATTGATATGTATAAAATATGTAACAAATACTATAGAGAGACTATACATATATCCATATATATGTGCTTCTTTTATGCTTGAGCTTTCATGTTAGTCTTGTTTGCTTGCATGTTCGTGTTCCCATATACTTGTGTGATTAGGTTTTCTTGTTTAATTTGTTCATTTACATTATGCTAGGTTATATGGATAGTATAATTCATTAAAAGCATTAGAAGACTAAGCATATTGGGGTAACAAACTTAACAGACTGAGTTGAAAAAGTAGTAATATTAGATCAAGTAGAATATTGCAATTTAAGATTCCAGAGATTGTGTGTTTCTGGATTATGACAATATATCGATGTGGCAATGAGATATAAAGCTAAAGTGGAATGCACTTAAAATTACTGGAGTGTATGAGTTCAAGGATTTTAGACCTGGCTTGGTAGGCTGCTTGTAGCTCTTTACATCATGAAGGAAGCAGGTTCGTTAATAAGAATAACAGTGTCAATCATAAGCTCAAACTAATTTGGAGAAGTAACTATGAGTGTGGTAGAATGATCTGATTACCATTTTAGCTGCATATGATAGGCTATCAACAAATTCGTTGAAATTCTGTGAGGCGATTTTAATAATGGGTTTAGAATCGATACATTTTTAAGCTTCTTCGCATTTTTTCTTACCTGTATTTTTCAAAGAAGTGGACTCACTAAATCTCCAGCATAGACTGTTCCTCTTGGTTCTAAAATTAGTGTATGTAGACTGGAAGCAAAGTATTGCTGAAACTCTAGATTTTCTTTTCCTCCTTCACTCAACATGGAATAAAGGAATAAAGAATTCACAACCTCCTAAGATAATCCATTCACTTTTCTGACTTCTCTAATTGAGGGAACATTATTGATTTTAACCCTATTTTCCTATAATAATGACCCCCATAATATACATATGTGTGTGTGTGTGTGTGTGTGTGTGTGTGTGTGTGTGTGTGATGGCACAGATTAAATCTAAACCCTCACTAGGTAAGCTCAAATATTTACCTGCTGAAAATTATGCTACATCACAAAAAAAGTTATATTTTTTTGTTTCCTAGTTTTAGGTAACATGTATGCAATGGACCCATTCTATGATTGAAAGTTTCTGTGTTTTACTTCTATTAATAAATATGTCATCTCTTGGTATTCCATTTTGTAGGATTGAATTCTTAATTTGGTTCCTTTTTTTTTTTTTTTGGTAGTTTACTTTCCAAACTCATTTTTATACATTTTTATAGACTCATTTTCATATCCATTGTTACATATTATAGACTAATTATCTTCTCCTCTGAGGAAGCAAATTTATTATCAAACAATGTTTCATTTATTTGAAAACAAGCATTACATTTTACATTACTTTTGCCTTCCTTGGGTTAAATATCCTCATTTCATCATTTTATTTCCCATTTTGGCAGAGTTGGTGATCTTCGCTCTTTGACACATTTGACTTGATAGAAAACACTGGGCAGAGATGTATAAGTTTTATCAGTATATCCCACAGATACGAACAGCCTAAAGCTGAACCGTTATCTTCCTTCCTCTAGACATTGCATGAAGAGTCTATATATTTTTGAGAGCTGAAGCACATTGATGGCTCCATGTAACATCCATTGTGAATTTTAATTGTTTTATTCATAGAAGTATAAACTTCATTTCTCATTGTTCCAATTTAACTTATATTCTGCCTCTTAATTTAGATTTTCAAGTTCCTTTAGCTCCAAGACTCAAATAAGTAACTATTTCTTCATTGTTCCTGATCCACCCAATCTATGAAGTAGGTCAGTTCTCCTTGTTTAACTTCGGCCTAATAAACCAGAAATACATAGAATGGAATAGAAGTGTATTATAATTATCAATTCTGAGAAGCAAGAAGGAAATCCAAGCATAAATTATGAATGGGACTAAGATATTGAGAAAAATGAAACAAAATTCTGAACCAAGTGAAGTAAAATGCTGGTATAGGACTTTTTGGAAATATCCATAAAGTGTAGAATATAAACATATTCAATGAGAATCAATCTAGGTGACTTGATTGGTAAAAGCTTTATGCTGAGTGAAATGCAACATTCAAGAAAGGGCAATAGGGTGAACTTGACAGTAAGTGTAAAAAGTTGAGAGCTCTAAATTTAGTCAAAAGATGAGAAAAATGTGAGAAATTTCTGTCTTATAACATTTAAGCCTGACATAGCATCATAACAACTCTCAGCCCACCATGGTCCATCAGACACAAAATTGATATGTTTAAAATTGTATTCATTTATTATCTTTTTAAATTACAGATTGAGAGGTACATGTGCAAGTTTGTCACAGAGGTTATATATTGTATAATGCAAGAGTTTGGGCTTTTAGTGAACTCATTGCCCAAATAGGGAACATTGTACCCAATAGGTTATTTTTCAACTCTCATTTCCCTCCCACTCTCCTCCCTTTTTGAGTCCCCAGTGCCTGTTATTCCACTCTGTATTTTCATGTATATACACTGTTTAGCTCCCACTTTATAAGTGGGAGCGTCTATAATTTTGTTATGTGATTTTAACTCTTAGCATCAGTTTATAAAGGCAAAAGTTTTGAGTTCTTTTCTCGTTGATTCAGATTTGAAATGTTAGTAGAATAAGATAGTTGGCATGAAAACACTAATCATTTTAATTATTGAGTAAAACTCCAGAAATTTCAGAAAAAAAAATGCTTAAAGTTAGATGAAAATCAAGTCAAAATGATTGGAAACATGTGAAAAACAGTTGAGAATCTGATAGTAGGAGGGCCACAATTGCTGGGGAGAAATGGAAGTGTGGACCTGAAAAGGGCTAGAGGACCGAAGTGCTGAGAACAGTCTTGGGGAAAAAATAGTATCTGGATTTTCTCTTTCTGTCCTTTATGTTGCGACTGTGAGAACCTAAGATTAGAGCTATAACAAAATGATTGTGAGTTCAAAGCTGAAAATCTGTCCTAGGTTTTACTCAAACATCAGCTTCCATTTTTGAGCCAGTAGGGGTGTTCCAAATTCTCTTGATAGCGTTATGAATCAATAAAAATGATTTCATTATTATGCCTACTGGTCCAGATTATATCATTAGCCCAGATCCTATAATCCTGGGATCTTGCCAGATCCTTTCATATCAGGAGGCAACAAAACAGTAGAGCCAACAGGTAGGGTAATATTAAGGAGGTGTTAGACTGTTACTAGATTGAGTAGCCAAGAAGGTGGTGGTGGCTTGACTGCACACCTCTGAACCCTCTTTTACTCTAACCTTGGTATAGGGAATTATGTAGAGACTACCTGCACCTAAACACAAGAACAAGATATATGATGTAGAAATTTGGAGGTACCCTGCAGGTAAAATTTACATGAAATGAAGGGGCTCATTTGCAATCCTAAATATACACACCTCCCTCACTCATATGATTAACATATTTTAGAGTTAATTTAGTGTCTCTTCTTACAACTATCGGAAGGGATCATGAGCCTAGGTATGGAGAGTATCAAGTGAGTTGGAATAAATTCATATGGGAAAAAGAGTTAGAAGACATGTAAAGAGGAAATAAAAATGAAAGTGATGAAATGAACACAATAGCACACCACCGAACACCAAATGGATGAAATCAATTGAACAAGAAAGCTTAACATTTTCAAATCTAAAAAGATGGTATAAAAATTGGAAACAACAAGAACAGCAGTTTTGAAGAAAAATTAAGCCAAAGACAGGATAGAGAGAATCGAAATAAAATTGTTGGCATACTTTCAAAGAGTAGGACAAATAGACCAAAGACCTCAGATCGTGAAGGTTCATGATCCAAAGTCACTTATATAAATAAATATTATTTAGATATGTAACAGATAATTTTAGGAACAGCAAACAAAGACACAACATATATAAAGTCAGGTATATCTAAGAAAAAGTTTTGTTCCTCAATATAAGTGAATTATGGTAAATTAACATGTTTGTTAATCATAGACAGAAATTCTGACAGAATGGATGATGTCTCTGGATCAGAGAACAGGCCATGTATTATGTAGATATGCAGTGGG
Organism: Papio anubis; assembly: GCF_008728515.1. Taxonomy (NCBI): domain Eukaryota; kingdom Metazoa; phylum Chordata; class Mammalia; order Primates; family Cercopithecidae; genus Papio; species Papio anubis. The sequence continues at coordinate 63,391,072 of NC_044990.1, read as the reverse complement.
GTAGCACCACATGGGAGGAGGCCCTGATGGTAAGATCTGGAAAGTATGTGGCTCATCATCCCATCCTCCCTTTCAAGGAGAGAAGGTGTCACTTTAGCGACTTTATTTTCTCAAATATTTCTACGTATCATCACTTTTTTCCATCTCAGATAAGAGAGGGTGTTAAAATTATTTAGCAACTAAAACAGTTACATAAATTAATATATGAATAAATACAGATATCATATATGACTTTGTCTGTTTCTTCATTCTCCATGAAACAAAATACCAAGTTAAATAAAATAGTATGACATCATTCTAATAATTATTTTGTTGCATAGTTATATAGCACATTAACTGTCCTATAATCTGAGAAGTCCCTAATCTGCCTCTCAGTCTAAGGTAGCCCAATTTTATGTGCTTTGCTGTAGCACTTTTAAATTTTCATTCATAAACATCATTTTTATGAAAAGCTTAACAAAATTATACAGATCATTAAAGTATAGATAGTTTTGTGATTTTTAAATTTTAAAAAAGTGATTTTAAAAGTTAATGGCTAGGATCCTCACTATACTGTAAGTCTCAGGTAGGAACAAAGTTTCCTCTTCCTACAATTCTGTCCTATAACATATTCATGTGCTAGGCAATTAATACATAGTTGGTGAAAAAAAATTAGTGAAATAAAAATTACTGAAAGCTTAGGAGACAGTGGACAGTGATCTTTTTTTTTTTTTTTTTTTTGGTGACAGAGTCTCACTCTGTTGCCCATGCTGGAGTGCAGTGACGTGATCTCAGCTCACTGCAAGCTTCGCCTCCCGGGTTCATGCCATTCTCCTGCCTCAGCCTCCAGAGTAGCTGGGACTACAGGTGCCCGCCACCATGCCCAGCTAATTTTTTGTATTTTTAGTAGAGATGGGGTTTCACCATGTTAGCCAGGATGGTCTTGATCTCCTGACCTCGTGATCCACCCGCCTCGGCCTCCCAAAGTGCTGGCATTACAAGCGTGAGCCACCATGCCTGGCCAGGAGACAGTGATCATTTCTAATAGAATATATTAGAAATCACTGTGAAAAGGTCAGGAAATTTCACATGTTTGGGTGTACATGTGATTAAAAAAGAAAAATTTCAAAAATCCCAGAGTGCAAAAAGTGATTATAGTAATAATGTGGACAGTGGCACTAAATGGAGGTTTCACATCCAGTGATGGTGATTTCAATGACAGTTTGGAAAAAAAAATTGTTAAGATCAATTAAAAAAAAACCTCTAAACGTTTTAAATATAAAACTGAAATCTATCATTATACCATATTAAAATGTATACATTAAATGTAATAAGAACTGAAATATAAAAATTAGAATTATAAATCTAATAGATTATCATGTAGGGAAATATAATTGTGACCTGTGTATGAAGAAAAACTTGTTCAATAATCAAATAGAAAATAAAACATAGGGCATATAATTAAGTCATAATAAAGTATTTCAGTTCAATAAAATAGGCAAATGATAAAAGAAAACATACAAAGAGGAGCCCAAATAAGATATTCTCTAAGTCTAAAATCAACCATGCTTACCAATTTGAATATAAGAAATCAAATTGGATGAATCAGGGATTAAATAGGAAACGTATATACAGTATATTTAGATATACATTTTTTCAAATCACAAAAGATGAACTATCAAAGGCTGCAGCCACATCAGGAGATGGTCCAAAACGTTCAAAATCACTGTAATTGCAGAATGCAAATTAAATACCAAGTTTCATAACCAATTTCATCCTTCAAAATATAAATAATTATAATCATAGATTATCAAAGTATAGCTTTGAGTATAAGCAGTTCAAAAAGAGCATTGTTGGAAAGATAATAAGCTCTTAGAAAGTTAATAGTTATGCAAAAATAAGATGATTAAGCAAAAAGTTCATATGTATTTTGCACATGAATATTTAAGAACCTTTGTTAAAGATATTAAAGTGTCCATGATAGTGCTAGAGGGATGAAAGGAAAATTGATGGGAATGAAAATTGAATAAAAAAATCACAAAGGGCTTTACATGAATGTATGGATATAATATGCTATGAATTAAAGAGTAAGATTAAACTCTCTGTACCTAAAGTATAATATTTAAATTAAACTTAAAATATACTTTAAAACAATGTACTGTATTTTTTAAATAAAAAGATATTTTCTTTGGAAAAGATATCATATCAATATACAACATTGAAGATAGGGAATTATGAATCATGTATGTTGATTCTGTCTGTGCTGTGAAGAAGAGTAATTATTGATCTGGATATTATGGAACATGTCATATTATGAAATAATTCAATTTCAAGAGAGGTAGCAAGATGAGAATGCATGACTGCTACATAAGTAAGAGATTCCTCTATTGCAGAAAACATTCTTACTAAATAATGAGTATAATTGCAGATAAGATTGGCCTACTAAGTCATTTTTAAATATTTGTGAAAATTTATAGAGATTCAAAGAGAAGTGATCCCAATTTTAAAAACACATTGATCTCTCAAATTGATAATTAGTAAAAATAACAATTTTTATTCAGTAAGATTTTAGAAAATGTTGATTCTCATTTAAATACATTCTTAAAAGAGTGCATTCATTACTAAAAAGCTGCTTCAGCTCACTAAGAGTATCAGGTGCAAAAAGTTACATTTCCTATGTTGATAGGATTTTAATCCAGTAAAAATTGTAGGTACTATAGCTAAAAAATTGGAAGATACAATTAGAAAATAAATAGATCCCTAATACTAGCTTGATTTCCACTTCTAGCCATATGTAATATAAAGGAGAAGATTTAACCTCCTGCCTTAAATGTCTATAAAATGGTAAAAGGGGATTTAATGTTTGCCACATATTGAACACCCGATATCGCATGATAACAATCCATAAGAGAGGGGAAAACAAATGTAATGATCTCTGTAATTATTCAGGTTTAGCTCCAGGAAGCAGCTTTCTCCATTACCAGGAAATTCCCGACAGTGTCACTTAGTAGAAGAGATAGGCATCAGGCGGCTAAGGTGGACGGAGAGGAACGGGCTACAAAATCAGAAAGAACTTCATGGAATTCAGAAGGGCCCCGGGTGTTTGGCTGAGCACTAATCTGTACATGTGTGAAAGGAAGCCACCTGCGGCCAGGGACAAAACCAATGGAAAATAGTAAGTAAAATAATTCCTAGAGATTTCACAGAGTTGGTAAGAGACTTGTCTTTTATCAACCCAGAGAGACCTTGTAATGGCACACTGTTGAGGTGAGGTCCTCAGATGTATCTAAGTTTTAGTGGGACTAAATTACCCCTAACATTGCTCTGTATCCTCTGTAATGAAGCTTAAAAGTGTTGTGGAAGAAAAACCCATCATTCAGGTAACCTAACTGTGCATTATGAAATGTCCAATATTATTTAAGGGAACACAATGAAATTTAGCATCTGACAATATCACATTAACACCTCCTAGCATTTCATATAACATTTCCAAGCTCAAAAAATAAAAGTATGATGTAAACTATAATCAGGAAAATAAAACAACAATAACTAGAAAACAAAAAAGTGACAGTAATAATGGAACTAGAAGACAAAGATATAAAAACAGATATCATAAATATCTGTTTGATATGATCAGAAGGCATGTTCAAAAATGATCATCGACTAGGAGCAGTGGCTTACACCTGTAATCCTAGCACTTAGTGAAGCCGAGGCAGATAGATTACTTGAGCTCAGCCTGGGCAACATGGCCAAAATCCATCTCTACCACAAGTACAAAAATTAGCTGGGCATGGCGCCTCGCACCTGTAGTCCCAGCTGCTTGGGACTTGAGATCGGGAGACAGAGGTTGCGTTGAGCAAAGATCTTGCCACTGCACTCAAACCTGGGCAAACAGAGGAATACTCTGTCTGAAAACAAACAACGAAACAAAACATAATGTATGGAAAACAAGGCAAGTAGAAATTTTGGAGATGAAAACAAAAGGAAACAATAGATGAAAAGAATAACAGTAGAATTTACAGAAGAAAAAGTTAAAACTTGAAAATAAAACACGTATATAAGACTGAAAACAGGGGCCGGGCGCGGTGACTCACGCCTGTAATCCCAGCACATTGGGAGGCGGAGGCAGGCGGATCACCAGGTCAGGAGATCGAGATCATCCTGGCTAACACAGTGAAACCCGGTCTCTACCAAAAATACAAAAATAAATTAGTGGGGTGTGGTGGTGGGCGCCTGTAGTCCCAGCTATTGGGGAGGCTGAGGCAGGAGAATGGCATGAACTGGGAGATGGAGTTTGTAGTGAGCTGAAATTGTGCCACCGCACTCCAGCCTGGGCGACAGAGCGAAACTCCATCTCAAAAAAAAAAACTGAAAACAAAATGAAAAAGAACAACAGTGAGTTGTGAGACAGTATCAGCCAAAATTGACAAATGAGATCTAATTAAACTAAAGAGCTTCTGCACAGCAAAAGAAACTATCATCAGAGTGAAGAGGCAGCCTACAGAATGGGAGAAAATTTTGGCAATCTATCCATCTGACAAACGGCTAATATCCAGAATCTACAAGGAACTTAAACAAATTTATAAGAAAAAAAAAATCAAAAAGTGGGAGAAGGATATGAACAGACACTTCTCAAAAGAAAACATTTATGTGGCTGACAAACATATAAAAAAAGCTCATCACAGTGGTCATTCGAGAAATGCGAATTGAAACCACAATGAGATACCATCTCATGCCAGTTAGAATGGCGATCATTAAAAAGTCAGGAAACAACAGATGCTGGAGAGGATGTGGAGAAATAGGAATGCTTTTACACTGTTGGTGGGAGTGTAAATTAGTTCAACCATTGTGGAAGACAGATTACTCAAGGATCTAGAGCAAGAAATACCATTTGACCCAGCAATCCCATTACTGGGTATATATCCAGAGGATTATAAATCATTCTACTGTAAAGACTCATGCAGACATATGTTTATTGGAGCACTACTGACAATAGCAAAGACTTGAAACCAACCCAAATGCCCATTAATGATAGACTGGATAAAGAAAATGTGGCAAATATACACCATGGAATACTATGCAGCCATAAAAAAAGATGAGTTCATGTCCTTTGCAGGGACATGGGTGAAGCTGGAAACCATCATTCTCAGCAAACTAACACAGGACCAGAAAACCAAACACTGCATGTTCTCACTCATAAGTGAGAATTAAACAATGAGAACACATGAACACAGGGAGGGGAATATCACATATCGGAGCCTGCCTGGGGGTTGGGGGCTAGGGGAGGGAGAGCATTAGGAAGAATACCTAATGTAGATGGCAGGTTGATGGGTGCAGCAAACCATCATGGCACGTGTATACCTATGTAACAAACCTGCACGTTCTGCACATGTATCCCAGAACTTAAAGTATAATAAAAAATTTAAAAAATAAAAATAAAGATATCTGGCTTCTGCTAAACATCCCCCTTACCAAGATCAAGAACAGAAAAAGCTGACAAAGATTTTAGTCTGTCCCAGTGGGCACTAGCTCCTGCTTGTGGGTTTCAGCTTCTTGTTTTCCCCTAACTTACTTCCATTTATCTCTTTCCTTGATGTCTTATGGACTTCCAGCTCTAACATTAGACACAAAGACAGTAACACTACACCTGAGACTAACTCCTTTCCGCAATTGCATGAAGTCCAAAGCTTTTAAAATGTATAAATATGTGTGTGTACGGTCTGTGCCTAATTACATACATGCTAACATCTAACTACATTGTATGTCAGGAATAACATGTGTGGTAAGTGGTTCCTTGGTATTTTGTTGGTATTTTGCTGTATACATGTGATAAAATAAATAATAAGTGCTTTGTTTATAGAAATTACATAAACATTGACTTATTTTCTTATAAACAAAGAATAGTTATATATTTCATAAAATGAAAATAGAGGGTATGTAGAGAACATAAACATAAAAGTAAACAGCATTATTTAGCTACTGTTAAAAATTATTTGAGATAAATTTTTGTTTGGAACATATTTTAAAAGTGATTTATTTTTAAGTAAAAATCGATTTCTTGCAGCATTTAAAGAAAAAACTTTAATTTTAGAATCCACTTGTCCATTTGGGCACCTCCGGGTAACTATTATTCTGATCAATCCAATAATTATGATATAATAATTATATTTTAAATATTCAGAAGTATTCTATCAATCTTTGTTTTAATACAGATATTAAGATTTAGTTTTGATACTATGTACATATGTATGCAAGTATGAATATACCAAGTAAATATTAATTTAATTAATATTAAAAACTTAGTCATTAGGGTTATATAGATATAAATATATGGATATTAAAATGATACTAGATACATATCCATAATTAAAATAACATGTGTTCATAAAGTTATCTTAAAAATTAAATGTTGGAGTGGGAAGGGATTGTCCAGTGTCTCGCTCATACTATGAACTCCAACAGAACCAAGTGAATTACATTTCAATTCAGTGCTTAATGTAGAGTCTTCTGACATGTGAAGACATTCAGCTCTTCATCAGCAGCAGGATACCACAATCATCATCATCATGACGATTATGTTGTTGTTTATAAATGATAGTTTGTAACTGTACACAAGTTTCAGTAATATGTAAAATTCTAAAAAGTGCATGATTTCAGTTGACTATGTAAATTAGTTGCCCTTGAATGCCTATTCCTGTGATCTAATCTATAATTGCCAAATATTTTATCATAATCTTTTGTAGGTGTTCTGTTCCAAATAGACAAGTAGGTAAGCATTTTTTATATTCACATTATATTAGGAAAATATATAGGCTTAAACTTTTCACCTAAGGTAAATTTCTTGAAAAATGAATGGAAACCATTTTTAAAATGAGAGAAATTCAAGCCGTTTAAAAAAAACTAAGTGTAATGTAAAGCAAAATTATCATAGAGTACTGAATGCTTTCCTGGAGGCATTTCCAACATTTTATTACAGCCTTCATTAAAGAATATTGAGCATTTTAATGGAGCAGAAGGGAAAAGACTGTCTGGTTTGGAATTGCCAATTGCATTCAACAACCTTTGTCTTCCCCATGTTTTCGGCAATGTTGCACTCATAGAACGTTAAAATATCACAATATTTCTTGTCGACTGGTAAGATGACAGCTCTGAGGCTAGTTGTACAACCACTAAGAAACTAAGTAGGATTATTACAGAGGAGTGCATATGATAATTGACAATTAAACTTTAACTTTCTGAATAGAAGCTGGTTTTCCCTGGAGGGGACTCTACATAGATTATGGCTGAAAGAAAAACTTAATAAATTTTTTTGCATACATCAGTTACATAATTATGATTATTTGCTATAGTCATTACTATTTAAATGCTCCATGTACACCTGTAACTTTGAATATGCCTTTTGATGTAACTAGATACCGAATAACAATGTTTGCAGTTTATTAACATTCTATTGTGACTGATATTAGAATCTTCAGCTATACACTGTTGCAGTATTTGGCCACATATTTTTAAATAAACAATTCAACAGACAATGAAAGAAATACAAATATCCAAAGTATTTATTAATAACCACATCCCAGAGATTTTTGAAACATTTGAAAACAGATATTCTGAAAAACATAACCTCTATTATGTTTAAAGTTAATGATATAAACATCATCATTTTCAAAAAACATTCTAAGCCTCACTTAACCAATTTTCTTGGGAATTTAGCATTTCACATGTTATTTTTCTTTTTCATTTTTGTGTATAGACACATATGGTACTTTTAAGGAAACTATATTATTTTAGTCTCTAATTGGCAACAAAATCTAGAAGGAGTTAACAATGGTGTTCAGTCAAAATTGTATTTTGCAGGTAACAATTGTACTTGTTTAAAATTAGTAATTTTAACAATTAAAATAGTTTTGTATTTTTTCCTTAAAAAATGTAACTCAGAGGCGGTGGCTCACGCCTGTAATCCCAGCACTTTGGGAGGCCGATGTGGGCGGATCACGAGGCTAGGAGATCGGGACCATCCTGGCTAACATGGTGAAACTTGGTCTCTACTAAAAGTACAAAAAATTAGCCGGGCGTGGTGGTGGGCGCCTGTAGTCCCAGATACTTGGGAGGCTGAGGCAGGAGAATGGTGTGAACCCAGGAGGTGGAGCTTGCAGTGAGCCGAGATTGTGCCACTGCACTCCAGCCTGGGCGACAGAGCTAGACTCTTGTCTCAAAAAAAAAAAAAAAAAAAAAAAAAAAAAATGTACTTCAGAGCTCAGAGTACAGAAAAAATAAGGTGCTAAATAATAGACATATATTTTGTCAATTTGCTTATAGTATTTGAAAGTATTAAATATAAGAAGCTTCATTTGTTCCCAGTCAAATATAAAATTTAAATTTGTATTTTAGAGTGAAATAAAAATATTGGCAATCAATCTAAATTACATGTCATATACATAAATAAACATTGCTATGCTGATTAGCTATTATAAAAAACAATGCAGCAATTTTATTATTAATCACATCCCATTTTAGGGGTTGTCATAGTTCATATTTCAGATATTCAATTTTCCAAGACCGCAGTTACTGCTAAATCCAAAGCAGGATCTGGTCACTGTGACCTAAACCAACATCAGTCATTCTTGGTTTATTTAAATGGAAATGTTTTAACTTAAAATTTAACAATATGGGAACAATATGGGAATTTAACAATATGGGAATATTAATTTAAAATTATTAAAAAGATTGCATTCATGCTTATACAACTGTTATCTATATGTATTACAACAACGATAGTTTTTTTGTTTTGTTTTGTTTTGCTTTTTAGACAGAGTCTTGCTCTGTCACCAAGCTGCAGTGCAGTGGTGTGATCTTGGCTCACTGCAACCTCCACCTCCAGAGTTCAAGCGATTCTCCTGCCTCAGTCTCCTGAGTAGCTGAGACTACAGGTGCACGTGACCACACCTAGCTAATTTTTTTGTATTTTTAGCAGAGATGGGGTTTCTCCATGTTCACCAGGATGGTCTCAATTTCTTGACTTCGTGGTCTGTCTGCCTCGGCCTCCCAAAGTACTGGGATTATAGGCGTGAGCCATGGCGCCCAGCCAACAACAATAGGTTTTAAATAAATATTTGTATTTTCTCTTTAAATTGAAGAATTTTTTTAAAAATCCAATTTTGATTATAATCCATGCCAAGCATTGTGGCTTATGTCATGTCACATAACTTTTTATTTGGTTTTACATGGAAAATTTTGAAAAACAACATTGGAATGATGAATAATTAGGTTAAAATTCCATTTTTGTCTTCTTCTTAATCTGACTGACATTACAACAATGGAAAATACTGAAACACTAAGTTACACTAAAGAGTCTTGCAGTCTCAATTTATCTCTCTTTTACATCCCTGATGTTACAAGATAATGGATGTATTGGTTCAGGGTAAATGTGTTTTTTATTGCTATTGCAGGATAGTAAGCATTTTTGTTTCAATGATTTTCTGTCATTATATGAGAGTGATAGAGTCTGTGACACATAAACTGGTGCAGATAAAAGGTTTTCTTGATACATCCTGTACCATAGCAAACCCAATTTCAGTTTCTTTACACGAGAAGAATGAGGTTTAGTGGTACCTATAGAAAACTGGTCTTCTTCAAATCTGATTTCATTCCCTGAAGAACGATAACATAGGCACACTTTCTCCTGACCACATAGGATTGTTTCAATTTTCAGAAAAAATTTACACCTTCCAAAATGATCAAGTGGTTCATTTTTTATTAATACAAAGTAGAAATATTCTAGAAAAATAAGATCAAATGTTATTTAATCTATTTTAAGTATAATTTCATAACTTTAGTAATAAAGTTTCCTAATTAAATAAGCTGCTTTTTTATGTTTATTTTTAAAAGTATAACATATTTTTGGTTTTCCAAATTATTATATCAATTTATTTTTCCTCAACAAACAGTACTAAGGTTTACAAATATGAATGTTAATAATATCTTTTTTGTTGAATCAGAAATTTAGAACTTTTAGATAGAAGATGGATAGACATTGAAAACTATCAAAAGAGTTACTTATTATCAGAGATGTGAAATGGTGTACCACACATTTTCAGTCACACCTCATTTATAGACATGTTGATAGACACTGTGTTTCTGGTTGTGAGTTAAAAAGTATATTGCAATAAATAATAATATACTTGAACATATATTCTAACATACAGGTGTTTTAAAATCTGAAAGTTTTCTAAAATTGATGTTTCTGGATTTTAGTTACACACATACTAAAATTATAATAGATTAATTCAAAATTTCTTTTAAAAAGTTTTAATAATTTTCATTTCAACAAAAGTTTCACTTGTGTTTATTACCCGCATCTTTATCAGCATATCAAAAACATCATCATTTATTTGAGTTAACATTTAATATGTTAATTTTGTTTAAAATACATCTAAAGTTTACAATCGGCATCTAAAAACCTGCCAAATCAAGCAAATTCATATAAATCAAAGTAATTTAACTTAATATTACTAAATTCCCTTTCATGATTTTCATGAAAAGTTTCATTAAAACTTCATGTAGTGAACCATTTCAGATAATATTAAATAATATGTTTGTACTCTGGCAAATATATTGCCTTTAATGTACTTAAACATATTGAATATCCATGTATTTGGATGATCAGTGATACTAAGCAGAAACCCACACTTTTGAGGTGATTAGCTAGCATTTTGATGAAAAACTCTCTATTTCAGAAGGGTTTTCTAAATGTGTTTCTGTAATCTTAACCTTTGCTGAGTGACAGAGACTCTGGCAATTAACATACAAAATAAAAGAGTTTACATTTATAAAATTAGTTGCTTGATAATAACAGACATTACAAAGGGATGTTAATTGTGAAACTCATGTTATCTGTGAACATGGGTCTATACTGAGGAAACTTGAAATATCAGAGTATATATCTTAGATGTCACTTATCTGATGCATACCAAGTAAATACAACTTTGATTTACTCGTGTCATTTTAGATGATTAAGTATTTATTGTTCTATTTACCCCACTTTTTAAAAATGTTGTCTTAACAAAATAATATTTTCAAATAATTGTTACCATTAAAATGGTCTGTCTGCTGAGCATGGTGGCTTATGCCTGTAATCCCACTACTTTGTGAGGCCAAGGCTGACAGATCACGAGGTCAAGAGATCAAGACCATCCTGGCCAACATGGTGAAACCCCGTCTCTACTAAAAATACAAAAATTAGCTAGGCGTGGTGGCATGCACCTGTAGTCCCAGCTACTCGGGAGGCTGAAGCAGGAGAATTGCTCAAACCCGGGAGGCGGAGGTTTCAGGGAGCCCAGATTGCGCCAATGCACTCCAGCCTGGCCACAGAGAGAGATTCCGTCTCAAAAGTAAATAAATAAATAAAAGGTCTGTCAATTTCTACTTCTGAGTCAAGTCAGGAAAAATCAAAACATTCAGTCTAGTTACTTCAGACAGAAGGGATTCAATACAATGACTTTTTACTCGCACAAGCTGGAAAAGCAAAGAGAGGCAGGTAAAGTAACTGGGAGACGTGAGATACGACCAGAACAAACAGAATAAGGGCATGGTGGCTCGTGCCTGTAACTTCACCGCTTTGGTAGGTGAGAGGATTTTTTGCGGCCAAGGGTTCCAGTACGAACTCCAGCCTGGAAAACTGACTGAAAAAAAAAAAAAGAAAAAAAAAAAAAAAAAAAAGGTAGCTCTAGTTCTGAAAAATGAAGGGAGGAATTTGTATATAAAAGGGTTCAGGTCTTTGTGCCCATGTGTGCTCAGTGTTTGGCTCTCACTTATAATGAGAACGTGTGGTATTTTGTTTTCTGTTCCAGCGTTAATTCATTTAGGAAAAGGATGGGAAGAGGGTGAGGATCAGAAAACTACCTATTGGGCACTATGCTCATTACCAGAGTGATGAAACAGTTTGTACACCAAACCCTTGTGACACACAATTTATCCATGAAACAAACTTGCACGTGTGCCCCGTGAAACTAAAATAAAAAGTCAGAAAGAAAAAAACAAAGGAGAACAGCGGTGACCAGAGTCTCGGAGAAGGACGAACGTGGACTTACTGCTTAATGGGTACAGAGTTTCAATTTGGGATGATGAAAAGTTCTGGAAACATATGGTGGTGATAGTCGCACAACAGTGTGAATGTACTTAATGCTGCTGAACTGTACACTTAAAATACTTAAAATAATAAATTTTATGGTGTTTATATCTTACCATAATAAAATAAAAATTTTAAAGAGTGAAGAGAAAGGAAAAAAAAAAAGTGTTCAGGAACAATTTTGCGAATTTGCATGGCAGTCTGATACTACTAAAATAAGGCTGCATAGGCATGGCCGGGATCTCAGAGAAGAGACCGGTCATGGTGATTGATAGGAACACTGTGCAAGTCACTGCTGAAAGTCACTGTTGAACATGCAGAGGAGCTGCCTTGGTGCTGCACAGTAGGGGCTAGGGCAAAATTTTCTGGTACTGAGACCAAGAAAGAGGTTTCACATCGCAGGCCCTGAAGCTGATGATGATGCTGCAGCCCAGATCTGTCCTCTGCTGATGGATGGGTAAAAAAAGACGGAAAAAAGGCAGAACTGGGAATTGTTTAACTTTTCCCTTTTCTTGTCTAATCTTCTAGCATTCCCACTATCAGAACATTACCTGGATCCAGTCGGCAATGAAAGCTGGGTATTATTTTCAGGGTACCAGCCTCCCTCAATACATAGAGCACATGATTTACTATGTCCTCTATAATATACAGAGATTATAAAGTGTGTTGACAATTTAGAACTTTAGAACACATTCATTTTGAAAAAGAACACAATTAGGCTTTTTAACTTAATGATCTACTGTGCTGGAACTCGTCTTTTTTATTGATAACAAGTTAGTGTGAATTTTAAATATTTTGAAAAATGTATTGCATGTTTATTTACAGAAAGCTCATTTATGTACCATTGTTGCATGAAACAGAAGGAACTCTAGTGTGCCTTTAATATATGGCACATCATTTTCACCTTAGGCCCTCAGTCTGACTTTTGCATCAGTTGCATTGATCAAGTTGCCACCATCAAGTAAGTAGGTTGATATTAAATTCTAATGGTTGATATGCTTGTAATATGGACTTCTCAGTTCTACCTCTATGAACTAAATGAGCTTGTGGTAATTAATATTAGAATTTTAAAATATTAAAGTTTACACATAGTATTGACTACTTATATTTTGTACCCAACTTTTTAACCTTTTCAAAATAGTCTACTGGTCTATTTTCTGTAAATTTCAGCCATGTGTTGACTGAAATAATGCAACATTCAGTACACTGTGCTTGTGACCTCCCCATTCTGATTGCTAGTCATATATTGATAATTTTATATTTAATAGCGCTGAGATGTAATTCATATATAATTAACCCACTTCAAGTGCAAAATTAAATTTTTTTTAGTTAATTCACGGAATTGTACAAATATTGCCACAACTGATTTTAGAAAATTATCATCAATCCCCCACTCAAAAAATCTCATGTGCACAATAACAGTTACTTTTCATTTCTCCTTTTCTCTCCCATTCCTGATCCTAGGCACATTTGTTTCTACATTTTCTATAATTGAAATCAAATTGAAATAATTAAACAATTTAAGTCTTCGTGTTTCTTTTTTCCTCTTGATCTCTTTACCTTAAAGTTTGTTGGCGTTTTCTTTTCCTGTCTTTTTATAGAATCAACTTTTGGTTTCAAAAATTTTCCATTAATGTTTCTTTATTTCTGCCCTAATCTTTATTATTTTCTTTCCTTGCTTCCATTTATTTTCTTGTTTCTAGTTTCTTATGATGGAAAGATATGGTATTAATTTGAGAGCTTCATTCATTTTTAATATGGGCATTTACAGCTATACATTTGCTTTTAGGCACTAATTTAATTGTATTCCATGAGTTTTGGTTTGTTGTGCCTTTATTTTCATTTATTTCGAAGTATTTCTAGATTCCTTTGTGATTTTGTGACTCATTAACTATTTAGGCATGTTTTGTTTGTTTTAATTTCCACTTATTTGTAAATTTCTCAAATTTCCTTCTGTTATTGAATTATAATATTCCATTGTGATTGAAGAAAATACTTTTTAAGATTTAAATCTTTTCAGATACACTGAAGCTTACTTCGTGATTTGGCATATTGTGTATTCTGAAGCTGTTTCATGTATAGCAGATGCTTTGCATTCTATCATTGCTGGGTGAAATTTTCTAAAAATGTCTGATAAGGCTTGTGTTTTAGTGTTAATCACATTTTCTCCAGTTCATCTTCACCAATCTATTCTACCCATTATTATTGTGAAGTATTAATGTTTCCTACTATTCCTTTTGAATTACATATTTATTCTTTCACGTCTTTCATTTTTTGTTTCCTACATTTTGGACTACTTCCTTAGGTGCATATATGCACATAATTAAATTTTTGTATGATTTACCATTTTTATTGGTTTCGTATGTTTCTTTGTCTCTTTTTCTTTTGTTGTTTTTAAATTAATTGTGTCTATATTAGTATAGCTGTTTCAACCTTATTTTTGTTGCTATTTGTATAATATACTTTTTCCATTTTTTATTTTTGAATATTTGTTTTTAAAGTGTGTCTTCAATATAGAGCATTTGATATTTGTTTTGTTTGTTTCTATTCATTCTTGTTTAATTATTAATGAAAATCCTGTTTATTCATTCATCAGATTTTTTTTTTTTTTTTTTTTTTTTGAGACAGAGTCTTGCTCTGTTGCCCAGGCTGGAGTGCAGTGGTGCGATCTCAGCTCACTGCAAGCTCCACCTCCCGGGTTCACATCATTCTCCTGCCTCAGCCTCCTGAGTAGCTGGGACTACAGGCACCTGCCACCATGTCCAGCTATTTTTTTTGTATTTTTAGTAGAGATAGGATTTCACCATGTTGGCCAGGATGGTCTCGAGCTCCTGACCTAGTGATCCACCTGTCTCGGCCTCCCAAAGTGCTGGGATTACAGGCGTGAGCCACCATTCCTGGCCATTCATTCATCAGATTTTTAACCAATAATATTGAACGGTACCATTGATATAGTTGGATTTATATCTTCCAATCTACTTTCTATTTTTTTATATGTCTCATGTATTTTCTTCCTGTATCCCCCTTTTGCTGCTTTCTTTTGCATTCATTAATATTTTTTAATTTAACACCTCAATTTTGTTAATGTTTTCTATACTTTTTTGAGTTAGTTCCTTAAAACATTGTTTGTGTGTGTGTCCAGATTGCTGCTGGAAGTCACTTTGTTTTAGTTGGAAAATCTTTCTTTCATACTTCTTATAAGAAAGGTTTGCTAATAACACATTTTTTTCAATTGTTTACCTATGAATGTCTTTATTTTCTCATCTTAATTTGTAAAACTTATTTTGCTGAACTTAAGATTCTTGTTTGACAATTATTTATTTATCTATTTCCTTTTAGCCCTTTGAATATGTCATCCCACTGCCTGCAGGCCTCCATTGTTTTGATGAGAGGTCTGCTGTTAATCTTACCTGCACTCCATTTTAAGTGATGTTATATTTTTCTTGCTGCCTTCAAGACTGTCTTTGCTTTCCAGCATTTTTAATATAATTTGTATTTGTGTGGATCTTTTTGCATTTATCTGATTTGTAGCCTATTGGAGAATTACACTAATGCTATTCCTCAAATTTGGAAAGATTTTAGTGATTCATCAGATATGTTTTGTAGACCTTTTCTTCCTCTCTTTCTGCTATTACATCAGTAATATGTTGTTGTGATTAATAATGAACTGCGTTTTTCTGAGGCTGTTTGTTTTCATCAATCTTTGTCTCTGTTACTCAGATTAGTCTCTAACAATCATTTATCAAGTTAATTTAACCTCTCTTCTGCATATTCAAATGTACTTTTGACACCCCTATAGTACAGTCATTTTGTCACCCACAATGATAGAATACAAAATATATTAAGTGATGATTTTCAATCATTTTTTAAAAAGCATTTAATGACATTTTATTTTACATTGTGTTTCATTTTACAGGTTGAGTCTCCTTTTTCCAAATGGTTTTCAAGTGTTTTAGATTTCAATGTTTATTTGTATTATACATGTTGGTTGAGCATCCTTCATTCCAAAATCTGAACTCCTAAATGTTTCAGTGAGAATTTTATTTGAACATCATGTTGGTACTCAAAAAGCTTTGAATTTTGGAGCATTTTGGGTTTCAGATTTTTGGATTCAGGATTCTTAATATGCATAATATAAGAGACAAAACAAATGTCCTAGTTTAGTTAAAATTACAACACAGGCAGAAAGTGTTGATCTATGTACTCAGTATAGGGCAGAGAGTTTAAAAATAGTCATTTTTACCATGGATTAACTATGCATTATTAAAGATTTGCTCTGATATTTTCATCTTTTTTCCTGTTTTTTTTTAAAGATGGAGTCTCACTCACTCTGTTGCCCAGGTGCCCAGGATGAGGTGCAGTGGCACAACCTTGCCTCACTACAACGTCTGCCTCCCAGGTTCAAGCAATTCTGCTGCCTCAACCTCCCAAGGATCTGTGATTACAGGTGTGCACCACCATGCACAGCTAAGTTTTTTTTTTTTCCTGAAATTTTAGTAAAGATGGACTTTCACCACTTTGACCAGGCTGGTCTCGAACTCCTGACCTCAAGTGATGCACCCACCTTAGCTTCACAAAGTGCTGGGATTACAGGCATGAGCCACTGGGCCCAGACATATTTTCATCTTTATACAGTTAATAAATGCTTCCATTCATCAGTTACTGCAGCCAAACTAAATTCATGGTCATTTTATTGAGTATAATTGCTTTGAAGTAAAATCTCTAGCTATTGCAATGCAATTTCATGCTAATATAGAATGGACACAGTTAGTAGGGGAAAAAAAGGCTTTTGCTGTAAATCATTTTGAATGTGACATATAATTTTCACATAAACATTTCTGAGAGGCATGTAAATAATGCAATTGGAATAATATAAAATTGCCTAAAACTCTCTTTGGATTTCATTTTGAAAAGAGAAAAATAACTGTTTTGGTATCCTGTTTAGCAGGTGATTTATTCTTTTGCTGGGTTAGAGCTCCCCTATGTGGCTATTTTGTTGAGACACACTAAGAGCTCAATATTGATGTATTTCAACAACTAAACACAAACTAACCTCCTAGATATAGCCCAACAAACAAATTAAGATAATCATCTATAAATAATTTTAAGTTTTGTAGAAAGTCTAATTTTTCTCTCTGAATAGAACTGCCAGGAGAATTTTAATAGGATTAAAATTCAGTGAGAACATAAAGCTAAATGCTATATGGTATCAATAAAATAAGCAAATTTATAACTAAGTCAGCATGCACCAATTTCTCATAGTTGATTGACCACTAAGTTTGAAATAGTTTATTTCCAAAAAATTAGGAGGAAAGTTTATTTTCCGTTCATTTAATTGGTCTATTTTAATCAAATTAATATGTGTACATGTGAGGAGGGGAAACCATGTAAAAAGTAGTTATGTCCCTCAGCATACTGAAAATATTGTAGAGAATGTAATTTATGTAAACAGATGTCAAATAATTCTACTAAGTACAATATCAACTGTAATAATCTATTAAGTTTTCATGAGAATGAAATAATTTGAGCTCATTTTACAACATGCTTGGGATATTTTAATCCAAGTACACATTTCAGTTTGCATAAATTGCAAAAGTAAAAATAAAACTAAGGAAAATTTTAGGATATGTCTAGGGAATCAAAACCTCCCAAGTATTATCAGATCCTGGATCTGCAAAGAGAACCACTTGTGCCTTGGGAATCATATTTATATTTCATATTAACTTTTCAAAATCTCTAAAATTCAAATAAAGCATATGAAGTTAAAATGGAAATTTACCACATAGTCTTTTATTCTACATTTGTGAAGACAGTAAAAAATTCTTTTTCAATGATTTAAATTTTTAAACATGTGAGCTATTTCTGTGCTTTGCTAATAATGCAAAGGTCATTTTATATGAGCAGCTTGCAAATAATCTGAACATAAAAACTCACAAGTAATTATTAACACTATACCTCGCTAAAATATAAAAGCAAAAGAGACATCACTGAAATTAAAAAGAGGATAGTAGTCATTAAGTGTAATTGTTGCTACCAGCCACCATAGTTCTGAGTCATAATAACCTCGCAGTAAATATATAATTTTGTGATTGAATGAATGACTACACTACTTGCAAAATGTAAAATGTTCTTTATGGCAAATGCCTCTAATATAGATACCTAAACAGGTTATGCTTTTACATAATTGCCATGTCATCCCAATACAGTTAAAATCAATAATGATGTTGTCATCAATGGATATTTCAGGATGAATGACTTCACATTCCCTAGGAGAATGCTAAATATTAGTAGGGGACAGAGAAGGTGAATTTAAAGTATCCCACCCAAATCATCCAAAAATAGACCTAGAGAGAATGAGTTCATTGAGGAAATGGTTTCTTGTACACAGCATAAAGATATTCAAGCAGTATGCTGATTGTGTACTTTTGAATCAGTGCAGAATTTTTATTTGGCCATTATTTTTAAAACGTTATCTGGAAAAGTATTCAACGTATCTGAGCACTCTAGGTCAATATATGTGTCACAGGACTGCTGGTTTTTTTTAACAAGTTTTGATTTATAAAAAACTCTGTGGTATTATGTGGCCCTAAAGCCTGCACAATACCCTAAGGGTTAGTACCAAAGACATTCAAACCATTCACTGGCCATGGCTTATCTGATAGCTGAAGGGAAAAATAAATGGGCATGGAATATTTTTTAAAGAATCCCCAAATGATCTGTCATAGGAATACAATGTATTTTATATGAATGGAGATGAACAATATTAAAGCAAAAGGTAATAAATATATGTTGGGCAGGTGGAGATATTTTAAAAATAACAAATAAAAGTTTGTAAAATGTTGTAGTCACAGAAACTGTAGTGTTTATTCTTGGGGTCTTTGCTATTAACTCTCAGCCCGTAAGGCAATAGGGCATAATGCCATATGAAAGAACGTGGAAGCCATCTTACGTGAAGTAACTGTGAGTAGCTTACAAACAAGCCGAATACAGAAAGTGCAAGAAAATGTTGGTACTATACATGACTGAGATCAAAATGAGAGCAGCAGAATCACTGAAATTAAACAAGTGAGTAGCAGACACCAGTAAAGCTGAAGTTTACATAAGATGTACCAACTACCACAGAACCGATTCATGATAATCTCTCAATAATTGCATAGTTGTATGATTGGAGAATAACTGAACCTGTGGCTTATACCTGTAATCCCAAAGTTTTAGGAGGCCAAGATGGGAGGATCACTTGAGCCCGGGAGTTTGAAACCAGCCTGAGCAACATAGCAAGACCCTGTCACTACAGAAAAATAACAAATTATCAGGGCATGGTGGTGTACACACCTGCGGTTCTTGCTACTCAGGAGACTGGGGCGGGAGAATTGCTTGAGCCAGGAGGTTCGAAGCTGCAGTGAGCTATGTTCGTGTCACTGCACTCCAGCCTGGGTGACAGAGTGAGACTCTATCTCTAAAACAACAACAACAACAACAAACAGCGTTAATAAAATAGAACAAACACTGGTTAAGTATCTTCTATGTGTCAGACAATGTAAAAAGCACTTCTTTACATACAAACAATCTAATTCTGAAACAGCGCTGAGAAATAATTATATCCTAATACATAGAGGTATATAGTTTAGCCAGATTAACTTTGTTTGCTTGTTTTGTAGAGAAGTACTGAAATCAAATATCGGAAAATATTTCACATAATATTGTAATAAATAATATTGTGATATATCCCTCTCAATAGGTATCAGTAGGGGATAAAGAGAAATGCATCATATATTGATAAAAGATGACCAAGCCAATTAAACAGAAATATATAATATCTAATATATGTGAATATATATTATATTTTGATAAAAGCGATAAAAAGGTAGATGTTTTCAAGCCAATCTTTAACTAGGGACATGTATCTAACAAATTTATTTTATAATTTTAATGCAAGGAAATACAAGAAGGAAATATAGAAAAGCAAAAGATTTAGGATTTATTAATGTAAGATACTGTCAATTTAATGGCAACAATTCTGTCTTTGCCCACTATTTCTTCTTGGTCCGAGCAGTAGGAAAGGAAGGATAAAGAAGGCTATATCCAAATAACTCTAATTTAGAGATTTCATTTCTCAAAAATTTCTTTTCTCTTTTAGGTGAAGCCTTCTGCTATCTTAATAAACAAAAAATGTGTGAAATTAAAGGTACATTATTTGAGTTTTACATAATTGAGTATCTTGTATTTAATTAAATCACTTCCTTGAAAAATGAAAATTATACCAAATTATTTGTATTTTTCAAACTTTGAAAGAATTTAGGTACCAAAATTTGCATCAGAGGAAACATGCATTTCAACAGAAAGTGAATTACACTTACCACCATGGAGTTCGTCTGATTTTTTCTGCCACATTTCTTCCAGCATTACTATTTCATCAAACTCCACAGCCATTAACTTTTCCATAATCAGTTTCTCTCTGGATTCTACAAAACCCAGCAACTGGAAGCAAGATGAGAAAATGCTAACCTCTATTATTGACTACAATTGACTCATTCATTGAAAGTTATTAGATTAAATTAAAAACACATGTTTATTTTTAAAACATATATAAGATAGGAAAAAACAAAAATATGCACGTGCTCTTCAATATCACCTCATGTTTAACTGTGCTAAAATTTTATTCAAATTTCTTCTATATCAAGTTATACTCATACAAATAACAGGTTATTTTATCTATAGATCAAATATATACATACAAATATAAATTATATATATGTATAATTTTGTAGCTGTCTTTATTTCACATACAATATTTGTACTATTCCTAGATTCATGCATGCAGATAAGAGATGTGCAGGCAGAATTATCCAAATGACAGGGTGTTAGATGGGTCTGAATATTAGCACAGAGCATAAGGAGAAAAATCATTTTCCAGTAGTAGAATTTTTTAAATTTCATTTCATGCAGTTATGTTGGAGTAGAATAGTTAAGACAACATGAATAGATAGGAATAATTTTATTACCTATAACTCAAGCCAAAAGGAGACATAACAGTTCATCTGTACCTGGGAGCTCATTTTGCAGGGTGTCAGCTTTTATACATGTAATGTATTTACCCTTTATAACATTATATTTGTTAAACATGCTAGTTTCCAACTTCACTCTTGACCATAAGGAAGTCTGCCCAGGTGTGAAATTTTAAACTGTAAAAACAGTTTCACAACACAGAAATGGCCTCTAGGAGGGGATGCAGGCTGAGTATGAGTTCCTAATTACTATTTACCATATGTGCATGTAGTTTTCTCATTAGTGTCGTTAACATAAAGTGATAGTCTGAGGATCAGGATATTTGGATGCAGAGAATATAAAACACAGCTTTAATTATACACTTAAATTTTGCTATCATTAATTTTTTACTAAAAATAAAATATTTATAATTTTTGTTTGCTACCCTTTGATTTTTTTGTCTTCAAAGGACAGGCTAAAATGAAATTTCTTTTGAATTTATTGATGCAGTCAGCTGCATCAATTTTTACAATTAAAGCTAATATTATTCCTTTTATTCTATGTTCTGAGGCCTTTCTTATCAATATTTCTTCTTGGTATGTCCCTATTTTTCTCATTTTTTCATCTGCAGTTACAATTTCTTCGTAAAATTTAGTCTATTAAAAATATTCCACCTCTTTTTATTGTTTCATGTATTTTTCTATTTTATTACTTTCCTGCCAGGATATAATACCAAGAGAAAAGAAGAATAACAATGTCTTATAATTAAGTGAAAACATAGTAAACTAATAAAAATAACACTGATTTGACCCCTTTTTTTGGTAGAGACACGTCATTAAGGAGACAACTACTATAGACAGAGATAATAATTATTTTGTTATAGTAAATGTCTGACATATTTTTCTTTCATTGTACCAAGTAGTAACACATTTACAAATACCATTTCTCCAAAGTAATCATCTTATTTCTAGCTTTAAATGTTCCTTTCATTTTTAACAGCTGGGATCATCCAAACACCTGCTCTTGCTCCCACAGATTTCCCAGCTCGCATTATTATATCTAAATTTCCTGTGTGAACATTAAAGGTTTTATACGATTGGGTAAGAAGAGAAAGTACCTCAGGATTGGATACTTTTCTTTTTTTTGAGACAGAATCTTGTTCTGTCTCCCAGGCTGGAGTGCAGTGACACTATCTTGGCTCACTGCAACCTCCACCTCCCGGGTTCAAGCAATTCTCCTGCCTCAGCCTCCCGAGATGCTGGGACTGCAGGTGTGCGCCACCATGCCTGGTTAATTTTTGTATTTTTAGTAGAGACGGGGTTTCACCATATTGATCAGGCTGGTCTTGAACTCCTGACTTCGTGATCCACCTGTCTTGGCTTCCCAAAGTGCTGGGATTATAGGTGTGAGCCACCGCACCCAGCCTTTTCTGTTTTTGTTTTTATTATTCTTATTTTTTTACTTCTAAAGGTATGAGTTTGCATTGACCCAACAATAGTAGTTAAAATATTATGTAGCTTTCCTGATGTCAAATCAATATTTTCTTCTTTAGTGATCACTCTAAATTATCTTAAAATTTGACTTCAGCTATAGGCCACAAGTATATCAAAAAAATATGTATCTACACTAAATACTTTAATTTTGTATTTTGTAGATATATCTTATATTCACAGAGTAAACAAATACTGTTTTGAATGTTCACTACTTTTATTCTCTTCACTCCAAAGATAATTAAATCAAACCACAGATTTATACTACTTATTACACATAGAATGGTCTGCATCTTGCCTTGTGTGCTATTTTTTGAAACATTTTGCCCTCTCCGTATAACAATTTTTGAAATATAATGCACTTATTGTAAAATGAATGTATTTAAACTGTGCAGTCCAGTGGTTTTTATTGTACTTGTAAAGTTGTGCAACCATCACCACTATCTTATTTTATAAGACTTCTCTCTCATCCCAGAAAGAAAGCTCATACCTGTTTAGTAGTCATTCCCCATTCCTGCTTCACCAGAACTGTCGCTCACACATACTCTTCCATTTTCTGTACTTGAGCATTTGTCTATTCTGGACACTTCATATCAATGTAATCATATAATACGTTACATTTTGTGCCTGACTTCTTTCAATTACCATAAGATTTTCAAGCTTCAACCACCTAGTAACATGTATCAGTACTTCTTTACTTCTTCTGGCTGGCTGATATTTCATTGCATAGATATATAATATTTTATGTATCTCTTTCTCCAATGATGGCCATTTGAGTGGTTTCTCAACCTGGGCTATTATAAATAATGTTGCTGTGTACATTTGTATATACATGTTTTTGTATGGACACATAGTTCTAATTTTCTTTAGTAAATATCTAGGACTGAAATTACTGGATCATGTTACAATTTTATATTTATCATTTTGAAGAACTGCCAAACTGTTTTCTGCAGTGACGGCACCATTTTTCAATCCCATCAGTAATGTATGAAAGTTTCAATTTCTTATGTATATCTGTGTTTTACACTATTGTCTGTGTTTTTTATTTTACATATCTTCATAAGTATGAAACTGTTTTCTGAAGTGACTGCACCATTTTTTAATCCCATCAGTAGTGTATGAAAGTTTCAATTTCTTCGATTTCTTTTATATATTTGTGTTTTACACTGTCTGTTTTTTATTTTACGTATCTTCATAAGTATGAAACTGTTTTCTGAAGTGACTGCACCGTTTTTCAGTCCCATCAGCAACGTATGAAAGTTTCAATTTCTGGCATATATCTGTGTTTTACACTATTCTCTGTTTTTTATTTTTCGTATCTTCATAAGTTAGAGGTGATATTTTGTGAGTTTTTGATTTGCGTTTGCCTAATAACTAATAATTTTGAGCATCTTTTCACCTACTTGCTGCTATTTGGGTAAGGCTTTTTTTTTTTTTTTTTTGAGATGGAGTCTCGCTTTGTCACCCAAGCTGGAGTGCAGCAGCCGGATCTCAGCTCACTGCAAGCTCCGCCTCCCGGGTTCACGCCATTCTCCTGCCTCAGCCTCCTGAGTAGCTGGGACTACAGGTGCCCGCCACCACACCCGGCTAATTTTTTTTTTTTTTATTTTTAGTAGAGATGGGTTTTCACCATGTTAGCCATCATGTTCTCGATCTCCTGACCTCGGGATCCGCCTGCCTCGGCCTCCCAAAGTGCTGGGATTACAGGCGTGAGCCACCGCGCCCGGCCATAAAGCTTCTTTAAAGAAATGTTTATTTAAAGGAATGATTAGGTTATTTGATTTTTATTGTAAATTTCTAAGTGATTTGTATATATTTCATACGAAAATACCTTAAATTGTGTAATTTGATTTTTTTTTCTTTCTGTGCATGTATTTTAATTTTTGATGATGTCTTTTGGAAAAGAAAAGTGTTGAAATTTGATGAAATCCAATTCGTCCTTGTTTTTCTTTTGTTGCTTGTGCTTTTGGTGTCATATTAAAGAAGCCATTTTCAAACTCAACGTCTGAAATATTTACCCCATTTGAACTAAGTTCTTTATCATTTTATCTCTTGTATTTAGGCTTATAGTTTATTTTGAATTAATTTTTGTGTATTGCATGAAAATGTCAACTGCATTTATTTGTGCATGGATATTCAGTTGTCCTAGCACCATTATTGTTTCATTGAATTTTTTGCACCCTCATCAAAGTTGAATTGACCATATTTAAGCATTTATCCATGGACTTGCAAGTCTGTTCTCTTTATCTGTATGTTAATCCTAACACATTATCACCATCGTGGTTAGTGAACTTTTTATATGTTTTGAAATCAGTGAGTATATTGTTCTTCGTATTTAAGGCTGTTTTGGCTACTCTGTGACCCTTGAATTTCTGTATGAAATTTAGGATAAGGTATACAATTCGAAAAGCAAACGATTGGGATTTTAATAGATTGTGTTCAGATGGTAGATCAGTTTTCAAAGAATTGCCATCTTTAAAATATTATTTCCAAGAATTAAGTATGGGAGTTCCTGTATTAACTTAGGTTTATCATGTTTCAACAATATTTTATAATGTTCAGTGTACAAGTTTTCTATAAGTTTTGTTGATTCTTTTTCTAAATGTGTTATTCTTTTTTATTTTGTTATATATGGAATTAATTTCTTAATTTCATTTTCTGTTCGGTCATTGCTAGTGTATAGAAATATAATTGAATTTTGTACATCAATCTATAATTGTATCAAACTGATTCATTCTAAGAGTATTATTTTAGTGAATTCCTTAGGATTTTCTAGGTGCAAGATCATGACACCTATATATAAAGATAGTTTGTTTCCTTTCTTTCCAATGTTGGTCCAGTTTTTTATTATTACCCAAGTGCTTTGGCTAGAACCTCTACTTCAATAATGAATGCAAGTGTCAAGAGAAGCTATCCTTGTGTTTTTCCTGATCTTCGAAGGAAAGCATTCATTTATCACCATCAAGTATGTTTGTTGTTGATTTTTTCATAGATACCTTTTATCAGGTTGAACAAGCTCTTTTCTATTCTGAATTATCTGCGTTCTTTAATCGTGTAAGTTGGTTTATCATGCTAAATGTTTTTTTCTCTGCCCTTTGAGATCATGTATTTTTTATTCTTTATTCTATTAATGTGGTACATAAACTGATTTGTTTTCATATGTTAAACAAATCTTGGGATAAATCCCACCTAGAACTAAGGTATAAATACTTATACCTCAAAGACTTATATCTAAGACTTGAAACCATAAAAATTCTAGAATATAACTTTGGAAAAATCCTTCTAGACATTGGCTTAGGCAAATATTTCATGACCAAGAACTCAAAAGCAAATGCAACAAACACAAGGATAAATAGATGTAACTTAATCAAACTAAAAAGCTTTTGCACAGCAAAATAAATAACTAGCAGATTAAACAGACAACCCACAGAGTGGGAGAAAATCTTCACAATCTATACATCCAACAAAGGACTAATATCCAGAATGTACAAGGAACTCAAACAAATAAGGAAGGAAAAAATCAAACCCATAAGAAAGTGCGCTAAGGACATTAATAGACAATTCTCAGAAGGAGATATAAAAGCGACCAACAAACATATGAAAAATGCTTAACATCACTAATTACCAGGGAAATCAAAATCAAAACCACAATGTGATATCACCTTACCCCTGCAAGAATGGCCATATTTAGAAAATCAAAAAATAATAGATGTTGTCGTGGATGTGGTGAAAAGGGGAAAACTTTTGAACTGTTGGTAGGAATATATACTAGTACAATCATTATGGAAAACAATGTGGAGATTGCTTAAAGAAGTAAAAGTAGATCTACCATTTGATCCTACAATCCCACTCCTGGGTATCTACACAGAGGAAAAGAAGTCATATGAAAAATATACTTGCACACACATGTTGATAGCAGCACAATTTGCAATTGCAAAAAATATGGAACCAGCCCAAATGCCCATCAATCAACTAGTGGATAAAGCAAATGGAGTATCTATATACCATGGAATACTATTCAGTCATAAAAATGAATGAAATAATGGCATTTGTAGCAATATGGATGGAATTGGAGACCATTATTCTAAGGGAAGTAACTCAGCAATGAAAAAACAAACATTGTATATTCTCACTTATAAGTGGTTGCTAAGACATGAGCATGCAAAGGCGTAAGAATGATACAATGGACTTTGGGGGCCCTGGATGGGAGGGAGGTGAGGGTTAATAGACTACACATTGGGTACAGTTACACTGCTTGGGTGATGGGTGCACCAAAATCTCAGAAATCACCACAAAAGAACTTATTCATGTAACCAAACGCCACCTGTTCCCCAAAAACCTATTAAAATAAATGTGTGTGTGTGTGTGTGTGTGTGTGTGTACAAACAATTCTTTCAGCAATGTTTTGTAGAATAACTTATATTAGGTGGGTTTTGGTGCAATTTTAATTTATATCATGTTAAAATTTCCCTTTTTTAACTCATATTACCAGTATATTTAAAAATTTATTTCTGTATATTTATCTTATGTTTAATTCCCGTGCTAAATCACTAATTGGTTAATTAATAATTATCAATACTAATAAAGATAACGATAATGTCACGGGATCTTTTGGGTATTGCTTTGCTAGCCAGGAAACTCTATAGCTGGCGGCACCTTCTGTCTGAGTATTGCTAGTGCCCACTGGGCTTGTTCTGCCCACTCAGCCTGGCAGGTTGTGCTCCGCTCACTTTACCCACCAGGATCCCACATCTGCCTAGGGTGAGCCAGGCATGGAGCAGTGAGGGGTGTGTGGGTGAGGGAGTGCGGGGTCTGGCTACTAGGCACAGCCATTCACAAAGCCTGCTGTGATGGGGCGGGCAGCTCGGGGCTCTGGCATAGGTGATGGCTCCCCGTGAGACTGCCACTCCGCCAGATGTACCGCACTCAGTTCCCGTTGTGCTGCCCCGCGTCTGGACAAAGGGAACGCCGTGGTGCCCAGAAGCTTGCAGATGCCAGGAGGGACGCCTTATGGTGGCCCACAACGTGGCAAGTGGCAGGGGAGGAGGGGAGCTGAGCTTGTTGGTGCCCAAAGCTTCACAGGCAGTCAAGTGGCGGGGGTGCGCGGGGACGCGGTGGGGGGCAGGGGGTGCTTGGATGTCCCTGCATTTGCACACCCCACCGGGTCACAGCAATACCCCGGCTTGACCACAACTTTGCTACAAAATTGGGGTGGGCGCGGGGGAGTGGGAAGAAGCCAGGGAGTGGGAGCAGGCACTTCCAAGCCTAAGGGGGCAGAGGTGGCTTCCTGGGCCCTGAGAGCTCAAGGTTGCCCAGGTATAGCGCCCTAGCTGTGTGGCTGCAGCTGTGCCTGGGAGTGCGGAGCTCCTGCCCTTTTAACTCAGTAGGGCCCAGTGCTCCTGTCTGTGCCTGGCTCCAGCGGGCTCTGTGGAATATGCAGACCCAGCTGCACCTCACCTGCTGCAAACCGCGTCTTCGCAGAGGCTGCTCCAGACCGTCGCTGCCATCAATAATTCTCTGGGGATTGGGTTAATGGGGGGTTCCAAAATGGATCTGTGCTAGTAGCTTTTGAGTAGCTATTTTTCAAAACTAGTATAGCCATGAAACGGTTGGTTTCAAAGCTAGGATGGAGCAGGGAAGAGATGTATAGGAAGAGAGTAAAATGCTAGCGAACTTTCTGTTTTCACCGGGTTTCAACCATTTTTGTTACATACATGTCTTCAGGTTTTTTTCAAATATTTGGTCAATTTCTCAAGTCCTACAAGTGTTAATTTTGACAGTTTTTACCAGTGTTCTTGTTGCTTTCATGGAGGGATAGACTTTCTGTTTTTGCTCCATAACTCTGGTAGGGCTTAACTCTGGTAGTAATACTAAATTAAGCTTAGCTTTACACACAGTAATAGTTCAATCTGAAAGTCGTCATATCTCATACAACCCGATAGACGTATCACAGCACTGGCAACTTTTTTTCCAAATGGTGCTCCCTAACTTGTTATCAGAGGACTCATTGAGTAAGAAGTTTGCAAAGAGACAACAAAATAAAGACAACACACATTGCTAATAATTGCTTCATGCTTTTTATGTATATGCATGAATTGTTAACTCTTTTATAAACTAGCATTTATTATATTAGATTTTCAGAAGACTCCATCCTTGACCACACTTTAGTTAGGTCCATCTAAGCCTTCTAGACCTTGACATTGGCATCTTACCTTACCAGTTTTACATTTTCCATTTCTTTTTAAAAAATATATTTCCAACTTTTAGTATAAGTTCAGGGGTACATGTGCAGGATGCGCAGGTTTGCTACATAGTTATACGTGTGCCTTGGTGATTACCTGCACAGATCATCCCATCACCTAGGTATTAAGCCCAGCATCCATTTGCTATTCTTCCTGATGCTCTCCCTCCTCCCACCCTCCAGCCTCTGACAGGCCCCAGTGTGTGTGGTTCTCCTTCCCCTACCCCGTGTTCGCATGTTCTCATCATTCAGCTCCCACTTATAAGTGAGAACATGTGGTATTTGATTTTCTGTTCTTGCATTTGTTTGCCGAAGATAATGGCTTCCAGCTCCATCCAGGTCTCTGCAAAGGACATGATCTCATTCCGTTTTATGGCTGCATAGTGAAACATGGGGTACATTTTCCATTTCTAGTAAGAATCTTGCTGTCAGTTTAGAGAACCACCCACCTTTACTATCTGATCACCTTTGATATCTGATAGAATTCCCCCTCCCTCACCATCCTTCAGGTGAAATTTGATCACCCTGGTTGCCGTCAGGACAAATCCTGTCAAATAAATCTTTCCTTACCTTTGATGTTTCCTCTTGGCTATTTTCCATCCACAGACCTCCAGCCTGATCCTTGGCTATAAATCCCAGCTTGGCCATGCTGTCTTCTATGCTGAGGTCCCTTTTTCCCAATTGCAATATTTTCTGAAAAAAATATTTTTATGTTGTTTGAACTCATGTCCAATTCTGTTTTTTCTTAACAGTTCTTTAAAATATTTCCATTATTCCCTTTCTAAAAAATAAATTATATATATATATTTAAAAAACCAAAATATACAGATTTTATTTTCTCTTTATTGATGCATTATTATTTCGACTTTGTCATTTACCAAGATTCAAATACAGTATTCACATCTTTGGAGTAAACCATTTTCAGTAGGTTCTATTGAAAACTCATATTTACACTGATACCATCTCTTTAGCATACTTGTATAACCTAATTTATAGCATCATAATTGTCTTAATGCCCTAAAAAACATATATTTTCAAGTAAAGTGAAGTGACTTTTTTTTTTCACATGAACAAATTTCCAGTCTTTGGCCATTGATGTATTTCTATTACCCTTCTCAGCCCACACTTAAGTATTAACTATATTAAATTGCTTTCTAACAGAGCTTGTTTTAAAAACTTTCTTACTACACAATAGAGAATCGCTTACCCTACAAAGAACTCTTGTTCCAGTTCATAAAGAAGTGTAATAGAAACTCAAATCTGAGAGATAAGCCTGTAGGTGACATAATTGCAAATGCATCATGAAAAGTAAGACAATAGTGAAAAAGCCACTGATATTACTGTTACAAGAGTAAAATTTTCTGTTTTAAGGGGGAAAGAAACTATATATAGATATTTCTAATTTGTTCCTATTCTTATTAATACTATTCTATTATGTTATGCTATTATAATCGGTTTATAAAAGATATCACAGGAGAAAAATTTTAAAAAGAAGAAAAGTTATATGATCACCTTACAATTTCAGGTAAACAAAGTTTATTATATTTAAAATTCATTCATGATTGTAATTATTAGAACACTTCTAAAGCTGATAATGGATATCTAAAAAAAATCATTTCATAATATTTATATTTATTGATGAAATGTTTAAAGCTATTATTTTGCAATTCAGGAAAAACAAGTTCTTATAACTATTATCTTCAATATTTTACTGCAGAATATACCCAATGAAATAAGCCAAATAAAAATTAATACAAATTATACAGATTGGAAACATATATATGTGATATATATCTCTCCTAATCGGAGATATTTTTCTATTATATATGTATCCTATTATTTACAACTAATATAAGCATAGAAAATTAAAAATAAATACATAAAATTCTCAGATAAATATATTTTAATAATCAGTTAAAAATCAAGTACTTTTCATTTTTGCTGTTTATATCTTTATTGAATCTGGAATCAATTTTTCACATCATGTTTTTTCACAAAACAAGTTGACACGTTCTAAAAGATGGATTTCAATAATTAAGTGTACTAGCAAATATTTATAAATATTGGTGGTTAGTCTTAATTTTGATTCGAAAACCTGAAATATAAATTTTCTCTGTAAGAATATTAACAAGGGTCAAAGGAAAACAAAAAGTACAAATTTGGATAAAGAGTATAATTTCACAATATTTTAGCGAAATTGTATTTGTGTAAGCCCAATGACATGGTAATTAAAAGAAGTCTTAATTCTGAAGATCCTGTGCAAACATTGCCAGTTGTATTTGCAATTAAATTGGAAAGGAATGAATAATTATTTAAGCTGCAATAATTATTGGTTAAGTTGAAAGAAGCCATACCAAAGAGACTAGATATCATATGACTCTTTATGTAATTTCTGAAAAAGGCAAATGGGAGAAAGCAAATTAGTGGTTTCTTGAGGTAATTATGCTAATGAGCCATTATTACCTCAATTATTACCTAATGTAAGTGAACATAAGAGATTTTATTGACAATATGAAAATTCATTAAAACTGAATTTTGATTGCAGAACTTGGTAAACTTACTTTAAAAATGATTGAATTATACCCTTGAAATTGTTTAGTTATATGATATATGAATTTTGCCTTAATAAAATTGTTAAAAACTTTAATCAATATTGTCATCATTGTTCTAAGGATTATTTACTTTGCTTAAATTTAGTTAATTTAAATGTTAATTGAGCAAATAATTTCCTTGGAATCACAATCTTGAAAGTTTTCATTTGTTTTTTATTTTTAATAAGTGTAACTCTGGACATGTCATAGGTAGATCACACATGTCAGTTTTCCCGTTTCATTTAGAAATACACAATGTGAAAGTAATAGATAAAAATATGTTCCATGGGAGTTAAAATAATTTGAATGCTTTCATTTTATTTTTATTTTATGTATTTAAAGACAGAGCCTTGCTCTGTTGCCCAGGCTGGAGTACAGTGGTGCTCACCTCAACCACAAACTCCCGCGCTCAAATCATCCCACTTCACCTTCCCAAGTAGCTGGGACTACAGGCACATGCCACCACACTCAGCTATTTTAAAAAATATCTTTTGTGGAGACAAAGTCTCACTTTTTTGCTGTGGTTGGTCTCAAACTCCTGGAATCCTCCCACCTTGACCTCCGAAGTGCTGGGAGTACAGGTGTGAGTCACCATGCCTGGCTAGAAATGGAATGTTTGCATGCCTGGCTAGAAATGGAATGTTTGCGAAGTAGAAGAACTATCAGTAGATAAGAGAGAGTAAAACTTTAATGTAATTGAAACAAGACTATTTAATGACACTGCCATTTGCAGAAAAGTGTGTAAATTTCAGTAGTGCTAAACTTTCTCTAGAGCAATATACCTAAGAAATACACTACACGCATATATTTTTGAACAGGTTTTACAAGTAAGAAAAATTCTTCTATCATACTAATAATCTATTTCTAATATAGAGTTTTAGATGGGTGACAATGTGGTTCCAAGATAATATAAATGTAATATTTGACATAAGTCTAAAAATGGCTAGAAAAAAATTAAAATTACATCTTATAAAATCTAAATAATGATTGGGTAAATTTTGTGATTTATATTATAATTTTGAATGTTATACATCTATTCATGAGCTACTTTTCATTTGTTAAATTTAATTACAAAGAAAAGTATATATTAAGGATAATATGAGCATCATGCTTCTAAATCTTATTAGAACACTTTCATGTGTAAATAATGGAGTACAATATTTGTCCAAAAAAGAAAAAAACTTGGTGTGCATGTACACATTTGTCTGTGATCTTCCCTAGATCCATTTATTTCCAATTATTTTTAAGAGCTTCTTGTCCCTCTGTGATTGTTCAGGAAATACTAGACTTCAGAGGATTTGACACGTGTTATGCTTTGATCATCTTTTCATCCAGGGGAAAATAAATTGCTCTGAACTCTTTCAGTACAGACTCCTATAACTCAATCCTATAACCTGAATTCAAATTAAATGTCTCCATTTTGTGTAATGTAAGATTTCTCAAGAAAAAAGGATGAGAGGCAGACCTCTTCTAGGACTTCAAAATCATGCTTTTTAGTTGGAACATGGACATCAAAAGTGGTTCAACTGTAAACATAAAATAGAATTTATGGAGAAGACTTTCAAGCAGAGAAACAGCAGAACTTAAAAAATACCTTGAGTTCTCACTCCACACAGAGGCTTACTTACGTGCAGCTTAACTGAAGCAGATATCCATCAAAAGTTCCAGGAAGAACTTAACATCTATTGGCTGTACTTGGGAAAAGGAAGAAGAACTAATAAGCAATCATGTAACAAATAACAGAGTTTTCTGACTGTTCCAACTTCTTGAACTACTGAAACCTGGCAGGAAATGTGCCTCACCAGTCATCAGAATTACACTGATCAGTTTAGAAGCAATCTGAAGCCTTCTCCTTTTTTAATAAATTTTACAGGGAATGACACAATTACAGAACAGTTTCAAAATATTTGGTTACACATAAATGTTTTTCTTTAATTTGCTTTAAAACTGCATTTTCAGTGTACATGTACACTGAAAATTCTTTAATTTGTTTTAAAACTGCATTTTCAGTGTACAACTATTTAATAAGGAATGGGGAAAAGATTCCCTACTCAATAATAGTGCTGGAATAACTAGCTAGCCATATTCGTAAGAATGAAATTGGATTCCTACCATTAACCGTATACTAAAATTAACTCAAAATAGATTAAAGAGTTAAATATAAGACCCGAAACTATAAGAATTCTGAAAGAAAACCTAGGAAACATCATTCTAGACATCAGCCTTGGGAAAGAATTTGTGACTAAGTCCTCAGAAGCAATTGTAACAAAACCAAAAATTGACAAGTGAGACCTAATTAAACTAAAGAGCTTCTGCACAGCAAGAGAAGCAATCAAGGGAGTAAAGAGACAACCTACCAAATGAGAGAAAAAGATTCACAAACCACGCATCCAACAAAGGTCTAAGATCCAGAATCTATAAAAAACTTAATTCAACAAACAAAAACCAAATTATCCCATTAAAAAGTGGGCAAAAGGCCGGGCACAGTGGCTCATATCCGTAATCCTAGCACTTCGGGAGGCTGAGGCGGGCAGATCATGAGGTCAAGAGTGCGAGACCATCCTGGCCAACATGGTGAAACCCCATCTCTACTAAAAATACAAAAATTAGCTGGGCAAGATGGTGCATGCCTGTAGTCCCAGCTACTCAGAAGGCTGAGGCAGGAGAATTGCTTGAACCTGGGAGGTGGAGGTTGCAGGGAAGCGGACATTGAGCCACTGCACTCCAGCCTGGGCAACAGAGTGAGACTCCAGCTCAAAAAAAAAAAAAAAAAAAAAAAAAGTGGGCAAAAGACATGAGTGAACACTTCTGAAAAGAAGACATACATGCAGCCAACCAACAAATATACAAAAAATGCTCAACATCACTAATTATCAGGAAAATGCAAATCAAAATCACAAGGAGATATATTCTCACACTAGTCAGAATGGCTATTATTAAAAAAAAAAAAAGATGCTGGTGGGGCTGCAAAGAAAAGGGAATGCTTATATACTGTTGGTGGGAATGTAAATTAGTTCAGCCCTGTGGAAAGCAGTTTAGAGATTTCTCAAAGAACTTAAAACAGAGCTATCATTCAACCCAACCATTACTGGGTATATACCCAGAAGGAAATAAATCATTTTACCAACAAGACACATGTACTCGTATGTTCATCACTGCACTATTCACAATAGCAAATATATAGAATCAACCCAGGTGCCCATCAATGGTAGAGTTGATAAAGAAAATGTAGTACATACATACCATGGAATACTGCACAGCCATTAAATAGAATAAAACCATGTCCTTTGCAGCAACATAGATGCAGCTGAAAGTCCTTATCCTAAGAGAATTACATACACAGCAACAGAATACCAAATACTCCATGTTCTCAGTTATAAGTGGAAGCTAAGCATTGGGTACACATGGACATAACGATGGCAATAATAGACCTTAAGGACTACTAAACAGGGAAGGGGGGAAAATGGCCAAAAAACTATCTACTGGGTACTGTGCACAGTATCTGGTGACAGGGTTATTTGTAACCAAACCTCAGCATCATACAATATGCTCATATAACCTATACATGTACCCCTTGAATCTAAAATAAAGGCTGAAAATTTTTAAAATAATTTCAATATCTACTGCTTAAGAGTGCTATATCTACACTTAAAATATGTATTAATAAATTACTTATTAGAAGTTATTTATTACAAAGTCTTTTCTAAAGTCCAAATGATGTTAACATCATTTAGATTTAATTTCCTGCCATTTAGGCATATTGAAAAAAACATATTTTTGCTTTGTTCTGAAGTCTTCACATTGTTTCATATGGCTCGGTTACTTCATCCTGCAGCCAGAGTGATTTAATTAAGTCATAACTCAAGGCCAAACAGAAAAAGCTAAGTATCCTTTCTTAAAACCTATAATGATTTTTATTATACAATTTCAATATGTTTAAATGGAAGAAATTTTATCTTTTAAAACTATGAATACTTGCCTTGAAAGATAGACATTAATATAAAACTGGTGTGTAGGTACATAATTTTTTTTTTTTTTTCTTTTGTTGAGACGGAGTCTCGCTCTGTCGACCAGGCTGGAGTGCAGTGGCCAGATCTCAGCTCACTGCAAGCTCCGCCTCCCTGGGTTCAAGCAATTCTCCTGCCTCAGCCTCCTGAGTAGCTGGGACTACAGGCGCCCGCCAGCTCACCCGGCTAGTTTTTTGTATTTTTTTAGTAGAGAGGGGGTTTCACTGTGTTAGCCAGGATGGTCTCGATCTCCTGACCTCGTCATCCGCCCGTCTCGGCCTCCCAAAGTGCTGGGATTACAGGCTTGAGCCACCGCGCCCGGCCGTAGGTACATAATTTTGCAAAACTCTTTAAGGCATATGTGAACAAATATTGTAGACTACTATTATTAGTTGTATGTTTAGGTATAAATATCTTCAACATTACAAGATAAGGCAAAATTCTTTATACAGTGTTATTGTAATAAGTTACACTCCTGTAAATCTGGTATGTTTTACTTGAGGAACTGCCAGACTGGTTTACGCAGAGACTGCACCATTTTACATTACTACCAACAATGCATGAGGGCTCCATTTTTCAAGTATTCTTGCTAGCCAACATTTTTTATTTTCTGCATTTTTGATTATACCCCCAATTTTGTTTTCATCGCCTCAAGGAGCTGCAAAACTCAACAATAGCCTTTAACTAATTTTGATCAACAAACTGAAGGAAAAGTTTATTGACACTGAGTGAGCCTTTCTCTCTGAGCTGCATCTTCTGTCCCCTGTACTCCACGTAAAATACGGAGCAGAAATATACCTGATAATGTAAAATGCTTCCGGGTAAAAGTGACTTTATTTTTTGTTTTATATCTCCACTCACTTTTGGCCTACTGTTTTCATTTTGTCTTTTTAGATTTTTAATGCTTTGAAAATGATATATCTCATGTATATTTTGCAGTGTGGTGATTTGAATTCAACCTTGCCTTTATTTCAAATGTATAGAGAACTGTCTAGCAGAAATGAAAGCCTGAATGACAGCTGGATAATTTAAGATGCAAAAAACCTGAGCATTATTATGCTTAAGAGGGAAAGCCTGTGGAGAGAGAGTGATTGAAAACACTTGAAATCAGGTATAAATAATGAAGCATTTTGATAGGGATGACTGAAATAAAAGTGGAAGAAAATTCCAGGGTAGGAATAGTCAGGCCTTTGCATTCTTGATTAATTCACAAATGTGACTTGTAAAGACTTTTACAAGTCTTTACAGAAAGACAAGACTACAGTGGAGACTAGTTTAGCCTCTGATAGGGGTTGGATGTGCCCCCACCCAAATCTCATCTTGAATTCCCACATGTTGTGGGAGGGACCCAGTTGGTGGTAATTGAATCATGTGGGCAGCTCTTTCCCGTGATATTGTCATGATAGTGAAAAAGTCTCACGAGATATGATGATTTTATAGGGGGAGGTGTTCCCTGCACAAGCTGTCTCTCTGCCTGCTGCCATCCACCTAAGATATGATTTGCTCCTCCTTGCCTTCCGCAATGCTGTGAGGCCTCCCCAGCCACGTGGAACTGTAAGTCCATTAAACCTCTTTCTTCCGTAAATTGCTCAGTCTTGGGTATGTCTTTATCAGCAGTGTGAAAACAGACTAATAGAGCCTGCAATCTCAGATTTCTGGTGGAAGTCCTAAATACCTCTCCTCTTTGCATTGTGCACAAGATTGAGTTTGTGTGGTATGTAACCTACTAAACAATAAGAATGCATGTCTCCTATCTAGAGTAAACACACTCTGAATATCTGGGAAGGCTATAATAGCAAGATTCTCAACTTTGCAACTGAGCTCTGTTTACAGTTCTGCTGTCTTCTGACATGTATTAATGATGACGCTTTAGTAGTTCTCTTTCATTTGCAAGAGACTCAAACACACTTTTTAGTGTACTAAAAGTAGACTACAAGCAAAAACTTGGTGCTGGTAAGGAATGAAGGAAGGAACAAAGGGATGAAGAAAAATAAGAAAAAAATGAATAATGAATAATGAAATAAATGAAAGGAAATAAAATACTCTGGCTTTAGAATCAAGCAGACCTAGATGTTTAAACCTAGGTCTACATGATAGATACTGATTCTATTATTTTTTCTATTATTTGGATCCTTAATCTCCAGTAATATCTCCCGGTGGAACAGGAAATATGTATTATAGTAGCTTAACATGTAGGTGTTTCTTAAGCACACACAGTCTCATAAAGATTACCTGATTGTCTCTCTCCCAGTATCAAAATCAAGGGGCCTGTATAGGTGCCACATCACTACTTGAATAACAAAATGATCAAGCTATGGGGATAATTTTTTGTCACCCTACATTAGAATCTCAGAATTGTGCTGTGGTCTGGGATCTTCTTGATTGACAACTTTCTCAAATCAGCAGAGAATGAAAGAGGTACCAGAAGCAACAATGAAATGCCTTGCTTCCAATTAGTAATGTCTGTCTAGGAATAAAGAAACTTCAGTGCACTCACTCATTTCTATTCATCTATTTTAGGTGGTTTACATTTTGGGAAATTTTCTAGTCTTAAATTTCTAAGAGATTATATTTACCTCTTTCCAAAATTTCTAATCTAGCACATAGTATCTAAATGTAGCACTAAATTTGCAATAATATTCTGCTTCTCACTGTATATCTCAAAATATTGTGTGTGTTTTTAATTTCTAGGGAAATATGTATTTTTTGGCAACTCTTATGAAAATCAAATTGGATATATTGATTTTAGCTAAAGAGGCAAATTTTCATAGAGCAATCCTCCTCTGAGGAGGTATCCATGAACAAATAAAGCATGTAGGTATATGACAAAAATATGACAGTGTTCTCTGCAGTATTCTTCAAATAACAACCTCCCCAAACTAGAAATATTAGTGCATATATAGGAATAATTACATGCACTATTTTAAATTTAGATGTGAAATATGCACTAGAAAGGTGAGATTTTTTAATATACAAAATTCCATGCAAAGATCAATATATACTTGTTCTCACCACAGGGAATTTGTACATGTGGCATTGACTTGCTCGATACCTATTCCAATCTTCTTTTAATACACTTTACCACACAGGCTGGAGAGCAAAACCTATTTTCCCACACTTCTCTGCAGTGAGGCTCTTGGCTGTAATTTAGATTCTTTCTAGAAGATGCACTCCTGTGTGAATTTGATTCAGGACTGATTATGGTGAGCTGAGGAACTGAGAAGTTTAAAGCATGCATTTTGCCGTCACTGATTGCAGAGCTTCTGCAGCTATCTTCTGTGGCCATGGTTTGAGGATCAGGCTTCTCTTTTCCTAATCAGGGAGTATGCTGTTTCATTATGGAATCAGTAACTATGACAGCAAATTCCTGGGTCTGTGGCTTCTTCATTACTGTACTTGCTGAAGAAAAATTAGTGACCATAATCTCTGTTTTAGTTTTATAAGTCCCTTCTATTCGTTCAGTATTAAATTATGTTCTTGTTTTTTCTTTAAAAATTTGTTTATGCTTTAACTAGTAGAATGGTTTCTGTTTTCTGCAATTTGATGAAACCCGAGTAAGATGCATGCCAAAATCTTAAAGAGGAGTCCTTGGAATTAAAGCTACACAAAACTGCTTCATGTTGCTTGTTCCTTATTTTATATTTTGGTTTATTTTAGTTGTTACAATAAATATGTGTCAAATAACTGTTAACATATTAGGAAAAATGTTAAAAATTTGTACTTGTCCAAATTTTCTTCATTCTAAATTATTATTATTATTTTTATTATTTTTTTTGAGACGGAGTCTTGCTCTGTCCCCCTGGCTGGAGTGCAGTGGCGCGATCTCGGCTCACTGCAAGCTCTGCTCCTGGTTTCACACCATTCTTCTGCCTCAGCCTCCCGAGTAGCTGGGACTACAGGCATCTGCCACCACGCCTGGCTAATTTTTTTTTGTATTTTTAGTAGAGACGGGGTTTCACCGTGTTAGCCAGAAAGGTCTCGATCTCCTGACCTTGTGATCCACCTGCCTTGGCCTCCCAAAGTGCTGGGATTACAGGCATGAGATTTTAAAAATAAATTTATGCTTTTATAAAAATAATCCAACCGTATGGTTAGAAAAAAAGGTTTAAAATTAAATTAGGCTAAAATAACTAACTAAACTAATGTAAACTAAAAGTTTTAAAACTCAAATTTTTATTTCCCTGTATTGGTCATTGTGTTCTTTAGCTCCAAAATCTTAGGTTAGTTCTCCTGTATGTTTCTCTTTGTAAAATTTCTTGAGTTTGTTGTTTGTTTATTTTTGGTATTGTTTTTATGATTTTGTTAATTTTTTTTGCCCATGTTTTATTGTGGTTGACTGAGCTTATGAATAATTATTTTGAATTATTTGTCAGGCAATTTGGGGATCTCCAATTCTTTGTGTTGGTTATTGGAAGTGTATTGTTTTCCTTTTGTGGTGGTGTTCCCTGATTCTTCCTGATTCTCACAGTCTTTCATAGTTATCTGTGAATTTTAAGAAATAGTTGGCCTCCTCCAGACTTTATGGACTGGTCTTAGTAAGGAAAGACATTCACCTGCAGATGTAAGGAGACATGTTGGATCTCTGTATACCAGGACTAGTGATGCCTGTGGTCAAGTTGTGGATGTATGGTGGTTCCAGCTCTTGCAGGGGAATAGTGTCTCATCAGCT
Source organism: Papio anubis (assembly GCF_008728515.1). Classification (NCBI taxonomy): domain Eukaryota; kingdom Metazoa; phylum Chordata; class Mammalia; order Primates; family Cercopithecidae; genus Papio; species Papio anubis. The sequence continues at coordinate 63,350,983 of NC_044990.1, read as the reverse complement.
CAGGCATTTAGGGTCCACAATGATGGTAACTGCATGGCATTTGATGGCCATAGCTGTATGAGGTCCATAGTAGCTGCAGGGATTCTTGAGTCTCTGGTGGCACCTCTCATTACAGTGACTGAGGAGCAGGGAAGACAGCAATAAGATTTGGGGACAGCCATATGAATACACTCAGCTATGTAGCGCATAGCAGCATGGGTAAGCTTCGAATGCACAGCAAATGGTGGTGAAAGCCAGGGCCTGAAGCAGGGTCTTGGGTCAATTATGGGTACACAAGTAGTGGTGAGGGCAATCCATATGCACATGAAAAGCTACAGAGTCAGATATGCAAAGATAATGAAATATTAGGAATAGATTTAACTAAAGATGTGAAAAATTTGTACACTGAAAATGATAAAATATTGATAAAATAAATTGTTGAAGACAAAAAAATAGAAAGATATCCCCATTCATTGATTGGAAAAATTAATTTTTTAAAAATATTTATACTGCCCAAAGTAATCTATAGATTCAATGTAACCGCTATCGAAATTCCATTGCCATTTTTCACATAAAAAGAAAAAATAGTCCTGGTAAGGTGACTCACTCCTGTAATCCTAGCATGTTGGAAGGCTGAGGAGGGCAGATCACACGAGGTCAGGAGTGACACCAGCCTGGCCAACATGGCGGAACCCCTACTCTACTAAAAATACAAAAATTAGCAGGGCTTGGTGGCACAGGCCTGAAATCCAAGCTACTCAGGAGGATGAGATGTGGGAATCACTTCAAGCTAGGAGGCAGAGATTGTAGTGAGCCAAGATTGTGCCACTGTACTCCAGCCTAGGTGACACAGCAAGATTCTGTCTTTAAAATATAAAAAAAAGAAAGAAAAGATAATTCCAAAGTCCATATAGAATCAGAAAATACATTGAATAGATAAAGCAATATAGAGCATGAAGAACAAACCTGGAGAAATCACACTTCCTAATTTCAAGCTATATTACAAAGCTATAGTAATCCAAACAGTATAGTACTGACATTTAAACAGACACATAGACCAATGGAACAGCATAGAGAGCTTAGGAAAACAGTCACAATACATGGTCAACAATTTTTGATAAAGATACCTGGAATACACAAAGGAAAACAAGAAAACTGGATATTCAGGATAAAAAAAATAAAATTGAGACTCTCTCTAACATTATACAGAAAAAATAATTGAAAATGGCTTAAAACTTAGGCATAAGATGTGAAACTGTAAAAGTCCTTGAAGAAAACATAGGAAAAAATCTCCTTGACATTAGTGTGGGCAATACATTTTTTTTTTTTATTTTGCATGTGATCCCAAAAGCACATGCAGCAAAAGCAAAATTAAACAGTAGGACTCCATTTAACTAAAAAGTTTCTATCCAGGAAAGGAAACAATCAACAAAATGAAAAGGCAACCTATGGAAAGGGAGAAAATATTTGTAAACTGTAAATCCAATAATTAACATCCAAAATGTAAAAAGAACACGACTCAATAACAAGAAATAACTCAATAAAACAAAGCTCAAAGGACATGAACAGATATTTTTCCAAAGAAGACATATAAATAGCAAACAGATGTGAAACGTCAATACTTATCAGATAAATGCAAATCAAAATCACAATGAAATACCATCTTACACCTTTTAGGATGTCTATTATCAAAAATTAAAAGATAACAAGTGTTGGTAAGAATGTGAAGAAAAGAGAACCCTTGTAAACTGTTGGTGGGAATGTACATTGGTACGGCCATTATGGAAAATGTATAGAGGCTCCTCGAAAATTAAAAAAGGAAACTATCATGGGATTCAGCAATCTGACTTCTGAGTGTATAGTCAAAGGAAATAGAAATCACAAAATCAAAGAGATTTCTGCACTCCCATTTTTATTGCAACGTTATTTACAACACTAGGGAGGGAAAAACCCAAGTGTCCAACAACATACGAATGAGTAAAGAAAATATGCAACACACATGCATACATGCACAGAGGAATTTTATTTAGCCTTAGAAAAAAATTCCTACCATTTGCAGCAATAAACACCATGTTGACCATAATTACTAATAACCTATTGTACACATGCAATTTGCTAAGAGAATTGATATCAAGTGTTCTCACTACACACACAAAAAGGTCTCATTCCTTATGAGTTACATTGAAACACCAACATTCTGATGACTTTTGTGTGGAGCAATATAAGAAATTTAGATCTGTCTCTTCTCTCTTGAATTCCTGATCTGGCCTAAATTCACACATATATTCTTCGCATTGCTTGTTTGCAAAAACTCAAACTGTGCCATTATCCCCAATATCTTCCCCTACATGCTCCTTGTGATTTGGCCCAGCTTACCTCTCCACTCAGTATGTATTACAAAACAAATTCAACTTTTGTGCCATGACCACAGTTCACAATCAGGTTTTCTTTTTTTGAGTACTACTACCTCGAACTTACTTTACGTATCCTGAAACCTGCATTACCTGAGTGCTCTAACATTTGTCATTCTGCATGTCAGGATTTATGAGACTTGCTTGGCCTTATCTGCTATAGTTCATGGCTCTAGAACTAAATCACTGTAGAGATTGACCCAATGCTTACAGTTGAATAGACCTGTCATCTCTTCCTGGAAACACACCTCACCCTCAATAATGTATGGCCCCTGCCTGGCTAGCTTTCTCTTATTTCCATTTATTCTTTGGCATGTTAACTCTTTGATTTGAAACTTCATGAGTTACTACTGCATGGACTACGACTATGTTTTTATAAGAACACTGGGAGAAGAAAAGTGGTTGCTATACCCAAAGAATGAATCAAAATCATAAATCATAAATTAGAGAGGACACGAAAAGCATTTTCAGGAGGAATAATTTTCAGCAGCTACTTGAAGAAAATATAAAACCTGATCTTTCTTTATGTCTAGACCTCGCTGTGTTTATTATCTTGATTGTAAAGCCCAATGTATTATGAAGCTGGTTAGAAAAAAGTAGAAACTAATACATTAATAATAATAAATATGCCACGGAAACATAAATCAGAATAATATAACAATGGAACTGAACCTCTGGAGCTTTCTCTCATCCTCTCTACCTGCACTTAGGCAAAAATCCTTAATCATCTGCATATGCATTTGTCAATTTTGTTTGTAAGTGTTTGGCATTTTGGAGATCTTGTTGCTCATAAACCAAATCTCAGATGATATTTTGGTGATAGATGTATGTTTGCACAAAAGTGTTTATTATCTGGCACAAAGATAATTTTCATTCACCTTGTCCCCATTCATACATAAAACAACAGGTTTGTAATAACCTGATTATACATCTATCATATGAAACTGTATTCTTGGATATTTTTGTTACATGTGTAGAAATTTAAACTCTCTCATCTTCATGTAAATTTCAGCAGTGTTTCTCTGTCATATTTTTACCATTTTTTCCTCTGATATTTAGGAATAGAGATATAGAAATATTAGACTTAAAGAAGCATTCCTAGTAATATGATCAACAGGATGATTAATATAACAAAGAAGGGAAATGAAACAAACATAAGAAATACATGTGGGTTAAGTATATATATTTTATACACGGATAAACAGAAGACAATGAAAGAAGATGTTCATTTTTGAGCATTTGTTTAAAAATATAAATGTTATCAAATTGTTACAATTTTATATAAATTGTTTCTCATAAGATGTGTGAAGAAAAATAACCTACGTTTATTTCAAATTTCTAAATAAAACCTGGGAACTCAGATTTAAGATACATCCTACAGTTACATCTCAGAACTGTATTCAACAGCAGACACTGTTAGAAAGAGCAGCTTTGATAACAGATGGGTTCAAATCCTCAGAGGTAAAAAAAAAAAAGGCTAAACATTATTTTAAGATGAGAAAAATACACATATGTCTTTATTAGATACAAGTGCAGGCTTTCCATTCCCCTCCTAAAAAATAAAGGTAAATATAAATAAAACTGTAAAATATTACTCATAATTCCCACTACTGTTTAAAGTAATTCTTGAATATAACTTGTTTGCTAGGAAGAACAGCTTTTGCTAAGGAAAGACTATTTAAAAAGCGTATGCTCACTTCGACTAATTGCTACCAACTGCTCAGTCTATAACATGTAGGTTGTTCCATCCTTCTGGTCAAAATAACAGGTTCTCCCTGCAGGCAAATAAGGTTGAATCTTGTATTTAAATAGTCTTTCTTGTTCATCTTTTATTTCCAACTAAATTTATGATAATTCATCATCCAACACAACTGCAACAGAAATATAATATATAATAGTATTATCAGTGTTCTATTGCTGGAATACATTTGTATTATTTTTAAAATAGTAGTATGTAACAACCTTTAAATGTACAGTATGTAAATGAGTCATCAGCCTCTTTTCAACATAGTTGAGTATTTAATTTTATCTTTAAGTGAGAATCAGTTAATTGTTGTAATATGATACACACTTTCTAAACTAAAGATATGTACCTCAGAAATTATTCCCAATATGTAATAGAGAAAAACAAATTTATTCTAGATTAGTTAAATATTTTGAAAAGAAATCTGAAGTTAAAGACTGTTTTCAAGTAAAACTGAGAGATAAATTAACAATATTTCTAAATGCTGATTAAATATTTTACTGCTTTTTTTTTAACATTTCTCATTTTTTAGCCTGTGCAATAAATGTCTAAGTTGTAAGAGTTGTAAGATTGAAATCTTTGCAAGTTTATATTTCAAAAAAAGAAAATACTCTACACATGAATTTCACCTATTATATAAAACAAATACATTGATATATATGCATATATATATGAACATGGTAGATGTTATACTGAAAGTCACTTCAGTAATAATATCTAAACTAGAATCTGCTATATTTTCCCAAAATTAGACTATTTCTTATTGTCATTATAATCAAATCATTGACCCTTTATTTTTTCTGAGACAGTCTTGCTTTGTCATCCAGGTTGGAGTGCAGTGGTACGATCAATGCTCACTACAGCCTTCATTTCCCAGACTCAAGCAGTGCTTCTGCCTCAGCCTCCTGAGTAGCTGGGACTACAGGCACTGTCACGCTGGATACTTTTTAAAATTTTAGTAGAGACAAGACCTCACTGTGTTGCTCAGGCTGGTTTTGAAACCTGAGCTCAAGCAATCCTCCCACCTAAGCCTCCCCAAATGCTGGAATTATAGGCATGCGCTATCCCGCCCAGCCAAATCATGACTTTATAAAGATATAATGTATTTTTACATAGAGAGTGAAAAGAATTTTCACTATATATTGGACATTTTTATATTAACAATAACTCTCAAGTAAAAACATCATTTTTCAGGAATCCTGGTATTTCTCTTTGATTTGGCTTACAACATTTTTGGAAAGATGGATTAATAATTCAGTATATGAACAATTGAATGATACATTTCAAATATAAATATAATACTCAGGGTAGGAATATAAAATTCTGAAAATCTATGAAATATTTTATATTTGCTTTTTATTTGGAAATATTTGTGACTTTCAAAGACATTTGCTAATAGCTAGACACAGTGGCGCAAGCTTGTAATTTCAGTTACTTGGGAGGCTGAGGTAGGAGGATCCCTTGAGCCCAGGAGTTTGAGACCAGGGTGGAAAACATAGCAAGACCTTATTTTGAAAAAAAATCTGCCTATGAAATTAGACAAAATGATTGTTTAATGCAAGCTTGTTCAACCCACGGCCCATAGGCCACATGCGGCCCAGGACGGCTTTGAATGTGGGGCAACACAAGTTGGTAAACTTTCTTAAAGCATTATGAGTTATTTTGCGACTTTTTAAAGCTCATCAACTATCATTAGTGTTAGTGTATTTTATGTGTGACCCAAGATAATTCTTCTTCTTCCAATGTGGCCCAGGGAAGCCAAAAGATTGGACACCCCTAGTAATGTTTTATCTCAAAACTATTTGACTATTGCAAATCTCCATTTATTAGATCTATTTATCCCCAAGAGTTTTTATTAGAGGATTTTTACATTAACAATGAATAACAAGAAAATAGAATGGCTTTGTTATAAAGAGGACAAAAACATATTGATCATCTCCACACCAAAAGAAAATATAAAAGTAAAGGCCTAAACGTATGCAAAATCAAAATCTGAGGTTGATGATTTAAACCTACTTTACTGAAGCAAGTAAAAGTTTAAAACGAATAAAGATCAGTCATCTTTTTATTACTTTAAAATTGGATAGACTGCAAACATATGCATAAAATCAAACACTCAAACATTCCTCATTGCTGCAATTCTACACAGAAAAGGTACGGGTTAGGTAGCAGATTCCCAGTAGGACGTTTAATAATTGAATAAGCCTGACCCTTTATACTGCTCCTGAATACTCTCGGGACAATGGTAGTCCAAAGAAAAATGATATATCGATGCTAACTACACTGAGCTAGTTTTAATTATGAGTTAGTCTGTCACATTTCACTGACTTTTGTTTGTTTAAATTGGTTAATTTCCATCGAGAATTGCAGAGCTCAGCAATTTTTACAGTATGATTTTTTTTTAATGGAATGAAAATAAACCAAGTTTTCATGGTTTAAGGGAAACTCCTTGATCCACAGTGTAACATGTTAGTGTTTTAAAGCTTTAACTGTGTTTTGCTCACCTTTTCTCTTGTGAGCCTATATACATTGATATTGTGGCATATACTTCATATTGCTGTCAGCAAGAATGTATGTTTATTCCTACCCTAGAAGTAACTATTAAGAATTCCCCTTGCTGTCACCAACCCATCTCTCAATTAGTATGGATGGATTCTTACAATACATTGGTCCTGCAATGTTCTCACCTTTTAAATCTAAATCAATGGTATTTTTTCTTTATTAAATCTTTCCCATCAATATCCAAATATACTAGTCTCTGCCAAACATAATAAAGAGAAAAAAAAGAAAAACTTTTCTCGACCAAATCTTATCACCTCAATTAATTTCCCCGATAGCAAAAGTTCTCAAGAGATATTTATTTTATAAGATGTAAAAATTCTTTTGATGACAGATCTAACCCAGTGACACTATAGCACTCAGATAGTTCGATGGAAGACAACGCTTTGTGACTGGCAGCTCTAAAAAGAGGGTGCAACTCAGGGCCCTAAAGGTGGTCGCACTCAGGGACAGGAACAGAATCACAGCAATCCGTATCTAGCTGTAGGGAGCAGTTTATGCATGGCAAACAGGGTAGTGTTAGGTAGGTTCTGTGGACTTTCTGTGGATTGCTAATTTGAGTTATTTTTCCAGTTCTGGAACATACAGACGGTCCCTAGTTGTCTGGTATCTGTCTCTAGGGTGATTATGGTAGGGGCATAGTGGCTCTGGAGTCTGAGCGGCAGATCAAAAATCTGGTTGGATCTAAACTTAATCACCCTCTCAAGAAGGGCAATTGACTGGCTTCTAGCCAGAGACCCCAAATTGGGTCAAGACAACATTAAAAACAAAGAAAATAAAGCACACTATATTGCATTATATATATTTGTAATCACTATTGTGTGTCTTATTTTTTTCTTCTTATCACTCATATCAGAATTTTGTTCACAAGTCACTATCAAATGATTTTCAATTCAGGTCAGCGACAACATCCACATTGACGAATCAAAGGCTAATTTCAGTGCTGGCCTGTGTATGGCATTTGAAATGGTCTGTCCCTCACGTTCTTTAAATATGTTATTCTGTTATTTCCTGCACAGCCCTTCACTAGTCATCACCTTGTAGTCTCCTTTGTCCGTTCCTTGACTTACCAACTTTTAAACATTTTTTGTACCAGAGTCAGTCAAACTTCTTTTCATGTCTGTGTGCATTCACTCCTAGAGTCCCCTTATTCACCCTAGACTTTAAACGCCATTATTAAACTGATGACTCAGAAATATGTATCTCAGATCCGGAACATCATATTGAACTTACTCTTGTCTTACTTAAATTTATATCAATGTTAAATTTATATTTTACTTATATAAACTTCTCAGTTAAACTTATATTAAACTTTTATCACATTCCTACTTCACCTTTTTGACTTGACTGTCTAATACTGTTTAAAATACACCCAAGAGTGAACCTATTTCTTAGTCTAAAATGATACATATAATCATTATTTACTCATTTCAATTCCATTTTTCCTGGTCCTGTCTTTAAAATCCCAGTTCTGACCATCATCACTTATTAGTGCCTATAATCCTGATACAAGTCATCATTCTTCTTTAGTTAAGATTTTTGAAATTCATTTTAAGTTTTTATCTTTACTCAATTTTCCCCCTTGTAGACTATTTTCATAACATTATATTTCATATATTCTGTATTATCTTTTAATTTCAGTTAAACCAGAAACCATCTCACTTTGGCTTAAAGAAACTTAATTATCATGTTCTGGTTTCCTCTCTGACTTTTTCATTTGTGATTTTTTTTTCCCTTTCTGCTGCACCCATACTGATCTGTTTTCTGTTCATTGAATACATCAAGCACTTCTGCCTTAGGGCATTTGAATTTGCCATTCCCTCTGACCGGAATGCTTTCCCTCCATACTTTTTCAATCAGGAATGCTTCAGTTACTAGTCGAAAATTTTACCCTGCCTCCCACACAGATCATTCCAGTCTTGTATCTTACTTCATTTAGCTTTAAAAGTATGTATTAGTTTTCTATCATTGCCATAACAATTACCATAATCTTGCTGACGTAAAACACAAATTATTACGTTTTGGTTTTATAAGTAAGAAAGTTAGCACTGCTTCATTTGACTAAGATCACAGTACTGTCTGGGCTGTGGTCCTTTGCAAAGGTTTTAGGGGAGGACCTACTTTCTTGATCATTTGGTTTGTTGGCAAAATTCAGTTCATAGTCCTCATAGGAACTAGGACCCCCTGTTTCTTGCTGGCTGTTACAGGAGGGCTATCCTCAGTTTCTTATAGGTGCCATATTGTTTGATTCATAGCTTCATTTCTCCATTTTCAAAGCCAGAAAATTTGGGCTGAGTTCTCACCTGGAATCTCTTACATTATTTTTCTGACCACAGCCTGGACAATTTTACTGTTATTTGCTGTTGTTGCTGCTGCTGCTGTTGTTGTTGTCTGGCTTTCTTTTAACAATTTTTTTTTTTTTTTTTTTGAGACGGAGTCTCGCTCTGTCGCCCAGGCTGGAGCGCAGTGGCGCAATCTGGGCTCACTGCAAGCTCCGCCCCCCCGGGTTCACGCCATTCTCCTCTCGGCCTCCGGAGTAGCCGGGACTACAGGCGCCCGCCACCACCCCCTGTTAATTTTTTGTAGTTTCGGTAGAGACGGGGTTTCACCGTGTTAGCCAGGATGGTCTCGATCTCCTCACCTCGTGATCCGCCTGCCTCGGCCTCCCAAAGTGCTGGGATTACAGGCGTGAGCCAGCACGCCCGGCCTCTTTTAACTTTTAAATTCAAGGGTACAAGTTCAGGTTTGTTACCTAGGTAAACTTGTGTCATGGGGGTTGGTTGTACACATTATTTCATCACCCGGGAATTAAGCCTAGTATCCATTAGTTATTTTTCCTGATCCTCTCCCCACTTTCAACCTCCACCCTCCAAAAGGCCCTAATATATGTTGTTCCTCTCTATGTGTCCATGGATTCTCATCATTTACTTCACACTTACTAGTGAGAACATGTGGTATTTTCTGTTTCCGAAATTTCACTGTGTTTAAGAAAGCTTGTGATTAGACTGAGCCTACCTGAATACTTAGGAATATTTCCCCTTCTCACAGGAGTTTAAAGCATTTGCAAAATATGCTTTGTCATGTAAGATAACATTGAATTGTATCGGTTCAGGGGACAGAGTGTGTACACCTTTTAGGAGACTATTAATATATCCACAAAACACTACCTTACTTATTATTTCTAAATTTCTTTATACTGTTTCCTCTCACTGCACTCAACTCTTAAGGTGAAATAAATATTTTCTGACTACCTATTTCTCACTATTATATTTCAAACACCTACAATAATAAATGGTTTGAATACATGAATACAATAAATAGATAAGTAGATTTTATTTTGAAAATTTCAGTTGAATGCATGTAAAACAAACCAAAATTAATTTATGCTGATTTCTAGCAAAGACATTATTATAAAATCTTTCTTGTGTATTATTAACATTCTATTCAGTATCAATTTCATAGGTGCACATAAAATTTTTTTAAATGTTGACAGATTCAAGATTTCTCTTTGATGAGATATTTTAATTATGTTAAGGCAAAATAGGACTGAGCTTTAATGAACAATTGGTGAAAGAGTAAATTTATTTATTGAGCAATATAAAAAGATTGTTCAAACAATTCTGGAAAATAGATCAAAGACATTTGCGTCTAAATGTAGATGAAAAAAATTATTTATCCATTCCCGTTTGCAATATCATAAAACTGCAGGTAACAAATAGCAGGTATCTTAGTCTGAGTATGTAAATTACTTCTAATGCATTCTTCTATCTCCGAGAAGAGCCACATTACCTGAGGCATCTAGTGGGTACCAAAAACAGTCAGTGTTTGAGCTGAACTGTGGATTACTAATTCTCTATTCTATTTGGCTTTCATATTTAATTCTTGAAATATATTTAAAATACACTTGGTAGATATATTTTAATTTCCTACCATCTATTAGCCTTAATTAGTAATAAGGATTTTGAAAGACGATTATTGCAGTTAAGAGGTTTTAGATAATTAGATTTAGTCTTCTCAAATATGTCCCAGTTTTCTCTTTTTGAACTGGTGGGAAACATTATCTCATTTTCAATGCTTTCTGAGTGGAGTGTGTGTGTGTGTGTGTGTGTGTGTGTGTGTGAAAGAGAGAGAGACAGAGAGAGAGAGAAGGGGGGATAATAATTTTAAGAAAATAAAAATATAAATTTAAAAAATAGAATAATTCACCATTTGACAATTTCTGATACTAAATGAAAATATCCAATGAATAAATGTTGGATTGCCATAATATAATGGGAAAATTTGTGTATTTGGTCACAGTCTTGAACAATTTTTAATATTAGATAAAATAATCTTTAGAAATGAAAACTCTAAATATGATACAAAATCATAAAATTTATACTGATATACTCTAATGGATATTTGCTTTTTGCTTTTAGAGCATCAGTGCTATTTTTGTCAATGATTTTCCTAAGATAATTCAACAGTTTTTTTCTTCTGACTCTTCAAGTTCTATTCCTTTGAGTTTCCATCTTAAATGTGAATCATCTCTAGAGTATACTAGAAGAACCGAGAAAATCATGCCTCTAATTCTGTTGGCCACAGGGATTGTTTCAAGCACAGGCATATCGCTGAGAATGCTGGTTTTTATCCTGAAAAGATAAAGCTCAGTTGTTTCTGGCAGCAATTTTCTGGTTAGGAGGGAAAAAATAATAATTGGTGGAGTCAGTGCAGTGCAGCAGCTGCAGCTCTGAAATAAGGAGAGTTAACTTTGCAACTTGCGGTTCCCAATCACTGCAACCCTTTCATTACCTCACTTTCAAATATTTCACTGTCTTAGCCTTCAGTTTAGTCCTTCAAGTTCTCCACCTCCAAACTGCTTTGACCCTACCCAGACGTACAAACCTTTGTTGCTGCTAAATTTTCAAATCCACTTATTTCTCATCCCTCTGATGCTTTTTTATTTTTCATTTATAGGTTAAATTCCATGAGCCAGCATTATAACCATTCCCTTGAATAAACCTCTTAACTCTGCTTGTCCTTACTACAAATCAAGGCTTCCTAACCATGCAGAACAATGTCTGGCACATAGAAGGCATTCAGAAAGATTTTGATGAATGAATTGACCCCATGTTTGAATAATTTCAGGAATTTGCAATATGTAAGTGTGTTTCTAAGTCCCCTCCCCTCTTTTATCAGAATAAGGAAAATAGAAAATAAGATGGGAAAAGAATCTATGTCTTCATACAACACATTCCTGACAAAAGATGTAGCTCAGAACTCAAGCCACTTCACTCCCAGTTCATCGCTCTATTTTTCCCAATTTCCTAGTTGTCTGAACAACCTAATGTATTTTCTACCAGACAGCTTTGAACCTTATTTAATGACCTCCCTTCCACTACAATAGTTGAAAAAAGATATGCATATCAAGAAATACTTCAATTTTTAATTTATAAACAGAACTACCCCCAATTTTAAGATGCTTATATAGTATAAGCCATGCAGACAGATTCATTGTAATAACAGATTTATTTATATATGCAAATCATTAAAATAATGTAATTTTTATCAACTGAGAGATGATTGAGGAGACTAATATTGACAATCTTTAAAGTATTTTGATCTTGTCCTAAAATGAAGATATTGGATCCATAAGGCTCTGCTTTTGACAGGGTTGGAAATGAAACTAGGATTATGTTATATTCATTGATTTTTAGTTAAAGATTAATGAGCAATAAAATTGTATTGAAGTATTGTTTCTGCAACAAAATCGTTCAGTACACTGTTTAAAGTAAACTATTTAAATCAAGGCTATTTTTAAGAATTAGATGAGTTAGTAACAATTATCTTTTTCATTTGTTAATTTAAATAATATAAATGAAGCACATTAGGGAAGGTTGTTGGTATTTTTTGCTTATTTTTGTTTGTTTATTGTAAATATTGGATAAGCTATTTTGAAAGTGAATCTTTAAACCTAAAAGAATCAGAATTACCATATCATAAGAAGGTCAGACTGGAAGTAGAAAATTTCACTATAAATCTAATCTCCAATTAGCCAGACACTAGGAGATGTACAAATGCCTGTGTACTCCAAACTAAATAGGAAATGGACATGTCATTAACACTTATATGCTAGAGTCATAACTGTTACTCACTTATCACCTGCTTATGTATGTTACAATAAGTTATGTTATTATATTGTTTTGTTACTTTTCTTTACCTCAAAAGGAAGAGAATTGGGAAAACATGTACCTCAGTTAAGGTACATACTTTTCATCCTTCCTTTCTTTTATTTCTTTAATGTTTACTTCATTCATACATTTCATTTTTCTTACCCCCATCACTTCACAGGCACTCTAATATGTTTAGTATATATTCTTAAGTTTTATATCTTTTGTAATTGTGTGTGTGTGTGTGTGTGTATAAATGACAGGGTCTTGATCTACTGTCAAGGCCTGAGTACAGTAGCATGATCATAGCTTTCTGCACCCTCAACCTCCTGGGCCCTAGTGATTCTCCTGTCTCAGACTCCCAAGTAGCTGGGACTACATAGGTGTGCACCATGTCACTCAGCTAATTCTTTTTTGTATTTTTTGTAGAGATGGGGTCTCACTACATTGCCAAGGGTGGTCTTGAACTCCTGGGCTCAAGCAATCCTCCTGCCTCCACCTTCCAAAGTTCTGGGATTAAAGGCAGGAGCCATTGTGCCTGAATGGGGTATATATTTTTTTAAATGCACACACGACTTAACAATATAAAACATGTTTCTTTTTTTGTAATACATAAAAGGAGTTATATTAAGTATTTACACTAATTTATTTCTTTTGACTCCTGTATTGCATTTATAGGGTGTATCTTCTATTTCTCTCTTTCATCAGAAATAAACAATTCATGGCCAGGCGCTATGGCTCACACCTGTAATCCCAGCACTTTGGGAGGCTGAGGTGGGTGGATCACTTGAGGTCAGGAGTTCAAGACCAGCCTGGCCAACATGCTAAAATCCTGTCTCTACTAAAAATACAAGAATTAGCCGAGCATGATTGTAACTGCCTGTAATCCCAGCTACTCGGGAGGCTGAGACAGGAGAATTGCTTGAACCTGGGAGGCAGAGGTTGCAGTGAGCCAAGATCACACCATTGCACTCCAGCGTGGGCAACAGAGCAAGACTATGTCTCAAAAAAAAAAAAAAAAAAAAAGAAAAGAAAAAATTAAACTAAATTAAAAAAAGAAATAAACAATTGGACACTCTCCAAATCCCATTACAACAAGAATGCTGAAATGAACTTCCGGCACATTTTATCTTACAGAGCTCTACAAGAATTTCTCTGGTCTATATACGCAGAAAAACATTCCTGAATCACAGGATTTATTATAACAGAGGATGTCAGGTTACTCCCTATTTTGAATTCACCAGATGAATTTCTACTAGCAGTGCAGAGTTCACTTCATTTCCACAGAAAGTTCTACTCAACATTTTTATCGTTGAAGATCACATAGACATAATATAGTGGCATATTTTTATATTCACTGACTAATTAGCTATGATTTGTGTAACTTGTATGGAATTTATTTAAGTTTTATCCTCCATTAATTATTTATACCTTTCCTCCATTTTTCTACTGTATTTCCTGTTTCATTTCTTAGTGATTTGCAAGAGCTCATATATACATATACACATACATTAGAATTTAGCCTACTGTAGTTTCTGAGTTTGTATATAACTTTTACTAAACTTCTATATGGTATGTATACAATCCTATATGTCAGTTCTTCATATGATGTTTTATGCTTTAGAAATACTTTTAAATGGCTAGGCACAGTGTTTCACACCTGTAATCCCAGCACTTTGGGAGGCCAAGGCAGGCAGATCACCTGAGGTCAGGAGTTCCAGACCAGCCTGGCCAACAGGGTGAAAGCCTATCTCTACCAAAAATACAAAAATTAGCTGGGTGTGGTGGCGGGTGCTACTCAGGACACTGAGGCAAAAGAACTGCTTGAACCTGGGAGGCGGAGGTTGTAGTGAGCCAAGGTTGTGCCACTGCACTCCAGCCTGGGAGACAAGAGTGAAGCTCCGTCAAAAAAAAAAAAAAAAAAAAAAAAGAGAGAGAGAGAGAAAGAAAGAAAGGGAGAAAGAATCTTTAATAATTATACCCCGATATACGGCTTATATTTTGCTCACTTTTAAGGCTAGAGAACCTGAAGTCTACCTTTGGAGATACTGTAGACATCCTCATTTATTCTATTGCATGGAATGGGCCAACTTGTTGCTTACTTATTGATATGTTTTCCCCATATTTGTAATAGAACAAATCTAAATGGATAGAAATAGATATCTGAGCTTTCTATTCATTCTCCTTGTTGGTGGATTTACCCTTTTACAAATGTTTTAGTAGGTTCACATTTTTAAATATCCTCTCCTTGGCTCTACTTCAAAGTAACAATTACAAATTAAAATACATATTAAATAATTTTTGGATACTTTTGAAATTAATAAACGTCTTTAAAATCTTGAATCTTGATTTCACCAGGAAATAGTGTGCTTTATAGAACTTGTTTTTTGTGTTTTTGTTTTTGTTTTAGAGAGTCTCATGGTGTTTTCCAGGCTGGAGTGCAGTGCCACAATTTCAGCTCAATGGAACCGCCACCTCCCGGGTTCAAGCGATTCTCGTGCCTCAGCTTCCCAAGTAGCTGAGACTACAGATGGGTGCCAACCATGTTTGGCTAAATTTTGCATTTTTCGTAGAGATGGGGTTTCGCCGTGTTGGCCAGGTTGGTCTTGAACTCTTGCCCTCAAGTAATCTACCCACCTTGGCCTCCCAAACTGTTGAGATTACAGGCATGAGCCACCATGCCCAGACCTAGAACTATTAATGCTGACCTTCACTTATGATCTTTAGAAAAGATTTAACATTCTCTTGATGCTAATGTACATTAAATATATTCATGTGCAATTTATAGTTTTTGGTGATGGCTTAAATTGTCTTATGTGTTAGTAACTTTTTAGTTGATTATTGTTCTTGAAAACAAATCCAATATGTTATTTTTGTGAATCAATTTGCATATTCAGAATATTTCCAAACTTACTATTTCTAATTGTTTTAGATTAGAATGAAATCAATTTTTCCTATTATCCATAACTAGAGATAATTTTATTGCCTTTATTTTTATCTTGACATCGCTTTTCTATTGTCCCACAATGCTGGATGGACTCTAGTGCCATGGGAAGAGTTAAAGATGATATTAGCTATCCTTTATTGTCTCCATTTTGGAAAATGTAGGTACAATTTCTCCCTCTACAACTTAAATTGCTTCATATAGCTGTGTTAGTAAAGTTTTTCACATTAAGAAAGTTTCCTTCTAGCCTTAATTCACTAAAGGCTTTTTGCCTCACATTCTCATCAGTGTTTTATATTTTCATACTCCTACTTTTTTGCCATATTTTTCAGTATTAAATTATATATAATTGCAGTTTACTAATAATTACACAGATTGCTACTAGCTACTAATAAGCCAACATGATTCTTATTTCTTCAAATAACAGTGCAGGCCTTTGTTTGTTTATTTATATATTTGCTTGTCCTTTTTTCTTTTATTGTTCAGGGTGCCATACACAATCTATTGCTACTTTTTTTTTTTTTTTTGATGGAGTCTTGCTCTGTTGCCAGGTTGGAGTGCAGTGGCACCATCTTGGTTCAGTGCAACCTCTGCCTCCTGGGTTCAAGCAATTCTTTTGCCTCGCCTACTAAGTAGCTGGGACTAGAGGTACACACCACCATGCCCAGCTAATTTTTGTATTTTTAGTAGAGACGGGGTTTCATCACGTTGACCAGGATGGTCTCCATCTCTTGACTTCATGATCCGCCCACCTCAACCTCCCAAAGTACTGGGATTACAGGCGCAAGCCACCACGCCTGGCCTATTGCTATTATTATTTTGTGACGTATGTGTCTTTCACATATTTTTTTCCCAGTTTGTGTCTTTCTTTTCATACCTTTTGTGTCTTCTCTTTATCAACAAATATCCTTAAATTTCAGTTAGCTAAAATTTTATTTTAAATATTTTTGTTACCCATTTGAACTTTATTTTTTGTTGTTAAAGTAATATCTTCTTCTACCAAGCATGTGAAAATATTCTCTGAACTTCCCTTCAAACTGTTTTATAGTATGTTTTCAGTAAATTTTTTAATCGACTTCAAAAAATAATATCTGGAAATGATTTTGTGTGTGGTACGATGTTAAGATCCAGTTTTATTTTTGATCACATAAAGAATTTTAGCATTGGCCAGGCGTGGTATTTCACTCCTGTAATCTCAGCATTTTGGGAGGCCGAGGCGGGCAGATCACGAGGTCAGAAGATCGAGACCATTCTGGCTAACACGGTGAAACCCCGTCTCCACTAAAAATACAAAAATTAGCTGGGCGCAGTAGCACGTGCCTGTAGTCCCAGCTACTTGGGAGCCTGAGGCAGGAGAATCGCTGGAACCTGGGAGGTGGAGGTTGCTGTGAGCTGAGATCGTGCCACTGCACTCCAGCCTGGTAACAGAGCGAGACTCCGTCTCAAAGAAAAAAAAAAAAGAATTTTAGCATTAACGTTTATGGAAACATGCATAGTTTTCTATCCCTCAATGCCTATAGATATACCTTAGGAAAGTTAACACCCTACCCACCCCACCCCTGGCCTCCTCATTCCCACACACTTATCTTTACATTAGCTGATCTATAAGGCGGACACTGTAGAATTCAGATTCCCGCCCAGTGGTGTGGCAGACCATGCTCTTGCATAAAAACAAATTGGTTAAATCAAAGCCACTAGCTATGGGGTTGATCAGCCTCAGGCTTTGAAGCTGTTCTACTGTGAATGAAATCAAACAGGAAATAAGAGGGTAATGTGTAAGTAAATTATACCTGCTATTCTCCTTTCAGTGGACAACTCCAGGTTGTTTGTCCATGGAGCCAGTCTACATGAGTCTATAGATGTATCCGCTAGACAAACTGCTGTGATTTTTTTAGGTCTCATGGTAAAGCAGTAGCCAGGAGAGTAATGCTTCATCATGCAGTTCTTTCCAGTTTTACCCTTATCACATCCCTATTATCTTATTGTCATTGCCCTAGGATTTTAAGAGTCAAATAAAGAATTGACATTTATTCTATGTGTAAGGTTTGTCTTTTTAGAAACTAAAGCTCAGAAAATTGCTAGCAGGTATTGTTTCAGAAAATAAGCCTTTGGAATGAGATTGTAAAATTGGATTACTCACCTGACTTAAGACAACAATGAACCCAGTAATATGAGTCTGAGATGATAATAGCTTCTGGAAATTGTCATATCACAATTACTTAAGATTACTCAATGAGTAATTGAGATGAAATACATGTAGAAGGTAAATTATTGGGTAATTAATGTAACGTTTAATCACTATGGGCAACAATAAACATAATTATGATTGTGGGGGTAGGATTGATATTACTGTATACTTTGTAAAAATTACCTAATAGCCTTAGGGCAGTTCTTGCCAATGCAATGAATGATTTCAAACCAGAAGACCTCCATAGCAACCTTAAATTAGTCTTATTCCTTGTAGTCACATGATTGACAGTGCTGAAAAAAAAATGTGCTTCTAGTCTTGGCAAAGCTTCAAAGAAAATCTTAAATGTGCATTACTGATTAGTCTTCTATTATAAAATGAAGGAGTGATTAAAAGAGAAGGCATCTGAGACTTGAGGAGGAAAAATATAGGTAGCTGCACTTGAAAAACGTGATCCTCTTCATACTATTAAGATTTTTAGAAAGCAGAAGTGATCATTTTCACTAGCCAAGACGATAAAATGCACAAAAGTTAAGCAAGTCCATCACAAGGTAACACTTATTTCCTTCAAGACCAGCCCCAAACATCTTTTATCCATCTTTAGGCTGGGAAGCCAAGTTTCTATATGGCCCAGGTTGAGAAGCACAAGCTTACACCAGGACTAACATTCCCATTTGCTGATAGATCTTCAGTACCTGGTCATATTGCGCTCTAGGAAACAAGATACCATGTGTAAGGGTTGTTCTCAAGGCGGTGTACAAAGAAGGAAGTACAGAATACAAACCTGGGTAAAGAGAATTCATTAATGTGGGGATATTTAGCCATAACACATGACTTAATATTTGACAAGGGTACCTGGAGTTCAATATATATATATTTTTTTAATTAGGAAGGTATCTTCAATGTTGAGATTAAAAATAACTTAAAATAAATTGAGTACAGATGCTAGAACTTTTTTGTTAGAGTGTCAAACATTGCTGGGAAGACTTATGGAGACTGGAATGGCTAACATGTATTTATTAAATATATACTGAGAATTGTTGGATAAATATAATGAAAAACAGAGTATTTTTCCAATGCAGATATCCTCTCCACAAAGGTAGTAGAGAAATAAAACATTTACTACTGAATAAGCTAAAATGTAATGCAATGTGTATCACAGGGAATCTAGTAAATGATGGCAAAATGAGAAAAAAAAAAAAAAAAAAAAAAACCTCACGTTTATTATTTATCTAGGCAGACACAATCCACTACATACATGTTATAAACTATAATTAGTCTTCAATAAGAGGACGTCACAACACCGTTTGTCACACATCATCTATCTTAACTTGACCTGGGAATTTGGGAGATCAACTGTGATTAGCTAAGTGGCTTCATCCAGAGGAGAGAAAAACTTACAGCTCTTTAACAGGAAGAAATTTTGCAGCTTGAAGCAAGGAGTCTACCAAATATTGGACTACTATTTTTCTACAGAAACTGGAACATAGGGGTTCTATCTTCCTTGATGTTTATATTTCAAAGAGATGGCTCCCAGGTCCTTGAGAAAGACATTCGTAGGTTATAAAGCTGAAAGGCCTATCTAGTTTAGAAAAGGAGATATATACATTTCAAAGGAGGAGAAAGTACTTGTAATTATACGTTTTCTAAATTAAATACTCAAAGAAAAAGGAGAGGAGGAAAATATCTTTCCTGAGAATTAAGGCTCTTACTTTTAATTGGTATTTGTCCTTAGAGAAACCAGTATGCAATTATATTTCTAAGAGTTGCCAGAAGGCTTCCATCCCCTTAGGCAGTAAGAAATTTACTGGAGAAAAGTCACTCAGTATTCTGGATAACTTGTAATGGCTGTTTGGGGGGGTTTTTTTGGTTGTCATTTTTAAAAGATTTTTATTTTCGTAGTTCGATGTAAACAGAAGATATTGGGGAAGAAAATGGGCTCTGTAAAATGAATAGATCACAGAATTTCAGAATGGCAAGATACAAGAAATGACACTTAGTCAGAGTGAAGTATGGGTAATTATCACAATGTGATATGAATGTTCCTCACTCAAATATTTCCTCAAATTGGTCGCTCTCTAGGGTAACTGTACATGGGAAGGGTGAATAAAAGAATATTTGAGGTCTACTAGTTATGGGTTTCTCACTAGGGGACACCAAGTGCTATCCAGGTCCTGTAGTTAAAGTAGAGGGCTCAAGAAGAAAAATGTTAAAAATGAAATTATGATTTTAGTTCATTTCACATAGCATCCACACATTTTAATGATACACCTTGTCATTATTTCCCCAGTTTACTAAAATAAAGCTGAGCTAGAAATGCCTAACACAAATAAAGCCCTCACAACCCTACAGAGGGTCCTGTTAACAATGGAGTGTATCATTTTCTATTATAGTTTTGGGAACTGGGCTCCTGTGAAGAGGACACATTTTCTTTTGTCCTGTCACTACTGTCAGAGGGTAGAATCAATCTGAACTGTAAGTAAACTACATCTAGGCTTTATTGCAGTTTTATTTATTTTGGGCCCACCCCTGGTGTCAAACATTTTGAGGACAGGAACATGACTCTGATCTCAGCAGGGCTTGGAGCCTAAGTCCTGGTGAAATCCTGAATATCTCTTGAGGCTTCATAGCAGAAATGCAGGCTTTGCACATTTTGGGAAACTTCCCCCTGCTTCATAGACTGCATGACAATTTTTGTACATTCGGGACGTTCTCTTTGCTCTTCAGTCCCACCCTCAGTATTCTGTATCTCCAGAGTTCCCTCTCTGCTTTCTTGCCCAAACCCCGGACTTCAGAAAGTAGCTGTAGTGCACTTGGGAAAACCCCTGTGCTTCAGCAGCACAGGAGGATGATCAGCTTCCCACAATGACTCCAAGCCATTGTTCTTCTGCACTGTACTCAATTAAGCCCCATGGATAGGTGTTTGCAGGTGCAATCAGATGCATTCTGTGCCTGTGAAACTTGGGATTGTTATCTGTCATGCTGCGTCCTATACAACCAGTAAAGCTGATTAAAATTAGCACATTTTCCATGTTCCCCATCTACAGTAACTTTTTCCTCTTCCCACCACTCTTAGAAGGATGAAAGGAGCTGTGAGTCACTCCCCCTCACTCATCGATCATAGCCCTTCGGGTGTATAAGCATTAAAGGAAGCCATAAGAACACTGTTTCTTTTTGCAGTGATATTGGTTACAATTTGGAGCCAATGTTTTCAAATCTGTGCACAATATACAAGTATTTCCCAGGACAAGATACTCAGAAAATGTAAATAAGATGAATGATGCCTTTATTTTGAGGAGATAAATCCATTTTCCTCTGTTACACATCTATCTTTCTAACACTGCTAAAATATCCACTACCTTTTCTTTTCCAGGAACTAATGGTAGGTTTTCAAAGCAGTGCATGAAAATCATGGCCTGGGGAGCATGTAATGATCAATGTTTATAGCATAGGCTTAGAAATTAAATAAACTCTGAGGCAAGACTGTGAATAAGAACTTTCCTCTTTGTCAGGAAAAGGTAAATTGCTTCTGATATTTTCTACTCCCTAAATGAAGGAGAAAACTTTTGAGAGATGAATAGCTAGGTACAAGGGTTGGGCTGCGTCACCTCAGTAAAGACAGAATATGTAAAACAGCAGCAGCAATCATATTGAGAGGTGACAACGCGCTAGCAGCCCTCGCTCTCGGCGCCTCCTTGGCCTGCGCGTCCGCTCTGGCCGCTCTGGCCGCTCTGGAGGAGCCCTTCAGCAGGTTGCAGTGCTGTGGGGCCCCTCTCTGAGGCTGGCCAAGGCCGGAGCCGTCTCCCTCCGCTCGCGGGGAGGTGTGGAGGTAGAGGCACTGGTGGGAGCCGGCACTCTGCACCAATCAGCACTCTGTGTCTAGCTAAAGTTTGTAAACACGCCAATCAGCACTCTGTTAAAATGGACCAATCCGCTATCTGTAAAATGGCCCAATCAGCTTTCTGTAAAATGGACCAGTCAGCAGGATGTGGGTGGGGCCAGATAAGGGAATAAAAGCAGGACCCCCCCCCCCCCCCCCCAACTAGCAGTGGCAACCAGCTGTAGTTGCCTTGTCACGTGTGTAACCTTTGTTGTCTGGCTCTTTGCAATAAATCTTGCCGCTTCTGTCTTTTTGGGTCCGCCCTGCCTCTACGAGCTGTCTGTAACACTCACCTTGAAGGTCTGCAGCCTCACTCCTGAAGCCAGTGAGACCACGAACCCACCTGGAGGAACTAACAACTCTGGCCACCACCTTTATGAACTGTAACACTCACCGCAAAGGTCTGCAGCTTCACTCTTGAGGCCAACGAGACCACAAATCCACCAGAAGGAAGAAACTCCAGACACATCTGAACATCTGAAGGAACAAACTCTAGACACACCATCTTTAAGAACTGTAACACTCACCACGAGGGTCCACGGCTTCATTCTTGAAGTCAGCGATACCAAGAACCCACCAATTCACCATTCAACTAAGCTCCCAATTATCTTCAGTTATTCTATCTTCTCCAAATCCCAACATTTTCTTCGCAAGGTAAACAGAAATGTTAAATGGTTTATGATAAAAGTAAATAATTTTGCATTTTTTTCAGGTCCCTGTTGGTGGAATAAATGTTAAAATCACCCCCGAGACAGCATAATGCTCCGGGGTTTTAAATTTGGAGAGGAGTGGAAAGTCTAGTTTATTTCATTTGGCTCTTCCTTAATAGATTTAAACTTCTTAGAGCAGGAAGCAAATGTGGTGATTTTTCCAATTTCTAAAATATATTTATTCCAATTGTCCACTCAAGAAATTAGTCCCAGTACGTATTTCTTTACTCAATAAAGTTCTACTGAGATATACATGGGCAAACATATTTGTAACCTGAAACCCATAAGCTACCACCATGATAACGGTGCCATTCCACATTCTATTCCTGAATATAACATGGAAAAGGTGTACAATTATTCATGATGAATTGGGATTAGCTTACTTTACCAAGTGTACAGTTACCTGGTAAATGGAGAGGTAACTTATATGTCAGTAGAAGTTAAAATGGTGACCTATTAAAGGTGTTTGTAATGTTATAGTGTAGTTCTTACTCCAGGGAACCCTATGGACCCATAAATGTTATGAATGGATTTAGACTAGAAGTTGAGATAGGGATAGAGATTGTGTTGCCTCAACTCAGGGAACTGTAAACCAGGCCTATAGAGTATGGACTTTTGAAATTATAAAAACCTAATCGTATAATGATGGAACTTGTACCTGATTATGTTTGTTGCAGGAAACCATAATTAATTAGTTATGTCTATGCAGTCTTGCAGATTATTCTATTCTGATTATAGGCATGACCTAGTAACTGTGAAGGTTACCTCTGGAGTTTAGTATTGATACTAGAATTTTGCCTCACCAGCATCTTATTATTCACATTGAAATCAGGCAGAATGTTTCATTGGCAGAATTTAATATCTAAATCGCTGGTGTTTAGAAAACAGCCAAAATAATATTTTAAAAAGATTCTTGTTTTCCTTTCCCTAAAACAATTTCTCACTGCCTGTTAAAATGATTAATTTCTTGCCGCATTCAGGAACTTATCTAAGTGGTAGTTGAACATAGTAAGCAATATAAATCCATTCCAACATCTCTATCATGAATAGACTTGGCATCTTACCTCTACATTATATCAAAAGATTTCTGACATCTCAAGTTTATTTAGTGTAGAATCCCATTTATTTAGGTTACTATCAACCCTTGCTGGGAACAGACTACTACCACGTTTGGTGAAACACATCAAATTTAAAATCTCTTGTAAATAAACTCATATTTCTAAATTCAATATATAAACTTACATTTCTCATTCTCTTGCCTAGCACCATAGGAATACATTTTTACACATTTACCCATTTTCTTTATAGACATAATAGCAAAACATCTATCATTTTAGTGTATGAGCCTCCTTATCCCATATATGATTTTACAATTTGTCTTGTTCTGAATTTGTGGACAATGAGAGGTAGAGTAGAGTATAAAGAGAACACTATTTCTGTCAGGATAACTAATATTAAAAAAAAGACAACAAGGGTTGGTAAGGATGTGGATAAATTAGAACCTTTGCACACTGTTGTTAGAAATGCAAAATGGTACAGCCACTAGAAAAAACAGTATGGAGGTTCCTTAAAAATTAAAAATAGAACTACCATATGATCCAGCAATCTCACTTTTGGGTACTTATCCAAAATAACTGAAATCAGACTCTCAAAGAAATATTAGTACTCCAGTGTTCATTGTGGCACTATTCATAAGAGTCAACACATGGAGAAATAATGTAAATGTTCATGGGTAGTTGACTAGATAAAGTAAATGTGGTATGTACTTAAAATAGAATGCTATTCAGCATCAAAAAAAAATAAATTCTACAATAAGTGAAAACATAGATAAACCTTGAGGATATTATTCTAAGTGAAATAATCCAGTCACAGAAAAACAAATAGTGCATGATTTCATTTATATAAGGTATCAAAAGTAGTCAAATTCAGAAAATCAAATAGACTGATGGTTACTAGGGACTAGGAGGTGGGGAGTAAGAGAAGTTATTAATCCAGAGGCATAAAGTTTCAATCAAGCAAAAAGAAAAGCTCTAGAGATTTGCTGTTCAACATTGTACCTATAATCAACAATAAGGTGTTGTACACTTGAAAGCTTGTTAAAAGTGTATATATCATTTGAAGTGTTCTTACCACAATGAATAAATGAAGAGAGAAAGAAATACACACACACACGCCCCACACAGATAGAGAGAGAGAGAATATGAGAGCATAGAATAGTCTTACCATTATTAGGCAACTTTCTCAGGGTCTTTAAGCAAAGCAGCAAAAGCTTTACTGAACAGAAGAGAAGAGATTGCTTCTTTTGGTGACCAATTTTTCATGTGTTTTGTAGTATCATTTTTTTCTTCAATATTCCTGGTCATTCTTAATTTCAACAAATTCCCAAAATTTTATAAAAAAGACTTAGAAGTCCTAAGAATTTTACTCTGCTTTATATATTAGGACTTTGCTGAATCAGATCATGCATTTGATTTTCTGTTTTAGCAACACTCTGGCTGTAGGGCTATAGGAGTCTTGAGAGAATAGAACATCATTGAAATCTACATTTTGTTTTTTTTTCTTTCTTTTTTTTTTTTTCTTTTCTGAGATGGAGTTTCGCTTGTTGCCCAGGCTGGAGTGCAATGGCATAATCTCAACTCACTGCAACCTCCACCTCCCAGGTTCAAGCAATTCTCCTGTCTCAGCCTCCCGAGTAGCTGGGATTACAGGCATGTGCCACCATGCCCAGCTAATTTTGTATTTTTATTAGAGACAGGGTTTCTCCATGTTGGTCAGGCTGGTCTTGAACTCCCTCAGGGGATCCGCCTGCCTCAACCTCCCAAAGTGCTGGAATTACAGGCATGAGCCACCGCAACTGGCCAAAATCTCAATTTTCTATAATTGTGTCTTGAGCCAAGAATTTAAAACCCGGGTTTCATATTTTATCAATAAAGTTATCTGCAATCTGAAGTAGCCCTTAGTTTGTCACCACCTTGCCTTCCATAGGCACTATGAACAAACATGGTAACTATGAATACATTCACCACTCTATGCTCTTGACTCCCAGTGTCCTGTCCTATAGTGTTGCATTTGCATCAGATCGGATAAGAAATCTAGTAAGTATATTCTAGGATATGTTATTTTTCCTAGAACACACACTTTTTTTGGTGTATGGGAGACCTGAGTTTTATTATTATTCAAATCAGTCTCCCTGAGCGTTTGGGGATCAGAGATTTTAAGGATAATTTTGTGGGTAGGGGGAAGCTAGTAAGTTGGGAGTGCTCATTGGTTGGGTCAGAGATAAAATTGTAGGAAGTTGAAGCTGTCTTCTTGTGCTGAGTCAGTTCCTGGGTGGGGGCTATGAGATCAGATGAGCCAGTTTATCTATCAAGTGCAAGGTCTGCGAAATATCTCAGACACTGATCTTAGGATTTATAATAGCGATGTTGTCCCCAGGAGCAATTTGGGGTGGGTCAGAAGCTTTTAGCTCCCTACTGCATGACTCTTAAACCATAACTGCTAATTTTGCGGCTAATTTGTTAGTCCTAAAAAGGCAGTCTAGTTCCCAGGCAAAAAGGAGGTTTGTTTTGGGAAAGGATTGTTTTTATCTCTGTTTTATTTTTATTTTTATTTTTTTTTTTGAGACTGAGTCTGGCTCTGTCGCCCAGGCTGGAGTGCGGTGGCCGGATCTCAGCTCACTGCAAGCTCCGCCTCCCGGGTTTACGCCATTCTCCTGCCTCAGCCTCCGGAGTAGCTGGGACCACAGGCGCCCGCCACCTCGCCCGGCTAGTTTTTTGTATTTTTTAGTAGAGACGGGGTTTCACCATGTTAGCCAGGATGGTCTCGATCTCCTGACCTTGTGATCCGCCCGTCTCAGCCTCCCAAAGTGCTGGGATTACAGGCTTGAGCCACCGCGCCCGGCCTTTATCTCTGTTTTAAACTGTAAACTAAGTTTCTCCCAAAGTTAGTTCAGCCTATGCCCAGGAATGAACATAGACAGCTTGTAGGTTAGAAGCGAAATAAAGTTGGGTTAGCTCTCTTTCACTGTCTCAATTATGATTTTACTATGGCAGTTTCAATCCCTCCCTTTGAGTTTTATAACACCTTAACTTTAAGATGTTGACTAAAGAATATGAAAAGTGGGCAAAGACCACTCTAACTTCTTCCTGCTAAGCAAGGTCATAGTGGGGGTAGGTGTTGACCCCAAGGTGAGAGGAGTGGAACCGCTTTGCAGCTGTCTGAGTGTACTCACACAGACAGTTCTGGGGTTCCAAGGCTAGCATGACAAAGGCATTAGTAGTATCATCTATAGTTTTAGTACAGCATTCAGGGTGCAGCGTGCTATAAGGTAAATAATGAGTTCTAGGACCAGGAGTGCAATTCCCAGTTTTAAAAGTAAAGATTTGAAAGCATTTGAAAGTTTGGGAACTTGTAGCCACAAAGAATTTAGGATTTAGCCTAAACGTCTGAAAAAAACACTCAAGAACAACTAACAACAGGTGTACTTCAACTGTTTTTGGTTTTTTTGAAGCAAAATTTTTCTCTCCCCAGTTGTCATTTTTATTAAAAATAAATCATAGTAGGTCAAATTTACTGGTAAAGTAAGTTTTAGTATTATTTTCCTCTTCCTGATTATTTGCATGAAATGCAGTAGGAATAATTATTTGCCATCTAGCTTCTTTCTAATATTGGCTTTGCTGAAACTTTGCTCTATAAGGAATCTCAGATTGTACTTTTTTAAAGCCTTGAAGCCCAGCCATGGATTTATCTTTCACTACAAATACCTGTGAATTCCTCACCTTGTTGGTCCCAAGATAATTTGGTACTTCTGGGCCTATCATATAGTGACATTCTTTACTTACCACAGGCCAGGAACCTTGTGCAGGGACTGGGTAGACAAAGTATAAGGCCAGATTTCCCAAAGGGGTTTTTATTGGCTCTTTAAGTCGACTATGATTCTTTAAAGAAAGCATGCCATTCTGGTCAGAGCCTTGGTTTAAAAACAGTTTCTCCTATTGTGTCCTGTTGTGAATGAAAATGAATTCTTATTGCACTAATGCTAATAACTATACTGCCATAAGTTGAGATTACTCCCAAATGGTTTCTAAATGCTGGAGAAATAAAGTAGAGAGAAAGAAATATGCCCTAAATTTATCTCCCAGGAGACTTTACTCACTTGCTAAAATATGCAAATAGCTAAAAAGAACTAAGTTTTTTGACTCTGAAAACAAAAGGATTAGCAATGTTTAATACATCAACTCTCCATGAGAGCCCCAGAGGTTTTTTTCCTTGATTCCAGTAACAACATTTTTAAAGTTATCAGAGAGCTGCATTCAAGAATACCCCATCAGATCCCTATCTCTGATTAAAAACTGGCTTTTGAGAAAGATCAAAGAAAGACAAAATTGCCTATGGATGACCTAGTGACATAAGTCTTAGGATAGATACCATTAAAGCTATAATTGACTAGGAATTTGGTACTTTTGTGGCATACAATTATTTTACATAACAATTAAAATTATTTATAATATATGCTAAATCATATTGGAATTACAGAAGTTTCCCATAATTTTGGAACATATGCTAATAGCATATTTATATAAATACAGCCCAAAGAAAGCAAAACACCATTTCATATTTGACAATGCTTCCTATATGAGTATACCAAATAAGCCGAGTATGTTATTTTTGGACTTTAGAAGACCTAATATCTAAAAGATTAATTATGTCAGAAAAATACATACTTTATTATTTGGTTTTGGAGAGTTTGTCAAATATCAAAGTTTTAAAACATTGAATATCACAAAATAGAATCCCAGGTAAACATAGGTCATTCATTTGGCCATAACAATAACTCCAAAATTTTAAAAGGGGAAGAACCTTTACTCTGATAGAGGAAATTTAGCATTCCAAACAACAAGGTCCAATTAAGATAGCATAAGGCCAACTGAATCCATCTCTTCTCTCTCTCCTCTCTTTTACACTGTCATTTACCCAAAGAGCAAACAAAAACCTTTCATTATCTTTTAGTATTACATAAAAATATTTTTTCAAAAGATAAAACCAAATTTCATGTTCTCATTAGTGCACCTTTAATGCTAAAACTAGTTTTTAATAAAATTTTATAAATCTAATTTTAATTAAATGTGTTGTTATTATAAACTTCTAGGAACCCTTTACAATTTTCTGTTAAACAGCAGATCAGTTTTCTTGGAGAACCCTGTTATTCAGACACATGGGCACAGATTCTGGCCCTGCGTCAGTGTGCTTTTATTTAAATGTTCAAACTATGGGGAAAAAAAGTAAATAATCACCTTCAAATCTTAGCCAACTTGCTCAGATCCACAGAACTTTCTTCGTAATACTAACCCTTCATGAACCCTTTTCAACTTGCTTAGATTTTCAGTTTTGTCCCACTATTCTTAGTTTAAGATAATTTTTAAAACGCTCTGAGCTAGACAAAATTACATTCTTTTTAACAAAAACCATATTCCCATGCTTCCTTATAATCTTTTACCAAAAACACATTCTACTTTCCTTACACACCTTGTATGTAAAACTGTTTCTCCAGTAGTTGCTGCTACATGTTACAATGTTAGTTTTTAGCAACTTTTATTCTTGGTGAAAAACCTGTTAAGTAAGTAATTTTAATTATGTACTAGGTGTGGAGCGTAGGACACTAGACCTAAGATCAAATAAGATCTGACTTTTTTCCATCATAGGTAGTGGACATGGCTAACTCCACATGTTCCCAGGGCTTATCTGGAATCTAATGGCTCCAAAGCAGGTAAGTTGAACAATTTTCAAAAGCCAAAGAAGTAGTTTATGACCTTAGAGCATTTTCAGCCCATTTTGTAATCAGCCCATCCGCCATGGCACTCTCATCTCTCAGTTGGGGGGTGGGGAGGTGGGGATGTTTCCATACTTTCCATGTAGCCAACAGCATGCTTCTCTGATCTAAGTATGTAAAGAGCTGAGTATCCCTCCATAACTGCCATTAGCCATCCCTTAACGTAAGGCTAAAAGCTCTCACATAATACAAAGTAATTTCTGGTATCTCCAAAAGTCAAAAAAATCAGGTAAGATAATGTAGAGTATAACAGAGCCTTGGATTTTGGGAAGTATTTATCTGCTTTCACTTCCTGGGGTTCCATGAGGAAAACGGAGGTTTTTCCCAGAACGGGGTTTATGGCGCCTCCTCTGTTTTTCCCCAGGAGTCCCAGGCTGTGGTAATTATCTTAGGTTTTCTCATATGGGCATCGAGTGGCAAGAAGAGAAAATAAAAAAAAACAATTCAGTTGACTGAGAAGAAAAAGACTTTTTTTCTTTCCTTTCAGAAATAAGAGAAAAAACATAAAGCCTTTTAAAATATGTGTATAGCTTAGATGCCTGCTTGTAATTAAGCTGATTGTAACTATAGAGTTCTTTTTTCTTAAAAAAAATCTTTTAAAATCTTTTATTACTAGACTGTATCCAGCAGAGCCAACATTTCTGGCTTTTTACTTCTACCCCAGGTAACCTCCCATGTGAAATTGTTAAGTTTTAACTAAGGTTATAACAACCATGGACACATAAAGTATCTCAAAGAGATGGTAAGCAGTTTTCCTTCCTTCCTTCTTTCCTTCCTTCCTTCCTTCCTTCCTTCCTTCCTTCCTTCCTTCCTTCCTTCCTTCCTCCCTCCCTCCCTCCCTCCCTCCCTCCCTCCCTCCCTCCCTCTCTCTCTCTCTCTCTTTCTTACAAGATTTAGAATCTCCCCAAGGGTAGTTCAGACAAAGAAACATTCAAGACATGGCGGGGGGCGGGGGGCGGAATCTCAGTAAATGACAAAGTTACACAAATAATAAACCAGAAAGGACTCATTCCTGAAGCAAAGAGTTGAACCCAGGCTGCCATTGTCAAAAGACAAAGCCTTGGCTGCTGAGTTAGAGCATTGAGCAGTTTCTATTGCTTCTCCCAGAAGAAGTCCAGTGCAGCCATTTTCAAGCTTGCAAAGGCTTGTAACTGCTGAGATGATTTTTACGGCTTACTATGACATGAACTCCTAATACCCATCATTTTGATGGTAGAGAACAAGAGAAAGTAGCCCCACATGATCACAAGGTTAAGCTGTTACAGACAGAAAACAAGACAGACAAATTTCATCTGGTGCTGGTTTTAGGGACCTGCAGCAAAGTTTGTAACTGACCAACCTGCTGGGCTGGCTTGAAAACAGGCTTATAGGAGTCCTAAACCTATGTTCTATCTTCTGATACCCCTCTGTAATAGTCCATTTCCATACTACTATAAAGAACTACCTGAAACTTGGTACTTTATAAAGGAAAGAGGTTTAATTGACTCACAGTTCAGCATGGCTCGGGAGGCCTCAGGAAATTTACAATCATGGTGGAAGGTGAACGGGAAGCAAAGCACCTGCTTCACAAGGTGACAGGAAGGAAAAATGCCAAAAGAAGGGTGAAGAGGCCGTTATAGAACCATCAGATCTTGTGAGAAATCATTCACTATCACCAGAGCAGCATAGGGGAAACAGCCCCCATGATTCAATTACCTACACCTGGTCTCTTCCTTAACACATGGGGATTACGGAGATTATGGGAGTTACAATTCAAGATGAGATCTGGGTGGGGACACAAATCCTAAGCATGTGTAATTCTGCCACTGGCCCCTCTCAAGTCTCATGTCCCTTTCACATTTCTAAACCAATAATGCCTCACCTATAGTCCTCTAGAGTTTTAATTAATCACAGCATTAATCTAAAATTCTAAGTCCAAAGTCTCATTCAAGACAAAGCAAGTCCCTTCTGCCTATGATCCTGTAAAATCAAAAGCAAGTTAGTTACATCTGAGATACAATGTGGGTACAGCATTGGGTAAATACATCTGCTCCAAATGGGAGAAGCTGACCAAAACAGTGAGGCTATGGGCCCTATGCAAATCCAAAATTCAGTGGGGCAGTCAAATCTTAAAGCTTCAAAATGATCTCCTTAGACTTAATATCTCACATCCAGGTTGTGCTGATGCAAGAGGTGGGTTCCCATGGTCTTGGGCATCTCCACCCCTGTGGCTTTGCAGGGTACAGCCCTTGTCCCTGGCTGCTTTCACAGGCTGGCATTGAGTGTCTGCAGCTCTTCCAGATGCATGATGGAAACTGTCGATTGATCTACCATTCTGGGGACTGGGGGATGGATGCTGGCTCTCTTCTTACAGCTCCACTAGGCAGTGCCCCAGCGTGGACTCTGTATGGTGGATTCAACCCCACATTTTCCTTTTGCACTGCCCTAGCAGAGTTTCTCCGTGAGAGCTCCACCCTGAAGCAAACTTATGCTTGGACATTGAGGCATTTCCATACATCCTGTGAAATTTAGGTGGAGGTTCCCAAACCTCAATTCTTGAGTTCTGTGCAACTGCAGGCCCAACACTACGTGTAAGCCACCAAGGCTTGGGGCTTGCACCCTCTGAAAAGTGGCCCTAGCTTACCTTGGCCCCTTTTAGCCACAGCTGGAGCTGAAGCAGCTGGGATGTGGGGCATCAAGTCCCCAAACTGCACAAAGCAGCAAGGCCCTAGGCAAAGCCCATCAAACCATGTTTCTCTCTTAGGCCTCTGATGGGAGAGGCTGCCATGAAGACCTCTGACATGCCTTGGAGACATTTTCCCCATTGTCTTGGTGATTAGCATTTGAATTTCTCCCCAGAAAATGTTTTTTGTCTTTTCTATTGCATTGTCAGTTTGCAAATTTTCCAAACCTTTATGCTCTGCTTCCCTTTTAAACATAAGTCCCAATTACAGATTATCTCACTCAGGTTAAAATTTCCACAGATCTCCAGGGCAGGGGCAAAATGCCACCAGTCTCTTTGCTAGAGCATGGCAATCGTCACCTTTGCTCCGGTTCCCAAAGAATTTCTCAGACCACTTCAGCCTAGATGTCATTGACTATATCACTATCAGCATTTTGGTCAAAGCCATTCAACAAGTCTCCAGGACCTTCCAAAATTTCCTACATTATGTTGTCTTCTTTTGAGCCCTTCAAGCTATTCCAGCCTCTGCCTATTACCCAGTTCCAAAGTTGCTTCCACATTTTTGGGTATCTGCATAGCAGTGCCCCACTGTCGGTATCAATTTACTATATTAGTCCATTTTCATAGGGTTATAAAGAACTGCCTCAGGCTGGGTAATTTATAAAGGAAAGAGGTTTAATTGACTCATAGTTCAGTATGTCTGGGGAGGCCTCAGAAAATTTACAATCATGGCAGAAGGCAAAGGGGAAGCAAGGCAACTTCTTCGCAAGGCAACAGGAAGGAGAATTGCCAAACAAACTGGGAAGAGCCCCTTACAAAACCATCAGGTTTTGTGAGACCTTATTCACTATCATGAGAACAGCATAGGGAAAAGGATCCCCAGGATTCAATAATCTATACCTGATCTCTCCCTTGACAGTGTGAGAATTGTGGGCATTATGGGGATTCACGATGAGATTTGATTGGGGACACAAAGACTAACCATATCATCCTCTCTCCATTACAGAACATCTTAGAAAGAAAAATTCTTATCATAAAGTACACCAGATTTGCTACAGCCTAACAGTAGTCTTACAAATCCTTTTTTCTATTAATTAAACCCTGGCTGAGGAGACAAACAGTGGGATTTACCATTTACACACACACACACACACACACACACAGAGAGAGAGAGGGAGAGATCAGAAACTTGGCTGGTAAGAATTTCCTACCCTTTTTGCCAGCATGCCGGGTTTCCAGGTTCCCTTTCTCTGCAGCTTCCAGAGTAACAGAGAGGCTTTTGATGATTCTGCTCACTGTGCCATAGCTGTGGGGATCAAGCTACTTTACAAAGGAAAATCATATTTTTCTGTTTTATGAAACCATAGAGAAAAGCTTCTCAATTTTTCCAGAAGCTGCCCAGCAGGTTGCATGGGGAATCAAATGAACATTTTCCATCTTAACTGAAGCAAAATACACATAACAAAACAGACAGTAGTTACCTTGCTCAGCACCCAACATTAACCTGGCAAGGCTCAAACTTTCTCCTGTTGGTCTCTGTTACTTTGATCCATGCAACATGGGGAGTGGTGACCTCTGACTGGGAATTCAGTGGATGGTCTCTGGGCAAGAGACAAACGGCAGAAGGTCACCTTGAGTCAGGACTGTTGAGCTGTCTTCAGCGCTCTCCAAAAGTGACCAGATAAATAAGAGAGATTCTCTGAGTTGGGCCTGCTAGACTTTCATCAGCAGTTCCTTCAGAGATCCCATCCATATATACAAATACACACACACAAAGATAAGAGAGACAGAAGATTTTCCAAACCAAGATCCCTGACCAAGAATTCCAAAACTATTCCAAAAACTATTTTTTCCAAACTAACCTCCTACTCTCCATCTGAGGAATCTGCCCCAAATCTTCCAGATTGGGGAGCTTTCCTGAGCCGAGACACTTTTCACTAATTAGGGAGAGCCAACTGAGACCCCCAAAGTAGCCAAACCAAGACCTCTAAGGAGCTGAACCAAAACCCCCAAAGGAGTCAAATGGAGACTCCAAAGGAACTGAACCAATTGGGAGAAGGAAAGGGGTATTAGCAGCACTCAGAATACTCACCAAATCGGACACCCCGTAATGGGGCTACAGTTACAGACATCCTGTTGTGGAGCTATAGGCAGACATCTCACTGTGAAGCTACAGTTATGACATATCCCCAGGACTACTTGTCTATTGCAATTAAATTTATGTACATTGGGTTGGCAGTGCCCCACTAGTAGAGCCAGTACCAGAGTCAACCCCCAGTCAAAGAGAACTAGGCAGTTGCTTGAGTTGGCCTCTGGATCCGTCACCAGAGGACAGCTACCAAACCACTGGCAAGTATGCACAGGGTGAATCCCAACGAGCCCCCAGATTTGTAACTGCCCAACGGGTTCACCTTGCTGCTTCCTAGAGAGCCAATTTATCAAAACGGGGGAATTGCAATAGAGAATAATTCATACAGGGCCAGCTATGCAGGGGACTGGAGTTTTATTATTACTCAGATCAGTCTCTGAACACCACACAATTTTAAATAATAAAAATGCAGTCTTTGATAGTTGAAGAAAGAAAATGCGTTCATTACTGGATATAAGTTGGTTCACAGAATCTTCTAAATAGCCCAAGAATCAAATTATGAAACTACATACTGCAACAACAGTTGTACAAAAGCCATTCTCCCCACATTTGGCATCTAGTTATTAGGTAACAAGAAAATTACTGTGACTGCTTTTGAACAACTGAACACCTCTGCCATCATGATTGCTAGAAAATTAATCTGCATTCAGTGACATCATATTTCATAATGCAGAAAATAAGCCCTAAGGGTGTATATCCAATTGGCATAATGTAGGTTACAGGGCTCCACTATAGCAAAGAAGACAAAAGATAAAAATTTACTTGTGAAACTCTAGGAAACCTGAACTAACAGTATGTGAAATTTTCAAAACTTAGAAATCGTTTCAATTTCTAATTGAAATTGAATTTCAACTTTGGGTAGCCTCAGTGAAACCCACTCTAATGTTCCTCATTGTTTGATTCATAACATTTTTATTTTCTTTCTATAATGATCGATAATTTTGGTCAGAGAAAAAGGATTGTGACCAATTAGCTGTCTTTAATCATTCTCTTCCATTGCCTTAGGTTTATGATATTATAATTTGAATGTGGAGGTAAAGCTTATATTTTTAACTACATATTAGTTTTCAAATACACATAACTTTAATTATCTATGTTGATATACACTGCTTGTAGTAGGATGCATAGAAACCAGACTGGAAATCACTAGAGACCATTTATTGTATTCTACTTTCAATATAGGGTCTCTATATATGCTAATACTTTGCAGTGTTCTAATAAATATATTTAGAAAGCTAGTAATTGAAATGTTTGATTTCAAATGATACTACCACAATATTACTGACATTTAAATTTCCCTTAACAATTCTGATGTTCAACTATCTGATTATTGATAAAATAACTTTTTAAATAAATAAAAATAATAATTCACACTGTAATTTCTTCACATTAAGAGACTCATATCTATACTTCCCTCAAGGCAATGTCAGAAATCTGGAAGACATCAAAATATTACAAGAATACTGCCAATGAATTTATAATTTTTTTTTAATTTTTATACAATTAATATAATGAAACTTATGAGAAATATAAATATAGCATTGGAATAATTTTTATTCCATTTAGCGTATATATGTGTGTGTGTGTGTATATATATGTATGTATAGATGGAGTCTTGCTCTGTTACCCAGGCTGGAGTGCAGTGGCACAATCTCGGCTCACTGCAACCTCCACCTCTTGGGTTTGAGCCATACTCCTGCCTCAGCCTCCCCAGTAGTTGGGATTACAGGTGCGTGCCACTATGCCCAGCTAATTTTTTGTATTTTTTAAGTAGAGACAGGGTTTCGCCATGTTGGCCAGGCTGGTCTTGAACTCCTGACCTTGTGATCTGCCCGCTTTGACCTCCCAAAGTGCTTGGATTACAGGCATGAGCCACTGTGCCCAGATTGCATTGAACATAGTTAATGCATATACATATTAATTCCTTTACTTTTTAATCTTCATCAAATATTTAAAAAGCTTCTCCTTACTATTCATACAATATTTGTGTGTGTATATATGTACATATAGTCACCTAATAACATTGAGTCCTTAGAGAATAGATAGTACTGCATTACGACCAGGGATAAAAAATATGACAATTCAGCAATAACAGTCACAATAATAATCGTCATCACAAAAACTAAACAGCAACTGAAAGAAAAGAGTCTTATCCTGAGGAACTTGTGCAATGCATGAGTAATGCAACATAATCTTTTTCTTTCCATATAGAAAGCAATTATATGCAAAGGGATACATATGCAGACATATGTATACATCTCTACATATATATACACACACACACACACACACACATAATCAATTTAGATTTTACACTGCAGGAGAGAATATGCCTAAGAGAATTATGGAAGCTGTAGTTGAAAAGAAAGATGAGTTTGGTCTTGGTGTTGAAATAGTTTACTCTGACAATAATATATAGGCTATATTAAAGGAATGTCCCAGAGAGCTGAAGTATGTATTACATCACATTTTGAAAATAACTGCCACTTTACTTTTCCAAGTTCTAAATTGATTACATATCTATTATATTATGGTCCAAAATAAAACTAAATTTATAAAAATCCTGATTGTAAATTGTGTTTTTCATTCCTATTTGAGAATGTCAAAAAACTAAAAATTTATATAATTAGGTATATATAGAAATATTTCTTTCAATTAGTTTAAAGTTTGAATGTTTATTAGTTGGTATAACTTCCACTTTAGTGCCTATTTTCTCTTGAAATGAACAGATCAACTTAGTCCTTTCCAATGGCATAAGCCCCATTGATTTTGATAAAAAGCTTTAGCTTTCAAAACCTGTACTATGAAGCAAACATTATGTTTTCTTCAGTCTTTAGAAAAAATAAGTAAACATAAATTAAGGGCAGAGACTGTGTCTTTGCAGTGTCCTTTTCCCCCCTCCCCTGTGGTATCCAACATATTATAGGTCTTTGATGAATGTTAAATCATGATGATGACAAAATCCTGAACTGTCTCATTCTTTAAATCATCAAACTATGAAATGTTATCATTCACACATGATGTTAAAATAGCTTTTTTAAAAACAGCACTTTTATATTTCCTTCGGTCATTTTGAAAAAGCAAAACAATTGGCATACATGACAGCTTCCCATCTATCTGTGTGTTTAATAAAGCCAAATGTGATGAAGACTAATGTACCATGCTGATGTTTGGAGAATTTCATTAATGTATTTCCAAGACTCTCATAACTCACTCACCTCTGTTGAGTTTATGAGCCATGGGTTTTGCACTAGCACATAAAATCAACTTTCCTCACACAATGCAGACACTAATAATATCAAAGATGTCACTTCTTCACATTTTGAACAAGGTGACTCATTTATTTCCTTCCTTCTTAATGTAATAAGACAATGGAGTCATTTAAATTAGTACTGAAATTAAGAACTTATGCAAAGTCACTAAGTGAGGGTACCATGTTTTTCATAATAAAAGCCTTTTTTTAAATCACAAAATTCAAAGTGGTACGACAAAGCAAGTTTTACCTTTGCCCAGAAATGTAAGTTATTAATAAACTCTTCTTATATCGATTATTATTCACTTTTACTGCTCCATGAAATATTTTAAAAACCCTCCAAGAGTATTGATGACATGCTAATAACAAATAGATAGTTATTTACTCATTAACCTCCAAATAGTAGTATAATCAGAATGTAAGGCTTACATTTATTAACTATGTAGCTTTCATCTGTATTTATAATTAGGTTGATTCAAATATAGATCTTAAGATTATTTTCATAGGCTATCTATCTCAACCCATTCTACAGCGTTTGAAAGTTTCACTTATATATAGCTTCTATCATAAACAAAATTATTAACTGTGTTTAATAGCTATAAATCAAGTTAATAAAGATGTGAATGAAAAAACAAAAAAGCAATGCCTACTTCTGGCTTCTGTCTACTTCTCTGACTTCTGGTAACAATCCCTTTTTTCTCTCTCCTTCCCCCATACACACCTCATTTACTCCTCTCCTGGCTCACTGGCCTTCATCGTTGCTTCATTATGTGAAATGCATTCTCTCTCAGATCTAATGTACTTTCTTCTCTTTTCTTTCATGGCTGCCTACTGGTGATCCTATAGGTCTCAGTGTATTTTATTATGATGCGCATGGAAGAAAATGAATTTCTCATCCACTCTCAAATACAGGGAATCAGTCAGTGGATTTTTGTGGATTTTGGCCCAAATAACATGAAGTAATAGAATTATTATTATTTTTTTTCCAAAAACAATGAGGCAGCAGTTTCTGTGTTGTTTCACCACTTAAAAAATGTTGTTGTAGTATTGGATAAGTCACTTACAATATCTTTCTCATCTGTGTAAATTTAATACTTATGTTATTGAACACACATTTTTAGACAAGCATTAGATATTGAATGTAAGAACTTACAGAGGTGTTCAACCTAGTATTTTTCCCGCTTCATATCCATGATGGTCTCCACAAGTATTCACATTGCCAAAAGGCCGAGTGGAAATGATTACGCAGTCAATAGACAAACAGTGCAGATACTTGCAGTGCAAAATACAAAAGCAGGTAGAGAAATTCCTAAATTGTCCACAATTTAGATTCCTATGATATATTTAACATATTTGTTTCTTTATTACAACTCCATAAAAACTATATTCCAATCAATACAGATATAAATGATAAAATTTCTCCGTAATTATTTTATTCATTATCGTGCAATAAATGTAGTGAATGCAGCAGTGTGAAAAATGCAGAAAATTGTTAGAGAAGTCATTAGAATCCAGAAAATGAAAAAAGGGAATTAAAAAGGCAGCCGTATTGACAT
Source organism: Papio anubis (assembly GCF_008728515.1). Taxonomy (NCBI): domain Eukaryota; kingdom Metazoa; phylum Chordata; class Mammalia; order Primates; family Cercopithecidae; genus Papio; species Papio anubis. Next base: position 63,311,970 of record NC_044990.1, on the reverse strand, counting down.
TTATTTTAGGCCTGTATGTATAGGATTCTCAAATCCTCTAGTGAAGGGAGAGTATAATCACTTTTTTGCAAATTGCCTTTCCATAGTATTCTTAACTTTATTGTGAGGTAAACTGAATATAGCTTAGCACAATACATTTGTGTGTATTCTCAAGTAAGCCTTTTCTTATCTCTGTTAAGACTTGAATTTAAAGAACGACTTTTTACTTTTTAAAACATGTCATAAATTCAGAAAATCAAAACCAAGACGGATAAATTTCAATACATTAAATTTGACAGGATAATAAAGAATAATGTTCATAGGTAAAAAATAAATAAAAGTGGGGAAATACGAACAATACAACCCATAGGCAAATGCCAAATTCCTAAAGATATTTATAATCCTTAAAATCTGATAAGAAAAGGAATGAAAGTTTATCTAAAATGAGCAAAATAAATGGGCATGTAGCCAGCAGCCTTAAAACACACACACACACACTGAAATGTGCTGAACATACCTCATAATTTAATAAAATGCAATTTAAAGTAATAATGTGACAGGTGTTTTCACCTACTGATTTCTAAAATAAAAGCAAAACGTTTTATAATGCAAAACATTGATGAACGTGATGGGAAAACAGACACTTTGATACAGTGAGAGTTTGCATATTGAACAGCACCTTTGAAAGGCAGTCTGACAGTATCTGGCAGATTCATTGAGTCAACAAGCATTTCACAGTACCCCTTTGTTCCAAACACATTCCAAGCCAGGAAATTACATCAGGAAAAAATAACAAGCAAGCCAAATTTCAATTTCATTACATTCCAAGGGTGGGAGATAGATGACAATCAAATTAGTACTTTGTTTTAATATAGCAAATGTTTAAGGTCAAACGTGTACTTCATCAGATGGTAATAAGTACAAACTATAAAGCAAGGAATACACTGGCAAGTGCTGGGGTAAGAGGGTTGTCACTGTGAGGGTGACATTTTGTTAGAGATCTGCAAGAAGGAAGCAAATATTCCATGTGGACATTGGGAAGGAAAGATTCAGTTTTAAAGGCAGGGCTGGACAAAGTTTCTGAATATAGAGCTTGTCTACAATTTTTTTAGAAAAGAATCACAGTATATTTTGGAAAATAAAAGGGAAAATAACAAGGAAAGGAGGTAGAGAGACAAACGGAGAGAAAAAACACATCATGCAGACTTTTGAATATTATTGTAAAGACTGACATTTACTCTGAGGTGGAAAGCCATTGTAAAAATTTGAGAAGATGACTGCCGTGATCTTATTTAGGTTTTGGCTTATAAGCTGACTCTGGCCGAGAATAGCTACAGAGTAATAAGAACAGATGTGGAGTAAGATGAGTTAGAAGGCTATTGCGGTAATCCAGGTTAGAAAAGATGGTTGCTTGGGTGTATTTTTTAAAGTAATGCCAACAATATATACTGATGAGAATGTTGTAGGATATAAGAGAAGAGGGAGATTGAAGATGACAAAGTTGCTGGCATGAGTGATCAGAATAATAAAGATCATTTACTGCAAATCGGGTTTGCAGTGTGACAGTGTGATGGAACATAGGGTCAGCTTGCTGTTCATTTTAAGGTTGAGGAGTCTCCTGGTCATCAAGAGGAGATGTCAATTGCATAATTATAAGGAAGCCTGAGGATCAGAGAAGAGGGTAAGACTGAGATATTAATATAGGGGCCATTACCTTTCAGATGATATTTAAAGTAAGAGGATGTATGAAATGATAAAAGGTGAGTTTCCACATTAAGAGGTGTCAGAGATGACAATGAGGGAGGAGACACAGAAAAGGGACAAGTGCTATAGGAAAGACACCAGAAAAGGCTGGTCACTTGACAATAATTTAAAAAGATAATACTTAAAATACTGTCTGCTGTAATATGAAGATTGATAATGGATTTAGCAACACTGATGTCATTGTGATCTTAATAAGCATAGCTTCAGCGTTTTGATGGGGAAAATATGATTGATGTGGACTGCATGCAAGGGAGGGTGGAAGGAGATGAATTTTATCTTTACATACGGAGTTTTACTGTAATGGGGAGATTTACAGAGATTTTTGTAGGCAGAGAATCAAGTAAGTTGGTAGAAGTAATGGTTGGAACTTGTGGAAATATGCCCTAATTCTTCCTAATTTTTCAGTGAAACAGAAAGGAAAATATATGGATAAGAATAAAGGCAGAAAAAGATGTGTTGGTGGTGTCAGGAGAAATGTAACAAAAATATAAGCATAGCTGCATTGGAAATATATACAAACGTTTGCTAACACTCAATGCTCCACGAAACCCAAGTCATACATTTAAAGAAAATCAGTCGGCATGATTGTGTATTTCATTTCAAACAAGTTAAACTCCATTGTCAAAAGTGTGGATTAAAATTTTCTTTACTTTTGTAGGTGATTATTTAAAGCAATGATGGGCAAATGGTTTGAGGTAGAGGCAGAGGAAAAATGATAATTATTTAAGTTAGGTGAATTAGAACAGAGTAAAGACTGTGATGAAGGTTATATACAAAAAGAGTTAATGGATTCTAGCTCAAAATGGAAACAAAGGGTTTTTGAGAGGGTGGGTTAATTCTGTTCACCTGAGATTCCAAACTGAGGGTGTTTAACAAGAAGAAAGATGATATTCTGGAAGCCAAAATGAAGAGCAAACAGGGTGTCTGCTCCACTTCAGGACTCGATATGACCAGGACTACAAAGGAAGAGAATATCCCACTTGAGAGGCTGCAAGAGAAGTGGCTTCAGGGCAGGATAAGATTTCGAGTTGAACAAGATAATGAAGGCAAATATTGAGAAAATATAGAGAAAAATTAGGAGATTTGGGAGATTTTCTGAGTTTCAGAGGTGGAGGGGAGGATCGAAAGATTTCTGCAGTTGAGGAGTTATGAGAAGTGGGGTCAGAGTGGCATGACACACTGGGATGCAGGACTTCCTTAAGACTCTTGGAATGAAAGTTGTGGAGTCCAGGGGAGAAACACAGTTAATCAGGACAAGACTCCTGCCAGGAATGAGTTCTGCAATTCCAACTCCTGAAAATGTATCATTACAATTATTATTCATGTAGAAATAGATCCAAATCAACATACATATCCATGGAAAGACTCCTGATTTGACACACTGCATCATGAAATCTTCTACAAAAGTTAAAAATTACTAAAAATAGTTCTATACATGCATATAAGGAATACCCTCAAGTCCTTATTGTAATTGAAATATGCAAGTTTGGTTTACAAACCAAGTTAGTGTTAAGTCTTCACTTTAATTAAAAAAATATATATTTCTTCCATGAAGGAGACTAGAGCTCTCCAGCATAAGGGAGGCTTTTCTTTATATGACTATTAACATCATTTTAATTTTCTAACACATATATATCATAACTTATAAGGCATAATTAAAATATAAAATATCCAAAAGATTAATGTAAAGGATTGCAAATTTAGAATACTCCACCTGACAATTTTAGTCAAGATTCTGGAGTACATAATAATGGATATTGGGTAAGCAGTACACAATAGAAATAGTTGAAAAGAGACTTCCATTGTAGCAAAATAAAAGGGGATTTGTGTATATATAATATTAATAATTACATATACTATTAATAAGATATATAACGCATAACAAAATGATATATTACTTCAGTAAATACATCAAGTAATAGGTTATAAAATATATATAAGACCTATGAATTATGAGATACATATTTTTCTATCTGTAGATCTTTATATATACCAAGCTATAGGTCATGAGTTTGAACTACTACTTAGTCTCAAAGACTGCACAAAAATTTTATAAATAAAAATTTGACTTCCTTTTGTCAAATATAATTGTAGTATTATCAAGTTCTAAGCTATCAAGATCCCTCTAATATTCATTGCTATAAATTGTTATTAACTTCTGAGTGTACATTTTATTCTTTTCTACGGTTTAATGTTCAATATTTGAAAGTAAATTATCTAATTAAAAATAATATTAATGCATATATGGTTACATATAGCCAACCTGATTTTAACTGAATCATACAATTTTGTTTTTTAATTTTTTATATTTTATATCTGATTTTCCTGATAAAGAATTTTTGTATGAGAACTATTGATAGCAAAATTTTTAGAAGCATTCTAAAAAAGAGATTGACTGATTACAATGCTGTTTCTTCACTTATGATACTTTTGTACTTGAATAAGTGATCCTGTGTATCTCTAAATTTCTCTTTGCTCCTCTGAAAAAGTGGTAATAATTGCCAGAGCCACTTCTACCGAAGTAACTTGCACCCAAGTCAGCGAAATGCCATTTACATCACATTTATAATCTTACCCTGATAATAATAGTGCTTACTCCATGCAGTATATATATGAGTGTGTATCTGAGGAATACTTGATATAATCATTATGAGGAATACATGACATATGTAAAAAAGATTAGCTCATCACTTGACACATAGTAATACTTAGGAAACGTTTATGTTTTATTATTTATTCTTGGTCTTAAGGATAATATAATTGGAGTAATGGGCTAAATATTCTTTATCATGTCTTCTGAAGTATAAAACTCTTGCATTTAAAAAAATCATTTGTTACTGGACAAGAATATCTTTGTTTTATGAATCCTCCACCTTAACTATGGTCTTATACTACTTATTTTGTGGAATGTTTTACACACCCTTATTTTATTTGAAATGTGTCAGGAAAATAGAATCATGGTTGAAAGTATTTCTGGTGTTGTGAAAGACAGAAAACATGAGAGCCCTTTACAATAAGCCTGTCAAAATGCCTGTACTACCTACCAAAAGCCTTTCATCTGTGAAATCCCTTAAACGTTATGACTTCAATCAGACTGCCTGGACCTATCTCTAGGTTTCTACAATAACTGACATCATCTACTTATTGGCATTTTTAACATCTTAACCTCTGGTGAATTGCCACACTCTGAAAATTAAAATTTTATATGAATTTCAACAGCATTTGGGGATTTTCAGAATAACAAAGTTGAAGTTTGTTACTTCAACAATATGAGTAAAATATGTTGAATTATAGAATAATCCAAATTATTCTATACTGTGTTGATAGATACTTGTATGATCCAAAGAACAAATTGTATTGTCTGTCACATATATCTAAATATTTATTTAATTGAATACTCATATGTTATTTGCTACGTCTCAGAAAGTTTTGAATAAAGTACCAATTTTAATCATACCTTTAATAATTCACAAAAACTCTGAGGTTCAATTTCATCTGAATTTTACAATTAACATGTTTTTAGCCAGATTTTGTAAGGTAAGGCCACAGTCACAAATTACTGCAACACTTTAATATTTATGATGTCATGTTATCAATTTACCGTGGGCCAGCAGTGACTTTGCTCTTGACCTAGGTGTGTCCTCATTTGTGAACCCAGCCGGATTGCCATCCCCAATTTAACACCCTATTTTACTCTGCAAGAGAGAAAAGAGCAAGAATACTGCTGGAAATACACATGTGTTCTTAAGTATCTAATCAGAACTGGCATATATCTTTCCAGCACCTGTTGTTTGAACTAAAGCAAGTTGCAGAGCAGGTATAGAGTACTCCTCTCGTAGGGAGACATGCAAGTCATACGGGGTAAGGAGGCATACAGTCTTTCTCCTTGGAAGAAGGAGCAAATGATTTGAAACAATAATGCAAGCTATAACCACCCCCCCTTGCACACACACACACACACACACACAAGCCTAAAAGTAATACAATAATTAAAATCTCCCCATTCTTACTCAGTTCTGATCTCTGGAAATAACCATGTCATCTTATATATATTCTCAGAAATAGTTTTAATGCATAAAAACAAAAGAGGTTTTGTAATAATGCAATGGATTTTACATACTTTTCTGAAATTGTTTTATTCTAGTGCAATGCATATGCAATGACTGTGCTCCTAGATTGAACTGGTTTAAATAATAGATCATAGTGCACTAGTCCTATAATAATAGTCTGGCAATCAGTACTGGCAACATACACAACAGTCTTACTCCTCTTAGTTCTTCTGTCAGAACCTATTTTTAAGGTAGAGACTAAGAGTTTGAGATGCATACTTTCCTGTGCCATCTTACACCTAGCAGAGTAGGAAGAAGTTAGTAGTGTGGGATTATCTTTCCAACTAGATTGTTTTTCTAGGGAATTTATGGTCGTGATGTTGCTCATAATAAAAAGTATAAGGTGCAAGGTGTATGTGCCCTCCCTATTCCTCAGCACTTCGCCATGTGATTACAAGGTGCTTGACATGCTGCAGGCATCTGGCAAACAGTAATAGGACATCACCGATGCATTAGGAAAAGAGAGAGAAATGCTAGAATGTTGACGAGATCCCCCAACTACTTGACCAACTCTCCAAATACATACTTTAGTGCAACGTGAGCATATTAGAGACCCTTTCCCCCAATGAATGCCATTAACATTTGGGTGTTTTAAAACTTGCAGCTTATAGCGGTCTCAAAAATGGTAACTCGGTTTGCTAGGAAAAATATTTTCATTGGAAAAATACATTGGCTGACATTGAACTCTGTGAAAGTCAATATTTATTCCCTCACCTAGTATTTTATTTATTTATTTATTTATTTTATTTTATTTCATTTTATTTTATTTTATTTTATTTTTTATTTTTTTTATTTGCTGGGAGATCTTACTCTGTCATCCAGGCTGGAGTGCAGTGATATGATCTCGGCTCACTGCAACCTTTGCCTCCCAGGTTCAAGTGATTCTCCTGCCTCAGCCTCCTTAGTAGCTTGGATTACAGGAATGCACCTCCACACCCAGCTAATTTTTCTATTTTTACTAGAGACAGAGCTTCCTTATGTTGTCCAGGCTGGTCTTGAACTCTTGACCTTAAGGGATCCGCCCACCTCCGCCTCCAAAGTGTTGGGATTACAGGCATGAACCACTGCGCCTGACCCACCACTCACCAAGTATTTATTGTCCCCACTCTGTGATAGACACACTTACATGCACTGGGAGTACAGCCAATAACAAAACAATGATTCTCTTATGGATGTTGCATATTTTAATTTAATATTAGATTTGGAACAATTAATTTTGATAAGAAATATTGACCTTGTTAATGATTTCATTGTATTTACATTGAGAAACTCTCTCCAATATGAGTCTATCTGGAATGATTTTCCCCCGGATACTCACATGGCTCATTGCCTCACCTTTTTCAGATCTCTGCTCCAGTATTGCCATGGAGGCCTTTCTTGGCAATGCTATTTAAAATAGCAGTCCCTCAAATTTGTCACTTTGCACTTGCTCCTTCTATGGCGTTTTGGCTTAAAATAACACCATTTTATTTCTCATTTATTATCTGTCTCCTCTACTAGCATAGAAATTATGTAAAGACTTTGTTCACTGCTGTGTTACTGGAGACTAGTAATATTACTAGTTATATCAGGAGTTATATCAAGAGTTGTTGTCCAAAATGTTTGTGTGAATGAAATATTGTGCCTGGTTCCTCAAGAAAATTATGCTAAACAGCCCTAAATTTTACATTTTATATTTTTCTTAAAATACTCTAAACTATTGTTTTTTATGCTGTATATAACTTGGCATATCTTTTGTTTTCCTTCACCACCTTAACATAAATGGTTAAAGAAAGTGTTCGATGTCTGTAAACAATTTTGGCTACCTAAGTAAAATTTCTTTCGAAATTGTGTTCATGTTATTAATCCAAATGTGTATAATTTGCATTCCTTTATATTGACAAAGCAAAAGCAAAAATATGTACTAAATACTCTCTTAAACTTAATTTTTACTAATTCTATAGTTTCATAACAACTTAAAAAGCAAGTAGAATTTTCTAAGTTTGTGTTTAGTGTTTTTGTGAAGACTTCATTGTTGGTCCAAAGTCAGAAAAATAAAAAAATAAAAAAATGTGTTTTGTTTTGAGTAAGTGTTGAGTTCCTTATTAATCTTTACCAGATGCATCTGCTGTACTGTAAACTTTTTTCATGCACTCCTGTATCAGAATTACATTAGATTTTATCCACAAATTATACTGTAGCCATTTACCTTTAGCACTAGTTTGATCTTCCACAAATCTCATCACCCTGCATAGTCCTTTAGATTACATGTATATATGATGAGTTTTACTCCCTCCTGTAATTAGGTAATTGGTATAACATAGTTGAATGTAAGAAGATTATCTAGGTTGAGCCTGACCTAAAAGGGTAAACTCTTAAAAGTGGCTGAATTCATCTTGAAGTCAAAGTTTTAAAGTGTAAGTTGGGTACACACAAGAAACTGTCTATTTCTGGCTTCAAAGAAGCAGTGGACTATGTGATACAGAATTTGGATAGCTGCTAGTAGTGAAGGCAGTTCTCAGATTGACAGCCAGTAAGGAAACAGAGGTCTCAGTTCTATGCCCTGCTAAGATTTGAATTCAGCCAACAACCGCATAGGCTTGAAAGTGTCTTTTTTCCCAAAACCTTCAGACTTGTAATCAATCCAGCTAACATATTGATTTCAACTTGGTGATAGACTAAGCTGAGAATTCAGTAATATTTCACCTGGATTTCGGACCTACATACTTTGAACTTACAAATTTGTGTTGTTTTTAGATGCTAGTTTATTGATTTGTTAAACAGCAGTAGAAAACTAATATACTCCTTCTCTTTCTTTTCAGTCTGTATCTGAGCTTACATCTTGCTCTTGTTTCCTTACACCAGAGCCACAGCCCCACGTAATATCTAACTGTGGTATTTATTATGCTAGCTCACCCTACAAGTTTGGCTCTTATTTAGAGTAGGTTATTAAATGAGCTCCTTTCCTGTGACTTATCAGACATTGTCTAAATCTGATAATGCCTGACATTCATGGAATTGAGCCATATAAAACATTGACAATTCCCCTGTCTCATTTATAATAATAAAGTAACAAAAATATCAGCTAGATTTACACAAGGTACTCAAAGTACTAACATGGGAAATGAAAACTATGCTTGTCTCTTATAGGAAAACATGTAAGAAATGAAGTCTTAGAGTTATTTAAGATCAACATAAAGCCACAAATACTATTTAGTATTTGTAATTCATACAGATAAAGAAAAACTGGTGTAGTAAAATGATACCTGGCTACATATCTGAAAAAATAAACAGTGAAGATACCTAGGGAAAGAATATTCTCAGTAGATGGAAAGAGAGGTGTCTTCTCCAAATAGTAGTTTCTTGAAAACAAGTAATTGAATTAGACCCCTTCACCTAAATTTATGACATTCATAAAGACTCAAAAGTATCTCTATTTCCTAAGTAATGATTTTGGGGAAAATTATTATCTTTGGTTAATGCATGTAAGACTTGCCTGAGTATTTAGTGGGTAAAGAACGATAGAGGAGATAATAATAAAAGAGCATTTACTACAAATCCTCCTTGAGAATCAGGTTTGATCTGTGGTGAGTGTGGGTCTTTCTTTATTTGGGAAGTCAGTAGACAACATGTTAGGCATATAGCCCTGAGACATACTTTGCCATCTGCTCTATTAAGACAACTAGAGTGCTCTGTTTTAATAGAACCCTATATAAGCATGCGATTAGAATGAAAATGTTTTTATTTTAAAATGATGGTTGTTAAACTTAACTTTCTAGATGCAATTTTGAGATAAAATAAAATACTCTGAATTCATTGTATCATTAATATGCTGTAAGAATTGTTGCTGGAACATTTGCTCCATCAATCACCAGAGAACAGGAAAACTTCTTCTGACTTTTCAGCTTGGATTGGGAAATAAATCGAAATCATTTCTCTTGCCATTAACCTTCCACATGAACTTACTGAGCTTTAGTGGATCCTTGATTAGTAGCCATTAAAATAGAATATAATTAGCAGCCTCCTAATTATATCTAACTCATTTCAAGAAATAATTTTCTTGTTCTTTCTATCCCATAGAGAGAACCCTAAATTATATATTTTTATTTGGCAATCAAATTCTAAAAACTAATGAAAAAGAGTGTTTTCTTGTGGATTAATTAAGTGGTGAACATGATTTAGTGTCTTTTACATAGTGTCTTAAGTTACTTTCAGATAGTTAATTGAGTCTATTTTGTGATTATAATTATGGAAAACAAAAACAATTCAAACTGTATATGAATGTATAGTTTGTGTATAGGTGTATACAAATACACATATACATACATGTATACATAAAGTAATACATGTACATATCCATGTTACATATCAAAAAAGTTGTAGTCTATAAGGTAACCCATAATCACTCAAAGTAACAACTTGAATTTAGCTTTAGTTATTACAAATCAAATATAGTATATGATGCTAGTAACCTTGCATAAGGATAAATAACTTACAACTAAGGAGATAAGGACGATTTTCTCATTTTAATTTGAATTAGACACTAACTAGATAGACACTAAAGACATAATTCTATGTTTAGAAGGTAGGGAAAACAGAGTTCTAGGAGGGCAAGTTGAGCAAAGCCATATACAACAGTGAAAATATAAAAACTTTCTTGGAACACAGTTATCATACTTTCTTCATTGCTGGCTCCTCTAACATCAGCGGAGGATGGGATGTGATGTTTTTAAATATAAATAGGATGGATGAGGCTAAAAAATTGTTTTTGTTTTTTTCTTTTTAAGTCGTATTTTATTTTCTTTTAGATTCAGGGCGTTTAGATGCAGGTTTGCTACATGAGTACATTGTGTAATGGTGTGGTTTGGGCTTCTAGTGTACCCTTCATCCAAATAGTGAACATTGTTCCCGATGGTTTTCAAACTGATTATAGAATGTGTGAAATGCAGCCTAAAATTTTGGCTTATTTCTAGAACTAAAAGTTACTTGCATTCATGTTGTCAACACATAATTATTCATGTGATAACTTTTCTGAGCACCTGAAATATATTCTTGTACAAAACTTTGTCTCCATAAGCTCCTTTCCAGTTAGATAACAGTCAGTAAATGTAATAAATAGTAAACAAAATGTTACAAAGGGAAAGGTGGCAGAAAAAAAATAAAATTGGAGTCTTTAGAATAAATAATAAGAGAGAGCATCCAGGCCTGAAAAAGTTGGTCCCAATTTGGATTCATGCTGTATTTGACCAGCAGCAAAAAGGCTAGCCTTGCTGAAACAGTGGGAGAGATGAAGAGAGAATGAGGTCAGAGAAGTGATGGGATCAGATGTTGGAGGGTTTTGTAGGCCATTTTAAGGACTGTACAAGGGCCATAACAATTAATGAATTCAATCTTCTATAATCAACCCTTTAATAAGCTCAGATCCAGAAAGAATAAATGAACTGGTGTCCTCCCAAAAGAGCCCAGAACAATGCAATTCATCTACTAATTCAACAAATATCTATGGAATATCTACACTGCATCAATAGGTATAGTAACAATGTGGAGAAAAAGGCCATAACACTAGGCAGCTTTGATTCAGCTCTGTATATTTTTTAACAATGGTGTTCATACCATGGAGGACACATTACAGAAGCGGGAAAGGGGAATTGGTTGCCAAGAAAGGAGTCTCCTAATGAGCAGGAATGCTTGAAAAATCCTGAAGTACGAGGAGAGAAGAGTAAACAAAATGAAGCCATAGAAGTGGGAATTCGAATGGTAATGGAGCACAGAGGAACGAAGAAGATTACAGCTGTTGAACTAAAGTGTATGGACATAGCTGGGAAGAAAATTGAAGAAGAATGTAGGAAATCTGGAAAAGTGAGAAAGGATGAGATTGTGAGTGATCTTATGTGCTGGTTAAAAGGGATGAGATTTATTTAAGGGTTAATCCAGAGCCATGTAAAACAAAGAAAAAGGAATAACATTAAATTTAGCTCAAACTTGTATTTTATGAATTTACCATGGCCAAGGAGTTAATTCTATGGAAGAAAGAAAACCTGAAACAAGACAAATTAGACATTGTTTTTTAAATAGAGCAAAGGAAACTAACCTAATATATGATGAGGAGGAAGTAGAATCTGAAGTATTTGACAAGTATTAGAAATACAGTCTGGTGGATGATTATTAAATGGTTTTGTTAAAAACCATGATGGGATGCTGTTTCTGGACAACCTACAAAAGTAGTGCCTTTACTAAAAGAAACAATGTAATAATATGAATTTTACCGTACTTCCTTTAGATTGCACAACCCTATCATCTTTCATTTGTTATATATAGTACTCTCAGTAACCATGAAGGTTTCACCTTCAGCTCCTCCATCTGAATTTAAATTTATGTCTTCTGTTTCAGTTATTCATTTTCTGTTTTGGTTTCAAGCTTAGCGAAATAAATACCTAAGATAGTTTTCTCACATTTAATCCAGCGTGTGTGTGTTTGTGTGTGTGTGTGTGTGTGTGTGTGTGCTTGGAAGGTGGATGGGGGAATTCAGTTTAACCTGGTAACCAGTAATGTCATCCAACAAAAAACATGCAAAACTGTCTTTATGAAATTTTACTAAACAGATCTCTTGCAAAGGACATTGTCATTGTTTCAAACAGGAATGGGAACAGTGTTGGGAGGGGGACAATGGAAGGAAAAAAAAAGAGATTAGAGACAGTGAATAGATTCACCAATATGTCTAGTATATTTCTGATCTGATATTTTAATAGCTAAATGAAGATGGAAGTTGTGTCGTTAGCTGAAAGGACAAAGATGATTTCATGACTATATTTATTTGAAGTACCGGCAAATATTAATTTAACATGGCTTCAGGCTAATAGTACTTGTAGCTTCTTCAAGATCACACCAAAATTACTATAGAGATACCAAAAAAGTCACAAAACCCATGAAGTTGTGTATCATTATATAACGGGGATGAGGTTCTTAGAGTACTCAGTGTGAAATGAAATGTTAATGAGGCTAGCTGGATTTATCCAGTTTTTCTTTAACTCATTTTATAACTGAGCTTTTAAGTTTGAAACTGGCTGCCTGATTTCTGTGGAAAAGAAATTAATTTCTTCCATTCCTGTGCTGCCGTATAGGTTATTTCTATTTCCCTTGGATCTTCTCTGCAGTAGCATTAGTTTGGTTTTTATCTATATCACTAATGAACTCCTTTAAGTTGAGGAAGTATATATTACTTGTATTTTCTGAAGCACTCATAAACACTTGAAAATGATTGTTCAATTATTGAATAACATTTTCTTATCAGAATGGCATAATAGAGAACAATTAAATAATGTTTTGCAATGCTTAGTGATTAGTAAGCTACTTCATGTAATAAGATAAAATAAAATAGGCAATGAATGGAAACTGTGTTTTAGTTAACTTGGTGTTTCATTATTCTGATATTTATAAACCAGCATTCATAAATGTTTTTGCATAGCTCTCTTAGATTATAACTTATCACATACTAATTTCTCATAGCTTTAAAGACCTGTATTTCTCTCTAAACTGAAAGCACATTAAGGAAATGAAAAAGTTATTACTTCTCAGCTACCTAGTTATGACAAATTTCACAAATAGAATATATATCTATACTTTACTATCAAGTATGCTATCCAATATTCAAGTATAAAAATAATTATTTAGAAAAAAGAAATCTGTGTGTACAGTACTGAACATATTTACATTTCATGACCTTTATTTTAAAAAATCTCACATATATAGTTTGATATAATCTCATCAAATTAGTTTGAAATAATGTAACATATAAACCTATTAGTATTTTGTATGATTTTTGGTATTTATTAAATATGAAATATAATGTAAATTATCTATAATATTTTGATGAGGTGATCTATAAAATTTCTTTGACACATGCCACTGTCTTAGTAGTGCTATTTTAAAGAGAAATATTTTTAAAATCTATTTTAGATTTTCTAGTCAATTATAAACCTAAGTACAATTTTTTATTATAACAAAAGTTTAAGGACCAAACTGTGAATGGTTTTCATATGAGAGTATATCCATCTATCTATCTATCTATATTTATATTTAGTGATGCCAATATTGACATAGCTATAGAAATATTAATAGAGGGTGACTTCTTCGGCCCCCGCATTTGTGGACCGGAGAACATCACCCAAGAGCGCCGGCGCGACTTCCCTGGCCCCCCACACCTGAGGACCAGAGAACCTCGTCCGAGAGTGTATGCATATTTGCAATAAAAGACTGCCACTTTCTTATGTACTTTGGCCTCATGTTTAATTACTTAGCTCTCCCAAATTAAGTTACATTAAATTAAATCAAAACAGTTGGTGCCAAAACAGTTGGTGCAGAAACCCGACCCAGGAGGAGACCCTTCCTCAACATCCCCTAGGGGTCTAACGAACCTCCTCCCCAGCGAACCAGCTCCCAACCCAACCAGCCACGAACACCAAACAAGTGTTCCAGCTTTCCACTGGTGCCGCTCTGAGAATTTCTTCTTCGGTGAGTACTCCCCTTTGTTAACCATCTCCGTCCGTTTCCGTGTCCTTGGCCTAGAGTCATACGTACGCCCAAGGACATAGCCACCCTGTGGTGCAGTGAGGCCTTCAACCCAGAGACATCCGTCTTGAAGTTCCTCAATTCTCCGTTAGTGGCTCCAGGAGCCCCCGGTCCCCAGCAGCGGCAAAGGACGCTTTGCCACTGCATGAGGTCGGTTTCCATTTCTGGTGGTTAAACAATGGGAACCTCACAATTGAAAATCCCTACGAACACCCCTTTAGGGTGTCTCCTCCAAAACTTGGAAGCCTTACATCTAGCTCAAGATTTAAAACGAAAGCGGGAGGAGACCCCTCCTCAGGGTCCCCTAAGGTCCGAGGAGCCTCCTCCTTCATGCCGCGGACGGACCAGGACCTAGACATTGCTTTCCACACCTCCAAGTCTCCTAGGGGTGAGTATCTCTTGCCTCCCTCTCGTACTCCTTGGCCAGAAGTCCTGCGCAGGCCCAAGGTTTTTTGGTCACCAGGTGACCCACAGGAGAGTTCCCAAAGGTAGAGACATCTGCCCAAAGGAACTCCATTCCAGTCCATGTGAGACCCGTCCAGGACGAAGACGTCCGCCTGGAGGTAATCTCCATTCCGGCTCCAGGAGCCTCCCGGTCTCTAGTGGCTCCAAAGGACGCTTTGTAGCCAGGTAGAGTTCGGTTTCCACCTATGGGTGAGAGAAAGGCAATGGGAAATCCCCAATCCAAAATACCTAGAGACACCCCTTTAGGGTGTCTTCTAACTAATCTCAAAACTTTACAATTACAGCAAGATCTTAAATGAAAGCGACTGATTTTACTCTCCACTGTGGCGTGGCCAGTCTCAACATTGAGACTGACAACCAGTCTCAACGGCCGCCTGAAGGCACTTTAGACCGCAACATTTTAATTAGATCTCTCTAATTTCTGCCAGAGGCTCGGAAAGTGGTCAGAAATTATCTATGTCCAAGGCTTTTAGGACTTGCGCTCTCGCCCAGACCTGTGCGCCCGGTGTTAAATGGCCCAGGTCTTGTTAGCCTAAACCCCTAAACCCGGCCCTTGGCCCCCACCTCAGCAACTGAGGAGGACTCCACCTTCATTTCAGATGGGGCCGACGGCAGGTGACCACCCTCCCGACTTTCCAACCCCCCTCCCTATGGACTTCCTACCACCCCTCCAGATGCTCCTCCTTCAGCCACTCCCCTCACCCCTCCCTATGGAGCTCCCACTGCCCCGCCCGACACTCCTCCCTCAGCCACTCCTCTTACCTCTCCCATTTCCATCTACACTCGCTCCAAGACCGTGGTAGCGGCCCCCATTAGTCAGCCCTCTATCAGTCAGCCTGTCTTAACCTACCCTACTGCTCAGTCTGTTCCAACCTCCCCTGCTAGTTTGTTGCCCCCTCCCCCACCCCAAGAAGTTGCTGGAGCCAAAGGCGTAGTTAGAGTCCACGTCCCCTTTTCCTTGGCTGACCTTTCCAAAACTGAAGAATGACTTGGCGACTTCTCAGCCAACCCCACCTAATATTCCAAAGAGTTTCGATACCTAGGCCAGAGCATATAACCTTACCTGGCATGATTTACATGTCATTCTTACTTCCACTCTTAACCCAGAGGAAAGAGAGTGCATTCTCGCAGCCACCAGGCAACATGCAGATCAATGGCATTTAATCGACGCCACTGTCCTGTTAGGAGAGATGGCTGTCCCGTCCATAGAACCAGATTGAGATTACCAACCGCAGCAGCCTGGCCGCCGTAGGAAGGACATTATGGTTCAATGTCTCTTGGCCGGTATGCAGGCAGCCTCTAACAAAGTGGTCAATTTTGATAAACTAAAGGAAATCATCCAGCACCCAGATGAGAACCCGGCTTCCTTCCTAAATCGCCTTACAGAGGCACTAGCCCAATTTACTTGGCTAGACCCCACCTCCCCAGCCGGAGCAGCTGTCCTAGCCTCCTATTTTATCTCCCAGTCAGCCTCACATATTCCAAAAAAGCAAAAAAAAAAAGGTTGAAGATGGGCCTCACACTTCCATACAGGAAAATTGGCCTTTAAAGTTTTTAACTCCAGAGAAGCAGCAGCTGAGGCTGCAGAGCTAGACAAGGAAAAAAGAAGGGCTGTGCTTCAGGCGCAAGCTCTAGTGGCTGCCCTCCAACCAGCGTTGCCCACTCTGCTGGCAGGGAAGACACAGGGCAAGTCTCCCAGGGGCTCCTGCTATAAATGCGGAGACCCAGGACACTGGGCAAACCAGTGTCCCCAGGCCAAGCCGGCCACTCTGTCTCGTCCATGCTTTAAGTGTGGCACAACTGGGCATTGGGAAAAAAGGTGTCCAAATCCTCGCCTGCCTACCACGCCATGCCCAACCTGCCAACAGGAAGGACACTGGAAGTCTGATTGCCCCGCCAGCAGGGCAGGCATTGCGCCTCAACGTGGTGCCTCTCCTCAAAGGCCGGAAGGCTCCTTCCAGCTCCTACACCTGGACGACGACTGACGGTGCCCACACTCGGAGACCCTGGTCACCCTCGCCGAGCCTAGGGTAACTCTACAGATAGCGGGTAAGCCAATTTCTTTTCTCATCAATACGGAGGCTACCTATTCTGTTTTGCCAACCTATGGAGGTCCTAGCCAGCCATCCACTATCTCAGTAGTTGGGGTAGACGGTAAACCGTCTAACCCTCGCCAGACCCCAGTGTTAAATTACTGCCTGGACTATGCATGCTTTGCCCACTCTTTCCTCATCATGCCCTCTTGTCCCATCCCCCTCTTGAGATAAAACATCTTAACCTAACTCAAAACATCTATTCCCCTTCCCTTTCTCCAGGTGGCCAGGTTCTACTCAAGGATCAACACCCTCCTCAAATTTTCTCGCTTCCTCACCATTCTTCATCTTAACTTAACTGACTTTTCCTTCATAAACCCCATAGATACCCTCCTTCCCGACCCATCTCCCAACCAGTAGGTTTCCCAACTTTTTACTCTCATAGAAGACCTAGCTTGGCAGGGTGCCCTTTGTGATTTCGGCAATGTTGAACTTACCCTCTACACCTTTGTCATCATTATTATGGTTCACTCTAATTCCCCTAGTTACTCCTACTAATCCTAACTTTGTATGGAGATTCTAAACCTGGTCTACAGACAACCAGATACACTCAGTCATGCAGGGCACTGCAGATTGTCCCCCCCCCACCCCCACCCAGGGTTGTCACTCTGCCCTCTCCCTAAATAAAATGTGGACTCATTAGGCCAGGATGAAGGACAGATACAGGGAAGGAGAGGCTGTAACCAGAAGGCAGTAGAAAGCCCAGACCTCCCCAAGGGCCTCTGCTGCACTCAGTCCCTGTTGAGTCAGAGATAGGGAGAAGCCAGGAGGTAGGGGAGTTGGTGAGGGGAGCAGCCTTGGTGAGCGGGAGGTGGAGAGACGGAGACGGAGATGGAGACAAAGAGATACAGACAGAGATAGAGAGAGACAGAGGTGGAGAGAGACAAAGACAGAGATGGAGAGAGACAGAGGTGGAGAGAGACAAAGACAGAGATGCGGAGAGACAGAGATGACAGAGATGAAGAGAGACAGAGAGAGATGAAGAGAGACAGAGTGAGACAGAGATTCCTTTTTGCTACTCTACGCCAAACTCTTCATGGTGTAATTGCACATAAGCTCCCAGCAGGACCCAGACGGCCCCTGTTGGAGGCTACTTTTGGTGTAACCAAACTCTATCTAAAACTCTTAACCATACCTCCATCACCCAGTCCCTTTGCGTTCCGGTATCTTTAGTGCCTAGCTTAACCCTATATAGCGAAGGAGAATTGTCTGAACTAGCTTCCCAGCTCAGCTCCAGCAATAACATCCAAAAGCGGGCTGTTTTTCTTCCCTTAATTATCGGGGTTTCCCTAGCTTCAACAATTTAACGCCCCCTTAACCCCCGGACCACCGGTATGGCTACCGCCTGTAGTACAGCAGATGCTTCCATTCCTAATTCCCATACTAATCCTCTGCCTTATGTTATGTCTTGCTCCCATTCTAATAAAATTTCTCCGAGCCAAGGTTCAAGAGATCACCCGAGTCACCTTCAACCAAATGCTCCTGCATCCCTACACGCAACTGCCAACCTCAGACCCTAACTACGCCCCTTAACAGCAGGAAGCAGCCAGACAGACCACGGCACCCTAAATTCTTATAATCAATAAGAGGTTGGACTGTTTGGGTGAAGGAGAAAGGACAAGATGGAGGAAGGTGAACAAGAAGGCATAATCCATGTTGCTTCCGGGTTCTTCCTCACCAACTTTCCCGTGCGCGGGAAGATGCAGATCAACCGAGCATGCTCCAGGTGATGTCAATCCGAAGAGATCAAAACTTACCCGGCCACGCCTATGGAGACGCCCCTATCACGCCCTTATCCTGCCCACTGCCCTCCCCCTTCCAGTACCAATGCATAAAACTCTGCCACTGGCAGGAGCCAGCGTGACTTCTTCGGCCCCCGCATTTGTGGACCGGAGAACATCACCCGAGAGCGCCGGCGCGACTTCCCTGGCCCCCCACACCTGAGGACCAGAGAACCTCGTCCGAGAGTGTATGCATATTTGCAATAAAAGACTGCCACTTTCTTATGTTAAAAAAAAAAAAAAAAAAAGAAATATTAATAGAGATAGATATATAATTATTAATTAAAAGCCACCAAAATTTTAATTTAAATTCAATTATTTTAGGTTGAGGATAAATAAAGAGTAATATTACATTTCTCAAAAATGTTTACATTTGCTATTTTTATATGATTATTTTACAATGGGTATTAAATAAGTTCATATGTTTACATTGTAAGACGATTGCTATCGGCATTTTTCAGACATTCTAATTAAATGTGTGTAATTTTTCTCAAGGTTTGGTAATATTCAGGTGGTAAAGATAGCATAAGAAGCTGGATTATTATAATGTCAAAATGTCATGACTATTCCATTGACCTACCACATGAATTTATTAATGCAAAGTGTACATATAAAAATAAATGTAATGCATGTAAAAAATAACAATATTACTATTAAGTTTCTATAATGTTTCTTCACTTAGAAAACAAAAGCTTTCACAACTAAGCATTTGATCATATGTACAATTCGATTATTCTTGGAAAATAAAAAGAAACTCACATAGGAGTGCTTGCAGTGGACTAGGGTATTTTATAGATGTGTCTAATTTAATTTTCATGACAACTCTCAAAAGTGAATACTTCTATTTTTTGTTTAAAGATCTGAAAATATTGGTTTAATGGTTCAAGGTTATAGAGTATTAGTGAACAGAATCAATATTCCAACCCAGGTCTCTGACTCAAAAACCCAAAGTTTTCTTGTATGTTTGCAAAGTTTTGTAAAGATCTGGTTATATTCTCATTTCATAAATGCAACATCAACAAATTATAATGAATTAGGTCCTGGTCATGTAGCAAATTAAGTAATAGTTGTAAGTGTATTTTCTATAACAATAATAATGTAGAAGAAATGATGTTTTCATTCATCAATTTTTTTATAAACTACTGAAATTATTTGTCATCCTTGTACTATACCAGAACCAAGCATGCAAGGTGTTCCTGTTTCTAAGTTTTTATATATATATATAATTTAGATGTAGGTATGTATATATGTATATATTACACACATATACATAATATGTACATAATATAAATATATATATTTATATACATCATTTGAATTTTTTCCATTTTTGAATTGTGACTTCAGTTCAGTGTTATTATTTTCAAATTTTCAGCAATATAATATGATGACAGCTAAAGATCTTAATGTAAAGCAGCTTAATACAACCTTAATATGGAGTATTTTCCCCCATTGGAATCCAGGAATTTATAGATAATTCTTGTCAATGACCCAGTCAAAATTTATTTAAAAATGTGAATCTTTCTTTTCTGGTATAGAACATAAACTACATGCTGTCTTCAGAGAGCTAAACTTTAATACAAATATTGATTCTCTAATAATAAACATTTCAATGAACTATAAGATAATTCCTCATGACCGCTATCTAGATTAATAAAGAGGAAAAGAGAGAAGAATCAAATAGTTCTCATAGGTTTTTATTAAGAAATTTTACATAATTATTTTGTTTGTTGGGCATTTAGTAGATTTCACAAGGAAGTTAACCAACTGGATTATTTAACTTATATAAAGCTATGCTTAACTTTGCTATAAAATGTAGCACTATTTTTGTTCATCTCTGTAAACTTTGTGCTTTAGCAGATTATTTAATTAACAGAAAGTAAAATGTTAAAGTTAAATTTAAAAAATTATCCCTTTGATGAATGACTGGCAGGTTAATTCGAAATCGGTGTTTGTGACTAATTTACTTAAAGCTATGCGCATCTACATTTTTCTCCATTCCATCTACATATAAATTATTTGTTAAATGCTACTTGAAAAAGAGAGCAGATAAAAAGCAATGATTTTATCATTTCAATATTTCCTCTAGCATTCTTTTGAAAACTTTCAACTATAGATATAGATCATGTGCTTTCCTATTGAAATACATTTGATTTATAATCATCTAGTATTATTTCTTCAGTATGACTGAAATTTTTTGAAAAAAAAGGATAATAAACTTATCTGTGCCTCAGTATCCTTCATAAACTTCCTCTATCCTCCTTTTTATAACATCCATTAAGCTGCAACTTAATTATCTTTAAATTAAATACTAATATCCTGCCACTAAGATCTTTGTCTATAGAAAATGTCTCTCATTCAATGTTGAAATATTTTATTATGGTAATAAGCATGTGGTAGAAATTCAATAAATGAGTGTATTTTACAGGACTTCCCAGGTATGTAATCACATTTTCAGACTACTTGTCAGATATTGTGTTGCATAATGAGTTCAAATATTGGTTTCCAAAAATATGACTATCTTATAACTTACATCCAAGGCTTAAGTATGTCACAGACATGCCCCAAAATATTTTTACATCTTTGATTTATTTTGGAAAAAAGAAAAAAGTCAGTCACTAGCTATGATCAGACAGATAACACCTAGCTTTAATGATTATACATGTGAAAATACTCTGTATATTCTGTATTCTGAAGCTATATTATTTTTTGAAATGTCAAATGACCTGATTAATTGAATTAAAATGGATATGTATCCCTATATTTTTTAGTCATAAGATAAATCTAAAACAGTTCATATATATAGGAAGATGATAGTGAACTGAGTACAGGAATAAATTTAGATGTGTCTATTACTTCATGCTTTTATAATTTTGTTTTAATATCAATTATGTTACACACATAATAAAGTGTTTCAATATTTATATTAGTATCATCATATAGATGTAAAGTCAACCAAGATTATTTAAAACATAAAAATATATGATTTGAATTTAGTTAATAACAAAAAGATACTGCTTTATGTTTACATCTGTATTTTTCTATGTATAACTATAAAAATTGCATTTCAAAAGTCAACTTTCTTACATAAAAGAATCACTGCTTTTTTCTTCTTTTAAAAATATGCTCAATTTTTCAAAAAATTTATACAAATTATTTTAAAAAATAACTAGTAGTTTATTTATTCTCTATTTTGATTATTTTTTCTTTTATGGTACAGTTTTTATACTTCACATCTTATGACAGGTATCCTAAATTTAGCATCATGATTTCTTTAGTAATATTTAATAGCTAAATAATTTTAAGCAATTGTAGTTTCACTGTGTGTTTTAATATTTTTAAACACTCTTACCAAAAAAAGGAGCACTTAATATTTTTTCAGAAGCAAAACCATAAGGAAATGATATACTCCAACTTGATAATTTTATACATTAAGAAGATATCCTGTCCTATTTGATATGGCTGATAAATTAATTGGAAGCAAATATTTTCCCAAAATGTATTACACAGCCTATAGCTCAACTTTTCCAAGAAAAATTAGGTATTTTACATGTTATTATAATTCCGTCATGGTTCATACCTATTTTTGCCATATTTTCCAATTCTAAATCCTTAAATCTGTGAAAAGTAATTTGGTAATACAATTGAGAGATTTAAGTAGAGAAAATATGGTGTACACAGAATGTACACCCAATATAAAATGACTGTATTTTGTATAGTCAATATGAAATATTAAAATTCAAATTTTCTCAATACCCATAAATACTGAAAACTTATATTTTTTTTCAGCAAAACCTCCCATTTGTTGGCTGTTTATATGGCATGGTTTCTGCCATCTGGAGTGCTCCCCTGTGATCTCTTTACTGCATGCCTTTTGAAAACTCTGAATGAGAATTTGAGTTTATTCGAGTGTGCAGTTTCCAACTTACATATCTCATTTCTCATCTCCAACTTTTGAATTATCTTCTCCAAATTTTAGTTTCTCTTTCTACCTCAATCCAATATTACTCAATATTACATCCTTATATTTTCCCTAATATCGTAAATTGTAATCAACCATTCAATGATTATTCAATGAATGTGTGTTAAATGTGATGCACTGTTCTGAACATGCAGGATACTAAACAGGCCAATAAGATGTCATGCAGTTTATATTCTTAATTACCAATTCAATTTCAATGTATTGCAAGGCTGAAACAATATAAAATAACAGACCATTTTCTTTGAAAATATTTAGTACAGCCTATTAAAATCCAAGGAATAGGCTAGGCACTGAAAACATAAGTATTAAAAACCTTTGTTTTGCATTTAAATAGCTGTTGGTCTACTGGCCAAATGATAAAACTTGAAACAAAATAGTGTGATATTTCTGAATTTGAAAGTTCTAGACTCAAGTGCTATTCTTGACTCTGAGTTCTGCTACTTACTGGATCTTGAGACAGTTCACTTTACTCTCATCAATGAGCATAATGTTAAAAAACATATAGAGAATGTAACAGTGGGATTTAACTTACAGAATTGCTGTGAAGGTTAAAGGCATAATAGAAATACTGCATATGGTCTGGCACATAAAATGTGCTCAATCAATATATTTTTGTTGGAATACTATTGTTAATGTGTTAGAATTGTATATATTTAAAATAGCGTGCTAGAGTATCTGTGAGAAATTAACTTCCATCTTGGCAGAAAGGTAAAGGTTAATAACTGAGTTCAGCATAAATTACAGTGTCTTACA
The DNA here is from genome assembly GCF_008728515.1 of Papio anubis. Lineage (NCBI taxonomy): Eukaryota > Metazoa > Chordata > Mammalia > Primates > Cercopithecidae > Papio > Papio anubis. Next base: position 63,288,497 of record NC_044990.1, on the reverse strand, counting down.
TGAACTTTAGTTTTCTCACTATAAAATGGCAGTAACTTACTATAATAGCAGAAATATTAAAGAGTTGTGTGAAAGTGGAATATAAACTCTAAGCACAATATAAATATACAATGTTACTAATGTACTATAATAAAACTCTTACCAAACACCAAAAGGCATTTGAAGGCGAGTTACCTGAAAGTTTGGTGTTTGGTTTGCCAATTAGATGCCTACAGTTAAATGATAACACATTATACATTTTATGAGGTAGCTGTTAAAAAGTAGAGAAATTGAAATTTTGGTGCCAGAAACTTAAAAAAAAAAAGGACTGTCTATATTGTCAAATATTATATTTAATAAACTAAACCACATGGTCATGCCATCATCATTTATGCCTCTCTGAACCCCAAGCCCCCCATTTATTAATAAAAGTTGAATCATATCCACTCATTTGATTGATTCGATGAGTGAGGCTTACAATGAGATGATCTACTCTGAATATCAGCTAAAATGCTTGCCTCAAAGCAGACACTATAAATATTGTCTTACCTCCGTCATTCATTCTTTACATCATCTTGTTGTGGGGGGACAAAAAGAATAACTAGGATACGAAACAGGTTTTATGGAGCCACTTGAATTGCTTTCTCAGTACATCACTGTATTGCCAATATCGAAAGTGCCTTTGTTTCTATAAACAAAGAATTATTTTCTCACAATAAGGTAAAAAATTCTCATAAATTTTGTTCATATTCTCGGAAAGTCAAAAACATAGAGAAAAAGTAGCCTGTGGGGAATATGATAAGCTTTATGTGAGAATATATTGCCATTAAAACAACCATCACCAGCCAATATAGCTCCAAGGTGAATCTCAGAATAAAATACTAAAGAAATACTAGAGAAATTGGATTAAGTTGGTTGCTTTCTGAAAAACCATTAATTTTCCCTAGAATTGAAGAAATATCACAAAAAATGATGACTATAGACGTATAATTGAAATTTATTATTTGTGTCATAATATAGCCAGGGCTTATAAATATTTGTTTTCTTTGAATTTCTCTACCCTACAAATGATTAGGGTATGTAATACACTGAACATGTACTACTGATAAGTCAAGATTACAATAGTATTTGGCAAATAATAGGCAGCAGATAACATTTGTTCATTTCTAAGTGCTTGTAGTTTATGAAAGCTCTTTAGTCAAGATTTATTTCAGTACATAAAATTTTAAAAAATATTTTAAAGCTAGTATATATTTTCACCAACTAGAAGACTAAAAGACAATTCACTAAAGGATTAGAATATGTCTGTAATTTTCCTGGAGAGTCTTCACAGTAACCCTTGGAGGCATATACTATCTCCATTTCACAGATGAGTAAATAAATCACAGGTAATGTAGAGATTAAATGCATACAATTGTTTAAAAGTGTATTTGGTTTTTGCACTGAAAATATATAGTAATTAAAATGAGATGGTTATAAGAAGAGAGGCAGATAATATATTGCCTCTAATAAAAGCATACTGAGAGAAGAATAGAAAACAGAATTAAAAGTCACCTTGTCAAATCCATTTGCATAAAAAGACAAGTCAGATGAATTAAATGTATCAGAATCTTTTTACATGCAATTAATAGAAAGCTCAACCAAAACTGTGGATAACAGTAAATGGAAAGTAAATGCTACTACTTCTGAATAATTTCATTCAGTACATTTGAATTATCTACACTGGCATTTTGCCAGGCCCCAAATCTCTTGTTTTATCCACTGGCTTGCTGGCTCATGATTAAAATGGCTACTTCAGTATGATGTTAGCTGTGGATTTGTTGTATATGGCCTTTATTGTGCTGAAGTGTGTTCCTTCTATATCCAGATTGGTGAAGGTTTATGGACAGCAAAGAAAACCATAAAGCGAAGAGAGCCTACAAAATGGAAGAAAGTGTTTGCAAACTATGCATCTGACAAGGGGTTAATATCCAGAATATATTAGGAACTCAGACAACTTAAGAACTTAAGAGCAAAAAAAACCAAAAACACAAAAACAAAAACCCTGATTGATAAATGGGCTAATAACCTGAATAGACATTTTCCTAAAGAAGATACACAAATGGTCAGCAGAGACATGAAAAAATGCTAAACATTAGTAATCATCAGAGAAATGCATATTAAAATTACAATGCCATTACCCCTCATCTTAGTTAGAATGGCTACCATCAAAAAGACAAAAAATAAAAAATTCTGGTAAGGACATGGATAAAAGGGTCCTCTTGTACACTCTTGGAGGGAATGTAAATTAATACAGCCATTATAAAAAGCTATATGAAGGTTTCTAAAAAAAAAATAAAAATAGAACCACCATACAATTCAGCAGTACCATTACTGGGTATCTGTCCAAAGGAAATGAGAACAAGATGTCAAAGAGACATCTGTACCCCAATGCTTATTACTATTTATTTATTACTCTTTGACTATTCATGATAGCCAAAATATGGAATCAACCTAAATGCCCATTGCAGATCAATGGATAAAGAAAATGTGGTCTATGTATACAACGGAATACTATTCAGCTATAAAACAGAATGGAATTCTGCTTTTTTCAGCAACGTGGATGAAACTAGAGGACATTATGTTACGTGAAATAAGCCAAGCATAGAAGGACAAATACCATATAATCTCACTCGTGGAAATTTAAAAGTTGATTTCATAGACGTAGAGAATAGAGTCATGGTTGCCAGAGGCTGGAGAAGGGTGGGGACAGGGGGAACAGTGAAAAGTTGTTCAATGGGTAAACTGTCACAATTAGGAAAAATAACTTTTGGTGTTCTATTATACAGTAGGGTAACAATACTAGCAAATAACAATGTATTGTATATTTCAATGTAGCTGGAAAAGAAGGTTTTGAATATTATCACCACAAGGAAATGATGTTTAAGGTGATGGATATAGTAATTACCCCATTTGATCATTATGCAATGTATACACGCACTGAACCATTGTATTGTGTCCAATAAATATGGACAATTATGTGTCAATTATAAATAAAAATACATAAATAAAGAATAGTTCTAAACAGATAAAAACAAAATACTATGGCTACTTCATCTGCAGGACACCCTTGCTTACGTAACTTCATCCAAAGAAAGAAAAGGAGAGTGTCTCTCTATACATTTTTTAGTCACAGTAGAAAACATTTTCCATCAGCCCACCCAGCATAACAGCCTAATATATCATTGGCCAGAACTGGGTCACTTGTCTATCCCCTTAAATCTATTACTGACACAGAGGAATAAGATTGTTGTACTTCATTTAGTTCAACCATCACTCATCCTGTGGGACTAGGAAGAGGCCATTTTTCCTGAACATAGCACCTTCAGACATACCTGAATTACATCTAGATTATTTTGGCAAAAAAAAAAAAAGAAAAAAGGAAGAGTAACTGAATAGGCAACTAACACTGTCTGTCATGTTAGGTATGAGTGACTTAGAGGGAAAATATAATATTGAGTTGAGATGTTTCTGGTTTTATTCTGTTGCTAGCTGACTAGATTCGGGGACCACTGCATTATGCTACTTCAGGCAGTGCCATCCATATTAAAATCTACGTGAAAGATGTTTCCTAGACTTTCACACAGGAAAGCTTGCGTGGCCATGTGTGTCAGCCCTGGTAAGTATAGTGTCTTGCAATGATCTTGAAAGAGATCTATACATTATCATGGTCAAAACAATTGCTGTTATAGATTAAGCACTGAGGGCCACAATACAGCAACAATTGAGTATTGCTAACATACATTAAACAGAATGTGCCACAGACTGAAGTAACCTCTAAATATTTTCTAATTTAGTTCTCAGAACAGCCTTATGAAATAAGTACTTTGATTTTCTCTATTTATTGATGAGATTGAGAGCTTTATAAATCAAGTATCTTTCCCAATATCCCATTTAGTAATGAATAGAGATAAGGCTAGAGGCAGTAATTATCAAATACACAAATCATTGCTATTAAACAGCACTCTAGATATCTAAGAAATGTAAGTAGAAGAAATGAGGCATGATGGATGAATCAGAAATATCAGAGCTGGAATATAAAAATAAAAATGCCAGCCAAATAAATGAGAAACAGAAAAGAGTGCACAGTCAAAAAAAAAAAAAAAAAACCCAAAAAACAAGGAATGCTCTTTTACACAACATTAGCACTGATTATGAAATGTTGTTTTCTCTCAATTATGAAATGTAAAAAAGTCCAGAATTAGGCAGTAAGGTTTTCTTAATCCAAATGTAATCAGTCAATATGAACACAATGTTTATGATTTAATTACTTTTTATATTCTTTGTGATTACCCCAGAAGCAGTGATAGCAAGAGTAGAAACATTTACTATTTTGTCACATAAAACAACTTACATTAGCAAGGGTTGGGGAATTACAAAATATATTATCATATTAATATGTTTTCAGATAGAAATGAGAAAATTCTGAAACACTTGAAGTAGACTACTGATACAAACTCAAAATTTTTAAAATTGATGTCTCTAAGAATCATTGTGTTTGAAGCTTGGTGGTCCTATGTGGAATCTTTTCTTTGTCATATCTTAGCTACGTTATAGTGCAGGAAATTAATTAATCTCCTGAGTTTCAAATTTTCCAACTGTTAAATGTAGGTTAATAATATCTATTTGTCATAGTCATTTGAGGTTGAACGTAACAAGTGCCAAGTTTTCTGACTGCTTGGCACATTCCAGTTACTTAATAAGAAGAACTATACAAAAATTAACAGTAGTCCTTATCCCTGTTCACAGTATATATTCCAAGACCTCCCATGGATGGCTGAAACCCTGGATAGTAGGAATCCATATATATATTATATATATATATATGTGTATATAATATATATTTTATATATACACATATATACACATATATATAATATATATAATATGTACACATATTATATATATTATATATACACACACTACGCTTTTTCATTCTGGTAACTAAGATGGCTGTTAAGTGACTAATGGGTGGGTAGTGCATACAGGGTGGATAAACTGGAAAAACGAGTAATTCACAGCCCAGGAGGGATAGTGTGGGATTTCATGACACTACACAGAATGGCACACAATTTAAAATGTATGAATTGTTTAGTCCTGGAATTTTCCTTTTAATATTTTCAGGCAGTGGTTCGAAATTTTTCTGATTTTTCTGCAGTAACTTTCTATACATAACTGAAACCATAGAAAGTGAAACGTTGGATAAAGGGGCACTACTGCACTTAAATTTCTATTTATGTTTGGTTTTTCTTTAACTCTACATGTAACCTGAATTCAGAAATCAGTTTTATAATTCATGGCAATACAATTGCAATATGCAATAATAATTCATTAACTTTCACTCTTTTCAACAGACTATGGTTCCTTGATATGGAGAAAAACTTTTATGTAATTTTTTTCAAAAGTATCAGAGCCAACACATGCACACCTCAGAGAGTTATGCACAAGGGAATAAAATAAGAGAAAGAGGAATCTCTCCTTTCCCAATTGCTAGTTTGTGTCAAGATGGCAGATAATAGCATCAATCCTTGTAGTTTAAAAATATTTTTAAAATAGCATTTTCAAAAAATTCTTTTTGGTTTGGAGTTTATATTGCTGGCCACTTTATTTGATAAAATCATTTTAAATTTCCAACATATTTTAAAGCTTAATATTAAAATATACACAATGTGTCTTTTAAATGCGTTATCCCTATAATTTTCAATTTTACCAAATAGAACAATAAAGTTTTTCAAAAAGATATTCTAATATATGAAGTACAACTTTTATTTTTTTCAAAGCAAATGTTATTAAATGGGGTGAAACAAACAGCAACTTCTCAAATCTAATATACAGTCTTCTATATAATTCACCACTGAAAAGTAGGAAAGCCATGATCTTTAGAGTAAGACTTCTAAGATGTAACACCTTAAATACATTTAGAATTTACTATGTCACCATTAACTTTCTCATTTAGCTTTATAAAAATAGAAACTGTAACACATTGGCAGCAACTCCTGGGACTTACTGCATCAAACACTCAGGTGTCCACCATACAAGAAAAGACACCTTTAAAGTTGTAGTGAATGGAGCATATAGTCTTAATAGTGTTTATATTTGAAAGATGATGTAAACAGATATGACAAAATCAGTTTAAATATCTTTTGATTTAAATTTTATAATAATTTTCTCAAAGATAAGGATCAGAATTGGTATGTATATATTTATAATTGCAAGATAGAGCAAAAATAATGTTGAGCAAACAAATAAACTGTTATGTTAAGCATACTACTGAAAATCCTAATAGATTTGGTAATTCCTTTAGTGTAAAAGATCTGTTTGTATAATGTAGACAGGAAAAACATAAACATAGTCATCACTATCAAAATGGCAGTGACCCAGTATTTGGAAGCAATGATTTTTCTACTTTGTTAGAAGCAGTATTGTATTTTAAAGGTAATAAATAATAAACTTTGAGTTCTCCTTGATATAAAATTTAAAGAGTTAAAATGTTGGACAAAGTATATTGGCTCCATTTCAATTCTACTGTATAACTGAAGGAATTAACATTATTATAAAAAGTTCGGATTCAAATGTCTTTTAAATTAAAAAAAGGTTTTTTTATAGATAATTAGAATCAATATAAAACTGAACCAACATAACATATATAACATATATTTATTTATGTATTATATAGAACATATTTATATAAATTTATTTATTTTGAGACAGTCTCACTCTTCTGTTGCCTGGACTGGAATGCAGTGCTGTGATCTCGGCTCACTGCCACCTCTGCCTCCTGGGTTCAAACGATTCTCCTGCCTCAGCCTCCTGAATAGCTAGGACTACAGGTGTGCACCATCACGCCCATCTAATTTCTTTGTATTTTTAGTAGAGACAGGGTTTAGTCATGTTGGCCAGGCTGATCTTGAACTCCTGACCTCAAGTGATCCACCTGTTTCAGCCTCCCAAAATGCTGAAATTACAGGCATGAGCCACCATGTCCACCAAAAAAGAAATATAAGGAATTGGCTCATGTGATTATGGAGGCCAGCAATTCCAAAGTCTGATGTGGGCAATTTCTGGTCCAGTATTTAAGAAGCTTGGAAATAGCTATTTCATTCTAACAAGTAAAATGCTGAACAAACTGAAAACAGCAACAGCTTTTCTTATAAATATGAGACTAGAAGGTCAAAGGAAAAACTGCTGCCCCAGAATTAGAGAGTTCAACCGAGAAATACAGAGAATCACAACCTGATGAAGCAGAAACCACAAGGACAAAATTCCTTGGAAACCACTGCTGGGGTAGAGAAACCTACATGTAATTGATGACTGGCTAGAAGTTCAGTGCGGACAAGAGAGAAAAACTCAGGGGGTCCGGTGATGCAGTTGAGGAGTACACCTTTGTGAGTTTTACCTCCTGGAGCTTTACCAGTTTCTCACCATGAATAGCAAAGAAAATTCGTCATGTGCTTCTAACAGATAGAAGGAAAAAGAAACCAGTTTGAAATGAGCCAGACCATTCTTTTCTTTTTTACAAGTTCTGCCGTCAGGAGAAACTAACCAAAGCTTATCCTGCTAGGGTTTTTATCAGAGTCTAACTGCCCCGGGGGGAAGGGAAATCTTCAGATTCAGCCCACTCTAGCCATTCTTTCCCACCCTCCACCCGGGAAACAGAAGAACTGAGAAGCAGAGGCACAGGGTCAATAAAAGACTGAGACCTAAACAGAACTATAGAATGGTTGCCCTTCCCCAAGACCTTACCACCACATTACTAAAGGACTGTTTACAGCATTCCCCTTTTCCCTGTACATCATGTCTAGCATCACACACACACACTCACACTCACATAATTCCAGGACACGCTAAAAGGCAAAAACCAAAGTTTGAAGACATAGTGCAAGCACCAGAACTAGACTCAGATATCGTAGGAATGTTGGAATTATCATGCTGGTAATTTGAACCAAGTATTGTTAATATGTTACTGAATAAAGTAGATAGCATGCCAAAACAGATGGACAATCTAAGCAGAGAGATGGAAATTCTAAGAATGAACAATAAAGAAATGCTAGAGAAAAAAAAAATCACTAGTAGAAATGAAGAGTGCTTTGATGTGATTAGTAGTAGACTGGATAACGCTAAGGAAAGAATCTCTGAGCTTGTGGATATCTCAGCAGAAAGCTCCAATAGTGTAAAGCAGTCTGTAATGTGGGTCAGCAGGAGGATCAGAAAAGCTAATGCCTCAGTTGTGGTCCTTCATAAACCGTCTCTTGGAGAATTCCCTCTGGATTGGGAAGACCTGTCTTTTTGTTTTAGTCAGGGGTTTAACTTATTGGATGAGTTCTATCTGTATTATGAAGAGCAATCGCTTTATACAAAGTCTACCAATTTAAATGTTAATCTCATCTGAAAACACCCTCCAGGAAGACACATAAAATTAACCGTTACAGAAGCTAAAGGTTTCAAGTGCAGGAGAGCAGAAAAAATGTATAATTTATTAAGATAAGAGCATAAGAATATAGTGGAATTTAATTTTTTGCAATGATATAACTGCATTAAAATATCAATATTGATTTAGTTACATTTTTTCCAGAAAACAACTTTATTGTATGACTCATGATTTAGTTTTTAGTTACAATAAAAACTTCATTATCTTTCTACACACACCTCAGTGAGTGAAGTAATAAAAGGAAAGACGGTGAAATTTGAATTCACCAACAACTGCTTTTAATGCAACTATGGATTCAGAAAAGCAAATGGCAGTTCTTGGCTAAAATAAGATTTGATGTTATGGTAGATTTTATATTAATCTTACTTTAATGGCCTTAATCATTTAAAAATAACTATTTAGCTCTTTTTTTTTTTTTTTTTTTTTTTGAAATGGAGTCTCGCTCTGCCACCCAGGCTGGAGTGCAGTGGCCGGATCTCAGCTCACTGCAAGCTCCGCCTCCCGGGTTTATGTCATTCTCCTGCCTCAGCCTCCCGAGTAGCTGGGACTACAGGCGCCCACCACCTCGCCCGGCTAGTTTTTTTTTTTTATTTTTTAGTAGAGACGGGGTTTCACCGTGTTAGCCAGGATGGTCTCGATCTCCTGACCTCGTGATCCGCCCGTCTCGGCCTCCCAAAGTGCTGGGATTACAGGCTTGAGCCACCGCGCCCGGCTATTTAACTCTTGTGTTCTCAGGAGATTAAAAGTAGAGAAAAATTCTCTACATATTCATAAACTTAATTATACAATAATGTAAAACAATATCTTTACAATGTATTTTAAGAAATGTGAGTTTAAAATGAGAAACCAAATTATTAAATGTCTGGGTAAAGATAAGTGAAGAAACGATGTTTCACCTAAAGTCAGAGAAGGATTTCACAGCAAGCCGGATGTCCACAGCCTTCACAGTGTTCTTGAAACTTGGATCCTTGCCATTAATGGCAATTTGGAAAAAGAGTGACCTTTTCTACCCTTTACCAGTGCAGCTCTATATTTCCCTTCTTAATAACAGCTCAGGTAACATTCCTGTAAAACAAATCAAAAGAAAAACTTCTTATGGTAATTACATTTTAAGGGCCTTGAAGACAAAAATCAACTTATTCTGGGAGAATTTTTTTCATATTTTTATAAAATTTCTCATTGTACAAATCAGGTGGGTGTAAAGAGACCTTATAAGTAATTTCTTCTTACTTTCTTAATCCTAACTTAATTATTGTTTCCTGAAAGAAAGATATTGTGCCAGAGAATGCATAACACCTGCTTATGACCCTAAGTGGGGTTTGCAGATGGTCAGAAATAAAAGAATGGCTCCCAATGCCCTTGAAAATGGGAGAAATACAGCTGTGTAAAGCCATCACAGGTTGTTCTTTGTGATGATTGTTTGTTTGTACTTCCCCCTTTGGGAAAATTAAGTTATAAAAACAAACACCTGTTTCAATAATTCATATTGCAACATTCAAATGACTTCGGGGGAAAAGTTCATTCTTACGAACTGAATTTCCTAATGATAACACAATTGAAGCAGTAACAAAACTAAAAAATCATTATTAAAATATAATTCTTAGGTTGCATAGCCTGATAATAGTCAATAGCATTACAATGAAAATGATTATTCAAGTGTCTTGAATATACAAAAAACTTTTCTAGTACTTCTAGGTAGGGGTTTCAGTTACTAGAGTCTATTCTTTCAAAGAAACTGAGCTACTGCTTACATTTGTAGGGCATCCTAATGTAAAGCCTTCATATTATTGTATTTCATCTAAATTTTCAAAAAAAAAAAAATGTGTACTACTAATCTAAACACGCACAAACAAATGTCTTTTAAAGAGGCAGGTAGCTGTCTACAGATCCTATTGAAACATTGGATGGGATTTCACATTAAGTGATCCAACCAAACCTGAAACTCCACAAAATTATGATTTCTCAATATTTTTGGAAAACCTTCTAGAATTCTACAGCATCATATTAAATTTCATTATTTGTATACCATATACCTTGAAAATCACAATAGGTAACAAACATATAAAATAGAAGCATTTTTTAACTGAATATTTTCACTCAAGGACAGGTAAGTTAATAAAAAATATAATTGTAATTGAAACTTAAAAGCTGATGCTTAATCATTATTTTGGTTTGTTTAAAGTGTATAGTGTTCATTCTCTTCTCTAATTTTAAAAGCGGTACCAAAGGCTTTTTATATATGAGTTTCTTTACATGCGTAAGTTGGAGTTTTGAGTGGTTAATTTTGCATAAGTCATACTCAGAAATTTCATATTTTATTCTAAAAAAATGAGAATGAACATAAATTTATGGCAATCTGAGCCTAGAACCCTTTTAGTCTTTTACAAGCTGCCACCCTTTTACAGTCATCTCATCCACTCACAGACACCAAGAGGCTTTAGTAATTTCCCTTTATTGTATTTTCAAGGTCTTCATAGACAAAATTATTTCTTAATGGTAATTTGTTTATAAAATAGTTAACTAACTTATGTGACTGTAAAAACAAGAGCAACTGACATTAGCAGTGGAAAACCCAAGCAACTAACCGTAAGCATTTTGTTCAGCTGGGAGGAAGGGAGCGCAGAAAAGTTCAGACATTCTGGAGGAACCTTCCATCACCAGTGTCCACCTCCATATAAAAATCTGTTAATGTGTTGGTAGAAGCAATGGAAAATGGCTGAAGTTTGATAGACTTTTTGATGCATCTTGATCACTAACTTTTTTTTCAGTGTAGACATTTTGATATTGGAGAATTCAAATAAAGCAAATGAATTATGATCACTTGCTCTTCTTTGGAGCAATGCCTACCAGAACATATTTCAGTAATTCAAGAATATATTGATTATGTCATTATCCAGTAAGTTTTTGTCTAGTGTGAATAAGTTAATGAGTCATTAACAATCTGTCATGGATGCATTCCTATTCATCCACCCAAATTCAGCTCCATTATATCTTTTCTGACCCACTTAGGCAGAGATCAATGAACCTTCCATTTGCTTTAATTGCACCTCATGTATGATACCCTTCAGCACAGGTAAATCTGTGGAAATGTCTACCTCTCAACTCAGAGATGAGCAGCTCATTTTAATATTTTGTGGTTGATGATGGAGAAGGAGCCCCATCATTGATAGAGTATATTGCCACAAAAAAATTAAAATATAGTAATCTTCCATGTTCTGTATGGTAACTTTTGTTCAATTAGTTTCATGGCTTCACTGGAGCTTCCAATCAAATGTGGCACAAACTAATAGTGTAAGCTCATATGTTCAAAATGTAAGACTACACTAAATTCTAATTAAATCAGGTTAATTATAAAAAGATAATTTATATGCATAAATTATGAATATATATGTATATGTGTGTATATGTATGTGCATATACACACGCACACACATATATATATATAAGTTTTGAGGCAGAGTTTCACTGTGTTGCCCAGGTTGGAGTGCAGTTGAAAAATCTCGGCTCACTGTAACCTCTGCCTCCTGGGTTCAAGTGATACTCCTGCCTCAGCCTCCTGAGTAGCTGGGATTACAGGCACCTGCCACTTTTGTATTTTTAGTAGAGAAGGGATTTTGCCATGTTGGCCAGGCTGGTCTTGAACTCCTGACCTCAAGTGATCCACCTGCCTCGGTCTCCCAGCATGCTGGGATTACAAGTGTGAGCCACCGTGCCTAGCAAATATTTTATAATTACAAAGAATGGTATGAAAAAAATTACGTTCTTAGGTTAAAATTGTCCAGTAAAATACTCTGATTTCAAGTCAATATAAAAATTTGAAATATGTTTGAAAAGTTATTTTCTTTTTCAATTGCTGATGTAAAATAGTATGAAATAAATAAATGGTAGGATACATAAGCAATGGATTTTTAACATAAGAAACAATTTCAAATATGGTGATAATGGCTGTCCTGAAATCTGAAGAACTGATCTGGAAGAAGTACTTTTCTCCGTATTAGTGGAACCAAAGTGTAGAAGTTGGTGGAGACGTTGGGTAAAGTTTTAATAGTGTCAGATAGAGGTAGTTTTGAGAAACAATTTCAGAGCTTCCAGGAAGTTTTCTCTAGAGTAGTGGTACAGTCAGCCAAGATTAATTTGGCACCTTCAGGTGACTTTTAGTAATGTCTGCAGATAATTTGATTGTCACAATGCTAGGAGATCATGCTTTGAGTATCTAAGTGGATAGAAGGTAGGGAGGTTGCTAAACATCCTCTGATGCACAAGATAGCCGGATACCGCAACTTATAAAATAATAATGAGAACAAAGTCTCAGTAGAGCCCAGATTGAGAAACGCTGTCACAGAGGTGATGAGGACGAAAATATGATTACCAGTATTATTGATTTTACCTCAAAAGACCATGTTATGAATTTTTCCTATTACTGTGGTTATGTTAAAAATGAATTTGATTTTAAAATTTATTATTCAAATATGAATTCAAATTTATTTACTATTATTCCATAAGAAAACATTTTTTATACTCAGATTCTGATAACATTTTTTGAGTGAGAAGCAAATGAGTGAAATTGTAAACAACCTATCAGGAATTGTGCAAAGTCAAAATGTACTCTTCAGTCCCGTAAACACTACTTGACATGCAGAAAACAACTTGTCTTTTATCCCTTGTTACTTGTTATTTTCTATGAATTATGTTAAAAATTTGTAAGAGTTTCTATTCTTCTGCAGTCAGACTTCTGAAAGATGGCTGGATTCAGAAGTCACTTAACTCTATTTTTATACACCATTTCTAGACATAACTTGTCTTCAGCATATACCTACCGTGATATTTATTCTCTCCTTTAACGCTGTTCGTGTTACAACTGCCAGTGTGCATCTATTAAATACTCCCAGGCTCCATGTTAACAAACCTGTATATGTGCTTTGTACACAATGCTTAGACATTTGAAGATTATAGAACTTCTTAGGGGATTAAAAAAAATTTGATGCTTTTAAAGTAACAATTTTATGTTATAATCAGACCTTTTTGTCTTTTTTTCTTGAATTTTAACATTCTTTATTAAATCAATGTCATCTTTTATAATTGGCAGTAAAAGAAACAAGATTAATGATTTTTAGCATTACAGGGGGGCACAGTATTTAGGATGTACCTATTCCGGAAGAGATTACATTCTTTTAAATACCTACTCCATAAAATTATATCCACATTTTGTGCTTATAGATGATTCAATTTAAAAATTCAGTTTATCAGAGGTATTATATGTAGTGTGCTGCAACAGGTCATTTAAAGGTTCAAAATCAATGTTAAAATATTTAACATTAACGTAACGAGGATGTTATGAATGTTTTCATGATTATCACATAATTTGGGGTGGATAATAAATACAGACATGAGATTTGAGTAGGCTAGTGCCTACAAGTAAGACTGGAGTCTGGCTTCATAACTGCAGGTCAGCCTTGGCTGAATGCATTCCTAACATACAGGTGAAGATGTTTTGGCATTTGAAAAGCAGTCAGGAAGTGAAGTAATAAGAACTCTGTCTCAGTGGAGGTGACAAATATCCCCAAGAGGCAGAGACAACTCTTAGAATAATGAGAAGAATCGCATCTTTGTCATTAGAACATCCAGGATAATTCCTTTTTTCTTTTTTTTTTTTTGAGATGAAGTCTCACTCTGTTGCCAGGCTGGAGTGCAGTGGAGCAGTCTCAGCTCACTGCAACCTCTGCCTCCTGGGTTCAAGCAATTCTCCTTCCTCAGCCTCCTGAGTAGCTGGGACTACAGGCGCCCGCCACCACGCCCGGCTAATGTTTTGTATTTTAGCAGAGACGGGGTTTCACCATGTTGGCCAGGATGGTCTCGATCTCCTGACCTCGTGATCTGCCCACCTCAGCCTCCCAAAGTGCTGGGATTACAGGCATGATCCACGGCGCCTGGCCGATAATTACTTTCTTAATGTTGTTCTTCTTTAACTATCTGCTCCTTTAGGTGTACTTCTTTATCAAAGATATTTATAATGACAAGATAAAATTTTCCAAATATATTGAGAAAATTGTTTCTCTATTTTTTTTTGTTAACCTAAGAAATGAAGATGTTCTGGCTGTAAATTTCATCAAATGTCTTGCTAATATCACATTGTATCATAAAAGAGGGAAAAAGCCATAATATATATTGTTTTATGTTTATTAAACACTGATATCTAGGGACATGAAAAATTTGCTCAAATGGGTGATTTATTTGTGAATTTATTTAAAAATATTAATTGTGTATATATATTACATATTATATAGAGTATGAAATTCAATAATCTCATATTTTAACAAAACATTCACAGGTCTTTACAAAGCTTAACTCTACTAGAGATTACAATCTTTAAGCAAATATTTATGACAAACTGTGTGAGTGTTATAAAGAGGAGACTGTCCTAGGCAGAGAAAGCTATATAGGTAGATACAGGAGAGTAGAGATATTATGATGGATTCCAGAAAAACTGTATATCTAAGAAAGCTAACAATAGAGATATACAAACAGATGGAGGGAGTTGGAAGTATAGCTACATTAGTAAGACAGCTACACTCAATTTTATATCATATTTACTATGAAATGCACCCAGAAAAGAGCAAAGACCTTTATAACAATGTCATATTTAATGCATTTTGCTTAATCTTAGTATACGATATACTTTGAAAAATTACCATAGATAAATTTTCAAGTTTGAGAGTTGCAACACATGTTCCATACTACTATGATACCCAATATACAATGAAGAGAATGGAGACACAGGGAGTACAATCAACAGTTAATGTTGGAGCTGGGATTGGAATCTATAAAACAGGGCTCATATTAACACACTGTTCACTACTGTGCAATTCAAGTCTTCACAGAGTTTCAGTTCAAATAATACCTAGATAACTTAGATGTTCTTTGTCATCCATCTATGTAATATCCCATATTTCTTTCCCCCCCATCATTAAACAGCCTATGAGGGAGTATGTGTTTTGTCACAGACACCAGTTAAACTTGAAGGTTCGGAGATGCATGGCAAAATTCCATCCTTTTAACAACTTACAAAAGAACCGAAACATAGATAAGTTACCAGTCAAGCAAAAGTGGAGATATTAGGAGAACGACAAAAAAGATGATAAAGGAGCAACATTTACTCTGTTGAATATCAGGAGATGCTTTCCTAAGAAATTCATGTCTGCAGTGAAACTTGAAGAACAAATAGCAGAAAATCAGTAAAATAAGGTTGAAAACACATTTTAGACAAGGGAAAGGTCACATGTCAATGTTGGGAATTATGTGAATGCATGATAAATGTAGAGTAGATATAGAGAAATTATTTGTCATAATTTTCAGGAGATATTACAAATGACACAATTTTGGAATTTATTGGATTGTTAAAGATTGAGAAAATGAAAAAGCCTAAGATTTTCCCCCAGTCTTGGTAAATTAGAAAAAGAAATGGAATCATTCATTAGAACTGTATTAGTTAGGGTTCTCCAGATAAACAGAACCAATAGTTGTGTGCATTGATATGGAGAGGGAGAGAGAAAAAGAGAAGACACTGACTTCAAGAAATTTGATTCACAGGATTGTAGGGGTTTGGTAAATCCAAAATCTGATTGGGGAGGCTGGTAGACTGGAGATTCAGAAAAGAGTTGTAGTTCAAGTTCAGACAGTCTGCTGGAGAATCACGAAAAGCTAGTGTTGCAAAGAAAGTGAAAAGTACTTTCTTGTTTAGGGGAGGTCAGTCTTTTGTTCTGTTCAAAAATTCGAATGATTGAATGAGGCCTACCCATATTATGGAAGAAAATCAGCTTTACTCAATGTCTACCAATTTAAACATAAATCTCATATAAAAAGCACTGTTACAGAAATATCTAGAATAACGTTTGACCAAGTATCTGGGTTCTATGGCCTAGCCAAGTTGACAAATAAAATTAACCATCAAAGGAGGGGAATACTAAAGAAATTGTAGCCATAGGTCTTCCTCCCCCCCACCCCCAGTGAGAGCCATCTAACAGCTAATTGATATGTCTTCTTAAAAAGAAAATTTACATTCTAACTTTCATTATTTTAACCACTGCATTTACCATTAGTAAAGAAAATAAAAAGTCAAAGTACATTCTTGACGAAATCTGAGCATTTGATATTCTAGATATTTAGAGGAACATTAAATATTTTGTCACACTAACAATACTAGGCATTTAAGGGAAAATAAGAAGAATTTAATCTATATATTTTACTCATATTAGAACTATCCTTTATTTATTTTTTTGACACCCAGAAATCCAAAGCTCTCCAATCCATGACAAAAATGTTAGAGAAAAAGTCTCAGCCTTAAGTTTAGTAAATAGTCTAGAACACTGAAAATCAATTCCTAATTCTTCTAGTGTTTTTGCAAATGCTTTGTTTTTAATTAACAGGCTTTCCAGTTACTTCATATCCCATACATAATTTTCTTCTATTATGAGTAGAGAAAATCACAAAAATTGGTGGAGAGATCCACATGACATATAAAATACTTGTAAAAACTCTCTTTTAGTTGTTCTTTTTATAAAAGTATACATAAAATCTATCCCTGAAATCTATTGCCTATCAAGCAGTCTATTTGATAAAGTTGTACTAGATAAGCTATTCTTTTTTTTTTCCTCTCTCTCTCTCTCTTTTTTTTTTTTTTTTTCCTGAGACGGAGTCTCACTCTGTCGCCCAGGCTGGAGTGCGGTGGCGCCATCTTGGCTCACTGGAACCTCCGCCTCCCGGGTTTATGCCATTCTCCCGCCTGAGCCTCCCGAGTAGCTGGGACTACAGGCGCCCGCCACCACGCCCGGCTAATTTTTTTTTTTGTATTTTTTGTAGAGACGGGTTTCACCGTGTTAACCAGGATGGTCTGGATCTCCTGACCTTGTGATGCGCCTGCCTCGGCCTCCCAAAGTGTTGGGATTACAGGCGTGAACCACCGCACTCGGCCTTTTTTTTACTTTTACAGTCTCTTGCCCTATTATGCTCTACAGATAAGGAGAACATATGCATTAAATGGTTCAAGTCGTCAGGTCTATATTTTATGTGAAAAGTGTTGGCAACTGACAGTACAATTAATCCAGGAAAACGAGGATTAAAAAAAAAAAAAGAAAGAAACATTACTGTAAGTATAACCCAAATTAGTTTATTGCAAGACCTATTTTTAATTCAGGTAAACAACACCTCTCTGCTATTTTGTGAGACATATTATATTCCCTGAAAAATTATAGATATTAGTATTATAAAGGCTACCTCTATATTTAAGAAAAGATTAATGTATTTTTCAACATCTTTTGTCATGTTTAAATAATGAACACTATGTAACTATTTAATGAATAAATATTTAAAGAATATTAACAGTTCTTCTAGTTACTTCGTAGCCCACCAGTAATTTCCTTCTTTGATGAGCAGTAGAAATCACAAAATTTCCAAGTTAACTTTTCTAATTGGTGGAGAGATTCACATGAGAGTTGAACAATTTTTAAAGTGTATTTAAAGACTTTTAGGGAGTTATGAAACATTTTTCTCTTGATTGGATCCAAACCCGCTCTTCTTTCCACTTTCATTGTAGAACTGGAACACTTCATAGTGCTTTTCTTTGTGACCAGTTGATTTTTCTATTAGGTTAGGTTTTGACAATAGTGGGTATTACAGGGAGGCCGCCAGGAGAAAGATGGATGAAGGGAATTGCTCCTTCCGTTTTTAATGCTGTTCGTTCTCACTTTGCAAGCAGCCACTGGTTCTGGTTTCCAGCTTGTTCTCAAATCCCCAGAATGAGCTTCATGGCACCCTCTCTGAATACCAACACAAGTGGGCAAAATCTTCCTGACGGACCCAGGCGTAGCCCTGCGGGCTCCTCCTCCAAGCTTCCAGGTTCTGCCAAGTGCAGCCAGTCCTCTTTATTTCCCCAACAGCATGGATACAGCTGCTCCCCATAGTTTATATTTCTACCATTTTGGTTTTTACTTTTACATTTTTGTAATCTTTCACTGTCTACTTAATCAATTTCCTCTAATATATCTCCCTGTTAAAATAATTAGTATGGCGTTCTCTCTCCTTGCCTGGACTTAGGCTAATCAAGATCTAGTCCAGTGTAGCTCTAGAGCCCTTCTGAGAATCAGTATGTCCAGTGTTAGGAACAGATGGGAGCATCAGAGATGACTTCTGTAAAATTTTTGTAATTACAGATTCCTGGAAAACAAACACATACAGTAAATACATAGATCTTACATAAGTTGACTTATGCATATCTGGAACATTTTTCTCACTTAGCACATAACACTTTTTTTTTAACTTACCACCTTTTTGACAGACAATTCAACAAATTTTTTTTAAAAAAAAGAACAGAAAATGGGTGTTCTATAATCAGAGCCAAGTTTCTTTATGCTCATTAGGTGCTTTTTATACTTTTCTGAATTATTGTTTTATATCATAATTGCATTTTTTAGGATTCTCACTTACTGAATGTGTGAAACTTAAGGATAATGATTTATCTTTGTATTTCTATGCCTAGCATAACACATATACAATTTAGGGGCTCAAAACATGTTGAGAAACATAAATTCAATTTAGTTTAGCATGATGTTAAATGGTGTAAAAAACATAAACTGATATTATTTAAGTGTTAGCAGAAATTTACATATGACTAAAAAGCTGAATCAATTTATATTAAGTATAAAGTAATACACATAAGACATTTTTATATGAAGACTAAATATTTTCTGCCTGGTAAAAGTGTCTTTTATTATTTCCCAGAAAAATTATTTTTGGGAGATACAGTTTGTTATGTATTCTTCATTTTTGTCATCCATAACATGATCTGACTGATGGGCCAAAAGTAATTACCTTATAGATCAATTAAGATTTTTCCTTGTCTTGATGTACTATACAACAATAGATCCAATGTTATAGTGATTATATAACTTTCATATTGGAAAAAATTAATAGCCATTAAAATGCCATTCAGTTTCCTATATGTAAGTATACAACTTTCAGTGCATTTCTCATTGTTTTCACCTGTTGTTTTTCCAAGAAGATAACCTCCATTCATATGTTTTAAAACAGGTAGAAATTTTTTTGTCTCTCTTACAGTTAAAATTTTTGCCCGCCTTTGCTGCTGCTTATGTCATTAGTGGATGATTAATCTATAATATTTTCATTTTTATCACTCAAAAATGCAATGTTTGTAACTGATAGAACTAACCATATATATCATAGACACCACAACACTGCATGGAATAATATGCACTGCAAAATTAAACTAGACAGAATAACTTCTTTTCACAGCATCCATATTGGAAGAAATTTAATTACTTTTACTAAAAGTCTCCATGGTTTTTTCCACCGTTTATTGTTCTTCTTGTCTTGGGAAAACCATTTACCAATTTCTTAATTCTTCAAAAGTTGTCTTTCATTCTTAAGTCCCCTTGTTCCACTAAGAAATGTTTTTCAGTCTTGTTACGTTTAAGAGAAAAAAAAAAAGTGTATCACTAAGAATTGCATACTTTGCAAATAAAAAATCAGACACTACATCAATTATGGTCCAATACCTTAGGAACATCCCACATTTTTTCTTTGTCATATGCTTTAAATCAGCTACCTGGATTTCAACATTTAGTCCTCAAAACTTGGAATGGGGAATTAAGCATTTCTGTAACAGCTCTCCCAGAGACCAATCCTGGTAATGATTCTGTTCTCCAGTGTGACTAACAGTGTGTCATGCCACATGTTGAAAATAATATGTCTTTACTACACTGATGATAAAATCACCATCACATTTTTTTTTTTGCACCCAGGATATTCTGTCCCCTACTGAAACAGACATTACTTGTTCAAGCATTTCTGTCATAAGCAAGTAGATTATATTTCCTTGTTACTAGATTTGTGGTTAGAGGCATGATGTAGACAGCAGGGAACATGAGTTTTGAGTTAGCATTTTTCTTTACTGTTATTCAAGTCCTTTATTAAATAACTAGGGATCATATTTATCTATCTGGCGTCAAATGCACTTACAAATTCTGGGTATGAATTTCAATCCTGAATGTTAAACGATGAAATTAAGCCTGACACACAATTCTTAAGCATTTATTTTGCAAAGCATAAATGTATTTGCAAAACAGTCTTCTCTTAAATTATATTTTATGCTTGTTGGTTTAAGGTGATGTTGAATTAAATAGCTGATTGATATAAACAATATTATCATGTCAGAGTAGATAATAATCATAAATTTTAAAGTGAAATTAGTGTACATTGTCTGCATTTTATATTTGGAACAAACATTCTATTTTATATTAAGTTGTTTTTAATTGAAAACCTCTTTTGGCTTGCCTGTGTCTCCCTCTGTCCCAAAATTTAGATTAAAAAAAAAAATACTTCTTATGAGAGACTCCTAGTATGATCTGATGAGCCACCCCCTGCATACTTCTTCAAATTTATCCTCTACATTGTTTTACTTTATCCATTTCTTTTTCCCGTGAGTGGCCAAACCCTTTTAAAATGCCAATTGTATTCTTGCTTAGATCGCTTTACACATATAGCTCCCTCTCTAAAAAAAAATTCTTCTCCTTGCTTTCTTATTCCTAAATTATTTTCATTTGTAAGCTATATACTCTAAAGCTTCCCATTTTCAGCCTTTCACAAATGATCTGATACAAAATGCCACTATTTACTCCATTCAACTGCCATTCAATTTTCTTGTTTTCTTCTCCCATAATTCCACTATATGTCATTCTCTCTCTCTCTCTCTCTCCCTCCCTCCCTCTCCCCCCCCCTTCTGGCTGTCTCTCTCTAATTCACTCTATCTAATCCCATTCATTTATATTTATATTTATATCATTTTGCTTATTTTTTTGTTTCCCTCTATCTGAGGGAGTACTTTCGTAAAAACAGAAACCATAGTAGGTATTTCGACAGGGAATTTACTATAGAAAATTACCTTGAAAAGTGCTGGGAAGGCAAAAAGGCAACCCAGAAGCAAGAAAGGCATTGCAACTGTAGGCATCAGCTCTTAACTCACGTAGCGGAGGGGGAAAATGGAAAATGTGGGGATTACCAGAACTTGAGAAATGATGAGCCTTGGGAAGGTAGGCTCAAACTTCTGAGAAGATACTGACGGGGTAGTGGTAGAACTTTTGGCTCATGGAAATGAGGTTCAGACTAGTAAGCATGGGATGTTCTCCAGGCAATGCTAAAGAAACTGGAGAGCAAATCACATACTGCAATATGTAGCCCTTTTTTGAATGACTCTAATATTAACATTAATGGGGGAAAAAGTAGCAAAGCAAAACAACAATAAATGAGAAAGTCCAGTCTTCACTATTCCTCATTCATAATCAATCTCTAGTAACCCCTTCTGTCAGAACTTTCTGTTTGAAATACAGTAGATAAAAGATAAATATTGTTTGTGGATTCTCAGTCGCAGCACCACAAAGCAGAGAATAGAATGGTGAATTGAGACGAGGAAGACAATAGGTTGATTATCAGCGTACAGCTTTCCTTTGATTAGCCTGTATCTATACAAACACTTGCCATAGTGAATTACAATATAATATCAACTGTAATGTTTTCCTTTTGCCTACAAAAATTCAACTATTTTCATTACCCTCTCTTCAAAACAGAACAAAAGGTACTCTATTTTTTTCTAACTCTAAACAAATATGATGATATCTATTTCTGAATTATTGTAATTAGTCTACTAATTGTGTTATGATCCCCATGTGAATCTGAAGGTTATGTGTAAAGTTAACCACTTACAAACAATTTCTCTTTTGTGTAATAATGAAAACAAGAGGCAGGAAACAGAAATTGAATAATATATCCACCTGTGTGCATGTATTTGTGTGTAAAAAATAAAGAAGAGAATATGCATATCTGCTACAATATTTTTTCCTCCAATAATGAGTCTACAGTTGATATTTTAACTTCTCTGTTCAATTACCAATTACTTGTTCTCAGCAGATTGTGTTTTTTTACCTTAGGAATTGACTCAACATTATTTCTAAAAGTTGTAGTATTTGAGTAATATGGCGTTTAAGAGTTGTTGTAGTTTTCCATTAACATTTGCTATTACACGTGAAGTACTAAGTGATTAGTACTTAGTCACTGTGGATTTTAAGCATACTCCTCCTTGTCACCAATGTATGTCAGCAACACACCTATCTCGTAAGTATCATAATAAATCATGTCAGACCATAACTAATTTATTTTTTGTCAGTTCAGTGGAGTGAGGGAATTGAAATGGCCAGGTGATGACCTCAACCTCCAATTCAATCATTTTTTTCTGTGCCTCAATAGAAAAAAGCAGAACCCAACGTTTATGGTATAGAAGCAAAAAATACTTTCTAGATGGATTATTAGTTGCAATAGTATAATTGACAGAATTCTACATGTATTTACTCCCACCACAATTTCCATCCCCTGGTTATTCAACAAACATTAATCTAGTTACTTCTTTGAAGGGAGTTTGACGTTGAAAGTAAGGCTATTCATAACCTGGCTTTGGGTTGAGGGTATTATCCTAGATGATCTAGGTGGGTATTGTGTAATCACATGGGCTCGTAAAAACAGAAAATTAAGGCAGGGAGAATCAATCGACTGTGAGACTGAGGCTGCAGAGGAAGTAGCACAGGAAAGAGGAGGCAGAGTGGATGTAGAAAGAGGTTTAAAGAAGAAGAAGAACACCATTCACCATTGGTGTTTATGAAGATGAAGTCACAAGGCCGTGAGGCAAGATCTGTTGACGGCCTGTAGAAGATGGGAAGAACATCTGGCTGACAGCCAGCAAGGAGATGGGAATAAGTCCTACGGTCACACAGAACTGAATTGGTACAATAATCTGGGCTAGCTTAGAGGAGGATTATTCTTCAAAGCTGCAGAAAAAAAATTTGGCAACTTGCTGAAACTTTAATTTCTGCTTTGTTAGACTCTAAGCAAATAAATTAACCAAGCCCACCAAAGTTCTGACCTACAGAACTGTGAGACAAGATATATATGCTGTTTTAAGTGAACAATTAAGTTTGTGATAACTTGTTAGGGCAATAATTGAAAACTAATGGAAGAGTAATTTAGTCCTCCTCATTTCACTCTTGATTGCATGATCTATGTTTTCTGACAATGAAAAAATATAAATAACCCTTATGTTGAAAGTTAACTGAAAGCATACATCACCTCTTTCAAGACAGAACATCATACTTTTAGTGTATTATTTCTCAGCTAGCACTATAACTGAGTCTGCAGTCAGTCATTCCTTCTTTCTATCAGAGAAGCTACTTGGCATGATAAAGAATTCTATGGCATATGCCTATTTCCACACTTATTTGCTACAGAATAAATCTCTTATACAGAAATCACAAGTACATATATAGGGTGCTAAAAAAAGCATTATGTGCAAGAATGTCAATTTCATAAATACAGTATCTTTCTAAACTAGTGAAGACAAATCATTGCTCTTCCCCAAAGATGAAATCCCATGAAATCCTCCCTGGCCAAGGTGTGATATTAGGCCTTCAACATTGTTCTAGATGATGGCAAGTTAGACACTGAGTAATTAAGACAGCAAAGTGAGTTGCGTGATGTTCCACATTGTTCAGCCTGTGCAGAGCCTTTATCTATTCTTTTGTGGCTATTCATAAATAAGTCCATTGCTCAAGCAAAAAGGTGGCTGGAGAGTTCGTGACCAGCCTGGGCAACACGGTGAAACCCCATCTCAACTAAAATACAAAAAATTAGCCGGGCACGGTGGCATGCACCTGTAGTCCCGGCTACTTGGGAAGCTGAGGCAGGAGAATTGCTTGAACCTGGGAGGCAGAGGTTGCAGTGAGCCGAGATCGCAGCACTACACTCCAGCCTGGGCAGCAGAGTGAGACTCTGTCTCAAAACAAACAAACAAAAGCAAGGTGGCTGGAGAAAGAGGCTAACTGATGTTCAAAGGGCAGGTCATGTTGTCCAGATGATTATTGAAAGTTTTCTCTGAAACAGATAAACATTTGTCAGGTGAGCATTCAATTCATACTCTTCTCCTTTCAGTAAGACTATCAATATATTCCTCTGAACTCACTTTTTCCATTTTTTAAATTCAGTAATACAGTCATTTTCCAAGTTTCTGATTATACAGCCAAATCATTAGCCACTGCCCGAGATTTATCTATCTATCTATCTATCTATCTATCTATCTATCTATCTATCTATCTCTCTCTCAAAACAGACTAAGAAATCCAAAATGGATTGCTTGATGTTTGACCCACTGGGATAATTTTCATTCACACTTGTCTTTCAAGGACATATTTCTGATTGAGCATCTAATGCTACAGTAGTCCCTTGTAAGTCGGATTTATCATATTGACAAAAGACCTAAGATATTTCTTCTTCTGTCAATTTGTTATAAGGTACTGTGCAAAAAAGGTCATAGGAGGAGGAATGGCAATGCATCAAGAGATGGTATCAAAGGAATCTGAGCCACCTGCTCATTCAATTTACTTGTGTTTTATTTACCTGCCTGAGCTTGATCTCTTATGCATCATCTGCAGTGATGATTTATGGCTTCTGGGCATGCCCTGCCTTATAATTTGGTTGGTAAAAAAATACTCAATTCAAATAGTTTGCTCAAGCCACATGATCTCTTGATGTCTTATAATCAAGTTTTTAAATTTATGTAGGGCCCAATAGCAAGGCAGAAAGTGTTTCTCATAAGGAAATAAGAAAGGATATTATCTGTGAAAAACGGAAAGCTGTTGCTTCAAAACACAAGGAGTCTCCTGTGTCTTACTAGACTTCACCAGATTTGTCACATACATTTTATATATCAGTGGAACTGCTGTAAGGAAGTTTATGTGGCAACATGGCTTTCATTGCACACTGGACTCCTAAGCTTTCCCTTGCTCTTGGCCTCAACATTCAGAGTCTTATATGTTACATAAAACATGTGTAACATATCGTTTTTGAGGTATATGATGCAATGTGTATCAATCCATGTTAGGCATCAGAATGATTATATTGTACCAAATAAAATTTAATAAGGAGACAAGGCCCTTAAGCCCTGCAAGGTTTGACTCTAATCTCTCGTTTACATTTTTCTTACTGTGATTTTGGTTTTTTGGCCATTGATTCTTCCTGTGTATTATATTCAGCAAACCAGCTGTCATTAATGTAGTGAAACAGCATAAACCATTCTGTGGGATGTCAATACTGATAATATTCCTGCAGGCTAGATTATTGATATAGAATTGATATAGCCTTGAAATACCGTATGAAATTTAAAAATGTATACTGTTGTGCTTGCTAACCAAGAGTACCACTTCTGTTGAACCTTATATGTTGAGAAAATTAAATAATGCATTTGATCAATAGTTGTGTAGATTTTTTCTAGTAAACACAGCTCTGAAAAACAACTGAACTTCACTTTCATTTTCTCAGATCCATCTGCCTCTTCACAGGCCAAACAGGTGAGTTAAATGGAGATGTTATATAGAAATCACCAATACTGAATTTTCAAGTATATGATAGTGACAGTAATTTTGGCAGTGTTCTAAGAAATATGATATTACCTCTACTGTCAAATATATTTACCGATTTGTCCTAACTGCTCATTAAAGAAATTATGCCACCTTGCCTCTTGCCATTCAGTGTTGCCATTCAACATCATCATTGTGAGGTGCTCTCTCTGATGCCATTGCAATCGTTAAGTTTGTCTTAAGGACACCATCTTCCTCCATCATATCCAGCCTTCCAAAAACAATTACCACAGAGATTTTCTGTATTCTAACAATCTGCTCACAAATGTATTAGCGCTGTGATGGGCTCATATGGTGAATGAGTGGGTGACATAACATAACTTATGATAAATGTACTACAAAATGTCTAATTCTCTAAGCCTAAATTTATTGGATGTAGGGCACCAACATGTCCAAGTTTCAAACAATCAGGTCAACTCTTAAGACCCAATCCATCTGTACAAACTAGCATCATAAATTCGTATCTGGTAAGTGCACTTATATAAAGGTGGCATATTCTAGAGTTTTATTCCATCCCCTTGGTGTGTTCCCATTCAAATTCATTCCTAAACATATCATATGTGTCTTAGGTTATATAGTAAACTAATCTGGAAATTATTTCGTAGGTTAACCTGAGTCACATAATGTATTTATCTTTCTAATATATACATTTGGTTATTTGACTAGAGGATATTGTGAAAGAACAGGTCAGTTTTAGCAAGAATAAGCAATAAGCATACCTTTGCAAATGGGCCACCCATGGTGAGGTAAACAAGAGTCTTAAAGGAAGGCAAGACTTGTTTCCTTAGATATTGTGTGACAGAGGTCTCCTTAGACATAGCAGACATCCTTCTGCTAGCAGAGATTACTTGCAGAGATATGGGAATTTAGTATTCTCAACTTTATCTGATTCTGTTTTTATTCCTAAAATCTTAGGGTCCTACTGCCTCTAAATCAATGTCCTAACCTTGATGTAGGAGACTTGGTGAGTCAAGGAACTCAGTGTTTGTTGTCCTTCTGCAACCTACATAATTACATTTGTATCTGACTTACAGTAGGCCTTGTCCTATAGCTAGAAGAAATAAGAGATTGTTAGGAGATCGTTTTAAGTCTGCCATAGAAGCTCTGTTTCTCTGACTATTTCGTCTGAGAATGTGAGAATGTAAAGCTGTAAGCTTGTAATTTTTTTTTCCTGTAAGTCTTTTAGTGCATTTACAATCAGATATTTCACCCCATAAATCCTGTAGTCATCATTACAAATTTAACAGTTATGTACAACAGCTATCCCCCTGCCTCCAAAGACATTACTTTTTAGTAAGCATCGTTTCACAATCAGTGACAGGTTTTAATTTAACGCATTTTATATTCAGGGCATCCTATGATCAAGAAGATTATTATAGTTTTCAGGACAAAGAAGAATCAAAATTTCATAATACAATTTTTGACATTCTTTTTTTTTTTTGATAACTTCTGGGATCATTAAGTAGTGTATGTAATGCCAAGTAGAGACAAATCAGGGGAAGTGAAAATACACTGGGTATTTCAATAGAGATAATTGGAGAGAGAATATTAAATAGGTGGTAGATGTCTGGAAACACAAATGAAAACATTTAAGTAAAATACAAGTATTATATAATCTATAGTTATATACTATCATCTCTAGTTCATACCTTGAGGAGGGCATGCTTTCTGGTTTTGTTGGTACATCAAAAGCTAAGAAGGGGCCCTGGCTGGGCACAGTGTCTCATACCTGTAATCCCAGCATTTTGGGAGGCTGAGATTGGCAGATCTCCTGAGCCCAGGAGTTCAAGACGAGCCTGTGCAGCATGGTGAAACCCCATCTCTACAAAAAATACAAAAAGTAGCCGGGTATGGTGGCGAACACCTTGTGGTCCCAGCTACTCAGGAGGCTGAGGGGGGAGGATAGCTCTAGCCTGGGAGGCAAAGGTTGGAGTGATCTATGATTGTGCCACAGCTCTCCAACCTGGATGACAGAGTGAGACCCATATATATATATATATAAAAGAAAAGAGGAAGGAGCTCCGAGTTCACAACTGGGCTCTGAGCGGGGTCTAAAGTCTGGATGGTAATGATAGTTCTGAGAAAGTATAACAAGGTTGGTTTTGAGTGCTAAAAGATAGAACCAAATGCTGCTTCCAGGGTGAAGAGTCAATAATACAGTGGCACTCAATGGAAAAATAAAGAAGAAAGAAAAGTTACACTTACCTGTGCTTCCTTAACTTCCTATAGTGCACTCATTTGAAGGAAAATATCAAAAGTACCTGAAAAATTTTTTAAAAAAAGTGATTTGAAGAATCTTAGCCCAAGCATAAAAAAGGAAAATATAAAGGTAAAATTTTGGAGTGACAGGAGCCTAATTCCTGACACATTCTGAACTAGAACATATGTTGTATGATGACAAAGCTTTGTCAGTCTAATTCCCTATGTTCCTAGAACCTTAGGACTCTTATGGGAAAGGCCTCATTACTTATTGTTGAGTGTGTGAATTAAACACCACTCTACAGGCAGGATGATAATATCTACTATCATGCAACAATGTAGACCCTTTTGTTGGAAAATGATGGAATGTAACAATTAATATTAAAATAGTAACAACAAAATCTGTACCACATTAGCATGTAGCATTTAAATCCAACATTTAAAATGGAGTGTGGCAGTCACTCGTGAGCCATGTTGATATTTCTTGCAGAACTCATGTCTCATTATAAGTTGTAAATAAGAAGAATTACCAAGCGAAAGGCTCAATTATTAGTAGAACTTGATGCTATATTCTGTGAAATCTTTGTGTCACAAACAGGGAGAACTTGGAATGTTTCAAGTGATCATATGTTTTGGAGAATGGTGATGATCTCTGTCTTCCTTAACTCTTCATATTTGCTCCCTTCACTTATGATGTTTTTGCTTTTTAAAAAGCTGGTGGGGTTTCAAGATGGCTGACTAGTGCCACTAGGAAGTGCTGCTCCCACCAAAACACACTGGGATTTAGATTAAACCAACATAATTTGAACATATCTTCGGAGAGAAAATGCCAAACGTTGACATGGGAAAGACTCACATGCTGAAGCTGAAGCGGGATGAAGCTGAGAACTCTGCATGGGGTGACTGAACACTAGAGCTGGTGCCAGGGCCCAAAGGGTGCCTGGAAAAGGGACTACGGTAACGAAAACAGCATGGTACCGGTACAAAAACAGACACATAGGCCAATTAACAGAATAGAAAACTCAAAAATAAAGCTGCACACCTACAGCCGTCTGATTTTTGACAAGGCCAACAAAAAAGCAATGGGGAAGGGACACTCTTTTCAATAAATGGTGCCGGGATAGCTGGCTAGCCATAGGCAGAAGATTAAAGCTGGACCCTACCTTTCAGCATAAACAAAAAATAATACAAAGGCATGAACGATTTAAATGGAAGACCTCAAACTATAAAAATTGTAGAGGACAACCTAAGAATTACTCTTTTCGACATCAATGCATTAGTCTGTTTTCACACTACTATAAAGAAACTACCTGAGACTGGGTAATTTATAAAGGAAAGAAGTTTAATTGATTCACAGTTCTGCATAGCTGGGGAGGCCTCAGGAAATTTGCAATCATGGCAAAAAGTGAAGAGGAAGCAGGCACCTTTTTCACAAGGTGGCAGAAGAGAGAACACTCAGGAAAAACTGCCACTTTTAAAACCATCAGAGCTCCTGAGAGCTCCCACACTGTCACGAGAACAGCATGGGGGAAATCACCCCCATGATCCAATCACCTGCCACCAGGTCCCTCCCTCAACATGTGGGGATTACAATTTGGGATGAGATTTGGGTAGAGACACTGAGTCAAACCACATGAATTAGCCTTGGCAAAGAAATGTTGGCTAAGTACCCAAAAGCATTTGCAATCAAAACTAAAGTAGAAAAGTGGAATGTAATTAAACTAAAGAACGTCTGCTGAGGAAAAGAAACTATCAACAGAGTAAACAGAAAATCTACAGGATGGGAGAAGATATTCACAAACTCTGCATCCTGTACATGTCTAATACCCAGAATCTGTAAAAAACTTAAACCACTTGACAAGTAAAATCAAATAACCCCATTAAAAAATGGACAAGTGACATGAACAGATACTTCTCAGAAAAAGACATACAAGTGGCCAACAAACATATGAAAATATTTTCAGCATCGCTAATTATCAGAGATGCAAATCAAAACCACAATGAGATACTATCTCACACCATTCAGAGTGGCTAATATTAAAAAGTCAAAAAATCAGCATATCCTGGCAAAGCTGTGGAGAAAGGAGAAACCTTATAATCTGTTGTTGGTAATGTAAATTAACTACTGCGGCAATCAGGCTGGAGATTTCTCAAAGAACTTGAAACAACTATCATTCGAGCCAACAATCTTATTACTGAATATATACGCAAAAGAAAATAAATCATTCTACCAAAAAGACCAATGCACTTGTATGTTCATTGCTGCACTATTCACAATATCAAAGACTTGGAATCAACCCAGATCCTTATCAGTGGTAGATTAGATAAAGAAAATTTGATAAACAATATACTATGCAGCCATAGAAAATAATGAAATAATGTTTTTTGCAGCAACATAGGTGCAGTTGGAGACCATAATCCTAAGTGAACTAACACAGGAGCAGAAAAGCAAATACTACATCTCTCACTTATAAGTGGGAGTTAAATTTTGAGCACATGTGGACATAAACATGATAATAATAGATACAGTAGTCTACTAGATGTGGAAGGGAGGGGGTGTAGTTAGTACCCTATTGGGTACTATGCTCACTAACTAAGAAGATCCATACGCCAAACCTCAGCACCAGGCAATATTCCCATGTAACAAATCTGCACATGTACCCCCTATATCTAAAATTAAAGTTGAAATTTAGAAAAAGTTTACTTTCTTACTCCTAGTTTTCTTTCAGTATTTGCTTCAGGATCTTTTTCTCCAGAAATATTTTCCTGATCCTTTGTTGCATTTGTTTTGATTCTTCTAAACTTTCAAAAATCCTGGACTACTACCAAATCACATATAAATTACTTGTACAGTTTTATTTGTCTGAATCCCCCACAAAACTTTAAACTTTATGTTTGTAAGAATTGCATCTTTGATTTCTGTTTCCTACTCACTTAGGAATGAAGCTTGGAACATATAAGTCTCAATGTCTGTGATGAGTATATAAAGGAATACTTCGGTAGTTATATTGAATCATCTAGGTTATAGAAAAAATAGCAAGTAATATATCTAAATGTTAAGTTTAGAAAATAATGTTTAGTAAGATATTTCTGTCGCTACCATGTTGATGGAGGCATTTTATGAATAATTTTTCCTTGTGCATTTGTTCATGCAAGATTTGTTTTCTCTCGCTCTCTCCTACCTGTGGATTTTCTAAGCCAATTATAAGTTCCACTAGTTTTGTTCAGCTATCACTATGGCCAGTTGGAAAGAGCTGATGCTTTCCTGCATCCCTTTATTATTTTATTTGTGTTTGTGTTATATCATAGTTTCTATCATGATTGCTTTGTAGCTTACCAGAGGATAGCATAGTGGTTCAGAGGCAGTTGAGCATAAATGATTAGACACTACTACTCGGAAGTCAAACCAACCACTTTGAACCTTACCAAAGTGAGAGATTATCTAGGGTACCTGGACAACTTACTTGACCTCTCTATTTGTCAGATTCTCTGAAAATAATGACAGCTACTTATTTGTCGTAATGATTAAAGGCTGTAACGTTTACAAAACACTTCATATCATTACCAAACACATAGCAATCTCTGACAAATATGTTAAAGACTATCACATATTTATTCTCACCTCTAAATGGCAAACTCTTTGAATACATAACTATTATTTTGCCTTTTTATTATGCAATAAATAATGCAAATTCTATCGAAGTTTCATTTTTACTTTATTTTATGTTTTTGCCATTTGGTCTCTGAAACATCTTTTACTTGTAAAGTTCGTAGTAATTTTATTTTTTACGTTTTTCTTACATTGTTTCTTTTTTGCTTTCATAATATCTAGAATTTTAAAAACAAAAACTCAACAACACTACTTTTTCTCTGTATTTCTTTTTTAAACGGGCACACTAAGCCCCCTCAGTTAAAATTGTGTTGTCTTATTATAGCTGTGTCTACATAATGCCTTTGTGTCTAAG
The DNA here is from genome assembly GCF_008728515.1 of Papio anubis. Lineage (NCBI taxonomy): Eukaryota > Metazoa > Chordata > Mammalia > Primates > Cercopithecidae > Papio > Papio anubis. The sequence goes on along the minus strand of NC_044990.1, from coordinate 63,256,362 downwards.
CTCTTAAGTGTTGTATGCTGGCATTTTGATAATTTATAAGGAAACAAAATAACATGTCATTAACTTTCAGAGAATGTTCATTCACCAGAACAGTTCTGAAAGCTTTGAACACATGGGTTATTCACTGAAGCTTTGACAATCAGTGCACCCAAATCCATTCATTCTTCATCTTTGTATGTGCTCTTACTGAGAAGAATGCTCCAAATAGGGAAGTAGAGTACTCTAAAGAATAATGCAATGAAGGATTACATTCCAAGAGGCTGGGGACCAGTCTCTGGCTCTGCCATTAATTACCTGTCTGAATAAAGGAAAGGGAATTAAATTATCTTGATCATAAAAGCTTCAGCTGCTAAATGAGGAGAACTTGGCTTAGCTGTCTTCATATTTTTGGAACAAATAAATAGTGTAGAATGGATATCAGCATTTTTTGAAAAGTTAGTAAGCATTATTTGGATGCCTATAGAAATACAAACATATTCAACACAAAATGCACTTTTTGTCGTATCAGATACCAGTTGTATTTTTTTTGTTATTGTTAGAAGGATTAATGGGAGGCAAAGATAAGTGTAATAATTACTACACCAATTACTTCTAAGATCTTTTGTATTTTATTATAAAGATCTAAGTGCCTTTCATTTTAAACACTCATTCATTCAATGTATCCATTTACTTGTTCATTCAATGTATAATTAATGAAAATGTCTACATTATTATTAGGGATAGAAAAATGCATACAGGATGGCTCCCAAATCTGAGATGCTTTGGAAACAGCACTAGTTACGACTCAACATAGTCCACAGAAAGAGAAAAAGATGTCCCTGAATACCTTCTGTGGAGATAAGTTACAATGTAGCATCAAATGTAATACTTTATATCTCAACTCTCTCAGTAGGTCTCTAAAGCAAACATTAGGATTATTTATCCCATAAGAATTTCTGAGATTCAGAAAAAGTGAAAAATTTTCATATGTTATATTCAAGAAGATGTTGGATTTGAAGTTTCTGCCAGGTAATTCTGATCTCAAAATTCATCTCCTGAATACATCAATAAGTCTCTGTAGCAAGAAAACTTACTACGATACCTGTAACACATTACAGGTTCCTGCATGAAACCTAAAACAACTAATAAAAGGAAGTTTTTGCTTTCTAAACTTCAGTTTATGACATCTAAGTTATTTCTTTAGTTTTCCTAGGAATTAATAGCAAGCTTTGCAGTGAGGTTTTATGTTTAGTGGGCAATAAAATGAGTGCTTTGTAATCTTGATTTACAAGAATCAATTAAATTCACCCTTTAAAATTGCAAAATTCTAAAGGTATTATTATTTCTACATCATTGTACAGACAACCATAGGAATAATATTGTCTACTTCATTTTTAAAATTTGTTTACCAATATTAAAAGCAAATTCATTATCTAAAATTAGTTCAGTTCTAATTTTAATCCCAATTGTCCACTTTAAATCCTCAAATCTCCACGGGTGCTATAGGCATGTAACATTTAGGTTTTGAGCCATTTCTCATTGTCTGATTAGGGAAAAAAAGCACTATGCAATTGCTTTCTTTCATTTTAAAATCCTACTTATATTATTCATTGTAGAAAATGGAAATTTACCAAACAATGTGGAATAGACAAATCTTTTAGCAGCAAAATAATGTCTCTAGGGCTTTCTGTAAAGTGAGAACAAAGTGCTTCATAGCCCTATTTGAAGCTGGTTAATAAGACACAAATGTAATAGGCTTCACTGCATTTAACTTCAGAAAAAGTGCCAATATCTTCAAATGTGAACCTTGGATTATTGCCTCTGCAATTTGTTTAGGCAGCCAATGCACTACAAATCATTTCCAGCCTACAAATTGCTTTGTTAGTGGGAAACGGACTACAATAAAGCCGGATTTCCTAATGCTTTATTGACTCTTGATCGAGTAGATGTTGAGAATTCTTTTGTCTTCTTTCAATGACTTTCTCAAATATTCTAAGTGTTTTCAAAATTATAACCTCTTTAAGTACTGTGAATTTTTTTGAAGACCATTGTAATTTTTTTTTTTTTTTGGACTTTTTGTTTCCTCAAATATGTTTTACTTCAGCTTTTTCATTTTGCATATACTTTGTACAGATATTAGAAGTAATCTGATGAGTATGACCAGCATATAACTATGTTACTCTAAATGACACCAAAATAGGCTTAATAGTCTCCATACATTCTGTGGATGTCATAAAATCTTCATAATTAAACATGTTTTAATAATTCCTGTATATTAAGTGAAATATCACAAATGAGTTATCATAGATAATTAATTTAAAATGTGTCATTTTAATATGTTTTCTTCAGCTTCATTTTGCATTACTTTGTAAATATTAAATAATCTGATGAGTATGACCAGCATATAATATGTTACTCAATGACACCAAAATAGTTAATATCTCCATCATTCTTGGATGTCATAAAATCTTCTAATTAAACATGTTTTAATAATTCCTGTATATTAAGTGAAAAACAATATACAGGAATCAGTGAACATCAGTGCTACTACAGAAGTATAGGTCAAATATCTTTACATCTTTTCACCAAATGTCAAACTGTATAAAGGTTTAAAGTCATTTATTTTATAAGAATTTTTATTTGGAATATATAAATCATTGTTTATAATGCTTTTTATTTTACATGTGAAAATATTAAAATTAACATTACTGCCACTGAATATCTTTTGTGTTAAAATTTTTATTGCATTTCAAAAACAAACATCTATAATGCACAAATATTACAGTATTATTATATCACATTGCTTTAGTATCTCAAAATGCTATCCCTGCAGACAAACTAATATATTGGGTTTGCTTGTTTTCTAGTACCTGTAGTACTTGAATACGATCAGCATCCAGCTTTATCAACAACTTAGTAGCAGGATCCAGGTAAGCTGTAGGGCTGAGCTACAGGGAATAGCATATCCAAACTCCAGTAGTATTTTGAGTTGGGATATAAAAGGTAAAGCCAGCAATCAAGGAGAAAGACTGATGTGAAGTTCAGTGAGTAAGAAGGGACTGGGAGCCAGCCAGACAAAAATGTTCTCCATAGGTTGCATGCTAAGTCCTTTTGACAAATGCTGCTAAAGCATGCATACGTTTGTGTGCCTCAGTTAGCTATTCTTTGTCCTGTGCATTGACTTTTACCTGAGGTAAATCCTAAAAGATGGAGATATAATTGATAAAACATCAAAATCTTTGTTGTCAAATAAATTATGCATAGAAGTTCAGATCTGAAGTGTTTGCTATAGACCACATCTTCCTAAAATAGCCTAGTAGAGTGGAACCTGATTAGTACTATAGTTGTCTAAAGGCAATTTGAAGTTTTCAGGTCTTTAATTCTAGGACATATAGCAGAAGTTTCAAAAGGAATCCTATTCCTAATTTGATAATTCCAAAGCATCAATGAGACCTACCTGTGAAGCCGAATGCCGCTGACAGTACATTAAAGACTTTCATATCAATATATCTGCCTTATATTTACATTAACCCAGAAGACTTTAAAATAAATGTTTTAAATTTATATATAAGCTAAAATTAAAGACTTAGGTGAATTTTGAACATTTGAAGACAATAAGAGATTTATCTAAATTTATTATTGTTGTTGTTGTTGAGACGGAGTCCCCTCTGTTGCCCAGGCTGGAGTACAGTGGCATGATCTTGGTTCACTGCAACCTCTACTTACTTAGTTCAAGCAATTCTCCTGCCTCAGCCTCCTGAGTAGCTGGGATTACAGGTGTGCACCACCACACCCAGCTAACTTTTGTATTTTTAGTAGAGATGGGGTTTCGAACTCTTGACCTCAAGTGATGCCCCTGCCTAGGCCTCCCAAAGTCCTGGGTCGCCATGCCTGGTCAATCTAAATTTGCAATTTTTTTTTTGTATGTCTCAAAAGAGGAATATGTCTTTCTCCTGATAAATGGCCTAAAACGAAAATATTACTTCCCTTGGTCATTTTTATTCAAACATGTGCATCTATGTATGTATTCTAATGATTAATGAATGGATAATGATTGATTAATGGATATTAACAAATGATATTAAGTATCAGTAATATATGTCAACTAACAAATATTAATACTCAGTAAATACAACAGAAAATCAGAGATTACCTAGTGTTAATATGAGCAGTATTTTCTCATTTGTTGTCATTGTAAAGGTAAAGATTATAGACTTTCGACAATACATATCTAGTGAAATAAAGATGATGTCAGGAGAATTCATCTCCTAGATGTAATTTTTTACATCTTCGAAGTGACTTTTATGGTCATGAATTCACCAATTTTTAAAGTCTAGCCCTAAGGTTGGAGGCTTAAAGACTTTAATTTCCTGATATATTGAGAATAGCTGTATCATTTATAACTTATGCTTGACATGCCATCACATAAACTAGATTTATATTTATTCTATATTCTATAAATTAGAATTCAAATTTAAATATTTACAATGAACAATGTGATAACTATGCGGTACAGAATAATCTCACCTAAGTTATTCACTCCTTGGAATCAGATTTCATTAGAAAGCTCTTTGTGTGGATCAGCTGTAAGAACTCATCTCAATAGAGAGACACTTAATACCAGAAATAGTGAAATCATCTGCCATTTTACCTCCCTGAGTGGAGACGGACACATACCATAATATGCAGTACTTATTTTATATATTTTACACTTAATTATCCTTCAACATCTTCCTCTCCTATTAGCATGTTCTTCGTTAAATAACATGCATTCATTTAATAAGACTGATTCTTGTCAGGGAGACATCCTGTGTTCTTTAAGTGATTTGGCATGTATTGTGGGGATTCTCAAAATCCTTAATCTTCTTTAGAAGGAAAATCTTATTTCTAAATTCTATAGGAATAAACAAAATTCTATGAGAATAAAGCTACTTTCCATCTTTTAAGAAAAAAATAAGCATTTTATCATTTATTTGCTTGACTCATGTTTTCAAAGAACAAACTTATAATCTGTGAACATTTAGAAAGTATATCAAATCTATCCTAGATATTTGTATCTTATACTCTGCGTCCACATATCAAAATGTGTTCACTTGTTTCCCTCCCTTTATTGAAAATGTAGAACTTTGCATATAAATTAAGGATCCTGAGATGCAGAGATGATCCTGGATTATCCAGGTGCACCCAGTGTAATCCCAAGTGTTCAGATAAGAAAGAAGCAGAAAAGTCAGAGTCAGAGAAGGAGATGTGACCATGGAAGCAGGGTCCTACTTATGTGACTGAAGACTGAGAAAGGGCCCAGGAGCCAAGGAATACAGGTCATCTCTAGAAGCCAGAAAACACAAGGGAATAGACTTTCTAGTGCACCCTCTCAAGGGGACACAGCCCCAGATTTTATTCCAGTGAAAACCATTGAAAAGTTTTGTCCTCCAGACCATAAGATAAATTTGAAAGATAATATAAATAAATTTGCATTATATAAGCCACTAAGTTTGTGTTAATTTTTCATAGCAATAGGTAACTAATACTGATAGTTGATGAGAATAAGTTTTTAGAAATGTAATTTCTGTATAGAACAGGAGCATAAATAAAAAGCATTATCTTGAGCAATAGTAACTACATTATATAAAAAATATACATTTACTTACTCAATGCTGAATAACTCTATGTTGAGTAATGTTTAATCATGATGACCTATTATTTTGTAATTCCACCTCTCTAAATTTAGTTTTTGACCTTGCATGAGTTATTTACCACCTGTGTATTTGAGATTGCTTTTATTATACAATAGACAGAATAGTTATCAAAAGGGGTAGAAAAGTTCTTGCACATTGAAAACAATAAACATATGTTACTCATCAATTTGACAAAATTATTGCTGGTTATTATTACGTTTTTATTATGTACCTTGCAAATAAAAGCTACAATTGTAAAATATGACTTACATAAACAGTGACTAAATATCATTCGCTGTTCAGTCTTCCAATCTGCAAATTTCAAAGTTTTATGAAAAAAATAGACTATAATATCTAGTTACTTTGTGGCATCATCGTAATCATTTCATTAACATGGGAGATACATAATTATATCACACTGATAACAGGAAAAACAGAATTCTCCTAAAATTAAAAACAACACATTAAAAACTGCAGTAAGCATTCTAAACAAGTCACCTTTTGTAGTATTAGTGTTGCAGTATGTCAAGTCTGAATTAACAACAAAATCTAAATGCCTATTTAATGGTCTCTGAAAATATTCAATCTGTTCATCTCCTAGCTTAATAGAAATCAGATATAGGGATGGTGTTAGACTATACACTGAAAATCCAGAGGCTTAAAATAGACTAATAAATTTCTTTTTAGCACATGCTACCATCGGAGTGGTCAATAATAACTGTTTGTAGGAAATTGCTTAGCCTTTCCTCAACTATGGCCTGAAAAGTAATTTCATCTGAAAGTATTGTATTTTATCTGACACTAAGGACCTGTCTTAGTAAGTCTATTAAATTCTTATGTACTGCGGAATTGTACTTCAGGGTAATTTACAAACTATATGTGTGATTGGTGATTAAAATTACCTTCAAAGACAGAGTTCTATATTGATAATAATTTTCTGCCTATTCAAAAAGGAAATGAACAATCAGAAAGGCAATAAGTTATTTTTATGTGTGTTCCTACACAAAGATACTCAGTAGCTTTCTTCTCAAGAGGAGTCTGGTCAATTCAATTATACATAGACAATCTGTTTAGTTGAAGTTTTTATTTTAATTGTTATTATCATGATGATTATCATTATCACTATTATTTTACTTTGTCTCAACAGTAGACAGTATTCTATCCCTATTTTGGTCTCCTTTTTGACTAAGGACATAATAAATGAAATAAATTTTGAGTAGTGAATTAATTTTATATGAAGTTTTAAAGCAATTAAGAATTTTGTTATGACAAGATAAATATATAAACTACCAATTATTATAAGATAGTAGTTAAAAGTATGGCAACGACATTGATATCTAAATGCAATTTTCTTTAGCTACTTGATTTTAGGGAAGTTATGTGCTATTTTATGTCTTAGTTCCTGGTAAATAGAAGATGGTCTGTATGTCTCTGTTGATCTCTTTGTCTCTCTTTGAACGCCTCTATCTCTGTCTTTTTCTTATCTCTCTCTGTGTGTGTACATATATAGTATATACATATAAATCTAAGCTATATAGTAAGATATACATATACACATACATATACACTTATAGGTCACCATATATTTTATATTATGTACATAAATTTTATGTAAATATATCTATAATATATATACATATGTTCACTGAAGAAGTAAATGAATATGTTTCAATTTCCTACAACATTGTTTAAGCCTTGTTAGAGATTGAACTTTCCTATTTTGCTAGCAATTTTTCTAGTATTTCTCCATAAAACTAAGACCAACACAATAAAGATGAGGCAAACTTTAAGAATCATATCAAAAATAATAGCTACAAAGAGAAAAACATAAAGGGAGGCAAAGACATTACAGCCCTTCTCCTTCCATGATCTGTTTTTGAAGATGGCTTTCTAAATCATAGCCACGAGGCAACAGTCAAGAGCCCAGCAATGTTTGTAATGGAACAAGAAATGCAGTAAAGTAAAGGACAGCCGGACTGTTAGAGCTGGGTGAAGAAATAGCCTGACAGGGTTGGCAGGTAGAGGAGGATTGAGCAAAAATATAAATACTTGGAAAAAAAAACAGAGGTAAAGTTTCTCATTGTCAGAGAAGGGAGTTACAAATAAAGAATCAGAGACAAATGGACTATATGGTTCTGGAATAAAGTAGGAGCTACTGGTGTGAAGTAATGGTTTTCAATATATGTAGATAAGTGCAGACAGAAATATACTAATGTGTGTGTGTGCACATATGTGTGTGTGTGTAATATACCTCCTTGGTCTGTCCACTAAGAAAATCTGGAAGTAGTTACAACCTAGTAACAATGAGAAAATCTAGTGCTCAGATCTTGCATTTCTAAATATTTTTTCTACCATAAGAAATACAGATTATGTGGAGAAATGGCCAAATAAGAAATAAGAGAAGCCTGAAATATTATTCTGTGTCAGAAAATAATCAAATTGTCAAAGAATGAGAGACATATGCCAAAGGACATGAGAGAAGAAAAAAAAAATCCTTTTCCATGCCAAGTAGTAAAGATATAGGCACTATGAAATTAGAAAATCACAGTTTGGTTACCTATGTAGCAACAACTGATATGGAAAGGTATCTATGGATGCCCGAAGCAATGGGTGAAAATGTGAAGAGCAGAATTTTTATGTAGTCACAGAGTATCTCTCCACAAAATACTTTTAATTTGAGAAAAGACAATGAATAAATTAACAGTGAGGGCACCTAGAATATAACACCAAAATTTATTGATCAAAGTGAACATCATCCATAATAGGGCAAATTGCTATCCTACATCAGCTGATAAAGTGGAAGGAGAACACACATCATATCTGTGATATTCTTGCTACAAGTGCTAAATGGAATGTAATCGTATGAAATATCAGTCAAAGTCATGATAATAATGGAAAGACTAAAATACTAGTCTCGAGTGAATGAGTCAAAAGAGTTTATAAATAAATGTAATGTGCAATATTATTTTGGATCCCTTTACTATGAAGGACAGGATTGAAACAACTGGTGAAATTTAAATAGGGTCTGCAGGTCATCATTAGCATTATTTCCAAGTTAATTTCCTAGTTGTAATATTTGATGCCTTTTTTCATAAATAATAGACATTAACTTATCTAGACTAATGGGTCACCATGTCTGCAAACTACTTTCAACATGAAAATAATATAAGTATAAATAGATAGATCATAGACAACAGACAGACAAAAAGACGGGAGGTACACATAGAAATAGAGATGCAGATGTAGACAGATCTATATGAAATGGGAGGAGTTCCCTTATTCTCCTTGCAGGACATGCAACAGGGCTGTGGTTTGCTTCTTTGGTGACCTGATGCTTAAACCCTTCAGGGTAGCATGCAGATGGGCAGGTCATGGGGTTGATTTTTTGGGCTCCGACCCCACGGCAGTGTCTAGGGTTGAGTTTTTACAGCTCTTGAAGCCCCAGTGGGCATGTTACAGTGTACTCTGTCAGTTCTGCCGTCTGTAGGTAGCTTGTGTTAATCAGCTCAGTTAGACCCTCTGCCTTATTGCAAGGACAGATGACTTTCTGTATCCCAGGTCCTTGCCCTAGTGTACCAGAAATACTGGATCACACTTTTGCTTGGAGAATGATTGCAAGATTTTATCGAGTGGTGGAAGTAGCTCTCAGGAGGTGGATGGGGAGCCAGGAGGAAGATGGAGTGGAAAGGTGGTCTTCCCCTGGAGTCCGGCCACCCAGTGGCCAGACCCTCCTCCGACCCCCACCAGTCAAATTTCCATCTGTATCTGCAGCGTTCCACCGTAGATGGCCTGCCAGTGTCTCCTGGTGTCTGTTGGCGTGTTCTTCTGCTCCACTCAACATCCAGCCACTTGTGTGTCCCCGCTAAGGTCTCTGAGATTTATCTGGGCACAGGATGGGGGACAGGGCGGGCCAAAAGGCAACTTTTTGGGCCAGAAAACAGAAATGCCTCTCCTCATTTAGGTCCAAGGGCACAGGCCCCAAGGGTGGAGCTCTTGTTGGGGACCCCACCTTCTCTACCCAGCACTTCCCTGCCTCACTCTCATATCACATATATATACATATATATAATATATATCTCATACATATATGAGAGAGAAAGAAGAGATAGATAGATAGATAGATAGATAGATAGATAGATAGATAGATAGATATAGATATAGCCACAAATTACCATCTTTGCTTTTTATTGACCTTTCTAAGTCCTGGGAATAATGGTATTTTGTTTAGACGTTCAAGGCCACATGCTTTTATGATCAATTCTATAGGTAGAAAATGAGCATATTCATCCTTTGTTAGTACCTTATGAGAAGAGGGTCCTCTCAACTATCACAAATCTCACTTAGAAAGCTGAAAAATATACCTATTAATAAAAGTAAGTATTTTATCAAAATATGATTAAGTCTGCCTTGCTTCACTCATCTATCCTGCTATTTTTTCATAAACTCAAAGGTGGTTCAGTTGCACACAGAAAGTGCATGGAGACTATCCTGCATATGAATGCCACTATTCCACTTGAGGGTTCAGCGATGTTGATTGTCTACAACAGATCATATAGATCTGCATATTCTCTATCACTGAATTCACTATATAGATCTTTCATATTCTCTGTCACTGAACTAAAGATATTGCAGACTTTATCAACATAATTAGACAAATAAGCCCATAAATAAATACTGCCATACTCATCAAGAAAATCAATTACTGGACTACATAAATCAGAATGCAACAGTTAAGTCAATCAGTCAATGAGCGCAAAGTCTGTTCATTCACCTTATCAATATGAAAATTATTTTATACATATAAAAACATAGAAAATGACAAAACCTAAAAGAAATCACCAATTTATAGGGTTAAAATTTAAAAAATAAGTATGAGTTATTTATAAAGGGCGAAACATTTTCACAGGTTAGAAATATCTGAGGCAATCATCCGGGACAATATAAAACTGTACTATTCTATTGTTTCTATAAAAGTACTTAAGTTTTAGTGTTTTTCTTTCAAGTTTTAGTATATTTATCTGTGCACATGTATTAACTACTGAATGAAAAAATTATATGTGTCTTATCACACTTAAAGATTTTCTTGTCTGGCTCTCCCAGTCACTTTGGCATAGTAGATAACAAATAAAATTTTAAATGCAGATATTTATAAAACATAGGCTAGTGAAAAACACCTCTGTATTCTGATTAATAGTGATCTTACATGTCCATAAGAAATGTGATTTTTCTATATCCAAAACAAAGCCAGGAGACAACCAGAATATGTTTAGAGAGTAAGAATTTTAGGGCTGAAAGTAAATTTACAGTAATGCCCTAAACATGTCACATAAAGAAACAGATAATATTATAACAAGATCTTTTGGAAAATAATGATATATTTGTCTTTCAAAAGTATGTCAGAATTGTTTTCAAAGGTAAATTAAGGGATGTTGTTTATCTGCAGCAACCAAAGCTCTAGACATTATAAAAGAAACCAAGACAGGGAATAGCTATATGTCTGCTTTAGCTAGAAAGAGGAACTAACATAATTAGCAGCAATATTTTGTAATGGCTTATATAGAAAACATTTTGATTGACCCTTTCACATTTACATATTACACACGATCTGGTTGCCCTAAAACAATTATAATTACTTGGGAATTGTACACCTAAGACAAAATTTCAACCAGTTAAGGAACAGGCAAAGTCTGAAGATGGATTCTGAGAACAGAACATTTTTAACTCTTATAAGAAATTCACAAGAACACAAACTCCCAGTTTTGCTGAGTAAGTGTGAAGTGTCATCCTGCCCCAGGTCTTGATGGCAACATGTTGTAAATAAATAAGAAGCCAGACATCAATGTACACTGTGGCTGGCCATGCAAAGAGTAAAAGAAGCTGGATTTTTGATGATGTTTTTAAGCTATAAAATCATCTCCCCTGAAGTCTATCCTACTTGTGTCTCTCATAAGCAAACTTGTACATAATGCAAAAATAATACCACTACCATATTACCACTGTCAACAATTAAAACCATGTTATTTATTTAAGAAAACCTATAATATAAATTTACTCACAAGAAGAAAGTAATTACAAAAAAGTTTTTGAAGAAAAATATTTACTAAAATTTACTGTTAGGTTAAAACCGGTATATTATTACACTAATCAACACTTCATCACAAATATTGTAATGATTAAGACATGCATGCTGAAATCTTCCTTTTAACAAAAGTTGAAATAGTCTTTATTTTTCTAGCAAAAAGTATTCCTACTATCTATATACAGAGAGGGGGGTCTGCTTTATCAGTTATGCATATAGATTTACTGGTAGCTTTAGTTAGAATTCGAGATCTATACCAACCTTCTAAATGCATAATGAGGGAAATGAGGACAAGGAAATTTTACTCAGTACCTCAGTGCAAGTAGATATTTGAGTTAGGTCTTCTGGAAAGTTTAGTTTAATACTCTAAAAATGTTGTCACTTTTATCGAAGCAAATAAGATTTTTCTTATAGTGTTTACAACAGGCCATGCACCTGGAACCTGTGTCATGGGCTAGTAAGGCTCATGAAAGAAATGTTTCACTAACACATATAGTAAGACATTTTTAAAGAAGAAACCCCTAAAATGAAATAATATAAATAATATAATAAAATAAGGAATTGGAAGAGACAAAAATAAAATTAATTAAAATTAATTAGATTTTGCTTGGGGCATGTCAAGTGAATTGGATCATATGGACATTTGAAAGAAATATCATTGGGATAATTAGGTATGGGAAAAAAATAAATTTTAACTTATCCGCAATAAGTAACTTTACTTGATCAAAATAGATAATTTCAATGTTTCAGAAACATTGAATGGGAAGCATTATAAATATACTTTGCTAACTTGTTTTCATTATTTGTGTATCTCTGTTTCTTCATCCATCCATTCATCTGTTCATCCATCTATCCATTTATTCATCCAGTCTGGTTTATGTTTATTTTCTTCTTTTACTTATAATTCTACTGTTTCTTTTTAAAATTGGGATATTTTATGAGTTACATCTAACTTGGGGGATATCTCTCCACTTTTCATAGATTATACAAATTAAAATTATCTGGGAAATAATTTGCAGTAAACTAACAAAACTATTTCACTAATATTTTCATCTACACACATATGCGTGTGTGAAGTATGTGTGTTTGTTCATATAATTTGTTTATCTTCATGTTCATGTTATTTGTAACCTTGTCTTAATATTTTCCCTTTTTTCTGAGCTGTTATTTTTTAAATGCCATTTACCACATTGTACACTATCATCTCTAGTGAAATAAAATTAAATTAAATTCCCAAAACTTTTTTTCTTGTATTACATTTACAGAATGACACATTTGCAGAAGGATTATGAATACTTAAAAATGAAGCAAACAAATTTATGATTAATTTCTGCAATAGCAATGATAAATGTCAGTACAAGAAAGTTTGCTTACATCAATGTCATAATATTAAATTAGGAACGTATTTGTATTGATGATAATAAATCATCAGCTCTGAAAATCAAACTGACATCAACCTTAAGAGCTATACTGCTTGCTTATTAATTGGAATCAGATTGTTAAGGCTTTCTTAGTGAATTTTATTTCATTATATTATATTGAAAGAAATTTTGCTTAACAAGGGCTGATAAAGCAGCTTTCATTATGTATCTTGTTATTTGGTGTCTAAAATTACTTAAATTGTACGTTTTCTGCTTTATTCTTCTACACAATCTTATGGTTACACATCTGAAGAATATTTTCACAATCTTTGATAAATCTATCATTTAGATTGGCTTGAAAGGTGGATACTTAAGTTGGAAAAGTTGTTGAGGTCTTTCACATATTAGATTAATCTAACACTTTGTAAGGATTAGTTTTGGTTATTTTGCTCTGTGGGACTAGATCATTAGTTTCTGGAACTGCACATGGCCATATAGCTTCTCCACATAACCTAGCTCCTGAGTTGCAACTTTTGCAAATTAAAGGAAACAGAATTGTGTATTCCCTTTTTTTAGTCAATATGACATCTCACACATTTTAAACTTCCAATATTTTTGCCAAAATCACATGGAGTTGTATGACTTCTCAATTATCAATAATAATTTAAAAACAACCTGGGTCTTTTATATACTTTCCTCTGTATCAGGCATAAGCTATTCACGTTTAAGGCTTACTTTTACTTTTTGTTAATTACTCCAAAATTTTTAATTATCTTTAAGATTATCCTGGAATTTCTCAATAGTGAAGTTGAACAACAGAGTCGTCTATTTTTTTTTTTTTACTTTTACTTTTCCAATATTTGCAATACTTCTAGATATCTTCTGTTATATATTTTAAATTAAGTTTGATTTTGACCCAAGAATGTACTCTTAATTATTTCAACCATTTAAAGTGTATTAGGAACTGTTTGATGTCTAGATAATGGGAAAGACTCAGGGTGTGACTCTTTGGCAGTGTGCAGCAAGGGCTCTTAATTTGTTGTTGTTGTTGTTGTTTGTTGTATCTACAAGTGTCATGTAAGTCCATTTGATTGAATGTTGATCACGGCTTCTGTATCATTATTGATTCTGTATCTATATGTTTTATTAATTACTAAAGGAAAACTGGTGAAATCATCAACGGTAAATTGTAGTGTATCTTTCTTTTCAGTATATCAGTTTTTCTTTAACTTCTGAAGGTCTGTTATTTGATTTTTACACATTCACAATTTTATCTAGTCTTGATTAATTGCCACTTCTAATATAATAAACTTTCTTTCTTTATCTTTTATAACACCCTGTTTAAATTCTACTTAAACTAATGTGAATGTAACCAATATGACTTTTATATGTTTACTGTTTGCATAGTATTTCAATTTTCATCCATATGCTTTCAACTTATTTATTTCCTTATATTTAAATTGTGTATATTCCAAATAAAATATAGTTTAATCATTCTATTTTGCTGTTTTCTGACTCTTTGATTTGGAGCTCTTAGTTTATCGACATTTCATATATTTGTTATTATATTGGAATATATATCTACCTACCAAGTTATATTTTAGATTTCTTTGTTCCTATACATTTTCTTCCCTTTGCTACTCTCCTGACTTCTTTTTCATTAATTGAATGCTTTTTAGAATCTTAATTTGTTTATTGGTTTTTAGCTATATTTATTTACATTAATTTTCTCTAAGGATTACACTACACTCAAGTACATTTTCAGAGTCAATTTGAAGATAACATTGTTCACAACATAAAAAATGTAGAAAAATTACAAAACTACAGGTCAAATTTCTTCCTCCCTAATCATTTTGATTTCATATGTATTGAATCTAATTTCTTCCTCCCTAATCATTTTGTTTTCATATGTATTAAATCTATTTAATAATTCTTACAGTGCAAAATTATGTTTTTCATTTAAATGTTTTTTATATTATAAAATATATATAATATACATATATTAGTCTCTTTATTCACATTTTTCTCTGATGTTGTTTTTCCTGTTGATTTTTTTTTCCCTGAAGTTATGTGGTTCCATTGGATTTATTTCAAATCATACGGAAAAGCTGCCTTTAGCATTTCCTATATAGCATTTCCTATAGTACAGGTATGCTGAAGATGAATTATTTTAGTATTCATTTATTTACAAATATAAAAATGTGTTTATTCACTTTGGTCTTGAATAATTTTTTTGCTAAATATAGAATTGTTGGTTGGCAAGTTTTGTTTGTTTATCTAGTCAACAGTTTGAACATATTGTTTTACTGTTGTTCAGTCTCCATATTTTAAGATGATGAGAAGTTGGAAATCTTGATTTCTGTTTCCCCGTTAGTAATGTTATTCTTTTCTGGTTGTTTTGATGATTTTTTTTTATTGTTGGTTTTGGCAGTGTGATAATGGGGTACCCTCTTTTTAGTTATGCTTGGGTTTGCTGAGCTTCTTCAATCAGTGAATTCCTGCTTTCATCTCAAGGAAATTTCTGATGTTATTTCTTCAGATAATTTTACTGACACATTTAATTCTCAAATTCTTGGATTCTAATTGTTTATTTGCTAAACTTTTAAATAAAAGTATTCTATATGAAGTAACTCAGGAATGGAAAGCAAAATATCATATGTTCTCTTAAGTGGGAGCTAAGCTATGAGTATGTAAATGCATAAGAATGATATAACTGACTTTGGAGACTGAGGGGAAGGGTAGGAGGAGGTGAGGGATAAAATACTACATGTTGAGTACAGTGTACACTGCTCAGGTGACAGGTGCCAAAATCTCAGAAATCACCCCTTAAGAACTTACTCATGTAACAAAAACCACCTGTACCCCAAAAACTATTGAAATAAAAAAAATTGCATTCTTTATTAGTCTAATTGGGCTGACATAATTGAAAACACAGACTGCATGGTTTAAATAACAGAATTTTATTTTCTCATGGTTCTGGAGGCTGGAAGTTCAGGGTCAAGGAATCAGAAGAGTTGTTTTCTGGTGCAGCTTTTCTTCCTCTCTTGGGCACGTACCTCTTCTAATGGTGTATTCACATGGCCTTTCCTCTGTGTGTGCAGGGAAGAAGAGAGAGACAGACAGACAGAAAGAGATCTGCTAATTCATCCTCTTCTTGTAAGTACACCAGTCCTAATAGATTAGTTCTCTGCCTTTTGACATCATTTAATCTTAATTACTTCTTAAAGCCCCTATTCCCAATTACAGTTACATTGGGGGTCAGAGATTCAACATACAAATTTTGAGGAAAAAAAAATCTGTCCATTATATATTGTCTTGTGTTTACCTCAGAAGAATTTACTTAACTTTTCAAAATATTTTTTTCTCTCTGTTTTTTTAGGAAAAACATTATTTCTATTGATCTTACGCTAAATTCACTGAAACTCTGTTCTGTTATCTCCATTCTTATTACATTCATTCAGTGAAGAATTCTGGCTTTTTTCCTTCCACATATTGCATTTTTTAAATTCCAAAATTGCAGTTGGATTCTTTGTAAAATTTCTATTACTGTGCTGTAATTTTCTGACTGGGTTATCTAAATTCTGTCTTTATTGGTTTTCCTATTTTCTGGATAGTCGTATTTTCCTTTGTCTTCCGTTGCTGACTAATTTTAACTTCCATCTTGGACATAATGAGGGATTGATATTTGATGGAATCCCTGGGTTCTGGCATGTATGCACTTTCTATAAATATTGATTTTGTTGTTAAACAAACATTCAATTTACCCGAGATGCAGCTTTATCTCTGCTGTGTTGACAAAAGCTCAAATATCAGTTCATTGTTTCCGGCCTTATCTATGGTACTGGGGTTGAGGTATACCACAAAACTTCAAAATTTAGGGATCGCTCACAAACTCTTGCAAAGTTTACAAACAGATCTAGTTCTATTCCTTTTGAATGCTACCCTATCCAATAATTTTTTTTCCTCTCGCTGTCAGTGACTCTGGCCGAGCAAACTCTGTCTTCTGTTTTTGAAGAATTTAAGCTTGTGGGTTCTTAGTGTTATTCTGTCTCTGATGAGAAGACTGGGATCAAACTTTAAGAAATAAATTTGGAAGTAATACTGCTCAATTCCATCTTTTCTTCCATTTACCAATATCTAAGTGCTTTTGGTTTTTCTTTTTTTTTTTTTTTTGTACATTTAGATACCTCTTTGTTTACAGGAATGTATAGGTTTTACCTGTAGAATGAGTTGTCTAATAGGATTTCTTTACCAATGTCCAGAAGCTCCACTGATCAAGCACTTTTATATAAAAAAAAATAGGTAAACTAGGGCTGTATTAATATATGTTCAATATTTTTGCCACTAAAGAATGTACACCTCATACTCTAAACATATTACATAGTGTAAAAATATCTACAATATAATCATAATTTAATTAAGATAGTTACATAATACATAGTTGTAACTTGATTCTACTTAGTTCTACCAAGTATGATTAAAATGCCTGAAAAAATAAACAATAATGATTCACTGTACATTTTCTTATATTTTAAATCATGTTATATTTTAAATCAATAAATGTTATATTTATACCATTTTGAAACAATTAAAATCTAAATGATCAAAAACAATAGGCTGTAAAAAAATCACTAAATGTTAAGGAAGTTATTTAGTTATTTCAATTTCCAGAGTAGAAAGAGATGGAAATACCCTAAATTAGGACGGTGGGAGTACAAAATAATATGAATATTAGAGAGCCAATAAAATAAAATCAGAAGGAATAGCCATAAATTGAACAGGACAGTTGGAAAAGAGGTTAAGTGACAAAGATGATGGAAGTTTTACTCGTGATTTCTGCACATACTGAATCCAGAATCTATTCCGTGGAAGCCTAGATTGGAATAAGTCTGATGGGGGTCCCATGGTAGTAAAACGAGTGGTGTTGTTTCATTGGTTTAGTAAGATGTGCTGAAGCAACAATCTTGCATACATTTTACCTGTTTGTTGGAGATTCAATCTGCAGCTTAGATCTGTGATAATTGCATAGAGGTGACATCCGAAGCTACTTAATTGGTTTAAGCTCATTGAGAGGAAAAGTACAAAAAAAATGAAGAAACCCCTATCTACATGTCAATTTATCCTCTAAAAGAACAAAATTAAACATGCATATACAGGTGAGCTATATGAATCTGAAAAAGTATATGCACAGCACCTGTGTCTTGCCAGATACAAAGTTAAAAACCTGGACCAATTATAGGCTGTTGTAATATGACATATGAATAAAAGAAAATTTTTTTTCTCTCTTCTTTTTTTTTTTTTTTTTTTTTTGAGACACTCTCTCTGTCACCCAGGCTGGAGTGCAGTGCATGATCTCAGCTCACTGCAACCTCCACCTCCAGGGCTCAAGTGATTCTCCTGGCTCAGCCTC
The DNA here is from genome assembly GCF_008728515.1 of Papio anubis. Classification (NCBI taxonomy): domain Eukaryota; kingdom Metazoa; phylum Chordata; class Mammalia; order Primates; family Cercopithecidae; genus Papio; species Papio anubis. Next base: position 63,237,858 of record NC_044990.1, on the reverse strand, counting down.
CCAAGTAGCTGGGATTTCAGGCACATATCACTGTGCCCAGTTAATTTTTGTATCTTCAGTAGAGGTGGGATTTCAACCATGTTGTCCAGGCTGTTCTCAAACTCCTGGCCTTAAGTGATCTCCCTCGGCCTCCCAAAGTGCTGGAATTACAGGCGTGAGCCACCGCGCCTGGCTGCAAGGTAATATTTCTAAAATGCAAGAATTTTTGCTCTGTTAAAGTGTTTAAATTGTGAATTATAAAGTGTCCTTATTTCTCCACTTTGCAATGACGAATAAAAAGTGTCTGGGAATGGGATAGAAAGGAGGACAATGACAGTGGAGAAAAGTATAAAGAGCTTCAGGTACAATCAGATTTCTTCTCAAGATATCTAGCTACCCCAGAGGCAGTTTGGAAACCACAGCAAGCTTCATTTGTGCATATTTATTTATGGTCTATCCAAGGACAAAATTTTCCACACACTTATCTTTGTATATTGGCTTTACTTATCTCTGTCTCATCAGGGGTCCTTCAGTGAAACTTGGCTGTTTTCCTGATGGAGTACACAATCTATTTCCAAGCTATACATCTCACAAATGGTAAGGAGTAAATCAGTCACTCTATGTTTCATTGAAGTACTATATGTGTATTCATAGGTATTGCAAGTGAAATATTTTAGCAGTGCCAAGTACTTCCTGAAAGTGCCATTCAGACATATGGCACAATATGTTTATACCTATTGCAGACCATCTGTTGTCTAGGCTCAACTGAGCATTTATTTTACTTTTAATTCACAAAGAAAATGGAAAATAGAACTGGTCCGTGTACCATAATTTGGCAGAGTTTTAAGCAGGTGCAAATTCAATAAGAAAACATATTTAAAACTACAGAAACCTCACTTATTCTGTCCCCTTGTGGATATATAGGTTTTCCAAATCAACACAAATTTTTTATCCCTTCATGTTTAGGTCTGTTGCAGTGTGTAATGGGGTCAGGTGGGATGAAACTGATTGAGAAAGCAGAGAAATATATATGCTTTTACTGAAAAAGTAAGTAATGTCTATAATAATATGTGCAATGCAATTTTATTGGTGTATCAAGTGTTATATTTATAGGGAAGATAACAGTTATGAAGACTTCATTATTTTTAACCAATTTTACTTTTGCTTTTAATATTTTACATATACATAGAATAAAATATAATGTAAAATTTTCATAGACACAGTCATCTTATTTAAAATGTGAATATTTATCAGAAACCAAACCATAGACATACAGCTGAACAAAGAAAATGACAGAATACATTCACATAGCAATTAAAGCATGTATCTCAGTAATTAATTTAATTCCTAACTTTGATGTGAAAGTATTTTTTAATAACAGTTATTTGCAGAACTGATCAGATGCTCTTCTAATTACTAAATTTCAGTAACTATCTCAAGTAATATTTTTGGCTGAATTTTGCTATATTGTAACATTATCTATAGAATCATTGTAATACCAAAGCTATTGTTGCTGCCACAAACTATTTGAGTATTTGACTTGAACTCTCTTGAACCTTAAATTTTCTTCATTATCTGGGTTCATTAGGTAGGAATTGTTCGAGACATTTTCACTGAACAGAGTCCAACTACATAGTGGGTCAATAGGAGAAACTTACTCTTCAAAGAGTTTCTATACCATTCAGTCAATATTAATAAACATCTTATTTTTGAAAGGCACCATGATAAACATAAGTTGATATATAAAAATATAAATTATTTATGAAATTTTTTCTCAAAGCCTGATGTCTGATAGATATATATATATAGTCTCACAAATAAATAAGTAAACAAATGCATGAAGAAATATAAATGATATTACATAATGAAAATATAAATACATCATCAAAGAGTAAGTAAAGTAAGTTTGTTTTAGCTCTAAAGTTGAGCGCTACCACTGTGAAATAAAAGAGCAGGAGCCTAAAAAGCTTTAAGAAAATCTACTATAAAAGAGAGTTTTGAATGAGTGGTTGGATTTTGGCATGCAGAAATGGGGAAAAACGTATTTGGGATAAGAGACCGTGCAGATAAAAACATTAAGAGATTTGGTTTTACATGGTCCACTTAAATAAAAAAAAAAAAAAAACACCTTTGCATTGCTTTTAATTCTCAGTACCTCTGAAATTTACAATGAATCAATAGTTGAGTATATAAGTAAATAATGAGTGACACATTTAAAAACAGTGCCAAATCAAGGACACATTAATATAATCAGGATGGCAAATGGGTTAAATCTCATGGCCAGCTCCTGTCCATTAGTGATCTCCAAAAGCACAATCTTGAGAATCATTTTGGTGTTTTTGGTTCAATGAAACTAAGCACAGTGACTGATTAGTGTTGTTTTCCAAGGTCACTCAGTGCATTTTTCAATTCTACCTTTAATTTACAGCTTCAACTTTTCCCCTAATAATACTGACTATATATTTGGCATTAACAAGCTGAGCTTCTTTTCATAATAATTTATTTGCATTCAACCTTAATCAAAATGGGCTCAGAGGAATCACAGAATAGATTAAATCGATTAATTAAACATCCTGACTTTTCAAGAGACTGTTAGTATGTAAGTGGATTCCTCTGCTCTTCTCTAAAGTGGCCATTGGGGAGCAATCCAAGGCTTTAGCTTAATTCTAGGTATGAGAATACAAAGATAGGGCTGGAACGTTTTTAGTGACAGTGTATCTGAATTGTACTTACTGGGAGATATGGGCTTGATCATTTGCTATTGAATCTCTGTCTCTAAACTGAATCATAGAAAAGACTATTGCATTTTCTCCTCTTTTCTTTATACATTTTACTTATCCGATAATGTGTGTTTGCTCATATTATTTTGTAAAAGTAACACATCCAGCAAGAATAAGACATTATTCTGGAACGTTATTATTCAGAATTCTAATCAGTAATCTTGATCTGGTTCCATATAATAGAGATATGTATGAGTCTAACTGGATCTAAATTCAAAGCTTAAATAACACAAATTTTTAAATATAACCAAAATTTCCCCGTTTCCCCAATTGAAAAATGTTGATAATCACAATATCTCCTTCATAAGAGTGTTGTGAGAATTAAATAAGTTTCAAAAATCCTTAGAATAGTACTTGACCCATAAGTACCACTCAATAAATGTTTAATATTATTTTTATTGTTATAATTGGGGCATTACAGCACAATGGTTAATAGCAGGGACTCTGGGGCCAAATGCAAGGGTTCAAATCTTGCCTCTTATTACCTGTGTGACCGTAGGCAAATTTAATTTAGAATTAAATTTAGAATAACCCTTATTGTAGAATTAAAAATACATGTAAGTAAATATATATATATTTAAATTCAATAGTTTTATATATTTAATTTATAAATCATATCTAAAAACCTACATTTATAGGTATACATCTAGTATGTGTGATTGCATATACATGTATATACACATACATAGCTTACAAATCTTACAATTATATATTGTATATGTAATATATGTATAATAATATATAATATATTGTATATAATATACTATATATAATTATATCTAGTTATATATTTATATATAATTATTTATATTTTTATAATTATAAATTATAAATATTATAAGTATTATATAATATATTGTATATCACTATATATGATTATATATAACATGTTATATATAATATATCATATATTATATATAACATATTAACATATGTTAATGTACACAATTATATATAGTTATATACAATATATTATATAATATACATAATTATGTATATTAGTATATATTATATATATTTTATATATTATACATATATTATACATATATATTATATATTGTACTATATACAAATATATAGTACTATAATATATTATATAATACATAGTATATTTAATATATAATTGTAAGATATGTAAGCTAAATAAATATATGATTATAAGATTTGTAAGCTATATATGTGTATATAAATGTATATGTATATACAAGGCAAGACTTTGGTCAATGTAATATTTAGCTATCTATAGGTTATAAAAATACCTTTCTGAATATTCAGCCTGAAACAGAGTTTTTAAAAATCTACATTTCTCATTGCCTATTGCTATATTTTTGCTGCCCTTAATGGTTGGGGTTAGAACTTTATTTTACACAATATGAGTATCATAAAATGTGAAGATCCCTGTCAAAATTATCTAAAATGTCAGACATTCCCAAGGGCAAGCCACAAGGTTATACCCACAGAGACCACTGCTCCTAAGATAAAAGAAATTAAAGAGGTCCTTTTGCCTTTCATATATACTTAGTCACCTACTTTACCCAGAAGATGATATCTGTCATTGCCACACAGAGGCGCTCCATTGTGATTGCTTTTTTCATAGCTATAATTTATTGGGAATCTTCTATGAAGCAGTTGCTGGGCCAGAGAGTTTAGAATTTTTTTTCCCCCTATACTCTAACTAGTAATAAAATCCTAGCTTCTGTTGTCATCTTTTTTTTTTTTTTTTAAGACAGAGTCTTACGCTGTCACCAGGCTGGATTGCAGTAGCACGATCTCGGCTCACTGAAACCTCCGCCTCCTGGGTTCAAGCGATTATTCTGCCACAGCTGGGGCTGAGTCGCTGCGACTACAGGCGCGTGCCGCCACGCCCAGCTAATATGTGTATTTTTAGTAGAGACAGGGTTTCACCATGTTGGCCAGGGTGGTCTCCATCTCTTGCCCTCGTGATCCGTCTGCCTCAGCCTACCAAAGTGCTGGGATTACAGGCATGAGCCACTGCGCCCGGCCGTATCGTCATAGTTTTTAAGGCTTAATTAATTTTAGGTTAATTAAAAAGAATTCTCTTATGTTGTATCAAGAATAACGTGTGTGTACCCCGGTGTGTGTGTTTCTATGTGCGTGTGTATTCTCATTAATAGGAAAAGTCATCTACAATCAGTACTCACTATTGTTTCCTGCTTCAGGAAGTTTTTGGTTTTTCCTCTCTGGAATGTCTTCTGTCTTTCAATTGTCTTTTGTTCAGCGTATTACAAGCACCGTCCTTACATCAGAAACGAGTGTTAAACTATGCTATGAATCTGTACATTTTAGACTTTGATTTGTATGATCCCTCAAAAGTCTATTACATTTACCTTTAAACATTGTTCCACTGCCTTCTCTCGTCCTTGATTACAAATGTCTACGTTGATTAGAGAAGTCTGCTTTTCTTTCCATTCCAACGCACGTGCGTGGCGCGCACACACACACACACACACACACAGAGAGTTTGGAAATACTTTTTTTCCTATTTTTCTCTATATTGGGAATTTCAGAGGACAAATGTATGTATTTTCATTTAATTTTTATTAAATTTGCCAGAGACTGGGTTAATCCATTCAGTTGCCAGTTAAAATCCTTGTGCAATGTGTTACTCAATTATCCTTATCTCTCTTGTGGAATTCCTTTTATTCACACATTGTGTCTCTTAGATCTGCCTTTCCAGGGTTTTTGTTTATTTGTTTATTTTCCTTATTATTTCTATTTATTTCACCTAATTCTTCAGGATTACGTTGTTTGCTTACTTCTTTTGAGAGCCAATTCTACCTTTTACTCTTTCAGAACAAAAATTAATTCAAAGCAGTGACCATTGTCTTTTAAATTATCTAAGATTTAAATGAAATATTTCTTCGGTTCTACACACTGGTTTGGTATTTGTAATGCCAGCTACTTGGGAGACTGAGGCAGGATAATCCTTTGAACCTGGGAGAAAGAGGTTGCAGTGGGCCGAGATCACGCCACTGCACTCCAGCCTGGGTGACAATGTGAGACTTCATCTCAAAAGACAAAACAAAACAAAACAAAAACCCTGGTCAGTGATTTGAAGTTAAAATGAATACTTTCAAAGACCCAACTGGTGCAATTCATAACTTGAGATATAGTAATTAAGGGATAAATTTTGAACCATCTTTTCTAATTAGATTATTTCATCACAGGAATAACCACTCTCAGGGCTGGCAATTATCCTTCCAGGTAGCATTTTGTTACAAACCAGTCGTACCTAATAATAATAATAATAATAATAATAATAATGATGATGATGATGATGATGTTTTAGAAGAAGAAAAATAATCCAAGATGAAAATGCAGAAATAAAAGCTAAAGATTGAGAAAAGAAGATTAGTATTATTTGGAGAAATGCAAGTAAATGCTGACTTTTATAGCGGCGGTCCCCAACTGCCAACTGACTGATACCAGTCTGTTGCCTGTCAGGAACCTGGCTGCACAGCAGGAGGTGACCAGCGTGGCAAATGAGAGAAGCTTCGTCTATATTTGTAGCTGCTGCCCATCACTCACATTACTGCCTGAGCTCCACATCCTCTCAGATCAGCACCCTTATTAGATTCTCATGGGATCACAAACCCTATTGTGAACCTCACATGCAAGGGATCTAGGTTGTGCACTCCTTATGAGAATCTAATGCCTGATGATCTGCTACTGTCTCTCATCAACCCCAGATGGGACTGTTTAGTTGAAGGAAAACAAGCTCAGGGTTCCCATTGATTCTATATTATGGTGAGTTGTATAAATATTTCATTATGTATTACAAAGTAAAAATAATAGAAATAAAGTGCACACAAATGTAATATGCTTGAATTACCCCAAACCATCCCTGTTGGTGCATGGAAAATTTTCTTCCACAAAACTGGTCCCTGGTGCCAAAAAGGTTGGGGACTGCTGTGACTGCTGCTGTATAGAACTTTAATAATAAGGCTTTATGTGGTTAAAAATATAAAAGTATAAAACATACAAGAAACATGTAATTCTATTAGAATAAGGTACATGAAAATACAATATCCTAAGTCACTCATATTACATGGCTTCAACCTTTGGTATCTTATTCTGGTTAGAATAATCATTGAAATAATTTTTGAAAGCATATCTAAATGGGAGGAGGGTAACATAAAACAATAAATACTACTCAGTTAAAATGGGAAGGAGAATCTAGGAAAAAGAAGAAATTATAGAATATCAAGAAGATGGAACAAAAAATGAATAAAGCAATATAGCATTTTAGTCCTAGTGAATTTAAAAGTGGTCTCACACTGGTAAATATATGAGTTCCTATATCACATCATCATAGAATAAACATTCCAGTTAAAATGTGTTGATTGTTAGACTAGATGGAAAAGTTTGTTTTTCAATAAGAGATACACATAATATTTAAGAATACAAAAGGTTAAAAACTAAGAATACAGAAGAAGTATAGTACATAAAAATTAACCAAAATAAAGATGGCATAAATTTATTAATATCAGAGAAAATGGAAAAATATTAGGCAAAAATAGCAATCACAAAATATATAAAAGGATATAGATTACAGTTAAACCTAGAGTTAGAAAATCATAAATTAGAAAAAAGTCTAAAATAATGAGATAAATATTTATCTTAAGAAACACAATGAAAGAACAGAAAAATAAACTACTGTACAACAAAATGTAAAATGATAAAAGCATTTATTAATAAAATTAAAACATGAAACATATAAACATATAAAGTCAGTATTGATCATTTTGAAATCACAAATTTCATAAATCCTGGGTACTTCTGATCAAGAAAAACAACAAACAAACAGAAAAAAATTGCTAAGAATCCTAAAAACATAAAAACACAAGAGGATAAATGGACAGATATATACCTCAAAATTTGGCCGGGCACAGTGGCTCACGCATGTAATCCCAGCACTTTGGGAGGCCAAGGCGGCAGATCACGAGATCAGGAGTTCAAGACCAGCCTGGCCAATAGGGCGAAACCCCGTATCTACTAAAAAAAAAAAAAAAAAAAAATTAGCCAGGCACGGTGGCGTGCGCCTGTAATCCGAGGCTGAGGCAGAAGAATCTCTTGAACCTGGGAGGCAGAGGTTGCAGTGAGCCATGAGCCATGATTACACCACTGCACTCCAGCCTGGGTGAAAAAGTGAGACTCCATCTCAAAAAATAATAATAATAATAATAAGTCTAATAGAGAAATACCTACAAATATGTAGCAACAAAAAAAAATATATTATAAAATCTTAAAATTCTAAAATTATTACAAGAGATAAATCAATAATCAAAAGTGTGCAAAGACAATAATGAACAACTCTAGACCCTGTGACTTTACCTGACCTAAATAGATGATGATGTGTGACATGTTACATGAAATAAAAGACAATTCTATAAATATCTCATTCTCCTCAGATTATTTATAGATTCAAAGCATTTCCAGCCTCTGAGATAAAAGCGTAAGGCAAAAGTAAAATTTTAAAAAAGCATTTCTAATCTAAATAACATTTTCTGGGTATATGAGTGAAAGTTGTTAAACTGGTTCTAAATTTACATGGAAATAAGCAAGGACAATTTTAATCAACACACCTTAAAGAACAAGATGAGAAACGTGGAGGATTCTCAATAACAGAATAAATCAGCAAGACAAGCAAATGAACTATGATAAATTCATAAAAATCAAGACCATTAAAGCAAAAACAAAATACTATATTTTAATGTAAATAAACTACAGTTACAGAAAACAACAAGAAAAGATTAAAAACACATTGCTAGGTGAAAGAACAAAAAAAAGCCTTTTTTATTTTAAGTTTTGGGGTACATGTGTAGGGTGTGCAAGTTTTGTTATATAGGTAAATGTGTGCTATGGTGTTTTGCTGCACCTATCAACCTATCACCTAGGTATTAAGCCCAGCATGCATTAGATATTTTTTCTGATGCTCTCTCTCCCCTCATCCACTCTGACAGACTCTATTGTGTGTTGTTCCCCACCCTGTGTCTATGTGTTCACATTGTTCAGCTACCACTTATAAATGAGAAGATGTGGTATTTGGTTTTCTGTTCCTGCATTAGTTTACTGAGGATAATGGATTCCAGCTCCATCCATGTCCCTGAAAAGGACATGGTCTTGTTCCTTTTTATGGCTGCATAGTATTCCATGGTGTATATATATGACATTTTCTTTTTCTAGTCTATCATTGATGGGTATTTGGGTTGATCCCATGTCTTTGCTATTGTGAAGAGTACTGCATTGAACATATATGTGTATGTATCTTTATAATAGAATGATTATATAGAAATAGAATGACTTTTATTCCTTTGTATACCCATACTGGGTATACCCAGTAATGGGACTGCTGAGTCAAATGATATTTCTGGTTTTAGGTCTTTGAGGAATCACCACACTGTCTTCCACAATGGTTGAACTAATTGAAATTCCCACCAATGGTGTAATATTGTTCCTATTTCTCCACAGCCTCACCAATATCTGTTGTTTCTTAACTTTTTAATAATCACCATTCTTTTTTTTTTTTTTTTTTTTTTTTTTGAGACAGGGTGTCACTCTTGTTGCCCAGGCTGGAGTGCAATGGCATGATCTCGGCTCACCACAACCTCTGCCTCCTGGGTTCAAGTGTTCTCCAGCCTCAGCCTCCCGAGTAGTTGGGATCACAGGCATGCACCACCAAGCCCGGCTAATTTTGTATTTTTATTAGAGATGGGATTTCTCCATGTTGATCAGGCTGGTCTCTAACTCCCAACCTCAGGCGATTCACTCACCTCAACCTCCCACAGTGCTTGAGCCACTGCACCCAGCCAATAATCCCCATTCTTAACTGGGGTGAGATGGTACCTCTTTGTGGTTTCGATTTACATTTCTCTAATGATCAGTGATGTTGAGCTTTTTTAAAAATAATTTCTGTTGGTCACATAAATGTCTTGTTTTAAGAAGTGTCTGTTTATGTCCTTTGCCCACTTTTTACTGGGGTTGTTAGTTTTTTCTTGTAAATTTAAGTTCCTTGTAGATTGTGGATATTGGATCTTTGCCACATGGATATATTGCAAAATTTTTCTCCCGTTCTGTAGGTTGTCTGTTCATTCTGATGATAGTTTCTTTTGATGTACAGAAGTTCTTTAGTTAAAATAGATCATGTTTGTCAAGTTTTGCTTTTGTTGCAATTCCTATTGACATTTTCATCATGAAATCTTTGCCTATGCCTATGTCCTGAATGGTATTGCCTAGATTTTCGTCTAGGATTTTTATAGTTTTGAGTCTTACATTTGAGTCTTTAATCCATCTTGAGTTAATTTTTGTATAAGTTGTAAGGAAAGAGTATAGTTTCAATTTTCTGCATGTGGCCAGCTAGTTCTCCCAGCACTGTTAATTATATAGAGAATCTTTTTTCCATTGCTTGTTTTTGTCAAACATCAGATGGCTGAGATGTGTGGCTTTATTTATGAGTTCTCTATTCTGTTCCATTGGTCTATGTGTCTGTTTTGTACCAATACCATGCTGTTTTGGTTACTGTAGTTTTGTATTGTAGTTTGAAGTCCAGTAGTGTGATGTCTTCAGTTTTGTTCTTTGTGCTTAGGATTGTCTTGGCTATTTGGGCTCTTTTTTGGTTCCATATGAATTTTTAAATAGATTTGTGAATTCTGTGAGGAATGTCAATAGTAGTTTAATGGTAATAGCATTGAATCTATAAATTACTTTGGGCAGTATGGCCATTTTCATAATATTGATTATTCCTATACATGAGGATGGAATGTTTTTCCATTTGTTTGTGTCCTCCCTGATGTCCTTGGGCAGTGGTTTGTAGTTCCCCTTGAAGAGGTTCTTCACTTCCCTTGTTAGCTGTATTCCTAGGTATTTTATTCTCTTTGTAGCAATTGTGAATAGGAGTTAATTCATGATTTGGGTCTCTGCTTCTCTGTTGTTGGTGTATAGGAATGCTTGTGATTTTTGAACATCGATTTTGTATTCTGAGACTTTGCTGAAGGTGCTTATCAGCTTACAAAACTTTTGGGCTGAGACAATGGGGTTTTCTAAATATAAGATCATGTCATCTGCAGACAAAGACAATTTGGCTTCCTCTCTTCCTGTTCGAATGTCCTTTCTTTCTTTCTCTTGCCTGATTGCCCCAGTCAGTACTTCTGATACTATGCTGAATAGGAGTGGTCAGAGAGGGCATCCTTGTGCCAGTTTTCAAGCAGAATGTTTTCCAGCTTTTGCCCATTTAGTATGTTATTGACTGTAGATTTGTCATATATGGCTCTTATTATTTTAAGGCTGTGTTGCTTCAATACCTACTTTATTAAGAGTTTTTCACATGAAAGTATGTTGAATTTTATTGAAGGCCTTTTGTATGCCTATTGAGATAATTGTGGTTTTGTCTTCAGTTCTGTTTATGTAATGAATTATGTTTATTGACTTGCAAATATTGAAGCAGCCTTGCAACCTGGGGATGAAGCCAACTTGATTGTGGTGGATAAGCTTTTGGATGTGCTGCTGGCTTCAGTTTGCCAGTATTTAATTGAGGATTTTTGCATCGATGTTCATCAGAGTTTGTGGCCTGAAGTGTTCTTTTTTTGTTGTATCTCTTTCAGATTTTGGCATCAGGATGATGCTGGCCTCATAATACGAGTTAGGGAGGAATCCCTCCTTTTAAATTGATTGGAATAGTTTCAGAAGAAATGGTACTAGCTACTCTTTGTACCTCTGGTAGAATTAATCTGTAAATCCTTCTGGTTCTTGGATTTTTTTGGTTGATTGGTAGGCTATTTATTACTGCCTCGATTTCAGAATTCATTATTGGTCTATTCAGGGATTCAGCTTCTTTCTGGTTCAGTCTTGGGAAGGTGTATGTGTCAGGAATTTATTCATTGCTTCTAGATTGTCTAGTCTATTTTTGGTGTTCATGGTATTCTCTGATGGTTGTTTGTGTATCAGTGAGGTAATGGTGATATTCCCTTTATCATTTTTAATTGTCTATTTGATTCTTCTCTCTTTTCTTCTTTATTAGTCCAGCTAGTAGTCTATTTATTTTATTACTTTTTTCAAAAAACAGCTCTGGATATGTTGATTTGTTTAAGGGTTTTTTCATGTGTTTAATCTCCTTCAGTTCTGCTCTGATCTTGGTTATTTCTTGTCTTCTGCTAGCTTTGGGTATTTTTTTGCTCTTGGTTTTCTAGTTCTTTTAGTTAAGATGTTAGGATATTGATTTGTGATCTTCCTATCTTTTAGATGTGTACATTTACTGTTATAAATTTCCCTCTTAACATGGCTTTAGCTGTGTCCCAGAGATTCTGGCACATTGTCTCTTCATTCTCATTAGTTTCAAAGAACTTACTGATTCCCGCCTTAATTTCATTATTTACCCAGGAGTTCTTCAGAAGCAGGTTGTTCAATTTCCATGTAGTTGTGTGGTTTTGAGTGAGTTTCTTAATCTTGAGTTCTAATTTTATTGTCCTGTGGTCTGAGAGACTGTTTGTTATGATTTCAGTTCTTTTGTTTTTGTTGAAGAGCGTGTTACTTCCAATTATGTGATCAGTTTGGAGTAAATACCACGTGGCACCAATAAGAATTTATATCCTATTGCTTTTGGGTGGACAGTTCTGTAAATATCTATCAGGTCCACTTGATCCAGAACTGAGATCAGCTCCTGAATATCTTTGTTAATTTTCTGTCTTGATAATCTATCTAATAATGACAGTGGGGTGTTAAAGTCTCCCAATATTATTATGTGGAAGTCTAAGTTTCTTCATAGGTCTCTAAGAACTTGTTTCATGAATCTGGGTGCTCCTGTATTAGGTGCATATTTAGGATAGCTAGCTCTTCGTGTTGAATTGAACTTTACCATTACGTAATGCCCTTCTTTGTCTTTTTTGATCTTAGTTGATTTAAAGTCTGTTGTCATAAACGTTGATTGCAACCCCTGCTTTCAATTTGCTTAGTAAATTTTCTTCCATCCCTTTATTTTGAGCCTATGTGTGTCTTTGCACATGAGATGGGTCTCTTTAATATAGCATACCAGTGGGTCTTGACTCGTTATCCAGCCTGCGGTCCTGTGTTTTTTTTTCTGTTTTTTTTTTTTTTTTTTTTCCTCTTGAGATGGAGTCTCACTCTGTCACCAGGCTGGAGTGCAGTGGCGTGATCTCAGCTCACTGAAACCTCCACCTCTGGAGTTCAAGCAATTCCCCTCCCTCAGCCTCCTGAGTAGCTGGGACTACAAGCATGCGCCACCTCACCCAGTTAATTTTTATATATATATATTTTAATAGAGATGGGATTTCACCATGTTGGCCAGAATGGTCTCGATCTCCTGACCTCATGATCCACCCTCCTCAGTCTCCCAAAGTGCTGAGATTACAGTCATGAGCCACCTTGCCTGGCCCTGTGCTGTGTTTTGATTGGGACATTTAGCCCATTTACATTTAAGGCTGATATTGTGTGTGAATTTGATCCTGTCATCATGATGTTAGCTGGTTATTTTGCAGACTTGTTAATGTCGTTGCCTCATAGTGTCATTGGTCTGTATACTTCAGTGTATTTTTGTGGTGGCTGGTAAGTTTTTTCTTTCCATTTTTAGTGCTTCCTTCAGGAGCTCTTGCAAGGCAGGCCTGGTGGTAATGAATTCTCTCAACATTTGCTTGTCTGAAAAAAATGTATTTCTCCTTTGCTTATGAAGTGTAGTTTTGCAAATATGAAATTCTAGGTTGGAAATTATTTTCTTTAAGAATGCTGAATATGGCCGGGCGCGGTGGCTCAAGCCTGTAATCCCAGCACTTTGGGAGGCCGAGGCGGGTGGATCACGAGGTCAGGAGATCGAGACCATCCTGGCTAACATGGTGAAACCCCGTCTCTACTAAAAATACAAAAAACTAGCCGGGCGTGGTGGCGGGCGCCTGTAGTCCCAGCTACTCGGAGGCTGAGGCAGGAGAATGGCGTGAACCTGAGAGGCGGAGCTTGCAGTGAGCCGAGATCGCGCCACTGCACTACAGCCTGGGTGACACAGCGCGAGACTCTGTCTCAAAAAAAAAAAAAAAAAAAAATGCTGAATATTGGTCCCCAATCTCTTCTGGATTGAAGGGCCTCTGCTGAGAGATCCGCTGTTAGTCTGATGGGCTTCCCTTTGTAGGTGACCTGGCCTTTCTTCCTGGCTGCCCTTAATATTTTTTTCCTTCATCTCGACTTTAGAGAATCTGATAATTACGTGTCTTGGGTTTGATCTTCTCATAGAATATTTTACTGGGGTTCTCTGAATTTCCTGAATTTGAATGTTTGCCTGTCTTGCTAGGTTGTAGAAGTTCTCCTGGATAATATCCTGAAGTATGTTTTCCAACTTGAGTCCATGCTCCCCATCTATTTTGGGTGCCCCCCATCAGTTGTAGCTTTGTTTTGTTTTGTTTGCATAATCCCATAGTTATCAGAGGTTTTGTTCATTCATTTTTTTCGTTTTGTTTTTTCTCTAATCTTGTCTGCCTGTCTTATATTTCAGCAAAATTGCTTCAAGCTCTGAGATTCCTTTCTCTGTTTGGGCTATTCAGCTATTGATACTTGTGGTTGCATTGTTAAGCTCTTGTGTTGTGTTTTTCAGCTCCATCGGGTGATTTGTGTTCCTCTCTAAACTAGTTATTCTGGTTAACCGCTCCTGTAAAGTTTTATCATGGTTCTTAGTTTCTTTGCATTGGATAGAACATACACCTTTAGATCAGTGGAGTTCATTATTACCCACCTTCTGAAACCTACTGCTGTTACTTAATCCATCTCAGCTTCAGCTCAGTTCTATGCCCTTGCTAGAGAGGTATTGCAATCATTTGGAGGAGAGGCACCCTGGCTTTTTGAGTTTTCACCATTTTTGTGCTGATTCTTTCTCATCTTTGTGAGCTTCAATCTTTGAAGCTGTTGACATTTGAGTGGGTATGATGTGGGGTCTTTGTTGTTGCTTTCTGTTGGTTTTTCTTTAGCAGTTAGGACCTTCTTCTGTAAGGATGCTGCAGTTTGCTGGGGGTTCACTCCAGACCCTATTTGCCTGGGTTTCTACTGCAGCTGGAGGTGTCACCAGGGGAGGCTGCAGAACAGCAAAGATGTCTGCCTGCTCCTTCTTCTGTGAGCTCCACCCCAGAGAGGCCCTGGCCAGATACTGGTGGAAATGGTCCTGTATAAGGTGTTTGGCGACCCCTGTTGGAAGGGTCTCACCTAGTCAAGAGGCACAGCATCAGGCACCCACTTAACAAAGTGCTCTGACTGCCCCTTGGTGGAGCATGTGCACTGCACTGTGGGGAATCCCACTCATCTGGACTGCCTGGTCTCTTTAGGGCCAACAGGCAGGAAAGACTAAGTTTGCTCAGTAGTGGGGCTCTGTCCCAGGGAGTTAAGAGTTCTGTCCATAAACCCCTCATTGGAGTTACTCCAGCCCCGCTCTGTGAGGAGGAATAGATCTAGGTCACACCTAAGAAGCAGTCTGGCCATAATCTGCCACAGCCACTGTGCTGCACTAAGGGAAATCCCTCCCTGTCCATACTGCCCTGTCTCCCCAGCACTGGCAGTGGAAAATGGCCAACTGGAGCCACAGTGATGGCAGCTGCTTCTCCTCCCAGGAACACGGTCATCTTAGACAGTCTCCAGTCTACTGCTACTGGTTGCAACCTGAGCAGCTGCCAAGTCTCACAGCTCTGCACTTGGGATCCATGACCCTGGTGGCTTGGGTTCACAAGGGAATCTCCTGATTCATGGGTTGCACAGATGTGTGGAGAAAGCATGGTTTCCTGGGCAGGGTGGCACAATCACTCACTGCCTCTCTTGGCTGGTGGTGGTAGCTCCCCTTGCCGCATGTCACTCCCTGGTGGGCTTTCGCTCTACCCTATTTTTCCTTGCCTTTCGTGGGTTGCTCCAAGAGGCTAGAACCTGGATACCTTGGCTGGAGGTACAGGATTCACTTGCCATTTTTGTTTTTCTCAATGAGAGCTGCCAGCAGCAACTGCTTCTAGTTGCCTTCTTCCCCTGAAAAAGAGAAGCTATCTTGGCTTCTTCCCCTGAAAAAAGACTTTCTATATGTGTAATGTTCAATATCAGACAAAACTAAATTATAGTGTTTACAAATGTGTACATAAAAATACAAAGACAAGTAAGAAAACAAATATCATGGAAATCAATATAGTGATGATTACAATAGAGAAGTTTGTGACTGGGGAAAACATGAGATGTGGGAAAGGACTATAAGTTACAGGTGATACTTTGTTATTTCTTGATCAGGGCAGTATTTAAACAGGTGTTCACTTTATGATTATTCCTTAAACAATGCATGGACATTTTATGTTCTTTTTTATGTGTATAAAACTTCATTTATATAATGTGATCCAGGTTAATGATGTTTTCTTTTTATTATTCTTATTATTCTGTTTAAGTATAATCCATCTTGAATAAATTAATGGCTCATTGCTGTTAGCATTTTTATCATGTGTTTTAACTACAATTTATTTATTTTTATTTATTTATTTATTTTGAGATGGAGTTTCACTCTTGTTGCCCAGGTTGGAGTACAATGGTGCGGTCTTGGCTCACCGCAACCTCCGCCTCCTGGGTTCAAGCAATTCTCCTGCCTCAGCCTCCCTAGTAGCTGGCATTACAGGCATGAGCCACCATGCCCGGTTAATTTTTTTTTTTTTTTTTGTATTTTTAGTAGAGATGGGGTTTCTCCATGTTGGTCAGGCTGGTTTCAAACTCCCGACCTCAGGTGATTCGCCAGCCTAGGCCTCCCAAAGTGCTGGGATTACAGGTGTGAGCCACTGAGCCTGGCTTACCTATAAAGAAAGCATTACAGGATGAAATTCATAGAGAATCAGTGCAGAGCACTAAGACCTCAATTTTTCAGTGGGTGTTTTGTGTGTAAAACAATACCTAAAGGCAGAAAGAAGCAGAATGTATTTTCAAGTAGTCATGAAGATAGTGACTTTGAAACATATGTCAGTAATATTTTGAGAACTGAGAAAAATACAGATGGTGGCTACATATGTATAAAATTGATACTGTAAAAATGTTATGCATATGAAGATAAAATATACCCTAAATTTAAAAAGCCCTCCAAATCCAAATTAAAAATTTGTATTTAAAGAGTAGTTTGAACAAATATTAATACACTTATTCTTTTCTTAATATGAGTAATCTCTTGTTTCTAATTCCAATATAGGATATAATTTTAAAAATTCCTCAAAGCTGAACACAAGGATTTTTCTCAATTTAGAGATCATAGTACTTTCATATCTTAGTTCTAATGCTTTTTTTTAGTGAGCATAATAGACATATTAAAATACATAGTAAATCATTTAAACATTACTTTAGCATCTATAACCACAACATTTACATAAACCACATGAATACACACATATCATATCTTTCCCATTTTATAAATGATGAAACCAATTCAGGTATATTAGCCACTCACTGACTCTGATCTCAAAGGTAGCATGTGTAATCCTAGAACAAAAACTAAAGTTGACTGTTGCATAACCTACACATGATTAAGAAGTAGTGCTTTGAAGTTAGACTTAAGTATTCTAAAAGCTAGTGCATTAACAAATAAAACAGATTTTTTTCAGACAAACTATATTCCATATTCTATCTTAAGTCATGTATAACACCCAGGAAATAAATCACAAGTAAAATCTGTTTCAATAGAAAGAAAAAAAAAGAGGAGGAACAGTTTTAAGCCACAGACACTGGCTAAACAGGCATTGCCGGAGACTGATGGACCTCAATCAATGAAGCAGGAGTGGAAGGCCATGGTGAACCTAAAGAGGGCAACTAAACAGAGTAGAAATTTGGGAGGAAGAGGTGACAATAAGTGCTAAAATAGAAATACATTTTCCAATTTTCCAGTTGGATATGTAGTAAATAATTGCTCAAAGCCAAAATTCACTCCTGATTCCTTGACATGTTCTGAAAAAACCCCTCTATAAGTCTACATAGAGTGAGGATGAGGGCTGGAATTGCATTTTACCCAAGAAACCCAACAAATACTTTCTGAAATGAGAACTTCATTGTATTTCTTAACAGAAGTAAGCTGTCTTGTAAAGGAAATGGACCATTTCTATCCATGATTCTGGGGAACTTGTTTTCTGACTTTTATTAGCTCCCACATTTAGAGTAAAAGAAACTTTCAGTTCATTGAAACACTATCCTAAGTGTGTGCCCCTCATCATTCCTTAAACTGTCTTCTTCCAATATATTTCCAAACCATCATTTACATTCTTTCTAAAATTATATCTATAACAGAAGTTAGTTAAGTTTTATCCCTTAAAAAAGCTTAGTGTGTTCAACTGATTATGAAATGAAATTTGTAATCCTTAACATCACTATATTTTTCTATTAGGATTTTATCTACCATTATATTTTCTCATTGGTTTTATCTGTAAATAAATTAATACAAGTGTATATTTTGCCACCCTTACACCAACCAAACCCAAACTCCTGACACAAGTTAGATATGGTAAACCTCAAATGACTTAATGAACTCTCTTACATTTGCTTAAGTATACAGATGTTTGATTACCTTGTTAAACTTAAAGAAACAGACAGTACTCTTTGAACTTACTTATTATTAGCGTATCTTCTTTGGAACATTGGCAATGATATGTTTGCTTGTTGTATTCATCACATTCTTGTTTCTTGTTCATTTAAATATTTGTTTCCTGGTGACCAACTTAAATGTCCATTACATATTATGGAAGAAGAAAAACAAGTTAAATCATTTGCTCAAGCTTATGTTAAAATGTTGCAAAATGAGAAAAAATTTTGAAATGAATGTTAATGAGAGAAGCATGATGCTTAATTTTATTATGTGACAGATAGAAAATAAGTCAACATTTAGTTTTCCTCCAATAATGTTCACTAAGGAAATTCTTCGGTAAACTTTGGATACATGTTACATTAATTACGCAGCAGGATGTTAGAGTAGAAAAATAGTAGTTGCAGTGTATCAGCTATTGGTTGATCAACTTAGGTTTAGCAAAGTTTTGGTGAGGAAGAAGAGTTGGAGACAATTTTTCAAGGGTCACAGTGAAATATTTTTAGCCTTTCAGGGTGTTTTACATTCATTGCTCTTTACCAGAATTCACCTCTGCGAAAACATCATCATGTCTAATGTCAAGAGTTCAAATTATCATCTTTATCCAGGTTTCCAAATCAAAATAGGTCCATGATTATAGGAAATCCTTGAGTTTCAGGTGGATCATCAGTTTCTGGTGACTTTTGCTTTACTTTGTTTTGTTTTCTGGTAAATTCATTCATTAGGTAGTGGCTATATAGAAGCACTTGGACTCTAGACAAGATACAATGTAGAACTGTAATGTCAAGAAACACAAGAAGTAGATTATTAATAGGCCTTGATGTATTCTCTTCACCAACATTGATTTTTTTTAACCCTAGCCTGAAAAAAACCTTCCATCTCAACTTCTCAATTTGCAAAGTGGCACAGTGGCCAGTTTCCAAGTTTACTTATCTTTCTGTTTTATCTTATTAACAAGGATAAGCTTTTAGAAACAAAAACAATGGAAACAAGGATAAATGTCTCTCTTTTTCATTTTTTATATTTAAAAACCTATATTATAATATTTAGAAAATGACAAAAGATAGCTATTTTAAAAGGATGGGAAGAAAAGAGAGAAGAAAGAGAAGACAAAGGGTGAAATAATCAGTGGCTCCTGGCATTCAGCCTCTAGGTCTGGAAATCTCAGAAGTCTAAAAATCTGACATTTGATCCAAGTTTCTTGGAAACACTGAATTCTTTATAATGCTGTCTGCTTCTAAAGAATTTTAAGCGTCTCAGTTTTATATCTCCATTTAGTACACTGAAGTCATGGGAGTGTGATGCTTTCTGAATTTCAAAAGGTAAATGCACTAATTTGTACTTTTAGACATAAATGTGAAATTAGTAGTAACTAATACAGTTAATTCCAGTTAGGTTCAAGAGCATTTGTAGGTTGTTTCCAACGTTGTTTCTGTGGTTTTCCTTTGGTAAAACTGCCTGGGTCTGTTGATTACAAACTTTTTGTTTTGTATATTGCAATAACCCTGAGATGACAATAGGTTACTGGAGGTGTGAATGTTAGCCTCACTGGCTAACGGCTTATAGAATGATAACCTTTGATTTCCAGGAAGTGAATTTCTGATAGCCAGGGCAGCAAAGGATAATATCTAGGTCATGACAGTTAACCCTTCAAGTAATTTTCCAACCTTTGTTTATCATTTTATTTTCCATTTTTGATAGAGTATGGTGAATGTAATAGAGTTCCTGGATACTGAGCAGTATCATGAACAGCTATTGGACTGAAATCTCTCTGTAAAATGGGTATTTCTATCTCTGGATAAAGATGTTGATAACAGCCTAAGTTGAAAATACAAAGCCTAGAATGGTGATTGTTGTTTTTGTTTGTTTGTTTGATTGATTTTGTTTCATTTTCTCTTTGTTAATATAGTTGCCATTTAGCAGAGAACTTTTGGCCATCCATAAAATGGACAATAGTAAAAATATATTCATATCCATTTCAAGGAGGTAATTGGATGAACTCCATTGCTAAATATTCAAATAGACTTTAAGGCTTTGGTTTGTGCCTATACCTACCTTTGCAGATTTGCTTGAATTATAATTTTTGCAGATGGAATACATGCCAGAAACATCTCAGTGGTTTTGAGTAAAACTGTCCTTCTAATTATAATTGTTTTAAAATTTCAACTAATGTATATTTACTGTGATGATCAAAATTAATAGTTATGTTAATAAATAATGTTAGTTCTATTAATAGTTATATTAATAAGTTATGTTAATATTTTAATAACTTATAGTTATTTCAGTAAATCATCTTAATTAATAGTATTACCTTATTATAATCACTGATTATTGTGGGAAGAAAATATTTTATAAACAGAATGACATGAACAATTTTCTGTAACACTTAGATTCATATTAGAAAACAAATTCTGCTTTGTCACTTACTATGCCTGGTAGTCAAATATTTTAAAATTTATAAACAACAATTTTGCAGAGAGTCATTGTGCCAGACTTTCTGCTTGTACATGAGTGTATTTTAATCTTGGGGTTTCAATATATCTTTTATGGGAACATAATTTAATCCATAACAGTCCGCTCTCTGGCCCCACAAAATTCATGTCCTTCCCACATGGAAAATATGTTCACCCCATCTTGACATCCCCAAAAGTTTTAACCCACTCCAGCATCAACTCTAAGTCCAAATCTCATCTACGTATAATCAGCTAAAAAAGTCCCAAATCTTATCATCGAATCATCTAAATCAGTTATAGGTGAGACTTTGGTTATGGTTTATCCTGCAGCAACAATCTTTTTAAGCTGTGCGTCTGTGTAATCAGAAAACAAGTAATATGCTTACACAATGCAATGGTGTATGGGAATGGATAGACCTTCCCATTTCATAATTGAAAAATAGGAGAAAAGGGGTCTCATGTCCCAAGCAAGTCCAAAAACCAGCAGGGCAAACTTCATTAAATTCCAAGGCTTCAGACTAAGCCTCTGTGGCCCAGTGCTTTGTCCCCTTGTCCCTCTTGGGCCACCTGAGAGGCAACTGTAGCCTCCTGCCCGAGGATGTTCTATCAGTTCAGGCTTCTGCATCCACGGCCCTGCAGTCAGACTCATTCTTCATTAATTTCATCCCATCTCTATCACCCTCAGTCCAAATGATAGGGACAGGATCCAGATAAATTTTAGGCAGAAAAGGGATGGGTCCTTGGTGAAAACCCCACCCTCAAGCTGAAAAGCCTGAAACTGCAGCCCAAAGTGAGAACTTACATCCCTGTTTTCCTGCTTGAATGTTGCCTTTTCCTAAACCATTCATGGCCCTGTCTCACCTCATCCTGTGTCTATAAAGACCCCAGACTCAGTCAGCAGAGAAGAAAAGCAGCTGGATGTAGGGACTATGGTTGGACATTGGAGAGAAGCAGCTTGACTTCAGAGGGACAGCTTGACAGCATAACTTTGGAGAAGCATCCAGCTAGAGAAGGCTGGGCTTCAGGGGAAGATTACCTTTCTGCCCCATCCCCTTTTCAGCTCCCCTTCCCGCTGAGAATCACTTTCATTGGCAATAAAATCTCCCACATTTACCATTATTCAATTCATTTGGGCAGTCTCATTTTTCCTGGACATCAGACAAGAGCTTGGCAGTCATGAGCATGGATGCAAAGGGCCCACCGAGATGTTAACACTTAAACCGTTCGTGGATGGCAGAGCTAAAAGAGTACTGCAACACACCCTCTGGGGCTTTGGGAGTCACAGGCACGCTGCCTGAACAGGGCCTGCATGGAGTTTGCTCCTGACAGTGCCCAAAAGTGCTCGCTCGGGCTCCTGCACCCACTCACCTGCATGCTCCCTCCTGCAAGAGGTGGAATGCAGCAGTCCGAATGAGTAGTTTGATCCCACAGGCACCAGAATGGGCAGCCAGTTCCAGTGTTCATGCACTCCAGTTCCTGCCTCATTTGCTTGTGTGCTCTCTCCCATCAGGGGTTAAGAGCAGCAGGCTGAGTAAACAAGACACTGCTGTTGTGAGTCCAGCAAAGGGGTCAGGCAAATACCCTGCTTCACAAGCTGGGAATGTTTGTGCTGGTATAATCCCTAAAGAACTTTTACAGTCTCCTGAGTAATTCACGGGAATCTAAACATTAAACAAGAAGATCTACATATCCTTTCTGGAAAATCACATCTCTTTTCCTCTATCTTGCTGAGTGATTTGGTTGGATACAGGAGTAATTGTACTAACCAGAATTCTACAAAGGGACAGAAATAATAGGATATATGTATATAGGAAAGGGAGTTTATTGAGGATAACTGATTAACACAATGACAAAGTAAAGTCCCATGATAGACCCTCTGCAAGCCAAGGAGCAAGGAAGCCAGCAGCGGCTCAGTCCAAGTCCCAAAGCTTCAAAAGTAGGGAAGCTGACAGTGCAGCCATCAGTTTGTGGCCAAAGGCCTGAGAACCCCTGGAAAACCACTGGTGTAAGTCCAAGAGTCCAAAGGCTGAAGAACTTGGAGTCGGATGTTTGAGGGCAAAAGGCATCCAGCACAGGAGAAAGACGGAGGCTGGGAGACTCAGTAAGCCAGCTTATTCCACTTTCTTTCACCTGCTTCTTCTAGCCAGGCTGGCAGCAAATTGGAGGTGCTCACCCACATTGAGGGTGGGTCTTCCTCTCCCAGTTCACTGATTCACAATGTTAATATCCTCTGGCAACACCCTCACAGACACACCCAGAAACCATACTTTGCATCACTCAATCCAATCGAGTTGAGACTTAATATTAACCATCACAGTGATGTACTCAATTTCTTTAGCACATGATTATCTAGGCAGACTCTTACTCCTGTTTCTATACCATGCTATCAGGATAGGATGAGAAGTTTCCAAGTCATCAAGTGCTGTTTCCTTTTTGTTTAACAGTTTATTCTTCAACTTGTGCATTTCCTCTTGCATTTTACTATAAGCAGCAAAAAACAAACAAACAAACAAACAAACAAACAAACAAAAAACCAGACCGTATCTTCCATACTTTGCTCAGATATATCTCACTAAATATTGAAGCTTATCACTTACAAATTTACCTTCCTCAAAATAGTACAAAATAATTCAGCAAAGTCATCTGCCACTTTATAAAAAGGATTGCCTTTTCTTCAGTTTCTAATATTATGTTCCTCATGTTCATCTCAGACCTCACCAGAAGTAGCCTTACTGTTCATATTTATGGTAATATTTTCTAACATGATAATAAATTTCTATATAGTTCTCCTAACTTATCTCTGATTTTTCACTAGAATGTTCTTTAATGAGCATTATTTCTGCCAACAGTCTCTTCAAGTGAATCTATGCATATTTTCTTTTTTAAATCAAGAGCCTCAAAACTCAGCCTTTACCCACTACCCAATTCCAGAGCCATTGTCACATTATTTAAAAATTTATTGTAGCAACACCCCAATCCCATCAGCAAAATCTATTTATGTCCTGGGGCTATCATAACACACATGCTGCTTAAACCAATAGAAATGTATTATCTTACCGTTCCGAGGCTAGAAGTGTGAAATTGAATTGGCAATTACCCATTTCCTCCTAGAAGGGAGGAACCCTCCGTGTCTCATCTGGCTTTTGGTGGTCCCGGGTTTTCTTTGGTTCCTGGCAGCTTAACTCCAAACTCTACCTCTGTTCACATAGTCATCTTCCCT
Organism: Papio anubis; assembly: GCF_008728515.1. Lineage (NCBI taxonomy): Eukaryota > Metazoa > Chordata > Mammalia > Primates > Cercopithecidae > Papio > Papio anubis. The sequence goes on along the minus strand of NC_044990.1, from coordinate 63,213,846 downwards.
CTCCATCTGTGTTCAAATATCTTTCTTCTTATTAGGACACAAATCATACTAGATTAGGCCCACTTCACTACAATACCGCTTCATCTGAACTTAACTTCACCTGAACTTAACTGAACTTAGTCTGCAACGACCCTATTCCAATATAAGTTCACAATCTGAGATGCCTGCAGTTAGGAAGGTAAGAGGTCTTTTCGTAGGACACAATTTAACACACAACAATCTGATTTTATTCTGGGGGTCTCGAATTTTGATAACCATTCATGTATGTGCAGAAAAGAATCCCTATGTAACCAGTTCCTCAAAAACAAACAAAAAACCACCTGGACTTTGAATTTCAAGTGAGTCCCCCTCAGCAGAAGCACTGGAAACATGTTGCTGCATTTCACTGGATAGAAGTGGAGAGCACTTTGTGCAAGTCCACTCCCTCATCCTGAGAGGGTGAATTTTGGAAGTCTGCACCTGGATTTCTCCAGATTCCGTCTGATGTGTCTTTTCCTTTGATGACTCTACTGTATCATTTTACTGTAATAAACCATACCCATGACCACAACTCTCTCTGCATCGAGAGTGCCTTTCTAGCAAACCACTGAGGATGTGGATGGCCATGCAGCCCCTACAGTACATAGGGGCTTAGCTAGGGGCCAAAATCCTGTTTGATCTTTCAGGCCTGACCACAGGCAATGACAAAGGCTTTACTTGTCAGTCCTCGTGGAAGAGAGCTGTCTTCCCAACACCAGACTTGCAGTCTCAAAGGGGTAAGCAGCCAAAGATATCACTTTCTCTTTTCTCCATCCCCACTGTCCCACTCTACTCCCACCTCAACTGGCCATGTCCATACATATATTTTCATCCCTAGCCCAGGATTCTCCCTCTGTATGCCTTATCTGGGGCCCCATTTGAGAATCTCCTATGACAAGAGGAGTAGAAAACTATAGTGACCAAGAGCTTGCCCTCTGCTTTGACTGAGTTTGCTCCTACCTTGTACCCATTCCCTCTCCTTGGCCCCACAGGTCTCCATAAGATGACAGGAGCTTCTTGTTCACTGCTGCTTAGTGAGATGCTTTCCCACCTTTATCAAATGTTACCTGACTGGCTCTAGCCTGATATCTTTCCACTAGAAAAAATAAAACATTAGAGAACGGCACTTTTCTTTCTCTTTGCCTGTTGCCTGCATTATTGCAGTATTTGAATAATGACTTGATTGTTATTTTCAGTTTGGCTTTTGTCCTAATCGGCCACCTTGAGGGATGACGGCTTGACAACTACCTTAGAGTACTCTCAGTGTCAGGCTCAGTCTTGCTAAAAGAGAAGAAAGGATTTCACTTTGTTCCTCTATAAAGAGAGAGAAACATGCTATAAAGCAAAGTTTAAGAAAGAAACGAGACCCTTCCACAGATTCTCAATCTTTTAAATTAAAAATCTTTTTCCCAGTCCTCCATGCAACAGCTCTCCCTCTGTGTTTTATTTAACTGTTTGCTTCAGCTACCATAACCTTTGTTTAATATGTTATTGAAATTAAACACATTCTAAAAGGCTGTATATTAAATTCTGCACCATTCAATATGCTTTCTCAGTCCTCTAGTTAATGTTAATTACATTTACTTTGTTTCTTAATAAGAGTGCTCTAAATATTTTTTAGAAGTTTTTTTTAATATCATTTTTGTTTTCATTCATGTATAATATAGGTATGTGTGTGTGTGCATACATGCTTGAAAACAAGATATTACAACTAATAAACACAAGAGGACATACAGGCCGGGTGCGGTGGCTCAAGCCTGTAATCCCAGCACTTTGGGAGGCCGAGACGGGTGGATCACGAGGTCGGGAGATCGAGACCATCCTGGCTAACACGGTGAAACCCCGTGTCTACTAAAAAATACAAAAAACTAGCTGGGCGAGGTGGCGGGCGCCTGTAGTCCCAGCTACTCGGGAGGCTGAGGCAGGAGAATGGCGTGAACCCAGGAGGCGGAGCTTGCAGTGAGCTGAGATTCGGCCACTGCACTCCATCCTGGGCGACAGAGCGAGACTTCATCTCAAAAAAAAAAAAAAAAGAGGACATACAGAGACATTTTTATATGTAAGTGTATACACACACACACACACACACACACACACATATACTTTTTCACAGGCCCCTCTCAGGGCAAACCCATTCCAGGGCTCCCTGCGCTTTGCAAAGAAAAAAAAACTCTTCCCGAGGCTCTCAGAGGCCTCTCTAGGTCAGTTGTGTTACTGCAAGATTCATATTTTTAAATAATTAAGATTTATATGATGGAGGAAAGAAAATACAAGATTGAATACCTCAAGTGAGAATAAGAAATAATCAAATATTGCACGCCAGATCTGAAAAATAACTACATTCGAATTCTAGAACTGAAAATACAAGTGTTACAGTTTAAAACTCAATGAGTAGATGAAACGCCAGATTAGATAAGTAATGAGAAATTGGTGAATTGAAGACAGGGGAGAAGGAATAAAAAATAAAGATGAGAAAACACCTAAAATCCATTTAAATCAGAATAAAAAGAGAATGGGACTGTGGTGTTATTTAAACAGATAACTACTGATAATTGTTTTAAAATTATGAGCTACATAAATTACACATATTCAAAATCCCCTCAAACCTCAGGAAAATATAAATGTAAAATTGAATTCACATGTATTATGAAACAAAAACAAAGAGTGATTCATAAACTAGCCAGCAAGATGGGAGAAGGGGTATAGTTCACATTCAAAGAAACAATCACATTGTATAATTGAGAATGAAAGTTGAGTGTTATACAAAACTTTTGCAACCTGAAGGTGATTGAATGATATATTCATAGTAATAGAATACCAAGAGAAGGTGGTGAGGATAGTCTGCCCAAGTACAGGCAATAACTGTGTTCACTGTCTGTAATGAATTTAAAGCTATCACAAAACTGAATAAAAGCCAGTCTGCTTTTTATTATCACCATACCCTGGAAATTCTAAAAATTGTCAATGATAAAACATATCTTCCTGCCTGAGTTAACTATTTTCACTCTCCCCACAGTTTCATAGAACTGATGAATAAGTGTCAATTTAAAATTCTATGCTCTGTAAAAGTAATCTTTAAAGAAAGAAAGTCTATCGTTTGCAGTGGCTCCTGCCTGTAATCCCAACACTTTGGGAGCATGAGGTGGAAGAATTTCTTTTTTTTTTCTTATTATTATTATACTTTTAAGTTCTAGGGTACATGTGCATAACGTGCAGGTTTGTTACATATGTATACTTGTGCCATGTTGGTGTGCTGCACCCATCAACTTGTCAGCACCCATCAACTCGTCATTTACATCAGGTATAACTCCCAATGCAATCCCTCCCCTCTCCCCCCTCCCCATGATAGGCCCCGGCGTGTGATGATCCCCTTCCCAAGTCCAAGTGATCTCATTGTTCAGTTCCCACCTATGAGTGAGAACATGCGGTGTTTGGTTTTCTGTTCTTGTGATAGTTTGCTAAGAATGATGGTTTCCAGCTGCATCCATGTCCCTACAAAGGACACAAACTCCTCCTTTTTTATGGCTGCATAGTATTCCATGGTGTATATGTGCCATATTTTCTTAATCCAGTCTGTCACTGATGGACATTTGAGTTGATTCCAAGTCTTTGCTATTGTGAATAGTGCCGCAATAAACATACGTGTGCATGTGTCTTTATAGCAGCATGATTTATAATCCTTTGGGTATATCCCCAGTAATGGGATGGCTGGGTCATATGGTACATCTAGTTCTAGATCCTTGAGGAATCACCATACTGTTTTCCATAATGGTTGAACTAGTTTACAGTCCCACCAACAGTGTAAAAGTGTTCCTATTTCTCCACATCCTCTCCAGCACCTGTTGTTTCCTGACTTTTTAATGATTGCCATTCTAACTGGTGTGAATTTCTTTAAGCCAGGAGTTTGACACTTGCTTTGGCAACACAGTGAAGGCTCATCTCTAAAAAATATTAAAAAGTACCCAAGGGTCATTGCATGTGCCTGTAGTCCTAGCTACTTGGGAGAATGAGGAGGGAGGATTGCTTGAGGCCAGGAGCTCATGGCTGCAGTGAGCCCTGATTGTACTACTGCACTCCAGCCTGGAAAACAGAGTGAGATACAATCCCTAAGAAGAAAAAAAAAAAAAAAAAAAAGCGAAAGAGCAAGAGAGAGAATGTAGGTGAGCCCCATGAACCCCTAGGCATTTTTGGATATTGACCTTATTTCCTGTGAAATTGCTAACTTCACTTAATTCTGGTAGCTTTTTTGATAAATTCTATAATCTTCTCTACAAAATAGGACAATTTTTCTTTTCTCATAATGCCTTTCATTTATTTTCTTTGACTTACTGCCTTTGCTAAATATTGCTTCTGTAAAATGTTGAAGAGAAATGGCATACTGAAATCCTTGATTATACCCTGATCTTAGGTGGAAAATATTCAGTGTACTACTAAATAGAGTGTTAGTTGTAGAGTTTCACAGTTGCTTTTCATCTATTTGAAGAAGATTCCTTCCAAGAATGCCTATCAAAAAACAAAACAAAATCTGACAATATCAAATATTGGCAAGGATGTAGTAGTTGCACATTTATTGAGGAGGAGTAAATTGGTACAGCCTTTTTGGGAAATTGTTTGGAATCATTTGGTGCATTGAAAACAAGAAAGCCAGGTATGGTGGCATGGGAATGCAGCCCTAACTAATCCAGAGGCTGAGTGGGAGGATAACTTGAGCCCAGGAGGTAGAGGTGCAGTGACCTATGATCATGCCACTACACTCAAGTCTGGGTGACAGAGTGAGACAACAACTCTAAAAAAATAAAAATAAAAATGAAACAATTTCCAAATCAAATTGTATGCACATACATAGCAAGAGATATACATGACAATATTGATAGTAACATTATTTATAAAAGATCCAAACCCAGAAGCTGAAATATTGGTCCAAAGTTGTTAATCAGGGTATATTTCCTCAAGAGAATAATGTACAGAAATTAAAATGGCATAACTAGAGCTACAGTCATCAACGTGAGTGAATCTTACAAATCTTACAAACATAATGTTGAACAAATGAAGCAAAACCCCAAAGGCTACATTTAATATAATTCATTTGTGTGAAATTCCCTCTAAGAACAGGCACACGACAAGGATGCCCACTTTTGCCACTCCTACTCAACCTATAAGAGTACTGGAAGTCCTTGCCAGAACAATCAGGGAAGAGGACAAAATGAAAGGCTTCAAAATGGAAAACCAGAAATTCAATTATTCTTGTTTACTAATGATAAGATCTTATACCTAGAAAACTCCAAAGACTCCACTGAAAAAAAAATCTTAGATTTGATAAATGCATTCAGGAAAGTTTCAGGATACAAAATTGATGTACAAAAGTTAGGATTTTTGTATACAAATAATGATCTTGCTGAGTACCAAATCAAGAAGATTCCATGAACAATGCTACAAAACAAAACAAAACAAAGCAAAGTAAAAACACTAGAAATATACTTAACCATGGAGGTGAAAAATCTTTATAAAGAGAACTACAAAACAAGATGAAAGGAATTGCAGATGACACAAACAAATGAAAGAACATCTTGAGATGCTCATGGATGGGAAGAATCGATATCATTGAAATCATGATACTACAGGTTCAGTGGGATTTCTACCAAATTACCAATGCCATTTTTCACAGAATTAGAAAAAAAATTGTAAAATTCATGTGGAACCAAAAAAGGAGCCTAAAAGTCAAAGCAATCATAAGCAAAATTTAAAAAGCTGAAGGCTTCACATTGCCTGACTTCAAATTATACTACAAGACTATAGTAGCCAAAAACAACATGGTGCTGATATAAAGATAGACACAAAGATCAATAGAACAGAATAGAGAACCCAGAAATAAAGCCACATACCAATAGCCAACTGATCATTGACAAAGTCAACAAAAAATATATACTGTGGAAACAACAATTAACGGTGCTGGAAAAATTGGATAGATACATGCAGAAGAATAAAACTGCAGGTACACCTCTCTCAATATACAAAAATTAACAATAGATGGATTTAAAATGTAAATAAAAAACATGAAACTATAAACGTTTCAGGAAACACTCTTCTGGATATTTGTCTAGGCAAGGAACTTATGACCAAGTCTTTAAAAGCAAATGCCAGTGAAAACAAAAATAGACAAATGGAACTAGAAAAATAAATGCTTCTGCACAGCAAAAGAAACAAGAGTGTAAACAGATAACCTACACAATGGCAAAAAACAATTTGCGAACTATGCGTCCAACAAAGGACTAATAGCCACAATCTATAAGGAACTCAAATAACTTAACAACAACCACAGAATAACCCCATTAAAAAGTGTGAAAAGGACAACAGACAAGAGGCCAAGAAATGTAAGAAAAATACTCAATATCGCTAATCTCAGAAAAATGCAAATTATAAGCACAAAGTGATACCACCTTTCACCCGTCAGAATGGCTATTACTAAACAATCAAAACACAAAAGTTGTTGGCAAGGATTCAGAGAAACGGGAATGCATATGCACTGTTGGTGAGAATGTGAATTAATACAACCTTATGGAAAACAGTATGGAGATTTCTCAAAGAACTAAACATTGAAGTATCCTTAGATTCAGCAATACCACTACTGAGTATATACCCAAAGAGAAGGAAATCATTCTATCACAAAGATACCTGTACTTGTATGTTTATTACCATACTATTCACAATAGCAAAGATATTGAATCAGTGTTAGCATCCATCAGTGGAAGATTAGAAGAAGAAAATGTCGTGTGTGTGTGTGTGTGTGTGTGTGTGTATGATACACACATACCATGGAATACTATTCAGCCATAAAAATGAATGAAATTATGTCTTTTACAGCAACATTGGTGGAGCTGGAGGCCATTATCCTAAGTGAAATACCTCAGAGTCAAATACCAAGTGTTCTCATTTATAAGTGGGAGCTAAGCAGTGAGTACAAAGAGACATACAGAGTGCAATAACAGACATTGGAGACGTAAAAGGTGGGAGCTTGGAAGAGGGGTGAGGACTGAAAAGTTTCCTATTGGGTATAATGTTCACTATTCAGGTGATGGGTACACTAAAAGCTCAGATTTCACTATTATGCAACTGCATGTGAGAAATCTGCACTTGTATCCCCTAAATCTATATTTAAAAATTTTTTTAAATTTAAAATGCATATAAAAGGAACACTACTCTGTGGACCAATCCATTAGAAATCATCATAGTTGGACATAACTTTGAGCATGCAGGCAGATTTTGGCATGCTGGATATGTTCTGTTTTCTCAATTGTTTAATAATGCCTGCCCCTAAATTTGCAAAGCTCTCTGCATGTGATTATGTTTTAATCACAGAAAGACAGAGACAGAGAGAGAGAGAGAGAGAGAGAGAGAGAGAGAGAGAGAGAGAGATACAGAATTGTGCAAATAATGGTGTGTTGTATTAAAATTTGGGCCTATAAACCAAGTTTTCACTCAAAAATGTATTTATTTCCCTCCTCCACCTTGCATCTGCTGCAATTGGATCAACAATATTCATTGGTTTCAGAATATGAAGTAAAGTCCAAAATTTATTCAAATAGAAGAGAATGATTGGTTTTGTGTTCCAAATTAGATTTTTATGCCTGAAAGCAGGGACAATAACCTTGAAATGAAAGGCTTTTCATTTTCAAGAGTCTGCTGCTTTAAAGAGTCAAAGACTAGGCTTTGAAGGAAATCAAGCTTAATATGTTTGCTGTAAAGAAGTGATGGGAACAGGGACAGAGAAGAACCGCACTACCTGCCCCAAGACCTTAGATAAGACAACCCAGTGTGTTTGCCTTTGATGGGGTTAAGCTCCTTGAAACACATAAATAAATCCACCATTTGAGAATGGCAAAGCAGCTTAAGCATAGAAACGTTGGTATGAATAGGTCTCAGCTTAAAGACTAAGAACCTTCCCTTACTAAGTCTCTTAGGATCAGCGTAAGAAAGAAATTTGGATAAAATTTCAGTTTGAATTATCCCTCAGCTCTATCTATATGTAAAGAATTATCTGATAAGATGCAAGCAGTTCAGAAATATGCACACTACTATAGTACTAGAAATAATCTAAATTAACTAGGTGACTAGAAGATTGGTAAATCTAAGGACTTCTCATCAGATGCAACAAATGCAGAAACTTGCATTGAATAGCAATACAAGATGAAGTAGGTTTTTGAAAATGTTTACAGATGAATAGGGCAAATAATTTCCTATTACCTATTACCTACCGAAATCTGGATGCTACGTAAGACACTATGTCACCTGGAACTGAGAAGCCACATGGAAGATAATTTATGAAAGCTATATAGAACCTTGGATGTATTGGGATACAACAGCATATGATTGAAAAAATTAGCGAATTCATGAATATTTTTTCAAGTGATTAAATTGTATCACTGGGTTCTGTAGACTAGGGGCATGAAATAATGTTTCAAGTTTATTTTTAGAAAAATAAATTATATTTGCATTCACTTCAGTATTAACTATAAAACTTGACCTGACTCAGAGCTGAATAATATATATTTGTTAAATTAATCATACATAGTCAGTGTATTCCATAACTTGAAAAGTCAAAATACCTTGTGATTAATATTGTCCAAAGATTTTAAAAAGAAACTAAGTCTAGATTCTTTTCCTACCATAATCTATACTTTTCATACTGCTAATATCAAATGTTCTCTCCAATTTCCAATTTTTAGTGTCACTTCAGTCTTTAGACTAATCAGCAATCCAACATGTGTTTTTGTTCCACAGAGTTTTAGGCAACAACTCATTTTGTGAAATTAATCTTGATTTTTAAATTTTGTACACATTTCAATGGTTGACATTTAACTTACCTGAGCGTATAATTTTAGAAAAGTACTGCATGTTCGAACACACTTAAACCATCCAAGATAGGTCCCTACAGATTCACTATTTATATCTCTTAAATGCAGCCTGAGAAAGGAGAAAGTAGGGAGCTTATGTATGAAGTTGTCTACTGCCCACATCAAACTACCAACTAAGATATCTTCAGGTGATGCCATGCTTTGTGGTTTATTGATATCTGCAAATAATGTAGAGGAAGATAGGATAAGCATTCTGCTTTGGCACTTCTAACACAAAGTTGTGGCCACTTGATAATTTTGATATCTTTAAGGTTGGTCTTGGAAAATCATAATACTTTGAATTACGTACCATCTCTCTATGACAAAGAAAATTTCAAATGCAAATTTCTGAGTGGTTTTAGTTATACAATCACCTAAAAAATAAGTAACCAGTAATAAAGACATAAAAAGTAGCTAGTTGACTGAGGTAAATATAGTCAAGTTTGATGCATACATGAGTAAATAACTGAAACAAAATATTTTATATAAAACTAATATATATCAATCCAGAAAATATAATAAAAGACAATAAAGTGGAAAATATTATTAATTGAAATGTAAAAAGCTTCAAGCATGAATGCAGATTCCTAACCAAGCTAACAAATAGGAAAAATAAAAAGTAATTTTGGATCTTTAAATGGCAGTTTATTGACATCAAGCAAAAAAGAATGGATATTTACAAATCAGAAACCACCAACATATACTAATAGGAGAAATGACGGCATTTATGGCTTTTTGCAACCTCATTTTAATATAGACAATGATATAATGTAGGGTACAGTAGAGTAGATACATTCTTATTTAGCCATTATTCTCTAAAATTATTTTTTAAATTTCATGCTTCTTAGGCCGGGCGCGGTGGCTCAAGCCTGTAATCCCAGCACTTTGGGAGGCCGAGACGGGCGGATCACGAGGTCAGGAGATCGAGACCATCCTGGCTAACACGGTGAAACCCCGTCTCTACTAAAAATACAAAAAATTAGCCGGGCGTGGTGGCGGGCGCCTGTAGTCCCAGCTACTCGGAGGCTGAGGCGGGAGAATGGCGTGAACCCAGGAGGCGGAGCTTGCAGTGAGCCCAGATCGCGCCACCGCACTCCAGCCTGGGGGAGACAGCGAGACTCCGTCTCAAAAAAAAAAAAAAAAAAAAAAAAAAAAAAAAAAAAAAAAAAAATTTCATGCTTCTTGTAATGAAAGTTACGTGCATGCAACTGCCCATGTGGTATCAGCTTTTTAGGTTGTGTTTTCAGCATTTTTTCTAATAAAGAAAAAATACTTTTGTAAAAATAATTTATTAAAATGAGTATAGTGTAAAATAGTTAATATTATATTAAGCAAAATATTAATAATTATACCCAATAAAAGAGCAATAATAGCATTGAATTTTGGGGGGAAAAGGCTACAGTACAATTTTTCAAGTGAAAACAAAAATATATTTTCAAGAGGAAAGTAATAAACTTTGATATTATTAAATGAGAAGGATAAAGTCATTATGTTAACTTTTAAAGCATTAAAACAAACCATATGTAAAGATAGTGATGATTTACAAACGGATGAATAAGGTTCTGTATTTATCTGAGGATGCCGATAGGTCTAGTCTTTAGCTATTGGCCAAGGTGAGGAGAGCAGGATTTATGAATGTGCTATTTAAGGTCGAAATATCATCTGGTGACCAGACTCACCATGGATGGTTTGGTACTGGCCTAACTGGTTTCATAATCTTAGACTTATTTTATGGCTAAGGGACTTAAAGACTTTCCTGAGAGCTTTCATACCTTTTTTGTCCTACCAATGCTTGCCTGGACTCCAGTTCTCTTGTCCCAAAACTCAGCTTTGTCTTTAAATAAAAGCCTCGAGGGAGAATGTTTTATGGAGTCAAATGTGTCCTTTACCCAAACTGAGTAAATCTTTGCAGCATATAAAAACAAATAATAAACTAACACAAAGTGGGAAGATAAAACAACAAAATAGCTTAATCATGTAGAAAATGTAAAATAGAATCAGAAAAAGAACAACAGAGAATGCAACTAGTCAGAAAGTAGACATTTCTCCAAATACATGAGTAATTATTATAAATGTGAATGTAAATATGTGGAAACACAAGAACTAAGTAAATTTTGTTTTCTTGTTTTGCATGTCTTTTTTTAAACGTTACTCAAAAAGTTTTCCCAATGCTTAAATTTCCTCTGAAATAGTTATTATTTTATAATAAAAATGTTATTTTTAAATGAAAGAAAAAATTATTCACATTACATGTTTCTTATAGTTACTGCCAGAACGTTGGCCTAGTAAGGATGATACTGCAACCTGCTTTCTCAACTCACAGCTTCATCCCCTGTTATTATAGATGCTGAAAAACATAAATCTGACATTTCTGTTGGTATTCTGACTCATGGAAAAAGGAAACTAATGTGAAGAAACTGGGCCAAATGTAACTAAGAAAGGAAAATATGACAAAGACTATCTTTCTCTCAGCTTTATGTGATGTTAACAATTTGTCTCATTGTGTCTTATACCATAGAACATTTTTGAATGGTATTATATGTCAGTTAAAATGTAGCATCCTTTTGAAAGCAGTCACTCAAAGTTTAAAGAAAAAAAAAGATTTGGATATTTTAAAAGTAAACAGGATGAGTTCTTTTAAAGTTGAAAGTCTTTTTTGGCATCTTTCAAACTAGAAATGAAAAAATCGTGGAATCTCATACACGGTAAATTGTATTTCATTGGTTGGGTAACTGTATGTGATAGTTGAGAAACTGATAAAGGCTTGAACCTTTGCCATTGGTGAGTGTCTGCCAAATGAAAAGTTAATAAAAGAAATCATGTCAATGTGGTTTCAATGATACTGTAAATCTTCAAATTAAATATCAAACTGAAAACACAAATACTCAGTTCAGGATGTATGCTTGACTTACAAATAGATGAATACAACATGGAGCTACACTTTCTGTTTTCATGTATTGGTCCAGAATAAGCACAAATTAATTATCATAGAAGATAATTTATACAAAAAACTTAGCAATAAACATGAGGAGTGCTAAAATATGCTGGGTGCCAAATAATCCTTCTGCGTGATATTATTTACCCTGGAATAATTGTATGGACATTTGCACTGTTGGTGCAAAACAATAGTGATTAAAACTCCTGGTGCCTTAGCACAAATCAAGATGGAGAAACCTAACTATACGGATAGTAACATTCCCTTCATGGTTATGCAATGACAGTTTAAAAAGTCAGTATCAAGCAAGTATTAGAATTAGAGAAACTTGCATCCATCTCTAAATGCTTCACAACATTTCATTAATTAAAGCTTTTCTGATGAGATATGTGGCAGTATTACCAAATGCAACTTATTGTTTTTGTTATTTCAATATTGGCTAATAAAATGTGTCATGAACAAATATTTTCCAAATAATGTGTGGTGTTATAATCATACATGAATAAAATATCCATTCGAGGTGCATGGTAACCTAGTGAATTTTACTATACCAGTGTATGAAAAATTCATTGATACCATTTCAGATTCCACATTGCAACTAATCTTTAAGAAACTACCACTTGTCAGGTTTGAATATAGTATCAAAAGTAGCCACAATTATCTAAAAAGTATTACCAAAATACTTCTCAATTTTTCTCATGTCGTTGATGTGTGAGGTTAGCTTTTCTTTATATGCTTCAAGCAAAACAATATTATCGCAACAGATTGAATACAGAAAGCTACTCGGGAGGCTGAGGCAGAAGAATCACTTGAACCTTGGAGGCGGAAGATGCAGTGAGCCAAGATTGCGCCACTGCACTCCATCCTGGGTGATAAGTGTGAAACTCCATGTCAAAAAAAAAAAAAAAAAAAAGAAAAGAAAAAGAAAGAAACAAGAAATGAGAACCCAGCTCTTTTCTATTGAGATGTAAAATAGTGGCATTCTTCTCACTAATTGTTTTGGATGATATTGTTATTTTCAATAAAACATATCAACATAATGGGTTTAATTTTGTCATTATTATTATTATAAAATAAATTGTTCAGTAATGTTTTAAATTTAGTTTCTAATATGGCAAATATAATAAATGTAAGCCATACAAACAAAATCTCTTTGCAGTTCTTAGTAATTTTGAAGACCGTAAAATTGCCAATCAAAAAGTTTGGTAACTGCTCCCCTAGGAAAATTTTTGCACTTGCTCACAGGGTTAAATATAAGAGAATGTTCATATTTTTATTATTATAAAATCCTGGAAACAACTTACTATATTTGCATGATGTATGAATAAAATTATTATGTTATATTAATTTGTGGTATTGATTTTACCCTATGATTATTCACAGCAAAATGTAAAATTAAATATTGTGATAATTATCATCATAATGCAAATCTTCTAACATGATTTTTTTTCTTGCAAAGGCCTACTTCTTTCTCTGTCATGTTGTTTCGAAACTATTCTCTATCCATTCTCATAAGAATTTAATTTGCTTTTTTTTTGAAATCGACAAAATTTTAGAGTATAAAGATTTCTTTACGCCACTATCTATCGCCTCAGTTACTGTTTTGAAAACTTGGTGTTGCTTTGCTGTTGCAAAGCTAGGTGTTAAATATTTTCACACTCCACTACTTAGAGTTGGGCAAAGGGCTGCTTGCAAGCACTAAATAACTGAGAGAGGCTTTTCTTCCTTTTCATTACACTGCAGGAGCAGAAGGAACTATAACAATTTTCAGGAACTTTGAAGGAAAAATATATGTATCAAATAATTTTTTAAAATATTTATCTATATATATATATGACTTTGTGTTTTGACTACAGAGGCTATTAAAGACAATAGATCACATGCTTTTGCATTCTGGTGACCCCATTACTAAGCAAGAAAATTTCAAGTGACATAATAAAAATATTTCCCAATATTTTCTCTTTTTAGATCAGTGGGGCAGGTTTCATATGTGGATAAATTATGTACTTTCCTTGAAAATCACATAAATTAAAATTATTTGTTAAGCTTTGATTCTGTGACCTGACATTTATGTTCATATGCCAGTAGGTACCTATTGGACAGGGAGAGGAGAAAACCCAAAGGGTCAGGGAAACCATGGCTTGAAATATTGACCACAAGGCGAGAGCGCACCTAACATTGTTAGGTGTTTTTCGGTCTGTTTATTGGTTTTGTGAAATATCTTATACCTGAAGCATCTCCATATTACCCTTGTCCCTTTTTTCTTTTTCACTTACTATTTATTTAAGAAAGCATTTCTCAATAAGTCCTCTGAAAATATTGCTTTGCTTTGGTGTTATAAGAATAATATATACTCAATATAAAAAATAAAAATATTGCCATCATATGGGACACAAGGTGGAACTCAAAAAAATAATAATGCATATAACTGTAGGCATAGAGTAGAAGGTTTAAGATGAATGGTTCAGGAGCTTAATTCTCTGAAGTCAAACCCTTTCCCTGCCACTCTTTAAATGTGTGTTCTACAGCAAGGTAATTAACCTTTCTGTGATTTGGTTTCCTGGAGATTGAAATAGTACTGACCTCCTAGGACTGATGTGAGACTTAAAATAATTAATTAACATTTCATTGGTAATAGTGACCTCATAAGCCTGAAGATAAATCTAAAGATTAAATTAGCTAATCAGTTGTGAGAATGGAATTAACCTCATAATAGCATTTAACACCCAATAGGTGTTCACTTTATTAGCTGTATAAAATAGCATGCTTTTACAGCTTTAATTTCATTTTTGGTATAATATTTGGCAACTGCTGTTTCACTTAGCATAAACATTTTTCTCTATTAGTACCACTATTTGTAATAAATCTCCAATATTACATTTTATGAAAAAAATATAATTTAATCAGGCAGCCATATTTTGGGCTATGTATGTTGTTTCCATTTTTAGTTTTATAGATAAGGCCAAATTTAGCATTATTTTACACACATTTATATGCAAATCGTTTTTATTGCCTAGGATACTTTTTCAGTATTGGAATTACTAGAATTAGGTGTATTCACTCATTCACTCCAAGAACATTTAGTGTCTGTCTGTTTTGAGGCTGGCATTTACCTTCAGTTGACTGTCTGATTGTCACAAAAGGAATAACCTGCATTTCTGTTCCTATAGAGATTAAATCCCATGAGGAAAAATGTGTGCTTTTGTACACATTGTCAAATAACCTTATCGACAAAGTTGGTACTTTGTCAGTCATCTTCTCATCAACAATATATGAAATGCTATTCCTTAAATTTAGCCAATGGGGACTATTTTAAACCAACAAGCACAATATAACTAAAGAAGCAAATGACACAATAACAACAACAACAAAACTGTGCCAATTAGTTACAGAAAAATAGTATGACATTAATTTGTTTTGCTTTATTTCTATGAAGTTTCATTCTTTTAAATATAAACTTTAAGTATTGACACTTCATAGCTACTGACTTTATCACTCTGGCTCATTTTATATTTGAGGCATAGAGAAGAGATTACTTGATGCCAATATGCCCACATGAAAAATAAACATTTTCTATTTTTTTTTTTTTTTTTGCAGATGTAAGTGGGGAAATGATTCAGTTCTGAACAATGAGATGTGAGCTCATTAGATTTTAGTGAAAATCTTTTTTTCTACTTTACATAATGAAACATAGTTTTTAACAAAAGAGGATGGAGGTACATATATGTACATATACTTTTTATATTCTATATGATTTCTAATTTAATTTCCATTTTGTCAGTTGTTTTAGTCTACATAGAATTTATTCATGTACCAAACAAGTACTTTTCATGTGCAAAAATATATCAAGTGAGTCCATATTTTGTAGCAATGCTGGTTAAATGCACAATGATAAGAAATAAAATCCGATCTGAATACTGAAAAACACTTCTTTGCTATGTTATTTGGACAAATTATTTAATACATCTGAATTTCAAATGCTTCATCTGTAAAACAAGAGTCGTATTATCTATTTTACATGATTAATGTCACGATGAAAACAAAAAGTGTATGTTGAATCCTAAGAATAGTACGTTAATTAATTTTATCATTGCTGTAATTACTATAATTACTATTTTAACTTGAATATCCCAAGATTGTGACTAAAACACAAGACTGTATTCTCCAATCATGGTAGATTGAGGGCTTAGAAACCTTACTGTTGGTAAGTAAATCATGGTGGCATGAAGCCTTTTTATTGCCAAACCACGGTGGATTAAGGCCTCAGAAACTTTATTGTTGACAATCAAAAATCCCTCAGTGTTTTCTCTCCATTTTGGGGGACATTAAAATGGGATCCCATGTATGCCCCAAAACCCAGTCTGTCACTTCTCTTCACCTTGATGCCTGTTTTCTTTCCCCTTCCTAGTTCTGACTGTATTTGTGTCTGCTGCTCACACAGTTATTTAAGTGCTGCTTGGTGGTACTGCCCATAATTAGCAAACCAGCTTCCAGACATGGTGTCCTTGTTACTGATGTTGCAAAAAGAGTGAAACTCTGTCTCAGAAAGAAAAAAAAAAAGATATACATTCTAAATATAACATTTAAAGTGTTTACTGTGTGTTGATATTAGGAGATGCCCATTTTCATTCTTTTCCTCCCTTATTTTTATGATTAATACTTTGTGAATAATGTCTTACCAAAGAAAAATTTTGAATGAATCTTAATTGGAGCACAAGACAAACAACAGAATTTATGCAAGGCTGTTAAAGCATTTTTTAAAAGTTAAATATGACAACAAATGAATACTAACAATTTAAATATGACAACATCTTGCACTTTAATGTCATTATAAAACTTGTAAAATACACATACTATTATCACAATTGCTGTTTAAAAATACATGATACTGACATGTTATAATTACTTCTATTTTACAGTAAAAGAAATGATGACATTAAAAAATAATTTCTTTCCTTTACTTAACTTTATATTATTTCAAAGATCTGGACTATCCACACTGGAGATACGACTGTGGTAGCAATATGAAAGATACGTGCCACAGAGGAAGAATACAGGCATCAAAATGAGAAACTTGCTTTTAATTGTAGTGACTTGTGACCTGTGAAAATATATTTTATCTCTCAGACTTAGTTTTCTCACTAATGAAAGACAAATAATAAACAATTTCCATGGGTCTACCGTGATGATTTGATAAGAAAAAAAAAAAAAAAAAAAAAACCCATATGTAAAATCCCATTCAAGAACTTACCACCTAGTATAAAAGTTTAATGAATAGTAGTTTTTCTCTGCAGTTTTTTTCATGTTAACCACAACTACATTTATATTAATCACCTCTTCCAAACACCTGAAACCACTCTTTTTTCTAAGTATATCAATTCTTTGAAATATTACATAAAATATTGAAGTCTCAGAATGTCATCTTTGTTTGTAAATAACTTTCTCTTGTTATTTTTTTAAAGAATGTTTTCATGCTATCATACCAAACTTAAATCCATGATGTTTTAGAAATAAACAGGATATATAATATTTAAAGAATAAATAAATATGTTTTCCTTCTATCCTAATGGATACTTAGCAATAAAGAGATCTATTTTAAATAACATAGAATGCTGCCTCTTTGATCGAGGTTTAAAAAGCACATTTTATATGGTGTTAGAGTAGCTTACAGTCTTTAAATTTTTCTTACTGGCTTCCACCCGAGAAAGGAATGGCATTTTCTTTGTTACCTTATGATGGAAGAGGTAAGTGAAAGGACTGCTGAGAGATCCACTGATAGTGATTTACCCTACTTCTTCACAAGCAGCAACTTCATGTTGCTTTTACTTTATTTCTGACACCTACTAAATGTGTTAAAAGCACTCGTTCAGAATTTATCTTAAGTAGGTTTTCGTGAATTTAATATTGTGTGGGCACTCAATCTTTGCAAATGTGGAGGGATTTTTTTTTCCCTGAAAAGATTAGAAAGTAGAACAGCTGCCTTGGGCACTATATAGCAAGTGTACAGGTTTCTAAGATCAAGGAGTGGTTAAGGTCAATATCTCAATTACCCTTTGTCCTGTAAATGATTCTATGGATAAAGTAAAGTGTCCTGGCAGGACAACATGATAGAAGATTGTGCACTTAGTGCCTAGGATCTAGGATCTATTTTACTTTGGATAAACAGAGTGCTTCACTCTCTTTCCTTTCTGCCAATCTTCTTCTTAAAGGACTAAATTACCTAAATGGAGAGTGGGTTGTTAAATGTCTGAACTTCAAGATTCTAAAAGTACTGGCGGTTTGCCATATTGAAGATCTGACAAAGACTGGCCTTGTTTTTACTTAAACACTCCTCCCCATTTAGATATTGACAATATAGAGAATGGGAATGTCTTGTAATTTCCTGCCTCACTTTATGTTCACTGGGAGAAATCAATATCTTTACAAAACTGTTTCTTCATTTCTTTTCATCCCTACTTCCTTCCACTGAAGTATTCATTGGAACAGTAACTTTCACAATTCTAGTTACTATTTTAAAATGTACTCCGAAGATGCTATCCCTGCACTGTTTTAAAATGCTATTCTTCCTGGAGTGAATTGGAAATACAGATTGAAAACAGGAATCAGCAAATGGAAAAATCTATGGTGGTGAGTTGGAGACACAAATAGAAAGATGCTATTACCATTTTCAACCTGGCTAAGATTGTTTTTATATCTAGCACCGTATTCCCGTTGAAAGGCAACCACTGTGGTATATGTACATGGTTGACTGGATTTGATTCCAATCACCAACATTTATTAGCTTTGTTTCCTTTATTTGAAGAAGTTATTATTTAGCATTTCCTGTCTTTCTCAAATAAAGCTAAAAGGAGTTAAATTCAGAGAGTGTGTGGGTAGCTAGCTAGAACATAGTAAGAACTCAATAAATTTGCTAATGCTGTCAAGGCTCAAATTTTCTGATATGATGCCCTTGACATATTCAGGTCTAAGACAAATTATTTGTCAAGTTTCTTTTATAGTAACTCCAGAGTGATTATATCATGTCCCAAATCTGACTATAGCAAGTTATCAGAGGGCAGTACTATTTTTCCCCTCTTAAAACGTTTACCGAAATTCAGAAATGTGTATCCAGAGAGGCTTAAGTAGCACTAGTAGAATTTTATACATATTTTTCTATGGGAAAATACTATTTCAAGTGACTGTTGCTCATTTCCTAATTTTCCAAAAGCTTTCAGTGTTGCTAAAGTGCAATCTTAAATTATATGAGCTCCAAATACAGTTAAAGCGCAGAAGATAATCCAGGCAAAAAGAGGGAAATCTGTAGTACAAGATAAATGTAGAAAAGAGTAAACCATTTTTAATTTGAAGTAACCAAGTCAGGCATATAGCTTTCATCACTGTACATGAAGTAGCTAGTTGAAATGATTCAAAATAATGCATTTAGCTAAATACCAACAGTATATTAATTGCTCGTTTAGAAACAACTGGGTAGTGACACAGAAGACACAATTAAATAATCTTTAAACTAGTTTAAAGATCTCAGCTGATGCTTTTAAAATATATTATGGTAGTAAATTTACTCTAAAAAGTTAGAAAATGTTGAAATATTGAACATATCCATTGTGCTACCCAAATTCCCATACATACACACACACACAAACACACACACACAATCATTTGATATTTTAATAGATTTCAGTTCTGTCCATGTTTTATAAATATTATGCATAGGAAAGAGTGATTGGACAATTGTTTCTGTTCTTCTTCCTTTATGATTTTGATTCTGTCCTCCAAATCTATTGAAAATATAATTTGCTTTCCTTTAGATTTTAAGCACCCGGCAATGCATTCCTTGAATATCCTTCACAATATTATCATTTCATCAAACAAATATTTAGATGTAAGTTTTATTTTATCTCATTTTCTCTCCATAGTTAAAGGTCCCACTGTATAATTATACACACACTTGAAGATGGACACGACAACGTGATGAATAATGAGAAACGATGCCTGAAGTGTCTGCTACACATTCAGTACTGAAGAGTCAAGATTTTCTCCCTTTTCCTTTCACAACTCAACTATCCTTTTCTTTTTCCTCATCATCCCCCATCACCAACTAACAAGAAGATATTTAGTCTGATTTTTTGTTAGGAACAGTAAGAAATTTTTTCTAATTTCTTTTTGGATTGTATTTCATTTAAATGTACATTATTGTTAAATTACACATCATCTTTCCTTCCCCTCCTCAACTTGTTATAATCATCCATTTAGTGTAATAAAGAAAATTTTTAAAATAAAAGTAAAATAACTGTTTATTGACCACTGTAGTCTAGCAGAAGTTTACAAATCAAATTTTGAGTGGATAATACCCTTTTCAACAAAAATCCTGTTAAAGAAATTTTTAAAAATGTATCTCTTATGAAAGTCCAGCTTTCTGAAGGTCAAGAAGGTTGAGACTCCACTGAGTCTTAAAATCTATCAGTTTTGCCCAGTTCAGGACACCACCTGCAATGGTGCACTAAATCAGCTTCCCAGCCTTATTCAGAAATCAAAATTCTAGTCCTGGTCAGACAACTATGCAGTTAATGAAATCTAAAATAATAAAGTCAGAATAAAAATATACACTCTTCATTTGTTCTTAGGAAGCACAGGTTTGTGCCTGAAGTTTTGTCTCAGGGATCTCTTTCCCCCAAGGTAACCAACCTGAATCTTTGATTTTAGGATTTTAAATAAAAGATTTACGAAAACTCAAGTATCTTCTTGTAAACTGGTGAAGTAAACTTTCAATTCATGAAGTTTGTATGTGTGAAATAACTTTGTTTTAATAGTTTTTAAAAATTAGTATTATTTTTAGCTGGTAAATCATAATTATATACATTTGTGTGTATAATGTGATGAGCTTTGTATTTCATAGGGGCACAAGTTTCTGAAATTTTATTCTGACTTTAAAGATAATTTTTCACTGAACATTCTGGAATACATTTTACGTATTAAGACTTTTTGTCAGTCAATTAATCAATCTAGTCCATTGTGTAATAAGATTGCAAAGACCTAGTGAATTCATTCATCATCCCCATATTCTTTTCTAGTTTCTTTTCTATTTTTTCTATTCTCCGACATATATACTGTATCAAAACAGTATAATCATCTTGACTCTATCTGTAATCACCAATATAAGTAATATCTTAAAAGTATTAATATTCCCCGTAATACACTGGAAAGATATGCTATTAAAAACAAAAAATAAAACATACTAATCAATGGAAGCTTGTTTAAACTTATCAAAGGGTAAAATGATCTTTAATGTATATTTGATTCTAAAATGATAACTTAGTGATCTATAGGGTGTTGAGTAAAGATCATTTTTAACTGAAGTACTTGTTAGCATGCTGATTGACTGACTTGTGTTATAAACCTGTTTATCCACAGACGCCGTCCATAACATTTGGCAGTCTTTGCTAACGCACTTTTACCTTTAGCACTTCAGATTGGCATATCCTTTCCTTCTCTTTCTTTTCAACCAAACCATAATTGTTCTTCAAGGATTAACTAAGGAAGCACAATATATTCCTCTGAAACTCCAGCCCCATTCACCTGTCTTCTTCTTCTCCTTTTTACCCTTTCCTTGGTTTTCCTCATGTTCTTCTTCTCACTCCCCTTTCTCTTCGTATTTCTCTTTATCTTCATCATCTGACTCAGAATCATCCTTATAAAACTCCATTCCTGTTGCAGTTGTTACTGTTTGAACTTTTCCTTCCACAGATTTTTATTGATACAAATGTTTGTACATATTTATGAGGTGGCATGTGACAGCACAATTAGATTCTGAGCTGCTGAAGAGAAATATTATAGCTCACATGAAAAAAAATACAACTTTTTAGTCTCACTCAGTAGTTCTTAAATATTGTGGATCACGTTATTAATTTTTTGTTTCATTAGTACATAAAGTAAAATAAATGGGTGAGGGAGCTTAAAGTTTTATTTGTATGAGAAGATTTAAACTAAATAAAAAATAAGACAATGTAAATAGAAGATAGAAATGTAGTGTTTAATAGTTTATACTAGTATAAGAAGCAAATAAAGACTAAATAAATAAATAAATAACAAAGAGAAAGAAAGGTTACACATAAGGCAGATCACTAGAATTACTCCCCTGTAATTGAAGCAGCTTCTTAGCTGCTTATCCTAATACCTAATAAATGAATGGATGAATGAATGAATGAATGAATGTTCTTGAACTTCTCTACATGTGACCAATGAGATTATTCTTTGATACCTAATTCTAAATGTACACTTGGCTTGCACCCACCTTGATTGGGAAGTGTGTAATGTATTTCTATTTCTTGCACTCTAAAAGAGACTAACCTAAGCAATTAATTATATAAGACCACCTCTAGCGAAACATCAACTTCTATACAGTAAGTGGTAGAAAACCACCCCAAATGCTGACTCATTTGTTCAGAAGAAAACTGATCTTCAAGGTAAATGGTCAGAGGAAAATTGTTTGACTCATTTATTAATCCGTCCCTTTATTCGTCTGTCCCACAAAGGATGAAGAAGTACCTACTCTCATTCTGATGTGGGAGATGGAGAATAAGCAAGCAGATAAATAACATATAGGTAGCACATCAAATAATTGTAAATACCATGGGATAAATGAAGCATAATAAGGGCATTAAGAGTAATTATTGTGAATTATGGGGTCTGGAAGGATGGGCGTTATCATATGTAATGTATTCAGGTACCTTCCTACACCTATAGGAAGTGAGGGTGTGCATACTGTGAACATGTGAGAACAAAAGCAGTCCAAACAGATGGGTCAGTCATTGCAAAGCCCTCGAGTTTGTGTATTGTAAGGACAGCTGCGAAGCCAGGGTGTCTGAGCACAGAGAGCAAGCAAGAGGTAAGGAGCAAGATACGGGATCTGAACCCAGCAGGTTCTTGTTGACTGTTACAAGGGCTTTTGTTTTTAGTATAGGTAAGATGAAGAGTCCTTGAAATTTTTTGAGGGAAGACATAAACTCTTTTCTTTTTGAAAGGCTCATTCTATTTGCTCTATGGGGAAAAACTAAAGCCGAAATCCAGTTAAGGCTGATACCACACGAACTCAGGTGAGAGCTAATGATGCCTGAGCCCATAATGAGGGTGGAAAAGGTAGTGAAGAGTGATTGATTTTTTTATGTACTTGGATATTTGGTATATATATAAATGGAAATATTTTGAAGGTATGCCAGTTGTTTCTTTTCCCAGGTGGAAAGTGTATGTAAGGAAAAGGGCAAAATTTTAAAATGTCTCCAAACCCTAGCAACTGAAGAAGGAAATTTCCATTTAAAGATGTGAGCAAGTATGTGAAAAGGCAAATTTGCATGAAATGTAATTTGTTTTGTATATGGTTAAGTATAAAGTATTTGTTAGAACAGGCAACTTGTATATCAGTGTAGATTACAGAAGAAAATTTATACTAGAGATAAAACTGGATGTGTCAATCAGGGTTGAGTTAGCAAAGCAGCATTATTAGAGTAATGTATAGTGTATTGTATGCATGTGTGTATGGGTGTGTGTATATATTCACCCAGACACATATACACATGCGCATACATTTGTTACACATGCACATACATTTGTTACAGAAATTTGATTTTAAGCAGTTGTGGGAGCCAGTTAATCTCAATAAGATTCTTCTCATCAAGTCTGATGCTGGTAGTAGAAGCAAACAGGGTAGGCAGGTTTGGAAGGGATGCTGGATAGAAAGGAGGGGAGACCACCCAAGATTAAGCTGGAACCCACAAACATGATCTGGACTCCAATGAAGATGCACTGAAAATAGTGTCAGCTCTGGTTGCCTCTGACCTTGATGGGGAAGGGATCCTGAAGAAATTGGGCCCTTTGCATGCTAATAAACACACTCACTGGATCCAGGAGTTTGAGAAATGAGGGGAAAATAAAGGAATTGCAGGCCCTGCCACTGTCTCATGTCAAGGAAGGAAGCCAGCAGATAGGTGGCAATATGTGTAAGATACAAAATAGCTTCTGCTTCACTTTCACTTTCCAAATCTCCAGCGAGACCTCTTTTGTGAAGCTGCTGAGACATCGGGATTTATATCTTAAAACAGGTGGCAGTTTCTTTCTTAATTAAACTGAAGGTTGATAGAGTGAAGAAGAGGTCTTGAGACTGATCTCTGGGACTTTTAAAGAATTGTCGTATGGTTCATCTTCTGGAATTTTTAAAAATTAATTGTTTTTAATTTTTTAAAAAAATTAAGCCAGCTACAAATTCAGAGAGAGCAGAAGTTAATTAAGAGTCAGATGGAGACAAAGAAATAGACAGACAGAATGCTGAGTCATTTTGTTTACCAGAAATTGTTTCAAAAATACTTTCAATTAGAATACATTCAATGCCTATCTCCACCATCTTTAAACTGCCTACAATCACTTTCACATTTTTATTTGCAGCATTGAGTAATGCCTTTTTTTTTCTTTAACAAGGAGAGAAAATTCAAAATAAAATCTGATAATACTATGAAGATGGGGAAAATCATGGTAAGATAGGGCAGTATTTTCTCAAAATTTAAATGAAATTCAAATGCACAAGCAAGACTCTGGGCAAGAAATCTGATGTTATCATAAGAACGATTGTGGAAATCTGAAGGATTTATAGCCTGATGGGTACTGAATTTTACCTATGACATTGGAATTATTTTAAGCATGAAAGAAATAGATCCCAAAGTAAGAAACTGACCTGTCGTGAGATCTTGTCTGCTACATCTATGAGTCATTTCAGGATGCCTGTGTTTTTTGGTAATTTTCCTACTCATCTCCTTACAGACATTGCTCCAAGAAAAGGGCCCTGTCTCTATTACATACTCATCCCCTGTCCATTTGGTATGGGTATATCCATTTCTGTAATAAAAACAAAACAAAACAAAACAAAATGGAACAAATGTCTCTATTTACAATACCAACTCCCAAACTGTTTTTCTCTTTCTTTTCTCATTCAAAATTACTAAAAATTTATCATACATTTTTCAGAGTCCAGTTCTCTGCATCTCATTCACTAATGACATTTTAAAATTTAACAATGTAGTTTCTTTCTCCATGCCTGAAATCAAAACATTCCTTGAAAGAAAATTAAAAGCCTGTGAGTACTAAATTTAATGAAAAGCATTTCCATCCTTTTATGACTGTATCGCTCTACATTCCAATCAACACTGCTGAGCTTTTGTTCCTTGTAAGGTTTTACTCCACTTGTTTGCCTGATTATCTTGGTGACTCTTTGACTATTTCTTTTTATTTGCTTTTCTACTTTTATTTTGTTTGCACTTGAAACTCATAATCTCTATTTCTTGCCCTCACCTCTCCTGTGGCTTCACATGTGTATATTCACCTGTATTCTGAACATCTTCCTTTGGGCATCCCATGGATAGCTAATAATTACCATCTGCCAACATGAACAAATCTTCTCCTTCAATTTTTCTCCTCAGTCTGTTTTTCTTCTAATCCTGCTATCATTAATTGGAGAGCCATAATTTGTTTTTGACCATGTCTTTATTCTTATAATCACACATAATGAATCAATTCAATAAACATCTAATGTTCTCATTGTATAGAAATTAATAACCAGAAGGACTATGATATAATAAAGTTAATTATCAACTCAAATAAATTAGTATATTAGTATAAAACTAAGCCTAGCACTTAGAAACTGTATGATAGTAGACAAATTCCTAAGCATCTCCAAGTCACATTTTATTCTTTTATGTTGGGAAATAAAAATAATTCATACCTCATAGATTAGATTCAATAACTCCATACATGAAAATATTTTAGCATCTTCCCTGGCTCAAAAATATGTTTTCTTAATTATGATTTTGTCATTTTTATATAAAATCTCATTAGTTCTACCTTAGACTATTATAAGATTCTCCTAACCAGTTTCTCTGACTAAAATCTGTTCCCTTTGAAAAAACAATTCTCAGGCAATTAAAATATTTCTAACATTTACTTTTGTCTATAACTTGCTACAAAGTAAAGTGCTTCATTTATTATTATCACTTACATCTCATAATCAAATAATCTTATTATTAAATACTAAGTAATCTGGCTTCTTCTTTCATGCCCAGAGTCATCTTTTGCCCTCCCTAAATTGTAACTATAATTACAATTCTATTTGCCTAAGGCAATTTACATGAGCAATAACATCTAACATGTGCCAGGTTCTCTAATTATTTTACATGAATTAACTCAGTAGTATTAGCTTAATTTTCATATTAGCATTTACGAATGAAGAAGTAACTAACTTGGCCAAGGTCACACAGCTAGCAAAGGGCAGGCCTATAATCTGAACCCAGGAATAGTGGCCCCTGAACCTGACTTTGTAATTGTCCTACTCCATGTCCTCTCAACCGTACCTTGGCTTTTATTTATTTATTTATTTATTTATTTATTTATTTATTATTATACTTTAAGTTCTAGGGTACTTGCACAACGTGCAGGTTTGTTACATATGTATAGATGCTTTTAAATCAAACTCTCCTGACTCCCTGTTTATGCCAAATGGAATAACTCTTTGAAAAAAATCAAGTAAATTGAAGAACGATATATTTAATTTGGAGATTTATCTAGCTTTTGAACAGTTTATACACTGTAGGTTCCAGTGTAAAAGACTGAGAAATAGCATACTCAAAGGAAGAGATTTCAGTATTTTACCCAATAGATAAAGTGGTCTAAAAAAGTATCAGGCACATTAAAGGCATTAAAAAATATGTGTTAAATAAACTAATAAATGAGTGAAGAATGAACCAACAAATGAATGAAAATAGAACTCATCTAACAATAAGGAGAGTTTTTTTTTTTTTTTTTTTTTTGAGACAGAGTCTCGCTCTGTCGCCAGGCTGGAGTGCAGTGGCGTGATCTCAGCTCACTACGAGCTCCGCCTCCCGGGTTCAAGAGATTCTCCTGCCTCAGCCTCCTGAGTGCTGGGATTACAGGCGTGCACCACCACGCCGAGATAATTTTTGAATTTTTAGTAGAGATGGGGTTTCACCATGTTGGTCACGCTGGTCTCAAACTCCTGACCTCATGGTCCGCCTGCCTTGGCCTCCCAAAGTGCTGGGATTAAAGGCGTGAGCTACCACACCCAGCCAGGAAAGTTTCTTAACTTCAAATTTATCATGGAGGAATTTAAAAGTTTCAAAACATATCATGGATGAGTTTAAAAGTTTTATGGACTTACATTTTTCTTATTTTATGCATGATTTTCTTGGATAATTAAAGCCTGAACTGGTTTCTTCATTTACTTCCGTTTACTATACAATGAGTCAGCAATTTGCATTAGTAGTTTCCATTCTAGGATAGAAAGAGAAATAAAGACCTTTATTATGCTAAACATAGTCCTCTAAATTAAATACAAGCATGTTTCAAGAGAATGAAAATATTAAACAAATAAATGTCACTCTTCTCAAATGAACTTTAGTTTCCAACCTCATTCTAGGTTCTTCATCCACTAAATGGGGAAACATTTTTTTGTTGGATGATTCAGTGCCAGAAGGAGCTGCTAACAAAGCCTCTAATATGTTTGGGATCAAAAATCAAACAGCAAGCTTCTGGAACATGAAGGTGGGAGAAGGTCTTATCCCTTAAAATGATCTCGGGATTTTAGAAATGTGCTTTTATTATATTCTTTCTGGGTTTTCTAGATATAAGGGACAAAGTATTTTAATAAAAGAAAACTGGACTTGGAAGACAAATTGATTTTGGTTTGAATCACTTTCACTCTATGACCTTGGCAGTAAAAATACAGGCTTGGGTGATGTAATGTTTAAGGTTCCTTCTAGCGCCAATGTTCTACAAATTAAATAATATTGTAGTTTTTAAACAGCAGAAAATCATTAGATAGCTTAAATGTATGACTGATTTGTGTGTCTGTGTATATGCATATGCACAAATTTAGAAGACAAGTGGATTAGTGTTCGACTGCAGTTTTTTTTCTTTATTCTGCAATTTACTTTTACTGCCAAAATAAACAAAAAAGAGTTAATGTATTCTACTGCATTTCAAGTAAGATATTGATTTTTCCAAACTTCTAAATAACACTTTTATTCAGTGTAAACAATAGCCAATATTGCTAATATATTTTACAGACTATTTTGATGTTATCATTTGTATTCATTTGTAAACCAAATAAACTATCCCACATCACATGAGGCAGTTATTATAGCAATATGACTCACATCAAACTGTGTCTCTGATGCTATTTTGCAGGATATTAGAAAAATAATTTCACAAATAAGTTGAGTTTGTTCAAAGAACGAGACAGCAAGGCAGAATTTCCTATCTAGGAAAAATAAGACATCTGATTTTTAACCTTGCTTATTTTTAGAGAATTGGGGGAAAAGGAGCAAAAATGAACCTAATATTTAATGTTATAAAGAAAAATGTAAGAAACTTTTGGACGTGGATTTAGAATCAATAAACATTTAATCAACAATGGCAGATCTGTAGGCAAGATTAGTCAGCATTAATGTCAACACCAGAAATGGGAAACCCATGCAATGCGTTCAGCTTTGCTCTTATCTTGTGCTCAATATTAGCATTCGTCAATATAAATTTATAATGTTTTTCAAAAAATGTGCAACATCATAGAGCAAAGCTTAGTTCCCTTTTAGACATCCCTAAGATTTGGAGGCATTTAGCAAACAGTGGTGTCAGCAATAATTGATAATGCCTGCATCGTTTTTCCTTCTCGGCCCCAAATGACCTAAATATTAAGTCTCAATTTTTGAAATATTAATTTGTCAGACATTTGTAATGTATCTCAAATGATTTGTTGTTGTTTCTAAACACACTTCCTGAAATTCTTCACATTGCAAAATAGTAATTTTTGTAAAATGAAAGCATATAAATAAGCAAGTAGTCAAATCCAAATGAAATAAGAACTCATCAAAAATAACAAGCACAAAAATAAATTAAATGCTCCAACTATGAAAAAAAAAAACAACACAGTCACTTATATTTAATTTATCTGGTTTCTAAGTTTAAGTTGCAGAGTAATTAGTCCAAACTTTTACTTCCATGTATATAGCAATATATAGATTAACACAAAAATACATATGGATATATGTACATATATTTGGAAATATGTATATGAGAGAGATAGGGAGAGAAATATGTCAGATGTTAGGTAATTTTTCTATTAAATGTCCTTTTTTTGAAAGAGAAGTTCTTGTGAAAAGTTTAACAAAGTCCTAAAATGTTCCACAACGTAGAAACAGACAGGCAGAATATTGGAACTTGGAAACCTTATTATTATTCATTATAAAAGTGCAGCAAACTCTTTTAGAATATTTCTTTTTAAGCCTCTTTGCCAGAATAATCCTGATGTCAGAGGATAGGATATTATGCTATCAAGATTAAAATATTTTTCCTACATCAACATTCTGCTGACCATAGAAGTATGTTTGGGTTTCCATCAATGCTGCAACTTTTCATCACGCGATCACGATTTTAAACTCATTAAATGTGTGCATGCGTGTGTGTTTCTAAAAATAGCTATTAAATTGATTTTATTCCCTGAGATTCTGCTTACCTCCCAAGCTCTATCAAATATCTAACCTCAACCAATTTAGACATTTTAGCATTGCTGTTTCCATTTTGGAATAAATCTCAGTAGATAAAAAGACTCATTTATTCTGCAAAATAAGGCAACTAAAGGCATAATTGTTTTCACGGCCAAAATCTGAGTCACCAATTAAGAAGGAGCTTTAAATGCTATTCTTAAAAAAAAAAAAAAAGATGAATTATAAAAAACTAGAGAATGTGCTTTTGCTCAAGCATAATTAAAACCAGTCCATTGCAGAAAATACAATCATTATTGAAGGAATAAGTCTATAATAGACTACTAAGGGAATATTAGGGGAAAAAGTGGAAGATTCTTTCTAAGTTTTCATTGTACACTTTAAAAGGCTAATTCAGAAATATATAAAATCTTAAAAAAATGCATATATATCCTGACCTGGGTTCTCTAAATGTTAATATGTTTATTGTTTAAATTATTCTAAAGAAAATAGAAAATCACAAGTACATCTGTGTATTTTATCTCTCTTTTGAATTCTTGACTTATTAATGTATCTGATTATCTAGAGGGTATCTTCTTAAAGATAGCTTAAAAATCTCAAAAATCAGTATAATTCAAATCAAATGTTTTATTTCCCCATGGTCTCTTTAATTTTGAAAAATGCTACCCCTCCATCTTTCCAAATAAACTTACAAAGATTTTATAAATCAATGAAGACTCTTATAACTAAGAAAAAATAACCATCGAATACTTTCATTCCCATAAAATCATTCTCTTTTTCCATTCCCAATCTTATTAGTAAGCCACAATATAGAACATTATTATCTCTTCCTGATAGTTAAAGCTTGAGCTAGTTCACTCTGTCTAAATTATTTTCCATCTCGTCCACCAATTTATCTCTGAAAAATACAAAAAATATATTATTCTCTGCCCAAGACCATAGATATGCCTAGTCAAAACAGATTTAGTTCAAACTACTTAGCATAAATACAAAATACTTCACATTCTATATAGCTTCAAATTCTATGGCACTGAAATAGCTTATTCATCTGTCAAGAAACAATGGAATGCTTTTTGTTATTTCTGTGGTTGACAGAATAGCCCTCTAAATAGGTCCATGACCTAATCTCTCCTGCCTGAGAATATGCTATGTCACCCGGCAAAAATGACTTTGCAAATGTAAATAAGGTGACAGACATTTAAGTAGTCAAATTATTTTGGATTACCCAGGTAAGTCCAATGTAATTACATGACCCCTTAAAAGCCAATCACTTCTCTATCTAAAGGTAGAGAGATATTGCACAAGGATTACTCAGAGAAATTCAAAGTGTACTATGACTCAATTAGTCATTGCTGGAGGGATTCACATGGAAACCCTAAGAAAGGTTGAGTGTAGCTTCTAGGAGGAAAAAACTGGCCCCCAACCAACAGCCACAAAGGAAACAGTGATGTGAGTCCTACAACTACAGAAAACTGAATTTTGCCCACAATCTAAATAAGTTTGGAAATGGATCTTTCCCCAGAGTCTCCAGTAGGAAATGCAGACCTATCGGTAACTTAGTTTTAACCTTGTTTAAGACTTGGAGTGCAGAAATCAGCTAACTCCACCTAAACTTCTGACCTACAAAACTATAAGTTAAAATATTGGAGTTCTTACAGGCTGCCAAGTTTATGGAAATTTGTTACATTAGCAATGAAAATCTAATACAAATTTTTCCTTAGAAATAAACACCATCCCTTAGAAATAAGCATTCTCCTTTAGAAACAGACATTCCATCTTACACAATATACGTATATGTTTTATTTTTCTTTTGTCACACAATATATGTGTATGTTTTATTACAGTTTTTGTATGCCTTCTTACACAGTATATGTATGTGTTTTATGACAGTTATTTGTATGTATATTCTTTCCTCTTATAATAAATAACTTGTGGCAGATGTTCTTTAAGTCTGTTAGTATTCCAGTCTTTCTAAACTCACCAACATGGGATATATGGCAGATTTGTCTTCCAAAGAAAACCACAATAACATCTCCCATCCCGTATGTGCTTCTACAAGGTGATTTGCAGCTTCCCTATGAAGAAGTGAGGTTGAATTTTTCACGAACTTAAAGCCTGGTGGGCTTTGTAGGCTGACTTTGAACAACAACAAAGGCAGAAATGACCCTGCGCTAGTTCTGGGTATTGTTCTTAATGGACCTCTTAGCTTCCTCTTCCTGCCTCTTGGGAGCCAGCCACTGTGAAAAATTTAACTACCCTAATACCACGAACTTGTGACAAAAACTAGTTGCATGGAAAGGCCCAGAAGTTAAGACAGCATCAAACCTTTGT
Organism: Papio anubis; assembly: GCF_008728515.1. Taxonomy (NCBI): domain Eukaryota; kingdom Metazoa; phylum Chordata; class Mammalia; order Primates; family Cercopithecidae; genus Papio; species Papio anubis. The sequence continues at coordinate 63,182,119 of NC_044990.1, read as the reverse complement.
GTTGGGCGAATGGGGAGAGACAGGGGGTAGGGGAGGGAGAGAGAGATAAAGGGAGAAAGAGAGAATAAAGAACACTGTTTCACCAGATATGTGAATAGGGGAGCCACAAGGGAACAGTATCTTCCAGTCACTGCTGTCTCTGCTGACAGACACCAAAAGAATCACAGATAAACTGCCCAGCCTAGCCCTTTCCAAATCCTTTACCCTCAAATTATGAGCAAATCATAATGGTCAGTAAGTTTGGGAGCAATTTGTTACACAGCCATAGATAACTGAAATAGACTCATTTGAAAAGGACTCTAGCCATTAAGAAAAAAAATTAACTACCAATTATCTGCCTCTGGTGGCAGAACAGATACATTCTTGGTCTTGCAATTATATGTTGAGGAATGTTAAACCAAAAAACAAAACATAAACTTTAGACAAATTAAATTTAGCAGGGTTTATTTGAGCAAAGTACAATTCATGCATCAGGCAGAACTCAGACCCAGAAAAGGTTTACGTAACTTCATCTAGCTGTGTGAACAGCTAGCTTTTATGGATCAGACACAGAGGCAAAGTACAGAGGTCACCTGGTTGTTCACAACTGGCTGTCTGTATTATTTGGGCATGGTCTGATGAGTTGGCTGGCCGTGACTGGATGAACCTTGACTGTTTGTTATACTTCTAATTTAGGTTTCAGATTGTTATTGTAGGAACTCAAAGTATAAAGACAGCCTCAAGCTAATGTTGCCTTGATTACTAATCTATCAGGAGTCTGTCTTCGGCCAAAAAACTTTTGTGTGATATTTTAGGCCTGATCATAGGCCTGGCAAACCTCATGGGGTTTACCTCATAGAGAAACTACCTTCTCTACACCAGGCTTGGTGCCCAGCCAGTGCACTTCAGTCTGTGATGGGAGTTTCAGTCTAGGACTCAGCCTTCATGGCTGGCCATGCTCTTAGGCACATCTGCATTACTAACTGTATTAGTTTGTTTTAACACTGCTATAAAGACATGCCTGAGACTGGATAATTTATAGAGACTGGATAATTTATAAAGAAAAGAAGTTTCGTTGACTCACAGTTTCACATGGCTGGGTAGGCCTCAGGGAACTTACAATCATGGCAGAAGGGGAAGAGGCATGTCTTCCATGGTGGCAGGTGAGAGACAGAGCCCAAAGAGGGAAGAGCCCCACACTCATTAAGCAACAAAGTCCTCATGAGAACTCACTCGCTATCATGAGAACAGCATGGGAGAAACCACCACCATGATCCAATCACCTGCCTCCCTCTACACGTGGGGATTACAATTCCAGATGAGATTTGGGTGAGGACACAGAGCCAAAAGATATCACTAACCAGTCGCCTTCATTCTGAGATCTCGTTCTCTGGGACCTTTGGCTGAGGCTTTCTTCAGGCACCTCCGCTGAGACTTCCTAATAAAAGCAAGAAGGGAAAAAGTTGAAACTTTTGTCTACTCTTAGTACCCAGTAAGTAGTTTTCCACTCCCTGTCCTTCCCGCATAATTTCCTTTGACTCCAGGGTCCATAAAACTGAAAGAACTTCTTACTGGGGTTCTCTCAGCAGTGAGACAATCCTCTAGTCTCCTTCTGTGTAGACCTCTCTCACCCTCATTCGGTGCAACATTCCATTTGGGAGAAAGAAATAAGTGAAGTGGAAGCGTTCTCCAGTTTAGCCTCTTGCTTGTAACATCACAGTAACTGATTAAAGACTTGACCATTGCTTTCATTGTAGTTTGTTTCTTAAATTGACAGCTGACAGCTGAGTTCTTTCTCCCCAACTCAGCTGAGCCTGTGACATGTTAATGGTAACTACAGCTGCTTGTATTAGGGTATTCTATGTTATGCTACTATGATTTATATTGAAATGTCAATCCCCAAATCTCAGCAGTCAAAACAACAAAAGCTTCTCACCCAGGTTACAATTCCTTCACTGAGTGTCAGTAATGACTGCTCAACATAGTTCCTGAAGGATCCATGAAGACAGAATAGAATAGCTATTGTTCTAGCTTTGGTGTTACTATGTGAGGGGCAAAGAATGTTCTAGAGGGTCTTGCATTGTCACTTTAATATTGTGGCCTAGAAATGGCACTGATCTATTTTGCTCACCCTCCATGTTTTAATTACAGGTCTCCCTCAACTGCAAAGGGGCCAGGGAATATAATCATATCATGTTTCTGGAGGGGGGGAATCAGAAACATTTGGCAGTCAGTTCTTAGTACTATGCCTCCAAAAATGGCTTTCATGTTTATAGCCACTCTTTTCCCTTAGAACTTGTATCACCTGCTTCTGTACATTCCACAGATTATTTAGCATGAGGTTCCATGGGTTCCTGTGAGTCATCTTCTGATTAAAGGTGAAGTTTAATACATCATTTCCCAGTCTGAATCCTCACAGGTCTCCCTAACCCTGGTTCCCGTTCAGCAAAAGCATCTCCTTCTGCTCAATGGGTCTGCTTTCCACAAGTCTGTCAGACAACAAATTTTAACTTACATGGAGTCTAATTGATTAATTTACTTTCTGTATCACTCACAAAAAGGGGAGAGGGTCATTTGGAGACTTAACAAGTTTGTTTTGCCTAAAAAATGAGTTTTCCTATTTGCCAGGCATGATTTAATCATCGGCAGAATGAATGATAAATACCAGTATATCCATTACAGATCTTAGTTTTTAAAAGCAAATGCAGACTTTAGATAATTCAGTCAAAGGCAACTGGAATAAGTAGATAGAGAAAACTTTTTGAAAATGGGTTGTAAACATGTTAGCACTTTACGATTAGCAAGAAGGATTCATGATAATGCTTTTGAGACAGAAAGCTCGGTTGAGGTGTATTTTCTAGGATGTATAAACTTAAAAACACACACACACAAAATCTGTAAGTTTAGAAAAGGAGAAGGATACTTTATTTCTTTTAAAGGGTAACAGCCTGCAAAGTGGCCATCTGCAGGCTGGGAAGTAGAGCTTCTGTCTGGCCAGAGTCCAGAGATGGGCACCTCAAATGAGGAGGGAGTGTGGTAGGAGAATTATGTTGAACAGGCTGGTCAAACATACATATCCAACCGATTACAGGAAGAGCTATGAATATTCATGAAGGTGGTTCTGACACATGCGTATTGAACAAACATGCATGTAACATACAATTCATGTTCACCTTGAGGTGGGGACATAACATTTAAATGTGCTATGATTAGGCCTTTGTGTTAGTCAGTTTTGCCTTGCTGTAAAGGAATACCTGAGGCTGGGCAATTTACAAATAAAAGAGGTTTATTTGGCTTATGGTTCCGCAGGCTGTACAAGCATGGCACCAACATCTGCTTGCTTTTTTTGAGGCCTCAGGAAGTTTACAATCATGGTGAAAGGCAAATGGGGAGCCAACATGTCACATAGCAAGAGGGAGCGAGAGAGAGGAGGAGGTGCCAGGCTCTTGAAAACAACCGGATCTTGCATGCACTCATAGAGGGAGAACTTACTGATTAACCTGATAAAGGCTCATTAACCTGATAAAGGCACCAAGTCATTCAGGAGGAATCCACTCCCATGATCCCAACACCTCCCACTAGGCTCACTTCCAACACTGGGAATCATATTTCAAAATGAGATTCGGAGGGGAAAAATATCACCGTATATATTGAAAGGTCTTTTCAGGACATGAAGTTATATAAGTGTGCAATCTCTGTAAACTGGCCAGGACCAGTCCATGGTTGGTGGTCTTCTTACTAGGAGAAAGTTACTGAATTTAGTCTCTTGTCCAATTAAAGCTGTAGTTACGGCTAGTAGAACAAGGGTTCAGGTAGTCAGCTTCTGTGAGCTGGATGAGTTGTGATTATTTTAATATTTCTTTTCTTGAAGACAGTACTTGTTTAGTTGCTATAGAGAAAGAAAAATCCTCGTGGCCATTAGAACGTAGTATATCTTTTGTAGTTTAAGTCTAGGGATGTGTACCTGTACTCTTGCCTGGCATGGCCTTAAGTCTTGTTTAAAATTTGATATCTTATTGCCACAAAGAGCCTATTCTGTCAGTCTTATGATCTCGATTTTATCATTAATGCTGGTCAGATGTTGTGTTGAAACCATAAAAGAGAGGGGCTTAGAACAAGGTGTGTCTGACCTCCTGCCCTGGCATGCCTGGGAACTAAGTTTTTAAGTCATTTCTGGGGTTCCCCTGGCTGAGGGGGCAACCATGCAGTCAGTGGGGATGGGGGTTAAGATTTTATTTTTAGTTTACAGAAGCATTAACTCAAAGTCATTTCCTTTCTTTTGTTCTTGGTTACGCTGCAAAAGTTTAAGATTTGTACCCATTCCACAATGTATCCATATATCAAAAATCAATTAGCATACTATATATATATATGGTGTACAAAATGGAATATATATACATTTTTCAATTGAAAATCTCCAGTTAGGTTATCTGAATTCCTATATATTAGTTATGGTCTTGGAGCAGATGAAAGGGTTGGAAAAATTAATATAACAGAGGGATACTCTAGGGACACCCTTAAGATTCTACCCTGTGAGAACAGGCACCTAGATTTACAACTCTATCAAGTTTACACAAATTGAGAAGCAGTGATTCTCTGGAAACAACAACAACAACAACAAAACCTAGAGTTAGAAACGGGGACCAAAAAACAACAAATATCAACTACTCCTAGGGAATACAGCTTGCTCAAGGCAAACTTTTACTGACAAGTACAAAGTTTTCCCTAATCATTTACTGAAAATGCTGCATTCTAAGACAAAACATATTCAGCATGACCTTCATTTTTTTTTTTCTCAAGGTGGTATGAACAAAGAAATATGCACAGAAAATTCTCCGTACCCTTGAAGGGAGCAACTGCCATGCTCATTTTGGTATGTCCCCTGTGACTCGCTCACTGACTAGATGCCTGAGCCAAAGTCACTTCCTATGATGACAGCAGGTTATTGGCAAATCTCCACAGAAATATCATCACGGTGAGGCTGATACTAAATTAGGACAAAGCTATTTGGCTTGATCGAAGCTGAAGCTATTTTTCTGTCATATAATAGATCTTATATCAGTACCCTTCAAGAAATTGCCCCGAAACCATCAACTATATTATTATTTCAGAAACTTGGTCAGATAATGGGAACTATTTAAAAATAAAAAGTGAAGTGTATTCTTTTGTTTGGACATAAAGTAAATCCCATGTTATTTTCTAAAACAAAAAAATTATTGATTTTGAAAAATGCCTTCTTGCATTAGACATAGTCCATAAATATGCATAATTGGAAAGCTATAAAATCTGTGAGTACGGTGGAGTAGTGATTTCAGATGCGGTGATCAGGTCTGGAGAATTAAAGGAACACAAAAGTTCCTGAGACCTATGAAATCTTCTGAAACCTGCATCTTTCTCCACATCATAACTTAAATAATTTTAAAGGAAATATACTAATTACTGGAAGATTCTGTCACTTAAAAGAGAATCAGTCTTGACTTTCCCATGCAATTCACATGTTAAATTTTTTTTCTTGTTTAGTTCATTGATTTTGATCTATAGCAAAAAATACTTGATTTGTTTCTCCCTAAACAAATGTTAGAATAAAACAATAGGAAGTCATCTAGACCAGAGCAAATGGGCTTAACTACTTACTTAATATAGTCAACTAGATCTGAAGTTCGTTGAAAACAATCACCTTTATTATTTTTTTCCCAAATGCTTTAGTAATTTGCCAAAAATCATGTAAAAAGTAAATAATGAAATTAGATGTAGAATGCAGATCTTGTGAACACAAATCTAGACCTCTGGATCAATAAATTTTGCAAAACATTGGTGCAAACACTTTGTAAAAACATTTATGTTATGAATTTTTGGGATGAGTGTTATTTAACCCTTATATGCGAAGAATACAATTAAATAGAAAAATTAGATGTTGCAATATAGAAATTGATATGACCTGACTAAATCTCAGTTGCCCTCATATTAAAATGAGCTTTGCGATGTAGAGATAAATGGATTAATATGTGTTATAACATCTGGAAGAAATGCAGATTCAACAGTAAGATTGTCTTTTCCTCCCTGCCTTTTCCTATTCTCTCTTCCTTGATCTTTCTTTTGTTTTCATGCCTCTCTTTCTTCCTTTAAATTTTGTTGTAATCCTTTTTTTAAATTTTCCTTGCTTCCCTTTTCATGAATTATTATATTTAATTTTTAAAATTTAACGTGTATTTTAAGCCTAGAGAAAATCATTTAATCATTCAAACGTGAGCTTTGAGCACTTTCCAAAGCTGACAAATTCTATAAAAAGGGGAGTTTGGTTTTTAATACTCTTGTTGTTACTATTTTATATTTACATTTTGAAACATTTATTCTTTACTTATTGTCTAATTTAATCCATCAACCAGCATTTGTTGGGTAGTTATTAAAACCAAGAAGACCCTCAATACGGTCAGTTACTGTGAATGAACTTTGAGTACTTTAATGCAAACATCAAGGTGTCGTAATTGATTCCTAATCTACATGCAAACAATTTCATTTTTACTAAGGTTAGACATGTTGCATCAGTTTTAAATCTTTTTGAATTTGGAACAGTCTTTTCAAGTTGATGATATAAATAAAATTCACCAAATGATCACGTTAATTGTCTACTAAATTTCTGTTGATTATTCTGTGATTTTTCCATGTTAACAAAAAATCTACATTGAAGTTAACATTATTGAAACATTAATACTTCTTGAATTTGAAATTAAGTGAATTTAATTCATCACTAGATGGCACTCTAAATTTAGACTGTGATATATATTTCTTCAAATAGAAGCTAAATATGTTTTATAAGAAAGAATTCATTTTATAAACAAAAAATTTACCCCCCTGTTCAAACACGAAGTTGAGCATTCCCTTTCTATCTATCAACAGTAACAAAGAAAACCTACAACATGTAATAAAAAGTAGAAAAGCAACTGCCAATACAGTAGAGTATACAGACTGGATCATAAAGAGAATACGCTGGTTATCTGAAAATGTTTCTCATAGATATTTGAATCTTTCTGTTCTTAATTTATAATTTTGAGACTTAATTTTTCTATATACTATAATCCAGGAAGTGTTAAAGTGTTTTTGTTTTTGTAAATCTAAAATTTATGATTCATCCACCATTTTAAAAACTGACTTGCTTCTTAAAAGCGAGTCAGCTTTCCGTACCCACAGGTTCCATCTGCAGGCTCAACCAATTGCAGATCAAAAATATTAGCAAAAATTTAAAAATAAACTACAAATAAAATATACAAATAAAAATACAGTATAACAATTTACAAAGCATTTACATTGCATTAAATATTATAAGCAACCTAGAAATGATTTAAAGATGTCCATAGATTATGTGCAAATACTATTCTATTTTATGTAAGGGACTTGAGCATGCTCAGATTTGGTCCCAGAACCAATCACTGGCAGATATAGAAGGATAACTGTATTTTCATTTGTAACAAATATATAAGCATGATGGATACAATAAAAATGAATGTACTTCTGATAAAAAATGCCTTTGTGTCAGATATAATTGTATGTAGACTGACTCAAATACAAGATAATAACTTGTATGATTCCTTTTCTCCTAAATATTAGAAGCTGTACACATTTTTCATTTTTCTAGACAAAATTTTTTAGCTTCCTAAGAAGACTAAGCACTTTCTTGTGTTACTTTCATTTGTAAGTGATGACATCCCCCATAAAATCATAAGAATGAACCATTTGAAAAGTATCAGGCCAATGATACTATGACCCCTGTATAATTGAAACCATCAACTGTTCTCTGTTCAGGGACCACAGCCTGGGTGGTTAGCATAAGGGCTGCTGAGGTGGCTCGGCCTCATATTCAGACTGTCAATTAGACTGCATTAAGGAACACTTCTAGCAGGGCTAATGCCACTGCAAGAGAAAGCAGGCGTTTAAAGATAGCCGACATTTAAAAATATTCTATATTAGAAGTCCAAATTTTCCATGGATGAAAGTCAATATATTTTGCTCTTATTCTATGCTAAGATCATGACTCCAATTATTATGTAAAAATGGGTTTCTCTGAATATTTTTGGCTTTCTTGATGACTACTTTTTTTTTTTTCTCCTTATCCTGACTGCACAGTAAAGATTGACTCTCTAATTCTCTGGGTCAGATATGTGTGGAAATGACTATTATGTTCTTGTTTTCCACATCAGAGAATGAGATCTTTGAATAAAATTTCTTCTGGACAAATGAAAAAGCAAGTAGAATAATGTTGCATTTCTGCATAGTTTCTTTTTCACTGGGTAAGTTTCTTTGTAATGAAAATGAGGAAAGGACTCTATCATTATTAACATTGATAAACAGGTAAAATTTTAACTTTATATTTCTGATTCAGTTATTGTAAATATGATATAAAATGATAAATTTTTAAAATATTATGTTACTTTGAAATATGTATTTCATAAATACATATTGTATAAATATGTATTATATAAATATTTATCTTAGAAAAAATATTATTTTCTTTAAAGGCTCCAAAAATGTTCTAATGTATTATAAAAGATAAGAAAACAGATTTATTTTAAAATCGCACTTAGAAATTAACAGTGTTCTCTGTCAATATTTGTCTATTATAGATAGTAATGCAAGACCAATATTTCAGGAACATATATATTTTTATTCATTGCTTGTGAGAACAAACTTTGAAACAAATATTTACTTACTAATATAAAATTAACAAAGATTTTATGTAGGATATAGTTAAAAAGTGCTATAATGTTAAAAGACATTGGCAAAGATTAAAATATGTTATCCAAGTGTTCAAAAATTTACAGAAGAATTGTGTCAGGGGATAGAACTTTAGGAAATATACTTAAACACAAATCTTAATCCCAAATTTCTCACAGAAATCAGACTGGTTGCTACAAATGTCTAACTGAATGCATCAATGCATCAGGAGAACTCCTTCAAATAACCTCAAAAGGTAGGAGCCTGGCAGGACTTATTTTCCAGTCACAACCCTGCTGTCTAAAACAGGATCTAGTCCAGACTAGATAAAGCAAAAAATAGTCAGGAACCAGCAGATGGCCACAAAAGAGATCCCTATTTGCCCCCATTGCTCATTAGCATAAGACACTCCCATCAGCACTATGGCAGTTTATAAATGCCATGCCAGTTACCCAGAACTTAACACCCTTTTCCTAGAAAGGTCTAAATAACCCACCCCTCAATTTGCATTGACCCACCCCTTAATTTGCATGAAACGGAAAGTGCGTTCATGTAAGTACACATACAGTTGCCAACCCATACATTGCCTACTCTGGGTACACTGCCTGTGAATTAGCTCTGTTCTGCAAGGGGCAGTACCATCCAATGAAAGATTGCTAACACCACTGGCTCACTCTTGAATTCTTTCCTGGGTGCTGCCAAGAACCCTCCTGGGCTAAGCTCCAATTCTGGGGCTCACCTGTCCTGCAACAAGATGCATTTGTTAAAAGAACAGGCAATTAGAATCACCCAACTTGAATTTGAATCCTGACTTCTTTCTTGCTATATTTGGAAACTTGGACAAATGATTAATCTCTTTAAGCCTAGACTTCCTCTTATAAAATAAGAAAAATCATGCCTAAACAATCTCACTGGCAATTTCCTCTTTGGAGAAGTCCTAGAACTGAAATGGCTGGAGACTATGTCCAAGAATTTGTTACACAGATTAGCTTCTCCTGGAACATAACTGCATATTTTCATAGTCCTTCCACAATTTCCAGCTTGGCTATATCATTGAGTGTTCCAAACTATGTCAATTAGTAGGATTTGAAACACACCACAGGTTTTTCTTAAAATAGAGTGGAAACACGTATTTGAATTACTTAAAAATGCAGCAAGTAACTTTATCACGTTAATGTTCTGCTCATTACAAAAAATATCTTTGGGTAACTACATATATCTTTAAATTCGAAATAAACTTGATTAAGGCGCTTGGTGATTTGCCAGGTTCATGTATCATGACCTTTAGCAAGAATTTTCTAGGATGTCAAAAAATGTAGGCCACATTTTTTATTTGTTTCAAATCAAGAAATATAAAAACTAAAAGATGTATAGATTATATTAAGAAAGAATGTGAATAAAATGAAATATGCTTATGCTAAGGATTTGAATTAAGCAAGACTACTGAGCCCATAGTAATCTGGTTCCACATCTTGAGGTGTGTCCTAAGACCCTGCTAATCAGAATATTGGTTCACAAGCCTGCACGATCCACACGACCTGGGAACTTGTGAAAAAAGTGGGATTTCACATTACAAAACAGACTTACTGCATTTAGCAACATCTCCACTTGATTCATAAATACAAAGGTTGGAGAAGCATTTCTACATAGGTTCATAACCTGAACATTACTGAACTCCTTAGGCTTCATTTTGTCATTTCATAGAGCCCATAGAGAGCAACGATCTGTAAGTCAATTGTGTTGACTTTGACCGACAATGCCATTTGATGATGCAAGAGTAACTATAAACAGCTCGTCTTCATAAGTAGAAAGGTAGAGCTTATGTAGTTCTATTTTCAAGACAGTACTCAATTGAATAAGCTGAAAAACTCTTTTTCTTCCAAAAAGAAAAAAAAAAAGACTCAACAAATAATTTTCCTGAAAAGTCAGAGTATATTATTCTTAGTCCTCGATTTATCATCCATCTGTTCCTTCCTGAACCAGTGTGATCTTTGGATGTATATTTTTAAAAATTATATTTTCTCTGACACATTTCAACATTTTTTTTCTTTATCATCTGTCACACAGATGCACAGAGTAGGATCAAGGAGCTACAATGGATAAAGAGAATGATCATCCGAAAATGTTTCATTTTCTTTTGAAATTAATAACCATTAGTGGTTTCACTCCTAGGCCAAGTAATCATAATCACTATCACTGCAAATGTTTGTGTTGAATGTAAAATGGTATTTCCAAGGGACTCTTCAGCTGGCTTTATCTTAATGCACAGCAAAATCTTCAACATTTGATGGTCTTCTTTGTGTCTTACAAAAAAATTGCTCTTTTATGTTAAAATTAATTACTTTGGGTTAAATACTGTCAGGTGTTGCTAACAAAAACAGTATAATATAGTCTAGAACGTTGTTTAAACAATTAAAAAATATTAGGCATTGTGCTAATCATTTTACTTTTCATAACACTGTGAATTAGTCATGGTTATTATCCTCATTTTATAGATGAGAAAACAAAAGTTCAGATAGCTTAGGTTACTCTCTCAAGGCTTGAATCTTCCTCGGTGTCTCTAACTCTAAAATCCTTGCTGATAATTGCTGTAGTATGCCTTGTGTAAACTAGAGAATTTATACTTTAAAAGGAAAAAAATATATATCTTTTTATATTTCTCTAAGGAATTACACATAGACAATATGAAATAAATATTTGTGAATGTTCAATAAGCTTTGCCTAAAAAATATTGGTTTGGAATTTTTATAAACAAAACTCCACTGATAGAAATATTTGATAAATGTATCTTATACATAAATTTGAAAGTCCCTGTATAAATGTGTTTATCATTTGTCCAAATACGTATTTTTCTTCATGGTTCAAGTTTTCAAACATTAGCTTATCCTTTTGGAAGGAGTGAACTAACCTTTTTATTTAGTTAATTTTCTGTAACACCATAAAGAGAACCAAGATAAGAAGATGTGCAATTTTGGTTAATATAATGTCATTACCAGAATAGATCTTGACTTATCTAAAATTATACAAGCTCTATATACTTAATGTGTCATGGTAGAATTGTACTCAGTATTTTGTTCTAACAGCAGAGCTAGAAGAAAATTTATTATCTGATTTTCATCATACTTTCAACTATGGTCTGTAAAGGAAGCATTGATAAGCAATTTCTCTCATGGATTTAATAGGTTCAGAACAATCCTTTTAAATGTTACCTCTTTTATTGATTTGTTTAATGTTTTATTATAGATAAAAATATATAGATTTATAGTATATAAAGTCAGTTTCACATAGCAAAAAACATACAAGTGAAGATTTAATCCATAGCTAACTGAGATAAAATAATCCAAATATTCATAAAAAATCACTTCTATTATGCTCATAGAAAATTATATTTATGATTGCTTGCTTTTGCTAGTATCATAGACTACAGACTTTGTTTTTCAGTATAATAGTCTACTACTCCCCTCAGAAAATAACTGGTTTAATATTCAGAAAATGATTTTAGATATTAGTATTAAGTACAGTACAGTTGAATATTCAGAATCACTATATTTCTAGATCATAATAGAAAAGGTTTTATTAAGATAATACTTCTTGCTGCTATGTAAAAGTAATCTAACTTTTGCTAAACTGAGAAATGCCAATAATTTTAAGATACCTTGCAAAAAAAATTAACATCAAAGACATTGATACTGTGCATTTTAAGTACAACTGCAATGAGAAATTCTTATTTTAGAATTAGATACATATATTTTGAGATGGAATATTTATTATGGAAAATTAGAATAGATGCATTATTTTACAGCTAAATAAACCAAGGCTGAGTACAATTTAGTAAGATATAAAATTGCGTTTTTAAAAAATCATCTGTGCTCCTGTGAACCTACACTAAACATATTTCTTTTTTAACTTTTAGGTTCGAGAGTACACATAGGAGCTTGTTATACAGGTAAATTATGTGTTGTGGGGGTGTGGTATATAAATTGTTTTGTCACTTAGGTAATAAACATGGTACCCAATAGGTAGTTTTGCGATCCTCACCTTTCTCCCACCTTCCACTCTCAAGTAGGCCCTGGTGTCTATTGTTTCCTTATTTGTATCCATGTGAACTAAATGTTTAGCTCCCACTTATAAGTTGGAACATTCAGTATTTGTTTTTCTGTTCCTGCATTAGTTTGCTTGGGTTAATGGCCTCCAACTCTATCTGTGTTGCTGCAAAGAACATGAGCTCATTCTTTGTTATGGCTGCATATTACACCATGGTGTATATGAATCACATTTTCTTTATCCAGCTTACCACTGATGGGCATCTAGGTTGATTCCTTGTCTTTTCTATTGTGAATAGAGCTGCAATGAACATTCATGTGTATGTGTGTTTATGGTAGAATGATTTCTATTCCCTTGGGTATTTACTCAAATAATGGAATTGCTGGGTCAAATAGTAGTTCTAAGTTCTTTGAAAAATCACCACACTGCTTTCCAAGACAGCTGAACTAATTCCCATTCCCACCAGTAATGTGTAAGTGTTCCCTTTTCTCTGTTATCCCACCATCATCTGTTACTTTTTGATTTTTTTAGTAAGAGTCATCCTGACTGGTGTGAGACGGTACTTCATTGTCGTTTGAATTTGAATTTCTCTAAAGATGAGTGATGTTGAGGATTTTTTCACATGTTTGTTGGACATGTGTATGCCTTCTTTTGAAAAGTGTCTGTTCATGTTCTTTCCTACATTTTAATGGGGTTGTTTGTTTATTGTTTGTAAATTTGTTTAAGTTTCTTATACATTTTACATATTAGATCATTGTTGGTTATCTGTTTACTCTGTTGATAGTTTCTTTTGTTGTGCAGAAGCTCTTTAATTAGGTCCCATTTGCTAATTTTTACTTTTGTTGCAGTTGCTCTGGCCATCTTCATCATAAAATGTTTGCCAGGGCCTATGTCCAGGATGGTATTTCCTATGTTTTATTTAAGGGTATTTACAGTCTTAGGCTTACTCTTAAGTGTTTAATCCATCTTAAGTCGATTTTTGTATATTATAAAAGGATCGAGTTCAGTTTCAGTCTTTTGCATTTGGCTAGCCATTTATCTCAGTACCATTTATTGAATAGGGAGTTCCTTGCCCATTGCTTGTTGATATGGTTTGGCTTTGTGTCTCCATCCAAAATTTCATGTTGAATTGTAATTCCCCATGTTGGAGGAGGGGCCTGGTGGGAGGCGATTGAATCATGGAAGTGGAGTTTCACCTTGATGTCTTCATGATAGAGTTCTTATGAAATCCATTGGTTGAAAGTGTGTAGCAATTCCTCTTTCTCTCTGTCTCTTCCCCCTGCTCTGACCATGTGAAGATGTGCCTCATTCCGCTTTACTCTCCGCCATGATTGTAAGTTTCTTCAGGCTTCCCCAGTCATGCTTCCTGCACAGCCTACAGAATCATGAGCCAATTAAGCCTCTTTTCTTTATGAGTTACCCAGTCTCAGGTATGTCTTTATAGCAGTGTGAGAATGGACTTGTTATTGTCAATTTTGTCAACTATAAAAGGGTGATAGCTGTGCAGCTTTACTTCTGGGCACTATATTCTATTCTGTTGGTCTATGTGTCTGTTTTTGTACAAGTACCATGCTGTTTTGTTCACTGTAACCTTGTATTATAGTTTGAAGTTGTGTAATGTGATGCCTCCAGCTTTGTTCTTTTTGCTTATAATTAATTTGGCTATTCAGGCTCTTTTTCGGTTCCACACAAATTTTTAAATAAGTTTTTTTTTCTAATTCTGTGAAAAATGTCATTGGTAGTTTTGCTTTGGGCAGTATGGCCATTTAATAATATTGATTGTTCCTATTCATGAGCATGGAATGTTTTTGCATTTGCTTATGTCATTTCTGATTTCTCTCAGCAATGTTATGTAATTTTCAATGTAGAAATCTTTCACCTCGTTGGTTAGCTGTACTCCTAGGTGTATGTGTGTGTGTGAGTGTGTCTATTGTAAATGAGATTGTGTTCTTGAATTGGCTCTCAGATTGGATGCTGTTAGTGTATAGAAATGCTACTGATTTTTGTACCTTGATTTTGTATCCTGAAACTTTGCTGAAGTTGTTTATCAGATCTAGGAGCTTTGGGACAGTGACTACAGGGGTATTCTAGGTATAAAATCATATCATCTTTAAACAGAGATATTTTGACTTCATCTCTTCCTATTTGAATGTTTTTTACTCATTTTTCTTGTCTGATTGCTCTGGCTGGGACTTCCAGCACTATGTTTACTGGAAGTGGTGAGATTGGGTATCCCTGTCTTGTCCTGATTCTCAAGGGTAAGACTTCCAGTGTTTGCCTATTCTGCATGATGTTTGCTGTGGTTTTTCCACAGGTGGATGACTTTTATTATCTTGAGGTATGTTCCTTCAATTCCTAATTTTTTGAGGGGTTTTAACATGAAGGGATTTTGAATTTTAATGAAAACCTTTTCTGCATCTTTTGAGATGCTCATGAGGTTTTCAATTTTAGCTCTGTGTATGTGATGAATCGCATTTATTAATTTGTGTATGTTGAAGCAACCTTGCATTCCAGATATAAAGCCTACCTGGTCAGGGTGGATTAGCTTTTCAAAGTGCTACTGGATTCGATTCACTAGTATTTTGTTGAGGATTTTTGTATGTGTCTCTGCTAGGTTTTTGTTTCAGAATAATACCGCCTCATAGAGTAAGTCAGGGAAAAGTCCCTCCTCCTAAATTTTTTTGGAATAGTTTTAGGAGAAATATTGTCAGCTCTCCTTTATAGATCTGGTAGGATCTGACTGTGAATCTGTCTGGTTCAGGAATTTTTCCAGTTGTTAGGATTTTTATTACTGATTCAATTTCAGAACTTGTTATTAGTCTCTGTAGGGACTCAATATCCTCCTGGTTCAATTTTTGGGGATTTAGTTTTACCAGTTATTATCCTATTTTGGGGCCAGGGGGTTCTAGTTTCTGTCCATACAGGTGTTTATAATTGTCTCTGAGGATATTTTATATCTCAGTGGCTTTGGTAGCATTATCTCCTTTCTCATTCTGATTTTTTTTTTTTAATCTTCTCTCTTTTTTCCTTTGGTAGTCTAGCTAACACTCTATCAAGCTTATGTATTGTTTCAAACAATCAACTTCTGATTTTTGTTGATATTTTGTATGATTTTTCTCATCTTAATTCCATAGTTTTAAGCTATCTTCTTAGTATTGATTTTTGTTTTTATTGTGTGTCTCTTGAATGTCAATGATCTTTAAGGTCCAAAATGTGTGTTCCATGTTTTATTGGTATGATTTTTTTTTAATTTGTTGAGAATTTTTTTTATGATCGATTGTGTGGTGAATATAGAGTATGTGCCATGTGCAGATGAGAAGAATGTATATTCTGTTGTTTTTGTGTGGTGAGTTATGTAGATGTTTGTTATTTCATTTGGTCAAGTGTTGAGTTCAGGTCCCAGATATCTTTCTTAGTTTTCTGCTTCTATGATCTAATACTGTCTGTGGGGTGTTGAAGTCTACCATTCTAATTGTGTGGTTATCTATGTGTTTTGTAGGTTTCTAAGAACTTGTTTTATAAATCTCTATGCTCCTCTGTTGGGTACATATATATTTAGGATAGTTAATTCTTCCTGTTGATTGAACCTATTATCATTAGATATTGTCTTTTGGATATTGTTAGTTTAAGTCTTTTGTCTGACTTTAGAATAGCAATCCCTGCTTATTTATTTATTTATTTTGCTTTCTGTTTGCTTGGTAGATTTTTCTCTATTCTTTTACTTTGAGCCTATGAGTCTCTTGAAGACAGCACAGAGTTAGGTCTTGCTTCTTTACTCAACTTGCCACTCTATACCTTTTAATTGAGAGTATGTAGGCCTTTACATTCAAGACTAATATTGATATGTGCAGATTTGATCTTGTCATTGTGTTGTTATATGGCAATTATGCAGACTTGATGTATCTTTGATTTATAGTGTCAATGATTTATGTGCTTAACTGTGTTTTGTGGTGGCCAGTAATGGTCTATTGTTTCCATATTTAGCACCCGTTAAGGACCTCTTGTAAGACACTTCTGGTGATAATGAACTCCCATGGCATTTGCTTACCTAAAAAGGATCTTATTTTTTCTTTGCTTGTGAAGCTTAGTTTGGCTGGATATAAAATTCTTGGTTGAAATTTCTTTTATATAAGAATGTTGAATATAGCCCCCCCACCATCTTTTCTGGCTTGTATGGTTTCTTATAAAAAGGTTCACTGTTAGCTTGATAAGGTTCCCTTTGTAGGTGACCTACCTCTTCTCTCTAGCTGTCTTCAATATATGTTTTTTCCTGTTGGCCTTGGATAATCTGATGACTATGTGTCTTGGGGATGATCATCTTGTATTATCTAACCAGAGTTATCTGCATTTCCTGAATTTGAATATTAACATCTCTAGTGAGGCTGGGGAAATTTTTATCAACAGTATCCTTAAATATGTTTTCCAGGTTGCATGCTTTCTCTTCTTCTCTTTCAGAAGTGTCAATGAGTCATAATTTAGTTGCTTTACAAAACATAGCTTTAGGATATTTTTCCAACTCTTTTTTTATTATTTTCTTTATTTTTTCTGAGTCAGTTTATTCAATGTCCCATTCTTTGATCTCTAAGATTCTTTCCTCAGTTTGGTCTATGCTGCTATTAATACTTGCAGTTGTATTATACAATTCTTGTAGTATGTTTTTAGCTCTATGTGATCAGTTAGGCTCTTTCTTAAAATGGCTATTTCATCTTGCAGTTCCTGTATCATTTTATTGAATTCCTAAGATTCCTTGAATTGAATTTCAACTTTCTCTTGAGTCTCAATGATCTTCACTCCTATCCAGATTCTTAATTCCATGTCTATAATTTTAGCCATTTAAGCCTGGTTAAGAATGATTGCTGGGATTAGGTTCAGTGGCTCATGTCTGTAATCCCAGCACTTTGAGAGGCCAAGGTGGGTGGATCACTTGAGGTCAGGAATTCGAGACCAACATGGTGAAACCCCGCGGTGGCTCACGCCTGTAATCCCAGCACTTTGGGAGGCCGAGGCGGGCGGATCACGAGGTCAGGAGATCGAGACCATCCTGGCTAACACGGTGAAACCCCGTCTCTACTAAAAATGCAAAAAATTAGCCGGGCGAGGCGGCGGGCGCCTGTAGTCCCAGCTACTCGGGAGGCTGAGGCAGGAGAATGGCGTGAACCCGGGAGGCGGAGCTTGCAGTGAGCCGAGATCGCGCCACTGCACTCCAGCCTGGGCGACTAAGCGAGACTCTGCCTCAAAAAGACTGCACAAAAAAAAAAAAAGCGTGTGTGGTGGTGCATGCCTTTAATTCCAGCTATCTGAGAGTCTAAGGTGGGAGAATTGCTTGAAACTGGGTTGCGGAAGTTGCAGTGAGCCAAGATCACACCACTGCACTTCAGCCTGGATAACAGAGGAAGACCATCAAAAAAAGAAAGAAACAGAGAGAGAGAGAGAGAGAGAGAGAGAGAAAAGAAGAGAAGAGAAGAGGAAAGAAACAAAAGAAAGAAAAGAAAAGAACCATTTTTGGAAAACAAGTGCAGTCATTTGGCTATAAGAAGACACTCTGACTTTTAAAATTTCCAGAGGTCTTGTATTGGTTCTTATCTGTATGGGCTGATGTTACTTGCATCTTTGAAGTTGCTGCCCTTTGGATGGTGTCTTTTCTTTTATATTATTTGATAGCCTTGAGGGCTTGATTATGCTATAAAATGGATTCAGTTGACTTGCTTCATTTCTGGAAGATTTTAAAGAGCCTAGAACTCCTAAACTGCACACTCTATCCCTGGGGAGCTGGTACCAGGCCGCCAATTTTATTCTATGGCCCCTTAAGGTTAGGAACCTGCTGTGCCAGAGGGGCCCAGGTGTTCCCAATCCACTAGCAACAACACTCTGATGGGGCATTTGTCAGGTTAGTGGCAGCAGGAACCGTACTTACTTGCATGTACCAGCAGCAGTGGTGACTCAGCAAGGTATGCATGTGTTATCTGGGCACAGTACCAAAGGGGATGGGGTGGTGACATCTATGTGCATGCTTGCAATGGCGGTGGCAGCACAGCAAGGTGTGTACATGTTGGTGAGAGTGGGGCACCAGTGGGGGTAAGGCACCAGCATCCATGCACACATTCTTACACTTGCAGTGATGGTTCAGTGGGTTGTGTGCACAAGTGCACACCAGTGGGGGAGGGTAGGTGAGGTCCACCCATGTGCACTTGCTGGTAATGTGGTGGAGAAGAACCATTGGAAAATGCACACCAACCAAGTGGCAGGTGGAGGCTGTCCCCAGGAAACACCCTGGTTGGGCATCCGAGGCTACATTGCAAGTGGGTGCAGCCAGGCTGGGCCCCCAAGAGAGGCCAGCAGACAGGCAGGCTCTCAGACTGGACTGGCCCTATCCCACAGGCAAGACTACTCCACATCTGTCCAGATCTGACAGTTGCCAAAGACCAAAACCACCTAGAGAAGCATGGCAAGCTTTAGGGAACAGGTGTCCCTGGCCATCCTCCACTGCAGCCATTCCCACACCAAATCCTCTGGACTCCACACAGCCTAGAGTCCTACTCCTGTCACCTCTGCAAGCAGCCCTCCCTGTCAGCTCAGGTATCCATGGGATTTCTGAGGGTCTCTTGCAGCAAGGTTTCTGGACATCCATGGCGAGAGTCTGTCATTTCTCACCTGTTTAATTCACCCATTCCATGTGAGCTGCTGGGGGCCAGAAATAAGTCACAGTGCTTGACAACCTCATGTAAGGTTCACAGCTTCCACCTCCTTAAGCCTATGGTCTGTGTCCTCCCTCCATCCACTCTCATTGCCTTTCCTTTATTGATCTACTTGGCATGTGCCACTCTTTCTGATGTCTTAGTCTCCGTGGGAGTTGTTCCCACTGCCTCTAGTCAGCCATCTTGCCTTCAAACTCTAAGCATACTTAAAAAAATTCATCATATGTTTGTTCCTACAAGAACATAATGTTCATAAGGGTGAAATCACTCTTGTCTTCCCCACATCATAGTGCTCCCCATGCTCATTATATATGTGTGTGTGTGTATATATATATATCATTATTTTAAAAATTCTGTCTACTCTCATTAAGATGTACTCTCAGTACAAATAGCACATGTGTATATAATGAATGTCTGGCATATAGTATGCAGTACACAAGTACTTATTGAAAGAAAGAAAGGAAGTGTGATACATTATTTGTATTTACAGCATATAGCCAGACTCTATATCAAAATAAGTTCTCAACTTAATCTTTTTTTTTTTTAATTTTTTTGCAATTAACTAGCTATGCAACATTTAGCAACTACTTTGGTCTAGTAGTAACTTATTTTAATGATGTCTAAATTTAGCAAATTGGTTAGATAAAAACTCAGGTCTTTTTGATATCAATAATTATGTGTTTTTATACACAATTTAGTCAAAGTTGTGAAAAGGTATGTAAATTGGTTTTAATGAAACAATCTGTAGAGGAATATGGATGAGACTAAATATGGAAAAATCCTTGAAAATTTAGAGGCTGGATTAATTAAATTACATGTAACAGTATAATTCGGCGAGTTAGAATGGATTGATAACATTTTTCAAGTAATCATTGTTAACTTTCAATTATGCAGTAACTTATAATTTAACTGACCAGGATACAGAAGTTTTGAAAGTCATGGGCCTACAGTTATGATTACATGAGCATGGCAAGCAGAGGAAGCAAATATACTATGTTCCGTGAGCTAATAACAAAGAACCATTAAAAAAAGAAACACTCTTGGAAACCCTTGCTCAGTTACAACTTACCTCTTTGGTCCCATTTAGTAGGAAGATAGCTATGATAGATTGTATTTTCCACAAATGACTGTATTCTCCAACTCATATATACTTTGAGAATCTTTCTACTATCTCATTAAGCAGAATCTTTCATGAATCTGAGTGGTCCATTGTGACTGCCTCCACTAAAAGCGCAAGACACTGTGTGACATCTGAGGCTAGATCATAATAAAAGATACTACAGAAGTTGAGTACTTTTGGACTAATGGTGAATAATAACTGTTCTAAATGTATTATGTCAGCTAAAGTACAGGTCTAGTAAAATCACTAAGTAGAAATTTCAGAATTTCAGAAAAATGGTTATGGATTTTTTGATATTTGGTAAGTAAGTCAGTGCAAATACTGATATTTACCAAATTATATTGTGAATATATATGTGTGTACAAATATATATATGTATGGTCACTTAAAATATTAGTACTAGAAAATAAGAAATGAATATACATTTCTGCTCTGAAATTTAGATAGCATAAAAGATAAAACTTATTAAGAGGGATTTTATACTCATAGAAACAAATACAAATATTAACACTTAAAATATTTTAAATAAATAGGATCAAAAACCATGGTAATATATTTTAAGTTTTCTATCTCTGAATTTTAATTACTGTTTGTATATTGTGCATATGTTAACTAATAAAACAGTTCAAAATGTTTCTCACTTTTATGCCTTTCTTTACAAATAGGAACATATTCATACCTGAGAAACAATTTATGTTAAAAATACACTCAGAACAATATCATATCTGATCTTCATATTTTTTTCTATTTTTTACATGGGATTGTTTACTGCATAAAGGAAACAACTATTTTTTTTAAGTAGGATCTTAATTTCTCAGTGTTTAAACTGTGAAAGTTGTATTGAAAATGGGAGGAAAATAGTAACCTCGATACTACTCAAAAGTAGAGTAATGCTTAAGAATTTATAAAGAAGTATAGGACTTCCTAAGAGGTACCTAACATAAGCATAGATTCAAAACATACTGCACTCATATTTTATGTTTATCAGTTTTAAAGAAACATAGTCTTTAATATTTAATGGAGATCATTTTTAAAATTATATAATAGTGCCTGCTTTGGAAAAAGCAGAGTGAGAAAAGTTTGATTGTTTTTCAAACACTATGTCATCTGTTATATTATGTGCTATTTTCCTTCTTTTTTACTGAGTGATATTTTTTCTTTCTAGACTCTTTGTTACAATTGGTAGACTGTACTTGTTTTGGGGGGAAAAGGATGACTGTTCTCAAAGTTCTAGTTTGGATGAGTACATTTTAACCCAGATTTACCCATTCTGGTATTTTAGGAAAATACCAACTATAGTCAATTCTCATCATTCAAAGTAGTTGTATTCTATAAAGTTGCCACAAAACCTCAGTTGGCATATATTGAACTATTGTTCCTGGGGGAAATACGGGATTAGGTCTCCAGTAATTTCTTGTCACAGCATTTTTGTTAAGCACTCAATACATAATCTTGTTTCATGTTCATCTCTCTTAATATATAGTTGACTCATTAACATTGAACTCATCATTGTGTTATCACCAAGATAGTAAAATAGGAGGTCCTAAGCTTCACGCCCTCCTAACAAATAGCAATTGGCACTCTGGCATAAACAGAGACACATCAGCCAATGGAAGGAAATAAGGAGTCCAGATATGAACCCTCATATCCACAGTCAATTGATTTTGGGCAAAAGTGCCAGGAATATAGAATAGAAAACAGTCTCTTTAATAAATCGTGTTGGGAAAACTAGATATCCATATTTAAAAGCATGAAATTAGTCCCTTCTCCACATCACATAGATAAATCAACTCAAAATAGTTTAGAGACTTAAACATAAGACTGGAAACTATAAAACTATTAGGAGAAAATATAGGGAAAAAACATACAACATTGGTCTGGGCAGAATTTCCAAGTTTGATCATAAAGGTGCAAGAAACAAAAGTAAAAAATAGAAAATCAGTTTACATCAAATAGAAAGCTTCTGCACAGGAAAGAACATCATTAACAGACTGAAAAGACAATCTATGCATTTGGAAAAAAATATTTGTAAGCCATACATGTGATTAATATTCAAAATATATAAGGACTCAACTATATAGGAAAAAATCAAATAATCTGATTAAAAAGTAGGTAAGAAATCTGAATAAATATTTTTTTCAATGAAAAGACATATGAATGAATATTCAATATATGAAAAAATGCTCAACTTTACTAATCATTGAGGAGATGCAAGTGAAAGCCACAATGAGATACCACCTGACACCTGTAGAATAACTATTATCAAAAATACATAAGGTAACAAATGTTGGTGACTATGTAGAGAAAAGGGAATGCTTGTATATTGTTGGTGGGAGTGTAAAATAGTACACCATTATGAAAAACAGTATGAGGATTTCTCAGAAAATCTAAAAACAGAATCACCATATAATTCCTTCCCCTGAGTGTTTACTCAAAATATTTGAAATTTCTTTGTCAAAGAGATGTCTGTACTCCCATATTAATTGCAGCACTATTTACAATAGTCAAATTATGGAATCAATATTAGTGTCGATCAACAGGTAAAAGGATAAAAAATGTGGAAGATATATATACATTGGAATATAATTTAGCCGCAAATAAGAATGAAAGTCCATCATTCATGTTCACAGCATGAACAGAATTGGAGAATGTTACACTAAGTGAAGCAAGCTAAACACAGAAAGACAAATATTACATGTTCTCACTTATATATGAAACCTAAAACAACTGAACTCATAGAAGCAGAGAGTAGGACTGTGGTTACCAGAGGCTGGGGGCTGGAAGCAATGGGAAGATGGTAAACAAAAAGCACAAAGCGTCAGTTAGATTGGAAGAATAAGTTTGTTTCTATTTTTAAACAAAATCTATTACATAGCATGATAGATATAGATAATAATTGAGTATCGTACATTCCAAAATCACTGAGATTAAGTTTCAAAACTTCTCATCACAATAATGTTAAATATTTGAGGTGATGGATATGTTAATTAGCCGTATTTGATTATTCCATTTTGTATTCAAAAACCATAATATCACTTTTTACCCCGTAAATATATGCATCTATAATTTGTCAATATATAATTTAAAATTTGAACTCATAGTCAATAGCACTATAATTCATGCCTAAACAAATCTTACTGAAAAGTTTTTTGTTTTTGTTTTTGCTTTTCCATAAGGCATCTCACCGTCTTCTTGTGCTTAGGGATGCTAGACAGTACCTCTTTGCTTGGAAGTCATTTTAAACAATGACATCACTAACGAAAAGCACAAAAATGCAAAAGCATGGTACTAAATACACTAAAAAAGGATACATTTCAGTATGAGAGCTGGAACAAGAAACAGAAAATCGCCTTGCATGATATTAGCTGGGAACATGCATGTCAGGTGATTCAAAATTTTTGACACTTTGTGCATGTCCTAAAATGACCACAAAAGCACCATGAGTATAATATAGGGACCCTACAGAAATTTTAGTAAGCATAAGAATTTGTAACTATAGAATCTGTGAAAAATGTGGATCCACTGTATTGGTTTTACTTATTTTCCCTGGGGGAAAAAAATGTGTTTCCTTGGAAATTGAAATATTTGGTTCATTCAATTGCTCCCTTTTCTGTTCCAGCTTGATTTTTATGTGTCTGTGTGCTTTGTGGTGATTTAGCCTAGGGAGAAAATGTTTAAATAAGATTGTAATGAGAAGTCTGTTTCTTACTTTTATCTAGGGTGAGAAGGGTACCTCATGAGAAAGCACAACATAATTTCTCTAAATCACCACCAAACATTTATCTCCCATAGAGCCTTGGAGCTCAAGAAATTTTCCTATGTAGTCATCGGAATGTCGGTATTACATAGATATTACCACATCAATAATGATATAAAGTCAAGAAAAGAAGATTTTTGGCAATTATGTAAACTTGAAATAAAAATGACATTAAATCTGTCTTTGGACAATTGGCTTACATGCTTGATACCTCTGATTCTAATTATTAAAAAAGCTTCATATATTCGAGTGATATCCTTAGGGTTTAATGAGATGATGCGCTTTAAATCATATCTAATGCTTGCCACAGAGTAAGCAGTAATTAATGTTACACATTCTCCTCTACAATACTTAAGTATGATACGTATCAAAAGGCATAATACAGAAAAAACTCTTTTACCACACAATAAAGTACACATTGCTGAAGGTTAAAATCTTTTAAAAAAATGATTTAAATCTCTTGAGTAAAATTTAAAAGAAAGAAAGAAAAATCTTACTGTTTATCACTTGTTTTTCCAAATGCAGTGGTTTGATGAATGAACTCTATGGTCACGAGGGAAGTACAGAATATCTGCTTAATACCATCTGAAATACATCAAGAAATATACCAGCTTTTTACCATAAAATGAAATCAAGATAAAGGGTTATTGCTTGAAAGAAATGTAAAAGTTTTAGCAAACTTCAACTCAACTTGGCGCAATATGCTATAAAAGCATTATAAAGAGAAACTTGTCGAAGGACTCAGTTGGCAGGTGTGGCAAAACAACTTTCTGAAAGTGAGAAAGTATGTCCTCGGGCAAACCATCTTGACGTGGAAAATTTCAAAAGCATCAAACACAACACGAACATTTTTCACTTTCTTGAGTCACTTTATTCGAACTACCTGAGCTCGTCAAGGAGTGCTTTTTGGAATTAACAAGGGTCACCATGCCTAAAGCCATGTAATAGCAAGCCAGAAAGACAAACACAAAATCAACAATAGCAACAACAAGAAAGGAAAAAACCCAAGGGAAAACACAGCATTTTTTCCTTTTATCTCTTAATAACTAAACAACTATAAGATGCAGAAAGATATTTTTTCCATTGGAGGTCTTATGGAAAGTCCTTCTGCGAACATGAGATTTTTCCTGATAATAGTCAATATTTGAAATGAGCATTTTCCAAGAACTCATTGTAATGTATTATAATATAGAAAAATATTAACAAAGAATAATTAGCAATTGATTGATTAAATAAAAAGAGTTTTCTTGCCTAATCTTTCAAAAGGAAGTGGAACTGGCATTTACAATACTTCTAGTCTAAAATAATTTACTCATTTGGAAGAGGCATCAGGAAAGTTTAAGAGATTTTGAGATATAAGGTATAAGACCTTAACAACAATGAAAGAAACAATGCAACAGTTTTAGTAAGAAATAACCATTTTATGGGTCATATACAAATATATTTCATTACATGAAATGCAAAAAAAATAGCAAACATTTGTTGTTGTAGTTTTGGAAAAAAAGAGTTATTAAATTAGAAGCAAGAGGGTTATTTTAACTGATGCTTTATCACTGCAAACATCCATCTTCCCTGAAAAAAATGAGAATTGAAAGTAAATGGTTTGATTAGTTAAGTCCATGCAAACACCGTCTTCACTATTTTGTATGGTTCAGATTAGAGAAATGATGGGGAAATAAGGGGAATTGGGCCATAACAATTCCATATATGACAAATGGAAAAAAAA
Organism: Papio anubis; assembly: GCF_008728515.1. Classification (NCBI taxonomy): domain Eukaryota; kingdom Metazoa; phylum Chordata; class Mammalia; order Primates; family Cercopithecidae; genus Papio; species Papio anubis. The sequence goes on along the minus strand of NC_044990.1, from coordinate 63,156,089 downwards.
TGTGATAGAAGTAAAACAAAGCCAGCATAACAGAGTCTGTGGATACTCTTTTATTCTTTTTAAATCCAAGGTAGTAAATTTCAGGAATAATCCAATATGAATTAATTTAAGTATTTATATTGTAGAAGACATTAAACAACCAAGACAACAATGACTCTATTTTAATATCAAATTGGAGTGTTTCCTCTTAACCTGCTTTAGCTGTTCAATGCAACATGGAAAAACTCCAGTTCAGCTTTTTAAAGTGTAGCTGAAAAATGAAGTTTCATAAAAATTTTCTTGGTTCTTTCTTTTCAAGTTTCACCTTTTCAAGAATCTGTGTTGGACATCACTGCATTTATGTCAGGTAGCTTGCGGCTAGAGCAAAATAGAAACTGCTGATGGAATTGCTGACCTGAGTTAAATTTGTGTTCACTGAGCCTCAGAGAGCCACATTGGCACACATACTAGGTTTTCATATCAGTCTGTTTTCGATATGCTTTACCGAGCCTTTTTGTTTATTTGCTATCCTCTCTCTGACTTACTCTGAACTATGTTTCACTCAGATGATAGAAACTATTTTGGAGCTAAGCAGCGATTTCGGTAAAATTGAAATGGTTTCTGTCCTTGGTGCACTTTTCAAAGCTGGGCTAATAACTCACATTGCAAAGTTCCTCCATTTGGTGCCACTTCAGTCCCTTGGATCTAGTCAAGAAAGTCAGGCTAAGTGCTTGTATTAAAATAAATGCCCTGTCGTTTCCCCAATTCCCTTCTGAACCATAGCTATTTGAAGGGACTTCTCAATAGGAGAAATGCACAAAAATCAGAATCCACGCAGAGACATCTTCTTTTTGATTCTGTAAAGAGGCAGTTCCCACATTAGAAAATGTGCCTGACCCAAGGCTGCCTCCTCTGCTTAACCCTAAGGGTGTCTTTGCTACCAAAAGTATCATATGTAGGAACTGAAATAAACTTACTAGACTCGTGAGAAATGGTTTTAATGTTTCCTTTTAAGGTACCGTAAAATGGCAAACAATGTGGGATTTTCTGAGGAAGAAAGTAAATGAAATTTTTTAAATCACTAGATTTAAGTCCTACCTTTTAAAATCAAAATATTTCATATTTGAAAATTCTTGAGACATTTATTATTAAAGCTGATGCAAATTTTAAAACTGGTAAGCATATAAATGTGGTTATTTAAGGACCTGGAGGAATAGTCAATATTTTTAAATTATATGTTGTCTGTGTGTATTATAATTTAAATATTATAGGATGCCAATATCAAAATGTATAATAAACAATGTTCACATGTTACTGAAAAAACCTTGGACTAAAACTTTAAAAAACAGTTTAAATCAAATACAGTTTTAATCGTGTATTCCTAATATAATATTGGGCTAATAATTCATTGTCAGGAGCTTAAGTTTAACTTTCTGTGAAATAAAGACAATGTATTTTAACATTCTTCCAACTCAAGTTTTTTAGAGACAAAATTAAAGTGATTTCATGTCAATGTACTTTTAAATTATAAATATATAAAGATTCATGTAAAAGATGAAATTGGAGTCTTCTCTCTCTGTCTCTCTCTCTCTCTCTCTTTCTCTCATGCTGTCTCTGTCTTTCCCTCTTTGGTTTCTTTCTTCGTAATGATGCTAATGTAGCATACGGCCCCATAGAGTAAGCTGGACTATTGCATCAAAAAATGCACTTTGGCACTTAAGTGATATGTAAGTAAAACAACATATTTTTTACTAATGATGCCACTGAAAAGCAAGTTTTTAGGCTACGCAATAACATTCAAATTTTGGTTAGAATAAGAACCCTTACACAGTTACCTAACGACATGCATATTTAATTTAAAAAACTGTTTTCAAAATATAAAGTAAATAATTTGTGAACTGAGATTTAAGATAGAACATTTCATATCAAATTAAAATCTTGAATTCTGCCTAGTCATGAATGCATTAATAGGATTGATTCCCAAAATTAAAGCTAATCTATAAAAAGACACATAATTAAGGTAATTAATTCTATAACAAAGTGCTCTCTCTATAAAGTAGACTTTAATTTCATCCTCTCAGGAGAAAGCAAGAAAGTCACTTGAGAATTCATTTTAAAGGCCCATGTTTGCTATTTGGGAAATAATTAAAAATTATGTTCTAGGATTCTTGTTGAAACTACTCGCTTTCATTTTTTCATATTTTATTCTTAACACTGATTTTTGTCCTTGTTTTATCTTGGCTAAAGAGAATGTAAGACATGTATAAAGTTACCATAATGTCTAAAAAAGAGGACAAGGTCATCCGTTTAAGCATGAAAAATATGTATCAATATATAATATTAATGTCTTTAAATTCAAATTGTAAAATATAACTTTCAACTAACCTGCTATGGACTGGATGTTTGTGCCACTCCAAAATTCAAATACAAAATCCCTAATCCCCAGTGTGATGATACATGGAAGCGCCACCATTGGGAGGTAATTGGTTTAGATGAGATCATGAGAGAGGAGCCCGCATGATGAGGTCAGTGCCTTTAAGAGAAAAGCAAGTGATCAGAGCTGTCTCTCTCTCTCTCTGTCTCTCTCTCTCTCTCTCTCTGTCTCTTTCTGTCTGTCTCTCTCTCTCTCTCTCTCTCTCTCTCTCTCTCTCTCTCTCGGCCATGTGAAGACACAACAAAGAAGACAGCTGTCTGCAAGCCAGGAAGAGAGACCTCATTAGGAACCAAGTCAGCTGGTACATTGAACCTAGACTCCGGAAATATCAGAAATAAATTTCTGTTATTTAAGACATCCAGTGTATAGTATTTGGTTACAGCAGCCCAAGGTAACTAAAACATAACCTAACACTCTTTTTTTTATGATAACTGCTTTGTTTTAGAATTCAGGGCAGGAAATAATTAAATATTTTCTTGCTTATAAATAAAAAAAGTGGCAAGGGTTAGATGTAACTTAAAATTGCAGATACGTACAAAGTTTTAATTTGATCTTTCCTAAAATTCCAATAATGTAAGATAAAGGAGATATTAAAACAGTGGGTTGAGGGAGAGGGGGCAAAATTCACAAGGTCTAAAAAACAAGAGAAAAAGGTGTCATAAACAAAATCCTGGAAGCTGGTGATAAATGCACAAATGGTAATTCATTTATCAGATCTGAGAAAGCTGAGACTTAAGCTGGCAGGGAAAAAGTCTGCATTGCAGTATCCCAGAAATTCACAGGAATTTCTGCCACCAACAGTCTTGAAAATGTGGACATATGTGGAATTAAAACTTCCTTGCTTGATGCATCTAGGTTAGAGGTTTATTCTCTGGAGAATTTGAACAGCAGGTGTCCTGTTGAAGGCACTAAACACTGCTGATGGCAGTAATCCAGGCTGAAAACAGAGAAATTAGTAAAGAGTTACACACTGAAATTTGATGGGGCCAAGCATTTGTGCGCTCAGTTCCTTCCAGTACTAGACACCCAAGTCTTCATCCACAGGAAGGTCAATGGAGGAATTCTCTTTAGGAAATTTGTAGAGGACTACGTGCTCACAAACAGGGTGTTCCGGATAAGTCCTGCTCTCGCAAACGAAGCAGGGCGTTCCCCATAAGTCCTGCTCTTGCAAACGAAGTCAGGGAAGGGTCAGAAAAACAACAATGTGTCTTGTGACTTGGTAACATTCCACAAACGACTGTATAAAATAAAGCAGAGCGTGCCATTCAGGGCGGCCGCCATGTTTGTCTTGTCTTGTCTTGTCTTGTCTTGTGTGTTCATTCCTTTGTTTAGGAAACTCGCGGACCCTAACAAAATTAATCAGAGATAATGAATCACAGCTATTTTTAGTCAGGGTCCAGGGAGATTAGTCTTTAGAAGTGTTCCCATCTAACTCCTGCCTATGCTCACACAAAGTCTCTAGGCAATTTTAGAGTTCTTTCTTTGCAACTATGGGCAGAGAACCAGGAATCACTGGCCAATTGAAAAAAAGCCTCTAAGAAGGAAGAACAATTAACACAAGGAAAGAACGCTGAGGAAACATGATATATGAAGCAGAAAAGAAGCTTAAAAATACTTAATATCGTCAAAAGGGAGGGATAGCAAAGGCTCTGTAGAGTAAAACATTCAGCAAACACTCAAAGATGTCTTTGAAAGTGAAACATGATCAGCATAATGAAAAAAATGAATATAATGGTTGGCACATAAAGTTGAGAATATATGGCAGACTAGAGGACAAAACTACAAAGAAATTGAAAAGTGGAGAGACAAGAAAATTAGGGAACAGGTGCAGGAGTTATGTCATGAATAAGAAGTCCAGAAAGAGGGAGTAGAGAACATGATAGAGAAGGTATTTTCAAGGAATTTAGTTTTATTACTGCAATTCAAAGACATGTGTTTCTGAATAAAATTACCCACCACTAAGCATCAAGCAAATGAATAAACAAAGAAAAAACCTACACTAATGGAAAACGGGACAACATTAGAACAAAACTCTAAACTCATCCAAGTTTTGGAAGAAATCCCTAGGGTCAGTCAGAGTAGGGATAAAAGAAGCAGGTTGTACTACTTCCTACCAATACTAAAAGTAAAGAAATAGTGAAGCATATTCTTCAAAATTTCTATGGGCAGTTATTCTCAGTCTATAAAGAGGCAATCTATCAATCAAATTCACTGACTCATTTATTCAATTAACCAAGTATTTTTGAAATCATTTATGCCTCAGGCACTCTTCTAGGTACTAAAAAGGTGATAGATTCTAAAATAGAGGAAAAGAAAAACCCCGCTTTGATGTAGCTTATATTCTAATAATGCAGACAAAATAAACAAGAAACATTAAGTAAAAGTACCAAACTTTAGATCTTAATAAGTGCCAAAGTAGACTAAAGAGACCAGTTGCAATGGCTTACACCTGTAATTCCAGCACTTTGGGAGGCCAGGAGTTGAATTTAGGAGTTCAAGACCAGCCTGGGCAACATAGTGAGACCTCGTCTCAAAAAAAAAAAAAAAAAAAAAAAAAGTTGGCCAAAGAATTATAAATTATGTGTGTGGTAGAGGGGGCTTCACAGTTTAGATAGGATGTCTGAAAGAGGCTTCCCAGAGAGTGGGTTTCCGAGTTGAACAATGAAGTGGGTAATCTGGTAATAGAGTGTTTGGAATAAGAGCATTCCAAGGAGACATACAAAAAGCAACAACCTTGAAGTTGTAACACATTTAGCATATTCAAGGTAGAGTCGGAAGCCAGTGTGCTGGAAACAATTGAATGAAAAAGAGAGGATAAAGAAGAAATCAGGATACTAAGAAGAGGAGAGCAGGTAATGTTCCACATTGAAGATCACAGAAAAGACTTCAAGTAAACTCTAAGTGAAGTGCACAGCCACAAGAAATATTTTAAGAATTTTTAGACAGAATTTGATGTAATTGCTATGGCAAGGACAAAATCAAAAGGATCAGGTAAGAGGCTATGGCAATGATTCAAACAAGAAAAAAGGTGTCATGCTTAAGTGGTGGAAATGTGAGTGAAGAGAAATGAGTGACTTCTTGCTATGTAAAAATTAAGGTTTTCAGAATTTGTTTATAAACTGAATGTAGACTCTGAAAACAAGAAACTTGTCAAGAATGATGCCAAGATTTTTAACCTGAATAACTAAAATAATAGAGTTGCCCTTTAGTGAAAGGGAAAGCTCAAGAGAGTAAAAGAAATGTAAGATAGTAGCTAAAAGAAAAAATAAGATCAGAATAATTATATATAGTAATAATTATATATATTACATATAATATGTATAATTATATATTCTAATTTAATATATATTTCACATATACACATATACACACATATATACTTGCATTTAGGCACACACATAATTTTGGAAGTAGTTGAATAATCCTATTTATCTTTATGAAATAGGTGAAACTTTAGTAGCTGATAGTATTGCAATTTATAAAGGCTCTGCTGAATGTAACATATTATGAAACATGATTCTGTGCAGACAATTCAACAAAGCTAAACTAGGTAATTATATATGTAAAATATAGAACTAATGTTTTAAATATAACAGGAGTAAATCATACTATATTAAGTATAACCAAATTCTACCCACTGATTTTTCCAACCTATTTTCAAAAATTCTTCTAAGAAGCATGCTATTAAAATCATTTTTATCTGAATGTATATCAGAAAACCAAAACACAAAGCAAGGTTTGTGCATTTATAAAGTATATCTCTATTATTATAAAGATTTTTGATAGCTTAAGAAGATAGTTTTGATTGATTTTTAGTGTATTTTTGAACTCTTTTGCTATAACCATTAGCCATAAAAATTATAGCATCTTACTTAAATGCAGAACAGTAGTAATAGGTTTAAAACAGGTAAAACATCAAACAGCTATAGGAAAAAGCTTCCCTATCACAGTCAATTCTGGACTTTGGCATCTAAGTAAAAGTAGAAACATCACCCCTCCCTAGTAAGTAGTAGACATGTTTAAAATATTTTTAAAAATTATGTTATAGCCTGTCTGTTCTTCTAGTAGGCTGAGGTAAACAATGAAAGGCAGATTGCAGAGACGATGACCCATCCTACCACATGGTGGCTGCCAATAGTAGGTTAAGTGGAAGCTAGCTCTTATTTATCCCCACCTGGGTGATGGGAACAATTTTGAGCAGTATGGAGAGTCATCTGGTTTCTCTGACCTAAAATCAGGACCTTCATTTAGGCCATGTTCTCAATGGGACACAAATTCTGAAAAATCCTGCAGAACTGTGGAAAACAGTAGCTGCACTTTTGAATTTTTGCTCCTTGTGGAACAGAGCTTATGAGGATATGTGCTGAAGTTTTCCTGGAGAATTCATAATCACAATTCCTCATTTATGTAAAGTTTGAAAGCCAAAATTCATACTTCCTATATGACCTGAGATATCCCAGTTCACAAAGTTATAAATAGTTTAAACTCTTAATTTGTTAGAGCAGACACCAGGCAGAAGCAAACACCCTCCATTTACTTTCATACACAAACATGACTCTTAAATGATTCTTTAAATTGTCATTACAAGAAAAATAGTATTCATTATTAAAAATTACAAAATACCTGGGAAAAAATCCATCATTAATGATCACCCACTCTGTTAGAAAATGAATGCAACATTAAAATATTGGAAGAATATCAGAAACGGATTCTATGTTGTATTTTTGTTATATATATATTAACATTTAAGGATATGTCAAATTAAAGCAAATCGGGGCTTAAAGAGAAATCTTATTTGAAAAACTATTTCAGTAGGGAAAGGAAAACTCATGTCATAATGAGGCATTTATAGCCTCAGCCAGAAATGTCTCAGGGTTTATAGCCTTAGCCAGAAATGTCTCAGGAAATGGGTGGGTGTGGGCTGAGCTTGTATGAGTTGAGACCATGAAAAGATGGTTGTGAAAAGAGTAAGGGAGATGCTGAGGACTATCTAGGGGGCTCCTTGAAACATAAAAACTATGTTAAATATGGAATCACAGAAAAGAGTGTGATTAGGCACAGGGGACTGAAGTCTGTGTCTGAGATGGACCAAACAAATTATAATGTGGCAAGTTCACACAAATTCCAATGCTCAACTGTCCTACTCAAGTTAGCCTAAAATTATGTCAAGCACAAAGTTTAATCGTGCTAGTCAGAGGATTTTAAAACTTTAGTGAAATTATAAAAGAGTATCAAATTTGATGTGTAAGTTTAGAAAGAATTAGAAAGTACTTCTATAAATGATTGAGGTATTTAAGAATGTTTAAAGAGTAGAATAGACACTTTTGAAAAAACTGTTAACTAGAAAATAGGGCATTAGAAACAACGAACAAAAAGCAAAAATATATTAAAAGAGTAAGGGCCATGGTGAATAAAGTGTAAAATTTTAACATATATTTAACTGGTATTCTATAATGTAAAAATAAAGAGAATGGGTAAAACATAAAATTTGAAAAGATACTACCTGAGAATTTGACTCAAATGGTGAACAGGATAAATCCTAATATCCAGAAAATACAAAAAGAAGCAGAGTAAAAATATCAACTCCTAGATATATCTCTATGTTGGCTGAACAGCTAATACAACTAGCAGGTCATATAAGAAAGAAATAACAGAGTGTCTGGAAGGAAATACTAATTATGTTAATAGGTAATTCACAACAACAACAAAAGCCAGAAATGCTTAATAAATAATCTATTAGAGGAGAGCGGTTCCAAGATGGCTGAATTGCAATAGCTCCAGCCTACAGCTCCCAGCATGAGTGATGCAGAAGACAGGTGATTTCTGAATTTCCAACTGAGATACCAGGTTCATCTCACTGAGGCGTCTTGGACAGTGGGTGCAGGACAGGGGTGCAGCCCACTGAGTGTGAGCCAAAGCAGGGTGAGGCATCACCTCACCTGGGAAGCATAAGTGGTCAGGGAATTCCCTTTCCTAGCCAAGGGAAGCTGTGACAGATGGCACCTGGAAAATCAGGTCACTCCCACCCAAATACTGTGCTTTTCCAATGATCTTAGCAAATGGCACACCAGGAGATTATATCCCATACCTGACTTGGAGGGTCCCATGCCCACAGAGCCTCGCTCACGGCTAGCACAGCAGTCTGAGATCAAACTGCAAGGCTGCAGCGAGGCTAGGGGAGGGGTGCCTGCCATTGCTGAGGTTTGAGTAGGTAAACAAAGTGGTGGGAGGCTCAAATTGGGTGGAGCCCACTGCAGCTCAAGGAGTCCTGCCTGTCTCTGTAGACTCCACCTCTGGGGACAGGGCATAGCCAAACGAAAAACAGCAGAAACCTCTGCAGACTTAAATGTCCCTGTCTGACAGCTTTGAAGAGAGTAGTGGTTCTCCCAGCACAGACTTTGAGATCTGAGAATGGACAGACTTCCTCCTCAAGTGGGTCCCTGATCCCTGAGTGGCCTAACTGGGACGCACCCTCCAGTAGGGGCAGACTGACCTCACATGGCTGGGTACCCCTCTGAGACGAAGCTTCCAGAGGAACGATCAGGCAACAACATTTGCTGTTCTGCAATAACATAATAAATAGTCACTGTTTTGCAGACTCTGCTGCTGATACCCAGGTAAACAGGGTCTGGAGTGGACCTCCAGCAAACTCCAACAGACCTGCAGATGAGGGTCCTGACTGTTAGAAGGAAAACTAATAAACAGAAAGGATATCCACACCAAAACCCCATCTGTACCTCACCATCACCAAGACCAAAGGTAGATAAAACCACAAAGATGAGAAAAAACAGAGCAGAAAAACTGAAAATTCTAAAAATCAGAGCTCCTCTCCCCCTCCAAAGGAACGCAGCTCCTCACCAGCAATGGAACAAAGCTGGATGGAGAATGACTTTGATGAGTTGAAAGAAGGCTTCAGACGATCAAACTTATCTGAGCTAAAGGAGGAAGTTCGAACCCATTGCAAAGAAGCTAAAACCTTGAAAAAAGATTAGACGAATGGCTAACTAGAATAACCAGTGTAGAGAAGTCCTTAAATGACCTGATGGAGGTGAAAACCATGGCATGAGAACTATGTGACAAACGCACAAGCTTCAGTAACCAATTCAATCAACGAGAAGAAAGGGTATCAGTGATTGAAGATCAAATGAATGAAATGAAGCGAGATGAGAAGTTTAGAGAAAAAAAGAGTAAAAAGAAACGAACAAAGCCTCCAAGAAATATGGGACTATGTGAAAAGACCAATTCTACATCCAATTGGTGTACCTGAAAGTGATGGGGAGAATGGAACCAAGTTGGAAAACACTTTGCAGGATATTATCCAGGAGAAGTTCCACAACCTAGCAAGGCAGGCCAACATTCAAATTCAGGAAATACAGAGAACGCCACAAAGATACTCCTTGAGAAAGTAACTCCAAGACACATAATTGTCAGATTTACCAAAGTTGAAATGAGGGAAAAAATGTTAAGGTCAGCCAGAGAGAAAGGTCAGGTTACCCACAAAGGGAAGCCCATCAGACTGACAGTGAATCTCTCAGCAGAAACTCTACAAGCCAGAAGAGAGTGGGGGCCAATATTCAACATTCTTAAAGAAAAGAATTTTCAACCCAGAATTTCATATTCAGTCAAACTAAGCTTCAAAGTGAAGGAGAAAAAAAAATCCTTTACAGACAAGCAAATACTGAGAGATTTTGTCACCACCAGGCCTGCCCTACAAGAGCTCCTGAAGGAAGCACTAAACATGGAAATGAACAGGTACCAGTCACTGCAAAAACATGCCAAATTTTAAAGACCATCAATGCTAGGAAGAAACTGCATCAACTAAGACGCAAAATAACCAGCTAACATCATAATAACAGGATCAAATTCACACGTAACAATATTAACCTTAAATGTAAATGGGCTAAATGTTCCATTTAAAAGACGCAGACTGGCAAATTGGATAAAGACTTAAGACCCATCAGTGTGCTGTATTCAGGAGACCTATCTCACGTGCAGAGACACACAGTGACTCGAAATAAAGGAATGGAGGAAGATCTACCAAGCAAATGGAAAACAATAAAAGGCAGGGGTTGCAATCCTCGTCACTGATAAAACAGACTTTAAACCAACAAAGATCAAAAGAGACAAAGAAGGCCATTACATAATGGTAAAGGTATCAATTCAACAAGAAGAGCTAACTATCCTAAATATATATGCACCCAATACAGGAGCACCCAGATTCATAAAGCAAGTCCTTAGAGACTTACAGAGAGACTTAGACTCCCACACAATAATAATGGGAGACTTTAACACCCCACTGTTGACATTACACAGATCAATGAGACAGAACGTTAACAAGGATATCCAGGAATTGAACTCAGCTCTGCACCAAGAGGACCTAATAGACATCTACGGAACTCTCCACCCCAAATCAACAGAATATACATTCTTCTCAGCACCACATCACACTTATTCCAAAATTGACCACATAGTTGGAAGTAAAGCACTCCTCAGCAAATGTAAAAGCACAGAAATTATAACAAACTGTCTCTCAGACCACAGTGCAATCAAACTAGAACTCAGGATTAAGAAACTCACTCAAAACCGCTCCACTACATGGAACCTGAACAACCTGCTCCTGAATGACTACTGGGTACATAACGAAATGAAGGCAGAAATAAAGATGTTCTTTGAAGCCAATGAGAACAAAGACAAAACAAACCACAATCTCTGGGACACATTTAAAGCAGTGTGTAGAGGGAAATTTATAGCACTAGATGCCCACAAGAGAAAGCAGGAAAGATCTAAAATTGACATCTTAACATCACAATTAAAAGAACTAAAGAAGCAAGAGCAAACACATTCAAAAGTTAGCAGAAGGCAAGAAATAACTAAGATCAGAGCAGAACTGAATGAGATAGAGACATAAAAGAACTCTTCAAAAATCAGTGAATCCAGGAGCTGGTTTTTGAAAAGATCAACAAAATTGATAGACCACTAGCAAGACTAATAATGAAGAAAAGAGAAAAGAATCAAATAGATGCAATAAAAAATGATAAAAGGGATATCACCACCAATCCCACAGAAATACAAACTACCATCATAGAATACTATAAACACCTCTACACAAATAAACTAGAAAATCTAGAAGAAATGGATAAATTCCTGGACACATACACCCTCCCAAGACTAAACCAGGAAGAAGTAGAATCCTTGAATAGACCCATAACAGGCTCTGAAATTTAGGCAATAATTAATAGCTTACCAACCAAAAAAAGTCCAGGACCAGATGGATTCACAGCCGAATTCTACCAGAGGTATAAGGAGGAGCTGGTACCATTCCTTCTGAAATTATTCCAGTCAATAGAAAAAGAGGGAATCCTCATTTTATGAGGCCAGCATCATCCTGATACCAAAGCCTGGCAGAGACACAACAAAAAAGGATAATTTAGACCAATATCCCAGATGAATATCAATGCAAAAATCCTCAATAAAATGCTGGCAAACCAAATCCAGCAGCATATCAAAAAGCTTATCCACCATGATCATGTGGGTTTCATCCCTGGGATGCAAGGCTGGTTCAACATATGCAAATCAATCAATGTAATCCAACATATAAACAAAACCAGAGACAAAAACCACATGATTATCTCAATAGATGCAGAAAAGGCCTTTGACAAAATTCAACAGCCTTCATGCTAAAAATTCTCAATAAATTAGGTGTGGAGGGGACATATTTCAAAATAATAACAGCTATTTATGACAAACCCACAGCCAATATCATACTGAATGGGCAAAAACTGGAAACATTCCCTTTGAAAACTGGCACAAGACAGGGATGCCCTCTCTCACCACTCCTATTCAACATAGTGTTGGAAGTTCTGGCCAGGGCAATCAGGCAGGAGAAAGAAATAAAGGGTATTCAATTAGGAAAAGAGGAAGTCAAATTGTCCCTGTTTGCAGATGACATGATTCTATATTTAGAAAACCCCATCATCTCAGTCCAAAGTCTCCTTAAGCTGATAAGCAACTTCAGCAAAGTCTCAGGATACAAAATCAATGTGCAAAAATCACAAGCATTCCTATACAACAATAACAGACAAACAGAGAGCCAAATCATGAGTGAACTCCCATTCACAATTGCTTCAAAAAGAATAAAATACCTAGGAATCCAACTTAGAAGGCATGTGAAGGACCTCTTCAAGGAGAACTACAAACCACTGTCTAACAAAATAAAAGAGGACACAAACAAACGGAAGAACATTCCATGCTCATGGATAGGAAGAATCAATATCATGACAATGACCATACTGCCCAAGGTAATTTATAGATTCAAAGCCATTCCCATCAAGCTACCAATGACTTTCTTCACAGAATTGGAAAAAAAACTACTTTAAAGTTCATATGGAACCAAAAAGGAGCCTGCATTGTCAAGACAATCCTAAGCCAAAAGAACAAAGCTGGAGACATCACGCTACCTGACTTCAAACTACACTACAAGGCTACGGTAACCAAAACAGCATGGTACTGGTACCAAAACAGAGATATAGACCAATGGAACAGAACAGAGCCCTCAGAAATGATACCACACATCTACACCCATCTGATCTTTGACAAACATGACAAAAACAAGAAATGGGGAAAGGATTCCCTATTTAATAAATGGTGCTGGGAAAACTGGCTAGCCTTATGTAGAAAGCTGAAACTGGATCCCTTCCTTACACCTTATACAAAAATTAATTCAAATGGATTAAAGACTTAAATGTTAGACCTAAAACCATAAAAACCCTAGAAGAAAAGCTAGGCAATTCCATTCAGGACAGAGGCATGGGCAAGAACTTCATGTCTAAAACCCAAAAGCAATGACAACAAAAACCAGAATTGACAAATGGTATCTAATTAAACTAAAGAGATTCTGCGCAGCAAAAGAAACTACTGTCAGAGTGAACAGGCAACCTCCAGAATGGGAGAAAATTTTTGCACTCTACCCATCTGACAAAGGGCTAATATCCAGAATCCACAAAGAACTCAAACAAATTTACAAGAAAAAAACAACCCTATCAAAAACTGGGCAAAGGATATGAACAGACACTTCTCAAAAGAAGACATTTATGCAGCCCATAGACACATGAAAAAATGCTCATCATCACTAGCCATTAGAGCAAAGTAAATCAAAACCACAATGAGATATCATCTCACACCAGTTAGAATGGCGATCATTAAAAAGTCAGGAAACAATAGGTGCTGGAGAGGACGTGGAGAAATAGGAACACTTTTACACTGTTGGTGGGACTGTAAACTAGTTCACCCACTGTGGAAGACAGTGTGGTGATTCCTCAAGGATCTAGAACTAGAAATACCATTTGACCCAGCCATCACATTTCTGGGTATATACCCAAAGGATTATAAATCATGCTGTTATAAAGACACATGCACACGTATGTTTATCGCGGCACTATTCACAATAGCAAAGACTTGGAACCAATCCAAATGTCCATCAATGATAGACTGAATTAAGAAAATGTGGCACATATATACCATGAAATACTATGCAGTCATAAAAAAGATGAGTTCATGTCCTTTGAAGGGACATGCATGAAGCTGGAAATCATCATTCTGAGCAAACTATCGCCAGGACAAAAAACCAAACACCGCATGTTCTCACTCATAGTTGGTAATTGAACAATGAGATCACTTGGATACAGGAAGGGGAACACCACACACCGGGTCTGTCATGTGGTGGGGGACAGACAGGGATAGCATTAGGAGATACACCTAATGTAAATGACGAGTTAATGGGTGCAGCACACCAACATGGCACATGTATACATATGTAACAAACCTGCACATTGTCCACATATACCCTAGAATTTCGAGTATAATTAAAAAATAATAATAATAATCCGTTAGAAAAAAATATATTCAATCTGTAGTTTATTGGCTGACTAAACAGAAACAAAAGTAGAGGTAAGATATTTTCAAATTAATGAAAATCTAAGTTTGCTACCAATAAATACTCATTTAAAATATATCTAAATACATGAATCACAAATAATAAAAATATTTTCAAATAACTTCTGAGATGTAGTATATATTCAAGAAAATGAAAATTATAGGTATGTCTAAGTAATTATTAGATCTATAAAAGTGATAAATATCTAAATAAGAGGGTTAATCAAAATAGTCTTAAAAACAATAAAACAGTCTTAAAATGCTAGATAATAATGGTGTAAATTTAGTAAAATGCTAACCATAGAATGAAATATACATCAAATTTAGGCTTTTAAATATATGCATATTCATTTTCTGGAGGAATCATTAAAAGTGTAGAATGTAAAAAATTCAAAATTAATGAATAAATTAGCAAAGAATGAACTTTTTGATCCATCTAACAGATGGTAAAAAAAGTAAAAGTAATAATATCATGACAGTTTCATCACCAAAATTTAGCTGATAAATAGTGGAAGGAGGTTATTATTGAAAACAAGTGATTCACTGGGCAAAAAGCACTAAGCTTTTAAAGTTACAGGAACAAGGGTTATACTTAGCCAAGTACTGAGTTCCAAAGGAAATAAAAACTTGCTGTTAGTGGATCTGCAGTTGCCCTTTTCAGTTCTCCTTTGTGCTTAGATATTATTATCAGGTCATACTTCATCATACTTACCAAGCGACTTTATACAATGTTGATAGTCTTTGAAATTGTTTATGTTTACAAGATAACACTATCTCTTCTCCATTAGGGTAATGCCAGTTCTCAGTAAAAAGTCAGATGCTGTTTGTTTTTTTGCTGTTTGTTTTGTTCCATTCTATTTTCTCAGTTCTTTCTCTTTTTAATTACAATTTAAGCTAAGATTAACTCCTCTTGAGGCTTGTTATGTGGATCTACAATGAAAACAGATGCATAGGAAGATCTTGAAAATCAGAAAACATAAATTTCATAGACTTGAAAATCTATATAAATGTACTAAATTCTTGAGATAAAAGACAACTATGCCGGGCGAACTCAAAAACTAAATTTTTCTTTTGCTTATAGCAAAGCTACTAAAATTATAAGAACACACAGAGTCAAATAACAGTAAGTAAAAAATAAAATATACCAAGGAAATACTAATACTAACCAAAGAATGCTGGAAAACTTAATGATAAAAAGCAGATGTTGGTAAAAAGCATTATTAGAGATATAGTGAGTCATTAGTTTCATAATAGAACTTTCATCTTAACAGAAAGATATAGTGATAGCAAATTTGTAGATTTTAATCACATTGTTTCAAAATATACAAATAAAATTCGAGAAACACGGATTTCCCAAATATCATTTCATCTAATCTTCAAGACGCTTCTTCATCTAAATACACCAGTTTTTGATGCTATTCTTAATGCATGGACTAATTAACATAAATTTCAACTAAAAGCAGGTTTCTAACATAACTAAAAATGAAATGTTGACAGTGGGAGGCAAAACATTTGTTAAAATTATTATCTGTAATAACTAGGTACACCTACCACATGTCTGCTAAACTAGAAGTTCTGAGGGAAGTGGTAAAACTGAACCTTAGTGGCCAGGAGTAGTGGCTCATGCCTGTAATCCCAGCACTTTGGGAGGCAGAGGCAGGTGGACACAAGGTCAGGAGTTCGAGACCAGCCTGGCCAATGTGGTGAAACTCTTCTCTATTAAAAATACAAAAAATTAGCTGGGTGTGATGGCGTGTGCCTGTAATTCCAGATACTCAGGAAGCTGAGGCAGGAGAATCGCTTGAACCCAGGAAGCAGAGGTTGCAGTGAGTCGAGATCATGCAATTGTACTCCAGCCTGGGCAACAGAGTAAGACTCCAACTCAGAAACAAAAACAAAAACAAAAACCGAACCTTAATGAGATGTATTGGTTGTGTTGATTGCTTTTGGCAAATTACAGAAAAGCAATAATTCAGCCAGTTTTTGAGGAGAAATAAAAAGAAATTGGTCTTTTGTAACACCGTGTTCTGAGACTATAAGTTAACCTGGTAAGTGATTTAGAGGCTAATTTAAATGATTTAGAAATAGGAATACTTTTACACTATTGGTGGGAGTGTAAATTAGTTCAACCATTGTTGAAGACAGTGTGGCAATTCCTTAAGCATCTAGAACCAGAAATACCCTTTGACCCAGCAATCCCATTATTGGGCATATACCCAAAGGATTATAAATCATTCTACTATAAAGACACATGCATGCATATGTTTATTGAAGCACTGTTCACAATAGTAAAGACATGGAACCAACCCAAATGCCCATCAATGATAGACTGGATAAAGAAAATGTGGCACATAGAGACACCATGGAAGACTATGCAGCCGTAAAAAGGAATGAGTTCATGTCCTTTGCAGGGACATGGATGAAGCTGGAAACCATTATTCTCAGCAAACTAACACAAGAACAGAAAACCAAACATCACATGTTCTCACTCATAAGTGTGAGTTAAACAATGAGAACACATGGACACAGGGAGGGGAACATCACACACTGGGGCCTGTCAGGGTGGAGGGGCCAGTTGCGGGAGGGATAGCATTAGGAGAAATACCTAATGTAGATGATGGATTGATGGGTGCAGCAAACCACCGTGGCACGTGTATACCTATGTAACAAACCTGCACGTTCTGCACATGTTTCCCAGAATTTAAGTATAATAATAATAATAATAATAATCATTGTAACAGTAACAAAGAGCTAATATGAAATGGTATATGCTCTATCAATTTTTGGACTATTTAAAGTGAGAATAATAAATTTATTAAATTTTTGAGCTCCTAAAAGAAGTAGAACTTTTGGGTAAGAAACACTAAATCCTAAAGTGACTGAATGACCCTTAACTCTTTCTAATCTTGGAAAGCTCTTTAACTAAAGCTAATCTCTACGAGCAATTTTGTTGAATTGCCTTAAATTTTAATTTATGTGGGTACATAGTAGGTGTGTATATTTATAGGGTACATGAGATGTTTTGATACCGGCATGCAATGGATAATAATCACATCTTATAAAATGGGGTATCCTTTTTTGGATTTTTAACAGACAAGTGCATCAGATTTTAATTATTTGTCATTTAACACTTTGAACTTTAACCTGTTTTGGTTTTGGACATTTTTATCTCCATGAGGTGTCTCAATATACAGCATGACTATATGAATGACATTTTTGCAAAACTGATGATGATGATGTCCTTTGGTCATACTTGCAGAAGGTCATTATAGGCCATAATGGACAGTAATAATTTGAGACGGGAATAATTCTGGGTGAATTTTCAATCTTGAGTAATATGTAATTTTGGAGTAAATTTAATTAATTCAGTCTTCTGACTTGTACAGAGATCTCTAGCATGAAAATCCACACTGTCTACCATAATATTCTGTTTCTTCCTTTGTTTATTACGCCATCAATTTCTCCAACTCATATGAAGGAATTAACTACCATGTTGGGAGAAGGGATAATAGCCCTTGACTCACATTTCTGAAAACAGGTAATTCAGAAACACACCTGGGCATAGGAAATTCAATCAATTATTTTCTCCTTCCTTCAACTAAATCAAAAGAAAACACTGAATTGTATTTTTTTTTGCAGACTCTGCATTTCCCATTAATGGGGTATCCTGTGTAGACTGTTAGTATGATTAGGGAGATATCAGGCTCATTTGAAATTTATCAAACTGTGTCTTCTGGTCTAGCTTTACCAGTCATAGAAATGATCTCTTGGTGTTTTATCTGCAGAATCTGCTATTTTACTTCTCAATTTATTCATAACTTGAATAAGGAAGAGGAAAGTTATTTAATGGCTTCTTAGATAAAGACATATATAATGTGAGCTTTAGGTAATCAAGTAAATCTTCTATCTTGAGACATAATCTTTAGGCTGGTAGTTCTGATTTATGTTTTACTTGCTATTTGCTCTCTTCTGTGCTCTAACTGCATTTCTATAAGTATTTATGGGACCCCATCTACACAGATATCTCATAAACAGCTCAACCTTAATACTTTTAAAATTAAATTCATTCTTTAATGTTTATCATCCTCTATTTCCTGTCTTGCTCATAATCTTCAAAGCATCTAATCAGAGGTTATAGAAGAAATCGAGATCTATTGGAATTAGGGCTATTTCAAGCATATTCTGTCATAGACCTATGAGTTGTTGGAATTTCAAAGACATGCAAATTCACAATCCAAGTATGATAGGCTGATGTAAAATTATTTAGTAATGAATAAATTTGAGGAGGTTTTCTTATCACTGAACACCTTCCTCTACCCTTTCTTATTAGAATGAGTACTAAGCAAAAGAGGAGTCTATTATTTCATTTGAGATGTGCTTGAAAACCTTATCTTAAGAAGCTAACATTGTCAGTAAGGAACGATGTTAAGGGCTAAATGCGGGAGTTTCAAAGGGAGCAGAGGTGTGGAGGATAAGACACTTTATATTGGGTAGAGGAGTGGAGAAAGCAAAAATATACTCCTTATCACATGAAAAAGTCTAGGTTTAGCGGAGACATACATGTACCCTATCTTATTGCCTTACAATGGCCTAACATGTGAATGATCAAAATAGATTCAATTAAGTAATAAGAGTGAAATATTCGGGGTCATAACTTCCCTTCCATTTAAAATAAATTTAAATGGAATTTTTATTTCTATAATATACCAATATTTTATTTACTTCCTCAAAAGAATAAAACCTCTACCAGCTATCCAATCTAAAATGCTGAGTTGTCTATGTACAGAGAACCATAGATAGAATGTTCTCCAATTTACTTGAGAACCTCTCCAGTGAAGAAAACTAGATAATATTCTGCTTCAAGTACCTTTCATTTATCTTTCCTAAGTGTATATTTCTCATTTTCTAGAATTAATGTTATTCTCTTGAAGCGGTTCTCTCATTCCAGATCTCACAGTAGACTCAATGTTAAAGGTTAGCATTGTTAGAACTTGATCTACTCTCAACAAATTCATTTTTTTTTTCTTTTGGCATCCAAAAGGCCATTTAGGTTTCAAGTGTCCTCTGTTTTCCCCAAAAGTCCAAATAAATTAATGCTAATGCCAACTAGCTCTGAAGATTTGTTTTCATTATACTGTAATTAAATAAACATGCTTGAAAAGCAAATTGGACCAGTATTTTTCTGATGAGCATGTATTTTGTGGTAACCAATAATTTGAGTTATGTAAATAATTATGGCAAAAATATACATCTGTCACGGAAGTTGTGTGAAGGGCCTACCTATGTCACACTCGTTTTACAAATTTAGCATTTCAAATCTAAAAATCCCAAATCTGAAATGCTCCAAAATTTAAAACGTTTTGTGCACTGATATAATGCCCAAAGGAAATGCTTATTGGAGTACTTCAGATTTTAGATTTTCAAAAAGGGGATGCTCAGCCAGCCTGGTGTAATACAAATATTCAGAAATCTGGAAAAAAGATCGGAAATCTGAAACACTTTTTGGTTCAAGCATTTTGGATAAGTGATACTAAATCTGAAATATATTCTGGGCCAATTTAAGTTTGAGGATGCCATCTTCTATATCTTCTCTATGTCTCTCAATTTTTAATGACATTGCTAGAAGGTCAGGACTGCCTGTACAGTTAAAGTCACATTTTTGCTGGAACACTTCAAAACATCCAGATGGAAAAAAAAAAAAAAACAGTCTTTTTTTCTGAGTTTTTTTTCAGGAAAGGGGCAGAAAGGTAGGGAACTGATTAGCAGATTTGAAGCTCCTTGGTGAAATAATATAAGTTTTCTATAACAATTCATTGGAAATTTTCTTGTGAGCATTATATATTTATATTCTAGTTCTGATCATCAATGCTACTAAAACCATCAACCAAATATTCATGTAATGAACTAATAATAGTGACTAGACACTGTTCTTTCATTTATTGACAGAGTTAGCTAAATACGTAATGGAATTATTTAGGTTTGTTGTTGGTTTTACAATTTGAACATTTAATTAATCTTTGAATAATATACAGAAGAAAAAGAAGGACCCAAATTCCATCCTACTGCCATCTGGCTTGAGAGGATAAATGTCACATGCAATTGGCATACTCTTGCTTAAGATACATTTCTACCCTTTTGTAAATTCTAAACTATGTTGTCTTCATAAGCACAGAGGGAAGAATGATCTTCAAAATGTATTTTTAGAACAGAGAATGCCAGACTAGATAAATCACCAGTGTTATAGCAAATGACATAGTCTATCTTCCCAAGTAACAGGGTAATAGGTGAAATTTTAATGTTCTCACTGAGGGAAATGAGCAGTGTTTATTATTATGGAAGGATAAGTCAGAATATTAATGGAACAAAACTCACATAAAGGTGATTTTTATAATTATTTGATATGCCCACAGTTGTATTTTATTTATATCTTTTGAAACATTTTATATTACAGTTCAGAATATGTCGATAAATTAATTAGGTAATTATATTTTTAGAATTTCATCCAAATATTTCTATATGTGATTCTGTAATACTAAAGCCTGAGCATGGAAGTATAATAAAAATTTTAAATCAGTAAAATATCTACCTTTTTATTAATATGTATTTTTATTTCCCAAAAAATCTGTATTTTTATCAAAGTATTTTGTAGATATGATTGCATAGCTCTTTCAAAAACCGGATTTAAAAGAATATTTAATGGATTAAAAAAGTACAATCCACTGATAGTAGAATAATTATAATAATATAAGGGTTTATGTACATATATACTCAGAAAAGAAAATCACATATAACACAGGTTTACAGAAGTCTCTTGTGATCTTATCACTCAGAGGTAAACACTGTTTAAATATAATGTATACTTTAATATGTTTATATAATATATGTAAATAATATCTATAAAATATATTCACATATGCACACAGTATAAATATATGTATACAAAAATTATAACATACTGTATTTTTTATCATCAATTAGCATATCTTGAGTTTCTTTTTTCTTATTAGTATCTGTAGAATGTTTTCATTATTTTTACTGGTCTTAAAATTTCATTTATTATTTCACCATCATTTGTTAAGTAGGGAATTATATATAATTAATATTATTTTCTTGATATGTAGCCATTTGCATATTTAGATGTAGAGGGTAAAACGTAAAGATGGCAAAGGTTAGTGAAATGTAGCACAAAGTGAATGCATGAAATAATAGAGATTGTGCTAGGTTATTGCCCTATTTGTAGTGTTCATTGCCTTCAAAGAAAAACAAAGAAGGAGTGAAGCCATTATTTTATTGTTCTTTTATTGGCTAAAATATAGCTGTCAGACATAAAACTTTCCACAATAGACACTTTGGTTTCAGGTAGTTTAAAACTCTATATTGTCAATAAACAAAAGTACTTTTTTGACAAGAGAGAAAATATAGAGGAGAGGAGATAATGGATAAAAGAGTCAGAAAGAAGATAAATAGTTATGCTTACAATGAGGATTGAACTTTAAAAGTTCTAAGGACTAAGAATACATCACACTGATATTTTTGATCATTTTCTCAGGATCTTCTACCATAGTTTTTCTTCTAGGTTGTCCCCAAGCAGCCATAATTTCTGTCTAATTCAGTCCTATTGTCAGCATTCTCATCACTTTCCTTCCTTCATTTATCCTTTGATTCCAAAAAGAATATTGAAAGTCCCCGTTAGACTCTCAGTAGCATTTCAGAGTGTTCAATATCTTCCCCAATGTTACATTTTTGCTTGTGAGAAAAATGGAAAATGGTAACATCGAATAAAGAATTGCAGTTTTCTTGCTAATTCTTCATTGAAAATGAACAGAGTTACATCTTTCACTTGCACATTTAATCAATAATTATACTGATATAGTGGAAAGAGCATTGGAATTTTGAGTGTATTTATACACAGAAATTTGTGTCCATCTATTCTTCACTGGGAAGGGTCCAACGCATTCACAGGGTGGGTTCTTAGCATAGACATTGCTGATGCTTGGTCTGTGTTTCTGACAATGGCTCATGGAAAAAGGGATGGGTGACTGACCTGAGCTAAGACAATCAGAGTCTGTATTCTAGCAACTTGGAAATTAGGTAGATGAACAATAAGTGAGTTTCTGTATGTGATTGAAACTCTATTGGTTTTTGGCAAATTGTTCCTTCCTTCCAAAGAAAATTTACTTGTAATAAATTACAATTTTAGTTAGCTCCAAATGGGGTAAACAAAAAAAAAAAAAAAAAAAGAAGGAGAAAAAGAAAGCAAAATAGTGTTATAGACAACAAAACTCAGCATTCTGACTTCTGATTCACGACAAAACGCTAGTTACCTCCCACCTTACACATCACTCTCTCACACATTCACAAACACACAGAATTCATTACTAATTCCTTTCTTATAGGAAGCCTTTAAAATTCCTGGGCCAAAGAAATTATCAAAATGAGAAACATATTATGCAGCCAGGGTGGCAGTCCAAGGGATTCAAATAATTGGTCTGGATACTCGATGTCATCATGCACATTGTTATCCATTTAAACCGGAAATATTAGGTCTTGCACCATTGACCAACCTACTATATATTTTTTTTCTCTACATACTTTTGATTCTGAACAGAAGCTAAATTTAGGGTATTGTTTAATGATTATTTTGTGATTATTGGGAAAGGTCCATATTCAGCAGAATAAAAATGTCATACTTGTATAAAAGTTAGATTACACCAATGGAAATATGGAATTCACCTTAGCATAACAGACAAAGAAGAGTGGCTTCATATTATGGCCCATGAATGTAATAGCTTGATCAGATTTTGTATTCCCTCCCAAAAGTGGAAGGAATGCTCCTGACATTTGACTTGTGATAGTGATATTTTGATAAAATATTTTATTATTGGAATTGCATATTTGGGAAATGAGAATGTGTACACTGAACAATAAAGAGATGTAATATCATGAAAACTTAGTCCTATTTTCTGGGAATGGTGCTGTCCACATAGGGAAGTGTTTCTTCAGCATCACTCTTCATACTGCGTGCCTTTCATGCCTTTATTATCTGATGACTGAATGACTGAATGAGGAATGCATCTGATCTAATCCTGAGACAGTCAAATTTGGGCATTTGAAATGAAATTTACCAGAGAGCAATGACACTTACTTACCATGGGCTTAGCACATGGTAAGTAGGAACTAAAATACACGCAGTGAAGAAGGTAAGGATGTTTACCCAAATAGGAATCCAAAGGCAGAAAAAACTACCCAAATAAAGGAAAACCTTAAGCAAATTGTCATCAAAATTTTAGTGAGAAATGTAGCTTTTGTATCTATCTATCTGTCTATATGGAGATACATACTTATGTATGAGCCTCTATCTATCTATCTATCTATCTATCTATCTATCTATCTATCTATCTATCTATCTACCTACCTACCTACCTATCTATCTTCTTGCTAGCTCTGTGTGTTAGGTTGTTCTTGTGATGCTATAAAGAAATACCTGAGATAGAGTAATTTATAAAGAAAAGAGGTTTAGTTGGATTGCTGTTCTGCAGCCTTTACAGGAAGCACAGTGCTGGAATCTACTCGGGTGCCTAAGGAAACTTACAATCGTGGTGGAAGACAAAGGGGGACCAGGCATATCACATGGAGAGAGCAGGAGAAAATGGTGTGGGAGAAGTGTCACACACTTTAAACAACCAGATCTCATGATTAACTCACTCACTGTCTCAAGGACAGCACAAAGAGGATGGTGCTAAACCATTCATAAGAAATTCACCCCCATGAGTCAATCACCTTCTAACAGGACCCATCTCCACCACTGGACATTACATTTTAACACGGGATTTGGAGGGGATATCCAAACCAGATCACTCTGTAATTCTTGGGCCTGGTCTATTTAATATCTCTGGTTCTATTATTATTCATGACTCCCAGTGTAACAGTCAGTGATTTTTTTCTAAGGCTGCCTTATGTTATTTTCTCATTTTCCAATTGAGCAAGTCACAACTAATTTTCTTTCATTTCCTCAATTGTGATATAGGTATAATGATAACTAGTATACACTTTTTTTATAACACAGAAGATAACATGTAAAAATACCTCACAATTTATAACAGTTTGTGTTTATAACACAATTTATTTTGGTTTGTGTAACAAATGATTAAATATTTAAAATCATATAAGTTTTGAGTTATACATCTTACCATGGCATATATATTTACTAACATATATTTACTAATATATAAATAAATGTTGGATTAATTTGAGAGGACCAGTAAGTGTAGCATAATAAAAGCCTAACCATAAACATGACTATGATTAAAATGTATTTTACAAAATGAGAAAAGAGAAAATAAAAGGTAGGAAATACTGTGGTTTGAAGACCAGTATCTGGCATCTGATCTTCTTTTTAATTATTGTTTTTTAGGTTCAAATTTGGTGACATTGAGCATGTAGTTCATTTACTCATTTTAAGGTTCCATTTTTTTATCTGTAGAATATGGATAAGAGTTGAATCTACCTCACAGGACATAAGTTTAAGTGAGAGTATATATAAAAAACCTTTAACCAGTTTCTTGGTTAAGTCCTCAATAACTGTATTCAGAATAGAAATATGTGACATTCCCATTATACTTGCTCTCATCATGATGCATCCTAGCTTTGAGACCATCTGCCACAAGATCATGACACGCACCAACACAGATTAGGTAGTGTCTTTTTGCCAAGTCAGCGGTTCTATAATCATTTACTCAGCAACTAGCATGAGTCAGACCCAGCCACTATGAAGCACTAGTGTTCCATATATAAGTCAAATTGTTGATCCCAACCTGACTCAGTTGGTTAAGAAAGATAGTTAAATAACAAACTAACAACAAAATACGTATTTTTCTCTTTCCTGTGTTGAATATAGCTCTCATATTCTATTGTTGTATGTATATCCAAGCTCTTCTCAGATTATATTATTTTTCTCTTCCTTCTTTCCCTGATCTCTATATTTGTGAGACCAGGAATCATGTACTTTTTCCTTTTAGTCTAAAACACTTGGCCATCATGTAATATAGAGGAATTTAAAAGATGAAATCAAATAATTTATATAAGTAAACAAAAATAATTTAAATAATTATATGTATATTAATCAAATAAAGTCAGAAGATATAAACATATCAAAGTTACAATATATCAAAACAATAAAATGCAGCAAATTTCAAAGAGTTTTTCTACTAATAAATTCTCAACTATAATTTATAACATGAATCTAGTACCTTTTCTATTTTAATACAACAAAAGATATATTTAGAACTTTAATAAAATAACCACCAAATTTATCATTCCTCCTTTAGAGTACCATTTCTAAAATAATCTCTGTGGTCATTTACTAACCAGAGTGAGTTGCCTGTGTTAGGTTTTTATACCTCATCAGAGAAATGGACCCAGAATGCTTTTCTCTACTGTATCTATGAAGATCAATGACCTTTCCCTAGCAGCTCTTAGCTGATTTACACAGAGCAGAAAGAAACAAAAATCCTCCTTCTGACTGTAGAACTCATCTGAGTTCCAAAGATAGGTCAAACACTGCTGTGTCCTGAGAATATCAAGATAAAATACTTCAGTCTCTGTCTGTGGAGGGAAAAATCTAATGTCTATTATCTCCTAGAGGAATTAGTACACAAAAAAATAACAAATCACTTTCAAAAACCACTCCATGAGGCCAAGCAAGGTGGCTCATGCCTGTAATCCCAGCACTTTGGGAGTCTGAGGTGGGTGGATCACCTGAGGTCAGGGGTTGGAGACCAGTCTGGCCAACATGGTGAAACATAGTGAAACATTCCCTACTAAAAATACAAAAAATTAGCCGGGCATGGTGGCATGCACCTGTAATCCCAGCTACTTAGGAGGCTGAGGCAGGAGAATCACTTGAACCTGGGAGGCAGAGGTTGCAGAGAACCGAGATCAGGACATTGCACTCCAGACCTCCAGACTGGGGGACAAGAGTGAAACTCTGTCTCAAACAAACAAACAAACAAACAAACAAACAAACAAAAAAACGAACCCATGAAAGAACATGTATATTCTGACTTCTCTTCTTACAGCTGCTTCTGTAGTAAAAGAATCATCACACCTCTACAGAATTCCACTTGCATGCCGCTCCCTAAAATGTTGTTATGTGCAGCCATCAATTTATATACTTTCCTTAACATTAAATGTCAATTATGTTTTGAATCATTTTTCATATAATTATTGTTACATGAGATGATTTAGTTCTAATTTCTCCCTACAAAATCCTATTTAGTCCCTAATATCCCTGATGTATTTTATTGTTCTCATAAAAACATAAATCCAAATAATTTTACCTGTCAACAATTTTTCAAGTAAGTGTGTTCAGAGCCTATATTGAAACTCTTCAAATATATCTGTTCTCAATGCAATGGTAACATTTAAGATCATGGACTTTCATATAGAACCATTAGCTTATGTATACATTCTAGGTTGATGAAAGAAACCGGGAACATAGTGGACAAACAGGGACTTGAAATAAAGTCTCATGGGGTGTATGGCATAGATAGATAACTAATGGAACGCTTAAAGTCTATGTACCTTTACACAGACTAGAATTGTTGGCGAGCAGCTGCTACGTATTTCCATTCATGTGAGACCAGCTCTGGTGAATGGAAATGTAAAGTTAAAGTGATGTGAGTTGCAGTGTTCCTTCCTCATACTCTTTCACCTCTCCTTGAGGCATTAAAGTCCACATGTTAGAGATGATGATATCATAAGTTGGAAGAAGCCTGGATTCCTGAATCACTCCTTGGAGGCCAGCCATGAGCTGCCCAATGGAGTCCAACTGAAATGAACTCTTTATAAGAGAGAAATAAACTTTTATTTTATTAAGCCACTGGAATTTTTCACTTGTTTGTTATAAATCCTGCTTTAGTTGCCCTAACTAAAGTAATGGTAAAGGAGAAGATATGATTTTAGTCAATTGACAGGCAGGGACTAGAAGTAATGAGAATCTTACTTTGCTCTGCTCTTTATTCCTCTTTTTACATATTACACCAGGTGTGTCCAATCTTTTGGCTTCCCTGGGCCACATTGGAAGAATAATTGACTTGGGCCACATACAAAATACACTCACACTAATTATAGCTGATGAGCCAAAAATAAAATCACAAAAAAAAAAGGCCTCATAATGTTTTAAGAAAGTTTATGAGCTTGTGTTGGGCCAAATTCAAAGCCATCCAGGGGCTTGTGCTTTATGCTGTTTCTATGTTTTGCCCTTATTACCTCCTCTAAAACTTGATGCTCAGGAGAGCTGGATAGATGGGAGTATAGGACAGGATGGTTGTCAGAGGACAAGAAAAGAGAAGATAAAAGACTAACCCTTTCTTTTCACCTTTGCTCATCTTTCTAACATTTAGTATGGGAAGCAAAAGTAAGAAGGAAGGAGGGAGAAGGCCTGTGTTTCGTGTGATGAAAAATAGCAATAAAATAGGGTTTTCCCCCATTTCTTTCTCCTTTCATATTTGGCTCTACAGTTACAGACCAGAATTAAAACTGCAATTTTAAATGTGTCAGAGAAGAATCAAGCAACATAAGGGTTTTCCTACGGCTGTCGTTTTTAGTGGGTGAGAAAACACTGCTACAAAGTATTGCAGTATTAAAATGAAGACAGGCGAGTACTAATAAAGCCATACTCACAGGTACTGTTCATGATGACTGCTTATCCTAACACTGGGAAGTCTTCAATATTTTCTTAAAATTGGAAGGGCTTCAAGATCGCTGACTAGAGGCATATGGTACTTCCGTCCTCCTCAAAGAACCAACAGAATGAGTAGATAATTACACTTTCGATAGGTCATTTAAGAAAGAACACTGGAATTCAGCAGAGAAGTGACAGGAAACACCACGGGCAAATGAGAGAGAGTCAGAATAGCCTACTAAACTGGGATTGGCTAGTACTCCAGATAAGCTCCCTGGTTTGGGAAAAGGGTAAGAGAGAGACCCCCCAGCAATCCTCATACCTTTCAGGGACTCCTGCAATCTTACCCATGGGAGAGCCTCTTACTCTTGCATACCCTGAGATTAACATAAAGAGCTTCCTGGAGATAGCATGACAGCTCCGGTCCAGAGAGGGAGCTCAAGATGAGTCCCACACACCCCTTGAGTCCTAAACAACTCTAGTAAGGCACCAGTTTTGAGAGATCAGTCCCCATCAGACTGCATCCTACCCTGGATGCATCGTCACATCCCTGCATCGTCACATCCCTGGAGTCCTATTGATAAATTCCACTGGCAGCCACTGCTGTTGTTGGTTGCTGCCACAAGGGCCAAAGTGCAAGCCACCCCCTGCAGTGGGGCTGCAGCTCATCCTCTGCCACGCCACCAGAGCATTCCACCAGGTGCCTGGGAATCAACTCACCCCTGCCTATAACAGCCCACACCTATATGTACCACCAGGGGGCCTGAGGAGAGACAGGCCTGCCAAACCCAGCTTCACTCCTCACCCTTCCCTACTGCCCAAAAAAGTGCCTGGGTGCCTCGGGCTCACACAGCCCCATCCACTAATGTTGGCACCAAAGCACTCTTCCTCGGAGCCTGAGGTCAGGCCAACTCAGTCTGCCACAACCAGCATAGTTGTGCATGCCACTTGCAGACCTGGGGACTGTCCCACCTACCCCATCACTGTCACGGCCAACACCAGCATCAACTGCTTAGGAGTCAGAAGTGTGTTTCACCACTGCTCCTGCTATTACTTATGCCATACCTCCTGAATACCTGTCCACCTGCCCAGCCCACCACTGCCACTCTCAGCACCTGAGCAAGCTTCATGAAGGCCCATGAATTGGCCCACCTGGACCTGCTAATCCTGATGCCAGCTATACTTAAATCACGTAAAAGATTTTAAGTCAAAAACAGTAAAAAGGGACAAACAAGGTCATTTTATAATGATAAAGAGATAAATTTAGCAAGAGGATATAACAATTTTAAACATGTGTGCACCCAAAAGTGGGATATCAGATAATACAAAACAAATATGATTAGATCTAAAGAGAGAGATAGACTGCAATATATTAACAGTTTGGGACGTTAACAGCCTACTGTCACCTTCAGACAGATCATCTAGACAAAAAAATTAACAAAGAAATATTGGATCTAAATATAGAATTGCACTTCAGGTAAAATGGACCTAACAGACAGCTACCAAACATTTCATTCAGCAGGTACACATTCTTCTTATAAGCACATGGAATATTTTCCAGAAGAGACCATATGTTAGGACACAAAACAAACCTCAACAAATTTTAAAAATCTGAAATCATATTAAGTATCTTCTCTGACCACAATATAATAAAACTAGATATCATTAACAAGAACTATGGAAACAGTACAAATACATGGGAAATACTCAACATACTCCTGACGACCATTGTGTCAAGAAAAAAATTAAGGAGGACATTAAAAACAAAATTTGAAGGTTGGGTGCAGTGGCTCACCCCTGTAATTCCAGCACATTTGGAGGCAGATGGGGGTGGATTGCTTGAGCCCACGATTTCAAAGACAAGCCTGGGCAACATGGCAAAACCCTGTCCTACAAAAAAATAACAAAAATTAGCTGGGCATGTCAGCACATGCCCGTAGTCCCAGTTACTTGGGAGACTGAGGCAGGAGGATTGCTTGAGCTTGGGAGGTGAGGTTGCAGTGAGCTGAGATCATGTCGTTGCACTCCAGCCTGGATGACAGAGCAAGACTGTCAAAAAAAAAAATTAAACAAAATCAAACTAAAACATACCAAAAACCTATGAAATTCAGCAAAAGCAGACCTAAGAGGGAAGTTTATAGCCATAAACACCTACATCAAAAAATATTCCAAATAAACAATCTATTGATGTACCTGAAGGAACTGAAAAAGCAAGAACGAACAAAATCCAAAATGAGTAGAAGAAATATAAAGATCAGAGCAGAACTAAACAAAATAGGGACTACAAAACAATACAGAGAATTCACTAAGTGAATTTGGTTTTCTGAAAAGATTAAAAAATAAATTATGAATTGCTAGCTAGACTAACCCGGTAAAAAAGACAGAAAATCCAAGTTACAATCAGAAATGAAAAAGCAGACATTACAACTGATACCAAAGAAATACAAAATATTATCAGAACAACTATAAGCTAACAAACTGGAAAACCTAGAGAAAATAGATAAGCTCATGGACACATACACCTACCAAGATTGAATCAGGAAGACATGGAAAACCTGAACAGACCAATAACAAGTCATGAAATTATCTGACTTCAAAATATATTACAAGGTTATCTGACTTGAAATTATCTGACTTCAAAATATATTACAAGGTTACAGTAATGAAAAAGAATGGTATTCTTATAAAAACAGACAAAAATCATTGGAACAAAACAGGGATCCTAGAAATAAATCCATCAATCTACAACCAATAGATTTTCCACAAAGGTGCCAAGACCATACACTGGGGAAAGGGCATCCTCTTCTATAACTGATACTGGGAAAATCGGATAATCATATTCAGGAGAATGAAACTGGACCCCTATCTCTCACCTTATATAAAAGTTAATTAAAGATTAATGAAAGACTTATATGTAACACTCAAAGCTATAAAACTACTAGAAAAAAATGTAGGGGAAATGCCTTTGGACCTTGGACTAGGCAAAATGTTTATGGCTAAGTCCTTAAAATCCCAGGCAACAAAAACAAAAATAAACAAATCAGACTTCATTAAATTAAAAGTCTTCTCACAGCAAAGAGAACAATGAACAGAGTAAAGAGACAACTTGTTGAATGGGAGGAAACATTTGCAAACTATTCCTCCAACAAGGCACTAATATCAGGAATGTAGAAGGAGCTCAAACAACTCAACAGTAAAAACACAAATAATCCCACTAAAAAGTAGGCAAAAGACGTGAATAGACATTTATCAAAAAAAGTCATACAAATGGCCTACAGGTACATTCAAAGATGCTCAACATTACAAATCAGCAGGGGAATGTGAATTAAAACCACACTGAGATATCATTTTACCCAAGATGATAATAGAATGACTATTATTAAAAAGACAAAAAGCAACAGATCCTGGCAAAGATATGGAAAAAAGGGGAACTCTTATACACAGTTGTTGGGAATGTAAATTTATACAGCTGCTATGGAAAACAGTATAGAAATTTCTCCAAAAAGAAAATTGAAAAATAGAACTACCATACTATCCAGCCGTTCTCCCACTGTGTATCTATCAAAAGGACAGAAAATCAGTAGATCAAATGAATACCTGTGCTCTCACGCTTATTGCACCCCAACGTTTATTGCAGCAGTGTTCACAATAGCAAAGGGATGGAATCAACCTAAGCATCTGTCATTGGACAAATGGATAAAGAAAATGTGTTTTATATGCACAATGGAATAATATTTGGCCTTAAAAAAGAATAAAATCCTGTTATTTTCAGAAACCTGGATGTAACTGTAGGTCATTATGTTCAGTGAAATAAGTCAGGCACAGAAAGACAAATATCACATGTCCTTATTCATATGTGAAAGCTAAAAAAGTTAATCTCATAGATGTAAAACATAGAATGATAGATACCAGAGGCTAGGAAGGGTGTGTGGGTATACAGCGTGTGGAGGTTGGATAAAGAAGGGTTGGTTAATATGTAAAAACATACAGTTAGATTAAAATAACAAGTTCTAATGTTAGATAGCAGAGTAGGGTGAGTGTAGTGAACAACAGTGTATTGTATATTAATAGGTACATTCTTGTTTATCTGTTTTTTTTTTTTTTTTTTTTTTTTGAGACGGAGTCTCGCGCTGTGTCACCCAGGCTGGAGTGCAGTGGCGCGATCTCGGCTCACTGCAAGCTCCGCCTCCCAGGTTCACGCCATTCTCCTGCCTCAGCCTCCGAGTAGCTGGGACTACAGGCGCCCGCCACCACGCCCGGCTAGTTTTTTGTATTTTTAGTAGAGACGGGGTTTCACCATGTTAGCCCGGATGGTCTCGATCTCCTGACCTCGTGATCCACCCGCCTCGGCCTCCCAAAGTGCTGGGATTACAGGCTATCTGTTCTTATACCTATTAACTTATACCTATTATCTATTAGTAGGATGAACAGATGAACAAGAATGTACCTATTAATATATCATATACTCTGTTACCTCGTACAATTAACAGGTACAAATTAATAGCTACAAGAACAGATGAACAAGAATGAAAGGTCAGTATGACTCATATGAAAAGTAACAAAAGGTAATCCCAGCACTTCAGGAGGCTGAGGTGGGTAGATCATGAGGTCAGGAGTTCAACACTACCCTGGCCAAGATGGTGAAACTCCGTCTCTACTAAAAATACAAAAAAAAATTAGCCAGGCGTGGTGGCAGGCACCTGTAATCCCAGCTACTCGGGAGGCTGAGGCAGAGAATTGCTTAAACCCAGGAGGTGGAGGCTGCAGTGAGCCGAGATTGCACCATTGCACTCCAGCCTGGACAACAGAGGGAGACTCTGTCTAAAAAAAAAAAAAAAAAAAAGTGACAAAAGTAACAAAATAACTAGAAGAGAAATTTCCTAAAATGTTGAAATAATAAATATTCAAAGTGATTTATACCCTAAATATGTAGAATCATTACAAATTCTATGCATGTAAAAAAATTACATGTACTCAATAAATATGTAAAAATATTATTTAAAAAAGTTTAAACTTTTAAATGATTCAAACCCTTTGTATTTAATTTAATATATAAATATATATTATATATAATATATAAATATATAAATATATATTATTAATATAAATATATATTATATATTAATATATATTTATATAAATGTATAAACCCTTTATATTTAATTTAATGATGTGTTGAATGTAAATGCAGTTGACCCTTGAACAACTTGGTGGTTAGGGGAGTGAAATATACTGTATTCTTACAATAAAGTCAGCTAGAGAAAAGTTATTAAAAAATCATAATCAAAATATATTTACTATTCATTTATTGGAATTGAATCATCACAAAGGTCTTCATCCTCATCATCTTCGTGTTGAGTAGGCTGAGAAAGAGAGGAAGAGGAAGGATTAGCCTTTCTGCTTCAGAGATGGCAGAGGTCAGAGAAAATCTGCATGTAAGTAGAACCATACAGTTCAAACTTCTGTTATTCAAGGGTCAACTGTACTTTACTTAATCTAAGGTGAAGAGGATTGGGTTAATCAAACCTAGTTCTCCCCTAATATATGTGTGTGTGTGTGTGTGTGTGTGTGTGTGTGTTTTGAGCCAAGGTCTCATTCTGTCACTCAGGCTGGAGCACAGTGGTACCATTATAGTTCACTGTAGCCTTGACCTTCTGGGCTCAAACAATCTCCTGCTTCAACTTCCCGAGTGGCTATGACTACAGGTATGTGCCACCACACCTGACTAATTTAGTTTTCTTTTTTTCTTTTTCTTGCAGAGACAGTGTCTAACTATGTTGCTCAGGTTGGTCTCCAACTCTTGGGCGCAATTGGTCCTCCCGCCTTAGTCTCCCAAAGGGTTGGCATTACAAGCATTGTGAGTCACTGCACCCAGCCCCTAAAATATTTTATTTTAAATTTTTTTTCATTTGTGTGAGCTTCCTTTGCGATTGTAGAAGATTCTATTGGATAGTATGATTGATTTTTCCAGAGTCCAAAAAACATAATTAATATCAGCATGTAATATTAATTTATGATAGACTTAAAGTGACACACTGTGCCACTTCAAATAGAAGTTCTCAAGCATTATTTCTAGAAAACATTTGAATACTGGGCCAAAAATCCTACCAAATTAATATCAGGTTATGACGATGTCTCAAAATTTGCAAACATGCAAACATAGAATACGCATATATGTATATATGAATGAGTTTGGACTGCCATAAAATATACCACAGACTGTGTCGCTTAAACAACAGAAACTTATTTTCTCACCATTTTGGAGTCTGAAAATTTTAGGATCAAGATCAAGATTCCATCAGGATTCAGTTTCTTGTTGGGGCTCTCTCCCTGGCTTTCAATGGCCTTCTGGCTGTGTCCTTACATGATACACAAAAAGAGAGAGAAAAGGGAAGATGAAGATCTTTCTCTTCCACTTTTTATAAGGCTATCAATCCTTTCAGACTAGGGACTCATGCTTATGACCTCATTTAGACTTCAATGCTTCCTAAAAGCCCTATCTCTAAATACAAGCACTTTAGGAGTTAGGGCTTCAACATACACATTTTAGGAAGACACAGTTAAATCCATAGCAATGTATATATCACAGACACATAAAGACACACAGAAGGCAGACAAATTTCTCAATTTTTAAATTTTTAAATCAGGAAGTTTTTTTGTCTATTCTCATCTCTGTAGATAATGTAATATCTGATGCCATTCACTAATTACATGAATAAGTACTTATTTGAAAACCTACTATACATGAGACACTGTTTCTACAATATAATATGTGAAGACAGACAATTAAGAAGACATAAAAATCAAAAGTAAATGACACAGTATGTTAGAAGCTGAAATATACAAATGAAAAATGTAAAGGAAGTTAATAGGTACAAGAATGAATGAGCAAGGCTGAAGGGTCTGTATGCCATGAAAAAAAAAAAAAAAAACCTTTGGGCAACATTTAAAGGAGGTTAGGCAATAATTAGTCATACAAATAACTGAGGAAATAATATCCTAGGCAAGGGAACTGTGAGGGTAAAATGCCTTAGAGAAGTTATTTAAAGCAGCAACAGGACTGTGTGGCTAGTGAAGGTAATTAAGAAAGAGAGAAATGGAAATGGTTTAGAAGCCAGATTGCATAGAATTGCACAGGCAGTTAGCTGTAAACTCTTTATGAAACTGTAAGTGAAAATGGGAACCGTTAGAGCATTTGAACAGGAGTATTCTAATTTAAGGAAAATTTTTAAAGAATTTATATTGCTGCTATATTGAGAATTGAAGAGGATGGATAATAAAAGTGGAATCAGAGGCCAGCTATGTGGCTACTAAAATAATACAGGTAAGAGGCAACTGTGTTTCTGATCAGGGTGGTAGCACTGCTTAGTATGGGGCTTCTGGATATCTCTTGAAAACAGTGGTGTTAGTCTGTTCTTACACTGCTATAAAGAACTACATGAGGCTGGATAATTTATGAAGAAAAGAGGTTTAATTGAGTCACGTTTCTGCAGGCTTAATAGGAAGCATGACTGGGAAGCCTCAGGAAACTTACAATCATGGTAGAAGGTGAAGGGGGAGCAAGCACATCTTACCAAGGCAGAGCAGGAGTGAGAGAGAGAGAGAGTGAAGTGGGGGAAGTACCACACTTTTAAATCATCAGATCTTGTGAGAACCCACTCCTTATTACAGGAACAGCGTGGGGAAAATTCACCCCCATAATCCAATTACCTCCCACCAGGTCCTTCCCCTGACACATGGGGATTACAATTTGACATGAGATTTGGGAGGGGACACAGAACTAAACCATATCAATAGTGTTCAAGAAAGATTTATTTATGGTTTGTATGCAGGTGCTTTAGCATCAAAGGACATGGCTAATTTATATTTGTTATATTATTATCACTATATTTTGCTCAAACAGCAACAAGACTTTTATCAAGTCCCAGACCTAGTTCTAAAATTGATAGTCTGGAATGTAAAAATGTTTCAGTGAAAGTAGGCTGTAGATAGATTCAACATAGACTAGCTTGACATGTTAAGTACATTAGAAATCACTGGAGCTTCAGTGAAAAGCTAAATTTAGAGTCGGTAAAATGATTATTCAAGTAGGTAGTCTATACATACAGTGCTATTCCTTTCTTTAGGTATCATAACAACTTAATAAAGTCTTCAAATATGTTCAGTTCTCTGTAAACAATAGTATGATACATTCTGTTTGCCAAAGTCCCTTAAAATGATATCTATCAATGCTTACTTGTTTATGGTTTCAGGAGTCTCTCTGAAGGCATAGCTGGAAAATTTTAACCCTGGATACTGTGACACTTTCGAATTCAGTCTGGTTTGAGGCTGATACTATAGTAGCTGAAGGTCTCTATTAATTAGAATCAGATCTCTTTATATGCAGGCTATTTCTAATTCATTCCTGCTCTCAGATTTCAAGGTCAACTTCTGGCTCCATACATGAGACTTGTCTTTGCATCCAAAGGGAAGTCTGCATATGTCTCAGTTTGTATGTGAACAGCCTGAGATTAATGAGATCACAGAAATATGGAATTACCATTCAGGGTTTCCTGGGATATCAATTTCTAGTTCTGATATTTGGTTACCATTGAAGATACACAGTCCTGGAGTGGCACAGTCCAATGCTGCTGACTCATACCTGCTAACAACGTGTGGGCTTCTAGATTCTGTTTCTAATATATGATTGTTTATCTGGGGCACTTTCAGTATAATGCTAGTGCAATAAAATGAACTAACAGTTATCTTAACATCCTTTCTATAGATGTAAAAATGTAGGGGCAATTTTATGGGTTTTTTTAAAGTAAAAATTAAATACAATATGAAAGCTGGATGCAGTGGCATGCATCTGTATTCCCATCTACTCAGCAGGTTGAGGTGAGATGATCACTTGAGCCCAGGAGTTCACATTCAGCCTTGCTGACATAGCAAAATCCTGTCTCTAATACACACACACACACACACACACACACGCACACACATACACAATCAAAGCAATATCTCTGTGAGAAAATGCTTAAGAAAAAATCTGTATTTAATCTGGAGAGCTGTTCCATGCTGGCAGGCGTCTGGATGCTCTTTGCTGAGATAGATAAAGCTTTGTCCTGCCATGCAGGATATGTCTTGCGTCCCAGCTGTTTATTTCTGAAAACTCAGTCCACAAAGGAAAACTGGGCTAAGAAATCTATTTTAACAAGATAGTGCAGAGAATACAACGTCTTAGTAGGTGACTGTAAAGTCCCTGCTTCAACGTCCAGACTATGTCCAAAGATTTTACCCCAGTTGTTTTTTGTTACCTGCCTACAAGCAGAGAAGCTTGATATAGATCGGGACCCTTGTCAGTGTCACAGGTAACACAAATGCTACTGAGAGTGCCAGAACCACAGGAAGTATCAAAAGGAATGTAGAGACTGTAGGAGTGGAGAGGGGAGAATGTGTACATCATGAATATGTCTCCCAATTGCCCAGAGACGCTGATGTCTGAGATATTAGTTTGAAAAAGAAGAACCAAAAATGGCCACATACAGGGGAACTTCGGAAAGTTCATGGGAAAATGGAATTAAAAGATAAAGATAAAAATATAAATGTAAACTTTATTTCTCAACAGAGTATCTAGAAAGTTCCAGACACTTCTGCAAGTGATGATACCAGCCATTTAGTTCATCCCTAAAGAACTGAGGGTCCTTGAAAATTAACCATGTCAATGTAGTCCTTCTACATTATTACCTGAAGAAAAATGGATATTCTTTAGAATTTTTTTAAGATTAAGAAACAAAAAGAAGTCAGAAGGAGGCAAATTAGGACTGTAAGGTGGATACTTAATGATTTCACATTGAAACTCGCACAAAATTGCCCATGTTTGGTGAGAGCATTGTTGCAGTAGAGAAGGACTCTCTGATAAAGGTTTCCCCTGGCAAAATTGTGCTAAAGTTTCAGCTGACTCTCCCTAAATACTCTCATAATAAGTGGATGTTATCATTTGGCCCTCGAGAAAGTCAACAGGCAAAATGCGTTTAGCATACCAAAGAAACTGTGGCTGTGATCCTTGCTCTCAACTGGTCCAATTTTGCTTTGACGGTACTGCTTTCACCTCTTGACAGTCATTGCTTTGATTGTGTTTATCTTCAAGATTGTAGTGGTAAAGTCATTTTTTCACCTCCTATTATAATTTTTTTGAGACAGGGCCTTACTCTGTCACCTAGGCTGGACTGCAGTGGCACCTTTGTAGCTTACTGTGCCCTTGAAATCCTGGAATCAAGCAAGTCTCTTGCCTCAGCCTCACAAGTAGATGGGACTACTGACACATGCCACCATACCAGTCTACTTAAAAAAAAAAAGTATAGAAACGGGATCTTGCTATGTTGCCCAGGCTGGCCTTGAACTCTTGGCCTCAAGAGATCCTCCCACATTGGCCTCCCAAAATGCTAGGATTGCAGGCATTAGTCACAATGCCTGGCCTTCTGTTACAATCTCTTAAAAAACTAAAATTGAAAAAAAAGCTTCAGAATTGTAATCCCACTTGTTTAGAATTTTCATGGAAAGCTCTGCTCTTGTCTGTATCTGATCTGGATGCAATGGTTTTGCCACCCTTTGAGAAAAAAGTTTGCTTAATTTTCATTTTTTCAGTCAAAATTGTGTAAGCTAAATCAATGTAGATGTCCACCGTATTGGCTATTGTTTCTACTCTTAATTCTTGATACTCTCTAGTTAGTGTATATCAGTCTGTTCTCACACTACTATAAAGAACTACCTGAGACTGGGTAATTTATAAAGAGAAAAGGTTTAATTGGCTCATAGTTCTGCAGGCTGTACAGGAAGCACGGCTGGAGAGGCCTCAGGAAACTTTCAATCATGATGGAGGGGGAAGCAGGCACATCCTACTTGTTTAGAGTAGGAGGAAGAGAGAGGGAAGGGGGAGATGCTGCACGCTTTTAAACAACCAGATCTCATGAGAACTCACTATCAGGAGTACAGCAAGGGGGAATCCATCCCCGTGATCCAATCACCTCTCACCAGGCCCCTCCTCCACCATTGGGGATTACAATTCCACATGAGATTTGGGAAGGGACACAAATCCACACCGTATCATAGGTCATGAAAATTAATTTTTATGTTGCAAATTGATGTGGATGGTGTGCTCTTGCAGGTTTCATCTTCAACATTTCCTTTTCTCTTCCTAAAATGAGTTATCTATTTGTCAGCTGCTGATTTATTTGGAACATTGTCCCCATACACATTTTATAAATGTCAGTGATTTCACCATTTGTATTAGTCTGTCTTTGCACTGCTATAAAGAACTGCCCCAAACTGAGTAATTTAAGAAGAAAAGAGGTTTAATTGACTCACGGTTCAGCATGGCTGGGGAGACCTCAGGAAACTTACAATCATAGCAGAAGGTGAAGGGGAAGCAAAGACTTCCTTTACATGGTGGCAGGAAAGAGACCTAGCAAGGGCAGGAAAAACTGCCTTATAAAACCACCAAATCTCATGAGAACTCATTCACTATTTGGAGAACAGCATGGAGGAACCACCCCCACGATCAAATCGCCTCCCATTAGGTCCTGTCCTCGACACATGGGGATAGTGAGTATTACAATTCAAGATGAGATTAGGGTGGGAACATAAAGCCAAACCACATCACTATTCTTTCACCCCAGCTTCACCAACAATTTGATGTTTG
Organism: Papio anubis; assembly: GCF_008728515.1. Taxonomy (NCBI): domain Eukaryota; kingdom Metazoa; phylum Chordata; class Mammalia; order Primates; family Cercopithecidae; genus Papio; species Papio anubis. The sequence continues at coordinate 63,116,381 of NC_044990.1, read as the reverse complement.
GTCTTGCTTCAATTTTAACAGAATTTATGTTGTTCTGACAGTGGCTTGTTTCAAACTGATATCTTTCTTAGTGCTTCACACTAGGTCCTGTGCAGACATTTTGTAAAATTTTAATGAGTTTACTTTGGTGCAGAAAAATTGTGAAATCCATGCATAGCTTTTCGTAATATACATTTTCCATGAACTTTTGAAGACCCCACTTGTCTGTCTTATCTCATTATGAAGTACTGTTTTATATTTATTTGAAAGGTATTGTCAGCTAGTTTACCCTTTACAAGTATCTGTATCAAGAAGAGAAGAAAGAGCAAAGACTTTCTGAGAAGAATCAAGGCATGGAGTGTACATACACTCTTTGAGGAGCTAGTTTTTCCATTTTGAAGCAATCCTTTTCAAAAGGAAAAGTGTGGCTTGATCACCATCCTATTTTACAATCTAACTGTCGGTGCTATACGTTATAGACTAAAGATTTGGCTACAGTGTGGACCAGTCTACTAAGTATATCCTTCCTCTATTTTCTCTCCAAACTCTCACATCAACATGTCACTTGGCTGTGAGCGTCTCTCACATAGATTTACTTCTACCCAACTTTAGAAGCAGGTGACATGATGTGCCCAATATAGTCTGTGTATTTCCTCCTTACATATAACTAAACATTATTTGTTCAAGGTAATGTCAATTTTGTTGTTAAGGTAGTCAGGGAGCAAATCTCTAATGTATTTGCAAGCCTTTCAAATAAAATCTAAGCTTCAAAGTTGTTAGGATCATGTCTTTAAGATTGCACTTAAAAGAAGTCCATATAAAATTCGAGGAAACATACAAAGGAGATACAAAACAGATTCCTGAACATTTAAAATGGGATAAAGGATAATCAGTCTGCTAACAGAGGTTTTAAATAAACCAGGTAATTTCTAATAAATTTAAGTTAGATAATTTTTTTGGTTCAACTTAAAAACAAAATTTAGTTCAGTGAAATTTAGTAATCAATGTCAAAAATGTTTTGCAATGAAGTGGAATATGAAGTTTCCTCTATAGTAATCTGAAAACCATTAATATGTCCTTCAATCTATCAGACTTGTTTATAGTTTTATTGCTTGAAAGAGAGATGATTAACATTTTGGTAGAATGAAGACTAAATCAAAATTAAGTGACAGAAGACGCTTTTGACCTATGCTTCATAATTAGAATTTACTTTGTTTTATAATCAGAAATAAAATCATTATACAGAATAGCATTCATTCCATTACAAACTAATGGAAAATAGATTGTGAATCTAAGAATATTTAAAAGATTTAGAAACTTTAATAGTGTAGATCCAAACTATCTATCTTTATATAGGAAAATGTAAGAATACAATAAACCACATTGTGACTGAAGATTTTATGTGTGAAATAAGCAAAAAGGAACTATATGCCTGTTTGTCTTGATAACGGTGTATCAGAAAAGTAAAACTATTTTGTCATTTTAAATTCCATTTTCTTTAACTTTAATTGAGCTCCTGAATGCTGACACAGTAAAAAATAATGTAAAACTTATATTAGCCAAAAAAATTGGCAACAAATGTAAATCATTTGGAAACCCTACTTTGCAAATGTCTTTAGGCTTTAGAATTAGTCATGACAGCTTCCATTTTTATTCCATAAATGTTTTCATTGATAATCACCTTCTCTCTGTCTGGTAAATATAGCACTATTAAGAGAAAGAGAAATTGCTTAAGATTTTGACATGTTTATCATTCAACAGTGTGTTTGTTATTTATTTTTTTGGAAAGTATATGCAATATATTTTGATTCAACTAGCCCATTCTTATGTAACTGAAATCACTTTAAATATAGTTAAAGTTATATATTATATATAGTTACAATTAGTAACTTGGTTAACCTGTTAGAAGGTTATTCTAGTCATGTGCGATGTGACATCAGCATTTCTAATAACACTACTAATAAACTCAACTATTATTACTATAAAATTTTATTAAATCCTTTAGGATTTCTAAGAACTCTAATGACAATATTATTTCTTTATTATAAATATAAATTTTCTGTCTCTCCATTAGGGTTATGGGTTAAGCAGTTGCACGAATATTTATAATCCTCGGATATAATGGCAAAAATTAATCATGTGGCTAGAAATAAACAAAAGGTTTAGGTGAGGTGAGATGAATTCCAAATAATGAACAAGGGACAGAAACAGATATTTATGTCAGAAAACATGCGAACGTTGGGGAAAAAAATGAAAAGCAGTTCTTAAAATGGAGAAGACAGTAAAGAAAGATAAAAGTAGAAGGGCTGGGCAGATAGGTATTTAAGTATTTGAAAAAGAAAAGGAAATGGTATTCAAGATATAAAAGAAACTGAGAAAATAATTTAACTACTTTTCCTAACATAATGCATTTATATAATCTCTCTTTTTTTTTTTTTTTTTTAATCTACAGTTCATTAAGGAGCACGCAGTCACAGCTAGCTTCCTGTTTGAAGAAAAAGAAAACAGTTCCTTGTTCAAATACTATAATTCACCAGAATCTCACCATGGTTTTCATTTTTTTTCTAGTATAAATTTACGTTAATTGCATGCCGCTTAAATGTGGTTTTACATATTTACTCTCAGCAGCTCACTTTTAGAGCTACATTTATTTTCCCACAAATGAGTCTTTCAAATCTTCAATAAATGCTCTTTCAATATTTGATATGGTGGTATATATGCAGTTGCTGTCTTATCCTAAATTAAATGTTTATTTGAGACACTTCATTTAAAATGTTTTCATTTTCTACTCATTTTAGTTGGAAAAGCAATCATGCAGGCTCGTTGAAGCTATCTCTTCTCTGGCATTATTGTTCTTGTTAGTAGTGAAGTAACCTGAAAGGAGGGGAAAATAAAGCAAAATGAGAAACACATGCAAACAAATTGTAGCTTCCATTCTTTACAATGGATATATTGCAAACATAAAAAAGGTTTAGCAATAATCTCTAGCTGTGCCAATTCATTTCACAAAAACCTATTCGTTCATTCATAACAACAAAATAATACAAAATGAATGTCAGTAGGGGGAAAATCCTTTATTTAATAACCACATTGACAGCATGTGCATTTTCATTTTTTGTACATTAGAACATGGGAACAAAAAGGTTTCATTGTAAGTAAGGAATTTGTGGTTTATATGTGAGAAAATGGCTGGATAGCAAAAAATATTTTTCTTATTGATTACAATTGCAGACAAAATGTCACAGAGTCTGTGTACAAACTGTACCACTTCATTTATTTTCTTTCCACTGATGATTTTCAATATATTAGTATGTGCCTCTATCATTTCCAATGCTCACAGCATAGGCATAATTTTACTTCTCTTTCTCATGTTAAGGATAAAACCTGTGATTCCTTTACCTCCTTGTTTTTCTCTTGGTATTTAGAAAGTAGATGATTCATTTATGAAGGTGTAAACCAAAAGGTTTCAATCAATTGAGACAGGTCTCAATTAATTTACCAGTTTATTTTGTCAAGGTTAGAGACATGCCTACCAGAAGAAATAAACATGAAATCACAGGAACAGTCTGTGGTCTGTGCCTTTCTCCAAAGATAATTTTGAGGGCTACGATATTTAAAGGGGAAAAATTGCTGGCAGAGAAATAAGGAGGGTGTGGAAATCCACATGTTGGAAGAGAAAAGGAGCAGGTAGGGAAATAGTCAATTGTGTATTCATCTAGCACTCAACAAACTGGCACTTGACATAACATAAGGTGAACTTAGAGTAGCTACTTGGGGACATATTTAACCTTTAAATATTTAATCTGTAGCTATCTGCTTAGGAACAAAAGGAAAGGCAGTTTCTTGCAAGACTCAGTTTTCAGTTTATTATTATTATTGTTATTATTTTGCGTAGTGAATTGAGGTGCTGAGATTTTGTTTTCTTTTTTACAAAGGCATAGTCGCAAATTCTGAACCAGCATATTTATTTCAGCTTGAGGTATATTGAAAAACATGTATTTAGGACTTAAGGTAAGATCTCAGAAACTCTTCAGTCGTTGGAATACCAGACTTAATATATTAAAATAGTGTGCTCAGTTAAAATTTGAACTTGAGATAAACAACATGTATCTTTTTAGGATGTGAAAGGAAAATAAATCTCGAGACCATAAACTCACCAAGCCAGAGGGAAAAGTAAATCTGGGAACTGGGTCACACAAATCTGCCTCTCATTTCTTTCTTAAATAAGATAGCTACAAAGCTAAAAAACTACATAGCTCCCTCACAATTTGCCCACAAGAAAATTCCTTGTGGTCCTAAGATCTTTACCCTAAAACAGTTCTGTTGAATTTAACCCTGGCAATATAAATTTATAGCTTGTCTTCACGGGTGAGGGACAAAGAACAGAACTCAAAGTCATCCCTTTGCTCACCTGAGAAAAACCTGTATCTGATGGCTCCTTCTTCCCTCTGCCCTATTCTTTATGTTATCTTATGTAAAAATGCAAGTTCGCTGAACCAGACTAAGGCATAAATAACTACACCTCTACCTACCTCTCACATGTAAATTGTGCATTTGGTAAAAGGCTGATCAAAGACACAAAGGAATGCAACAGTTTTTCTCTTCTCTACCCGCACCTTTTTAAAACTTATTCCTCTCTTGCTGATATCCGCCCTTTTCCCTTTAAGTATTAAAGCCCTCAGAATCATCTTCGGCAAAAGGCACAGAACTGTCTCCTGGGCATGGGTCCTTAACTTTGGCAAATAAACCTCCTGAAATGATTGAGACTCACCTCAGTAATTTTCATTGATTTACAATTATTTATATCCATTACCATGTTTGGAACACACATATACTAAAAAAAACTAATTGTTGTTTATTTGAAATTCAAATTTCACTGAGCTTTCTCTATTTTATCTGGCTACCTTATTTGGGAAAAACATGATGCTCTCAGCTGTAGAGCTTTACTTCCTCATTTTCCCTCTGTCCTTTCAGCAGTAAGAAATACTAAATTATACAGTTTCTCCTCCATTATTATGGTCAATTACTAAAGGCTGAAATAAAACAGAAAAATACGTAATTAAAATGCATTAATTTAATCATCCTATAAAATTAAAAAATATAGAACCCATTCCCTTTATGTTTACTAAGTGAATTTGATAGAAGCAATATTCACTCCCTATTCATTAATACTGTTTATTATTTTGTATCAGTTTAAATGTTGTGGTGTTATTTTGTGTACTTCAAGTCACAGATTGCTTCCCCAGAATATGATGCATATTGCCTGGCATTTATTTTATAATTTGATGAGAAATTTTTTTTGTTGTACATGAGTATCTGAGAAACAATACTATTTCAACTTTTTCTCTACGTTTCCTTCAATATTCTCTGGAGTAGGATGGACGAGGAAGACAGAGGCAAGGAGAGAGAGACGCAAGGTTCCTTCTTGGTAACTTTTCTTTTAAACTTTTTTCCAAAGAGCAACCTTTTTTTTTTTTTTAAATATTCAAAGATTTTAAATATTACCTTTATTTACATAAATCTCAAATAGAATATTGGGCTAACCAATATATCTTACTTTTCTCACAGGTCTAACCCCCTTAGCAACTTAGTAACAAAGTGGTATGGAAGGAATACAGAAACCTTTTATTTTATTTATTTATTTATATTTATTTACTTATTTATTTTGAGGTGGAGTTTCACTCTTATCGCCTAGGCTGGAGTGAAATGGCGCAATTTTGGCTCACTGCAACCTCCGCCTCCCAGGTTCAAGTGATTTTCCTGCCTCACCCTCCCGAGTAGCTGGGATTACAGGTGACTGCCACCACGTCCGGCTAAGTTTTTTGTATTTTTAGTAGAGACGGGGGTTTCACCGTGTTGGCCAGGCTAGTCTCGAACTCCTGACCTCAGGTGATCCACCTGCTTCAACCTCCCAAAGTGCTGGGATTACAGGTGTGAGCCACCATGCCCGGTGGAATGAATATGGAAACCTTTGAGTTACTGTGGGTGACATTATCTATGGTCTTTAAAAATAACACATGAATTTGGGAGTTGAATTGTACTTACATACTTATGTTAAAACAAACCAAAACGTCTGCTCTCTTTGTTGCTGACTTTTCTTTTTATCTAATATATTTTCCTATCAAATCTTAACTATCTACCTTAGTGTCTTTAAACTCCAGTAAAAGTATCTTTGAAATATAGAAGATATTGAAGCCCTAATACTTTGTATCAGTATTTCTTCAACTAAGATAGAAAAAGTCAATATATACATATATATGTACACACACATGTAAATATATACATATATATGTACACACACGTAAATATATACATTTATATTTACTTTTCACCAGTTGCATGAGTGTGAATCTGTGTATGCAGATTGCTTTAAATTAATGCTGTCTGGGAGTATGAACTCCTTCCTTTTATCCTATAGAAACAGGTTCTTCTGAACCCCATATGTGAAACACTGTGTGTCACCTTGGCTTAATGAGCTCCTTCTAGTGCTCCTTTCTTTCTTACCAAAATTACAGCAACTGCAATAGTGGGTTTCTTCATTTCTAGAGCTGACATCAGTATTCTGTTTTGTTTTTGCAAATGCCTAGGAATGCCCTTTTATTATAAGTCACCTAGCATAAAAATCCGTGGAAATTATTGGTGCCCTGCCTATTTGACTTTTAGAAATTTCCCTAGAGTGATTCAAAGAACAATAACACAAATCATAAAGATATTAATAATTATAATAGAGAAATATGTCAAACTTAACTGCTTAGATAATCACACTATAAAAAGGTAGAGGATTTAAGAAGATTTAATTAAGATAATAATTTCTTCTGAAGGCCTTGGCTTGTGTATTCCCCTTAAAATGGATTTATTGTCATAAGTTTACTGGATGGTTCAAAATTCACAGCACAACATATCATATGCTTAAAAGAGGAGTTTGAGGCCTATCCATTTTGCAATGAGTAAACATTTAAAGAGTTTTCTAAAGTTTTTGGTTGATCCTACAAGGTTTAACTTTACATTATTCAGTAAGTGTGCTAATTTTAGAAATACTTAAGATTAAGCATTTTAAATCATCCCCTTGTTCATGACTTATCATTCATGGCATATGAGATATCATGAATTTTCCTCCACAGTAACAACTTTCAAATGCAGTCTGGGAAAATAGTAATTTATGACATGATTTATTATGTTATGTCATCACATTCAAATAATTTATGTGACTATGTTTATGTGGGGCAACATCCATCACATGTCAGTAATACTGTAAATTTGAGCTATCCTTTGCATATTTGCCTTTATTTTTAGTTCTTGTTCATGCTTGGAGGGCTTTAAAGTAAAAATTCAAAAAGTTAGGACACTTAAGTACTTTTTTAAAAATCTCACCCAAGCCTGCATAATCATTTTAATAGTCCAAGCAAATTCGTTTAAATGAAGAAACATTTAAAAATGAAACATCTGCTATATAGCTACCTACATTAATTCTTCTTAAAATGAAATATTTTAAAGTTCATTTACTCATAATAATGCAACAAAACAGTTTTCTTTTCTCGGTTTAATTAGCTGTTATTTCTAACAGCTATTTTAAAATACCCCCACATTCTGCAAATTTTCATTAGCTGAGCCTGAGATTGGCCAGTTGTGCCAAAATAAATTTAAGATAAAATACATCTATATGTAAATTCTAGATGCAAGTAAGTCAATATGTAAAATATCTTGTATTCGATGATCCATCTGAAGGAAATGAAAAAATTTGTCACTCGTAAGTGACAAAAAAATTAAGTGTGTCATAGGAAAACAAAATATCTTTGGAAACATACCAAATGTAGACTGTAATATCTGAGTGGATAATTTTACAAAAGTCTGCATAATTTTTTGTACTTTAAAAAATTATTTTATAGCATGTATTTATCTTTTTGAAAAACAAAATAAAGGAACTTTTCTCAGAACACCCCCTTCCATAATGAACATTTGGGTAAGAGCCAGAAAAACAGACCTAGAGTTCTAGGCCCACCTTCCCCTTTACTTGTACAGTAATCTTTAACAAGATATGTAACATGCTATGTGTTCAGTGCCTTTCTCTATGAAATGAAGTAATTATATGTAACATCTGTAAAATATTTAAAGTTCTAAAAATATACAATTTGACAACTCAAAATTGTCTTCCAGCTTTATTTTCTCTTTAACAAAATGAAAGATTTAAATAACCTGTGAGATTTTTAATATTCTCAAAATTTGATCCTATGAATGTTTTGAAGTTACTGGTTAATCATGTCACTAAATTTATTATATTAAGTAGATGAGTGTGTTAGGAACTCTTCATCTCATGTTTTAAAAAATGTAATCAATTCCAGTTTTTAGTCTGATAATACATCATTACAATCTAAATATAACCCTGTTCATAAGATTAAGATTATTAGTGAATTTTATATCAATGTATTATGTGCCATAAGCATTGAAATGTGAGCTTTCCTTTTTCACTTTGATATCATTGGAGTTAATAATCTGACTCTCCCTGAGAATTCTCAGAGACAGGGTATGAAAAGAGGTTAAAACAAGGAAAATATAGACAAGGGAGAGGTAGATAAAGAAAGACAAAATAAACCATAATGTGTATTGTAGGTAGTTTCAAAGCCTGAACCAAAACTAATCATTGTAAAATGAATTGTAAGCTTTCTTTGCCAAGAGAGTTTGAACATTGTGATAAGATTAAAATCCTGGTAGATTTATATTGAATATTTTGATGTAAAATAATTATGCAAATGTTCAGCATTATGGCTAACACATAGGGAATTCAATTATTTTGTTTTTTTTTTTTACTACAAATCTGATTACAAACCTTATGAGTTGCATAAATGTTTAGTTTTATTTTCATTCAATTAGCATGAATACTTCCAATATTTAATTTTTTTCATATTTTCTATGTTTACAGATCATTAAGCCCAACAAACTTATTTGTTTGGATATATTAGGTAGGAAAAAGAATAGAATAGTGAGTAGGACTCTGACAATAACCTATACAAGCCTATAATATAGTATGAGATGGGAAAAAGGGACTAAGGATAAAAACACTGCAATATATTTTAGGTTAATTTTTAAAACATATACAATAGTTAAAACCTGAATGAATATACAGCAGCAAGCACCAAAAAAGAATAGTTCTAACAAATAGGAAAGTAAGAAAAGCTAAAAAAGTTATATTTGATTTGGGTCTTGAAAAATAAGTTTTAATCAGATTTCATGCATTTATTGATAAAGATAACCTATATAAATTAAACTTGAGTGTATTAAATGGCATCAATATTATGAATTTATTAATACAAAATATTGGTTGAAATAGACTGCAAACATGGGTTTTGCTTTCAAAACTGATTTGCATTTATTTTATACCTAAGAAATCTCTTTAAAATATTGTGTTTAAAATACTATAATTGACTTTTTCTGAATTACTGCTGACACACCTCTGCTTTTGTGTTTTTAGACAGGAATCTGGGTTAAATGACTTTGGGAAATAGGTTCCGTGTTGCCAACAAGTGAGACGTCTTCAAGCAGCACTAAGGGAGCTATTCTACCAAAATTTATGCTCTAAATGTGTATAGAAGTTGCTCTTTATCAAAAATTAGTATACTTATGGAACCCTCTAAAATATGTAAAATATTAATGTTATATATTAAATTTATAGTTTAAACATAAAACTCGGGAAACAAAGTGCAATATCCACTCATTTCCATATGTAGATCATTATTCATGCATTATATTAGAACAATGAAACAGATGCTAAACCAGATTTCCTTTTCACACAAATACACAATAATATTGATTCATTCATCAACAATGTGATAAATATTCCGGACATAGTACTAGGTTCTGGGCTTATTGTTGAAAACATAAAGGACAAGACCCTTAACTAAGTCATGCTTAGATTGTTATCTGAGATGGATACAAGGTGAAACTATACTGAATTTTGTTCGTGAGATAATGAATCCCTACACAGTTTGGATCTGTTTAGTATTTCATCTTTTAAGTAATTCAATGTGATAAAATCTTATATAGCATGAATAGGGCATTTTAGGCCCCTGAATTTCTGGTATCTTTCTTTCTCTAAAGAAGAGAGCCCTTTCTGTAACGATTTAAAGAAAAGGAGTTCTTTACAAGTAACAGGAAGACAGAGGTAGTGCCCAAACACCTCAACCCATTGGTGGAGGAGTAAAGATAGTCTTATCTCAGGAAGAGTGCCTTTTTCTCCTTTACCAAGGTGTTGAGTAATAGCCAGGTCAGGGAAGATCCATCTTTTCACATTTGGGAGTCTTTTAACTTTAGTACATTTCAGAGTTGCTTTGTTGGAATTCCTTAGACTTTATTTTGATTAATCTGAATACATAAGCATGAACCTGCAGTGATTTCCCATCACATCTGCAATAAAAAAGAGTAATTTTGGCATTGATTTTTGAGCTCACTCTCCAAAATTTCAGCATCCTATCCCCATTTACACCCCACTTGGGGAGAACATCTCCCTTTACACCTGGAATAGAGAAATGGAAAAGACAGACTGACTACAGAAAGACTAGTTTCTAAGAAAGAAAAAGATAGAGAGACACATTACCAGTGCATGCACAGCATCTTCTGCTAAACCAATCAATCAGAAGAAGAATTCCTATTGTTCCACCTGCCAGGTCACATGGGGAACAGAGCAGAGGGCAGTAGGAAGCCAGGATCTCCCACTGCAGGCCGAAAACATTAGGAGGGGAAAAGCAGCTCCCCTCCCACCCCAATAATGCCCATTTTGCCCATATGCAAGCTAGCTGATCTGACCTCCTACTATTCTGCCCCTCCAGCTACATTGAACTCCTAATTTTTTCTCCAAGACTATAAATATGTTCCCATTTCAGGGAACTCTGGTCTCACAACTTAAAATGTCTTTTTTTTTAAGGATTCCCTGCAGTTTGTGACGTTTAATTTAATATCTTTTTAAATGGCATTTTATCTCAAAGGCTTGCCCAGACCACCCTTTCTAAGACAGACTAATGCTTTATTGGGTTCATAGACATTGTGACTATTTGACATTACAGAAAATCATTACGTTACAGAAAATCATTACATTATAGAAAATAATTTTTATTATTTTCGATTTCTACAACTGGACCTTAAGTTTTGCAACGATTCTGTTAAATACATTTCCTGCAGTGTTTGCTCCTCCTGTACAGTGACTAACAAATTGTAGATGTTCAATATTTGTTAAATAAAGAAAAAGAGTAAGTGACCTCTTTATGTCTAATAGGGGAAATCACAAAATACTAGGTTTATTCTCTTTTGGAGCATACATAGATTTAAAATAATTGCAAATCAAATAACTTTCACAAAGCCAAGATTAGCAATGAGATTTAAGCTTTTTTTGTTGTATCAAGAAATTAATTTTAGCCATCTTGAATCAATTAAGATAGGCAGTTTTAATTTGCAAGTTTTTTATAATACCTCCAAAAAACCCAAGTTTAATCATATATAATAAGTTAAGAAGATTGATTAGACAGATTTAGGTTTCTAAGTCAGACAGATTTGGGATAAAATCTCTATTTAATCACACAGTCTATGACCTCAGACAAATAGGACATTTTTTTTTTTTTCCAAATCTTAAGACTTCATTTTGAGACAGGTAATATTGACACAAAATGAATTGCTTATATATATTAAATTATTTACAGTATATAAAACATATATGGCATAAAGTAAATGTTTTATAAGCAGTAGTTACATAACAACATGACAAAACAATAATTACATGAAAACAATCTAAAATGTAATGTTTACATACAGTTGTGCAGAAGTATATCAATCAAATTAGTGGTTGATATAAAAAAGTATTGAGTCATCCCTGATGATCTACATCAGCTGGAAACTGGAATGTCAATAGGAGTCAGGCAGGTAGCCTATGAATGAAGCTGGATACAGGAGGACTGTGGTAGGCTGGAACTCATGCTTCATCTAAAGGCGGCAGCTGAAGCTCATCACTGGCCAATTGTTGCCAAGAGATAAAACTGGACCACTATTGTAGGTCTACTGTTGTTGTTTTTTTCATTTTATGTGGATTTTTTTTTAAATATACGATTTTAAAGTATTGACCACGCTGCATACCAAACAGCATATCTTCCTGAAGTTTTCCCTTTTGTTAACATCTAGAGTAGACATTTCATTTCCATGTATGAAGACTACAATTGAGTGCATAAAGGTCATTAGGGTTTAAACCTATTATAAACTGGATCCACTTATTACTGGTATCAATACTGGATCATATCTCTGTTTTTCCATTTTACTGTGAGCATAGGCTAAGCAAGGATCATGTCTTGATCATACTTGTATCATAGTACCTGTTACAATGGTAAGTCTATAGAAGCCATTATTCTAGCGTTATCACTGAATAAACCCTGATTGAAGGCCTGGACTTCCGTACAATTATACCTGCGGTGGCTGGGAATAATTGCAGCCCTCAAAACAGTTAGTGAAATTCTTGGAGAGAGGATCATAAGAGATGAAGGATAGAATCATTCAACTGAGAATGTCATGTATCATTTGTGTTTTCCCATGATACTGGAATTCAGTGGTGAAAATGTTGTTTGTTGAAGAAGATGTCTTGGTTATTACAAGACATTTAACATCTCTGACCTCTGTCCACTGAACGCAATCAAAGCATCCTGATCATTATGAGAAGCAACAGTACATGTTGTGCCCCTGTTGAGAACCACAGAAAGAGAAGGGTATTAGTAAGAAGTGAGTAGAGTCACTGGCCGATGTAGTGTGGAAACACAACAATGCTTCTCTTTGGCTCCTCTGCAATTGGAGTCGAGTATCTAAGCTTTCTGAATCCCACTCACATTAAATAGAGAGTTCCAGAGTAAAGACCTGATTCAGTCACGGTCTATTAAAGGAAAAACAATTCAAAATGTAGTCTTCCAAGGAAAGCAAAATTTTAAATATAAAAAATATCAACTTGAAATACCTGATCCAAATGGCTAGACAGACCAATTTCAGAGCAGGCCAAGAGTGCAAAATATGAGAGAATAAGCTTGAAAGAAGAGTAAGGAAGAAATAATTTGTAAAATTGCTTAACAATATCCACTTGCTACCTTTATCTCTTTAAAATATTTGTATTCAATTAAGTTAAAGGGCTACCATTAATTAGAATGGCAGAGACAAAGGAATTATTCTTTCTCAATCCCTGTGTTTACAACAGCACCGAGAACTTAGTGAAATAAGTATTACACATATAAATACATATTCTTTGCACCAATGAGTGAACAAATCAGCAGTCAAATCAGTGTTGAAATCAGAGAGGTGAATTCCTTCTTGACTCTCTTCTTCACACATTCACTCTTGGATGCCACCCAATCCGTTAATAAATTCTTTATAAGGAAAGGTATGCAAATTCAATATATTTTAACATACTGATACAGTAGTTTTCCTTTCCCTTTCTTGTTTGTTTGTTTTCTCTTTTCTGCTCTATTTTCCTTCACTGAAGTAAACGCGATACACATTTTGGAGAACTGAGGAAGGCCAAGACTAATAACTTTCTCATTTCTTGTGTTTCGTTTCTTCTTCAGTTGCTAATGCCATGAAATGTTTTTTTGTTTTTTTGTTTTTATTTTTTGGTTTTAATGGATTATTGATTTGCTTTTTAGAGAGTTTATTATGACAAACAAAGGGTACTTGATGAGAAAAGTGATAAGAAGGACTTGAAGGAGAGAGAAACAGAAGTTAGTAGGCCTCTGGGTGTATTAGAATTGGAGAATATAGACTGGAAGTGCCAGTCAAGTAGCTTCAAAAAGGACCATTGATAAGTGCACTGTTTAAATATCTTGGGACATTGTTGAATCAGGCTTTCTTCTATTGCTTGTATATAAAACTCTAGTCCACCTGCTCTCTGTAAGGGTAAAACTCCACCATGGAACTCTGCTGACCTTCAGCACATCTGAATAGGCCACATAGGTAAAGGCTTGAGCCACTGCTAATTTCAGTCTTAGAAGGATGTCTTGTGATCATGTTCCAAGAAAAACATAACATGATGGTAGACTTGCAAAGACCTGGTGAGGCCTTTTCTCACTTACTTCCGTATCTCCCACTGTCATAAGACAGTTTTCTGTACCTCCTAGGTTCTGATGAGGTATGGGGCTTCTAGCACTGCCTCCCTCATATTAGACTTGTAGAATATAAAACCATTTAGTTGCAGACTAAAAGTGGTTCCACAGCAAAAGGGTACTCTCCAGTCTGTAATGTGGTCATCTAGGCCCTCTTATTTTGTTTCAGTGTTATCCTTTTTGGTGATTGAAACAAAAATCAAGAGGAGCAGGCATTTTTTGCTTATTCTTCTCTTCACTGTGTATTTACACTGTAAACTTTTAAATTCTAATGTTGGCTTATTTTTCTGTTCTAGTTGAGTTCATCAGGTCTTGGCCTTGCTTTGTCTTTTATGTGTGAGCTGAGACACCATCCAATAATCATGCAAGGAGATAACCCTGAAACATCTGCACTAAGAATTCTCACCAGTAATTCATTCAGACAACTCCATGCCAAGTCTTTCTGCACCACGATTCTTGTTCCATACTATATCGGGCAACCCTAGAAATATTGTACTCCACAACACCTCTAAGAAAACTCCCTAATTTCTAAGGAAACTGGGTGATCCAGACATACAGAGCACTGGTTGAGAGGAGCATGCCTGTTGCTGAGCTTGTTCTCAAGTTGAGAGAAGAGGTAGGTTAATGAAGAGTGGAAACTTGCTTTTCTGCTAGACTCTATTTCTAAATATATGTTGATTTTATTCTCATGTCTACAAACCCACTGTCACCAAATTGGACAGCTAGAATAAAGATTATTTACCAAGCAGCCAGAAAACAAGAAATAGACAAAAGAAAAACAAAAACATTCTGATGGCAGAATAAATAAGTCTTTTCAAAAATTCGGTAAGTGATTTGCTGTCTCTTAATTTATGAATTGGAAAAGATAAAGAACTTGACTTGGTGTGGTGGTCCACGTTTTAATCCCAGCACTTTGGGAGGCTAAGGCAGATGGATCATTTGAGGTCAAGAGTTTGAGACCAGCCTGGCCAACAAAGCAAAACCCTGTCTCTACTAAAAATACAAAACAAAACAAAACAAAAATAGCCTGGCGTGGTGGTGCACACCTGTAATCCCAGTTACTGGGGAGGCTGAGGCAGGAGAATCACTTGAACCTGGGAGGTGGAAGTTGCAGTGAGCTGAGATCATGCCACTGCACTCCAACCTGGGCAATACAGCAATACTCCATTTCAAAAAAAAAAGAAAGAAAGAAAGAAAAGAAAAGATAAAGAACTGAAAGTAGTGCTAGGGCCAAGACTGGGTCATCAAGAAGTGCAAGTCACAAGAAAGTGCATTAATGATTATTGAGCACCTTATTCATTCTCCATCAGACCAGAAAGTTCCAGATAGTGATGACTCAATGAGATAAAATGAGTTACAAAGAGTAAATTGTTCCAATAAATAATTTAAAAATGAAAATAATTAAAAACAATAAATTAGAAAAAAAAATTCAATTTACATTGTTTTTATTATAGAGCAACATAAATGCTCAATAAAATAATCCAATCAAATAGATTACATTTAGGTAGAATCCTGAAAAAAAAAAATGGAAATATTGGTTAAAAGGTAAATGGAAATACTTAAAATTGCAGTCAAATAATATTTTTGTAGGTGTTTTTAAGTGAGTGACAGTATAAAATGACTTTAGATTCTATTGATTATATTTGTTAAAAGGATGGTTTAATTTTATAATGTCAATGATATAATTTTAAAATGTCATAATTTAAAATATAGTAAAAATTACTCTTTTAGCAACACATATTTCTGATAAAAAATTCGAAATATAATTTTAAAATGTGCAAAGCAGTATATCATTTTTCAAAACATTTTGTAAAATTTTTGAAAAAAATGAAAATGTACTAAACATTATTGTTAAATAGCTTTATGTGAAGGGCTGGGCAGAATTATTTCCATAGTGTAGACTCCTGATCAATCTTTCAGATGATGATCAACCACTCCAGGAATGAGAATTATGGATTTAGGCTCTACAGTTGTTAAGTAAACAAATACCTACCCTTCCATTTTATAGTGTAATGTTAATTTACACACACACAGACACACACCCCCATCCTTTCGTCAGTATAAATGTATTTTCAAAGCATAGTACAGACACTGTAGCAGATTTTCACATAACTGACAATGTGATTCTTCTATAATATAAATCAGACCTTATCAATCACCTGATTCAAATCACCCAATGACTTTCTATGTTATTGAAAATAAAATGTAAATCTCTTAATATGGTCTGTAAGGCAGTCCATGATTCCCTCTCATTACCTTTTCAAAATTATTTCAAATTATTGTCTTCTTTAATGTGTTGCAGATATAGTCATGTGTGGATTACAGACAGGAATATATTCAGAGAAATGTGTTGTTAGATGATTTTGACACTGTGGGAACATCATAGAGTATAGTTACACAAATCTAAATGGCATAGACTACTATACACCTCAGCTATATGGTATAGCCTATGGCTCCTAAGCCACAAACATATATAGCATGTTACTGTACTAAATATTATAGGCAATTATAACAAAATGATATTTGTATATCTAAATCTGTTTAAATGTGAAAAGGTACAGTAAAAATATTATACTATAATCTCATGGGACCGCTATTATATGTAGTGAGTAGATGTCATTATATGTAGATGTCATTGTAGTGTGTCATCATTATCTAACCCATGACTGTAAATAGTTAGCTTTAAACTCCTATACCACCCAACTCTTGTTTATTTTAGACCTTTACATTTACTGTTTCCTTTTATTCTTTTTTTTTAGGTTGCTCCAAATTCATTGTGTTTTGAAGTTTTATTTTAATTTCAACAGTTTTTGAGGAACAGGTAGTTTTGGTTACATGGATAAGTTCTTTAGTGGTGCTTTCTAGATTTTGGTGCACCCGTCTCCCAAACAGCGTACACTGAATCCAATATGCAGTCTTTTCTCCCTCATCTCATTCCCACCCTTTCCCCACAGAGTCCCCAAAGTTGAGTATCATTCTTATGCATTTGTGTTATCATAACTTAGCTTCCATTTAGAAGTGAGAACACATGCTATTTGGATTTACATTCCTGAGTTACTTAGAATTAATGGCCTCCAACTCCATGCAAGTTGCTGCAAAGGCCTATTCCCCTTTCTTTACATTACAGGCTTTTCTTTATTCTTTGACTCTTATTTCAATAATTTTTTTCTCTTCTCTGACTTTTGTCTACCTTCATTTCTCTAAGAAGGCTTTCCTTCCCTTACCCTGCTAATCTCTATCTCAGCATTTTCCATTTTTAATCAAGATATTTATAATAATTTTTAATGACATACATTTTTGTCACTGACTTACATGCTCTTTATTTGTCTGTCTATCCTGAGTTCCACCAAAGTTTATAAGAGGACAGATTATGCTTGTTTCATTTATCAATGTATACTCATAATATGGCCTCATGTCTGAAGCTCTTTAATGTATCTGGAAAGTAAACACATTTGTGGTGTTTCATAGCTTTTCGTGTCAGCAGTAATAATCTGTCTCTCTGGCAGTCAGGTTGTAAAGCCAAAGTTTGTGCTTAAGGAAATGCTAATCCTAAACCTTCTGGATATTTTATTAAAATAATAGTGTATGCTATATATTGTGCTATAGTCTCCTAAAGAATTAATTTAAACAAAAAGCCATTCAGATATAACTGACTTAGCAATATGGACATATAACTTTTAAACCACCTGTTATATCAATTTAATAATTGTTTGAAATCTTAAGATTTTCTTCATCTTGTGTCAATTTAACACCTAGTCTTTTTGATAATAAGTGGATATATTTCCAAAATCCTCACTATATAGCAAAACTTGTCATTTGTAATTTATGTATATATTTAATTAAATTTTTATGGCACTTCACTGGAGTAGTCTTTATCATCTCTGTTTTATCAAGGAGGATATTGAGGCATAGAGAAGTGAAATAGCTTACTAAAGAATAAAGACTGAGATTTCAATCCACGTTTGTCTGATAAAGGGCTACTACTGAAACCTTGATAAGAATTTATTAAACATTTAATTTTACTTTCAACGTTAGAGAAAATTTATGTCACTTCAAAACACATGAGCACACTGAAACAAAGGCTACCTAACGTGACAGAATTTTTCAAAACAGCCTCAAAATATAGATCTATTTTATTCCTGGAGGCACCCTGCTTCTAAGAAAATGTGTGATTTTTTAATAGATTAAAAGTTTATATTTTTAATGGCAGAAAAATGTTCTAGCAATCTGCCAGAAAAAAAATGAAGAGTAAAGAAGATACAGAACTGAAAATAACTGAACACAAAAAAACAAACATAAAGAACAAAATACCTCTTGTACAAATCATGGAGGGTTTATGTTATCTGGAAAGAAAGAACGTGCATGCCATACTTCATTTTTCATTTTGTTTTGCTTCTTAGTTCAAGGTTAGAAATGTGAAATCCAGTAGATTACAAGTTACAGTCTCCACAGCCTACACGACAAGCACAAAATACTGTGGAAATCTTCTATTTTTTTTTTTTATTTTTTACTATTTTACCCTGACTTTAAAATGTGTCTGATAACCAAATTATAACAATGATTAGAAATCATTACTGTAACTTCATTTATAGTGTTTTTGCTGTTTGCTAGATATAAGAGAAGAAAACATATTTAACTCAATTATGGTTGTCTTTATAATTGTGATTATCTAGATTCCTCAATTTTATATAAAAATCTGTATAATTATAGAAAATAAAAAATTGCATAATTTAGCTTTAATGCTAAAAACCCTTCTCCTACCTTTACCAGTTTGGAAAGAAACAACAGGCTTTGAAATTAATATGAGCAAATATCATCAGCAGAGGGCAGAAGAGATGACAGTCTCCATGTGAAATGTAAAACTACTTTTCATTAAGTAAAACTATGCACATTTTTAAGCCTTGTTTTTCAGCAGTCTGTATTCTAATATGCATTTAAAAAGAGTGCTGCTGGCAAGAAAAACAAACAAACAACAACAACAACAACAAAACCTCATCAGAAATTCATAGTGAAAGAAGCAACTATCACAGAAGATATTTACCCATTTTATGGAGACAAAAGTCTAGATAACAGTTGTATATGCTGTTTCTCTGCAAGTCCAAGGACACTTGAATGATCCTTTTAACTCCAGACACAAGTAGTTTTTGTGAACTTTTATAAGATTCAGAGCCAACAGAGATACTGTCTCAAGATGATTATTTTAATAGTTTCCTTTGTTCCTTCTTTCCTAATATCAACCAGAGAAATTATGTGGGTTTTAGACACATGTACTAAAATGTTCTCGGTAGTGGTCACATCTGTTCTGTTCTATACAGAGAAACTTACTTATTTGATATATTCTTTAGTGCCCTTTATATCTGCTTCTTATTATTTGATTTACAGAGGACTTCTGATTTTTGATGTTTGCACTCTATTATTTCTAATTGGCCAGCAAATAAAACAGTGGTCTTATGTAAAAATACGTGTATGATTATTATATACCTTATAATCATATGACGGTTCTATTCACATGAATCAATCACATATATACCCAGCTTTTATTCCATTTTTCTGACCCCATTTAGAACAAAATCCCCCAGAAATATCTCATTATTCTCCTCGATCTTTTTCTTTTTTCTTGAATTTAGATAATAGCTGGCATGAATATTATAACTGAAAGGTTATCAAGTCAGAGGGTGACTGCATTAGTCATATATATGTTTTTCATTTTCTTAAATCAGTGAACTAAGACTACGTACCACCTGGCTTCCATAGCACCACTATTAAGGCCATACCACTTCTCAGTCACTAATAAATGTCAACAGAGTCCTATATTCTCACAATATATCCCATTACCGCTTCTATGGTCTTCTCACATCTACTGCAAGAGTCAATACAGGCCTCTGGGTCTAAGAGTGTTCTTGATAAGGCGTATGTCCCAATACCACTATACTTATATCTCATCAAAATGTTCAACTTCAAGATCACCAGATCTCATCTCATTTTATTCTTTCTTCTAGGTTATTTCAGTAACCACAAGAAGTCTAAGACTCAGGTTGCCTCTCATCTCATGTACTCAAACCCCCATAAGGCTCTGCCTTTCCTCCTTATGACGCCTTTGACTTCCTTTCTTAAACTCTGAACTCTTTATACCATGCTTATTGGGACTGATAATCAATTATCTGCAAAATCACTTCTATTCTGAACTTCTGTCCTAAATATCTTCTTCAGCTTCCTAGTCTAACTTGAAAATGGCTGTTTCCTGGGAACACATATTCTCTTTCTGCTCTCAACACTCTTAGCTACTTTCTCTTCACACATTTTACACGATTGGGCCAAGGAATGTGCCAAGTGTTCTTCACACTGTTTTCTGATACTTTTTTTTTTTCTCTTTCTCTGTTAGGCACTTCCAACTTTAAGTCATGTGATAGCACACCGTAGTACCCACAGAAATGTTGCATCATTATTTCATAGTACCCAATATGCCTGATTGTTATAAACTCCCTAGGTTAATTGCCTTCACTCAGTCGATATTCTATCTTCTAGCTCTCTGTTACTCTCTGATATTACTCCTATTGTAAGTACGCATAATTTTAGTAACAACTTTGATTGTTCTCCCAAAGCCCTTGACTTTCCATTTTTTGACTTTGTAGATTTCAAGAATTTTGTCCTCTACCTAACATTAGCCACTTAATCCCATAGTTGTAATATAGAATCTCTAATCGCAGCAACCCCCCTCATTATTTTACTCTCAATATCTTTCTATTCTATCCCCAGAGTACAGCAATTACCTAATTGTTATATTTCTCTTCTCAACAAGAGCCTAAAATTAGCCTAGATCACTTATTTTCACAAATTATAACCCTCTTCATTTCTATATTTTCATCTTATATAGGTTAAATTATCTGTTAGAGCATTATAATCAGTCCTTTGTATATAGCTTTAATTCTCATACCTTCTATTTCTTCCTAGTCTTTTAAGAAAACCCCAATGTTGTTTAAGGGATGTCTCTACCCACTCTGATTCTATAACCAGATAATGATACAAAGCACAAAAAATCTAACAGTCTTACTGCAAATCTGTGGTTACTAAAGTGACCACTAAATGCTGCCCCAGTCATTGTATCGGTGTTTCTTAATCTATTCCTTATACTATTCTTCTAAAAGACAATTACATTTTCTCCTCTCTCCTCAAGTTTGTTAAGCATCTCTCACATTTCCCATTGCCTCATGCATGTCTTATCACACTTTCTCTTTTACTGGCTTCCATTGCCTTTTTTTGAGGAAAATATCCACCTATCTGTCAGCATCACTAACCATATTCTCTTCCTTTCTTTCTATAACTAAAGATGAACAATTTCTGTTCCTTCCTGGGGCTATCCTGTCTCCTTATGCACTGAACCCATCCTCTTTTGCTTACTCAGTATTACTCTGGCAATTCAATTCCTCTCTCTTGCTTTTTCACTGTCTCCCTTAATATTTTTCCTCATTTAATGGTATTATTTCCTGCAACATGGAACTGCAGTAGTTTATCTCATGTTAGAACAAACACATAAATACACATATAGTAGTATCTATAAAAGCTAAGCATTACCAAGCCCAAAGGCCAATTCTTAGCCCTCATCTTGCATAACCATTGGATAACTATTTTCCTGTTAAACATTTCATTTATTTAACATATATTTTGTTTGTTTGTTTGTTTGTTTTGAGATGGAGTCTCGCTGTGTCACCCAGGCTGGAATGCAGTGGTGCAGTCTTGGCTCACTGCAACCTCTGCCTCCCAGGTTCAAGCAATTCTCCCTGCCTCAGCTTCTAGAGCAACTGAGCTTACAGGTGCCCACCACCATGTCAGGCTAATTTTTTGTATTTTTTAGTATAGACAGGGTTTTGCCATGTTGGCCAGGCTGGTCTTGAACTCCTGACCTCAAGTGATCCGCCCTCCTAAGCCTCACAAAGTGCTGGAATTACAGGCATGAGCCCCCACATCCGGCCTTATATTTTTAATATAGAAGAATGTGCTTTTTATGACCACATAGTGATGGTCATGTGATGTCAGTAAAATACGACAGAATAAACTTTTGCTTATCTCAAAATATGCCTCTTCTAGGACATCTGTTCAAGACTGAGAAAAAGAAACTGTGAAAATCTATTAATAGTATGGTTGAAACCAAAGGGGGAGTAGATTCCAACATAAACAGAACTAATAGTATTTAAATATAGAACAAAGAAAGGAAGGAGGTAGGCAGAGAGAGAGAGAGGGAGAGGCAAGAAGGAGGGAAGTAGGGAAAGTGGGAAAGAACAAAGAACGACAATTGCTAATTGATACGGTTTCACTCACATCTCATCTGAAATTGTAATCCCCACATGTTGAGGGAGGGAGGTGATTAGATCATGGGGGGCAGTTTCCCCCATGCTGTTCTTGTGATAGTGAGTGAGTTCTCACGAGATCTGATGGATTTGTTTGTGTTAGAAAATTCCTCCTTCACTCTTCTCTCTCCTGCCACCTTCAGGAGAAGGTACCTACTTCCCCTTCTGCCATGATTGTAAGTTTCCTGAGGCTTCCCCAGCCATGCAAAACTGTGAATCAATTGAATCTTTTTCCTTTATAAATTACCCAGTCTCAGGTGGTATCTTTATGGCAGTGTGAAAACAGACTAATACATTAAATTATTAGGGCATTTTCCTATATTCTAGTTCATTCTAAACTTCAACTAGAAGTCTGCATTTAATGTGGTCCAGGGTTTTAAATGATGGCTTAAATGGGTTTTCGTCTTACGTGTTTAAAGCAAACAATTTCCGTTTTTGAAATATCAGTGCTCTTTATATGACATCAACAACCTAACAATGCGTTCACAAACTCTGGTAGAATACTCAAAAACAGTGACTCAAGTATTTGGCAGAGATAAGTTGAAGTTAACCAAGCTGCATGGGTCCTGACACACAAGGCCTGCCACAGGAACACTCAGCCCCAATTCGGCATAGTTTTGTATTGACTTGACTACTCTGTAAGTAATTTCAAAAGATACAGGAAATGTTGGTTATTGCATTAGTATTAATGTCATATGCGCTCTACCAGGAAAATGATAAGGCATAAATGAAGCTAAATTATAAACAATAGTTACACAGTTAATTTGTTGTTTGTTAATAACACAGATAGGAATATTACATCTTTGTTATTGTCAGGAGCAGCATTCACCATGCTTCCTCATATGTGAAGGCAATTATGAATGAGCAATTCAAGGTCTAGTGTAATAATCGTAATAATCGTATACAGTTTCTTAGTGAAGAGTTACAACCATTATCTAGTAGCACCTAAAAGCTATAATGTTTTTTAATGTTTGTGTTTTTAATAAAGGCTTATTTTAACTTATTAGCCTTCTAATGATGCACTCTGTTTAGCTTCAACAACCGGCCAGTAAATTTCCATTCCTAAGGTGGTTCCAAGATGTTATGATGAAACAGGCCATAATTTGTTAAAAAATAGTTAGTTCTTATGTACATGGAATGTTATAATAATACTTGTTTCCTTAAGGTGCTTTTATGATTGCTTCATATATTTGATTATCAATCTGATAAATATTATCTATTTTCTACAAGGAAGGAGTGGAAAGATCTCTAAGATCCAAAATATATTGTAAAATAACTAGAGCAGTGCAGTGAAAGACCAAATTAATTAGATAAGCATAAGTCATATATTTTTAAGCTTATTTGGAATCAATTTATATTATTAATCAGGTGCTTTCTTACTTCTCTTTTTTATCTTGTCTTTTAAGAACTTTTTTTTGTTATGTGGAAAAATTTCTGTCTTGTAGGTATTGACCCATCTTTTTACATATGGAATACTCTTTCAAATATGAAATAATCATAATTTTTCATTCAAACATGGTGTTTCAAAAATGAGATCATCAAAAACAACATAAAACATTTCCTTGAAAAAACTAATTTATGTAAACAATTCTAATAAACTTTATGTACTTCATATTTATAGAATATTGTGAACGTATAGTTTTCAATACACAAAAATACATTCTGAAAACCTCAGGCAATTGTCACTGTCATATAGAATAAATAGTATTACTGAAAAATAAAGAATATATTAGTTATAAAATAAAGAATATATTAGTTATAAAAGAATTAAAAATTGTCACGTTTCAGACAAAATGCATTTTAAAATATTTTCTTAGCATCCTCTCATCCATACCACGTTAGAAACCTCTTAGATATTAATGATGTTTGGAGCAATCTTGTTGAAATCACTACTAAGACTTGCTGGAAAGGGATTATTTGCTGATGCTTTGAAATTTAATAGTAAGTCCCTGCAATACACTGAGATAGACTACTCCTATAATGCACTGTGAAATATGTGCAGTATCATGTTTTAGATCTTGTTAACTCTGATTCATAAAATGTGACATTTCTTATGCCATTTGCAAGGCAGTTAATTTATCCAGCAAATCTCATGATATTCTCTACACTCGAAAAGCTTTACTATTTAGTAATAAAAACTGTTTTGGAAGAGGTAGAAGTGATATAGATGTATAATGCGATAAATATGAGATTGTGTTATAAACTGTAAAGTAACCCACTCTAGAATGCTGAAATATTAGCTTCCAGATCAACAAGGTGCAAAACAACGACAATAAAATGTTAACTATCAACTTGGCACAATATTTTGTATGTAGCTGTATTAAAGTTTTAGTCTCTAACCTTTTAATTATACATACTTCTCTGAAAAGTGTCTCTGCAGAAAATTGTGCTATTGGTAAAAAAATAATATCATAGAAACCAGTTGCATGAAGTATTTGTCTTCAGTTTTTACTTTCATAGATAAATGCTGAAAACATACTAATTAGTCATTTGTCACAATGTCAAATGCTGTTATCTAAACATTAAATTTTTATACCTTTAGCAGTTTTAAAATGCCAGGAAACACAATGACTCATATCTTTTCAGCATATTTTGAAGTAAAGGAGATTCTAATGTAACTCATATTTGGAAAATAGTGTATAATATGATAAATATGATATATCCTGTAGAAAGCCAAAAATGTGAAGAAAACAATAAATATTACCTGTCAATCATAAATATAACTATGTCATTACATTGTATAATTGCTTGGCTACACACTTATAATTTGACTATTCCTAAAGAAAAATTATTAAGATATTACTTATGTCATTCTCCTTTTAAAATAATGGTAATTAGTCTTTAAATAAAGCTATGGAATCATTGTGTTTTATAGTATTTTTAAGTGGCTACAGCTTCTTTAGAAAATAATAGATTTATACAATTATAAAGTATGTTACAGTTGTCTGTAACCTAGAAACATTGTAAGTGCTCACTTCTTAAAAATATATGTGAATTTTTAAATATTCCCATAAACAATAATTGATGTAACTGCAGGATGAATGAGTAATCTCAAGTACAAAACACAATTTTTCAACCACTAAAATCACCATGAATCATGTAAGCACTGTAGATCCTCTATCATCACTCATAATCATCCTTACATTGTTATAAATCATCTGCTAATATTTACTGGAGACTTTCTTGGTACACAACATTTTCTTAAATAATAAGGAGGTTTTGAATGAGATAGCTTGTGGAGCAAAGAAATTTATGTAGCAAGCATGAGATAATATTGCTGGCAACTCAAAAAGAATTTTTAAAAAACGGATTTTAGTACTTAGTTGTACAGCAAGATGGATGACTTAATCTCTAGATTTCCAATAGGATCTACTTTACAAGAAAAAAAGTAGTCAGCAAACAGAAAGAAAATGATTCCCAAGAGTCTGCTTGCAATGAGAATGTGCAATACTCAGGAGTGTTAGTATTTGGAAGGCAATAATGTCTTACCAGTTGTAAGCAGAGGAGGGACAGAATGAGGAATTAGAAGAAATGGGAGTGAGAATGAAAGAGAGAGGAAGTAAAGGTAAGAGACAGAAAATTAAGGGACAGAAGAGAAGCATTTTAGCAGCAGCAGAGTGTGAAAGGAGTACAATAAGGAAATATTTTGAAAGTAATTTTACAGAATTTTCACCTAGGGTTTGCTTTCAAAAAAAGCCACTATTTTTGGCATTGTATTTTAAAGATTTAACTCAGATTTTTTTTAAAAAACTGTAATAATGCCCTGGGGAAATCCCATATTTATGAAATGCATTTTCAGGCTTTTAAAGGTATTTTGGGTTTAAGGTACAATGAATACCCAGGTATGTCCTAGATTAAATTTTTACCCTAACATGACAAGATCACCTTTTCCCTATCTGACTATAGTCTTATCATTAGACTTCTGACTCAAAGGGCTGTCATTGGTCAGACCTATACTTTAAAACTATGGGAAAACAGTAAAATACAATTGAGGTTTGGGAGAAAATATGCTATTTGAGATTGGACATGCTAGAATGAGAATCAATTTGTGATAGGTTAAAGAAAGCTTACTACATAGATAGAATGGAATAAAAACCACCATAAACATACAACCTGGAAATATATCATTAGCCAGCTATTAGAGACTGAATGTTTGTGTTGTTCCCTCACAAATTCATATGTTGAAACCCTAATATACAAGGTAATGAGATTAGGAGATAGGTTCTTTGGGAGGTAATTAGGTCATGAGAGTGGAGTCATGTAAGAGCACAACAGACACACCAGTCTGCAACCTAGAAGAGGGTCCTCAAGAGACCACAACCATGCTGGCCCCCTGATCTTGTACTTCAGCCTACAGAACTGTGAGAAAGAAATCTTCACTGTTTAAAACCCACCCAGTGTATGGTACTTTATTATAGCAGCCCAAACTGACTAAGACACTCATTTTCCAGGAATACATAATATATTAAGAAATTTGAGGTCTTTCTGAATATAAGAAATTGAAAACTTTCCAGCTTTTGGCTCTAACATGCCTTGGGATTCACTCTTCTGAGGAATTAGACTCTACTCTGGGACTGAAATCTATCATGCTTTAGAAATGCTGGTATTGGCCGTTTGCCATTAGCAAACATTAACTGGAAAATTTAATGAGAAGCCTGGAATGTTGTGCCAACAATCACAAGATAAAATAACCATATAGGGATGCCCAGACAGTTTGGGCAAGAGGCATTAATTTGTGGAAGACACACTGTGACAAGATAGCTAGACTAGATATGCCATAACAGACATTTTAATTCTCCTCTGAGTCTGATGTGTTTGGGTTTTATCCCTGTAACCTGAAGTTAAAAAAAAAAGAAAGAAAGAAAGAAAAAGGATGCAAATTATGCCAAGATTCTATCTATAGGTGCTTGTTTGCCTGGAAGAGAAAAAGTAGTGGACAGTGCCACTGCCTCAATCACCAACAGCTACTGAGGCACTCTGTGGACAGGGAAAATGATGAACAAACAAAACCATTCTTAGAGAATAGCTTTTCACAGACTAAAAATTAACTATTTTCTCATTTCCCTTCATGTCCAGCTAATTCTGTTTTGCAATAGGCCCAAAGAGCAAGTGTCAGCAGATTTTTATTTTTTATTTTTTGTAAAAACTAGACAGTAAATATTTTAAATTTTGTGTGTCATATGGTATCTGTTTCCACTATTCAACTTCACACCGTCACACACACACACACACACACACACACACACATCCATCTTTGTTCACACAGTACTCAATTGAGAAACCAATGCCTGTGGGTATACAGCCCAGATTTACACTATCATCATAGTATAAGAATCTCCAAACCAATAGATTAATATCAAAATAAATATCTGTGGCACTTAGCAAAAAGTAAAACTGGCTAAAAAACATCACAAGCTCATGAGATCCTCACAAAAAGAAAACACTGTGGTTGAAGATAAAAATCACAATGTAAAAAATGAGATGAACCCAAATGAGTTACTTAGAGCAGATAAATAAGAGGACCGTAGGCCTAAGAAATTTTGAACATGAAAATAGAAAGTCTATAAATTGTAAAGAAAAGGAACAGAGAGACTGTAAGCAAAGAGAACAGGTAGATTTAAACAAAAATAAAATTGTGGAAATAAATTGTGACGCTTAACTTTATGTGCTCATGTAGATATGGCTAGGCCATGGTACCTAGATACTTAGCCAAACACTGGTTTAGATGTTGCTGTGAAGGTATTTTTTAGATATGATTCACATTTAAGTCAGTAGGCTTTGAGTAAATAGATTAACATGCATAATATAGTAGACCTCATTCACTCAGTTGAAGCCCTTTAAAAAGAAAAGACTGAAATCATTCCGAGGAAGTTGAAATTCTGTCTCCAGACTGCTTTTTAACTTAAGTTGCAATATCAACTTACCTGGGCCTCCAGGTCTGCTGGCCTGCCCTGCAGAGTTTCCATTTGCCAACCCCACAATCACATTAGCCAATATATGTCTGTGTGTGATAGATAAATACATATTTTGTGTGTGTGTGTGTGTATATATATGTTTGTGTGTGTGTGTGTATATATATATACACACACACACATATATACCAATCCACTGTAACCTATGTAAATCAAATACCACCTCCTCAAGTTTGTCTATATATATATATATACACACACACACACACACATATATATCGTAAAGGTTCTGTTTCTCTGGAGAACTCAGACTAATAAATAAATCATAGAGCTCTTGCAATTAAGATAAATGAAAAAAATTGTAGTGGGTTGAATTGTAACACACTAAAAGATATTTCCATGTTCTAATTAATGAAACCTGTAAACATTACCTTATTTGGGAAAAGGATTTTGTAGATTTAATCAGATAAAGGATCTTGAGATGAGGAGATCATTCTGGATTATTCACGCAGGTTCTATTCCAATGGCAAGCGTCTCTATAAGTGTGAGGCAGAGGAGATTTGGTAGACAGCATAAAAGAAGGTGACGTGAAGACAAAGGCAGAAATTAGACTGATGTGGTCATAAATTAAGGAATGTCAGTGGCCGGCAGAAGCTAGAAGAGGCATGAAAAGATTCTTCCCTAGAGAGTGTGCAGAAGACATGCTATAAACAGATACTTAGGCTGTACATGCGATGCCCGATATTTTAATTCTCCTTGGAGTCTGATACGTTTAAATTTCATAGAGCCGCTGCTAGGAATGAGGTCCTGCTCACACCTAGATTTTAGACTCTAGGCCTCCTATAAAAGAATAAATTATTGCGTATTAAATCATCAATTTTGTGGTAATTTTATATGGTAGCCCAAGGAAACTACAAATTTAAATAGCAGATATGACAAATGTTTAATAGGAATTCTAAATGTAGAGAGTATTTAAAAAGTCAATAATTATAAAAATTCCTTTTTGTGGTTGTGTTGTTTTTGAGACAGGGTCTTGCTCTCTTGCTCAGGCTACAATGCAGTGGAGTCATCAGGCTCACTGCAGCCTCAACCTCCTATGCTCAATGATCTCCCACCTCAGACTCCTGAGTGAACGGGACTACAGGCATGTGCCACCACATGACTGACTAATTTTAAGAATTTTTTTTTTTGTAAAGACAAGGTCTGCCTATGTTGCCCAGGCTGGTATAAAATATTCCAGATTGATGAAAGACAGATTAAAGAAGTACATGTCTTGAACAACAAGAAAAAAATTAATCCATGTCTATATTCGTGATAGAAAAACTGTTACAAGAAAAGTAACCACTGTAATTTAACAACACACTCTTAGGTAAGTAATAGCTCAAAGAAGAAATCAACAGACATATTTTAGAAAATATTTTGAGCTGAATGATAAAGGAAACAAGATCTAACAAAAGTTGTGGGACACAGCTAAGCAGTGCTTAGAGGAAAATTTACAACTTTGAAAGCCTATTATCAGAAAGGAAGGAAAATCGACAATCAACGGCTTCATCTTCCAAGTTGAAAACCAAGAAAAGAAGAGCAAATTAACCCAAAGTAAATAGAAAAAAAAAAAAACAAATAGTAAAGATTGACTTAAAAATCAGTAATAGAAAACAAACACTAGTAGAAAAAATTAAGAAATCCAAAGGTTAGTTCTTCGAAAATCTCAATAACATTTACACACTTAGTGTGCTCAAGAAAATAGAGCATGCACATGGCCAAAACCAGGAGTAAAAGAAAAGTTACTAATATAGGGGTTAAAAAGAAATTATTTAGGCAGTAACTAAGGGTCAAAGAGTTCTTGGTGGTATTTTTTCTTAGTAAAAAGGCAGTCCCCAAATCATTTCTTTACTAACAAAAAGCAACCTGAAAAATCAAGCAACAAGCATAGGTAAGTAAGCTGGAAGCTTGCATAGGTAAATGCCAGCAGCTGTGCCAACAGAAAATGGATATCTGGAAGCTAGATATATTCAAC
Organism: Papio anubis; assembly: GCF_008728515.1. Lineage (NCBI taxonomy): Eukaryota > Metazoa > Chordata > Mammalia > Primates > Cercopithecidae > Papio > Papio anubis. The sequence goes on along the minus strand of NC_044990.1, from coordinate 63,086,017 downwards.
ATGGAGGTTTCATCTTCTCTTTTCTTTGTCACCACATGTGCAGGTAACATGGTTCCAGCCAGGTAAAGACTTCACTTGCATAATAAATATTAGGATGGGATGGCCAGCTGCCTGGCACACTATGTAAATGGCACATACCTGGTCCAACCAATCCACTGTAACCTATGTAAATCAAATACCACCTCCTCAAGTTTGTCCATAAAACCAGTCGCATCTTGCCCTAAACTCAGAAACCCACTTGGGTCCCTTGCCTCTACACGAGGAAGCTCTCTCTTCTTTAGCCTGTTAAACTTCCCTCTCTTAAATCTACTCCATGGGTGTCCATGTTTTCAATTTCCTTAGTGCATAACAATGAACCTTGGGTATTTCCCCAGACAAACAACACTGCTTCAATACCTCTATCGATTCTATAGACATACAAAGAAAATGTTACAAGAATGTTATGAATTTATTATTATGCCAGTTACATAAACAGCTTAGATGAAATTGATTAATTTCTTGAAAATTAAAGCTGACCAAAAGTAGCACATGATGAAAAAAATCCGAATGGTTGCCTATTTGTAAAATAAACTGAATCTATTCCCATAAGTCTTCCCACAAAGAAATTCAAGATATCAGTAATTATGTTGGTAAATTTTAATTTAAATCAATTATTTAAAAAGATATGATACCAATTTTACTTTCACAACGTAGAAAAATGTTACCTAATTGTTTCATAAGGCCAGCAAAATATTTATAAAACCCTTGACGAAAACTTGACATAAAATATGAAATAACTTGTAAACATAAAACTTAACAAAATGTTACATAGAATCTAGTAACATGTAAATAAATGATTTATGATAAGTGTCTTAATCAGCCTGGGTTGTCACCAAAGACAAGGTGGCTTAAACAGCAAACATTTTTTTTTTCCTCACAGTTCTGGAAGATGGAAATCTCAGATCAGAATACCTGCATGGTCCATTTCTTGGTGAAGAGAATTATCTTTATTTGATAAAGGATATCTACAAAAGAACAGAGGAAGAGGGGCAGGAGCAGGGAAGAGAAAAAGAGGAGAAAATAGAAGAAAAAAATCTACAACTATGATCATAGTTAATGGTAAAATATTGAAAGTTTTACCTCTAGAATTGAGAAGTGGAGGTTGCAGTGACCCAAGATCACACCACTGTGCTCCAGCCTGGGCAACAGAGCAAGACTCCATTTCAAAAACAAAACAAACAAAAAACTAGAACTATTAAGTAGAAAATTTATTACTTAGAACTGACTTTAAGATTAATTGGAGGAATAAATCTACAGACAGACCAGAAATCATCCTTCCTATTCCATCTGTATTCCCATTCCAACATTTATTTATGCTCATTTATATAATTGTTATAAAAATAAATAGTTCCTTTTAATTATTCAACATTAATGCCTGCTTGCATGTCTTTGATATTTTCATAGTGCATACAAATGATAAATTTTTAGGTTCAGTTATCTCCAAATGTTTAAAAAATATCTTCCACAGATGCAAAAGAACCACCACAGCTATAAACAGATCATTTTAAAAGAATCTTCCTTTTGTGAGGGGATGCTTGTTTTTAATTACAAAATCAGTGAAAAAGACTAAGAAAATTAAATACAGAGTGAAAGATAAAAGCACTGAAAATTTTGTCAATGGTTGAGAAAAATATGAAATAAGTCATTGATTTCTCAGCTGTGTTAAGAGACTCCTTAACATGAACAAAAAGGATCTAAAGATAGTCAGGTTTCCTTTTCTCCACCAATCAAAGAGTGGTGTTTTTAACTACCTGATAGAAACCAGGTAACCATGAAACTAACTTTCCAGTGTTAGTGTTTTGAACAAGGACAAATAGAAACAGACTATATCTGAGCAACTAGAAATATGAAATTGCAATATACTGAGTTGGATAAAATTGAAGGATAATCTGGTTAGTCACAGGGGGACATTGTATTAAGGTTTGAACAACTTTAGGTTCAGATGCTTATCAGAACTCCAAATACAGATTCTAGTAAGTACTTTGATAAATGAGCCTGGAATTTAAGGGAAAAGTTTGGTAGAGATATAATGTGGGTAATTATTTATACATCGTGGCCAAAGCCTTGAGAACGGATGAGATCAATAAACAATAGGAAAAGTCCTAAGACGGTGCCTTAACATACTCCAGTACATAAAGCTCAGGGATATAAGGCAAATCTAGCCATGGAAACTGCCCTGACCAGCTCGGTTGTGGAGACTCTAACCCAGCGGCGCTAGAGGAATTAAAAACACACACAAAGGAATATAGTGTGTGGAGTGGGAAATCAGGGAGCTGACAGCCTTCAGAGCTGAGAGCCTTGAACAGAGTTTTACCCACATATTTATTGACAGCAAGAAACAATGTCATGATGAACATTGTTTGTGTAGATTATAGATTAACTAAAACGGGAAACAAAGGGATGGGTTTTGGCCTGTTATCTGCAACAGGAACATGTCTTTAAGGCACAGATCGCTCATGCTATTGTTTGTGGCTTAGGAAAGCCTTAAGTGGTTTTCTGACCTGGGTGGGCCAGATGTTCTTTGCCCTCATTCCTGTAAACCAACAACCTTCAGCATGGGCATCATGGCCATCACGAACATGTCACAGTGCTGTAGAGATTTTGTTTATGGCCAGTTTGGGGGCCAGTTTATGGCCAGATTTGGGGGCCTGTTCCCAACAGAAACTAGGAAACAGTGACTAGTGAGGTTTAAAAAAAAAAAAAAAGAGTATGATGTCCAGGAAATTAGAACAAACATGTGGATTCAGGAAGGAAATAGTGATCAGTTGCATAAAATAATGCTAACAGGTGAAAATATATGAGAAGTGCGAATTAATTATAGATGAATTTTTTTAAGCAAACTCTTACTCTGTCACACAGGCTAGAGTGCAGTGACTCACTCTGAGTTCACTGCAGCTTCAAACTCCTGGGCCCAAGGAGTTTAGGCCCTCCACATTAGCCTTCTAAGTAGTGGGAAGCACAGGTGTGCACTGCCATGTCCAACTTTACAGATTTTTATTTTTTGTAGAGACAAAGTCTTATTCTGTTGCCCAGTCTGGTCTTAAACTCCTGGCCTCAAGTGATCCTCCCACTTCAGCCTCCTATAGTGCTGAAATTACAAGCATTAGCCACAATGCCTAGCCTATTTTTTTAAGGTAAATGTATTAAAGCTTATTTGTTTACTGATAAGATTGACCTATTAGATTTGTAACAGTTGATGGTGATAGATAATAAGGCAAATTGCTGGAACATTATCTATGCAGTTTTTTCTCACAATTACTGTAGAAGACTTATTCACAAATGTTAATGAAATGATCATAGTATTGTAAGCCAAAAAGTATGTGAGACAGGTCTCAATCAATTTAGAGGTTTACTTTGCCAGGGTTAAAGAAATGTCTGGGAGAGTAGTCTGTGCCTTTCTTTAAAAATGATTTTGAGGGCTTCAATATTTAAAGGGGAAAAGTGGGCTGGAGGAAAAGGAGGATGTGGTCATCCACACGTTGCAAGGGAAAATGAGCAGGTTGAGAAATGATCAGTTATGTTTTTGTCTCAGTTATTCAGCACTTTTCATAAGATTACATGAACATAGAGTAGCTACCTGTGATATATTTAACCTTTTATCTGTACTTGTTTGTTTAGGAACAAAAGGAAAGGCAGCTTCTTGTATGACTCAGCTTTCAGCTGTTTTTTCCTCTTGGCATAGTGAACTGGAGTCCCGAGTTTTTATGTTCCTTTCACAGTATTATTTTATAAGAGTAAAGTTTTGAAACGTTTTCAAGATGGATAAAAGTTAAAAGCTTGACTTAGGAAAAATAAAAATTTCCCCCAAATAGTGCAAAATGGACATGTGGTATACAACAAATATTTACTTAATATTGTCCACAGGTTCTTGGTAACTGAGACTTTAAGAGAAGCAATATACAGTAAGTCCTGGAATTACATAGTTTTGTTCAATGACAACTTGTTATAATCATTGATGAGGGAGAAAACGGTTTTCTTATATTGTTGTTTTGTTTATTGCTGCATTTTCCAAAAACCTGCTCACATGTTAAGTGAGGATTTACTGTTGTTATGTGACTAAAAACAATACATCCATGGATTAGAAAATCTGAAAGTATCTCTGTGTGTGTGTGTGTGTATGTGTGTGCCTGTGTGTGTGTGTGTGTTTGAAAAAGAGAAAGACTAAGGCAGAGAATTCAATAGTAATTAATACCAAAATGGTGATTAGGGATAACTATAGTCTTCCCAACTGGATATCCATTTAAATATAAGTCATATTAAATATTTTGAGCAACAAATTTCTTAGAAAAGACTCTTGTGAGATTTTAATTATTTTCTAGTTTTTAAATTTTATGTACAAATGATGGGTGAAAAATTGTATCAAGTTACTTAGAGTCACATTCCTTGTTGAATAGGAAGTTCTGCATCTTTTTTAGGTATATATATTTTAATGTTTTTAAAAGACTTCTTTGTCAATTACATGAAACACAAATGATTTTTTTATAATATGTAACTTGTCTTTTTACTTTTTAAAACTTACACGGAATTCACTAATTTTAATATAGTCAAATTATTTAATATTACATTGTGCTTTATGGTTTTTGGTTCTCTATTTTTAAGAAATGCTATCCTGGTAGATAATAATATAGATAACTTTGATCTAAATTGTTAGTGTAAATATCCTGCATTTAAAGATGTGAAACCATTGATGGAGTGGCATGTTCAGCTGGAAACACAGAGACGTAATTCTTTTAGCAGCTTGCAGATTCACTGGTGAGAGCTGAGCATACATTTTGCGTTAAGATACAGAAAAATTAAGCTAGCAAATTTATACCAATGCAAAAAAGTTTGTATTTAAATGCTTTCAAAGAGATAGTCACCAAAAAAAGGCCTTTTTTTCTCCTCTATTTCTAAATTAAGATACCATATGCGCCTCTGTATAGGACAACTCCAGAAAGACAATACTTCACATAATATACCAGGAAGGGCTTGCAAAAGATGGAAGCGATACGATTGGACAAATGCACTAGGAATAATTTTGATTTGGAAAGTTTCAGTTTAGAGTGTGTGATCTATTAGAGGCTCTTCACCATCAAGGAAAATAGCATCCCCTTGGCACTTAGCCAAACTCCAGTGGCTCTCCCATGCTCTAGTTTTCTCTTCACTCCTGTCTTGTGTTCACTGAGATAAAGGAACTACCGATTTTACTTTATTTCCTTCTTCCAATTTCCAATTTCTCAGTTTCTCGAACCTCACAGCCAATCTAGTGATTATTTTTGCTCCAGTCATCTAATAGTTTCTCTGCCTTCCAGTGTGACTTCCCTCCGAACATCAATGGAATTATGTCATCTTTCACTTAAAAATCCTTCAGGGCATGCTGAGAAATTTCAGGAAAATAAGTCACTCTTTGTTTCGCATATTAGGACTCCACAATCTGTCAACAATTACATCTTTAGCTTCCTCTGCAACCAATCCATCTGCATACTTCAATAATTCTCTTAAAGTTTATTATGCTCCCTTAGGCATATATACATTTAAATGCAATATTCTTTCATCTTCGTGAGCTAAATTTTACTCTTCTTTCAAAGCTCAGCTTCTCTGGCATTTGTAAGTTTTCCCTGACCATGAAGTCTGCTTCTTTAACGCTTCTCCATGCTCTTGTAACACCTGGTGTTTCTTTCTCTTTGATTGCTTGACACTGAAGTATGTTCAGGTATTTTCTTAATTATTCTAAGTTTCATACATAAAATTTCAATTTACATCAGATTCTCACCTAAAAGAAACCACATCAATTATTTCATTGTTTTTTGATGTATTTGAAGATACAGTTCATTAAACTTATTTCTTATGTTGTATTTTAAACATTTAGGTTGTTAATAGTATATATATGCTATCACTTAACTGGAATTGCCAAAACATAAGAATGAGAGTCATTCATAACTCCTTTCTCTCATTTCCAATAGCTACTTAAAAAGAAAAATCTTTACATCCAAATATCTCCTTTGTGCCATTCTTTCTTCTTCTACCTCCAATAACTCAGCTGTGGTTAAACCCTTCATTAGTTGGTTTCAGCACAAGTAAAATGCCTTTTCTATTTCCTATCAATCATTAACAATTTACTCAAATCTAAATGGCCTATAACAACATTTTATGTTATTCATGGTTTTGCGATTTAGGAAATCAGAAGGGCTTCCTTGAGCAATTTTGATTTAGAATCATTCATGCAATTGCAGTCTGATGGCGGTATTCAATTGAAAGCTCTACTGGGCTCCAGAAAGATATTCTCAGCCATGATGCATGGCTTTCCCAAGGTGAGTTACTCTAGAGAACACCAGGGAAAAATTCTATGGCCTTTTGGGACCTGATATAAGATATTACTTCAATTGCATTTCGTTTTCTTTCTTTTTTTTTTTTTTGAGATGGAGTCTCGCTCTGTCACCCAGGCTGGAGTGCAGTGGCCAGATCTCAGCTCACTGCAAGCTCCGCCTCCCGGGTTTACACCATTCTCCTGCCTCAGCCTCCGAGTAGTAGCTGGGATTACAGGCGCCCGCCACCTCGCCCGGCTAGTTTTTTGTATTTTTTAGTAGAGACGGGGTTTCACCATGTTTGCCAGGATGGTCTCGATCTCCTCACCTTGTGATCCACCCGTCTCGGCCTCCCAAAGTGCTGGGATTACAGGCTTGAGCCACCGCGCCCGGCCGCATTTAGTTTTCTAGATTACTAAGAAGTCACTAAATTCAGCCCAGATACAAAGGGAGAAAATACAGAAATAATCATTCCTTGAACAGAGTATCAAAGAAGTTGTAGACTCTTCCCGTACTCTTCCAGTGTCCACTTTAGTAGAATTCTTCCTATAAATGTTAATATTCAAAAAACATATTTTTTGTATATATACAGAGATTATTAAACAAAATATTGGTAAAATAAAATCTAAACTTTATTATAAAATGTGTAAAGCCTATCTAAACATAAAATATTTGGTGAAATAAAATCTAAACTGTATTATAAAATGCATAAAACATACAAGGAGTATGTCATATAGTATTAAGAATTCAACTTCTATAATTAATTATTCTATATAATTTGCCATATTTGCAGCAGGTTTTTTTATTAGAAAAGAAAAAATCACGTAATAAACATAAAGGTTTTCAACAGTTTGACTATTTTTCTTAACAAATGTATGTATATATTTTTACATTTCACTATGTATGTATATTTATATGTTTTTCCTATTGTGTTCAAGTTTTTATAAATGTTATGATATCATGCAAATTACTGGGACCCAGGTTTTCATTTAGAAATTAATCCCTACTGACACATTTCATGCATATGTACGCCTCTTTTGCCTTAATTTGTTTTGTTTTGAGATGGAGTCTCCCTCTTGTTTCCCAGGCTGCAGTGCAGTGGCACAATCTGAACTTGGCTCACTGCAACCGCTGCCTCCCGAGTTCAAGCGATTCTCCGGCCTCAGCCTCCCAAGTATCTGGGATTACAGGCGCCTGCCACCATGCCCAGGTGCTAGAGAACGGGGTTTCACCATGTTGGCCAGATTGGTCTTGAACTCCTGACCTCAGGTGATCTGTCCACCTCAGCCTCCCAAAGTGCTGGGATTACAGGCATGAACCGCTGTGTCCGACCCCAAATAATATTCTACTTCAGGTAATATATATCTAATATATTTATACCTATTAATTGAAATTTCAGCTAGTAGCTATTTTTATTACTACCAGATTTTGATTATTTTCTGAGTTGATATTCTCAATCACACCCTTACCAATCACCTTATAGTTTCTATTCTTCTACATATCTACTTCTTATTTTCAGATTTTTAAAAACTTTTGCTCAAATTATAAAGATAAAATTTAACAAGTTATTTCTACCAGTTTTTATTGTTGCTGTTCTTGTTTTACGCTTGCTTTTGTCAAAAGTACTGCAGATACCCTTTCTCCCACAACATATGCCTTTTCTTTTCAATTTGTTTATTTTCATACTAAACTTATAAATTTTCCAGTAGTCAAATTAGCTAATTTTACTTTGTCCTTTCTGCTTTTTGGGTCTTATTTAAAAAATCATTTATTGCTTGATTTCCTAAAAGTAGTCCAAATTACTCTTTATATAAATTAACATTATGCTTCTTTCATTCAAGTTTTAAAATCTGCTTTTTAAATTTTAATATTTTTATTCTTAGCTTTATTTTTAATTTAAATAATTTTATTTTTAATTTTAATTTATTTTTAACCTTCAAAGATACACAATTGTCAAATAAAATACTTGGCTTTCACCTGTGCTATTTTATGTCTATGCTATAAGTATTTTCTATTTTGGCATAAATTCTATGATTACATTAATTTAAGAAAAGTTTTACTCACAGTATAAAGAAAAATATGTAAATAAAATATTTAATTAAAAGTCTTTTTTTATAAGTACTGTGAATGAGAATTATGTAATCAAGCTCTCTTCATGTAACCAAAGATATACACACATATGTGTGATACATGCACACTCTATATATCAAAAACTCCATACCTTTAAGTAATTTTATATGGTAATACTACTTCTTTATGTCACAAAATATATGTATCTCAAAACTCATTTCCATGCAAAAATTAAGTCATCCAAGGGCGAGTTCCTCTGCTACATTGGGATAAGTAAACAAAATCTTTCTTCACAAATGAGCTTATGTTTTCCATCCTTCAGAAGTTTATGGAAGGTCAAATCCTATTTTGCATTAAAGACTAACTTCAGTGTTTTTATTGTGAGATAATTCAACATGGCCCAGGCTGGAGAGCAGTGGTGCCATCTTGGCTCACTGCAACCTCCACCTCCCGGGTTCAAGGAATTCTCCTGCCTCAGCCTCCCGAGTAACTGGGATTACAGCTGCATGCCACCATGCCCCGCTAATTTTTGTATTTTTTTAGTAGAGACATGGTTTCACCATGTTGGTCAAGCTGGTCTCGGACTCCTGAACTCGTGATCCACCCACCTTGGCCTCCCAAAGTGTTGGGATTACAGGTTTGAGCCACCATGCCCGGTCCCAAACAGCTTTTTAATGCAAACTTAAGTTTTTTGATATAATTAGTTTGAGGGAGACAAAGATGGTATGCTTATAGTAAATACCCTTTAAACAATGGTAAAGTCAAATTTTGGAGTTTTAAGCTGTTTTAGAAATCATTGAGTAAGATGGGATTATTTTGCAAGACAAATACTAAGTTCCAGAAAAAGTAAAGTGCACAGTTAAATTTATTGGTATACTTAGAATTCCAATTTTATCTTCCTAATGGAATGCTTTATTTACTACATCATACCAACATTAAGCTGATTAATTTATTTTACACATTCAAAAATTTACAAGGTAATTTATTACATCATTATTTTAAATTCTTTAAATAAATGTGAATTATATAAAAAATATGAGTATGCTAGTGCCTGAATATTTCTGAAGTCAACAATAGTCCATGATGAGAATTTAAAGAAAATATTTCAAAGTAATTGAGATTAACGTAATGGAATCACATGTATGCATATTGAACCAATCTGAAGCTAGTTCACATAATACCTTCTCAAAAGGATCCTAATAGAAAGCATCACTTGTCATGAGGATTTTCTTGATATATTAAAGTTCCAATTATCTGCAGAAAATAAATAATTATTTTCTTGGTCTGCCCTCTCAAGTTGTGATTCACAGTTTAATTATCAGCACCATTTTATAATATTTAGAGTTTTTCAATATACATCTACATGACAATCTGCATTTTTTTTTTTTGTTTTTGTACAGTGTCCTTTCAAAATAAATGCAGCAAAATGCTAGTTTAGTAATCAAAATTGTAAATACGGAAAGTAAGGATGGCCTAAAGATACACCTGGAAGTTCCATTGGTGGTTTTCAGTAGAGACTATATGCAAAAGCAATGGATTGATTTCAATATCTGACAGAAATTTTTCTAACAACTGGGACATTTTACGTTGTAAAACATAAAACATACAAGATAGCAGATATCCTTTCTTGTGATCAAATATTGAAGACAATGTTTCTTACATTGCCACCTTTCCAGAGTCTAACGTACAAATTTATTTTTCTTACTATTGACTTCAATCTAAAAATCAGAGGCACAAAGTTTAACAAGTCCTCAAACTAACTTCTTCCTTTTTTTTCCCCTCAATTTGCAGTTGGGTAAATATTTGTACAGATTTTGTTGGGCTCATATCTATGATAACTGTTTGGAATAGTACACAAATGCATGCACATACGTCTGGGTGATGTGTCTTTCTTATCTATGTAACTATGACGCTGTCATTCTCAACTGCCTGTGCTCTGCTGTAGTTGAAGACATGGATGCAGGGCGAGACTGTATTCTGATTTGTGACCAATGCCACAGTTTGCAGAACCTGGCACGGTAACTGCCTGTTACACCCGAGGTCAGCTCAAACCTGAGTTGAAAAAACATATCTCCTCTTTTCGCTGCTCGACAGGCTGATACATGTAATGCTCTTCATTGTTACAGCTCTGTTGGGTTGCTGAAGTTCTGTTGGAAACAAGCTTTGAAAACTTTTCTTTGCTTGCTGAATTATATCCTTTCTTGGTTCAAACGGCTGATTGGTGTCTATGGTGTAGGCAGTACATTCTTATTCACAGAACTCAAATTGTCAATGTCCTTGAGTGAATTATTTTGATTGAACCTGTATGAACTTTAGGATACACTTGGGTCAGATGTTTTTATTCATATTATTTGTATGCTGTCCTTTATTCCCCTTTTACATTGTTAACTTGTCCTGTAAATGGAGGCCAGAAATAAACATTCCTATCTCACTTATGCAGTGAGATATCTCACTTATGCAGTGAGATAGGAATGAAATAAATTCCACTTGTTGGGATGTTTAGCACTGGTGATGGTTGGATTAAAAAGTTTCCTTTGTATAGTTGGATTAAAAACTTTCCTTTGGAAACAAATAATTAGCTATATTAAGTGAACAATATATGTACAGTGATAGGTCCTGAGTTATGATTCAAAACAATTTCATGCAATGAGTTCACTCATCTTCAGGATTTCATAATCTAACTATATAGACTTATGTATTTGAATGTGCTACTTTAAAAAGTGAAAAATTGGACTTACAAAAATGACTCTCAAAATGATTAGTAAGAATTGATTATTTGTTAACTATATGAGCTAACTGTGTTCTTATTTAGATGTTATACCTGATTGATGCATTTAAGTTATGAATTGGTTTATAAAAGAAAATTTGAACAATGTGTGGAATCTTATATTAAAATAAAGTATATATAAGCCTCATGTTTTAAATACATATACACAAGTCACATTGATTTAGTTTAGAAAATTTTGGCCCAGCTTATTGAAACATTAGCAAATATATGAGAATTTATTAATTAATATTTATTTTAAGCAAATATTATGCATAGTTCCATCAAGCCTTTATACACATAAATACATGAAACATTCTTGTACATTCTTTTTGCAAATGATGTGCAGACAGTGTGACAAGCATAAAGATAAATTTATTTCAGTATTGTTACATGTAAAATAATTCAAGGAAAGGCTCGGATAAAGGAATCAGTTAATCAAAACAGGAAAATGTGAATATGGAGATATGTAATCAATATTAAATTAATGCTATTCTTTTTTGAATTCCAACATATGCCATTTGTAGTCATTGATATCTTGATTTATTTTAATTAGACCAACAGATCATATTGAGACTTTTGCACATTTCATACAGGTACATTGAACATCATGTCTTTCTTTTATTTATCTTTCTTGGTTTTTACCCACCGTTTATTGCCTAAGGCTACTGTAACAAATGAGAACAAGCTTGTTGGTTTAAAATAACAGAAATGTATTCTTTCACATTTCTGGAGACCAGAAGTCCCAAATCAGTTCCACTTGGCTGAAATCAGGGTGACAGTAGGGCTTTACTCTCTCTGGATGCTCTAAAGAAGAGCCATTCTTTGCATCTATAAGCTTCTGGCAATTGCCAGCATTCCTCAGCTTGTGGCTGCATCACTCCAGTCTCTTGCCTCAGTAGTCACATTGCCTTCACCTCTTCTGCCAATCTTCCTCTGCCTTCCTTTTATGAAGATATATGTGATCGCATTTAGAGACCACTAGATAACCCAGGATAATCTCCTCATATCAAAAACCTTCATTTGAATCACATCTGCAAAGATCTTTTCCTTGCCCATATGAGAAAATATTCATAGCTCCCAAGGACTAGAGCACTTATACCTTTTGTGGAGGTCATGACCAAGGCAACTACACAAATTATCCTTTGTTATTACTTTATTTCCCAGCAAGAGTACCTTCCAGTTCAGACATGGATTCGGGACCACTCATAGTTCTTACATAGCATCCTCTCTCCCCCTTTAGTGCTTTTGCACTTAGTCTCCTTCTACCTTGAATGCTACTCTTGATTTACTTAATTCCTTCATATTCTTGTCTAATTTAGACTAAAACAAACAAATGAAAAATAAACGAAAACAACAACAAAATGCTCTGTTCAGGCTCTGTTGGGACTCATTTCTGGTCCTTTTTTCCTGTGCACATTCTTATAACCTGGTATTGCAGGGTTTTACTCTTTCTTTTTCTTTCTGAGGTATAAATAATGTAACTTTCCTTTTTAAAAAATACAGCAGTTGTCTTATTCTCTGACACATAGTAGGAGATCAATATGCATATATTGGTTGCCTTATTGTGTGAATAGAGTTGACTTCATTAGTAGGAATGGGAATTTACTTTAAAATAGCATTCTGCCACTTGGGAAATGAACTAATTGCAATTAGAAAACTGGAATCACATAGTTATCTATAAAACAGATATTGTATTTTCTGTTATTAGAACAGATATTGATAACAAACCATTCCAAAATTATAATGCAGAGTATAAAGAAGGTTTAAAGAAATATATTTTGTTTGACTCATAATATTTACTTGTATATAAGAAGGTAGTAGCTTCTTAGTAGAAACTTAGGTTTATTTAAAATGAAATGTGCCATGCACCTTGAAAAGGAGTCTGTCTTTCCTGTATTTTCAAAAGAAATGTTTCTAAACATTTCTTAACATAATAAAACTTAAAAACATGCCATTCTACAAAATTTTCTCTTAAAACAGCATAATGATGGTTGTTAGTTTATTCTGTTCAACTCACGATCAATGAAAGATACTCTGAGCTGAGTACTAGAATGGTGAGGAGGATAGAGAGCAGAGTCAGATGTGGTCATGTACTAAGAAAATCTTAATGTAAGAAGAAGCAGAAACGAATTAGCACAATAATAGTACAGTTTGGTAGGTGATACTGAAGTTAAAATGTGCTATAGGAACATAGACTGGAAAGTAAAGTGTATGCATGCACACAGTCCCCACCCCTACCTACGCACAGGGGTAAATGTTCATGACTGTTGTAACTCAACGTAAGTGCTGTACCCAAAGGAAGACTGGGAACTTACTAGCCAGTCCAAGTCAGAAAGGGATAAGAGATATTTTAAAAATAATAATAATAAAGAAAGAATCACAGAAATATGAGGAAAATCAAATAGTCTAGGTCATTGAGAGCAAAGATTCTCAAATTTGTCAAATTCTCTTACATTAGTCAAATTCTCAAATTTGACTAATGTAAGAAACTAATTTGAAATACACTTTACAAGGCTGCCAGAGAGAGTGAATCCTCTGATAGGGCCTGGCAAAGTAAGTTGAAAATCTTCTGAAATGGATTCCCCATTCTAGATGCCATTAAGAAAATACATGATTCATAAGAGGAGCCCAGAATGTCAACATTAACAGGAGTTTGAAAAGAGTTGATTCCAAAACTCGACTTTGAAGGATTCAAGACTTCAGTGGAAGAAATCGCTGAAGATGTGGTAGATGTGATATGGTTTGGTTGTGTCCCCATCCGAATCTCATCTTGAATTCCCACATGTTGTGGGAGGGACTGGTGGGAGGTAATTGAATCGTGGCTGTAGGTCTTTCCCATGATGCTCTCGTGACAGTAAGTACATCTCATGAGATCTGATGGCTTTGTAAGGTGGAGTTTATCTGCACAAGCTCTCTCTCTTTGCCTGGCTGCCATCCATTTAGGACGCTGACTTGTTCCTCTTTGCCTTCCACCATGATTGAGAGGCTTCCCCAGCAACATGGAACTATAAGTCCATTAAACCTCTTTCTTCTGTAAATTGCCCAGTCTTGTGTACGTCTTTATCAGTAGAGTGAGAACAGACATATATTGGAAATAGCACGAGAACTGGAATTAGAAATGGAGCCTGAAGATGTGACTGAATTGCTGCAATCTCATGACAACATTTCAGCAGATAAAAAGTTGCTTCTTACGGATGAAAAAGAAAGTGGTTTTTTTTTTAGATGAATCTACTCCTGGCAAAGATGCTGTGAACGCTGTTGAAATGACAGCAAGGGATTTAGAATATTATATATACTTAGTTGATAAAGCAGTGGCAGGACTTGAGAGGATTTACTCCAAGATCTACTGTGAGAAAAATGCTATCAAATGGCATCACATGCTACAGAGAAATATTTCATGAAAGGAAGAGTCAATTGATGAGGCAAACTTTATTGTTGTCTCATTTTAAGAAGTCGCCACAGCTCTCTCTCAGCCTTCAGGAACCTCAAACCTGATCAGTCAGTGGCCATCCACATTGAGGCAAGACCTTTCTCCAGCAAACAGATTATGACCAACTGACAGCTCTGATAATTATTAGCATCTTTTAGCAATAAAGTATTTTTTAATTAAAGTATGTACATTGTTTTTTTTTTCACGTAATGCTATGGTACCCTTAATCAACTATAGTGTAGTGAAAACAACTTTTATATGAACCAAGAAACAAAACAAAATTGTGTGACTCGATTTATTGCAATATTCACTTTATTCTGGTGGTCTGGAACTAAAACTGCAATATCTCCAAGACATGATGTAGAAATCTTACTGGAATTAAGAGACAAAGGAATATTTGTAGTTCAAAATGTATTTGTTCATTTGTGATAAATACCTTAAAAATACTGCCTTTTCTTTTTCAAATTAGATCCCATAAGAAATGTTACTTATAGTATTAACGTGCTTGGGAAGCATTTATGAAGCAAAACATAAGTTTCATTACATTGTCATGAATTATACCTTTGTGGTCCTAATTATATGTATATTTTACTACAGAAAGTAGAAGATCGAGGCAAATATATTGTGGACATTTTAAATTAGGCTTTAGGTGGAAATGTTAATACTATATTTTCAGCATGATACATTTTACTAAGAAAATGTGAAAAAGAAAGTTAATATGTTGTTGTAGTAAAACTAATTATTATTCTTGTTAGCATACAGTATTTCTTCACTGAAATTTTACTGATTTCATTAGCTGGTCCATTAAGTGCAAATTTTCACTTGTAACAGCCAAAATGAATTAGCAACTTGCTTGTTTTGTTATACTGTAAACTTAACAGAAAATATCTGCATATATATATGTATATATATGCCTGTATATATATACATATATATATATATGTCTATCCTGCCTACTGAGAGCCTTTAGGCATTGCTATGTCTCTGCAGAAACTCAGAATATGCCTTAGGTTTCCATTGGGGAAATTAACATCTCATATGTCAACATTTTCTGTCAAGTGAACTGAGTCTTTATTTTACCAACACATTTAAACCTTGTAAGCATTTGACTTATATATTTCAGTGTGAGATATATAACATTTTCAAAATGATTCTACTGTACTGTAACAAAAGTTGATATTTTTCCTCCAAATGCTAAAAGGATACAAATCTGTGCTCCCGTTACACTTTAAATACAACAGAATTGAATTAGCGACAATAAAAGCCAAGCCACAAACCCACATTTGGCGATCCTCAGACAGCACAAGATTTCGTTATTTTCTCCTTTGTCAGAGAGTGTTTATTTCACTTTAAAATTCTTCAAGCTATGGATCATATATCTCATCTTTGGGGAGACTATTCCACCATCAATACAGTTCACAGTACACTAGCTATGTCGAAGTCCACCTTTACTGGCTGAGAATCAGAGTTGAGTAGAATTTCCTTCTAACAGAGGGGCCATTGGACTCATTTTATTGTTTTTATTACTGAACACCGTAGTGAACTAGCCAGTCAACTGTGCAGTCAAAGACATGGACCTGCCCGAAGGACTCACATCTCAGCAAATGATCCCTTTCCTCTGCCTGGCTAGCCTAGCAAAGGACAGAGAATGCAATCATCTTGATCAATGAACCTGAGGAAAAGCAGAGCAGGCAAGACACTAATCAAATAAGTGGATCTGCTGAGGCTCATCCTTCAACCCCAAACTTTGTTTCTTGAGGGCCTGAAGGAGGTAAGCAGGAAAAAAGAAAGCCTGACAATATGCTGTACTTGCAATGCTTCAAATTGGCCCTCTGCAGTTGCATTTCCACTTAGTTACCTTGAGAATACAAAGCAATGTCAGAGACTTACAAATGCATATTTTGTTTCAGATGGACTCTTGTATATAATTTTGCTACTGTCAGGAGCCTTTCAAGTTATGAAAAATCACACCTGTAATTGCAAGCATCATCAGAGAAAGACAAATAGGTAGAAAACCAATTTGAAAATAATTAGTCTTCATAAAGTTCCCCACATAATATTCTTCAGAGATTGTTACAATTAAAACACTCGACAAAGAATCAGAATCAATTGAAAGTTGAACACCTATGAACTATGCCACCTTAAGGAAATGATTTCACTTCTCAGCACTTCAAAAGTGTCTGTAAAACAATAATAATAACTACTTCAACAGATTGTTGTGAAGTGTGGTTGGGATAATGCACTCAGAAAGACCAATCATAAAATGCAGTTAACATATGCTATGTTAGATTTTACTCTTTATTGCTAAAACAATCATTAACATATTAATCCTAATCAAAAATTCTTATAAACTTCTATGTGGTGTTTTGGGAACCAAAAAATGAAAAGTAACTAGTTTTCAAAAAATGAAATAAGAAACTCATATTAATAGGTCATTTTAGGGAATGTCCAGAGTAGGCAAATTATGTAATGGAAAGAGTTCAATGTTGTGCCAGATAGCAGAAATGATTGTTTTATTTATTAAATTTAAAATAGTAAATGCTAAATCATTTATTTAAAATTTCTTTTCACTATCAGCCTAAACCTCTTTTTTTACAGTCTCCTTTTTAATAGTATCAAGTTCTCAGCTTTAAATTGGAATATGTCTTTAAAAAATGTCTAGCAAAATCACTAGCATATTGAATACTTAAAATATTCATATGTGTGTTTACAATAGAATACTATTCAGCCTTATAAAATAATACAATTCTGTCATTTGTGACACAGATAGAATTGGAAAACATGCTACGTGAAATAAGCCAGGCAAAGAGAGAAAAATATTGCATGTTCTTGCTTACATGTAAAATTTGTAACAATCAAACTCACAGAAGCAGAGGGTAAAATGGAGGTTACAGAGGCTGGATGATCAGGAGAACGGGGAGATTATGATCAAAGTGTACAAACTATCAGGTGAACAGGAGGAATACTTTTTTTAAATTAGATTTCTATTACACAGTATGGAGAATACAGCTAATAATAGAGTTTGTGTATTTCAAAATTGCTGTGTATTTCAAAATTGCTAAGAATAAATTTCAAATGTTCTGACAATAAAAATATTATTTGAGGTGATGAATATGTTAATTAGCTTTATTTAATTATTCCATATTGTATTTATAAGTTGTAACATCACTTCTTATAACTTCAAAAGAAAATATTACGTAATTAAATTTAGGGAATATTTTTTTCTTAAGTGTCAAGTTTACACCTGGTAAGGGAGCTGATGAATGGATTCCAATGACAACACACAATTGGCCATATTTGAAGGGCAGAATTACATCAAGGAGAACAGGAGTGTGAGAAGTTGAACCACAGTGAGATCTGTAATAATAAGAACTGGTGACTTAGATTCTAAGTAGTTACGTCTAAGAAACTTACACACATCCCCTACAGGACAATCAGCATTTGGCATGTCATGGAAAGGAGAATGAATATTGGCCAAAGAGTTTTGACAGCCAACATCAAGAGAAGTACACAAAAGATCAGTGATGTAAGGGGTTATTTTGTCTCCAATATCGCTCTTCTTCTACCCCAAATGCACTGGTAGAATCACGCCTTAAAGGAGAAAGGAAAGATGTGTCCCAGCCAAATACTCTACCCATCAATGAAAATAATTAGCATGTTTACGGTGACTGAGGCAGTCTTCTCAAGTGCAAAATTTAAGGCAGGAGATCAAAAGACTTAGTAATCAACATAAATTATATTAATGTATTTTAAAATCTACATTGGAAAAAATTCCATGATGGAAGAAATATAAATATTTTTCATAAAGACAGATTTACCCGGATGCAGTGGCTCACACCTATCATCCTAGTGATTCAGAAGGCTGAGGTAGGAGGATTGCTTGAGGCCAGATGTTCATGATCAGCCTGGGCAACACAGTGAGATCCCCATCTCTAAAAAAATATATTTTTTAATTAGTTGGACATGGCAGAGCATACCTGTAGTGCCAGCTACTTGGGAGGCTGAGGTGGGAGGATAGCTTTAGCCCAGGAGTTTGAGGCTGCAATGGGCTATGATCACACCACTCTACTCCAGCTTGGAAAACAGAGTGAGATCCCTTGTCTAAAACAAAACAAAACGACATATTTAGTCAGAGTCATGACATCAAACCTGTGATGCTGGAACAGGAGTTGGACATGTATTGCTCTAGGCTATCTAATAGCCTAGAACTAATAATTAGGAACTAGTAATTGTCATTAATGTAGTTTTTTAAAAAAATTCATAATACTAATATATATGCAAAAAATCCACTCTGTCAGATAAAAATACTTTATGATAGGTTTTACTTTGAATTCAAACAATTCAATAATCTATTTGATATTTGGGCAAGGGGGTAGGTAGGCAGGATATACTGTACTGTCCTGTTTTAGCAGCTTCATTTCTATAGTTGATCCACAGGTTTCCTTCAAGCTCACAAATGAGACTCACTTCCTGCTGTGTTCTGTGTTGTCATTTGTCATTTTTATTACGTGATGGTGTTTGAGAGCCTATCAGAAACAAAGAAATGGGTCCCTTTTATGCGTATCTCTGTTCAGACCTGATTGTGTTTTACTTTTTAATTTAAAAGCAGAGTTGGAAGACGGTTATTTCAACTGATTTTTTCTGCATACTTTACTCCAGCTGGTATCTCTTAAGATTTACTGTTTTAATTAATTGTAGTTTATAGTTATATAAATCATGAAATTATTTAGAGTTAAAAGCAAGCCTGATTTTCTTTGGAACTTTGATAACCAGGGGAAACTACGGAAATATGATGAGGGGTGTGTGTGTGTGTGTGTGTGTGTGTTCACCTATATAATAAATATATGTTATGTAGCATATTTACATAATTATATGTATGGTTTATAAAACTATGAAATATAGTTTATGCCAAAGGCTGAGTTTGTCTTTTTTATTTTAATCTGTCTCTTGAGGAGCATTTAAAATGTGCTAGCAGGTTGTATAAAAGACGTAAGAAGTGAAGCTATTTCATGAACTCCTAACACATAACTCGGTGATGTCTTTTGTCTGCAAGGCAACCTTCAATAAATCACCATGTCAGAGAGTATGCCGGCACCTAAGATCTGATTTCCAGGCCTGGCAAGTGTAAAGGCAATGCTGGAGGGTAATTCCCTCCTCCTATTTCAATGCTTCTGAAGCCCTGACAAAGAGTACATGGTGGATGCAAAGACCTTTCATGCGAATGAGCTTGCAGTTCTGATTTCTGTCATCACAGACTATTTTTATATGACAATAGATTAACCTAGATGAGTAGATACTTAATTATTTAGAAATTAAAAGAATAAAAACGTCTTCCATTTTTTAAGTAAAAAAAAGAATTTTCTCTCAGTGCAAGTTATGTATGGTACATTTTTCTGATTTCTACTAAAAAGATGAGCTATAAATATTGGCATGTAACTCCCAGTAAAATAAGAAAAACACTATTTTTAAGTTATGCTTTTCTCTGAAAGGCCATTTCCAATTAACATTCCTGCCTGCAATAAAGATAGGCTCTGGAGTTGTCACTGTAGTCATGACATTGTAGTCAAGATTTGACTTGACCTATAAACTATAAAAAAGCAAACGAGGCCGGGCACAGTGGCTCAAGCCTGTAATCCCAGCACTTTGGGAGGCCGAGACGGGCAGATCATGAGGTCAGGAGATCGAGATCATCCTGGCTAACACAGTGAAACCCCGTCTCTACTAAAAATATACAAAAAACTAGCCGTGCGTGGTGGCGGGCGCCTGTAGTCCCAGCTACTCGGGAGGCTGAGGCAGGAGGATGGTGAGAACCTGGGAGGCGGAGCTTGCAGTGAGCCGAGATCGCGCCAGTGCACTCCAGCCTGGGCGACAGAGCAAGAACCTGTCTCAAAAAAAAGAAAAAAGAAAAAAAAGCAAACGAATAGGAAAATAAATGGTACCTTCCTTTTTCTTTTCTTTTTTTCCCTCTCTCTTTCCTCCCATTTCCTTCTTTCTCTCCCTTTCTTTTTCTTTATTTCTTTCAAAGAAAGTTGCAGTTACATCAATTTTTAATGGTGACCTTCTGCAACTATATTTTCTTAGAGATATACAAAATTTAATGGTAGTGAATTTTATTAAAATACTTGCTGATAGCATTAACATTTAATTATATTTTATAGTTGTTTTATTTAGGAAATAATTTTTGATTTTCACTCTTATGATATGGTTTGACTGTGTCCCCACCCAAATCTCATCTTGAGTTTTAGCTCCCATAATCCCCACATCATAGGAGGGACCTGGTGGGAGGTAATTGAATTATGGGGGCACATTTTTCCCGTGCTGTTCTCACGACAGTGAATAAGTCTCATGAAATGTGATGGTTTTATAAAGGGCAGTTCCCCTGCACATGCTTTCTTGCCTACTGCCATGTAAGACACGGCTTTGTTCCTCCTTTGCCTTCCGACATGATTGTGAGACCTCCCCAGCTATGTGAAATGGTGAGTCCATTAAACCTCTTTTTCTTTATAAATTATTCAGTCTTTGGTAGTTCTTATAACAGCATGAGAATGGGCTAATGCATCTTAATTCCAAAAAAACTGGTTATAAATCTATTGAGCAACTGAGAAAACAAAAAACAATAATACACAATATAGTCATTTCTATAATTTCTATAAAAGTATAACTCCAAAATAATTAGTAAACTGTTTTCAATATTACTAAATAAGGTTAATAAATATAAACATAAAAACAAAAATTTAAAAATATTGACATCTAGTAAAATTAAGCAAGGTTTATATGAAGACTAATTGCAATCACTATATGACTGAAATTTGGCTAATTTTATTATTTCAAAACTTTCTAAAAGTACTTAATAAGTTTAGAACATTATTACATGTAGACAATATATTTTATAATTTGTAGGAATTGTGTTGTATAAGCAAAAAAGCTATTCTTAAAACTTACATGTCACTTACATGTCAAAGAAGATGGAGTAGGTATATCCTTCTCTATTCTTTGCACTAAGTGCAACTGAAAGCCCTGGAAATCATATGTAAGACAAGCATAAATGGACTATAAAAGGCAAACAGAGAAAGGAAGATCATTTAGGGAATTTGGGACCCAAGGAATGACATGATAGTGTGTTGTCTCAAATTTCTTTTCGCGTCATACATTCTGAACTTGAAGCTGAACAAACTGACCACCCCAAAATGCCCATAGGTCTGCACAACAAAAGCCCCAACAAAAGCCTGCTATCTCCAGACAAAGGACCAGGAAAAAGAACAACTTAGCAAGACAGAAAACCTTTAGAAAATAACTGCTCTTTGCCTGCCTAAAAGCACAGGAAAACAACAACAAAACTGATTTCTCACCCGCCCACATCAGCAAGAGTCTAGTGGGAAACCTAGATTACCTAGGCTGTAATGAGTCACCTCAACATCCCACCACAGTGGTGTGAGACAGAGTACATAGGGACCTGAGGTTTTTATACTGGCCAGGGGTCCACAAGTACTTGCACCCTCTGATATCTGTAAAACAAAAACAGAATTCTAAATCCCTCAGTTGACTAAATGGACCCCTCCTCTCAATCAAGGCCATTCCAAAGTAAACCTGAAAAACTAGTGCATCCATCATGGGAAGAGGGGTGTCAGACATGTCTCATTACACCTTCCTCCCTTTGGAATTAAGGCACAACTGACCAGGATTAACATTAAAACAGAGATCTTAGGACTGACAAACAGACTCTTTACCACAATAAAATACCTAGTTCTAACCTGACTCAAATATAGCATCACATGACAGATAGCAGGCCCTAAAAGAAATCAAAGTATTTCACCCCAAAATATATTTCATTGACATATTTGAAATGGCCCTGCAAAGCTATCACTTATGGGGAAAATCTATATTCTGCAGAGAATCCTCCTCTCTTTCCAAGCCTTTTTGTGACACAGAAGAGATTTAACTGTCTGGCACCTTTTAGGGTCTGG
The DNA here is from genome assembly GCF_008728515.1 of Papio anubis. NCBI lineage: Eukaryota > Metazoa > Chordata > Mammalia > Primates > Cercopithecidae > Papio > Papio anubis. The sequence continues at coordinate 63,063,463 of NC_044990.1, read as the reverse complement.
TAAGAGACATTTATTGTCTATTCTCTCTGAAGCCAGCTACCTGAAGGCTTTATCTACATAATAAGAACTTTGGTCTCCGGAGTCCCTTACCTTAACTCAGAAACTCCTTTCTATCAATTCCATATCTTTAGATAATAACTTCACTCTATCAACCAATTGCCAATCAGAAATTTTGAATCCACCTCTAACCTGGAAGTCCCTCAACTCTGAATTTTCCTGCCTCTTCAGGCCAAACCAATGTGCACCTAATACATATCGATTGATGATCACCTGTAATATCTGTCCCCCTAAAATGTAAAAAATCAAGCTCTAACCCAACCACCTTGGGCACGTGTTCTGAGGACCTATTGAGGCTGTGCTATGGGCCTTGATCACTCACGTTTGGTTCAGGATAAACTTCCTTAAGTGTTTTACTGGAAGAAAGAACTGGAATCAGGACTTTTGTGATCTTCTAGTGACAGAGAGGTCACCCCCAGTGCAATGTTACAGAAAACCACATGGGAAGCTAGAATGCCCTCAGTGCCCCCAAAAGCAATCCTTCCCTCAGCTATCAAAGGAGAATAAGTGGAGAAGCTGGACTTTTACCTCTGCCTGTCAGAGAAGTGGGTACCTCTACCTATCCTTCCCCTGCCAGAATGTTGTCAAGAGAGACACTGAAGACAGGAAATCTAAATAAGATCATATTTTAAATATGTAAATATCCAGGTTTTAAGCAATCATTTCTGTCATTCCCAGAACCTGCAAGATCTCAAACTAAATATACAAAAAGACTGTGGATGTCAATACTAAGATAAGAGAGAAGCTAAAGTTATCTGAAGCAAAATGTAAAACAGTCGTAATAAAATTGATGAAGTGAGTAATTATGAACAGATTTGAAACAATTGCAAAACTAGCCCCAGTAAAAAGAAAACATGAAGGTGAAACAAGTGGAAATTTTGAAACCGAAACATACAATAATCAAAATTTTAAAAACTCCAGGAATGGATTCAACAGTAGAATAGAGGAAACAGGGCAAAAAATCAGTCAACTTGAAAATGGAATAATAGAAATTATCCAACTTGAATGACATAGAAAAATAGACTAAATAAATGAATGAACAGACCATCAGGGTACTGTGGGAATCCAACAAAATACCTCACATTCAGGCCGTAAAATTCCATGCCTTGGTATTTCATTCCATTTTGGATTTTTTTGTACTCTTACACCAAAAGCATATTGAATTAGATTAGCCAAAGTCTCAAAACTCCTGTGAACTATTTTGAAACACCCTTTTTCTAAACCTAAAAGCTTGGCATATTAAAAATTGTTACTTTAGGTTTTCACTTTGCCAAAACACACATTTCTGTATTCTGATGCAAGAACTTCCCCTGAGCCCAACAAATCTATCTTGGTGAAATTATTTACTTTTTTCAGTGCAACAGATATTTATTAAGTACCCACAAAGGGTCAGGTTCTGATCCACTCTCTTTTCACATGTTGTTCTTCTTTCCTAGCATGGCCTTTCCTGGTCCACCTGGTAAACTCCTATTCTTCCTTCAGATTCAGTCCAAATACAGTCTTCAGTAACGTGCGTTCCTTCAGCTTGACATATATTTGTGTGATACTCAACACATCAAGCACTGATTTTTTCCCTTGCGACTAAACTGTATATCTGTGGAAGTCAGGACAGTGTCTTTTCATCCTTATTACTCCAATTGCATTGAAATCTCCTTTATCACGAAATGTGTTCGGTAGTTTCCTCTTGCATAAATAAATGAATTGATGTATTCAGCTATGCTTCTGATATTTTTAAATACCTACTTCCTACTAGGCACAGTAATGGACCCAGGTATACATGGTGAATGAATGATGTTACTCCTCGTACTAAAGATTGCAAACTTTAGCAGAGATGATATACCATTGGAATAAAGAATTAATCGTAATAAAAAAGTTGTTGTAAGATTTTAAGAATAAGAATGATCTTTTTCTTATTCTAATGTATATCAAAACTTAAGGTATCCTTTAGAAATATGCCAGGTTTTAAGTAATAAAGAACAGTGCCTTAAACACATAAGAATTCAGTTTTCTCTTAAGAATTACAAAGAGAGGAAGTTCAGAGCTGCTGCATGTGTTCAAGTAATTTCACAAGTATCACTGTCCTTCAATCTTCTTCTGTTGTTTCCAACATGTGACTTTCATCTTCATGTCACATGATCACTGCTACATATTTCACCTTATATTTGTTATACAACCAAGAAAGTAAAATCAAAGTGAGGGAGCATAAAAGGCAAGAAACTGAAGAGAAATGTCCTTACAATATTTTCTAGCACAGCTACTCATTGTATTTCAATGGCTAGAATGGGGTCACAAGTCAACCTTAAGATGTAAATATGTCTGAAAATATATTTAGGCTTAATCTGCAATAACAGAGGAAGAAAATGAAAGAAAAAAGGATAATAAATGACTTTTGGGCAAATATTCCACTTTTTAAAAATTTAATTGGCTATCATAGTTGAAAATGGTAGTGACTAATGGGCAAAAAAAATGATGAATATATTAAAATCAAAATAGATAGCTATTTTGTCTCTGATAATTATTTTGAAAGGTACTTGAAAGGTATGATTCAAAAAATATATTTTTAAGATATGGCCTTAAAACCACCAGAAAATTTTATTTCAATTATTTTAAACAAATAAGAAAAAAAGTTTCTAAATTATTTATGCTATAATATGAAAATTCATAAAGATGAAGATTTTTGTAATGAAATATTATAATTTTATAAAGTTCTGAACCTTTTTTCCCAGTGCTCTTTCTCTCTATAATACAGTCCACTGAAAATGAACAGCCTTTGGTAGCACTATCTTTAAACCCTCAACGTTGCAAAACTCTCAATATTCCCACAGAATTCTCACTTACTGGACTTGGTTCTTTACTGAGAGAATGAGGCAGAGTAAGTCTATATATAAATATTGGGAAGGATACTTTTTTCATTTTGGGTAAAGTAGAATTGAATAGATTTTTTTGTTTGTTTGTTTCATCCAAAGCAGATGACTTTGGACACCATTGGTGAAAAATAAGGTAAAATTCTTGAATTTCAAATTTTCATAGATGGGTTTTAAGAGCACCACAGTAGGTGTTATTTATAATAATCAACACCTTTCTAGGATGTGATATCCTAGAAGGTAACTTTCTTGGAAACTTCATTGAAAGGTAACCTCATAACCATTGGGTTTGAAATTCAAAATTTGAAACTGGGGCCAAATCCTTTCTGATATGACTTCCCTTTCTCACTGTTTCTCAATTTTCTATACCAATATATTGCAACTCAAAGAAACTACTTAAAATTTCTCATTTATAGAATGAGTACTTGGAACAGTTCCATGTTATAGTAGACTTATGTTAAACTTGTTTCAACAGGTCATACTTTTAATGCGAATTTAATACTGGATGCATTAAGCTACATGTTTTCTTCTTCAAAAGAATGTTTCATTTTAGGATTTTGGAATCATACTGGGATGACATTTTTTTTTAAATAGTTACTTTCCATTTTTATGTAATTTTTTTTACATAGGATATTAAACTAATTTTATACACACTAGTCAAATCTTCACCATTTTAAAAACTACTTAATTACATGTGTTTTTTCATACCTCTGTTTGATTTTATCCCCAGGTAGAATTTCCTATTCAAAAATGGATCTAACTTGATAACATACCTTTCTCATAGTGAATAGCTAATATACATTGTTAGCACATTCATTTTGATTATTCTTTAATTATTAAAGCTATGTTTCCCGTTTTTTAGTTATTAATTGATTAGTATGATAACGAAACAGTTGGAGAAGTGTATTTTTTTCCCAGAAGAAGAGAATATGTCTTGAGAAGATGACTATTTCTTACGACCATAGATTTATTTATGTTCTTGAAATAATGCTTACCACAATACTAGGAATGTGGCAATTAATGATAGTTATTGAACTAAAATTCCATGTCCTTTCATGTAATAAAACCAACATATTAAATAAATAAATAAAAATGACTTATTAAGGTTTATATACTTTTCCTTTAAAATGTTATATTTCCATTTTTTAAATAAAGACTTTGAAAATACATTTAGATATTCTTAAACATAGATTTGATATTATCCTTTTGGTGGAAGAATGTGATCTTGCAAAGACTTTTAAATGACCCTCCAGGGGCTTGTCCATTACTCACAAATTTTAAGTTGCACTTTGTCTGTGTGGTCAGTGAGACTGAAACTTATGCAAATTAAAGCAAATATTTAATCATATTATGATTTATTTTAGCAATAAATCATCCTTGCCAGTTATTTATACATGTTGAAGGTCAGTGCAACAAATCACCTTTGCTTCTACTCTGTGTCAGACACTTTGCCTCAGAAATAAGAAAGGAGAGATCATTATAAATCTGACTCTAGACTCTATGATAGTGCTTGTCACATTAATTAATGTAATTCAGGTCCCTGCATCACATCTTTAAGCACATGTATTCAGTCATAGAGGCATATATCAGAAAAAGGTGCTATTGTTGTCCTTTTTTATTTTTTAATTTATTTATTTGTAATTTTTATTTATTTATTTTTTGCGAGCAACAAGGCTGTTTATTTCACCTGGGTGCAGGTGGGCTGAGTCTGAAAAGAGAGTCAGCAAAGGGAGATGGGGTGAGGCCGTTTTATAGGATTTGGGTAGGTAGTGGAAAATGATAGTCAAAGGGGGTTGTTCTCTGGTGGGCAGGGGTGGGGGTCACAAGGTGCTCGGTGGGGGAGCTTCTGAGCCAGGAGAAGGAATTTCACAAGGTAATGTCAACAGTTAAGGCAGAAACCAGCCATTTTCACTTCTATTGTGATTCTTCAGTTACTTCAGGCCATCTGGATGTATACCTGCAGGTCATAGGGGATATGATGGCTTAGCTTGGGCTCAGACGCCTGACATTCCTGTCTTCTTACATTAACAAGAAAAATAACATAAAATAGTGTTGAACTGTCGGGGCAGTGAAAATATTGGTGGGGTGGTATGGAGAGATAATGGGCGATGTTTCTCAGGGCTGCTTCCAGCAGGATTGGGGCAGTGTGGGAACCTAGAGTGAGAGAGATTAAGCTGAAGGAAGATTTTGTGGTAAGGGGCAATATTGTGGGGTTGTTAGAAGAAACATTGGTCTTATAGAATGATTGGTGATGGCCTGGATATGGTTTTATATGAATTGAGAAACTAAACGGAAAACACATGGTCCAAATAAAGAAAAATAGGTACTAAAGGACTAAGAATTGGGAGGATGCAGGACATCCAATCAGAGAGTGTTCAAGGGAGTTCAGCGTAATTATTTGCTTCGTTGGTGAGTTTTGGGGCTCTGTCCTTGACAGAGTCCTCCTTTTTAAGTTGGAGGCTGAGCTTGGTGAGGTGTGTTTTTAAAAGACCATTTGTCCATCCTACCTTTCCTGAAGATTGAGGATGGTAAAGGGTATGAAGTTTCCACTGAATACCAAGAGCCTGAGAAACTGCTTGGGTGATTTGACTAGTAAAGGCCGGTCCGTTATTGGACTGGGGGTTACGAATTAGCACAGAGATACTTTCAGCCCCTGCTGAAGGAATTATTTATTCTTTACTAAATGACATAGGCCATGTAATGACAAAGAGAACAGAAACTGGGAACTTCCTAGTTCACAATTCAGTAACACAGGGTTTCTGGGTGAAATAAAAATGTATTTGTTCTTTAATTAGGGCAGTTAATTAGCATGGTAATAAGACAAAATACAATCTGCTCTCCTCCCACCTGCTTCCCACAAGCTTCATTTCCGATTATATCTTGCTCATGAATATGGTCTTTGCATGCAATATAATTTTACGTGTGTTTTCCCTCACCTGGATATGCATTCCTTGCCCGAGCTGTTCTTTAACTAGCATTTTCTATTTCTTCAGTAACATCTAGCCTCTGAAGTCTTTTGGTTGCTTATCTGGCTTCACAAATATCTAAATTTCTTGAGGGGAAGATTGTGTCTCATTTAGTTTATTGACATCAAGCACAAGTCCAGGTAATTGTATAATGTAATAAATGTTAAAGAACTGGATGAATTTATACCATTGGTTTTCAAAAATAATAAGTTATGGTGTTTCCTTCTAGACAGCTAAAGAGAGCATATTCTGTTTTCTGTAGGTCTTTGGATTAAGGGAAATTCCAACATCTTCTTGTTTCGTGACTCTATTAAAATGTGCTCATAACTATGTCTGCAAGAGATTGTAATTATATCAAATTATGATGCAGCACCATAAAATTCTACATATTTAATTCGGAAATGAAATTTATTGGAATTTCTAATTTATTATACCAGTAAACGCTCTTCCTTAGATTTTATGCAACATAAAAATTGTCTCAGAACTTAAAGAAATTAAAGGTAATCCAGTAATAAGTAAGAAAGGGTCATCTAGAAAATGAATACGGTACCTACCTAATACTGTATGTCTATTTGTGAAAAACCATGGTACATGCTCAAATTTTCTGTATTTTGTTTCTGTAGACAAAAATACTCTAAAAAACAGCGATTTTTCAAAATTTAATGTGCATACAAATCACCTGTAAATCTGGTTAAAACGTAAATTAGTTAGTTTAGGGTGGTGCCTGAGTATCTGTCTGCCTTTCCAACAAGCTCACCAGGTTCATCAAATATACATTCGAGTGTGAGACACACTGACTTGAAAAGATATTTGCATTCATGTCTAGCAACTTAAAAAAAATAAAAGTGAAATATTGAGTAGAATCGCTCCTTCACACTTACCCAGTATCTATTTTGATCAAGAGATGTGACAAATTGAGGGATAAGGAGACCGTTTGGAATTAACTTGAACTTCAATAATATGCTTTTGAAGCCACATGACAAGTGTAGATTCAGTGTCCTGGAAAATGATAAAGATTCTCTCCTTGACCAAACTTTAGTAGGGCTCTTCAGAGCCCAGCCAGGTCCCATCTTAGGGCATGTCCCCCTAGAGTCCAACTGTAGAAAACTCCTGCTAAGTCAGTTTACCCAGAATCCCCCTCCCTTGAAATCTGATCAATATCCTCATCCTCTCAACCTGACCTACCTTCAACAAAAATCCTATTAGGTGAGTTGAATCAGAATCTCCCCAGACTCCTGATGTTTCCTCTTAGTAATTTTCCATCCACTCCTTCCCCATGGCCCAGCCTGTAGCTGTAAAATCCAACTTTATCTTATTGTATTTAGAGTTGAGCTGAATCTATGCCCCATACTGCAAAACCCCTCACAGTAGTCCCAAATAAAGAGTGCCTTACCTTTTGAAGAAGTGCCATGAATAATATTTTTATTTAACAGAAAAAAGTCCCCCTGAAGCAAGAAAGTATGGAGCTATTTAGTCGGATAGATAGAGCAATATAAGTCTGTGCAGAGAAGGGGCAACTGGTTCCAGGTGGAACAACTAGTTTCAACCTGTTATAACTAGAAAATGCTTATAAACTGTCCTAGTGAAGTGTGTACACTTGGAGACTAGAGAGCCAAATGTCCAAAAATAAATAATTACAAAATAAAATTGCTAAATATTTTTGCTATCACCTTCAGTCAAGTGAATAGCAATTGAGAAACCTTCAGTCTACCACCCTGGCTAAACGGGAGAAGAGAGTCATAAGCCTGAAATGGTTAATAAACCTACCCAAAAGAGACCTGATCCCCTATTAGTGAGGCAAACTGGACATTTGAATAACAGATTAAAAATTGTGCATATCTCTGTAATTTTAGTCCAATCATATTAGCAAGTAAACATTGTAACATATAATGTAAAACATAAAGTTACATTATAATCCTGAGAGTTTGCGACATATTCTGAATGTTAAAACGTCTTACGTATTTTGTGTAGTTTACTTTTTAATATCTTAACTCTAATGTCAACTCTTTGTGGATGACAGCTATAACAATCAAATTTAAGCATAGTAAATGTTGTCATTTAAAATTTTAATGGTATAAATAATTATTATAAAATACGTTGATTTCTCATTGTCAGTGAAAATTACAATGCAATACACAGCAAGCTTTTAACTGAGTGAAAATGGTTTTTATAGTGTCAGTTTATGGCATTGCATAAATAATTGTCTAAGCAACCAATTATATGTTTATTAGGGAAACATATGGCAAAACAACTGAAAGGTTAGTGTAAAATGTTTATATTGTTTTCTTTTTGAACATTTGTGTTACATTTAAATGCTGGTATTTCCAAGTTTATATTTATTAATATAATGAGCTCCAATTGGGAATATTTTGACATTCAAATACAACTAGAAAGTATTATATTGACTACAAAATCCAAAATGTGACACAGTTGTAAATTTTTTTATGAACACATGCATCATTATACTCTACAATAATTTTTTTCTTGCAAAGTACAAGGGCACATTGAAATCCTATGAATCACAGGAAACATGCAAATGGCCACAGGGTAAAACCAAAAATTACAAAATATCCCTGATAAGTCCAATGGACCTTGAAAGAGGAGGAGGGAGGCATCTGATAGCCAATTAATGGCACTTTAGACTTCAAGAAATATCCTAAAACTCCAAGGTCTGAGGAGCAACAGGGTTCTCAGAGCCACAGTGGTATCTCAAGATATCATTTCGTCAATTAGACAAAGTGTCTACTGCTAATTACTGCCAACGTTTTATTGCTTTCATCTTCAGGTATTCTTAAGCTCAGCTGGCCCATTTGGTAATGCAAAGCCCTCTAAGCATTGACTTTGTCCTCCATCCAACCTTAGCTGCTATACAGTATAAAGGCAACCTTCACCTTTTTGACAAATGTATTTACAGATTATGTTTGAAATTTAAAATAACTCAGTATATAGAGCAGTGTGCATGTGTGCATGCATTAATTTTATCCTATACCTGAGGGATTTTATGTTACATTTGTAGGACCCTAATTAAGAATACACTATTTGGAGGTAGATAATTAGCATTTGAAGGTCCTTGATTGGGGATTCATACTTCAGAAATCTTATACAAACTCTTTATACATCATTAAGTAAATATGCAACACAAGGCTCATACTTAACATTATGAATATTAAAATGTTTTATTTGGGAAGAATAAGGGATGTTCAGGATATATGGTTGTCTAAAAAGAGTGTATAGTACATTCACACATCATACCCACAATTTTTCTCGCCCTCTTCACGTGAAACAAGTAGAAACATGGCTGGTCCTTCTATGAAGTTATACTTTTATCTGCTTTAGAGTAAACTGAGAATTTCAAAGTTCTTGTAAAAGTGCTTCAAATAGACCGGGTGCAGTGGTTCACGCCTGTAATCCCAGCACTTTGGGAAGCCGAGGTGGGCGGATCACGAGGTCAGGAGATTGAGACCATCCTGGCTAACACAGTGAAACTCTGTCTCTACTAAAAATACAAAAAAATTAGCTGGGTGTGGTGGTGGGCGCCTGTAGTCCCAGCTACTTGGGAGACTGAGGCAGGAGAATGGTGTGAACCTGGGAGGCAGAACTTGCAGTGAGCCAAGATCGCGCCACTGCACTCCAGCCTGGGTGTCAGAGTGAGACTCTGTCTCAAAAAAAAAAAAAAAAAAAAAAAGATGCTTCAAATAAACACCACCACTATAAATTACATTATGTGGTTTTTTATATACTTGGTGATAAATGTTTGTATGTTTATCAAAATCCATTCTGAGGTCTACTTTCACTGTAACATGTTCCACCATGGCAGGTTAGAAATAAATTTTATACAGATACCATCTGTCTCTATTTACTAAAAGAACCTGACAATTGTTCACTGCAAATATTTGCTTAGGTTAATACACCGCAACTCCTCTGATTGTCAATACCATATTAAACTTATACATAAACACATTCATACATGTTAACACTTAAAGTAATAACAGGCCACACTAAAAATGGATATTTAAAGGCAAGCAATATAAATTAGTGTTATTTACAGAAATTCTGAGCCTTAAAACGAGAAGCTTCAAATACAATAAGCACACAAATCGAAATTTCATTTTACAAAAACAACACATTGTTCAAATGATTATAATTGTAAGTAGTACATTAATATGTATATACCTAATTAACGTACAATATTGATTATAAACCACTTGATAGTCACAAAACTTTTAAATGAATTTGTACTTCAATAATTACATAGAATAATTTATGTATCATTCTTTTTATCTTAGTATCATAAACTCAGAACACATGCACTATCATTGTAACATGTTTCACGACGGCAGGTTAGAAAGAAATTTTATACAGCCACCATCTGTCTCTATTTACTAAAAGAACCTGACAACTAAAGAAATGGGTGTCCTTGGCCATGTTCTGCTACAGACACTCCTACACCAAATCCTCTGGCCTCCACATCTGGCATGCTGATTACAGAAGATGTTTTCATCCTGTTGATGATGTTTCACCCTGTTGCTGCCTACTTAATGTCTAGTCTCTTCTATTTCCTTATCAGCAAGGTTTCCATTTTGTCTAGGGTAACACTGTGCCCAGGTGATAAACTGCATTTCTCAGCCTCCTTTGCAGTTCAGTCTAGTCATGAGACAGAGTTATTGCAAATGAATATCTGCTAGGGATTTCTGGGAAATTTTGTTTTCTTGATGTAAGTATCACCTCTTTGTCTTCATTGCTTATTTACTCCTGTAACTATTCTGGCATGGATTGCAAATATGAAGCCACAGATAGAGCATGACCATACAACCATATGTTATTAAAACAAGTAAAAGACTTCTACTTAAGATGGTCAGGCAGAAACATAGAAGGAGACTGGGATGTTGCTGATACTATAGAGCCTCAGCTGAAACTCCAGACTGCTTGCCTTTGAATATTTCTTTATGTGAGGGGTCACTGGTAATAATTCTATTACTTGTAGCCAAGGAAAATCTCAAACTGCTCTAAAAGTCATGATAACTTATTTTCATCCTACGTGTCAAAAACAAGACCAATATTAAATCATAATTCACTAGAAGACATTTCCAATAAAATGTAATTTTACATACATTTATTTTAATTTTTATAAGGAAAATACAAGCATCCATTAACTCGCAGACCAAATTCCAAAGGAAGCAATTTTAAAAATTTACCTATGATAATCCGAAATTCACATTTTGGGGGGGCAAAAAATAAACCAGTCATAGAGAATTAGTCTCAGTCTCTCTCTATATATATTTGTTTTGTTTTGTTTTGAGACAGAGTCTCGCTCTGTCACCCAGGCTGGAGTGCAGTGGCTGGATCTCGGCTCACTGCAATCTCCGCCTCCCGGGTTCACACCATTCTCCTGCCTCAGCCTCCCGAGTAGCTGGAACTACAGGTGCCTGCCACCTCGCCTGGCTAGTTTTTTGTATTTTTTTAGTAGAGACGGGGTTTCACCGTGTTAGCCAGGATGGTCTCGATCTCCTGACCTCGTGATCCGCCCGTCTCGGCCTCCCAAAGTGCTGGGATTACAGGCTTGAGCCACCGCACCTGGCCTCAGTCTATATTTTGAACATCTGTATTTATTTTGTATGGATAATCTAACTTTGAATAATATTGAGGATAATAATAATTGTTGATGATGATAAATGAAATCAGAATTCTACTTTTGAACATTTATGTAGCATACCTTGTACTTTTACATACCCATTATATTTATACTTATAATAACTTAAGTGAAATATTTATTTTCATAATTTTAAAATAAAAAATAATTGAGGCTAAGAGAAGTCAATGACTTGCTAATTAAATTATGGCTGCTATGTTGAGAAGTCAAATTTCATACATTCCCTCGTTATTCTGAATTGATTTCAATTCTGAAGTTAGACTATTCTTTTATTTACCTTTATTACGGTTCTAGGAAGAGTTTGGAAGAAAAGTTCATGTGAGTCAGTAAAAATGGAGTTAAAACAAGAGTGAAAAACATGAAAATTATAAATAGAGTTAACACTCTGAGGGAATTGGTGAGTTGAACGGGCAAGAAGCAATCCACTCGTAGCTTAGGCCTCTGGAATCCTGGCAGGACGAGACCCTTGACCACTGCTGCTTAGAGAAGTGGTAAGATAAGTGGTATTTATTTGTTTATTTATTTATTTACTTATTATTTTTTTAAGATAGATTTTTTTTAATGACCCCAGCGTATTTCTTTAGATATAGGAGTTTTGAACTCAAATACATAGGAGAAAATAAATTAAGATTGTGCTATCCTGCAACTTATTACCAGTGACATATTGCAAAGTGAAACAGCCTGGAAAAGAGGATGGGAGAAAAGGGAAGCGAGGGAAGGAAGACAAAGAAAAAGAATTAAGTTGAACAAGTGGAATTATTTTTCTTTTTTTAATTCTTGGGAACTATGAGGTCCTTGCAACCACAGCTCGTTTCTGCAGATTATTTTCCAAACATGTCCAAAATTGAACCAAAACAGAGACTCCCTTAACAACCTGAAAAGGTGCAACATTAAAAGCTATGATTATCCAGTAGCAAGTGTTCCAGCCTTCAGTTGCCAGCTGCTTCCACCTCCTATGCCCAAGTTAGCAGGATGAAAGCATCTTCCGTGTGATCAGCATGCGTGGAGATGTCGGGGCCAGAGAGTTTGGTGCAGGAGTGTCCATGGGCAAGAACACTCATTTCCCTAGGCTTGGCTTGTTCCCATAGCAGACTTTAGGCCTAGCAGAATTGTCTTACCTGAATTCTGCAGGGCAGTCTTGCCCATTGGACTGGGCAGTCTGACTTAAGCACTACTTGGACTATTGTCCTCTCCTGGGACCCCATCTTGTCTGCACCTGTTTGCAGGACAACCTCAGGTGCCCTGGGACCCCACATCATAGCTCCTGTGCAAGTGGACCTTGCCTGCATGGTGGAGAAATCTGGAGGTTAACCCCCATGGTCATGCACCAGCCCATCCACTTCCTGCCCATATTGCAGCTTCCCACAGGCCCACAGCAACCAACCACATAGCTTTACTAGCATGTGTGTACATGGGCAGGTTTTGCCATCCTTGCCCTACCAGTGCATATGTGTTTATGCACCTTGCTCTGCTACTGCTGAGGCAAAGTTCACTCGGACCCTATACCCTGACTAACCTGCAATGTAGTTATAGCCTTGGAAGACACACAGCCAGCCAGCCAGCCCAGCCCCACCAGTGACCCACCCTTGCACCAACTCTGCTGGAAGAGTGAAACTAGGCAGTGAGAATAACAAATCCTCCCACACCCTGAGCAACCACCCCTGCCTGTGGCACACAGAAAGCATACACAGTCCTGTTGCTACCAGTTTCCTGACCTCATGATAACACCACCACCAGCAGGACAGCACACAGTCACTAGCAGGGATTCCTTGTCCCACCCACCATGATGCCTCTGCCACTGTGGTGAATGCTCACATAGAGGCAGGCATCCTGGCACCCACTAGCACCCTGCCACAACCTATGAGCCTGCACTCCACTGCACTGCCACTGCCACTGCTGCTAGCAAGTGAGAATGAGGACAGATCCCACTGCCACCACACTGTGAAATGCTCTGGCTGATACCACCCTCAGAGTATAGTGACCAGTTGTCCAGGAGCAGCTTGGCCCCACCACTGAAGAGGATTCTTACCCTTGAGTAATCAGAAAACAAAGTAGGGGCTAATTCAAGACACCCAGAGTTAGAGCACATAGTCCAGAAGTTGGGAGCTGAGCGCTGACGCCTAAAATATTCCAAAAACAAAACCAGTAAGCTGAACCCACCTTATACCACAATCAAACCCTTAAGGTAATTAAATAAGATAAAAGGGAAACAAACAAACAAACGAACAAAAACAAAGGTCAGCAACTGCAAAGACTGAAGAATCATCAGCCCACAAAGATGAAAAAGAACCAGCACAAGAGCTCTCTGACAACTCAAAAAACCCCGATGCGTTTTTTCCTCCAAATAACCAAACTACCTCCCCAGAAAGTGTTCTGAGTCAGGCTGAGATGGCTGAAATGACAGAAATAGAATGCAGAATATAAGTAGAAATGATGATCACTGAGATGGAAAGTATGTTGAAACCTAATCCGAGGAGGCTAATCATACTAAAACAACAAAAGAGCTGACAGACAAAATAGCCAGTATAGAAAAACAATGTAACCCATCTGATAGAGCTGAAAAGCCCACTACAAGAATTTTATAATGCCATCACAAGTATTCACAGCAGAATAAGCCAAGCTGAGGAAAGAATCTCAGAGCCAGAAGGCTGGCTCACTGAAATAAGACAGGCAGACAAGAATAGAGATCAAAGAATGAAAAGGAATGAACAAACCCTCTGAGAAATACATTAAGAATTATATTAAGAGAAGAAATTTAGACTCATTGGTGTACCTGAAAGAGACAGGGAGAGTGTATGCAACTTGGAAAACATATTTTGGGATATCATTCATGAGAGCTTCCCCAATCTAACTAAAGAGGCCAACATTAAAATTCAGTAAATACCAAAAACCCCACAAAGATACTTCACAAGATGATAATTGCCAAGACACATCCTCATCAGATTCTCCAAGGTTGAAATGAAAGAAAAAAAGTGCTAAAAGCAGCTCAAGGAAAAGGTCAGGTCACCTACAAAGAGAAGCCCATCAGACTAAGAGTGAACCTCTCAGCAAAAACTCTACAAGCCAACAGAAACTGGGGGCCAATATTTAACATTCTTAAAGAAAATAAATTCCAACCCAGAATTTTATAATCAGCAAAGTACACTTCATAAGCAAAGGAGAAATAAGATCCTTTCCAGACAAGCAATAGCTAAGGGAATTCTTTACCACCAGACATGCCTTACAAGAGCTCCTGAAAGAAGCACTAAATATGGAAAGGAAAGACTTTTACCAGCCAGACAAAAACTCACTTAAGTACACAGACCAGCGACACTATGAAACAACCACACAAACAAGTCTGCATAATAACCATATAATATCATAACAAGATTAAATGCATGCATATCCATATGAACCTTTAATGTAAATGGCCTAAATGTCCCCGTTAAAAGACATAGAGTAGAAAACAGCATAAAGAACCAGGGACCATTTGTATGCTGTCTTCAAGAGACTCAGAGACTCATCTCACATGCAATAACAATAGGCTCAAAATAAAAGAACAAAAGTTACCAAGCAAGTAGAAAACAGAAAAAAGGCAAGAGTTGCAATCCAAATTTTAGACAAAACAGACCTTAAACCAACAAAGAGTTTTTAAAAAAGCAAAGAAGGACACCACATAATGATAAAGGATTCAATTCAAGAACAACATGAAAATATCCTAAATATATATCCACCCAACAAAGGAGCACCTACATTCATAAAGCAAGTTCTTACAGACCTTTAAAGAGACTCAGACTCCCATGGAACAATAGTGGGAGACTTCAAAACCCCATGGACAGTATTAAATCATCAAGGCAGAAAATGGACAAAGCATTCAGGAACTAAACTGACTATTGGACCAAATGGACCTGAAGTCCTGTCTTTGTTGAAGTCTGCTTTTTAATCTTTGTTGGTTTAAAGCCTATTTTGTCTAAAATTTGGATTGCAACCCTTCCTGTTTTCTGTTTTCTATGTTCTTGGTAGATTTGTCTTCATTCCTTTATTTTGAGTCTATAATTCTTATTGCATGTGAGATGAGTCTCTTAAAAACAGTGTATTAGTCTGTTCTCTTGCTGCTAATACAGACCTGACTGAGACTCTGTAATTCATAAAGGAAGGAGGCTTAATTGACTCACAGTTCTGCAGGACTGGGGAGGCCTCAAGAAACTTACAATCATGGCAGAAGGGGAAGCAAACACATCCTTCTTAACATGAAGGCACAGAGAAAAGTGCAGAACAAACTGAGGAAAAGCCCCTTGTAAAACCATAAGATCTCATGAGACTCATTTATGATCATGAGAACAGGATGGGGGAAACTGTCCGCATGATTCAATTATCTCCACCTGATTCCTCCCACAACACATGGGGATTATGGAAACTATGATTCAAGATGAAATTTGGGTGGGAACACAGCCAAACCCTATCAGACAACATGCCAATGAATTGCTTGCCACTCTATGTCTTCTAATTAGGACATTTAGGGCATTTCTAGAGAACTCATCACCCAAAAATAACAGAATATTTTTCTTATTGCCAAATGGCACATACTCTAGAATTGATCACATAATAAAACACAAAACACTCCTCAGGAAAGGCAAAATAACGAAAATAATAAGGACCACTCTCTTGGACCACATTGCAATCAAATTAGAAATCAAGACTAAAAGTTCACTCAAAATTATACAATTACATGATGTCACTCTCTTCTAGTTCCTTTCTTACTTTTTTGGCTACTGTGGGGATAGTAAAAAACAAACTGTTCTTTTGCTATTTCCTGAAAAATCAGTGTTTACCATAAGTAACCCTGCTGTTGATCCTATATCCAAAACATCTCTCATATGTTTTTCTTTCCTTCAAATGAATTGTTTTCTACTACTATGAGGTTACATCTAATACTCATAACATCATGCATGATTATATTCATTTATTTTTGATATCCATTTCCCACAAAAACATAAACATTGTTTTTTACAACAACTAAATTATATTGTATATTTATAGGTAAAACAATAAAAGCTGTGCTCAAAAAAATGTAACCTGGAATCGTTCTTTATTGTCTGGCTCTGAGAAATATTTTCTAGTACCATTTTCAGAAGTTTTTCCCTGGAAAATGTCGTTCCAGCTATGCAAAAATGGCTTGCAATTATGAAAATGTGATATGCTCTAGCACATGTGACTTGTAACATATGCTGTTCTTTTCCTGTACTGCCCTTCTTCTGCTCCACCAATCAGGCTAATTTCTATTCTTTCTTCAGTGGTCAGCTCAAAAATTACTTTTCCCAGTAAACGTTATTCTAAAATAGTGTTAAGCCCTTCTTCACAGTTCTATAGAGTTTGGTATCTACTTGCATTATATCAATTAGTCATACCAAATTGTAGTTTTCTAGCAATTTTCACAATATTAATAAAAGCTATTATTTGAGTGCTTTCCATGCAAACATGTATTTTTCTTAGTAACCCTGTGAGATCGGGTATGTTGACATTCCTGTATTATAAATGAGCAAACTGAGGCTCAAAAATGGTTAAGCAACTCGCACAAAGTTTCATGTCTACTGAGTGACAAAGGCAGGACACTGTATTATGAATTTTATTCCATTTTCATATTCCTCTGTAAAAACCTCAGCAACCAGCATATTGAATTACTTATAGCAAGGAGCTAATGTGTGTTTACCAGATGTTGAATGAGATAGGAGAAATACAGTAATGGACATGGGAGCATGCAAATATCCAGTTAAGTACTTATTGGAGTTGCTCTATCATGTCTGCTTAATTACTGTTCACATGAGAGGCATCAACATTTAAAGGTTAACAGCTCATGTGCAAACTCACATATGGTAAATTCTCCATTTTTTTTTTCTTTTTACTCTCAGGTGGGAATGAATTTAGTTGACAGCCAGTTATTTAATTTACATGTGTAGCAGAAATGCTAAGGAAGAATTGAGCAGAAATGTAGAGAGGATCAATGAAATCATAAAATAACATTCCTTTCTTTCTATCCTGAAAGTCTCTAATGATTCCTCTGAACTCTCCAGTGGCATTATTTTCTAATCCTGGAACCCTTTGTCATTTTAATGCTTTGAGAAGACACATTAAGTACATAACCATAAATCACAGTGAGAAGGGTAGAGCAAGAACACTTTGTAGGCTCACTGGTCCCAGTGTCATTTTTTAATGAGAAGATGCTTCTGTGTGTTTAAATAATAAGAGAAAGAAGATTCTGAAGGAAACATGAGCAACTTTCATTTCAGTTGTTATTTTACATCAAAAATTATATGCATTATCTAAAAATATTTAAATTGATAAATTTAAATTTTAAAAAATTAAAACTTTATATTAACAGTTTATAATTCTTTTACATGTAAAGTTATTTTCCTTCAAATCCTCATCAAGCTTGTCT
Source organism: Papio anubis (assembly GCF_008728515.1). NCBI lineage: Eukaryota > Metazoa > Chordata > Mammalia > Primates > Cercopithecidae > Papio > Papio anubis. Next base: position 63,045,511 of record NC_044990.1, on the reverse strand, counting down.
TACATATACTATGTTCATTGATGACTTTACTCATTTTCTCCATTTGCTGAAAATGTTATTTTCTTACCATATCATACCCTACCTTTCCAGGGTTTCATGAAATAATAGTCTTAACTGAGCTCATTTGAATTTTTCTAAGGGTTACAAATCTTTTCTACATTATATAACACTTCATTCCTTATATTTACCTTGTTTTGTGAATTGTTTACTCACTTAATAGGCCTTCACTGTGCAACTATTACAAACCAAGCATTATGCTGGCATCAAAATATAAGGTGGTGAAAAAGACAAAACTGGGTGGTGGAGCTAAGGAATGTGGCAAACAGTGAGCTGGAAAACTGTTTAGAATCATAGACTGGGCTCTAATCAAGAAACATTCCCAAACACCCGTGAATCATCCCTTTGCAATTTCTACCCAGTAGGATCAGGATACTAAGGAAAAGTAACTGCTATGTGCCTTTCTAAATGGGATAATTAAATGTGATTATATTATCCCCATTCTACTACTTTTATGCTAAATGCATGGATTCAGAAATCACAGAAGGAGGTGAGAAGTAGATAATTTGACAATGTCATATATAGATCTCTGAGTTTAATGGAATCCTATTGTGGTCTAATGTGGGGACCACCAAAAAAAAATCATCAACTTTGACCTGATGTCATAAGTGAATGGGGCAATGCATCGTCTACCTAGAAAAATAATGAATCTATTTTTTGTGCTTACGTAAAAAAAAAAAAAGAAATATTTTGAACATGAGGATGGATTCTGTCAGATTCTGTTGGTATTGTCAACAGATTTGCTTTTCCTCTGTACCAGATATATCTTTGTGGAAGAATTACAATTTCTATTGGATTCGGATTGGTCATATGAATTGCTTTTTTGAATGAAAGGTGGGTTTGTAGTGCGTGTGTCACTTTTGAGCAAGAGCTGAAGAGTCTTCATGAGAGCCTGCTTTCTCTATTTTCCAATGTGTCACGGGTCTTGGTAATCAGAGACAAAGGCTGCTGTTTAGCTGGTGTACTGTAATAAAAAAGACTTGAAACCAAGCAAAAGTTGACAAGCAATAAACATTAAAATGTGTAAGAAATAAACTTTGGTTCTTGCAAGCTAATAATATTTTGCATTTTTTTTTCTATAAGTTAACCTAGTCTAAGCTGATAACGAAATCAAAACAGAACGCACATTGTATATAACATCATGAAACTTTAAACGAGGAAAGATTTTTAAAAATATATTTTTAATTTTTGTGGGTATTCAGTAGTTGTGTATATTTATGAGGTACATGAGATATTTTGATACAGTTATACCATACGTAATAATCACATTAGATTAAAATTATCAGGGCCACTAAAGAATCAGCTTGAAGGACTGATAGGTGAAAACATGGAAGTCTGAAGAGATAATCAAAAAAAAGCAAACACATCCATTTTCCCAAGAAGAATCTAGGGAGCTACAGAGGGGTTAAATACATACAAGCCCCCAGGGGCTTAATCCTAGGGGCTTAACTCCTAATCCTGAGGGCTTCTCTGTATTTAACACCTTAAATTGCTTGGGGCCAAGTGTTGTCATTTGGGATGCTTTACTACTAGGACTGATATTAGAGTTGTTAACGGTAGTGTGAATAATTAATTATGATGAGGTAGAAATTGTAATCAATTTTAAAAATATGGAAAATTGGGTAACATTTGAGGATGAGGAAGTGGGATTACTTGGTGAGGATTCTATAGGTGTGGCCGCATAATATAGCTATGAGAGTTGACTGGTGGTAGTTGCTGATTAATCTTTGTTAGTATTTTTATTGCAATAGAGATTACCCAGAGAAGTAGGGTTAAATGATTAAGAATAAGGTTAGGAGAGACGGAATAAGGTAAGAGAAAAAGTGGAGCATAATTAGACCTTTCTGGGCAGATACAGTGGTTGAGACTATGATCTGAAATTGGGCAGTGTTTTTGGTATTGTATTTTCTATTCAGATTAGATTTAGTAGAAGGGAGGCTATATTTTGGCTTGCAAGGAAGTTTGAATATGGTGTTGCACGGTGCATTGTGGTTGAGTAAAATCCTAACACATTGGAAAATTTAAATGTTTGTGATGGGTATTAAAGTTTGAGGTTATTAGTGATAAGGTTGAGTTATAGTGCTAGTGAGAAGCCTAGAATAGTCATGCCCAGAACTGTGGGCTTTGTATGGAGAGGCATAATTATTTGGGGAATTGATATTGGGGAGATATTGTTGGAGATTAAAATCTGGCAAAAATGCTACCAGTTGTTCAATGTTTAATTGAATTAATTAGGAGGGGATTATTTTTTGTTGATAACAACTAAAGTTGTGAAGCGAAGTTGTCCTAGCAGTGCGAAGAAGATAATTCGAGTACTGTAGACAGCTGTTAGGGAGATGGCAATGAGTGTGATTAAGAGGGCTCAGGCATTGGTATATGATGTGTTTGTGGCTTCAATAATAAGGTCTTTGGAGTAGAAGCCTTTCAGGAAGGGTATACCCCTGAGTCAGAGGCTGTCAATAATATGTGAGTAAGAGGTAAAGGGCAGGGCATTAAATAGCCTACCTATGTTTTGAATATCTTGCTCATGGTTGAGGTTATGAATAATAGACCAGGAGCATATAAATAATATAGCTTTGAAAAAGGCATGTGTACAAATATGAAGAAATGCTAGGTAAGGTTGGTTAATGCCAGTTGTAACTATTATGAGTCCTAGTTGACTCGAGGTGAAAAATGCCACAATTTTTTAAGTGCCATTTTGTGTTAGAGCACAGATTGCTGTAAATAGTGTAGTAATAGCTCCTACGCATAATGTGAGCATTTGAATAGGTATGTTATTCTCCGTTAGGGAATAACATTGGATCAGTGGGAAAATGCCTGCTACAACTATTGTGCTAGAGTGGAGTAGGGCTGAGATAGGTTTTGGGGCTTTTATAGCTGACAGGAGTTAGGGGTGGAGAGCAAATTGAGCTGATCTGCTAACTGCTGCTACTAGAAAACCAATTAGTGGGAGAGTACTGGGGCTAGGTTTGAGGGTAAATATTTGCTGAAATTATCATATATTGGACAAGAGAAATCGTGCTATTGCTAGGATAAAGCCGATGTCTCTGATGCAATCATGTCAGACTGCTTGAACGGTTGCTGTGTTGGTGTCTGTCCTGTCATACCATCAGCCAATTAGCAGGAAGGACCTAATACCTGTTAGGTTTTGACAGGAAGGTAAAGGTTAAACAAAGACAGAAAGAGAGTAGGCAGCTCTACAGCAACACAGGTTTATTGCCAGCACTACCTGCGGAGGTGGGGGACCAGCTTAATGCCAGAGCCCACTGCTGCTTACAGGCTGGGGCAATTTATAGGTGCAGGGTTGATGCTCTTTGCAGTATGGCTTGCTGTCTGGGAGGATGTTGATAAGGATGTTCCTTCAGTGGTACCTTTGTCTGGCAGGGTATGATAAGGATGTTCCTGTGCCTTGTGGTCAAGTGGTTAGGCAGGATGGTTCTCATGGCCCGAACCCCCGTGGAATGTTTCACTCTGATCAGGGTCTGCAAAGTAGTGCTTACAAAATGGTGCAGTTTGGACTAACAATACCTACCCCTTTCCATTTGATAAAGAGTTGAAATAACTTGTTGGCAGTGACTAGAATTAGTATAGTAATGAGAAAAATGAGTAGATATTGAAGAATTGATTTATGTTGGGACTGAGTATATATATATATATAATATCGAGAATGCTATAACATATCATGCGACAAATAGTGCTATTATTGGAATGAATATTGTAGAGAAGTAATCTAGTTTAAAGCTGAGTGAAATCTTTAGGGTTTGCACTGTCATTCAATGTCAGTTTGAAACAATAGTTTCTTGTCCTGCATAGATGAATCTGGTGGTGGGGATGAGGCCTATAATAAAGGTACATGCAATGGATGATTTTACATCATTGGGGTACAAACTGTCCTTATAAATGCTAATTGAGGTAATAATAATTGGAAAAGTTAGTAGAACTAGTGAGTCGGCATAAAGAAAGAATATGTATTTATTACTTTTATTTGGAGTTGCACAAATGTTTTGGGTTCCTAAGACCAACAGATAAGTCTTATCCTCTAAAAATTAAGAAAGCCTTATTGTTAAATACAGAGGCATGAATTAGCAGTCCTTGCATACTTTGTTGGTAGTTAAGAAGTTATAGACTTCTGTTATTAGATCCATAATCTAATGTTTTAATTAAACTACAGCTACATTATATAAACCCCCAAATTACCCCAACATTGCAGCTACATTATATAAGCACCAAAATTATAGCTTGGGGTTTAGTGATAATAGGAGAAGGGTTAGAAAATGTTTACATATTAGGGTATTTTCTCATGTGAAGGATGATTTAATATTATAAGTGTGATACGTGAATACTCTTCATTGTGTAATAATCAATATATACAGAGAATAAAGGCCTGTAATAGATTACATTCTACAAACATAATGGCAAGGTTAGATCAAGAGAATGAGGCTATGGTTATGAAAATTTTTCCTACTAGATTAATGATGGGGGTAGGGCAAAGTGAGTGAAGTTGGAGGTTGTTGAGGTTCGAGGTTGGGCGAGGTTGGAGAGTCATAATGTGGCTGTTATCATCATGTGGCGGGAGGAGTGTTTGAAGGCCCCGGGCTAGCAGTATGGTTTGGCTATGGACTCATTCATAGTTTGAGTTTGCAACGCTGAATAATATGGATGAGGTGAGTCAATGGGCAATTATTATGGTCGTTACTCCTAGAAAACTTCAGGAGGTTTGGATGAAGATGGCTATGATAACAAGTGCTATGAGGCTTTCAGAGGAGTAGGCAATGAGTGACTTTAGTTTGGTGCAGGCAGATGAAGCTTGTTATAATTAGTCCTCATACGGATAGTATGAAGAAGGGGTAGGATATACATTCTGTTAGGAGTTTAAGGATTAAGTTGACTTGCATTATTCAATAGCCACCTAATTTTAGGAGTACTGCTGGGAGGATTATTGACCCAACAATGGGGACCTGATCTTGGGCTTTTGGCAGTCACAGGTGGAGTCTACAGAGGTGTATTTTTACTATAAACGCTGTGATGTATCATAGTCATAAAAGACTATGGATTAGGAAGTTGTTATTTCTTGAGCACTCTATGATATAATTAGTATATTTACAGAGTCTAGGGCATTTGGGGTATAAATGAGTATTATGAGTAAGGGTAGAGATCCAAACAGCGCATAGCAAAAAGTCCTGCGTTAAGACATTCTGTTTGATTGCCTCAGCAGGTAATAATAACTACGGTGGGGACTAGTGTGGCTTCAAAGAGGACATAACGTAAGATAATTTTGTGGCAGTAAATGTTATAATTTAAAATATTTGTAGGGAAATTAGTATTGAGATGTAAAGTTTTTTCTTTTTTTTTTTTTAAATGGGAGTGACTCTTTGGAGAGGGATATTGGCTCACTATGATTATGAGAAGCAATAGTCAGGCTGTTAAGGTTAGAAGGGGTGGTGATAATGAGTTGAAAAATAGGTCAGTGAAAAGTTAGATGTATCATCATTAAATTGTTTGAAGAAGCTACCAAGCTATCTTAAGGGCATCTATGTATTTAACACCTGTGTAGCTTCTCAGCCAAGCACTTAAAGTCATTCAAGGCTTCTATTGGTCAACAGGGCCAGCAGTTGGAAAGACAAATTGGATGCCAAACAGATAGTAGCTGGGACTGTTGTCTATGTCTGCCACCATATGTGAACATTATGGCTTTTAGAGAATAATGGCTACAGCTTCACTTTTATCCTCCAAATCTCATACAAGATCCGTTTTAGAATATTTCTAATTTGGAATCCTAGAGGGATAGAGGGTCTGGGAAATCCAGTTTCCATCTTAACCAAGTTGATATTAACACAATCCAAGACACAGAGCATGCATTCAGCTTAAAAAAACAGTTTAGGCTGCCCTGAAAATCATTTTATAATACCACTTAAATATAAACACTTTCCAACTTACTCTTCCTTAACTTGCTGAGAAGAACAACTGCATAACACAATAATTATGCCAACAAGATTATATTTCTCTCAAGGCTCTTCATCTAATAGAGTTATAACTTATATTCCATAATTAAATCAAATAAATTAATGTTTATAATTCAGATTTCCAAAGCAGAAATGTAAATATAACACTCATGCTTAGTATCCTCGGAATATAACTTTTAACTATGAGGTTTTTTTGTGACCATAAAATTAGCAAACATTGTTTGCCATCAGAAATTGTATTTTTTTCACTTAAGTATGAAATATTTAGTATGGAAATTTGCTCACTTAATCTGTATATTAGCTCTTCATCCTAGTATAGGTTCTCATCAGGGGTTATTTTGCCTTACTCTTTCATATGGCTGCATTAAGAAATCATAATAAAATTGTCCCTGACAGAGCAGAATCAAACCTAAGGCAAAGTTTGATTTTGTTCCACAGTGGTTTCACTTAAAATTCATGACCACAGACTTCACAGAAACTTGATATTGCTTAGAAATCTAACATGTCCCCCTGTGTTACCGCTTTTCACTCTTGAAACTAATTTACACTTTTAACCTTTTTTCTTAATATTTAACTCCTGTACGTCTTCTTTTTCAGCCATGGGTCTCGTGTCAAGATTGTTTGAGAAAATAAAAGTATTCAAGGAGGAGCTCAAATTCTGAATCCCAAATCTCGAAGCCATCCTGTGCCTGAACTATGATCTTAGTCTTTTCTCCTGCTAAATGGAAGAATTATCCTGTTTCCCCTTGAAGTTCAAATATTACTTGCCCTCTAGATCCCAAAATTCAATTAACTGCCTGTTGTTTTTAATTTATCTACTTCTTAAAATTTAACAAGAACTTAATGGAACAGATGACTCCTCTACCTCAGTTTATTATTCTGCCAATGCTCCTTGTTCTAAAATTAGCGCCACTCTCTTATCAGCCGTTTGAGCCAAAAACTCAGTAGTCATGCTTGAATCCTCCCTGTATTCATCCAGCCCACCAGCAAATTCCGGTTACAGCTCCAAAATACATCTCAAGTCCACTAATGTTTTTCACGCCAATTGCTGTCACTCTAACCATGCCCCAATCATCTCTTACCTCAGATTTTGCAATAATCCATTTGCTTCGTTTCACTTTGCCTGGGTATTCTTCATGGCTCAAATCCTGCTAATTTGCTTGGTCAGTCACTAGAGCTATGGGAACATAAAGAGTTTTCAAAGATGCTCTCTTAAGAACCATGACTTGTGGTGTGGAGTGATGTAACAGTGTTTTTAAGGTGCATCACCTCAGGGTCCCGTCAAACCCTTTTGGTAATAGTGCCCCCAAAAAACTTCTTTTTGTTAGTCTATTTGTGTTACTACAAAGGAACACCTGAGACTGAGTAATTTATAAAACAAAAAGAGGTTTAATTTGCTTATGATTTTGCAGGGTGTACAAGAAGCGTGGGACGGGCATCTGCTTCTGGTGAAGCCTAAGGAAGCTTATGATCATGGGAGATGGTGAAGGGGAGAAGGCACATCACCTGATCAGAGTGGGAGCAAGAGGACAGGGGAGGTTTCACACATTTTACACAACCAGATCCCCTGAGAACTCACTCACTCTGGCGAGAACAGCACTAAGCCATTTGTGAGGGATCTGCCTTAAGACATAAACATCTCCCACTGGGCCCCACCTCCAACATGGGGGATTGTATTTCATCATGAGATTTCAAGGGGACAAATATCCAAACTATATCACTCTTACTTTTAGATGTCTTCGTAACCAGTGTTGCCTACAAAATCTGTGATAAAATGTAGCTGCAAACTTAATGGGACACATTCAAGCATCTACTCTTTTAAATAGTTGTGTGGAAAAGGAAGTCATAAGCTTACTATGCCATCATCTTAGACTGAGAGAAAACTCACTCAAGAACACTGTCTCCAAACTCTATAGTAATTACAGCAGAAAAGGAGGTTTTGTACTTGAATAAATATACATCTAGTGAATGTTATATCACTCACTTGTCTTATAAGCACTGCCCGTAAGTATGAGTGTTTCCCTACGAGAACCTTCCATGTGATACAGTAGAAGAAATCATATTTATCTCCTTTCACTACTTCTCTTAGAATATTTAAGGTATTTTGTTCTGGCATCATTCCATATGACTACTGGTCATTAGCAGTTTTGTGAACTAAAATGTGTTGATTTGAAATTATAAATCCTATTTCTATGCATTAGCTTCAATATGGGAATAACTGAAGTCCTTCTAAACATTCTGTTACATGTTCCACTTACCAATGTTCTGATTGTATGCCGCTGTTGTTAAACATTGAAAGTGCCATAAAGGGAGAAACTATATCTGTGGTGCTTAGTATTGTATCTGTCATTTATTAAATTAGCAGCAGACAAATACATTTTCTAAATCAGTAATTATTAAATGGATGAAAGAATAAATGGATGATGAACGAATTACACAACATATTATACTAGTAAAATTTGAGTTAGTGAATGGCTGAACTCCTCCTGTCTATTGGATTACCAATTCTTCCTTCTAGAAATATAACTATTGTAACGTGGGGATGCTGATGTCTGCCCTACACATCTAGTAGGCAGTAAAAGGAAGGTATGGTTTGAATTACAGACTTGGAAATTATAAGCATATGAAAGAAATTTGAACCTGTTACATATCCAGGGAGAGAATGGAAAATAATGACTTGCCTCAAATAGAAATCTGGGTATTACACTGGCAGCAATTAATATTTATTGAGCAATTACCTTATGGCATGCATTGTGCCAACTGATTTTCATGAATGACCTAATTTATTCTCAGTTTTACAGGTGAAAAACTAAAGATTAAAGAGCTTAAATTTCACCTCCAAGGTGGTTATTTCTAACCATAGAAGGCAAGATATAGAACACAGGGAGCTGCTATTTATAAGTACTCTGCTGTCTTATTCAAAAAGAATTGTGCCATGAAGAATAAGAGTCCAATAAATAGGAGAACATTAGTATAATTTTATATGTTATTTGTATTACACCGTTCTCGCATTGCTCTAAAGAAATACCTGAGACTGGGTACTTAAAGAAAAGAAGTTTAATTGGCTGACGATTCTGCAGACTTTATAGAAAGCAGTGTGCTGGCATCTGCTTGACTTCTAGGTAGGCCTCAGGAAGCTTACAATCATGGTGGATGAAGAAGGGGGAACAGGCCCATCACATGGCAAAAGCAGGAGCAAGTGAAAGAGTATGGGGAATAGGAGATGCCACATACTTTTAAATGACCAGATCTCACCAGAACTCACTATTATGAAGACAGTTACCAAGCCATGAGAGATCCACCCCCGTGATCAAAACACCTCCCACCAGGCCCCACCTCCAGCATTGGAGAGTACAACACAATATGAAATTGGGAAGGTACAAATATTCAAACTATATCTGTGTTCAAGGCGTTGTCTCTTTCCACATTTAGAAAATTATTTTCAGTTACTTTGTCAGGTTCCTTTTTCCTCTTCAGTTGAAAGGTGGCTTTGAAAATTATTCAGTGTCTTGGGTCCTGTTGTGTTTATTTATTTTTGCCAGGTCTTATCGCTTATCGGAGTTTAGGGTTAGCTCCATAACTTCGTGAGAGTTGTTAGCTATTTATATGCACAGATTTATGACTTCTGATAATAACTGACTTCTAAGTAATCCCTCAAATAAAAACCTCAGAGCTAGCAATTTTGAAAATTATTAAGCAGACTTATTAATCTTCCAAAGTACACCTATAGGATCCCTCAAGAGGGCATTCTAGAAAATGCTCTCTTCATGCCACCTACTTGACTGCAGCTGTTTCTTATATTGCTAATGGAGCAAAATCTACACCCTCTCATCAGTTCACAGAATTGGGCAAGTTGTGCCGATCAGTCTTTTCCTAGAAATGTTAGAAAACAGAACTGGAGAGTAAGACCTGTACTTCTAATGGTAGTTGAAATTCTAACATTTAAAAATAAGAGTCCATCAACATACAGGTCCAGCCAGGTGAAACACAAAGGAAAAGGCCAGTTTTTGAAAAGATCATACACTTGATTAGCATTCTTAACAAAGATAAGCAGAGACCAGAGGGAGCAAGAGACCTGTTGACATAAGAATCCCTAATTCCAACTGGTTGTTGAGACCCAGTAGGATTTCTATTGTTGAGTTCTGTGAGATGTTCCGGTACATTACAACAAATTCCTATTTAAACCTTCGCTAGCCCAGCTTACTTTCTGTTACTTATATTCAGAAGAGTGCTAACTGTTACATGTTCCTTAGATAATCCCTGGGTTGCATTTCTAGAGTCAGACTCTGCAGTTTCTTTGGTTACTGGACACAATTTCGACTTAATGTCAGGATAAAATATATTTTCTTTCTTTGCTTGCTCTATGTTTTAGCCAAAAAATTATTTTTTTTATACTGGTGTCTATTGCACTATCCATCACAGCCCGCTGTATTGTAGCCACTTACGCGTGTTTATCTCCTGCAACACTGTTTACCCCTTTCCTGGAGGTCAAGACAATATTTTACCTATCATTCTATCAGTGCTATTACCTAGAGTAGTTCTTGGCATACGGATGGGGCAAAATAAAATATATAGTAAATTATGTTGTATGATTTGAATATTTCACTTAAATTATAAATACATTAAAGGGTGACAGTGTTGGTATTACTTCATTTAATCCAATAAAATTTGTAATGTGTTCAATGAACAGTATAATATTAGTTCCCAGAAAATGACCTAATTTATCCTGATCAGGTCATTACTAAATAGTTTAAGAAGCTGTATATTAATGTAACTGCAACTTATGATTTTATAAATAAATTTGAGTGTGCCTTTAACTACAGGCTACATTCCAAGTATTATTGTAAGAAAGTGATTCATGCATGTCGTGCTTTGCAATAACTTTCTTCAATTATGAAATGACTTTGTTTTACAGTTTATCATGTGACCAGGCAGTTCATAAACTTCTCAGTAACAGGAAAATTACTATATATTAATTCAAAATATGTTTACAGTGTATGAATCATTAAAATGCATTTTAAATTATGTTTCACCAATTTGGAGCAGTAATTGAGTTATATTCATCTGACAGAGTATTATGGGTTTTTTTTTTTCTTTTGTTTTTCTTCAGTTTGTCAGCCCTTGGATTATGAGTGTTAGCACAGTTTTGACAGCAAGATATTTCATCAGAATAAGGGAAATACTTGACAGAATGAAAGATACCTAATAATTTTAACCAAGGAAGAACTGAGGAGTCTGCATTAAGATGGACATGGATTTACCAAAAATCAGCAAAACAATTAAAAGAGAAAAATGTCAAGTAAAAAGTAAAAAAGAATTACATTTGTGTTAAGGTCACCAAAAAGTAATTCTAATACTTCACCAACAAGTAAGTAAATAGTTTACAAATACAAGAAAAAAAATAGAAAATAAGACAAGACGGATGATCAAAGCACAGGGAAATGATCAGATATCAGGTTTTTTCATTAACATAGTAGACAATTAATTTGTTTTTTCTCATTTGCTCTCCAAATCTCACCTAAGAGAGAGCCAAAAGAGCAAACATAAATGAAATAATATAACACAAAACAAAAAATATGGAGTATATCTGTTATAAAAAGAAGAACATGAGAAAGGAGTAATCAACACATAGGATATTTTAGTACCTTATAAAGATGAAAACCTATGGGTAACATATATTTGTCTGTTGTACCAATTATCTTGATGACCTTCCATAGTCTACTCTACTGACAGGAAAAATCCTACATGAATAACACTATCATATCAAACTCAATTCAGTGGGACACAAGGCTGATCTTTTTACTTTGTCAGTTAGCTATGCTGCTGAGCTGTCTCTTTGCTCCTATCCCCTTTCCTTCCCTTTATAGCATTTCCACATCAACAAACTTAAGAAGGGGGACCAGACGATACTCCATTAAAAAATATTTGTTCAAGAACACACACTTAAATAAAGAGAAAATCACCAGTTCATACTTTTAAAATGAGAAATTGTATTATGATTATTTGTCTAGATTTTGGCCAGTCATCTTACTTTGTTCTCTAATAAGTTAAACAAGTTACTTTTTTAAGTAACAGGTTACTTTTTTAGTAACAGGTTACTTTTTTCTTGTATATTTTGATATTAATTGCTGAGCCATTGACATCTGTCTTTTTCCTTGTTTCTCAAACTGTTATTTGAAACTCTATATATCATATCAAACAAAATCCACTCTATCGTCAGCATAATATTGCCCTCATGTAAAAGAGAGAGAGAGAGAGAAACAGAAATATGTCTCTATTGTTTAAGTTTGGTGTCATTTGAAGGATTCTAACACAATAGATTAGAGCTGACATTGGATATGGCAATGCAAAATACTTAAGAATTGCACAATTGCAAAAATATGGAACCAGCCCAAATGCCCATCAATCAACGAGTGGATAAAGAAATTGTGGTAGTTATATAAGATGGAATAGTACTCAGACATAAAAAGAAATTAATTAATAGCATTCACAGCAACCTGGATGCGATTGGAGACTATTATTCTAAGTGAAGTAACTCAGCAATGGAAAACCTAACATCCTATGTTCTCATTAATACGTGGGAGTTAAGCTATAGGATGCAAAGGCATAAAAATGATACAATGGACTTTGGGGACTCTGAGAGAAAGGGTGGAAAGAGGGTGAGGCATAAAAGACTACACAATAGATTCAGTGTATACTGCTCAGCTGATGGGTGCACCAAAATCTCACAAATCACCACTGAAGAACTTACTCGTATAGCCAAATACCACCTGTTCCCCAAAAACCTATGAAAACTAAAAAAGAAAATTAACCAAAATAGATAAGCATTGTCAGAATACTACTTCATGCATTTTATGGCTCTTTAATTAACAGAGATAGATACTTTACCTAAGTCAGAAATTTTTCTCATTACTATAAACAACAAGAATAGCAGTAATAATTTCTGGAAAGCAAAATGGGATGTGCTGAACAGTAAGATTTTACATTTCATATTATGTTCGTCAGACCAATTTGATTTGTGTCATATGCATGTAGGACAGCCACATGTACTCAGATTTTTTTCTTTTCTTTTTTTTTTCTTTGAGACGGAGTTTCGCTCTTATTCAGGCTGGAGTGCAGTGGTGTGATCTCGGCTCACTGCAACCTCTGCCTCCCAGGTTCAAGTGATTCTCCTGTCTCAGTCTCCCAAATAGCTGGAAGTACAGCTACTCGCCACCAAGCCCAGCTAATTTTTGTATTTTTAGTAGAGAAGGGGTTTCGCCATGCTGACCAGACTCGTCTCAAACTCCTGACCTCAGGTGATCCACCCATCTCGGCCTCCCAAAGTGCTGGAATTACAGGCATGAGCCACCATGCCTGGCCTCAGATTTTGTTTTTAAAGAATCATTAGCTAGACATTAATAGCATCAGCAGGCTGACAAGGCATATAATTGAGGCGAAAAATGTCTGGAGAAAAGTAAAGACAAAATATCAGAACAAATGAAATTCTAGGACTCAGAAGGACAATACTAGTAGATACAATTTTCCTTTAGAAATTTCAGAGACTTTAACCTCATCGTTATTGAGATAGAAGCAATACAAGAATGGGTGACTGTAATTGTTGAGTGGAAGCAAAATCTGAAGGACTAGTTTTATGGGTCAAAAAGAAGTAATAATTTCTGGCAGGTAGACATAACATTCTCATTATATTTTATGCTTTTACAAAAACTGTAAGAATGTTCTTTTCAGTCTCATATGCTGTATATTTATATCTGAAATCAGGAAAACATGTTTGTTAAAATTGGGCCTCCACCACTTATTGTCCGTGCAAAATTTGAAATTGTTTTTGTTTAGTGTTAGTTTTAGCATTGGATAAATGAGAGTAAGGAGAGCATCTAGTTTACAGTAGGAAAATTAAATAATATGTTTTATGTTTATCACAAAGAATCCAGAAAGGAACTTATTCTAAAGAGAGAAATAGAAATTAACTTTAATATCACCTTGATCAGAGATATTGCAGTGCAAAATACAGTATATAGAAAAATATTAAACTCTTGGTAAAACATTTTGTGATACAAATTCCAATACATCTTTACTATCCTCTATAATGTATTAATTTAGAAAAATGTTGGAGAAGCAGCGAACTAATGCATTCTTCATTAGGCAATTTCACATACACCAGCTGATTTGCAGCACACCAAAACTGTGCTATTTTTGTAATAAGGAAAATGAAATCAGAGCAGTATTATCCTACAGTTAATAATTACAGAGTCATGAACTGAAGCCAATTTTAGTTTTAATCCTAAACTCAAAATTCCGTAATACCTGTTATAACAGCTATAATACCATGCTGTCTGTCAACAGGGAATAGTAAATGGGAAAAGAAAAGTAACTTCCTTGATCCTCATGTTCATATTTAGCTATAAATCCGCTTCTACATCAAGTTCCTTCAATTTTATAGGAAATGACCTCCACATTAACAGAACACATATTTTGATACCCTCTTTGAGGGTTCTTTGAAATTTGTTCTTTGAGATCTCAAAACTGGTCTCCTTGGTGTGCCTTACTGATTATCAGTAACAGGGGAACCTGCTCCCTCTGGTGCACATCAGCAATGAATATAAACGTGATGATAATATTGCTACAAGTAGTGGCAAGAACACATTACACACCCATCTCTTGTAATGCATATACACATACAGAGTTTCTCAGATGAATGTTTCTGTGATATATTTGGAAAAACATTTAAATATATGAAAAAGCTATCCCAATGCGAAGTAAGAAGGGGTTAATCATGGAAGTATGAAGTTGTATAAATAGGAATTGTTTGAAAAGACAGATATCTGTTGTAGCGAAAAGATGCAGGGTTTCAATGCCATGGTAATTATTTTCTTTACATTAAAAAACAAGAGATCATGTTTGATGATAATTAAGACCAATTTAATAAAATAATAATAGCATTGCTTTATTTCAAGTACCTCACCAACTTATTTCATAAAATTTGCCCCCTCTTAGAATCTCATAGACATACAGTAATATTTCAAAGTTTAAACTATATTTATTTATTCTTCAGTGATTAAATGATAGGTATTTTTGACAAACAAGAATGATTTCAGATCAAGTTTTGAACATTATTTATTTTTCATCTTCTAAATACATGGGTATTTTATAGTTTTTAGTAAAATATAATAACTCTTTTAATTATGACTTTATTTCTGAAAAATATGTATTTAAAAACAGTAACTATGATCTAAAACGATTTTGCTAGAATGCCACCAAAGGAATTTAGACAATAGACAAGCATAATGCAATTTACAACATTTTAACATGATTTTACTCTACGTAAATTTTTAGTGATGGGGCCAAAGTACTATGTGTAGCTGTGTTAAAAGCTACTTAGTTTTCAAAAACATTATAGGGCCAATTTTCAAGGGGAATGCTGCCAGCTCTTGCCAGTTCAGTATAGTGTTGGCTGCAGGTTTGTCATAGATGACTCTTATTATTTTGAGGTATATTCCTTCAGTACCTAGTTTATTAAAAGTTTTTAACATGAAGTGGTGTGGAATTTTATTGAAAGCCTTTTCTGCATCTGTTGAGATAATTATGTGGTTTTTGTTCTTAGTTCTGTTTATGTAATGAATCACATTTATTGATTTGCATATGTTGAGCTAACCTTGCATCCTGAGAATAAAGCCTGCTTGATCATAGTGGATTCACTTTTTCATGATTTGCTAGATTCTCTTTGCAAGTATTAATATTCTGTTGAGAATTTTTACATCAATGTTCATCAAGAAGATTGGCTTGAAGTTTTCTTTTTTTAGTTGTGTCTCTGCCAGGTTTTGGTAACAGGATAAAGCTGGCCTCATAGAATGAGCTGGGGAGGACTCCCTCCTTCTCAATGTTTTGGAATAGTTTCTGTTGGAATGGCACTAACTCTTCTTATCCTGTGTTTCCCCCCTTCCCATTGGTAGGCTATTTATTACTGATTCAGTTTTGAAGCTCAGTATTTGTCTGTTCAGCGAATTAATTTCTTGGGAGGGTGTATGTCTCCAGAAATTTGTTGATCTTTTCTAGGTTTCTAGTTTGTGTTCATAGGAGTTTTTGATGGTTATTTTTATTTCTTTGGGGCCAATAATAACGTTCCCTTAATCATTTCTTTTCTTTTTTTTTTTTTAATTAATTTATTATTATTATACTTTAAGTTGTAGGGTACATGTGCATAACATGCAGGTTTGTTACATATGTATACTTGTGCCATGTTAGTCTGCTGCACCCATCAACTCGTCATTTACATCAGGTATAACTCCCAATGCAATCCCTCCCCCCTCCCCCCTCCCCATGATAGGCCCCGGTGTGTGATGTTCCCCTTCCTGAGTCCAAGTGATCTCGTTGTTCAGTTCCCACCTATGAGTGAGAACATGCGGTGTTTGGTTTTCTGTTCTTGTGATAGTTTGCTAAGAATGATGGTTTCCAGCTGCATCCATGTCCCTACAAAGGACGCAAACTCATCCTTTTTTATGGCTGCATAGTATTCCATGGTGTATATGTGCCACATTTTCTTAATCCAATCTGTCACTGATGGACATTTGGGTTGATTCCAAGTCTTTGCTATTGTGAATAGTGCTGCAATAAACATACGTGTGCATGTGTCTTTATAGCAGCATAATTTATAATCCTTTGGGTATATCCCCAGTAATGGGATGGCTGGGTCATATGGTACATCTAGTTCTAGATCCTTGAGGAATCGCCATACTGTTTTCCATAATGGTTGAACTAGTTTACAATCCCACCAACAGTGTAAAAGTGTTCCCATTTCTCCACATCCTCTCCAGCACCTGTTGTTTCCTGACTTTTTAATGATCGCCATTCTAACTGGTGTGAGATGGTATCTCATTGTGGTTTTGATTTGCATTTCTCTGATGGCCAGTGATGATGAGCATTTTTTCATGTGTTTGTTGGCTGTATGAATGTCTTCTTTTGAGAAATGTCTATTCATATCCTTTGCCCACTTTTTGATGGGGTTGTTTGTTTTTTTCTTGTAAATTTGTTTGAGTTCTTTGTAGGTTCTGGATATTAGCCCTTTGTCAGATGAGTAGATTGCAAAAATTTTCTCCCATTCTGTAGGTTGCCTGTTCACTCTGATGGTAGTTTCTTTTGCTGTGCAGAAGCTCTTTAGTTTAATGAGATCCCATTTGTCAATTTTGGCTTTTGCTGCCGTTGCTTTTGGTGTTTTAGACATGAAGTCTTTGCCCATGCCTATGTCCTGAATGGTACTACCTAGGTTTTCCTCTAGGATTTTTATGGTATTAGGTCTAACATTTAAGTCTCTAATCCATCTTGAATTAATTTTCGTATAAGGAGTAAGGAAAGGATCCAGTTTCAGCTTTCTACTTATGGCCAGCCAATTTTCCCAGCACCATTTATTAAATAGGGAATCCTTTCCCCATTTCTTGTTTTTCTCAGGTTTGTCAAAGATCAGATGGCTGTAGATGTGTGGTATTATTTCTGAGGACTCTGTTCTGTTCCATTGGTCTATATCTCTGTTTTGGTACCAGTACCATGCCGTTTTGGTTACTGTAGCCTTGTAGTATAGTTTGAAGTCAGGTAGCGTGATGCCTCCAATCATTTCTAATAACGTTGATATGCTTCTTTAAAAGTGGCATAAGACAAGGATATCCTCTCTCATGACTCCTCCTATTAAACGTACTATTGAAAATCCTAGCCAGAGAAATCAAGCAAGATAGATAAATAAAGAGCATCACATAGGAAGAGAGGAAGTCACACTATCTCTGTTTGCAGATGACATGATTCTATGTCTAGAAAACCCATGGTCCCATCCCAACAGCTCCTTAAGCTGATAAACAACTTCAGCAAAGTTTCAAGATACAAAATCAATGAAAAACAATTATGAGCATTTTATACATCAACAACAGCCAAGCCAGGATCCAAATCGGAAAGGCAATCCTAGTCACAATTGCCACAAAAAGGATGAAATACCTAGGAATATAGCTAACCAGGGAAGTGAAAGCTGTCTACAAGGAAAACTACAAAACACTGATTATAAAAAAATCAGAAAAGACACAAACAAATGGAAAAATATCCCATGCTCATGAATAGCAAAGAAGAATCAATATTATTAAAATGGCCATGCTACCCAAAGAAATTTACAGATTTAATATTATTCCTATCACACCACCAATGACATTCCTCATAGAACTAGAAAAAGCTGTCTTAAAATTCATATGAAACCAAAAAGTGCCCAAATAGCCAAAGCAATCCTAAGCAAAACAAACAAATCTGGAGGCATCACATTACATGACTTCAAACTCTACTACAGGTCTACAATAACCAAAACAACATGGTACTGGTAAAAACAGGCACATAGACCAACAGAACACACTAAAGAACCCAGAAATAAGGCCACACACTTATGATCAGCTGAGCTTCAACAAAGCTGAGAAAAACAAGCAATGAAGAAAAGACCCCTTATTCAATAAATGGTGCTGGGATATCTGGCTACCCACATGCAGAAGACTGAAGCTGGAATTTTTCCTTAGACCATATACAAAAATAAACCCAAAATAGATAAAAACCTTAAACATAAAATCCAAAAGTATAAAATCCCTGGAAGACAACCTAAGCAATACCATTCTGGACATAGGAATGGGAGATTTCATAACAAATACACCAAAAGCAATTGGGACAAAAGCAAAAACGACAATTTGGATCTAAGTAAACTTAAGTGATTTTGTACAGCAAAAGAAACTATCAACAGAATAAACAGACAACCTACAGAATGGGAGAAAATTTTTGCAAACTATGCATCTGACAAAGGTCTAATATCCAGCATCTATAAAGAACTTAAAGAACTTTACAAGAAAAAAGCAACCGCATTAAAAAGTGGGCAAAGGATAAGAACAGACACTTTCCAAAGGAAGACATACATGCAACCAACAAACATATTGAAAAAGCTCAATATTACCGATCCTCAGAGAAGTGCAAATTGGCCGGGCGCGGTGGCTCATGCCTATAATCCCAGCACTTCGGGAGGCCAAGGCAGGTGGATCATGATGTCAGGAGTTCAAGATCAACCTGACCAACATGGTGAAACCCCATCTTTACTAAAAATACAAAAATTGGCAGGTAGTGGTGGTTCACACCTGTAATCACAAAAGTTTTGGACCCTTGGCTAAAAGGATTATTTGTCATTAAGAAACACTTGGCAGCCAGGCGCAATGGCTCACACACGTAATACCTGCAGTTTGGGAGGCTGAGGCGGGTGGATCACCTGAGGTCAGGAGCTTGAGACCAGCCTGGCCAACATGATGAAATAAATAAATAAATAAATAAATAAATAAATAAAAAACAAACAAAAAAAACTGGATATGGGGGTGTGCGCCTGTAATCCCAGTTATTCAAGAGGCTGAGGAAGGAGAATCGCTTGAACCCGGGAGGCGGAGGTTGCAGTGAGCCAAGATCATGCCACTGCACTCCAGCCTGGCTGATAGAGCGAACCCTGTCTCAACAAAAGAAATGCAAATCAAAACCACAAAGATATACATTTCATAGAGTCAGAATAGCTATTATTAAAAAGTGAAAAAGTAACAGATGATGGTGATGTTGCAGAGAAAAGGGAACAGTTACATGCTGTTGATGAGAGTGTAAATTAGTTCAACCATTGTGGAAAGCAGTAGGGCGATTCCTCAAAGAGCTGAGAGTGGAAATATCATTTGATCCAGCATTCCCATTACTGGTTATGTACCCAAATAAATATTTGTCCTGAATATATGCATGCATATGCTCCTTGCAGTACTATTTACAATAGCAAAGACATGGAATCAACCTAAATGCCCACTGATGACAGATTGGATAAAGAAAATGTGGTATATATACACCATGAAATACTATGCAGCCATAAAAGCAAACAAGATCATGTCTTTGGTGAAAAAAAAAGGATGGAGCTGGAGGCCATTTTTATTAGCAAACTAATGCAGGAAGAGAAAAGCAAATACTGCATATTCTCAGTTATAACTGGGAGCTAAATGATGAGAACTTATGAACACAAGGGAGAAAACAACAGACGCTGGGGTCTACTTGAGGGTGGAAGGTGGGAGAAGGGAGAGGAGCAGAAAAGATAACTACTGAATTCTGGGCTTAATACCTGGGTGATGAAATCATCTGTAAAACAAGCCCCCACGACACGAGTTAACCTATGTAACAAACATTTGCTTGTACCCCTGAACCTAAAATAAAAGTTAAAAAAAAAAATCTAAACAACACATCTATGTATTTCATGAAAAAGCTACATTTTGGTACCAATATAGTATTAATTTAGAAGAATAGTATTACTTACATCTATGTTCTATATAATCTAATTTCTTTTTTCTGTCTAAATTGGATGTTTGTGCTTATCCCTTGATGTAAAGAATTAACAGTAGTTTCTTTTAAAATTACCAAGAAAATATAGTCATGCTAAAAGAAAATACTAACCTAGATATTTCTTAGATCAATATATGGAAAAAGGCAAAATATAAAGCAAAAAAGAATGTTCCAAAATACAACTACTCAAAACTGTATTTTCAGTAAATGTATTTTTGTAAGTTGCTAATGATTTTCTCATGATAATTAATTAACAAATCTGACTTACACAAGTACTGTTAAACTATATTAAACTTTCTTGCTGATATCCACACATACAAAAATTTAAGTATTTGATTATGGTACAAAATATTTGGTGATAACAATTTTCAGCATGTTAAACAAAAATATTGATTTGGATTTTTATTTTAGTAGAAGAACAATCAAATTTGAGTAATAGAACTTAAGATGCCATATTCAACTGACTGATATTAAACAGCCATATCCAAGATTATGAAGAAATTTTAACAGTTATAGAGCACCTAAAGGGAGGGAAAAACATAGTAGTGTGATATGCCTGTGCTCACTTTTCATGTGTTTCTTTAAGTCCCTAAGAGTGAACACTATTACTGACTTCCATGGACATAAGAAAAATAAATTTTAAAAGCATAATTATTATTGAGCAGACTTTACAAGCCCTGTAGTACTTCATTGTGCATAGGTAAGATAAAATTGACAAGTTAGCAGATGGTAGCTTGATGAAGAATGCTTTTATTAATCTATAAAAATATTCCAAAGAATCCCTGCCGGGTGCCATAATAAAAAAAAAAGTAATATATTTCAATTCTCTAAATTGTGGCATAAGTCCTAGAGGGCAGGGGATACAAGTTTGTATATAGAGTAGGCAGCAATATAAAATTACTATGAATAGGGTTACAGAGTGAAAGAAAAGAGAAATCAGAAGAAATGCAAAAATATGACTATGTTTATATATTATTCTGCAGGCAAACTATGGTAATTTAAATAGCCCACTAATAAAATGTTATTTGACAGCATAAGTATCATATTTTAAAAATTTGTTTGCTCAACTTTATGTTAAAATATTAATTATGTAACACCTAATCCCTATTGTTTTAAATCAAAGATTATATTTTTTCCTAAATATGTATGATTTTAATGAACACTAAAGAAGGATTCAGCCTTTGTCAATTTTAAACTTATTCTGAAATTTCCACTTGAACCGTTCAGGCTCATGTTGTGTGTGTGTGTGTTGTGTGTGTATGTCTTTGTGTGTGTGTGAATTTATCATATCATAAGGATGAAATAAAAAACAATGAAAACAGTGTGATACTATTTTTAAATTTTTTTTAAAGTACAAACCATGCTACACATGCATATATGCAACTGCATAGACAAAAAAAAAATGACAGAATATACAATAAATGGTAAAAGTCATTATTAGGTAGACCTTTAAGTATGATTTGAAACCTGAAACTTTGTTCTTTTGTAGATTATTTTTGCAAGATTAAAGTTATTTCTTGAAAGAAAAAAATAGATTTAAATAACTACATTCTGATTTCTCTTGCCACTAAACTATTCACTAATATAGGTAGTTCAGATAATCCAGGGTTCCCTTAGATGTAATGAACTGAAATGATACCTATAATAATCAAGCCCTGCTCATAAGTTTCTTTGAATTTCTCATATTGCAAAGCTCCCTTTGAAGACTAGTATGAGATAAAATAGAACATGTTTCAATATGAGCATTTTGGCTGTAGGAAAGAAAAATATTTTACATTTTGGTAAACTTTCCGAAGAATATATCAGTAAAAAATGAACATTTTAAAAATGCACATTTTTACAGCCCAACTTATCCTTTAATGTCCCTGTTTTGCCAGAGAAGTTTCAGTACATCTGAACATATTTTACATAATAAAAAATTAAAATGGCAGGTATAATTGTTTAGAAAAACCACGAGAGTCAATTACATAAGAATATCAGAAGTTATATAATATTTTATTAAAAGTATTTTAGTCATCGTTACTTCCAAAACTATGAATTAGCCCAATTTCTTGGCTATTATTTTAATTTAGCCATTCTTCAATCACTTTGAAAAGATAGCTAGAGATAAAAGTGTAGATATGACACCCTGAAACCACTGCCATTCTAAATGAACAGTAATCAGAATTCATCTAGAGAGCTCTACTTAACCTCTGCTCACTACTCAGCTAAATAGTTCCAGTGGAAAGTAGGTCTGGAAGCAGAGCCAAGCAAATGAAGGTAAAAAAAAAATTCTTTAGAATAATCTTTGTACTCGACCATCAAAACAAACTTTATCTGAACTATCACTTCAATTTGAGGCATAACATGAAGCTATTTTGTATGGTAGGTGCAGCTGGTAAGATCTTTGTGATTTATTTCTAGATATACAGGTATATGACTAATTCTCGAACATTTCCCAGGTCTCCTTACTGATATGTGATGTTATCTTAAGAAAGAATCATGTCTTCAAATAATAATCATAATGATAAAATGGGGAAAGTCATAACTTTACTTGTGCCAGCTGCTGATAGAAGATCTATCATTAGAGAAATCACACTTGGGAACTGTTTGGGATGTTTGGAACAAAAATTAGGGTAGATAGGTGTATTAGCTAGCTGCTGATAAAGACGTACCCAAGATTGTGAATTAAAAGAGGTTTAATTTCTACCCAAGACTGGGGAGAAAAAGAGAACTTACACTTCCACATGGCTAGGGAGGCCTCACAATGATGCAGAAGAAAAGGAGGAGCAAGTCATGTCTTTCATGGATGGCAGGAGGCAAAGAGAGAGCTTACACAGGGAAACTTTTTTTTTTTTTTTTTTTTTTTTGAGACTGAGTCTCGCTCTCTCACCCAGGCTGGAATGCAGTGGCAAAATCTTGGCTCACTGCAGCCTCTGTCTCCTGGGTTCAAGTCATTCTCCTGCCTCAGCCTTCCGAGTAGATGGGATTACAAGTGCACGACACCATGCCCAGGTAATTTTTGTACTTTTAGTAGAGACGAGGTTTCACCATGTTGGCCAGGCTTGAACTCCTGACCTAGTGATCTGCCTGCCTTGGCCTCCCAAAGTGCTGGGATTACAGGCGTGAGACACTACGCCTGGCTGGAAAACTCCTATTTTTAAAACCATCAGATCTCATGAGACTCATTCACTGTCACGAGAACAGCACAGAAAAGGCCCGCCCCGTAATTCAATCACCTCCCACCAGGTTCCTCGCACAACATGTGGGAATTGTGGGAGTTACAATTCAAGGGGAGATTTGGGTGGGGACACAGCCAAGCCCTATCAATGGGAAAGAAAGAAAGGTCACCACAAGAATCTAAGAGGTTACTTGAACTGAGCAGTGTCCTTGACTCAAGTTTCTCTTCCCTTCCACACTACGGCTTTGACTAATTCAGAAGAATCTGCATTTAAGTAGAAATCAAAGGAACCAAGTTATCAAAGAATCTTCAGTTTCTTTTGAATTCATAATGTCAGCTATTAAAGTAGTAGGCAATGCCACATCTTAAACATTCTCAGAGAAAGAGACTTTTAGATAAGCACCTTCGTGATCAACAAAATTTTCTGCAGCCATACTCATGGTTTAACAAGAATATGAACCACCTGGTAGATTTAATTTAAATATGTATTTTGACTGAAAAATCTGAAGAAATCATGCATTTCTAGCAAGATCCTGTGATGGCAGCTCTGTGTTTTGATCACATGTATCTTCAATGCTCTCCTGGGTTAGCTCTCTCCTAACATTATAAAAATAAATATTTTGGCTGGGTGTGGTGGCTCACACCTGTAATCCCAGCACTTTGGTAGGCCGAGGTGGGTGGATCTCCTGAGGTCGGGAGTTCGAGACCAGCCTGGCCAACATGGCGAAACTCCATCTCTACTAAAAATACAAAAATTTGCCAGACATGGTGGTGGGTGCTTATAATCACAGCTAGTCGGGAGGCTGAGGCAGGAGAATCGCTTGAACCCAGGAGGCAGAGGTTGCAGTGAGCTGAGGTTGCACCATTGCACTCCAGCCTAGGCAACAACAGCAAGACTCCATCTCAAATAAATAAATAAATAAATAAATAAATCATAAAATAAATATTTTACTATGAATGAATTATTAGACATAATTATTTATATTATTATAAATTAGTAGACATAATTACTATAAATTAGAAGACAGATGTACCAGAGATTTGTATTTAAGGGTTTTATTCACAATGATTTTTCTCCTGTTTTTGATATGTAATGTGTTTAGCCATGCAATCACAGAGATGTGTCATCATTCCTGACTTCCAAAAACCCATCTCAAAAAAAAATCTCATATTGAAAAATTAAGGGAGGAGAATTGTTAGAAAGAATAATCCTGATAAGAAAAAAGAAAAGTAAGCGGAAAAAAAGAGAGTTAAAAAAAGAGGAGGAGGCAGATTCTAAATCTTTTTACCTCAGTCACTTCAACACTCTTTTAAAATATCATGTTTCACCACCATCCATCCTGATGCTATTTGAGAATCAAGCTCTAACAATTTGGCATTTCACACACATAGTCTCATTTAATTTCACAATGACTCTGCCGGAGTTTTATAAAAGGGAAAAATACAGTTCAGAAAGGTTAAGTTACTTGAGAAACCTAAAAATTGGCAGAGCTCTTATTTGAAGCCAAGTCTTTTGTCTTTAAAACCTAAATACTGTGTTTATGACTCTATTCTGGAGGAAAAGGTGACCAATGTCTACCAAAAAAAAAAAAAAAAAATCATTTTCCTGTTTGACAGCCTTGACCAGGGCACTTCTCTTTGGAACTTCAAAGAAGATACTTTTTTTTTTTTTTTGGCAGTCCTAGGCTTAATTCACCTGTTTCAGACACAAGGGACCATACAAATAAAGTGAGTAAAGTGCAGTCTCAAGGGAAAATCTATTTGAGTGCCCTGAAAGGGACGCTTCCTCTGGAAGTAACAGAAGCTTCAGGATGGGAATAGTAACGGGACAAAGTAGCTACATTTTGATGGAAAGAAGATGAACAGATTTCCCTCCTTTGCTTAATTTTCCAATCACAAGAATGATATTATTTAAAGGACATAATTACCCATTAATAAAAGTAGAAAACTGTGAAAGAGTAAAATTACATTAATATCAATATGATGTATGGAATAGACAGTAGTAAAGTAACGATACAGTTCTTTTTTTTTTTTTTTTTTTTTTTTTTTTGAGACGGAGTCTCGCTCTGTCACCCAGGCTGGAGTGCAGTGGCCGGATCTCAGCTCACTGCAAGCTCCGCCTCCCGGGTTCACGCCATTCTCCTGCCTCAGCCTCCCGAGTAGCTGGGACTACAGGCGCCCGCCACCTCGCCCGGCTAGTTTTTTGTATTTTTTAGTAGAGACGGGGTTTCACCATGTTAGCCAGGATGGTCTCGATCTCCTGACCTCGTGATCCGCCCGTCTCAGCCTCCCAAAGTGCTGGGATTACAGGCTTGAGCCACAGCGCCCAGCGATACAGTTCTTAAGTCTGACTGTTAGCTGTTTTATTAGGACTTGTGATGAGCAATTTTATGTGGCCCTTTGAAAGGGCCACAAAATGCCCAGCTATTTGGTTGAACATATTCTGGGTATGTCAGTTAAGGTGTTTCTGGATGAAAGTAACATTTGTACCAGTGGACTGAGTAAAGCACACTGCCCTGCTTAAGTGGGTGGACCACATCCAATAAATTGTTAAGCCTGAATAGAGCAAAAAAACACTACGAGAGAATTTTGTTTCTACCTGACTGTCTTCAAGCTGAGATGTCTGTCTTCTTCTGCCTTCGGACTTGGTTTTGGACTGGAACTATACCATTGGCTTTCATGTGTCTCTGGCTTGCTAACTGCAGATTTTGGAACTTCTCAGCCTCTAAAACCACATGAGCCAATGTCTTATAACACATACATACATACTATTGGCTTGGTTTCTCTGAGTAACTCAGAATAACATAGCTTACTTCTGAATGTGGGATTTCAGTGCAATATTTCTGAAAAACTGCACACATGTAAATCTATGCTTATTTCATTCTACCTTTTCCAATTAGTAAACATTTCAGGTTCATGATGAAGTCACAATATTTTTGCAGGTCATAATAGCTTGCTTGAAAATAATAGATGAAAATATGACTTTAGAAATATAGAGCATTTGTCTATACATTAGTGTGGAAAGTTTCCACTAACAAATACTTGGCCCACCTTTCTCTTTACTCTCACTTAGTAGTTTTTATGTCCTAACGAGACTCAAAGTAACCGAGCTTAGGGAACAGAATGTTTGACACATTCTTAGGAGGTGCGATGGATGTCACAAAGCCTGTAGGTATTTTGGAAATAGGCTGTAGTCTTACTGTACATGAGTTGTATGGGCAAAATGTAATAAGGCAAAAACCTTTTCCCTAGTGCAATATTCCTAAAGCTGTCCCTAGCTTAAATATCCTTCCATCACCTAATTTATATTCATAAAATTTTAGGTGACATTATTAGGGGTCATGCAAAGGCCAGAGAAGCCAATAATTGCTTTTACCATTATATTAAATTATTCTTAGAAAATTTTAAAATTCTAAGTCATACAGTACCATCTCATGAGCACTGAATAGTTGTCAAAATTGTATTCAGGCCTTACTCTAATAAATTTTTCATATTCTCAAGAGAAAAAACGGCTAAGTATTTAAAAAATACATTGATATATAGACAAGGAAATGCATAATCAATTGTTGAAAAAAGGGTATATCCAAATTGAAGGAAATATTCTGAACTATTTGTTAAGTAGATGTAATCTGAAAAAAATGATACATTGTAAAAAATTATTGCTTCTTTTTGCTCTGAATTAGGTGTTAATGCTGGTAATACCCATTAGCAAATGTCCAGTGTCTAGCTGGCTTCCTTAATTTTTTTTAGATAGCTTTATTGATACATAAAAGTGCAGCTATTTAATGTATACAACTTGATGAGTTTAAGCATGTGCATACGCTGGTGAAACCATCATTATTTAGTTTTTTAAACTTGATGTCGTTCTCTAATACATTTGTGTGCTCTTAGGGGGGAATTCAGTCTCTGTAGCATGTTATCTCCGGAGAGTCAGGGAGAGATGAGGCAGTAGGCAAGTTCAATGGCAGGACTGTGAGTTGGGCAGGTCCGTGTTTACTATTTAGACAGTTGCATCTATTGAATCTAATTAAGAAAAGGGAACCAGTCTGGGAAAAAATAAAGGTGATAAACTTCCATGAGAACCATTAAGTAACTTCAGACAACTAAAACTATGTAGGTTTCAGTCAAGTAGTTAAAGAAAGAATCGTGTACGGGTATAACGAATGCGTAAGATGCAGGCAGTGAAAACATTCAATCTCAAAGATGCAGACTTATAATGAACTACTGTCTTAGAGATGAAAATAAGAAAATAACGGGCCCAGCTCTACCACAGCGAGAATCTACTGTGCAGGTTATCGACCTTGACTTCTGCATCCTCCATCCTGTCTAAAATTGAAATTGCTGTCAATGAAACTCATAAGTTACAAACCAAGTAAACTTAAGTACCCAGAGGTAAGTCTGTTTCTTAGAAGCTGAGAGGTTTACAAAGCTGGGAAGACTTAGAATTAAATATAAGTGTGATTAAATTAATCCAGTTTATAGAATGGACATCTTTGTGTAACATTTAGAAACACTCTTTGTATGGTTGTTAGAGTGTTTAAAATATTTAACAGCATAGGAATGTTGGCAAATATTACCAATTTTCTTATCAATAGATTCTCACTTATTACACTATTACTAAGAGATTTTTAAGTATTTGGAGAATGTGCTTTTTCTGCTTGTTAACATCAAGTTCTTGAAGTCATGGAAAATAACATTATAAGCACTAATATAAATGTAGTTAATTAGCTGATTGTTTAAGGGTATTCTATTAAATTTGAGATAATCAGACAATAATTAAACTTTCTTCAAAACAAATGGTTTATTTTACAAAAAATTTTTATATTTATAAATAGGTAAACCATAATTAAAGAATACTAGCCCTTTTAAACTTGTCATTTCAATGAAGTAGTAAACTCTATGTAATTCTAAATAGTCTTTTATACATATAAGCTCCTCTCAGTCACAAAAAAATCTTACATTCTTAAAAATAGATTTTTATAGTTTGTTTAATAAGTGGTGATGTAGATAATAAATATTACCATTCATATTTTAAGTCAAAAAACAATAATCATAAAGATAGTAATACAAATTATGTATTTTAAAATTATGGAAGTGCTAAAGCACTGGAAATTAAGGGGCTATTTTAGGCTTTTTGCTTCTAGCTCACACCACTGCAGCTGAAATTGAGATTTAGTTAATGCTTCTGCTTTGGTTATCATCATTGCAGCAACCACACTGCACCACTCCACAAAACTAGAGGCTAGGAAATCCAGCCACTGCTAACACTCTATTTTGCCAAAGTCTACTGTTTTATTCAAGACGAAACTTTCTGAATCTGATGCAAGTGTCCGAAAAAGGAGAGATGGTAATATAGAATTTAACCTTCCTCCTCCTTCAAGTAGAGAAAGGGTGCCATGAGGGTTGAAAGGGCTACACGATCATCATGCACATGAATGATTAGAAAGTTTCAAGTAAGTATGAGGGATAAAGATTTTTTTTTTTTTTACTTTAATTTCTGGGACATGGGCAGAACGTGTGGGTGGGTTTGTTACATATATATACATGTGCCATAGTGGTTTGCTGCACCTCTCAACCCATCATCTAGGTTTTAAGCCCTGCATGCATTCAGTATTTGTCCTAATGCTCTCCCTCCCGTTGGCCCCCAGCCCCCGTCAGGCGCCTGTGTGTGATGTTCCCCTCCCTGTGTCCATGTGTTCTCATTGTCCAACTCCCACTTATGAATGAGAACATGCAGTGTTTGGTTTTCTGTTCTTGTGTTATTTTCTGAGAATTATGGCTTCCAGCTTCATCCTGCAAAGGATATAAACCCATTCTTTTTTATGGCTGCATAGTATTCCATGGTGTGTATGTGCCACATTTTAGAAATAAAGATTTTTTTTTTTAATGCCTGAACAAAATGTGTTTTGACATTGAAACTTTTACAGATTAATTGAGAGGTACTTGTTTTAAAACAATTCATTTTAGAAGGGCTGTCTGTAAGAAGACACTTTGTTTTAGCAGTTAACCAAAGCAACATCATTAGGCAGCATAAAACACAATCATTTGCATCTTCATGTAACATGAGAAACAGATTACAGATCTCCTTATCCCAGCACTAAGTCTGACATCATACCTAAACCTCACACCACTTTAGTCTCAGAGCATAGAATTGATATGACTAACTTGCAAAAGGCACTTTAATATGTCATCCTTAACAATATTGTTAAAAGACATTATCAAAGTGTTATCTATAAATCCCCTGATTTGGTGTTGAAAAATATTGTGGTATAGGAATAAAGAAGAGTAGCAGAGAAAGGAAACACAACTGAAAAATATAAGTAAAAATAAAAATCAGTAATATGTTTTGATCCTAAATTATAAAGTTTAAATATGCTCACACAAATTGTGAAGATAGGCTAACATCTGTTAATTCTGCTTCTCTGTTATTGGGTTATTCCACATGCAAATGAAAAAAATCTCACAGGATGATGAATTCCACTTAGTTGAAAAACACAGGATCATTATAACAATAGAATAGATATATATTGACAGTAAGTACACACAAAAGTTGTACCATTAATATTTGATTTATTTAGGCAGACAAGTAGAAGATATAAAATAAAATGGAAACCCTATGAGTCAAGAGGTAAAAACTCAACTTTGGTTCAGAGAAGTGTTGCTTTGAAGCCCCGATTTTACTGTCTATCTCGTAAAAATCCTAACGTACCTCTAAATGTATGCAGATAGTTTCATTTATAACATCATCAGATAAATAAAGGACATTCAATCATGATTGCCATAAGTGTTTCAAGTATTTTTGCAGGTTTTTAAAAAATTTATTATTTCAGTTAATGTGGAAATGTTTTTATTTTTATTTATTTTAAAATATTAATCTTCCTCTTACAGCACAACACTTTGAAATTATTTTCTTATTCCAAATTTATTTTCAAGTAACCTACATTAAAATTTTGTTTTGATTTTTTACATTTAAACTCTACTGCAGCCAAAACGTATCTGGACTTATGATATGACTTATTCATCTCATTTGTGTGTGATTACCCAGCGTTTAACTATTGGTTTTGTGTCATCCATCTCATTTTTTTTCCTATATAGTCTCCTGCCATCATTGCATAGGGACCAATTATTTTTCCCTTGTAACATGGATGTGAAGCTAAAGTTAGCTGATCAGTTACCTGAACATTTTATCACTTTTCTTCAGAAAATTGACATGTATCTTATATTTTTCTTTTAGCCTTCTGAATGCTATTTCTTTCTCTTTACACTTCAGTATTTTTCTTAAAATTTGCAATAGTTTCCCTGATTTTCCTTGATATTTTATCTATTGTGATATGGGTTTTGTTCCTTCGTATATTTTTTCTGCTCAGAAATGGTGTGTGAGTTTACTTTGGTCTAAATCAGTCTCCATTTGGATTTTAGAATATGCTCTCCTGGCAGTAATAGGTATAATTCAGGCCCTGGTCTAATTGCTTCTGTGTAGCAGGCATCATATAATGCAGCTCTACCATACTAAGCTAACTTCTTTTTATTTAATCTTTTTTAAATTTAAACTTTTAATTTAGTCTTTTTATTTTTATTTAGTTTTTATATTGCTCCAAGTAGAAGCAATATAAATTCTTTAAAGAAGGTAAGGCAGTCTACATTTTTTTTTTTTTACCAGCCCAGAATACTCAGTCTCTAGTGTTTTCAATTATTTCTCTCCATGATAATTCTTTATGCAAGAGTAATAAACATTATACACATTACTGCTTCAATCATTCGCCTCTATGCTCCACTTTCTTTCCACCTAAACCATAAGGAGTAGAAGAAGTGAGGCTGGCAACACCCTGTCTCACTTGGAATGATGTACTTAGACAGTTGGATAGTGAGTTAAACCATTTTCTGGTGGAAGAAAATGTTGCATTTCTAAGTAAACTTAGTGAAGAAATGCCAAATCCATTCCCTACCTACTGGGTGAAAGTTGGTACCAATTTATTTCTAAGAATGAATTGTAATGTTATTATACATATATTTTAATTTTTTTCTTTCCTTTAGTAAATAAAATTTAACTGGAGTAATCCTCAAGTCGGACAGACACTTGCATTTTGCATAGTCTCCACATATATTTATGTGATAATGAGGAAAGATACATTAGTGGCTTTTAGCATGATGTGATTTAAAAGCAAAAGTCCTATTTTTAAATATTGCCTTTGAACGGAATACAATTCTTCAACAGTGACCAGACAATATAAAGTATCACAGGGTTTATATTACCTTGTTCTGTACCATAAAAGTTCAAAAGCCAGATGATGCTGCGCTAGGTAATTTTGACATCTACATTTTCAAGTTACTGCATATTACACTTAACTGCAGTCTATTTTCCATAATATATTTTTCCCACCTGTTAGTGCTGATTCCTTATGTTTTCCTATATTTGGTCAGTTACATTTTTGAAATAATGTCCATCATCTAATATTTAGCTCTGAACATTCCAACTTTTAAAGCTTGCTACCAAACTACAGTATTTCAAATTCCTTCAGGATCCTACATTTTTGTTATCTTGAATACTTGTCACATATAGAAGCTTCTTATTTTCTACAACTAAAAGGGTGATTGGTATGTAAAAAATTGGATCACTACATCAAAACCAAGAAAATCCTTTCAAGGGTCATGTTATTTAGGCATCATTGTTCAATGAGTTACTTATTTAACAACATACACTAGTAAAATTTTCCTTATGAGTCTATATCTTGTTCACAAATGGAAAACAAAATATTTTATTATTTTAATATCAGCTCAAATCTTTTTTATTTAATTTTCAACTCTAATGTTAAAATTTGTCGCTCAAAATTTAAGTTTTATAGCCACATAATCACTTTCAAATTACTCTAAGCAACTTTCAAGTAGCACAATGCCTGGCACCTGATAAGTTATGTAGTTCCATTGTTCTTTATCCTGACAATATTCTAAAGAATGTCATTCCTTATTTGGAAGTGTCAATATTTTTGTAATATATTCTTCTGAAGACATTATTTTTGAACCCATAATTTCTCAATTGAATTAGAACATTTTTTACCATGTATTTCAGCAATTCCAGAGAAAAGCACTTTAGAATTAAGTACTGGTTATCTTTAAGGATCTCTACAAATATTGGACATCAGGTACTGTTTACAAATTGTTGCTCTATTTCTTCACTTAAACACTCACTTTCTTCATCAGAGGAGCCAGAGACCAAGAAATAAACAGAAAACGAATATGGATATTTAGTTTATCCTTGTAAACTGACATTTAGTCTTTGTCTTAAAGTTACACATTTATTTATTTATTTATTTTTATTTTTTTTTTGAGACAGGGTCTCACTCTGTTGCCCAGGCAGGAGTGCAGTGACACCATCTGACTTCATTGAAATCTCGACCTCCTGAGCTCAAGCAAACTTCCCACCTCAGCCTCTCCAGCAGTTGGGACCACAGGTGCACACACCATGCCCAGCTAATTTCTGTATTTTTGCAGACAGGAGGTTTTGCCATGTTAACCAGACTGATCTGAAAGTTCTGGACTCACGCCATCTGTCTGCCTCAGCCTGTCAAAATGCTGGGATTATACATGTGAGCCACTGTACTCAACCTATACACTTATTTTCTTCATCGTTTTATTCTGTACATAATTGTAAAGTTTATTTCATTGTCTTTTTTTTTTTTTTCTTTTTTGATTGTATGGAATTTTGTTTGCAGAAGGAGTTAAACTGCTCTCCTGCAGTTCCTTTCACTCCCATTTCCATGAGGTCACTTCCATTGAGGCAGGAAATTTTCCCTGACCCCTTTGTGGGTGGGAACTAGAGTGCATGGGCACTAGGACTAGCCGGCCACTTCCATGCCAGCAGGGGCGGACTCCACTCACTTGGTCCTGCTGAGTTCCACCCCTTGCAGGAGGGGGAGAACAGGTGAGCAGGTGCAGGAGCTAGGGCGAGTGCCTTTGGGCACTGGCAGAAGTGAAACTCTGTGAGGCCCTGTGGCAGCATCAAGGGGTTGCCAGTGACCCCTGAAACTCCAGAAAGAGAGTTACAGTCAGTTGTCTTTTAGCTTTGCCATCCATGGAAGGCTTATTTGTTAACAGGTCAGTGGAGGGTCAGCCTGACAGTTTTTTGCACCAGCACCTGAGTTCTTGTCCAGCATCCGGGAGGAATAAGGTCCTATAAACAAACTGGAGATGGTAAATGTGGGTGGTTTTATTACCTATGAAAGTGGCTCTCCGTGGGAAGGGGAGCTGAAAAGGAGATGGAAAAGGAAGATAATCTCCCAGAGTCCAACCATCCCTACCTAGACTCCTCTCCAAAGCAACACCATCAAGCTGTCCCTTTGAAGTCAAGCTGCTTCTCTTCAACGTCAAACCATAGTCTCCAATGTCCAGCTACTTTTCCTCTTTTCCTCCTCTCCTCTGCTGGTGGAGCCTGGGGTTTGTATGGGCACAGGATGGATGGGGCAGAGTGGGCCATGGGTGGTTTTGGAAAAGGCAACAGTCGAGCAGGAAGACAGGAATATATGTTCTCACTTTGGGCCATGGTTCCAGGCTTGAGGGTTAGGGCCCTCACAGGGGAGGCATATCTAACTGCCATTGCAATACGGATGATGACTGGTCTTAGCTACTTCCTGCTGACAAGGGCATTGTTTTGGGGAGAAAAGCAGTCAGAATTCTCCCAGAGGCCTATCTATGGGTCCCTGGCGAAAGGGAGTCATTGTCCAAGGGTCCAGTTGCCTGATTGTTTGGAATTTGATGGCCTCTGGGCTAGTAGAAACAATATTTACAAGGTTAAGTATGCATGGATTAAATATGTGTATTATATAAAGAGAGATAAAAGGAGAGAATCTAATGCCAAAGATTACAGAAATAGACGTGAAATATACTAATCATTCTGAAAATAACATTGTACCCCATTGTATAAAACACAACAAAGGTAAAGACAGCAAGCATAGGCAAGACTATAAAGAACACATTCATGAAAGGTTTATTATTAACACTTATCTTGTGTGACTTTTAGCTTGAGGTCCCCGATCTCGTCACATTGGTACTTTGGGGGCTCTTCTGGGTTAACAGAGGTAACTCTGCCAGCTTTCAAGTTATTTACTCAGGTATAATGAATCCAAGAATCTATTCCAGTGACCTATTTTAATAGACTGAGGTGGTCACTTTCAGGAGATTCTCTAAAGTACTATCCGGTCCCAGGGCCTGTTTCTGCAGCATCCTCCTGATATCAGGGCCTGCCTGAGTACTACATTTATCCTTTAGGATTCATTGTTCCTTGACTAAATCAGGAGATGGAGAGGTGTGCTTTACCAAGGCCCCTCTTAGCCTTTCCAGGAAGTCAGTGGGATTCTCATCAGATCCCTGGTCTATCACGGATAGCTTGGTATAATTGAGAGGCTTAGATCGAGTCCTACATAAGCCCTCTGTTATGCACACCTGAAAGTGTCTCCTCTTCCAGCTTCCAGGAAACAAAGAAAGCAGTTACTTTGTTTCATCTCCTTCCAGGCATTCCAGTCATTCACCTCATGGTAAATAAATAATGTTGTTTGTTAGGAGAAGACTCCTTATTTTTGAAATATTTTTAGAATTTTCCTGGTTTAGGAATGCTTAAGTTAAACAATCTTAGCCTCTATGGACTTACTGGACTCTAAAATACATCATTTATGCTGGAGTATAAAGTGGAGATATTTTATAACCTATATGCTCCCTGCTGTGTGAGGTGCTCCAAGTTATCTAATTAGCAACCTCATCTATGACTCTGTCCCCAGGAATAAATTCAGTATGAGGAAAAATGACCTACAAAACCATGTTTGCTATCATAGACATCTTCTTGCTTTGCCTGTTACTCTTCAGTGTTTATATCCTTGAAATTATCAGTAAAGCTTGACGCTGGAAAAGAGCTCTGATTCATGAGTTTGATTTGATAGTCTGATCTTTTGTTTTAGCTCAGTCTATTTATTTGTCTTTGCAGTACTCAATCATTCAGAGGACTAGCTTGTCAGTCTATTCGTGAAAATGTGTCTATTTTTCCTTCTTATTTTATCTTTTTATAAATACAAATGATTTGTAAGCAACATTTTCTGCATGATTTATCTGTCTTCCTCCTCTTATCTTTATCGTTTATGCCAATGATAATTAGCTTCTGATACTTTTCCTCACCCTAATTTCTGTCCTCACTCTCAGAATTCATTTTTATATTATGTTAAAACTTATTAAAATAAACTTTTAGAGTCGAAGGATCCCATAGTCCAAGAAATTCCAAAAGTTTAGAGATATCAACCCTGATATAAAATAAGAGGTCAATCATTTCAAAAGTGAACAAATACAAATAATTTAAAAAAAAAGGTACTTTTAAATATGGTAGTTAAAAGTATGCATAACAGGCAGAGTAAAAATATAGTGAGTTCTAGACTCAAGGCACTTACTGATTTAGAAAAATTGAGTCAGCAGATATAATCTTTTGAGTAGTCTAGCATTACACATCAGAGAACAGTTAGGAAGTCGTTCAGTGATGGAAATTCAGTTTGCTGCCTTTAGAAAGAACAATCTGAAATCCAACACCTGAGAAGCCATAGTATGAAACATGTGGTAAAGCTACATGGGGAAAAAATGACAAATCTACAATTTGTAACTTTAAAAAGAACTATGTGGCCAGGTGCAGTGGCTCATGTCTGTAATCCCAGCACTTTGGGAGGCCAAGGCAGGCGGATTGCTCGAACCCAGGAGTTTGAGACCAGCCTGGGCAACATGGTGAAACTCTTTCTGTATCAAAAATACACACAAAAAATTAGCCAAGCATGGTGCACATGCCTGTAGTCCCAGCTACTTGGGAGACTGAGGCTGGAAGATCATTTGAGCCTGGGAGTCAGAGGTTGCAGTAAACTGAGATGGCTCCACCACACTGCAGCCTGGGTGGCAGAATGAGACACTGTCTCAAAACATACATACATACATAGAACATATGTTGTGTAGGAACGTTAAATATTTTATCACAAATTTTATGTCTCAAGTATAGTTTCTGATAATGGTTTCTAAAGTCAATATATTATGTAAGTAATGATGCAATATTGAAGCAAAATGAAAGTAACTGCATACTCAAAATTTGGTTAAATTGTTTACTTTCAAAATCTAAATGTCAGTGAATAGGTATTGTATTTCAAATCCAAATACCACACAAAACAGTAAGTAAACTCATTATTTACTATTACTTTACTTATATATTTATTTCCTAATGTACTTAAATTAATAAAGTCCAAATGTAACTTGCAACATTTATAAATTAA
The DNA here is from genome assembly GCF_008728515.1 of Papio anubis. Taxonomy (NCBI): domain Eukaryota; kingdom Metazoa; phylum Chordata; class Mammalia; order Primates; family Cercopithecidae; genus Papio; species Papio anubis. The sequence continues at coordinate 63,008,690 of NC_044990.1, read as the reverse complement.
TATTATGCTAAAATAAACAGAATTTAATCATCTTCCTCAAGGTATGATTGTAAAAATAAAAACATTAGGTTCATTACCAAGTGAGGAATAAATTTTTGGTGAAAAGCTGTCCAAAGGCCATACAAATTTATTTTTCCTTTTTTTAAATTAAAACTTTATTGCAAGGTAATATGCATTTAATAAAATTTTCTTATATTAGTGTACAATTCAGTGGTTTTAGAACTTTTATCATCCTTACAGGAAACTCTGAGCCCATCAATAGTTACTACCTTTCCTCCTCTCTTGTCCATGACAACCATTAATCTTCTTTCTGTCTCTACAGATTTGCCTACCATGGACATTTCATATAAATTTAATTATAAAATATGTATGTAACTCGCTGTTACAGTTAGTATGACACTTTCAAGGTTTCTTCTTGTCATTACATGTATCAGTACTTTATTTGTGTTGTGAAATAACGTTCCATTGTATAGATACATTTTAACCTATTTATCAATTGATGGACATGTGGATTGTTTCCTCTTTGGGTTAATATAAATAATGCTGTTGTAAATTTTCATGTACAATTTCCAGCATGACCGCATCTTTTTAGTTCTCTTCCCCCTCCCCTGGGAATAGAACTGCTGTGTTATATGGTAACTCTATGATTAACAGTGCAAGTGTTTTCCAAAGTAATTGCAGCATTTTATATTTCAGCAATGCAAGAGGATTTCAATTTCTCCACATGATGGACAACAGTTGCTATGGCCTGTCTTTTTATTATAGCCATCTTAGTGGATGTAAAGTGGTATTTTATTGTGGCTTTAATCTGCAATTCCCTGATGACTAATTCTATTGAGCATCTTTTTGTGTACTTCTTTGCCATCTAATATCTTCCTTGAAGAGGAAATGCCTAGTCAAATCATTTGGTTATTTTTTAATTGGGGTATTTGTCTTGTTATTATTGAGTTATATTTTTTGACAGATTCTGAATAAAAGTTCCTTATAAGATACATGATTTGCAAACATTTTCTCCTCTGCTCTGTGTTGAAAGAGGTTTGTTGGATTTAATATTACTCTGAAGACTTGTGAGGGGATCATTGTTAGCTACACCAAATGTTTTTATCTGATTCTATCTTTCAATAATCTTTTCTCTCATTGATATTTTTATATTTCTGAAGAACTGCTTGTTTTATTTTTTAGTAACTGCAGTATTTTCTATAGTAAACTATAGCTTTTGTTTCAAATAAGGCATTTTCATGTATCTTTTTACATTCCATTGTGTATAGTTTGTGATTACAGTGCAAAACGTTACCAGTATCAAATTTAATACTGCTATATTCATGTTCCACCTTCTCAGAAAGCTTTTGAGCTAAATAAAAAATATTGAAGTAATATATTTGAATTGTTTGTTGTGTTATTTCCTCTCTTGAGGATTACAAAAATATAGAAAAATTTATTAAACATATACATATTTCTTTAACACAAAACTTTGATATAGTATAAAGTTCTCTGAGTCTAGAGGAGTTTTGTTTGGTAAGCATTTTCAGTAAAAATGAAATAATTGAGTTGCTGGTCTTGGTGATAGAGTATACATGATTTATTTGAGATCTTTGTAAAGTATGAAATAATCATGTAATACCCACTAATAGTGGTTCTTCCTGGGTTTTACTGTTTCCTTCAACTTTAGTCCTCTTCAACTAATTGGAGCCCTTTAAATTGGGAAATACAATAAATGCATTCAGACTGAGATGAATAAGGTTGAGTGGGAAAAATGGGAATGATGGGAAAGTCTCAGTAGGCTGAGTGGGAACTTCAGGGAGTAGGCTAGGGAGAGGGGAGTCAAGAAAAGAAAATTTGGGTGATCGGTAAATTAGCAAGAATCATCATTCTCATGCTGCTGACATGGGGCGAAAATAATATTGCACTAAAAAAGTTTACTTCAACATTAAAAAATAATAAATAAAAATAATAAAATAGCAAAAATGGTGTTAGAATTACTATATGTAAAGCCATTTGTTATAATGGGGTAAGAATACAGTTCTTACAGCAGTGTTGATATTAGTGTAATAAAAAAATTGTAAGTCCAAAATGATTGTCTAGGCAACGGATTTATAGATTTTATATCACTCCTGTTAAGAACCAGATATTTTCTACCATCTGCTTAAAGTTTCAGGAATTTTTGGTGTCCTCTGGCTTTGAATATTAAATTGGAGATGACTAGGTATAGGACCAGTGTCAAGGAAATACACCGAGAATTTCATTTGTGTTACCTAGTTTACCAGGAAAAATAAATGCATTTGTATTTCTGGGTTATTCTGTAGCATCACAATTTAAAAATTTCTGTGTAAGATATTGGAGATACCCAAATCAAATTAGACACCACTATGACCAACCAAAGCTTTATATTCCCAGATTAGAAAATATTTTGTAGTAAATTTTCAAAGAAAATGTCTGTAAAATTAGAGTAAAATGATGAATGAACATAGTGTTTCCACACATTTATGCCACTACACTCATACATGAAATGATGGTACAGAAAAGAACATGTATTTTATGAGGCCTCATTTAATAGCAAAATTCAAGAGCCACTTGTGATTATAAACTGGCTTTGCTCCAAAAGGGAAGATAAACTTCAACAACATATGTAACTCTTCATTGATGTTTTCAAGTGACCTAGGGTATGATCAACTCAGCAACGCTGATGCAATGTTATTAACAATTAGGAAAACAATGGTTCCAGCTTCTAGCATATCAAATATGTACACATGTATAAATTAATTTTATTCCTATTTATTACTGCTACTAGTAATACATCTTAATGTTCTATCATTCTTAGTTACAATATATTCTCATTAACCTTTTAGAAAGCCTAAAATACATTAATAAATGTCCCCTCATATCACCTGGAGATTTTTTTTACCCTTTGTAGAAAATAGGTATACAATTATGTTAAACAATTTGATACATATGGCTAAACAGATGATTTGATTGTTCTGGTTTGTATCAAATTGCTACAAAGTAAATAACTGTGATTTGGAGAAGTTAAATCATTTGTCAGTACTTTATGAGGCATTAATCTCAGCCACTAATTACCACATGTATCAGCTTCCAACTTTATTAATAATCCCTCACATATATACACATTTCAACTAAATAAACACCGAATGATGGACAAATAATTCACCACTTATTCATTCTACTTGGTCCATTCTACGTTCCTTCTGTTCATGACTGCCACCATCATTTATCTAGTTCTCAGTCTGAAAATGGGGGGATCATTCCCGACTCTCCTTAGGGGTTTCATCCCTTGTAAGATATGGTCCAGTTCTTACAATTTTACTTTTTTGGTAATTCTAGAATCTTTCCGCTTGTATCCTCCTCCACTAACATGATTTTAATCAGAATTATCCTCATCATTTTTTAGATTACTATTATCAATTAACAGACACACCAGTATCCATACTTCCTTGCTACAATTTCCAATGTGTAGCCTAAATTAATTTTCAAAATGTAAATCTGATATTGTCACCAATTCATTTTTATCAATCGTTTATGTTTTGTGTACATATACACACCTACATTTATATACACATATGTACATATATATTTTGTCTGAATTTTTTAATCTGACTCTTAGTGCCCATTATACTCTTTCCCTTGTCTTTCTTGACACTTTCGTTTGTGTGTGCTTCTTTCAGTTCCTGCAAAATGTCATGATACCTCTGCCTCTGCATATCATTGTGTTCATCTGCCTGGAACACGTTTCCTCTTCTGCATTTGGTTAAATCTCTCAACTTCAAAAGTCACTTTTTCCAAAAAGGTTTTATCTGCACCCACTACTGAGACTAACACTACGTATATGCCCAAATAGATCACTTATTAGAGCTATAGTTTTACACTGAACTGTGCAATTTTCCCTGTATTCTTTCCTAAAAAGAAAGCAGAGAACTTGCCCATTTTGTTCACCATAATGATTAGCTCCTACTGCAAGAGTTGGCACGTGTTAAAGATTCAAATACTTTTTAAATGAATGTGTGCACTTGATCTTGAGTGTCTAAATAATCTACTACTATTAATGTGTGTTTTTTAATGTGGTTTCTTATCACACAAACATTTAATAAATTTCCAATTTTGTAGACTTGTAATTTTCTTTTCCTTGCAATTTGAAATGACATACAATACACAATTTATTAGTTTCTTTTTACACACTATTTTTTGAATAAAATAAAAAAAATTCAATTTTTGGACTTAACCCTGAAATCATATATAATAACTGGGATATTTGAATATTTTTTCATAACACATCAAAAGACTGTTAGTTGTAAACATGAGTATTTAGCCTTTTTTTCCTTATGATTAGTGCCATTGTAAAGAAGCTTCAGAACATTCCTAATTACTAATTTCCTCATTAAAAATCTATGTAGACGGAAAAATCATTGCAATGTGAAAGAACTAATAAGAACCTATTTTAACCTTCCTTATCATGGAAATGAGATATCAAAAATTTAAATCACAACCTAGTCTCTGACAGATAGTAAGTACTAAATTGGAATATGTCAAATCCTTTGAAATATTTTTACTGCTTACTTTCTCCTTCTGTTCCTCATGGTACCAAATAAAGTACACAGAGGGAACACAATTGAGAAACCAATTGTCAGTGTTAGATAATTAGCTCCATTACTCCCAAATTTAAATATTAAATTTTAATATATCCATTACAAAGTCGTAGAATTGTAAGACTAACAAATTGATGCTCATATAGTGTCTAACTGATAGCTACAATTAAAATTTTCAGAAATAATCCAAGATCCTTGGAAAGATACTATGTGTTTGATTTTGAAGATTTTGCTTATCACTAATATATTTTAGATCATTTAAGAGAAATTATCTATAATAAATTATTTTAAAAATTGTCTACATATAAACTATATTTTATTTCATGGAAAACTCTACTTAAATAATTTTACATTGAATTATTTAATCAAAGAATTAGTCAGTTTGAAATAAAATACAGTACAAATAAAAAACAAACACTTTTACAAAAATATACCAAAAGTGTTTCTTTAAAATCTAAACAAGAAAATTGTATTCTGCTATTGGGTAATTTTGTTTCAAATAAAATATTTGAAAACTACTTTTCAGTATATCATTGCTTATTTTAGTTCCTTGTCTTCTCTATGTATCTTGATCTTTCTTCCTGAACATTAAGGAGATGGACTTTGCTGCCTGTGTAGTAACTTCAGACCTTACCTCTTCCTTTTATTAGCTGAGTGACCCTAGGTAATTTGTTTAACCTCTCTGTTCTTGATTAGTCTAATCAAGAGACAAATAGTAGTACCTATGAGTAGGCTATTAATAGGTTTAAATAAGTTAGCACAAGTAAGTTATTTCATTATTTGCTGAATAAAACAGAATATGTAATAAATAGATAGAATATATATAATTATATATGATATAAAAGGTATACCATATATAATATATACTACATATTATATAATATAAATTATATCATATATCATATATGTATGTATATATCATATATGATATCTCATATCAAATATATCATACATGTCATATAGATATATCATATATGATATATGATATAATTTATATTATATATAACATATAATATAATAAATCATATATATGATATAATTTATATTATATATAATATAATATGTAGTATATATTCTATAATATATAATTATACATTATTGTTTATTATTTTATATAATATATAATTATACAAAATAATATAAAATATAATATATAACATATAATATGTAACACATATATAAAATATTATATATAATATGTTATGTATATGTTATATACTATTATATTATATAATGTAATAAATTATATATTATATGATTTAATATTATAATATATAATAGTTATGTAGAACATTATATTATATATAAATACATATATCATATAATTAATATAAATAAAATGATAATAGTAAATATACTTTAAATTTATAATATATTTGTAATATATAAATATAGTTCTTATATATGATAAATATATATGTAATATTGCATACTGATAATATCTAAAATTATATTATGCAATTGCATATTATATATAATTATATATTATATTATATGTATTATATATGTATAATTATATGGTTTTGATTTCTTAGTGGAAATGTCTTAAATTCTAGAGATTATTATGTTTAAAGGTGAATAGCTAAAGCAAGTTAATAGATCAAATAGCTCAATTAAAATTATATACATAATTATATATAATTATATATAATTGGATAAGATATAAAAGGTATATCATTATATATATAATTATATAGCTTCTATCTATTTATTATATAATAGTAACTTTGCAAAATCTTTTTAACCCAAGTTAAACTGTTGATCAGTGTTGGATGCTCATTCTTCATTAGGCATAAAATAATTCATAAATGACCAAATGGTATCATTACAGTCTTATAAAATGTGAATCAACTATGGCTTTAATATAAAAATACATTGAATATTTAGTTCTAAATGCCAGTCTCATGAAAGCCAGTCATTCACTTTTGCAGTGAATATGACTAAGATATAGGATTTGGCAATAAATAGGAAAGGCACAGTGAAGTGGTTCACAGTGCTATCTCTAGAGTTTTGTGGCTTTGGCTTAGGCTGAGCATTACATTTCTGTTACTTACTGCTTGTATGCTCTTAGCTTTAGTTCTCTCAACTATGAACCTTGAACAGAGTTCACCCTAAGTCATTCATTGTTATTAAGAAAGTATGTTCTAATAATAAGCACAAACTAAAGGATCACTATTGCTGTATTAATGGTGAAAACCACAAGGAACCAAGCATCAGCAGATTAGACTACCAAAATATAATGGTTTTGATTTCTTAGTTGAAATGTCTTTTAAGTTCTAGAGATTACTATGTTTAAAGATGAATAACTAAATCAAGTTAATAGATCAAATAACTCAATTAAAAATAGATTTTTATGATTTGTTTATTTTAATTAAGTAATTATAAAATTTCTACTTTGAGTACGTATCTTCACATACAATAGATACGTGAAAAGTAATTCTTTGTTAAGATACCTCATTTTCTAATTTGGTAGATTTATATAAGATAATTTAATATCTTTAAGATTTTGAGAGGAAGATTTAAAGCAGGTCTATTAGTACTATGTTATTCATTCCATGAATTTGATCCATCTGTCATACATTTGATAATAAGTAAATTAGAGAAATTACATGCTGAATGACAATAAATTACTCAAAATGACATCAATACATTGACTTCTAATTCTTCTAATTACAATACATTTTCTAATATGGGCAAATAGTTGATTGGGTTTTGTGAATTTAGGAGTTATTTATATTAGCATTGCTGTCCCTTAGAATTTGTAGGAAATAGTCTTTAGTTGTGAAGAAACACTGACATTAACTTTGTTAATCTAAAAATAATTTTATTATTATGAATAGTAAGATTAACATTGTGCTGGCCAGTGCTTCAAGTCAAGTACCTACATCCTAGATATAGTAAGGCATTAGCACGAAGGAAACACGCACATACTGCCACTCATGAACTACTATGCATGCTGCTATAAATGTGATCATTTGGTCCTATTACTTAACAGAAAGATCTAGAGAATCACAATTTTGCAATAAACCTACACAACCTGCTCCAATGCCATCTTGGGTCTGAGGTTTTCTACCTATTTTTATTTAAGGGCATTTATCATCCGAATAATGAGAAATTACTAAATCCAGACTTAATAGTAAGAAGTAATTTTCATAAAATATGGCACTATTTGTCATAGCATTCCTCTGAAGTCAACATCATTACAAAGTAGATGGAAAAACTAAAGAGGTTAATTGTCTAATGACACATGCAGTCATTAGCTGACGAGGAAAGGACTGTGATCACCCAGCTTACTGGTTCCCGTGGCCAATAAAATAAGAAACGAGAAGCACTGAGTGCTTTCTCTTTTGACATATCGATTGCAAGTAATTAGAACTAATTTGCACTATTATTCTACTTTCCAAGAACTTAAGACACTTTTGAAAGCCTTGTCATTTGGAATATGATTTAGTATTTGGTGCTATTTAAAGATATAACCTTTCAGACACTGCAGGACAAAATGTTCTGCTACAAATTACTCTTTCTGTTCTTGCAGTTACCAATAAGCTAAAGATATGAGGGAAAATAATAGAATCAAATCAAAGTATCCCTTTCTAATATTTATCCAATGACCCTCTATCTTCCAGTGCACAGTTCTGATAAAGGATAGATTAGCATGCATGGTTTATGTCTCAAGCTTATTGGAAGTTTTTTATTTACACACAAACCCAAAAGGTAGTGCCAAATGATAAGTTTGTCAATGAAAGGACTTAGGGTGAAGAGCAGGGTACCAGTCAATTCACCTACCCTGCTACATTGAAAACAAGAGAAAACTATTAAGCCAACCAGACTTACCTAGATTCACATACCACATGGTAGATTAAGAAAAGCAAAAAGTACAAGAAAGGAGAAAAATCAGGTGAGGATAAATTGCTCATTTAAAATGGAGTGGGGAGCCTAGGCTATTTTAATCGTGACATGGAGTATCAATAAATAGGAATCTGTAAGACCACTAGGAATCTCTAAGACCACCCTTAGGCTCAATGAATTGTCTAAAATCATAGAATTTTAAAAAGCTGTTGTCGTTATGGTTATAGTTTATCAAATTAAAAGAATACACATATTATTAATAAGGTGAGTGGTATATGGAGTAAAGTCCAGGAGAAACCAGGTGCAAGCTTCTGAGTGTCCTCCTCTAATGTCATCACACAGAGAAGCCTCAATTTTCCCAGCGGCTATATGTGACACATTGTATGAAGGTGTGTCAACAAGGTAAGCATTTGTGACTTTCATTTGAGCCTTGGTGTCCAGGGTTGTGTGTTTTTCTTACATGTGTGAGGAAGGAGAGTTAGTCCTCTAGGCATGCTGCGCCTGCATGACTCAGAACCTAGCCAGAATCAGTTACCCAGAATCTAGCCACCCAGAAATAAAACAGGTATTTATGGTAAAATACATTATTAGCGTAATTGTTCTCATGAACCTGATACTCCATGGCCCAAGCCTCAGGCATACAAAAACACTCTACTCAGGCAGAAAAACCCCAGGGCTCACATCTAATCTTCCAGGAGATAGCCAAGGGCCAGGTCGGAAGAAAGGTCTCAACTTACAGAATGTGCAGGGTTTGAGCAACCCAAGCCGGCTAAGTTAACATTTTGTTGTACTGCTTCCCTAGAGAGAACTACACATACTTAAAAGACTAGGAATCTGTATTTATATCTGTTTTATTGCCTTTCATCTCAATGAAAATTTCTAATGAAACCAAAGTTGAAAGGCGTTTTAGACTTAAAAGACTATAAATACACCATGTTGCTATAAGAAGAGAGAGAGAGGGAGGGGGTAGAGGAAGAGAGAGAGAGAGAGAGAGAGAGACAGACAGAGAGAGAGAGAGAGAGAGAGAAAGAGAAAGGGACATGTCTGGATACTAAGATAAACTCTATGGACACATACCAGCATACCAGCATGTAGCAGCTCCCCACATGGAATGGCAAAAAAAAAAAAAAATACAAAAAAAAAAAACCTCTCTTAACGAACATGAACCTTCTTAGTTGTCCTTACGTTACTGAAGAAGAAAACAGGCAACTCGAAGAAAGCTTGTTCTGAAATGTTATTTTTTACTATACCCAGACTTGACTAAATTTAAAAAAATGGTTTAATCAGATTCTAACTCAAATACCAGCTCCCACCCTCCTTGGTTGGGAACGCAGGAAAAGATAGTTAGAAAAGACCTGATGTAAGTATCAAACTTTCTTTTAAAAAATTATAATCAGCTATTCTATTTTGTCAACTTTTAATTGTGGTAAAATACATATAACATTAAATTTACCATATTAACTATATTTAAGTGTACATTTCCTTGGTATCAGGTACAATTACACTGCGATGCAAACATTGCCAAAGGTCATCCCTAGACTTTTCATGTTGCAGAGTGAAACTCTGTACTGGTTAAACAACTACCAATGCCCCCTTCATCCCAGCCCCTGGTAACCATTCTACTTTCTATCTCTGTAAATTTTGACTTCTCTAAGTCCCTCAAATAAGTAGAATTGCACAGTATCTCTTTTGTTGTGATTTATTTTGTTTAGCATAATGTCCTTCAGAGTCAGCCACACTGTAGCATACACCACAGTTTCTTTCCTTTTTAAGGTTTTATTGTATATCTATACCACATTTTGCTATTCATTCATTCATCAATGAACACTTGGGTTGCTTCTACATTTTAGCTTTGTGAATGATGCTGCTTCTAACATGGGTGTATAGATATCTACCTCTTCAAGACCTTGTTTTTAATTATTTGGGGTGTATACCCAGAATGAAATTGCTAGATCATAGGGCAATTCCATTTATAAATTTTTGAGGAACTGCCATACCGTTTTCTAGCTGTAACATTTTGCTTTACACTCACTGTGCACAAGGGTTCCAATTTCTCTGTATCATCATTGATACTTCTTATTTTATTTTATTTTTTTTATAGTAGCCATCTTAATGAATGTGAGATTGATTCTCAGTGTGGTTTTTATTTGTATTTCCATAATGATTACTGATGACGAGTATTTTTTTTCATATACCCTTTGGCCTTTTGTATAGTCTTCTTTAGAGAAATACCTATGTAGATTCTTTGCTCATTTGGGTTGTTTGTTTGGTTGTTGTTGAGTTTTGAGTTTTAGGACTTCTCTGTATTTTTGGAAATCATTTCCTTATATTATTTATGTTTTATAATATATGGTTTGCAAATATTTCTAATATTTTGAGGGGTGCTTTTTTATTCAATTGATAGAATCTTTTTGCACAATTGTTTAATTTTCATGAATCTCAATTTATTTTTCCTACTGTTACCTGTGGTTTTAGTGTTAAATCCAAGAAATTTCCAAATTCAATGTTTTAAAGTACTTCCCTAATAATAGGTATTATAATAATTCTTATAATTAGGTATTTGATTCATTTGAGCGAATTTTGTATATGATGTTTTGTAAAGGAATATCCAGTTTTCCCAGCATCATCCGTTGAAGATTGTCTTTTCCCCATTGAATGGTCTTGGCACCCTTGTCAAAGATAATTTGTTCGTAAGTGTGAGAGTTTATTTTTGGGCTTTCTATTGTTCTATTTTATTCTATTTTTCTATATGTCCACCTTTCTGACAGGGCTACAGAGTTTTGATAACTATTGCTATGTAGTAAGTTTTGAAAACATGAAATGTTAATTCTCTAAATTTGTTCTTTTTTCAGGATTGTTTTTACTATGTGAGGCCTTTTGATATTTCCTATGAACTGTAAAATAAATTTTTCTAATTCTTTAAGAAAAGTCACTGGAATTTTCATGGTAATTGCATTGAATCCATATATAGCTTTGGGTAGTATAAACATCTTAATAGTAATAAGACTTTCAATCCATAAACGTGGGATAACTTTCCATTTATGTTTTATTTAATTTATTTTAGCCTCATTGTGTAATTTTCATTGCATAGAGCTTTCATATCCTGGTTTAATTTCTAAGTGTTTCACTCTTTCTGATGCTATTGTAAGTACGATTATTGTTTTCGTAATTTCCTTGTCAGAGTGTTTGTTGTTAGTGTACTCTGCTCTTGTGTATCCTGCTACTGTGTGCCCTGATACTTTGCTGAATTGATTTATTAGGACTAGACTAAATTATTTGTGAAATCTTTAGTTTTCTATCGATATGATCATATTATATGGTAACAGAGGTAATTTTTTATCTTCCCTTATAATTTTGCATGTCTTTTATTTTGTTTTGTTTTGTTTTTTTTTTTTTCCTGCCTAATTGTCCTGGCTAGATTTTGCAGTGCTAGGTTAAGTAGAAATATTAAAAGCAGGCACCCTTCCTTGCATTGTTCCTTATTTAGATAAAAAGCTTTTTCTCTTACCATTGATTATAAGGTTTGCTGTGGGGTTTTAATAATTGCCTCTTATTATTCTCCATTCCTAATTCATCGAGTTTTTTTTGTTTGTTTGTTTTGTTTTGTTTTTTTTAACCATGAGAGGATGTTTAATCTTGTCAAATACCTTTTCTTCATCAATTGGGAGAATTATACAGTTTTTGTCCTTCATTCCTTTAACATAATGTATTACATCGGTCAATTTTCATGTTGAAACATTCTCCAATTTAAGAAATAAATCCCATTTTGTCATGTTTAGAATTATTTTAATATGCTGTTGAATTCAGTTAATTAGCATTTTGTTGATAATTTTTTCACCAGTGTTTACAAGAAAATAGCTTACAACATACCATAACATATCAAAACTTATGAGTCACAAGAAAGTTAGTTTTCTTTTCCTATAGTGTCTGTCTCTGGCTTTGGTATAAGGTAATGCTAGCCTTATAAAATTAGTGAGGGCCTCCTCTTGTTCAAGTTTTAAAAAAAGATTTGGAAATAGCTGTTGTTCGTTCTTTAAATTATTGGTAGAGTTCAACGTTGAAGTTATCATGTTCAGGGTTTATATTGGTAGAGATTTGACTACTAATTTAATCACCTTACTTGTTACAGGCCTATTTAGATTTTCAATTATTTTGTGATTCAAGACTTGCAGGTTTTCTGTTTCTAATAATTTGTCTATTTCATCTAAATTATACAATTTTTAGGTGTACAAATTTGTAGGTGTTCACAGTACTCTCTTAAAATCATGTTTATTTCTTTAGAATTGATAATACTGTCATTGCATTTGTGATTTGGGTAATTTACATCTTTTTACTTTTTTATTAGTCTATTTAGCTAAAAGTTTATTGATTTTATCTTTTCAAAAATCTAACATGTAGTTTCATTGATTTTCTCTACTGCTTTTCTATTACCTATTTTATTTATTTATGCTCTAGTTTTATCATTTCCTCCCTTATGCTACTGTTGAGTTTAGTTTGTTCTTCCTTTTCTTATTCCTTAAGTTTTAAAGTTAGGTTGTTAATTTGATATCTTTATTGGTTTTTAGCATAAGCATTTATTGATCTGAACTTTCACCTACAAACTGCTTCCTGATAACTCTTAAATTTGTGTGTGTTGTTTTCCTTTTCATTTGTCTCTAGTTAATTTTTTAAATTTCCTTTGTGGTTTTCTCTAAGAGTGTATTTCTTAATTTCCACACAGTTTTCCTTCTGTTACTGATTTTCAACTTCATCCTGTTGCTGAAACACTTTGTATAATATAAATCTTTTAAAACTTTTGTGAGTCTTAAATTGTGGTCTAATATATTGGGTACACTGGAAAATGTTCTGTGTATATTTGATAAATATAGTCTGTTTTATTTATGCATTATTTTCTTGACTTTTCCCAAGTCTATCTTTAGCTCTTTGAACACTTTAAAGACAGTTGTCTAACAGATCTTCCATCAGTTCTTTTCTTTTTTTTTTTTTTTCTTATACTTTAAGTTCTGGAATACATGTGTAGAATGTGCAGTTTTGTTACATAGGTATACACGTGCCATGGTGGTTGTCTGCAGCCGTCAACCCGTCATCTACATTACATATTTCTCCTAATGCTATCCCTCCCCTAGCCCCCCACCCCCGACAGGCCGATGTGTGATGTTCCCCTCCCTGTGTCCATATGTTCTCATTGTTCAAATCCCAGTTAGGAGTGAGAATAAGCAGCGTTTGATTTTCTGTTCTTGTCTTAGTTTGCTGAGAATGATGGTTTCCAGCTTCATTCATGTCCCTGCAATGGACATGAACTCATCCTTTTTTATGGCTGCATAGTGTTCCATGGTGTATATGTGCCACATTTTCTTTGTCCAGTATATCATAGATGGGCATTTGGGTTGGTTCAAGTATTTGCTATTGTGAACAGTGCTGCAATAAACATGTGTACATGTGTCTTTATAGTAGAATGACTTATAATCCTTTGGGTATATACCCAGTAATGGGATTGCTGGGTCAAATTTCTGGATCTAGATCCTTGAGGAATCGCCACAATATCTTCCACCATGGTTGAACTAATTTACACTCCCACCAACAGTGTAAAAGTGTTCCTATTTCTCCACATTCTCTCCAGCAACTGTTTTTTCCTTACTTTTTAATGATTGCCATTCTAACTGGTGTGAGATGGTATCTCATTGTGGTTTCAATTTGCATTTCTCTAATGACCAGTGATGGTGAGCTTTTTTTCATGTTTGTTGGCCACGTAGACAGATTCACAGCTGAATTCTACCAGAGATATAAAGACGAGCTAGTACCATTCCTTCTGAAATTATTCCAAACAATAGAAAAATAAAGATTCCTCTCTAACTCATTTTATGATGCCAGCACTATCTTGATACCAAAACTTGACAGAGACACAACAACAAAAAAAGAAAATTTCGGGCCAGTAATTCGATGAATATCGATGTAAAAATCCTCAATAAAATATTGGCAAGCTGAATTCAGCAGCACATCAAAAAGCTTATCCACCATGCTCAAGTCGGCCTCATCCCTAGGATGCAAGGCTAATTCTACATACTCAAATCAATAAAAGTAATCCATCACATAAGCAGAACTAATGACAAAAAACACATGATTATCTGAATAGATGCAGAAAAGGTCTTTGATAAAATTCAACACTCCTTCATGCTAAAAACTCTCAATAAACTAGGTAACTGATGGAAGATATCTCAATATAATAAGAATTATTTATCACAAACCCACAATCAGTATCACACTGAATGGGCCGTAGCTGGAAGTATTCCCTTTAAAACTAGCACAAGACAAGGATGACCTCTCTCACCACTCCTATTCAACATAGTATTGGAAGTTCTGGCCAGGGCAATCAGGTAAGAGAAAGAAATAAAGGGTATTCAAATAGAAAGAGAGAAAGTCAAATGTCTCTGTTTGCAGATGACATGATTGCATATTTTAAAAACTCCATTGTCTTAGCCTAAAATATCCTGAAGCTGATAAGCAACTTCAGCAAAGTCTCAGTGTACAAAATCAATGTGCAAAAATCACAAGCATTCCTATACATCAATAATAGACAAACAGAGAGCCAAATCCTGAGTGAACTCCCATTCAGAATTGCTACAAAGCGAATAAAACACCTAGGATTACAACTCACAAGGGATGTGAAGGACCTCTTCAGGGAGAACCACAAACCACTGCTCAAGGAAATAAGAGAGGACACAAACAAATGGAAAAATGTTCCATGCTCATGGATAGGAAGAATAAATATCGTGAAAACAGCCATACTGCCCAAAGCAATTTATATATTCAATGCCATCCCCATCAAGCTACCAATGACTTTCTTCTCAGAATTGGAAAAAACTACTTTAAATTTCATATGAAACTAAAAAAGAGCCCATATAGCCAAGAGAATCCTAAGCAAAAACAAAACAAAAAACAACAAATGAAAAAAAAAAAAAAAAAGCTGGAGGCATCATGCTTTCTGACTTCAAACTATACTATAAGGCTACATTAATCAAAACAGCGTGGTAGTTGTACCAAAACAGATATATAGATCAATGGAACAGAACAGAGGTCTCAGAAATAATGCCACACATCTACAACCATCTGATCTTTGACAAAAACAAGCAAAGGGGAAAGGATTCCCTATTTACTATCTGGTGTTGGGAAAACTGTCTAGACATATGCAGAAAACTGAAACTGAATCCCTTCCTTACACCTTACACAAAAATTAACTCAAGATGGATTAAAGACTTAAACGTAAGACCTAAAACCATAGAAACCCTACAAGAAACCCTAGACAATACCATTTAGGACATAGGCATGGGCAAAGACTTCATGACTAAAACACCAAAAGCAATGGCAACAAAGGCCAAAATTGACAAATAGGATCTAATTAAATAAAGAGCTTCTGCACAGCAAAAGCAAATACTATCAGAGTGGACAGGCAACCTACAGAGTGGGAGAAAAATTTTGCAGTCTATCCCTCTGACAAAGGGCTAATATCAAGAATCTACAAAGAACTTATACAAATTTACAAGAAAAAAACAAACAACCCCATCAAAAAGCAGGCAAATGATATGAACAGACACTATCAGGTCTTTTTATGAAAAATTTCTGTTGGTTTATCGATTTCCTTTAAATGAGCGGTATGTTCTTTTTATTTGTATGCCTAATGCCTTGTTAAATTTTGGTTGAAAAATGGACTTTTGAATCCAGTAGTGTGGTAACTCTAGAATTCAGATAATTCCCCTTCCCAGATATTTCTAATTGCTAGTTTTATATGTGTGTATGTGTGTAAAAAACATACTTTATTATATATTTGTCATCTATTATATATTTACTTTTATCATTACACCAGTATTATGTATTATTATTTATTTCATTAAATATATAATTGTTGTAGGCTCTCTCTGTGTCCAAAATCATCCTGAGGTTCTGAGGTTTAAACTTCAAGTCTTCTTAGGTCTTTTATAAGCCTGCTCCTTTCTTGGGCATGTGTGGTGACTTTCTAATTTCCTTGATATATGTGATTGCTTTTGAATTTCATACTTGCAATGTCTGGCTCTGAGAAGGGAAAAACAACAACAACAAAATGCAGTAAGAAAAACAGTTACTGGTTCTTTAAATGCCCTAGAGTTGGCTTCAGATAGAGGAGTGAACTTACAATAGCACACTGCCTCTGTGTCTGCAGCTTAAAAGCAGCAATCTACTGTGATCAGAACACAGAAAATTGCTGATATGTGGAGAACGGGGTCCTTATCCTCTTGGTTCTCCCAACCTTCTGCAAGGTCAAGGTCGCCTGCCATGAGACTGGGGAGGGTGGGGGGCAGGAAATATGTATCTGCTGCCCAATTTAGAGCTAAATTAACCCAAAATTAATTGCAATTTATGTCCAAGCCTTCCCCCGGACGTTGCAAGCTTCCAATAAAGTCCAGAGGAGTTCCAAAACAGTTAAATCAAACAGATCTGATCTTTCCAGTGAAATTGTCTAGGTGGAGAAAGTATTTCTGGTACTTCCTACTCTGCAATGTTCCCAGTATCCTGTATCCAATTATTTTTTTGAGGCTTCTCACTTCTTACAGATTTGACTCTTCCTGTTACATGGTATTTGTTTCTTAGCATGGTAACACCTTTTAAAAACGACAAATATGTATGAAGAAGATTCCATTTCATAGTTAATTTTTCTTTTTTATATTTATAACTATTTTTTTAAATATTCTCTTAAGATGGTAGAAAGACTGCTATGCCATTTGAAGTTATTGAAGATAAACATATTAGAGTGACAAACAGTGGCCTACCACAGTGAAGTTGCTGTACAGAAAGTCAAAAGTCAAAATTAATAGACATTGAGAAAGACAGGTATAACCAGCTTTAGATATATCGAAAAAAAGAAGAGACCAAAATCAAATGGCTGAGAACAGAGTTTTTGCTTTTGCTGTTGAAAATGCTATCATCTTCACACAAACATTCAATTAACAGCATGCTAACAGCAGTTGAGGGGTATCTAAGTCTGAAAATAGAAACTGGAATTGTACGTGTTCAGTTTAATCCTGCGGAGTTTAAAAATAATCAAAGATAATATAGTTAACAGGAAAATTAAAAATGCAAACAGGGTTCACTCTCTTACATTGAATTAGTTTCAAGTAATTTTTCTCCTTGGGGATTTTTTAAAAATTAGACGTTATTTTTTATGTCACCGTTAAGTTCAAAGCAAAACTGAGTGACAGGTACAGAGATATCCCATATACCCACTGCCTCCACACATGTACAGTCTCACCCAATACAGACATCCCCCATAGAGGGGTACATTTGTTACAACTAATGAATGTACCTGGACACATCATCAACCAAAGTTCATAGTTTGCATTAGAGTTCAGTCTTGGTGTTGAACAGTCTGTGGGTTTGGATAAATATATAATAGAATGTTTTCACCCTTATAGTATCATACAGATCATTTTCATTGCCCTATAAATCCTCTGTGCTCTGCCTATTTATTCATCCTCTTCCAAAACCCTTTGTACCACTAATCTTTTCACAGTCTCCATAGTTTTGCCTTTGTTTGGAATGTCATGTAGGTGGAATCATATAGTATGTAACGTTTTCAGGTTGGCTTCTTTCACTTAGTAACATCTATTTAAGTTTTCTCTATTTCTTTTCATAGCTTCATAGCTCATTTCTGCTCAAGGCTGAAAAATATTTCATTGTCTGGATGTACCACAGTTTATTTGTCTATTTACCTACTGAAGGACACCTTGGTTGCTTCCAAGTTTGGGCAATTTTGAATAAAGGTGCTATAAACATCTGTGTGCAAGTTTTCTTAAGGACACACGTTTTCAAGTCATTTGGGTAAAATACTAAGTGTGATTGTGGATCATATGGTAGGAATTTGTTTAGTTTTGTAAGAAATTGTCAAACTGTCTTCCAAATGGCTATATCATTTTACATTTCCACCTGCAACGAGTGAGAGTTCCTGTTGCTCTGCATCTTCGCCAGCTTTTGGTGTTGTCAGTGTTCTCTATTTTGGCCAATGTAACAGGTGTGTGGTTGTATCTCATTGTTATTTTCTTTGGGACTTTTTAATGAACCTGAATAGTCATTTTGACATATGAAAAAGAAAGAAATAATGTATTTTAAGAGAAAAGAAGATGTTAATTATTCCATGACAAATGGTAAACATAATTAACAGTTACTTGTCTTCAAGCATGGAGACAATAGTCAACAGGTAAAATTATACATTTTATCTCAAAGTTGAATTATCCTTTTTAATGTACCTCAAAAGTCATTTTCACATATAAAGTAGAATTAAAAAGATAATTTAATTGAAAAAGACAAAACATGGAATTTTAAAGAAGAAGCCTTCTAGTGTGTCACATATATGACATTACCTTTCAATTAAAATTTTGTATACATTTTCGTATTGGATCATTTGAACTACAGGAAGTATAAATTTTAGAAACTGAAAGGACTATGTTAAAGTCTTCCTTCTATCACTTATGTGTGTAGCATTGGGCAGTTACTTAGGTTCTAAGCTTCTATCCTGTTTACTTAGATTCTATCTTATTTACTTAGGTTGTAAGCGTCTATCCTATTTCTGATAAACAGGATAAAATAATATTCAAGGTTGCTAAAAGGATGAGAAGAGATAATCTATAAAAAGTTTTTATTGAAGTACCAAATCTATTTAAGTTTTTTCTGTTTCTTTTCTTTAGAAATTTATTTTCTAAAAATAAATTTTACAAACTGATAGAACTATGTTAGTCTTATTTCCATCACTTATGTGTGTGGCGTTGGGCAATTATTTAGGTTTTAAGCTTCTATCCTATTTCTGATAAACGGGATAAAATAATACTCAAGGTTGATAAAAATATGGAAAGAGATAATCTATATAAAGTTTTTATTGATGTACCCAGCTTATAGGATGTCCTTAAAAATGGTAAATGAGATAGAACACATTTACTGAACACTTTTAACTAAGCCTTATTCTAAGTATCCTATAGAATTAACTAAATTATCGTCATAATCTAGAGTTTCTGACACTTCACTTCTTTCTGAATGTACATTTAGTAAAAAAACTCATCAACTCTTACATATACATGTGTTTCACATATGTCAGCCATATACTCAATCATTTAATTATAATTTAGCAAAGAGGTAGTCACAGGTTCTGGAGCTAGGTGGCCTCAGTTCACATTCCAGGAATGCTGCTTATTCAATGAAGAAGCTCAAGTAACTTACTTAACCTCTTCTGGTCTCACAAATTATATGTAATAGTTCCTGTGGCACAGTTCCTGTGGCATTGTAGGTGCTCACTAAATGGCTTTGACTTACATAAGTATTATTCCCTATAGATACTGGGGCATGAGCCTCATGACATGATATGATAGCTAACTAACATAAGTCTGCCCAATATGGTAGGGCAAGATATATATATTGCCAATGATAGCATAGGTTGTTATGAAAAATAATGTATGGGATTTATGAGATATACAAGTAAGACAATGGGCCATTCCATTGAAGGGTCCTGGGTTTGGACTTAGAATATTAGAAACATTTACAGGGAAAGTGGCAAGAAATAATAAACTGGAAAAAAAAAAGGAAATAGGGTTAAAACATTAAAATTTGCAGTGCTTTACAGAATCTGAGTTACTGGAGAACTTCCTGTAGTTGAAAATAGCACAATGCAATGGATACTTGGCAAGAGTTTAATCTATGGACACAGGGAAGATCTAGGTAAGTTTATACAGGTCATTAAAGTATTTTTAAATAGGATAATTGTATAATCAATAATTATGTTTTCAAAAATTTCAATGTTTAGTGTAGAAGAGACATTTGTAGAGAGGTAAATAGAGGAAGATTAAGAATAGAGGCAGGAAAAAATCTGAGTAAGAATTAAATACGTTCCCAGTGAAAGTGCTAATAAAAGGAAAAGAAAATGTTTAAAAATTGTGTGAAGGTAAAATCAAAAGTACTTTGTCAATAATTGATATTTATGTTGTACTGAAGAGAAGTTTTCTAACATGGAGGCAAAATTTCTTTTCTTTGTTTTTCTCATCTTTACTGAGATATGATTGACAAATAAAGGTTGTATATATTTAGAAGGTACCACATGTTTTGATATACTAACAGACTGTGATATACTAACACTGTGAAATGATTGTGTCAATCAAATTAATTAACATATACAGCACCTCACATAGTTATTATTCTGTGTATGTTGTGTGGTGAAAACACTGCACACACTTAGCAAATTACAAGTATACAACACATTATTATTAACTTTAAACACAATGCTGCACATTAAATCTTCAGTACTCATCCATCTTATAACTAAATGTTTGTATCTTTTGACCAATATCTCTCTTTTTCTCACAATCCTCCTATCCCTTGGTAGCCATCATTCTACTATCTAACTTTGAGGGGTTTTGTTTCCTTTTTTTATTCTAAATATAAGTAAGATCATTCAGTATTTGCCTTTCTGTATCTGGTATTTTTCAATTGGCATAATTGTCCTCCGGTTTCATCCATGTTGTTGCAAAAGCCAGCATTGTCTTCTTTCTTATGGCTGTATAATATTCGAATATATATGTAACACATATATAAATATAATGTATGGTTACATATATGTGTGTGTGTGTGTATATATATATATGTCACATTTTCTTTATTCATTCATCCATCGGCACTTAGGTTGTTTTCATATCTTGACTGTTATGAATAAAGTCACAATAAACAAAGAGAATAAATATCTCTTTAAGATAGTGATTTTATTTCCTTTGCATATACACCAGAAGTGGGATTGCTGAATTATATGTTAGTTCTCTTTTTCATTTTTGATACAATCTCTGTACAGTTTCTGTAATGGCTGTACAAATTTACATTTCTGTCAACAGTGTATGCAATTTTCCTTTTCTCCACATTCTTTCTAACACTTGTTGTACTTTGACTTTTTGATAAAACTCATGCTAATAGGTATGTCATCTTATTGTGCCTTAGATTTACATTTTCCTGATAATTAGTGATGTTGAGCCTATTTTCATGTACCTGTTAGCTATTTGTATGGCTTCTGTTTAGAAATGTTTATACAGGCCCTCAGACTGTTTTTTATTGTTATTTAATTTTGTTATCATTATTTTTTTGCTATTGTGCTCTTTGAATTTCTTAAATATTTTGATATTAAACTCATCAAATGCATAGCTTGCATATAAACATATAGAAATATTTTCTCCCATTTTATAGGTTGCCTTTCATTTTGTTGATTATTTCTTTCGCTGTGCAGAAAGCTTTTAGTTTGATATAATTCCACTTGTTTATTTACACTTGTTTGTCTATGCTTTTGATATCAAATTTTAAAAAATCATTACCAGAAACCAATGTCAATGATCTTTTCCTTTATGTTTTCTTCTTTGAGTTTTAGAATTTCAGATTCTATGTCTTTAATCCATTTGGAAGTGGTTTTAAATGATTTTGAGTTGATGTTTTATGTAGTGTAAGATAAAAGTCCAATCTCTTCATTTTAATGTGGATATTCAGTTTTTCCAACACCATTTGTTGAAGAGACTTTCATTTTTCCAGTGCATCACCTTGGTACCTTTATTAAAAGTTAGTTTACTATATATGTGTAAATTAATTTCTGAGATTTCTATTTTGACCCATTGATCTGTTTGTTTTTAAGCCAGTAATATACTGTTTTGATTACTGTAGGTTTGTAATATAATTTGAAATCAGGAAGCATAGTGCCTCCAGCTTTGTTTTTCTTTCTTAAAATTAATTTGGCTATTTGGGGCCTTTTGCGATTCCAATTTTTAAATTTTTATTACTATTGTTTTAATATTTATTTACTTATTTGAGTCAGTCTCACTATATCTCCTAGGCTGTTACACAGTAGTGTGATCTTAGCTCATTGCCACCTCTGCCTCCAGGTTCAGGCAATTCTCCTGCCTCAGCCTCCTGAGTAGCTGGGATTACAGGCCTGCACCACCACACCCAGATAATTTTTGTATTTTTAGTAGAGATGGGCTTTTGCCAGGTTGGCCAGGCTGGTCTTGAACTCCTGAGCCCAAGTGATCCACCCATCTCGGCTTCCTAAATGTTGGGATTACAGGCATGAGTCACCATGCCCAGTCAATTCCATACAAATTTTTAAAGTTATTTTTCAACTTCTGTAAAAATATTATTGAGATTTTGATAGGGATTTCATTGAATCCTTAGATGTATATGCAAACATTTTAACTATGTTAAATATTCCCAATCGTTGTCTCAGGATATCTCTGCATTTGTATGCCTTCTTCAAATTCTTTTATAAATGTTTTATAGTTTTCAATGTACATATATTTTACCTCTTCTGTTAAATCTTTAATCTTTTATTCTTTTTGATGCTATTGTAAATGGGTTTATTTTCTTAATTGTTTCTTCAGATAGTGTATTGTTAGTGTACGGAAACATATCAGATTTGTGTTGTTAATTTTGTATTTTGCAACTTACTGAATTCATTTATTAAAGAGTTCCTTGTTGATGATTTTAGGGTTTTCTTTATATAAGATTATGTCATGTACAAACAGAAAGACTTTTACATTTTTATTTACAATTTGGTTGCCTTTTGTCTCTTTTTCTTGCCTAATTACTCTGGCTGGGATTTCCAGTACAATGTTGAATAGAAATGGTGAGAGTGGGCACTATTTTCTTGCTCCTGATCTTAGAGAAAAAGCTTTTAACTTTTCACCATTGACTGTGATATCAGCCGTGGGCTCGTAATCTATGGGTTTTAATATGTTGAGTAGCATTTCTGCTATACGTAATATACTGAGAGTTTTTTTTATCATGAAAGCATGTTGAATTTTGTCAAATGTTTTTGCTGAATCCATGGAGATGATTTCTGTCATTTTTATCTTTCATCATGTTTATGTGGTGGATCACATCTATTGATTTGTGAATGTTGAACCATCCTTGTATCTTACTGATAAATTTCACTTGATCATTGTATATAATCCTTTAAATGTGTTGTTTAATTTGATTTTGTAGTATTTTGTTGAGGGCGTTTGTTCCTATATTGATTAGGGATAGTGAACTATTATCTTCTTTTCTTATATTGTCCTCGTCTGGATTTGTTTTCAGGGTGGTGCTGTCCCCTAAAATGAATTTGAAAATGTTCCTTCTTCAATTTTTTGAAATAGTTTGAGAAAAATTGGTATTAATTTATCTTTAAACATTTGGTAGAACTCATCAGTGAAGCCGTCTGTTCTTGGATTTTTCTATGTTGAAGATATTTGGTTACTGATTCAATCCCTTTACTTTTTATAGACCTGGTGTTGATTGGTGAAAGCAGGTTTAACACATACCATTTAAGTGATTTAGAGGAAGTGGGCTAGTGGTTAAAAATGTTTGTGCCCTGTACATACATGTGTGGAAGTAACTAGTTCCAATTTGCTATATGCCTATAGCTCAAGGGAGCAGCCTGGACTGGAAACACAGTTTTGTGTCTTCTGTAAATATAAAAGCCATTAAAAATAATGCAATCTTCTTGGGGAAAGATGAGTAGAGAGGGAAGGTAATTTAAAGTAATTATGTGGTGTTGTGATACTATTAAAATACTATTGAATGTTCATCAAACCTAAATGTTCTCATTGAAATATTACCTGTCTTGTATTTTTAGATTGTGCTTTTCTTAAATTTAGTGGATTACATTCATTTCTTTAGAAAAATAAATGTGATCCATTCTTTAAATAGGCAATGCCACTGATATCTAACATTTTTGTTTTAAAGATAAACTTTCACAGAAAGTGTTTCTACATTGTTTGTATAACATTACCTTGAAAACGGGATACATTTTCCCAATGTAATTTCCAAGTACATAAAAAATTGGCACATTAGATAAATATAATTATTATCATTAATAAAAATGATAAATGTAGATTGTGTGGTAGGAGACAGATGGAAGTTGTATTAGGCAGAGTTCTCTAGAGAAATGAAACTAGTAGGAGATATAAATAGGCAGGTAGGTAGATAGATATACATATATAGATTAATTATGGGAATTAGCTTATATAATTACCGAGGCCAAAAATTCCATAATATTCCACCTGCATAATACGCAAGCTGGAGAACCAAGAAAGCCAGTGGTGTAGGTGTAATTCAACTAAGTCTGAATTTCTGAAAATCAGGGGAGCTGATAGCGTTACTCTCTATTCAAGGCCAAAGGTCCAAGAATTAAGAGGCTGCTGAAGATGTACTGCAGTTAAAAGAAGAACCACAGTTCAGAGAACCAGGAGCTCTGATGTCCAGGGATAGCAGAAGATGGATGTCCCAGCTCCGAAAGAGAGACATACAGTTTGACTTTCCCTTTTCTTTTTGTTCTATTTGTATGAGCCTTCAATGGATTGAGGGATACTCACCCACATTGGCTTCAGTCAGTCGTCTTTACTTTATCTACTAAATAAAATGCTAATCTCTTCCATAAACACATTCACAGACACACCAAGAAGAGTGCTTTACCAGCTATCTGGGAATCCCTCAACTCCATCAAGTTGACACATAAGATTAATCATCACCAAAGTGAAGGTAGATTTGTTTACGATGTTACTATACACATTGTGTTGAAAAACAAATAAGCTAGATGGAAATGTAAGAAGAATAATAGTGAGCCAGGTGTAGTGGCTCATGCTTCTAATCCCACTTTGGGAGGCTGAGGTGGGTGGATCACTTGAGGTCAGGAGTTCAAGACCAGCCTGACCAATATGGTAAAACTGCATCTCTACTAAAAGTACAAAAAAAAAAAAAAAATTAGCCAGGCATGGTGGTGCATGCCTGTAATTCCAGTTACCTGAGAGGGTGAGTAGAAGAATCGCTTGAACCCAGGAGGCGGAGGTTTCAGTGAGCCAAGATCAGGCCACTGCACTCCAGCCTGGGAGACAGAGCTAGACTCCATTAAAAAAAAAAAAAGAAAAAAAGAAAAAGAAGATTGATTGAGGGACACAGAAAAAAAATCAGAATCTGGTAGCAAAAATAGGTTTGGGAATGAGAACTGAATGGATTTTAGTGCAGTGAAATGTGAGATAAGTTTAATCAGTTCTTAAAGTTAATTATTGGAAAACCTTGCATCATAGGCTTTGGAGCTTGGACTTAATTTTGAACATGATATAAACAATCAATGGTATTGGAACAAAAAAAAATGAATATTGCTGCTTTGGAATTAAATGATCTGATAGCAGTGAGTAAAGTAAAATGAAAAGAAAATAAAGAGGAAGTTTGAAAATCTGTTAGCAAATTATTATCATAGATGACTCGTGGATTACTAGGATTTAAGTGGAATGACAGTGATAGAAATAAAATAAGTAGGACAACTGTAAAATTATTTGAATGAAATTGGTAAGTTTTGAATATACCTTGAATATGAAAATGATTTTATGCTTACCCAATAATTAATTATTGATCACCAATGCGACAGAATATTAACTTATAGATAGATACATGTGAAAGTAATTATACTTATCAAAACAAAATATACAAGAAGATTAAAGATTGCAATGAAACAATATAGTGAGATTTTAATAGTTTGAATTGTAGTTGCAACAGAATGCTCACGTCAAATAGAAAATTAAAAAGTGAAGTAATTGACAATCAACTTAAAACATGCACATTAAACAGAACAACTTGTAATAATAGGACTTTGATAAAGGGCTTAAGTCTATTACAGACAAACACCTAGAATTCAAAGCTTTTCTGATTTTCAAAGCTAAGCTTTAGGGATAGAAAAAAAATATGCAGCTTTAAAAAGTTGATGCTGAATTATCAAGGGCAAGTAAATGCTGAATTAAGTGGACATTGTACTTACTGCCACACCGTGAGTACAGAGATTTTGAATGGTGCACATAGTGACAATTTTAATGTGTTACAAGGAGGAGAAGGGTGGAGAAGAGCATTTGCTAGACTGAAGGAGAGAATTTTGGAAGGCAGAGCATAATACATTAAATGTTAGTTTGGAATCCACTCTCTATAGTCACCGGGTTTGAAGTGGGAAGAAGTAGAAAGCTATAAAAAAAAAAAAAAGAATAAAACAATGAGAGAAGACAGGAGATTTTTGCCACATATATTTTCTTCACTTTTCAGTGGAATTCTGGGAAGATTCTGTGTGTGTGTGTGTGTGTGTGCACGCGCGTGTGTGTGCATGCTGTGTGTGTGTTTGTGAATAAGAGCAACCATAGTGGAATAGGAATTGTAGTCGTATAGCAAATTTGTATTGAGAGGTCTCAGAATTATGCTTGATCTTTTCAACTCATTGAAGTCTGGGACAAGGATGCTTCTACTCTCATTTCTATTATAAAACTTTAAAGCTAATCAACTTGAGTAAACATCAAGGAATACAACATAAACAAAAAATCTGAGAAATTTTGTTCTTTGAAAAATGTAAGTCCTTAAGATATTTTACTTTTTAAGTCATATTATAAACTACAAGCCCAGAATAAAATGATTTTAAAAGTAGAAGTCTGAGAATACTGAAGCATCTCTCTGGTCTAAAAGCCAATCAGGGTGGTCTTTACTTCTGCTGGAGACAATTCACGTTCTCAGTTTCTATGCTCTGTAATATATTTCAGACCACTCTAGCACTGAGAGAGATTGTGTTTTCAAAGGCAAGTCTCCCTTGCCTCACAAATTTAATAAATTCTGTTTTGCTTTAATATGCCTTGCTATCTTGAGGTTTCTTTTATTAAAATCATCAACGACTCTCTCAGGCAAAGTCAGTCACACATTTCTGCAGACTGGTTACAACTTTTAAATGCATGTGTTATAGTTACTATAGAGTAACAAGAATATAATTGTTATATTATGACTATAAATTACATTTTTGACATTTTATTTAATGTAAAATATAAGATTATTGTGTATATAGGTACGAGTATCTCACATATTGCTAAGTATATCTAAGAAATTAATATTTGCTGAAATAAGCATGTTCTTATAAGGAAACATTGAAAGAGAAGATAAAAACAGTAACAATGAGAAGTGCCTCAATTTAGGGCAAAGACTATGAAAGCAAACCAAATGAAAAATTCAGTGGTATTTTTACATATGCAGAGGAATACGAAAAGAATTTAATGTCACGAAAGGCTAGGAGAGAAGCAGTAATAAGAAACATGTGGTCAACTATGCCAACATGTCTCTAGTGAAGTCAAATAGGATTAGGACCAAATGATTTGGAAAAGTCTGTTAGTGGTAATGTTGAGGGATTATTTATTGCGGAGCTATTTGAAAAGATAATAGGAACACAACTGAAAAATGAGTAGTGCCAGGCCGGGTGCGGTGGCTCACGCCTGTAATCCCAGCACTTTGGGAGGCCCAGGCAGGCAAATCACAAGGTCAAGAGATCGAGACCATCCTAGCTAACACGGTGAAACCCTGTCTCTATCAAAAATACAAAAAGTTAGCTAGGTGTGGTGGTGGGCACCACCTTCAGATCAGATTCTGCCATGTAGTCATATAGTTCTCCCCATCAGAAATGGATGTGAGATCTGGTTTGACCAGAGAGCAGCAGGTAATAAACTAAAAAATAAATTATCTTTCATTATATAACCAACATATATAATTGGAAGAGAAAAAGAATAATCATAATGAAAACTTGTTTGAAAACAAATAACTGGAAAATCTCAACTGTTAGTGGATTAGCGATGGTAAGATTCTTCTGAGTAGGAGTATGGCAAGAGAGTACTTAGACTGTCTAGCAGTCACTGATTAAGATCTCTGAGAAGGGCTTCCTATTTTTTGTCCTCCTTTTATATCTGAATTTGCCTTCCTGGACTTTTTTTTTTTTTTTTTTTTTTTGACTAACACTATCTTCTGTGCTCACAAATGAGAAAGACTTTGGGAAGTATGTAGTTCCTGAAGCTACAGCTGGGTGGACTAGAAATTTATTTGTGACTTGTCCAAACTCCATCTCAAGTTCCTCTGGCAATATAGTTACCTTGTTACCTCAAAAGCACAATTGAATTCTGGCTATTAGCTTCCAGTCAATTCTATGTGTAAATTACAACCAAAGACTTCAAGATTGAATTCTCTTGTCTTTTACATGCTGTCTCAGTGCCCTGCTTACCTCTTCCATCTTCAAATGACTGGTGGCTCTCGTAAGGCCTAGGACTGAAGGCTACACATTTAATCTGATTTAGTCTGAGTGCTAGATCCCATTGACTTCCAGAAAACATTTAATAGAAAGCAAACAAAAAACCAAAAGCAAAATAAAGCCCTGTGATCACAGCCTTAACTTCTATTTAGGTATACTTCTGCCGCAACTATTCATTACTGCTTCAGTAATTTGAAGTGTATCTGCCATTGGCTTTTAAGCCCTAGAATAATCCAAACCATTTAACTTTTGGGTAATTTCAGTTGCAGGATTTAGGATTTCTTTTGCTGTGTACTTTTACATCTCTGCTTAAGAATGAATATCTTGTGGTCTACTTGAAATATCCCTTTCTTTGGGATATTTCTGAAAACCATGGGAAACAGCCTAAACATAGCAATATTATCATTTTTCCTTCAATTTTTCTAACAGCCTAAATATATAGTCTGTCTCTAACCTTACATCAAGAAACAATTTGAGCACCTATTTTGGCCACTGCATATTGTATGTCAGTTATTATTTTAGTCGCTAATGTCTAATCCCTAACCACCCATCTCCTATTTACCTTTACCAAGCCAATGCATACTTAAAAAAAAATTCCTTTTTATTATTTATTTATTTACTTATTTTTGGACTTCCATTTTAATGTGCATACAGATCATCTGGGGATTCTGTTAAAATGCAAGTTCCGAACTGGAAGGTCTGGTATAGGTTCTGAGATTTAACATTTTTAATAAGCTCCCAGTCGATATCAGTACTACTAGTCGAGGACCACGCTTTAATTAGCAAGATTAGTGTGCTGCACTACTTCTATCTATTAATTACTGTCTTTATCAGTATTCCCAATTAAAAACAGCCAAATTTACTCTGGCTAGTTTAAATAGAAAAGCATTCACAGCTGAATCTCACTCCTGGGATGATCTGGAGGGCTGAATCAATAGTGTGAGGCTCCAAAAACAAATCTTCAAAACACATATTGGCCTTGGTCATAGGAGGAGTTGCTCCTTTGCCAACATCAGGCAGAATATTAAATTTGCCACCATAAACACTGCTTGCAAACCTTGAGCCTCTTCAAAAATCAAGAAGCTGCTAGTATAGCTCCTGGCTTCTAAACATCGCTTCTGCCATAATCCAGCAAAATGGATTTTCCACTCTTTGCACCTCTTAGTGCATCTGATAGGCAGAACCCAAATGGCTCATCCTTCTAAATAGTGACAATCCTGGTTGCAAAGAAAGTATAAAATAGAATTTATAGCTTTCTACTTTATTCACACTAGGATGTTGGCATGGGGGTGTGATAGATAATCTACAGTATCCATCTATCATAGTCAAGTTTTCCAAGAGATAGATAATTTTCTACAACTGCTTTAATGGCTGAGGTAAGAAAAAAAAGTGGGAAAATTTAAAGTAATTTGATACTTTGATATGAAATAAATTAATATAAATTAAAAAATAATTTAAAAGTAAAATTGAAACATATTTGTGAAAAAATGAAAAAAAGGAAGATTAAAAAACAGAAAGCAAGATGAATTCTTTCAAAGACAGCATTTAAGCCTGAAGGAGTTAATAGATTTCTTATCTACATATACAAGGTTGGGTTTGGTGATCATGGTGGATGGTAGGCAAGACTAGATTGCAGCTCCAGAAAGAGCAGCTTGCGGAGGCTCACAGTGTGAATTTTATAGGTCCAGATCCACTCAAGAACAAACCAGCAATCCCAAGAGGACCCACAGACCATCTGAAAAAAGTAGATTGCTTCTACAGGACCTGGGAGACACCCCAAATACTGTGAGTGCCCCAACCGCAGAAGTGGGAAAGGGAGACCCATCTCTCTGAACACACACCTCCACTGGAGAGGCTGACGCAGAAGCTGAAGGTCTGTTTGCTGAAGAAGTTTCTGGCTTTACCTGGAGCTGAGTCAATCTAGAGAGCCCAGCAAAATACAGGGGTAGAGGTGGCAGCAGAAAGGCCATGGGAGCTCGCTTCACCCCCTGTCAGGCTATTACTGCCTGACACCACAGGGATCTGTTGGGAGGGTGACCAGAGGAGCAGGGGTAAAACTCCACAGGGAGAAGGACATCTCTAGCTGGACTTTGTAACAATTTGAGCGGAGCCAGAAGCCTCCTGGCCAGAACTCAGGGCAGGGTGCAAATCTGGTGTGCAGACTCTACAGGCAAGGGAAGAACCAAGCCCTTTACTCTCCCAGCTGGAAGGCAGGTAGCCCAGAGGAAGTTTTCAAATCTGTCACGCCCTCCACCTGGAAACAGACTCAGGGCTGTTGCAGAAGGCACAGTGGAAGTGGGACCGGCCCTTCAGTTTGTGTGGAAGCTGGGTGAGGCCTGTGACTGCTGGCTTTGCCCCACTTCCCTGACAACCTGCATGATTCAGAAGAGGCAGCCATAATCCTCCTAGGTACACAACTCCAGTGACCTGGGAATCTCACCCCCATCACCTACACCAGCCGCAGCAAGACCAGCCCAAGGAGAATCTGAGCTCACATGTGCCTAGCCCTGCTCCCACCTGGTGGTCCTTCCCTCTCCTCCCTGGTGGTGGAAGACAAAGGGCATATAATTTGGGGAGTTCTAGGGTCCCACCCACTGCCTGTGCCTCTCTATATTACTACAGCTGATGCTTTCTGGAAAGCACCACCTACTGGCAGGACTCCAACCAGTACAAAAATAGAGCATTAAACAACCAAAGCTAAGAACCCTCACAGAGTCCATTGCAATCCCCCACCCCAACCTCCACCTGAACAGATGCAGGTATCCACGACTGAGAGACCCGTAGATGGTTCACATCACAGGACTCTGTGCAGACAACCCTCAGTACCAGTCCAGAGCCAGGTAGACTCTCTGGGTGGCTAGACCCAGAAGAGAGATAACAATCACTGCAGTTAAGCTCACAGGAAGTCACATTCATAGGAAAAGAGGGAGAGTGCTACAGCCAGGGAACACCCTGTGGGACAAAAGAATCTGAACAACAGCCTTCAGCACTAGACCTTCCCTCTCACAGAGCCTACCCAAATGAAAAGGAACCAGAAAACCAACCCTGGTAATATGATAAAACAAGGCTCTTAACTCCCCCCCCAAAATCGCACTAGTTCACTAGCAATGGATCTAAACCAAGAAATCCTTGATTTACCTTAAAAAGAAAAAATCAGGAGGATAGTTATTAAGCTAATCAGGGAGGGATCAGAGAAAGGTGAAGCCCAATGCCAGGAAATCCAAAAAATGATACAAGAAGTGAAGGGAGAAATATTCAAGGAAATAAATAGCTTAAATAAAAAATAATCAAAAATTCAGGAAACTTTGGACACACTTTTAGAAATGTGAAATGCTCTTGAAAATCTCAGCAACAGAATTGAACAAGTAAAAGAAAGCAATTCAGAACTTGAAGACGAGGTCTTCCAATTAACCCAATCCAACAAAAACAAAGAAAAAAGAATAAGAAAACATGAACAAAGTCTCCAAGATGTCTGGGATTATGTTAAATGACCAAACTTAAGAATAATCGGTGTTTCAGAGGGAGAAGAGAATTCTAAAAGCTTGGAAAACGTATTTCAGGGAATAATCAAGGAAAACTTCCCTGGCTTTGCTAGAGACCTAGACATCCAAATACAAGAAGCACAAAGAACACCTTGAAAATTTATCGTAAAAAGATCTTCACCTAGGCACATTGTCATCAGGTTATCCAAAGTTAAGATGAAGGAAAGAAACTTAAGAGCTGTGATACAGAAGCACCAGGTAACCTATAAAGGAAAACCTGTCAGGCTAACAGCAGATTTCTCAGCAGAAACCCTCCAAGCTAGAAGAGATTGGGGGCCCTATCTTCAGCCTCTCAAACAAAACAATTATCAGCCAAGAATTTTGTACCTAGTGAAACTAACCATTATATATGAAGGAAAGATACAGTCGTTTTCAGATAAACAAATGCTGAGAGAATTCGCCATTACCAAGCCACCACTACAAGAACGGCTAGAAGGAGCACTAAATCTTAAAACAAATCCTGGAAACACATCAAACTAGAACACCTTTAAAGCATAAATCACACAGGACCTATAAAACAAAAATATATGTTAAAAAGCAAAAACAAAAAACAAAGTACACAGGCAACAAAAAGCACTATGAATGCAATGATATCTCACATCTCAATACTAACATTGAATGTAAATGGCCTAAATGCTCCACTTAAAGGATACAGAACCACAGAATGGATACAAACTCACCAACCAACTGCCTTCAGGAGACTTCACCTAACACATAAGGACTCACATAAACTTAAAGGTGTAGAACAAGGCATTTCATGCAAATGGACTCCAAAAGTGAGTAAGGGTAGCTATTTTTATATCAGACAAACACATTTGAAAGCAATAGCAGTTTAAAGAGACAAAGAGGGACATTAGATAATTTTAACAGAACTTGTCCAACAGGAAAATATCACAGTCCTAAACATACACGCACCTAACACTGGAGCTCCAAACATTATTAAAAAATTACTAATAGATCTGAGAAATAAGATAGACAGCAACACAGTATTAGTGGGGGACTTCAGTACTCCACTGACAGCACTAGACAGATGATCAAGACAGCAAGTCAACAAAGAAACAATGGATTTAAACTATACCCTGGAACAAATGGACAGATATATGCAGAACATTTTATTCAAAAACTGCAGAATACACATTCTATTCAACAGTGCATGGAACTCTCTCCAAGACAGACCATATGATAGGCCCTAGAATGAGCCTCAATAAATTTAAGGAAATTGAAATTATATCAAACAATTTCTCAGACCACAGTGGAATAAAACTTGAAATCAACTCTAAAAGGAAACTTCAGAACCATGCAAATACATGGAAATTAAATAACTTGCTCCCTAGCGAGCATTGACTCAAAATCAAAAACAAGATGGAAATCAAAAATTCTTCAAACTGAATGACAATAATGACACACCCTTTCAAAACCTCTGGAAATGCAAACACAGTGTTAATAAAAAAGCTCATAACACTAAGTACCTACTTCAAAAAGACTGAAAGAGCACAAACTGATATTGTAAGGTCACACCTCAAGGAACTAGAGAAACAAGAACAAACTAAACCCAAACCCAGCAGAAGAAAGGAGATAACCAAGATAAGAACAGAACTAAATGAAATTGAAACAAAAAAAGGATACAAAAGGTAAATGAAACAAAAAGCTGGTTCTTTGAAGAGATACATAAAATTGATAGGCCATTAGCAAGATTAACCAAGAAAAGAAGAGAGAAAATCCAAATAACATCACCAAGAAATGAAACAGCAGATATTACAACTGACACCACTGAAATACAAAAGATCATTCTACTATTAACATCTTTATGCACATAAACTAGAAAACCTAGAAGAGATGGATAAATTTCTGGAAAAATACAACCCTCCTAGCTTAAATCAGGAAGAATTAGATACCCTGAACAGACCAATAACGAGCAGTGAGATTGAAATGGTAATTTAAAAATTACCAACAAATAAAAGTCCAGGACCAGATGGATTCACAGCAGAATTCTAACAGACATTCAAAAAAGAATTAGTACCAATCCTTTTGACACTATTCCACAAGATAGAGAAAGCAGGAACCTTCCCTAATTCATTTTATGAAGCCAGCATCACCCTAATACCAAAACCAGGAAAGGACATAACCAAAAAAAAAAAAAAATTACAGACTGATAACCTTCATGAACATAGATGCTAAAATCCTTAACAAAATACTAGCTAACTGAATCCAACAACATATCAAAAAGATCATCCACCATGATCAGGTGGGTTTCATACCAGGGATACAGAGTTGGTTTAACATATGCAAATCAATAAATGTGATACACCACATAAACAGAATTAAAAACAAAAATTACATGATCATCTCAATAGATGCAGAAAAAACTTTCAACAAAATCCAGCATCCCTTTATGATAAAAACTCTCAGCAAAATTGACCTACAAGGGATATACCTTTGCATAATAAAAGCCATCTATGACAAACCCACAGCCAACAAAATACTGAATGAAGAAAAGTGGAAAGCATTCCCTCTGAAAACTGGAGCAAGACAAGGATGCCCACCCTCACCGCTCCTCTTCAGCATAGTCCTGGGAGTCCTAGCAAGAGCAATCAAACAAGAGAAAGAAATAAAGGGCATAAAAATTGGTAAAGAGGAATTCAAACGGCCACTGTTTGCTGATGATATGATCATTTACCTTGAAAACCCTAAGGACTCCTCCAGAATACTCCTAGAATTGATAAAATATTCAACAAAGATTCCAGATATAAGATCAATGTACATAAATAAGTAGCTCTTCTATGCACCAATGGCAACCAACCAGAGAATCAAATCAAGGACTTAACCCCTTTTACAATAACTGCAAAAAAATTAAATACTTAGGAATACACATAACCAACGATTAGAAAGATCTCTACAAGGAAAAGTACAAAACACTGCTGAAAGGAATCATAGATGACACAAACTAATGGAAACACATCCCATGCTTGTGGATGGGTAGAATCAATATTGTGAAAATGACCAGACTGCCAAAAGCAATCTACAAACTTAATGCAATTTCTATGAAAATACCCACTCGTTCTTCACAGAATTAGAAAAAAAATTTTTAAAAATTCATATGGAACCAAAAAAGAGCCCATGTAGCCAAAGCAAGACTAAGCAAAAAGACCAAATCTGGAGGCATCACACTACCTGATTTCACACTATACTATAGTGCCATAGTCACCAAAACAGCATGGTACCGGTATAAAAATAGGCACATAGACAATGGAACAGAATAGAGAACCCAGAAATAAACTCAAATACTTGCAGCCAACTGATCTTCAACAAAGCAAACAAAAACATAAAGTGAGGAAAGGACACCCTTTTCAACAAATGATGCTAGGATAATTGGCCAGCCACATGTGGGAGAGTGAAACTGGATCGTCACCTCTCACCATATACAAAAATCAACTCAAGATGGATTAAGGACTTAAACCTAAGACGTGAAACGAAACAAATTCTAGAAGATAACATTGGAAAAACTCTTCTAGACATTGGCATAGGCAAGGATTTCATGACCACAAACCCAAAAGCAAATGCAATGGAAAGAAAGATAAATAGCTAGGACCTAATTAAACTAAAGAGCTTTTGCATGGCAAAAGGAACAGTCAGCAGAGTAAAGAGACAACCCACAGAGTGGGAGAAAATCTTCACAATCTAACAACTGACAAAGGACTAATAACCAGAATCTACAATGAACTCAAACAAATCAGTAAGAAAAAAAGTCAAACAACCCCATCAAAAAGTGGGCTAAGGACATGAATATACAATCTTCAAAAGAAGATCTACAAATGGACAACAAACACATGGAAAAAAAATGCTCAACATCACTAGTGATCCGGGAAATGCATATCAAAACCACAATGTGATACCACCTTACTCCTGCAAGAATGGCCATAATCAAAAACACAAAGAACAGTAGATGATGGCACGGATGCAATGAACAGGGAACACTTCTACACTGCTGGTGAGAATGTAAACTAGAAAAGCCACTATGGAAAACAGTGTAGAGATTTCTTAAAGAACTAAAAGTAGCCGGGCGCGGTGGCTCACGCCTGTAATCCCAGCTCTCAGGGAGGCAGAGGCGGGAGGATAGCTTGAGCCCAGGAGTTCGAGACCTGCCTGGGTAATATAGCGAGACCCCGTTCTCCACAAAAAGGAAAAAAAAAAAAAAAAAAAAAAAGACAAAGAACTAAAAGTAGCACTACCATTTGATCCATCAATCTCACTACCGGGTATCTACCCAAAGGAAAAGAGGTCATTATTCAAAAAGGATACTTGCACACACATATTTATAGCAGGACAATTCACAATAGCAAAATTATGGAACAAACCCAAATGCCCATCAATCAATTCGTGCATAAAGAAACTGTGAGAGATATATTATATATAGGATGGAATATATATAGAATATATATAGGATGGAATATATATAGAATATACATGATGGAATTTATATAGGATGGGATATATATAGGATGGAATATATATTTATGATGGACAATATATATGATGGAATATATATATATGATGGACTATATATATATATTAGATGGAATGCTTTGCAGCTATAAAAAGGAATAAATTAACAGAATTTTCAGTGACCTCGATGAAATTGGAGATTATTATTCTAAGTGAAGTAACTCAGGAATGGAAAACTAAACATCATATGTTCCCACTGATATGAGGGAGCTAAGCTATGAGGACGCAAAGGCATAAGAATGATATAATGGACAATGGATTTGGGGGACTTGGGGGGAAGAATGGGAGGGGGGACGAGGGATAAGATTACAAATATGGTGCAGTGTATACTGCTCCAGTGAAGTGTGCACCAAAATCTCACAATTCACCACTAAAAGACTTATTTATGTAACAAATATCACCTGTACCCCAATAACTTATGGAAAAATAAAAAATAAAAATAAAATAATAATAAATATATAAACAATGTTAAAGGATTTTCCCCCATGACAGCATAGTTAGTTAAGTTTGTATAGCTATATATAACATTCAATTTCTAGGTTAATAATTTTTATAAGCTTGGTTTAAATAAATGATCTAGTTTCCAATCTTGTGAACTCCAAAAATATTAAGCTGTTTTATTTTATATACCAGATATTAACAACCTAAATTTGCATTGCCTTACTCAGGGAAGGGGAGATATAAATAGTTGTTTTATTAGAGTTATTCTAGAGCATATGCCATTAGGATTTGGTGCCCAAAAAGATTATACACGTAGAGCAGAAATATTCATCATTTTAGAGAGCTTTATTTTCACTTTTATTTTACTTTTTTCTTTTTGCCTTTTATTTTACAAATACATATTACTTCATTTGATACAAGAGATATTGTTTCATTTGATGTAAGAGATGTCACTGAAATCGGAAGCAGTAAAATCCAACAAACTGTTAATTGCACTGATTTGCTATTGATTAACATATTTATCAAATAATATTGTTGATGAAAATTTGGACAGCAGGCTTGAGATTTAAACATTTTATAAATATGCTTTATGTCATAGTCATATTTTATTTTTATAGAGCCAGCTGCGTACTGTTTACTACCTAAGCTGAATACTTCAACTATTAAGTTTCTGCATACTTTACTGATTGAAGTGAATATATTAGTAGTTAAATTTGCATACACACTGATTGCCCTGAATATTGTGCAAGTGTGTTGTTAACTACAAAAAAAATTTTGTCTAAGTAGTTACTTCTATTAAGGAGATTCAAAACAAAATTAACCTAGTTGTGAAGATCTGGTGAGATTCCTTGTTCCCATTTTCTTAATCTGCTACTAATATGAAAGATTGCTTTATTCAATCCTGGAGAGACATTATCAGTCAATTAAAGATAAAACTGTTTTTTTCCCCCCAGCAAGATGGTAGATTAGAGGCAATGTTTGCCTGCCTCTCCCACTTGGAAAGGCAAAATAGTGTGTTAAGATTTATTCTGTGAACTTGGTTTTCCATGAAGCAACACAGGAACTAAACAGAAAAAGTCAAAGAAACCACAGGCCTTTTGAACGAAGCAATGGGCTGTAGCCTACACCGTGGGCCACACAGAAAAGTGTGAGTCTCCAGGTCATGAGAGGGAGAGAGATGATGCTGTGACACGCACTCCCGCAGGGAGCCGGGCAATCTAGTCCACAGGTGAAGGGGTTAGCCCTTCCAGGCTCTGGAGCTGATTTAGTGAGTGGTGGGAATATAGGAGAAGAAGCGACATCAGGATGTGCTTTGCATGCACTCCCAGACCCCAATGGGTACAGAGCCATTCCTACTCTCACCTCACAGGGGACGTCATGGAACTTGGCCAGCTAACTCAGGCGGTGGTCACAGGTTGAGAGAATCTCCCAGCTGAGATTTTCAATATGATCTTGAGTGGGCATGAACCTCATCAGCCAGAATGGAGTGGCAAGAGGAAAGTGCACTATAACCACCTGCTTCATAGGTTGGCTGGGCGGGGTATGGCCTGAAAGCTGTATTCTCCACTAGTTTCGAGTTCTAGGTAGAGGCTGCCTGGAATTCAGCTAGCTGTTGCTAGTAGAACAGTATGAGTGTGAGATGTGCCTTGCCAGGTGCGTGGGACCTGAGTGGGACTTACTGCTGCCGGCTACCCACCACTCCCTGTGCAGATTATTTTATGCAGCACAAGAAGCTGCACTCCTCCCTAGAACATTACCCCAGTGGCAATGCAACTGCCCTCTGATCCTCGTTGGAGCCACTGCTTGAGCTTGCACGTGGGGAGCCAGAGCACGAACTTGCCTGACCCAGCCTCCACCTGCTCTGACTTTACCGCTCCATCTGCTCTGGTTGTGCAACACAATAGACAGGGATGTTTTAGAGCTCCATGGTCCCGCACCTTGCCTGAGACACCAGAGTACTTTCTCTGGGAAATGTAAGGCAAGCACAAACCCCACTGCTACCCCTGCAGTTGGTACTATTTTGCAAGCACCACCTCCTGGCTGGAGGCCAACCATTAGAGCATCTGCAGACAGAATAACATAGCACTCAGGAAAGAGAAAACTTTTACATGACCTCAGTTACCACCATTTCTTGCATCACCCTGGCTGCCCAGGAGGACTTGAGTCTGTTCACATGCCCAGTACAATAATACTAAATTTGGCCTTTGAGAAAGCCAACACAATAAGGCTATATATAACTAATGGAATCTCAGAGTCTATGTAAGCCCCCTCCCACCCCCATTAGAGCTGGTGCTGTTACCCACTCCAGGGAGACTAGAGAACAGCTCACATCACTGGATACTTAGCAGACATTCCCCAGCACCAGCCTGGAGTGTGGTCACCCCACCGGGCAGCTAGACATAGAGGAGCATCAGGATTCACAGTAGTCTGATCCTCAGGAATGGCTACTTCTAGGGCGTATGGGAGGGCACCATGCAACCTCCCAATGAGTTCACCTTCCCCACTGCCTAGACAGAGCCAATTTATCAAGACAGGGGAATTGCAATGGAGAAAGAGTAATTCATGCACAGCCAGTTGTGTGGGAGACCAGAGTTTTATTATTACTCAAATCAGTCTCCCTGAGCATTCCAGGATAGGGAGTTTTTAAAGACAATTTGGTAGGCAGGAGCTGGGGAAGTGGGGAGTGCTGATTGGTCAGGTTGGAAATGAAATCACAGGGTGTCAAGATGAGGTTTTCTTGCTATCTTCTGTTCCTGAGTAGGATCACAGAACTGGTTGGGCCAGATTACAGGTCTGGGTGGTGTCAGTTGATCCACCCAGTGCAGGGTCTGCAAAATATCCCAAGCACTGATCTTAGGTTTTATACTAGTGGTGTTATTTCCAGGAGCAATTTGGGGAAGTTCAGACTCTTGGAGCCAGAGGCTGCATGACCCTTAAACAGTAATTTCTAACCTTGTAGCTAATTTGTTAGTCCTACAAAGAGACTAGTTCCCACGTGAGAAGGAGGTCTTTTTGAGAAAGGGCTGTTAGCAGTTTTGTTTCAGAGTGAAAACATAAACTGAATTCCTTCACAAGGTTAGTTTGACCAATGCTCAGGAGTGAATAAGGACACTGATGAAGATTAGAAGCAAGATGGTGTCAGCTAGGTCTGATAATTTTCACTGTCATAATTTCCTTGGTTGTAATTTTTGCAAAGGCAGTTTCAATCACATTAAGGGAGTACCTTGTGGAACAAAAGACATCAGACTGCAGGCCTTCAGTCTCTCAGCTTTCCACTTGTGGGAAGTTTCTTTCAGGAGAGGCACAGGTAAAGTGTTTGGCTCAGTGGGGAAAGTCTGCAAGTGTACCTCAACAGTCAGGGCTCCCTGGTGCTTTTGAAGGATTTTGCCGAAGGGTATTGCTTCTCCCCAGACCCACCACTGAAGACATAGCTGGCACTTCTTCCACAGGAGTTTTTGACAGGAGGGCATCTGTACACAGCTTTTCTGGATCACTTTGGGGCGACTGCATACCCACAGGAGGAGTGTCCTCTAGGCTCAGACTTGCACAAGAGGTATAGTCATAATTTCTCTCTACATGGAACATCAGCATTCCTGCAGATGAAAAGAGGTGGCTGTCCTATCTGAATAGCTGAAATACCAGGTCAGGAGTGTGAATAAGAGGTGGATAACTTTCATGCTGGACTGAAATGAGAGCTGTGTTGGTTACCTCCCTTCCCTGCTAAAAAATCAGTAGTTTCAACTGATTTTTACTGGTAGGCACCTCCTATATACCTGAGCCCTGAATGTTCAACCCAGTGAATAAAATACTAGGGAAGAAAGTTTTTAAAAGTGCACACCACTGAGAAGTAAGATATGATTCATGAGACTGTTACCATTTCAGTCCCACAGAAGACAGCGAGCCTGCCGATACACCCAGCACATCACTTCTGCAACCAGCATTTGAGAAAGCCATCATAAGAACTGTCTATAACCGTGGAACTGATTCCGACTCTTCACCACTGAAAGCACCCAGAGCTGAAACTAGATGAAAATAAACTATAAGCATTAAAGTCACATCTGTAGGGAGGATAAAGATTTTTTTTTCTAAAAACCCAGTTGAATCAAAAATAAACTTACAAATAATTAGAAAAATCAGTCTACCCAAATGAGAAGGAGCCAGAAAAATAATTCTGGCAATGTGAAGAAAAAGAGTTCTATAACACCTCCTAAAGATCACAATAACTCTCTAGCAGGGGATGCAAACTGAGGTGAAATCCTTGAAATAACAGAAAAGGAATTTAAAAGGTTGATTATTAAGTTTCTCAAGGAGATACAAGAGAATAGTGAAGATCAACATAAAGAAATTCACACAAAAGCAATTCAGGATATAAATACAAAATTTTCTAAAGAGACAGATATTTTAAAGAAAAACCAGTCAGAATGTCTGGAAATAAAAGAGACATTTATGAAATTGCAAAACGCAATGGAAAGTTTTAACAATAGATTAGAGGAGTCTTTAGTGTTTTCTGTGTATAAGATCACATCATGCAAACAGAGATAGTTTGACTTCCTCTTTTCCAAGAGGAAGTGTCCATTCTTTTGGATGTGCTTTATTTCTTTACCTTGCTTTTTTGCTCTAGATTAGATTAGACCATGCTAAAACAAATCATAGCTCATAGATAAGGCTTTCAAATTTAAACCAATCAATCAAACAAACAAAAAAGAATCAAAAGAAATAGTCTTCAATAAATATGGAATTATATCAAATGGACAAAGTTAATAATTGTAGATGTTCCTGAGGGAAAAGAATAAGGAAAACCTGTGGAAAACCTACTTAAGAAAATAATTGAGGAAAACTTCCCTGGACTTGCCAGAGATTTAGACATTCAAATACAAGAAGCTCAATGGAGATACAAGAACTCCTGGGAGACTCATTGTAAAAAGGACTTCACTAAGGAATGTGGTCAATGTGAAGGAAAGAATTCCAGGAGCAGTGAGATAAAAATATCAGGTAAACTTACAAAGGAAAACCTATCAGACTAACTGCAGGCTTCTCAGCAGAAACCTTACAAACCAGAAGGAATTGGGGTTCTATTTTCAGTCTCCTCAAGTAGAATAACTGACAGCCAAGGATTTTTATATTCAACAAAAATAAGTTTCAGAAATGGAGAAATAAATTATTTCTCAGACAAGCAAATTCTGAGGAAATTTGTCAATACTAGGTCAGAACTACAACACATGCTAAAAGGCTTTATAAATCTTGAAACAGAAGGTCAATACTGACCCTAATAGAAACTACTGAAAGCAGAAAATTCAAATGCAAAAGGTTATAAAGTAATAACGTAGTGAAGAAAACAAAGTCACTAGGTAACAATCAACATGATAACTGTACAGTGCCTCAACACCCAATATTAACATTGAATGTAAATGATCTAAATGTTCCACTTAAAAGATAGAGGATTGGCAGGATGGATAAAAAATCAAAAAGCTCTGTATTCAGGAGACACATGTAACACATTAGGAATTTTATAGACTCAAGGTAAAGGAGTGGAAAAAATATTTCACAAAAATGGAAGCCAAAACCCAGGAGGAGTAGCTATTCTTATGTCAGATAAAATAAAACAGGCTTTAAAGCAAATACACGGATGTTGGGATGGTTCAATATATTCAAAATAATAAATAGGATTTATTGCATAAACAGAATTAAAGAGAAAAACCATATGATCATCTCAATCGATGCATAAAAAACATTTAATAAAATCTAGCATCTCTTTATAACAAAAAACCTCAGGAAACTAAGCATAAAGGAAACACACCTCAAAGGAAGAAAAGTCATACATGACAAAGCCACAGACAACATCATACCAAACAGAAAAGTTGAAAGCATTCCCCGTAACTACTGGAACAAGATAAGGATGCCCATTTTTACCACTTTCCTTCAACATAGTACTGGAAATCTTAGCCAGAGCAAGCAGGCAAGATAAAGAAATAAAGCATATCCAAAAGAATGGACTTCCTCTTGGAAAACAGGAAGTCAAACTATCTCTGTTTGCATGATGTGATCTTATACCTAGAAAACACTAAAGACTCCTCTAAAAGACTCCTAGTTCTGATACATGAATTCAGTAAGATCTCAGTTTATAAAATCAATGTAAACAAATCAGCAGCACTTTATACACCAACAATGACCAAGCTAAGGAACACATCAAAAACTCAATCCCTTTTATGACGGCTGAAAAAAAACTAAAATACCTAGAAATATACTTATCTAAGGATGGAAAAATCTCTACAAGAGAACTAAAACACTGCTGAAGGAAATCACAGACACAAACAAATGGAAATACACTTCACGTTCATGGACTGGAAGAATCAATATGAAAATGACTATACTGCTAAAAGCAATCTACAGATTCCATGAAATTCCTATCAAAATATCAACATTTTTTTTTCACAGAATTAGAAAAAAAAAAAAACACTAAAATTCATATGCTACCAAAAAGAACCTGAGTAGCCAAAACAATCTTAATCAAAAATAACACAGCTTGAGTCATAACATTACCCAACTTCAAACTACACTACAATGATATAGAAACCAAAGCAGCATGGTACTGGTATAAAAGTATATATATAAACCAATTGAACAGAATAGAGAACCCATAAGTAAAGACAAATCTTTACAAACAACTGTTCTTCAATAAAGCATGCAAAAATGTAAATTGGGAAAACAGCACTCAATTCAGTGAGTGGCACTGGGATAATTGGATAGCCACATATAAAATAATGAAATTGGATTACTGTCTCTTATCATGTACAAAAATTAACTCAAGGTGGATTAAACACTTAAATATAAAACTTAAAATCATAAAAATCCTAGAAGAAAATCTAGGAAAATCCCTTTTGGACATTGGCCTAAGCAAATAATTCATGAATAAGATCCCAAAAGAAAATTCAACAAAAATAAAAATAAATAAATGAGACATAATTAAACTAAAAAGCTTCTGCACAACACAAGAAATTATCATTAGAGTAAACACACAATCTACAAAATGGGAGAAAATATTAATATTTTTAAATTATGCATCCAACAAAGGACTAATACCCAGAATCTACAAGGAACCTAAACAAATCAGCAGGAAGAATACAAATAATTTCATTAAAAAGTGGGAAAAAAGGCATAAATAGGCACTCCTCAAAAGAAGATGCACAAATGGCCGATAAACATGAAAAAATGCTCAACATCATTAATCAGCAGAGAAATGCAAATTAAAACCAAAATGAGATACTATTTACCCCAGGCAGAATGACCATTATGAAAATGTCTAAAGACAATACATGTTGACATGGATGTGGTGAAAAAGGAATGCTTATACATTACTGGTGTGTATATAAATTAGTACAACTCCTATGGAAAATAGGATGGAGATTTCTCAAAGAACTAATAGTAAATCTACCATTTGATCCAGCAATCTCTACTGGGTATCTACCCAAAGGAAAAGAAGTCACTATATCAAAAAGACACCTGCATGCATATGTTCATTGCAGCACAATTCACAATGGCAATGATATGGAATCAACCTAAGTGCTCATCAACTGATGAGTGGATAATAAAATGTGGTACATATACCATGGAATACTACCCAGCCACAAAAATAAATAAATAATGTATTTTGCAGCAACTTGGATGAAACTGGAGGACATTATTCTAAGTAAAGTAACTCAGGAATCAAAAATCAAATACTGCAAATTCTCACTTAAAGTGGATGCTAAACTCTGGGTACCCAAAGGCATACAGAGTGATATAATGGACATTGGAGGCTCAGAAGCAGGGAAGTCAAAGGGGGTTAACTACCTATTGGATAATCACTTGTACCCCTAAAGCTGTTGAAATAAAATAAAATATTTTGTACGGCAAGAAAACAAGAAAAAAGAAATATAATGCC
Organism: Papio anubis; assembly: GCF_008728515.1. NCBI lineage: Eukaryota > Metazoa > Chordata > Mammalia > Primates > Cercopithecidae > Papio > Papio anubis. The sequence continues at coordinate 62,963,726 of NC_044990.1, read as the reverse complement.
ATACACCAGTAAAAATACAGTTCTATTAATTAGCTTTTGTAAGGTATGCTGTGTAACAGATAATCCCAAAATCTCCATGGATAGCAATAATAAAACTTTATTTCTCTCTTGCCTTATTGAATAAATAAATAAACACAATAAAACTTTATTTTGGTAATCCAGTGTATTGATTTTGTGACTGGGTGCCTCATTGCTTTAAGATAAAAAGAAAAGCATAAAAAAACCCTCATTTGCCATACACCTTCTGTTACTGTGGTAATGGAACTATAGGTACATTAATGTATATTTTTTGTATGCTGTAATTTAATTGATGGTTCTGTTTACATAATTTCTATAAACATGTGGCTTAGAATGATAGAAATATTAATATTATTGATTAATATATGCCAAGTGACTAAAAATATGTTTTTCTTTTAAATTCTCTCAGCAGCTAATATTATTTCACAGATTAGGAGACAAAACTCAGAGGTGTTTAAATAAACTCCCAAAAATTACCCACCACCTAATTGGTAGAGTTTGGACTCTACTATGGAAGCATTCTAATTCAAATCCTCTACAGTTTATATAATTTCCTAGACTAAAATAATCTTATTTAAGAGTTCATCTTTATCACTTACTAGGTTTGTGTTGCTGAACAAGTCACTATGTTAGCATCCATTTTTGAACTTAGGATAATACTTACCCTTCATCTTCACTTAATTTATGTGAGGGTCAAAAAATAGAAGAAACGGGCTCTTAAAAAATAATAAACCACACCACTATTTAAAGATATCTTAAACTTTTACTAGTCAATTGAGTTATGTCATAATATAAAGACACGGTTTTTGATATGGAGAATTAATTAATGGTGAGGACTAGAACTTACCATGCTCTCTAAAAGTCAATATGTAATCTAAGAATATGGAAACGACCATTTGCCTGCAGCAGTGATGTTCCCAGATTTCCATGAATCTTGGTATCATTGTTTCACATGTTGTTTCCTTTATTTGGAGGCTCCTTTTCCCCTTATGTCTTGTAAATGCCAATCATTCTTTCTCTTTATGTCTCCTTACTCTGAAAAATCTTCCCTGATCAATTTCCAACATACTTTACATCTCTGTTCCTGAAGCACGGTGTGCATATCCTCAGCATAGGATTTATACAGCTTTCACTTGACTTTTTTTTGGTAGGGTTTTTTTTTTTTTCCTATATCCCTTGCTGGTCTGAGCATCTTCATTATATAGTAAATGCCCAAAATTACTACTTCAGCGAGTGAGAATGTTATTATTTCCACTGTAATATAACTATAATTAGGTGATATTTATTATTTAAAATATAGCAGTTTAGCTTTTATAGTGAAGCATATGATACACACAGCAGAGTACACAAAACATGAATGAAGTGCGATGAATTTTTTTAAAAAGCTGTCAACTACTAAGGTCAACAAATCTCTCACTTTTAGAACCCCAGATGTTCCCTTGTGCCTTTCCCAATCACTACCCTCTTCCTGCTTTCAAAAGTAACAAGTATCCTGACTTCTTAACTATACTGAAACCTCCTAACTGTACTGATTATTCCATCTATAGTTGAGTTATACATATTTGTTTAATTTCATACAAATATATGTTTACCATTATCACCATTTTTATTGTAGTAAAAAACATATCACAAGAGATTTATCTCCTTAATAAACTTTAACGTTTTTAGGACAGTATTGTTAACTGTAAGCACAATGTTATACAGCAGACATCTTAACTTTTTCAACTTACAAAACCGAAACTTTTTAACCCCAGCTACTGTAAGAAAAATATTTTATGAATAATAGAGTATAATATTGAATTTATCAGATTTATTTTACTTTCTAAGAAACCTTTTGCTACAAATTAGCCCCATATCATAAATAAGGGTATATTTCCAAATATATTCTCACACATATGCACACTGATATGAATATAAATTTTATATTATATTTCCATAGCTACATTATATGATATATTGAAAATATAGAAATGTACTTTGAGGGTAGGAAAATAAGAGATTGTAAAATACTACAAAGAAATATTTAACTAAATTTCTGTTGATTATTTTATTATAATGCATGCATTTTATAAAGTACTTAATATAAGGCATGTCATGATTTTGGCACTAAATCTTTCTGAAAATTTTATATTAATTAAACTTAAAAGGTGAAGAAATAAAATGAGGGAACAAGAAAACTCCAGAGTTAAAAAATTCAATTTTTGCCAATAATGACTAGGACCTGATTAATAAATTGTGCTACATTTAGCACTCAATTATTAAACCTGGCAACCTAATCAGAAAATCAAGCTTCACAACCTGTAGCATAGTTTAAAACTCAGCAATTGTAACATCAAAGTGTGCAGCTGTATGAGTGGAATTGGTGGTTGAATCATCAAATGTGCAGTGCAATTAGTTGAGTATGAAAATCCCCCAGTGTTATAATATGGAGATGAATCAGCAAAGCTTCCTGGTGATTGCTCAATACCTGACTACTTCCTCAGTAACTATAGTTCTTGAATAATTTCCTAAATAAATATGGAAATTAAGTTTAATGAAATGAAACAGTGAATATGAAATAGTATTTGATAAATTTGAAAAATTGGTATATCTTGAAAGAAACTGGACAATATTCTTTTACATACGCCCACTTTTATACAGGGCCAACTAGAATTTACTACATGTTATTTTTGTTCTCTTAATGTTGCAGGGGTCATTTAAACATATCCCACCAGAGTTTACTCAATAGGTGAAATTACTTCATCCAGAAGAAATAAGTCATAGGAATACAGTATTTGCATACCTTATCTCAATAGAGTCATCTAGGCAGTTGAATCACCTGAGGTCAGGAGTTCGAGACCAGCCTGACCACTATGGAGAAACTCCGTCTCTACTAAAAATACAAAAAAATTAGTCAGGGTTGGTGGTGCATGCCTGTAATCCCAGGAGGCTGAGGCAGGAGAATCGCTTGAATCCAGGAGGTGGAGGTTATGGTGAGCCAAGATCACACCATTGCACTCCAGCTTGGGCAACAAGGGTGAAACTCCATCTCAAACTCACCTTTTCCATGGTGAAGAACTAACCGTTTACTTGTTAATGAGATTCAAAACAAAATTTCTGGAAATTGAAATTCCTGTATATAGAAAGTTTCGTAAGTGTGGAAGAATGGAAGAATACAGTATTACTTCTAAAATTTCAGACAGGAAATGGAGAGGAGCTACATTTGCGGATATGTGGAAATTGGAAAGTTCTATGTTATGTACAGTGTTTTCTTTCACTTCAAAAATGTATGATTGAAAGTTCAAGTTCAGTGCTTTAAAAAACATTTCCCAAAATATTTAAACTTCAGTGAGATTGTTTAGCTATCAGATGTCAGTATTCTGTCAGCTGGCATTCCATGTCCTGAGTAAAATTTGTGAAAATATTTTAATATGACTATGTTACAGATAACATACTTTTCATTGTTCTTTCTTTCTCTCTTTGGAAAAACAATTGCTTTTTGAAATAATTAAGCCTTCAATTTTTTTTCAACAAACTGTATTTTATTTTATTTATTTTTATTTGTATTTTTTGAGACAGAGTCTTGCCCTGTTGCCCAAAGGCGCTATCTGGGCTCACTGCAACCTCTACCTCCCAGGTTCAAACTATTCTCCTGCCTCAGCCTCCCTCAACAAACTGTATTTAAAAAATACATACAAAGAGTGAAAATGTGGTGTCAAAGGATTTTCAGTTCTTCTCTCCAAACCTCTAGGCTGAGGGCAAAAAATTCAAGTGACTATGAGGTTCGGGGAGGTCACTGAGGAATGAGATTGGAAGACAAAAAAGGAACTAAGAGGTCTCTGAAAAAGGGTAACACATTTTCCAAAGAGGCAAACGACTCCTACTCCAGCTAAATGCTGCCATTCAACCTGATAGAATGTGCAACTATTTTGAGGAGATATCAGATTTTTTTAACTTTAAAATCCTTAATTTTAAAGAAGTTGGCTACTTTTTTTAAAAAAAATAACTGTACCTTTCAAATACAATACATCTGCTTTCTGTCAGCTTGGAAACTTTTATGTAAATGGAACTCTATTACAGAGGTCATCTTCTATCGACACAGTTAAAAGGAAAGGAGTGTTGACTATTGTGTAAAGCAGTTCCCTTAATAAGAAGTCAATTCTGTTAGAAGCTATATGTATATATGTATTTAAATCAAAGACAAGCAATTATAAGGCAGAAAGGACAAAAGATCATTCAATGCATTGTTTTATTTTAAATGGGAAAACAGAGACTCAGAAAAGTTCAAATCATTCACACAAAGTCATGCAATTGCTTTTTAAAAGACCCAGAAAAAAAGATAACTGAAATAAATGAACAAAACACCTACCTCTAGAGAAGTCTCATGGTTTGTGATGTCATATATGATATAGTACTTAATCTTCAAAAAAGTACTGTGATGAAGATAATGTTAGCCACATTCAAATGAATAAACAGCTTCAGGTCAATTTCCCGACATTACACACTATTTTCTATCCCCTACTTACATTGACCATTATTTATTAATAGGCACAACTGATTTGATGTAAATTGTGGAGAGATTTTGTGTATTTCAATCATTAGCTGACAGAGGGCTGCAGTACCCATCTTTGGTTAAATCTGAAGACATGCTACTGCTATTTCCTACTGGGCACAAGAAATCAAATAGCCCTGTAAGCTTTATTCTCTCCAAAGCAAGCCTTAGAATGCATTGCTGCCAAATATCATTTTAGTCAGTTCAGCACATTTTAGCTGGGACACACACCAAGGAACCTGGACGGACAGCAAACACCGGTCGAATGAGCCCACTGGTGCAGAGCCAGCCATCTTTCCGGTATTCAGGAATTTCTCACTGATAATAGAGGAAGTGCTGAAGTAAGCTGTCCTTTAGCAGAAAACATGGGATCCAAATCCCCCAGACTAAATGCAGCCAAGCTATCATGGGTGTTAACATTTATTTTAGTACTTATGCCTATTGTTCAAGTTATGTAGATACCAGGTGGAACTAAATTAAATGTAATAAAAGTAGCAATAAATTGTATTTATCAAACACAGATTTGTGACATACTTAGAGTGAAGAGTTAGTAATAGAATATGCCAGCAGTATCCAATATGCTAAAAATTAATTTTGACACATTTTAATAAATAAATTTAAGAAAAAAATTATCTAAACTTGGCCATCCTGTTTACTTTCTCATATTTCATTATTTATTCCTTTTCTTAGATACAATTATTTAATGTTTTATTTATTTGAATACAAGTAAATAGCTTCCCTTTTCATACTAGAATCTAAGTGAAATGAAGGTGAAGGTCTTGTCTTATTTGTTGATTGTAAAGTTTGGCAATGAGTTTAAAAACAAATAATTAATTAATTAATTGATGTAAAATATTAATTTCAGAGGAGAAAAAAGAATGTTAAGCACTCTTAATGAGAAAAGGTTTAGATAGTGAGGAATACAGCAAAATTTATAGGAATTAAATTTAACCAGAGAGAGAAAATAATATTTAGAATTTTCAATGAATTCAAAAAATTTAAAATATAACACACAGGAACAATACAGGAAACTAAAAGTAAAGGAAAAATAGGCTAACTTGCTATGAAATTAATTTAATTAAACCTTAAGTGGCTAGGAACGATGAGATAGAAGAGAGGGGAAATACTCTCTTTAGGCATTATTGGTTATCTTAGTTTCATAGTCTAAGTGAGAGAAAATCCTAATGTTTCTCTTTAAGACCAGTAAATATATGTATGTACATCCTGGATTTTAATCTCTCTTTTTTCAAGTCTTGAAAGGTATATATGTGTGGCCAATTATTTTATTTTAACACCGACTTCGTGAAAATCTTAGCGTGGATTATAATTAGATGACAGTTCCTGTTCAAGATCTATATACTTCACTTCCAAAACTCTTTACCAAGTGAAATGTACAATTTATCTATTTCTTCTTCAATGTCCTCTAGTTTAGTTTTGCTCACTTTCTTTGTTACTAGAAGTTTGTACACTTTTACCAATATCTCCCCATTTCCCTTACTGCACCCTGACACCTTCAGCTCCTGGCAACTATTCTTCTACTCTTTGCTTCTAAGACTTTGGTATTTTTTAGATTTCACTTATAAGTGAGACCATACAGTATGTGTCCTTCTGTTAATTGACTTATTTTACTCAGTGCAAAGTCCTCCAGGTTGATTAATGTCACAAATGGCAGAATTTCCCTATTTTTTATGACAGAAAGTATTTCATTTTCTTTATCCATTCATCTAGATGTACACTTATGTTGTTTTCATGTATTGACATTTGTGAATAATGCCACAATAAACATGGGAATGCAAATTTTTTTTCAAAATAGTGATCTTATTTCCTCTGTATTTATACCCAGTAGTTGGACTACTGGATCATTTGGTAGTTCTATATTTAATTTTTTTGAAGAACCTCCATAGTGCTTTTCCATAATGGCTGTGCCAATTTACATTCTCACCAACAGTTTCAGAGCTCCCTTTTTTTGTACATTCTTTCCAACACTTCTTTTTTTCTTTTTGATAATAGTCAAAGAGAGATGAGGTCATATCTCATTGTGGTTTTTATTTGCTTTTCCCTGGTGATTAGTGATGCTGAGCACCTTATATTCCTGTTGGCCATTTGCATTTCCTTTTTGGAAAAATGTCTATTTTTTCTCTAAGAATTGGAACAAGAAAAGACTTCTACTCTCATCACTTCTATTTAACAAGGTAGTGGAAATACTAGCCAGAGCAATTAGGCAAGAAAAAGTAACAAAGACATCTGAATCAGAGAGAGAAGTTACACTGTTTCTGTCTGCAGATGACACAGTCTTATATAAAGAAACCCTAACCACTCAACCAAAAGAAAATCTTAAAACCAATACATGAATTCAGTAAAGTTGCCAGATACAAAATCAACATACAAAATCAGTTGCATTTCCATACACTAACAACAAACGATCTGAACAGAAATTAAAAATTTCATTTACAATAGGATTAAAAAATACTTAGGAATAAATTCAATGAAGGTTGTGAAAAATCTGTACAGTAAAAACTACAAGATATTGATAAAAGAAAATTGAAGATGACACAGTACATAAAAAGATACTTTAAAAAAATTATCAGTTGGGAGTATTAGTATTGTTTAAGTGTTCATACTACACAAAGTTAACTACAGGCTCAATGCAGACCCAATAAAAAATCCAATGGCATATTTTACACAAGTAGAAAAAAATCATAAAATTCACTTAGAAACAGAAAACGGGCATAACCAAAAAAAAAAAAAATTTGAGCCTGAAGAGCAATGGTGAAGATATTATACTCCCTTATATCAAATCACATAACAGCACTACAGTAATCAAAACAGTATGTTCCTGGCGTAAAAATAGACATGCAGAACAATATAACCTAATAATGAGTTCAGAAATAAACCCAGGTATATACAGTCAACTGATCTTTGACAAGGGCACCAATACACAATGTGGCAAGAAGAGTCTCTTGAATAAAAAGTGATGGGAAAACTAGATAATCACATGCAAAAGGATGAAATTGGACACTTGTCTTATACTATACATAAAAACTAGCTGGAAATGGATTAAAGACTTAAATGTAAGATCTGAACCTAGGGAAAACAGAAAAAAATCCTTGGTATTAGTTTTCAGTATAATGTGATGTTTTCAGTATAATATCAAAAATAGAGGAGACAAAAGTGAAAACAAATGAGTAGTACTGCATCAAACTAAAAAGTTTCTGTAAACAAAGAAAACCATCAACAAAATGAAAAGGCAATCTACAGAATGGTAGAAAATATTTGCAAATCATATATCTGATAAAGGGTTAATTTCCAAAATATATAAGGAATTCATATTATTCAATAGCAAAAATAAATACATAAATATGTTAAGTGAAAAATAGGCAAAAATATGAATAAGTATTGTTTTTAGATCCAATTCCTCTATCTAGCAATCTAGTAATGATTTGGTGTCTGAACATATTTGTCTTCATCATCTCTCCCTCAAGGCTTCTCCATTTAATCAATATTTCTTCATCCTTTTGTAGAGTAAAATCTTTTTAATCAAAAAGTCATTTGGCTTAAGGCAGGAGACCAGGTAGAGGCAGAACTCTTGTGACCTCTGTTTCTTAGAGAACCTGATACAAAATCATTTAAACCAATTCAGATTCACTGTCTCCTTTGTATAGACATGCCTATAAGGAAAGGTAAAAACAATATTCTATCTGGCAGCTTTTTATTGATTCAGGAGTTATACAAGTGATCATATATAGAGAAAATTTGTATTTATTTAATATAGGTTGTTGATCATTGTTAGCTTTGGTGGCCATGAAAGTCTACCCTTAGACTTCTATCTTCAGAGACTGTGATGCTGCTGTTGCCCTCTGAATTCCATCTCTATGTTTCACCAGTAAAATGCTTCTCATGGGCTGCTTCTAGCCAATGCTTCAATATAGCAGTGATAGTAAATCTGGCCCATTCGTAGGTGATGAGTAATCAATCCCTCTGATGGGCAAGTGTGGCTCAAGGAATCCACATGAACCTTGGCGAACTGTTAGAATCACACTGCAGTCTAAGATTCTCCTACTTCATCTTCTTTCCCTTCCTCCCTTAGAAAGGTTAGGCCTGTGCAGTGGTCTTGACATATCTCCCAGCTGTCCTGGCATCATGCACTTCACTTCACAAGCTTTTCTTTATATATATATATAAAATATGGAGTCTCACTGTGTTGCCAGTGGTGCCAATGCAACCTCTGCCTCCTGGATTCAAGCGATTCTCCTGCCTCAGCCTCCTGAGTAGCTGAGATTACAGGGATGTGTCACCACTCCCAGTTAATTTTTTTGTATTTTTTTTTCAGCATGTTGTTCAGGATGGTCTCGTTCTCCTGACTTCGTGATCCACCCACCTCGACCTCCCAGAGTGCTGGGATTACCGGCATGAGCCACCGTGCCCAGACAGCGTTTCTCCTAATATTTTTAATATCTAATCCCAACTTAACATCTGCTTTTTAGGAGACCTGGACTAGCCCACTGGGCTTAGCCTCTCCTTGTTGTCAACATCAACAACAATTTAGATAGCGAGCCAATAAAACAAAAAAAAATCATAGAATTTTTCATATATGAAAAGTGCTTTGCAGATACCTGGTTAAACACTATGGATACAGGGATTTACGTTTACTCTCTACTGGAATTCAGTGATAGTGGCAATTGAATTAAAGACATAAATAATCATGTAAAACTACAGAGCAAGTGATAAGGTAACAGCAGATCAGAGATGTCAACAAACATTTTGAAATTATATAGCAGGTAGGGAGTGGTAAATTAATTAACAGAGTGAGGAAATCAGAGCGAAATGAAACTTCAGAAGAGATGCCAAGGAAAAGCAGCCTCTGTCCTTCAAGTGTCCATCTATGTAGGGAGTTAATAATGGTACCTATTTTTAATGTTAATTTGAGAAGAAAATGAGCTAATATATATCAATCAATCACTTAGAATGTCTAGCTCATTCTATAGTAAATAAATATTAAGTAGTCAATAAATATTAAGTGTTATTAAATTATTATCTGAACTATTATCATTCTATCCAATTAAAAATATTCTAATTTATCTGCCAGAATAACTAGCACTTTGGTAAAATACATAAAGTCTCAAAAATGATGAGAACACTGGTATGTCTCCAAATAATCTGCGGGACCTGCTATAAGTACAGAATCTTTGGTTTTAACCAGACCTGCTAAATCAGAGTCTCTGGGGTTTGAGTTTTAGAATTTGCATTTTAACAAACTCCCTGAGGTTATCTTTGCATTTTGAATTATAAGAACTACTTCATCACGGAAACATTTTAAGCTGGTTAACATGTAACGTGAGTCATGTCATTATTTGGTTCCTAAAATGTCTAACCTTAACTCCCACATTGCCGACCTGTCTTACTGATTTTATACCAATAGCACTCTACAGCCTTTGTATTCTCCAAGCAAATGTCAATTCCTTCCTGTTGTTGAACATATTTGTTGTTGTTGTTGTTTGTTATTGTTGTTGTTATTCTTCTGCTCAGGCTGCTTTACCCTCTAATACTCTTAAAAATTTAACTTTTATGTTTCACAATCTGCTTCAGGTATTATTCCTTTGAGAAAGCTAGTCCAGTGTCTGATAAACCCTGACAGAATTGATCATTCATGGTCCTCTCTCATGCTAGGTATGATAGCTGCCTGGGGCTCTCACAGTGTATTATAATTTGTTTCTATCTCCCTTCCTGGACTTTGCATGCCTTAAGTTCAGGGCCTATATGATATCTTTCTCTTTAATACAAATCCCTAACAGGCCTGAGACTTTAGTACAGTTGTTATAGAAATTTGATGAATGATTTCCTATAAATGGAATGTACTTGTATACTCACACAGTATTTTTCTTTTCTTTCATTTTTTTTTTTGCAATTATCTCTGAAACACAATTTTGTTCATGGAGTACTCTTCATGATATATTCCCAATAGATAGAAGGAACCTATGTTGAAGAAGATATTGAGTTTTACTCATTAATTCACTGGTGTTAACAAGTACTGGGTTCAAATTAGAGATAAAATATTAATATGGAGAAGCAAAGCAAACTATGGTATTTATGTTTTCTCTTTAAGAGTAAAGTTGCTTAAGATGGTTCTAAACTAAGCTTTAATTTTAAATACGTTTCTTACTTTTTTAAAAAATTAAATTTAAAAGGGAAAGTAAAGTGTTCCTTTATTAATCTATCCTCTTAAACTCTTATACAAAGTACTTCCAAGTTTTCTTTACAGAGAAAATATGCTAATGTCTCAGTTTAAGCACCAGATTAGCACCTGCTTTAAGAATTTGGGAGGCACTAATTGACCTGAAAATGGCCCAACATGAGCAGCAGGCATGGTGTTATGTTTGCTTCAAAATCTAAGTCTCATTGTCAACACTTACCTAATGTAAATATAAGAAAAAACAAATTGAACAGTACTGTTGCTTGTGCGTGCTAAAGCCATATCTCATTGAGCCAAATTCTCCCCGGGGTATGTCATTCCTTGGAACCCAGATAAGCATCCAGTGAGATGAATTAACACTGTGAAGTCACTAGGGTATCATCAAGACTTTTCTGTTGACGATACTATGTCTTTGGTGCTGGGGAAAATCTGGCTTATCTTGTTAGTAGCAGAAATAATGTAATTTAAGTGAACTGCCAGGATAATTAGAGCAGGTGAACAGTAGACAGAAATAATGCCCTAAAGAGACAAAAGAAAATGCTTAGATTCTTTTTCACTTTATTTCAGTGCTACTAAACGCTATTGGTATCTGTTTGCTTCTGTGTCTCTGTCAATGCTGAGTAGCAAATTAGGCATTTGGGGAGACATTAACTGTTCCAAGCCACTTGGAGACTATTTAGTGCATTTCTGAGCAGTGCTAATTGACAGAATTGTAAATGAAAACATAAGAAAAATGTGATATTTATCTTTACTGAATTAGGAATTTTAGAAAACCACAGGAGAATGACTCATGACTTTTAGAATGAAATACAATTCCAGATTCCTGCCACATTTAATTATGTGATAACCACGAGGCAGTGGCTTCTTACACAGGTATTCAGACTAGGTATGTGCTAAAGTTTTTGTAGACTAGAGAGTTAACTTTCCCAAATCTTAATAGCTCAAATCCATAAGAATAAATTTTTAATAGTATTTGGTTGGTTTTCTAAGGGCATTTAGCTGCAACCTATTTGATTAATGTAATTTTCAATAATTCTTCTGTGTAAAATCAACCAAGTGCTTCACAAAGTCTAGCCTATTAGTTTCTTCCTGCATATATTTTATGCATTGTGTTCTTGTACATTTTTGCTTATGTCATTGCTCTTAATTGAAATGATCAGTCTCTCTTTCCTAATGAAGATTGGGCTCCACAGTGTCTTATGTTTAACTCATGGTGACTAGACCAAAAAGTTATTTGAACAATGAGAAAATTTTAGAGCAATGAAACGATTCTGTATGATACAGTAAAGGTGGGTGAATTACACTATACATTTGTTAAAATCCATAGAACTATGCAGCAGAAAGAATAAACTTTAAAACATGCAAGTTTTAAAAAACTCAAGCTGGAGTATTCTGTAGAATGTGGCAAAATTATCTTCATTATAATTATATTAAAATCTTCACTGAAGAAGTGAGGGTAAGATATTGATCTAAGTAACCTTGGAAATGAGTGGAGTTTATGAAATTAAAGGCCTGTAGAATTTTATATAAGTACTGTACTATATATATAGTTGATAAAGTTGTTTTCATTGGGGGTATGGTTCAACAATTCTGGTATCACTGACACTGGACATCTTTACTAGAAATGAACCATTAAATAAATGGATTGAAGATGGTGTGAATAATTATTCTCACTGATGGAGTGGGCGATTTCATGGAATCCAAGAGGAAAGGCAAGATACATTGGTTGGAGAACATATTTAGGTCAGCATACCGAAGGTTAAATATAGAAATATTTATAAATATGGATATACTTATATATACACAGACTAGTATGCACAAACACATTCCCTTGCTCTATCTACTGAAAGGGCATAGAAACAGTAGCAGTAGCATCTTCAGACCTCACTTCTAATTCTAGTTCTTTTGCTATTTCTACCACATCTGTAGTTAAATCCACCACTGAAATCTCGAGCCCTTCAAAGTCATCAATGAAGTTAAAATCCACTTCATCCAAACTCTTATTTGGATTGATATTTTGACCTCCTCCTGTATGTCAAGAATCTTCTCAATGGCATCTATAATGGTAAATCTTTTCTAGGAAACCTTCAGTTTGCTTTGACCAAATCTATCAGAGGAATCACTACCTATGCCAGCTATAGCCTTAAAAAAAAAAAAAAAAAAAAAAAAAAAAAAAGCTATTTTCTAAGTAATAATACTAGAAAGTTGAAATGACTCCTTGACCATGGGCTGAAGAATGGATGCTGTTTTAGCAGGCATGGAACAACATAAATCTCCTTGTATATCTTGTACATCTATATCAGAGTTCTTGGGGGACCAGGTGCATTGTCAATGAGCAGTAATATTTTGAAAGGAATTATTTTTTCTGAGCAGTAGATCTCCACAGTGAGCTTAAAATGTTTAGTAAACCATATTGTAGAAAGGTGTGTTGTCTTGCAGGCTTTTTTGTTTCATTTATAGAGCACAGACGGCTTTAACTCTTAAGGGCCATAGTGTTTTCAAGGAAATGAGCATTGACTACAAGTTAAACTCAACAACTGCATTTCTCCAAACAACAGTGTCAGCCTGTCCTTTGATGCTCTGAAGACAGGCTTTGACTTATCTCTAGCTATACAATAGCATAGTTTCCAAATAAGGCTGCTTTGTTCACATTAAAAATCTATCGTTGAGTGGAGCCACCTAATCAATGATAAAGTTAGTTCTTCTAGATAAAGAACTGTGACTTCTACATCAGCACTTGCTGCTTGAGCTTGCACTTTTATGTTATGGAGATGGCTTCTTTCCTTAAACCTCGTGAACTAACTTATGTTAGCTTCAAAAAATTATGATGATGATGATGATGATTTTTTGAGATGGAGTTTTGCTCTTGTTACCAAGTGCAATGGTGCAATCTCGGCTCACTGCAACCCCTGCCTCCCAGGTTCAAGCGGTTCTCCTGCCTCAGGCCCCCGAGTAGCTGGGATTACAGGCACCCACCACCATGCTCAGTTAATTTTTTGTATTTTTAGTAGAGATGGGGTTTCACTATGTTGGCCAGGCTGGTCTTGAACTCCTGACCTCAGGTGATCCGCCTGCCTTGGCCTCCCAGAATGCTGGGATTACAGGCATGAGCCACTGTACCTGGCCCAGCTTCAAAATTTTATTTTGCAGCTTCCTCACCTCTCTCAGTCTTCATAGAATTGAAGAGTTAAAAGCTTGTTCTGTTTTAAGGTTTTGCTTAAGGAAATGTTGTGGCTGGTTTGATTTTCCATCTAGACCACTAAAACATTCTTCATATTATCAATAAGGTTGTTTCACTTGTTATCATCTTGTGTTCAATGGAGTAGCACTTTTAATAACTTTGTTTTTTGCATTTATAACTTGGCTAACTGGGCAAGTAGCATAGTTTTCAGCCTATCTCAGCTTTCAACATGCCTTTCTCTAATCTTAATCATTTCTAGTTATTGTTTTAAAGATGTGTGTGACTTTTCATTTGAACACTTAAAATCCATTAAAAGGTCACTAATTGGGCTAATTTCTATATAGCTGTGTCTTAGAGAATAGGGTAGCCCAAGGCAAGAAAAAGAGATGGGGAAATGGCTAGTCACTGGAGCAGTAAGACCACACACAGTATTTATTGATTATGTTTGCCATCTTACATAAGCATGGTTCCTGGTGCCACAAAACGATTGCAATAGTAATATCAAGGATCACTGATCACAGATCTCCATAACAGATATAATGATAATAAATATTTTTCTGAAATAGTTATTAAGTCAATGTATGTATTGTTAATTGTGACTATTTATAAGTTTGATTTCTGATAATTAAATCCTCTTGTTTGCCTCAAACCTCCAATTTGCAAAAAAACATAGTATCCGTGAAGTGCAATGAAGTGAAGCCGAATAAAACAAGATATGTCTTGTTCACTTGGGAGAACAGATTACTGATGACTACTTTCATAATAATTGTTTTTTCCTTCAGGAAAAATAAAATGGATTTCAAATTGTCTTTTATTAAAAGAAAACATGAAATAGAAAAATTAAAAGTTTTAATCTCAATTAAAATATTTAAAGTGTAATACTCTGTGAATTTGCTGTACTTCCATATCAGAATACTACAAATTGGGTGACTTAAACCACAGAATATTTTTTCTTGCAGTTCTGGAAGCTAGAAGTCTACAATCAAAACGGCAACAGGGTGAGTTTCTGCTGAGGCCTCCCTTTGGCTTGAAGATGGCTGCCTTCTCCCTACGTCCTCACATGATCTTTCCTCTGTGTCCACACATCCATGGTGTCTCTTCCTCATCATATTAGAACAGTCATTCTAATTAAGGCCCATCCCAACAGCTTTGTTTTAGGTTAATGATCTCTTTAAAGGCCAAATCAGTCAAATTATAAGGTACTATAGGTCAGGGCTTCAACATAGGAGCTTTGAGGGATATAATTCTGTCCATAACCCTTACATTTTAAGCAAACATTTCAAAGTTAAATAAGAATGATTATCAGAAATCAAACATAAATTTTTGCAATAAACAAATATGTACATTGACTCAAAAATTGTTTCAGAATCTATTTCTATTGAGTTTGACAATAATCTTGGAGAAAAAAATGAAACAAATAAGGTATTAATTTCACCTTCAGTGTGCTTTCTGAATTGGGGAAGAAATGGACATAAAGATGAGTATAATGGTAGGATGCAGGCTGTTTTTAAAAATGACTATGCAAACTCAAGTAATAAAGATTCCAGCTCACAGTATCAGAAGTAATTTGGGAGAGGTAAGAATGTTACAGTTGATTTTTAAATATGATTAAGAAAGAAAACCTGCATTAAATTTTGTAACCTATTTGTATAACTTATCTTAATTTGTACTGCTTGACATTGTGCAAAGAAATGAAATTAATCTGAAACATTTGAACTTAACTGGGCTGTGTTAAATAATGTACCAGACCAAGAAAGTTAAGTGATTTCTTCATTGGTTCCAGCTATGCTGTTAACTGCTATGTAACCTTAAGAGAGTCACTTAACTTCTCTGGGCCTTGCTTTCCTCATCTGTAAAATATGGGCATTAAATTAGATGAACTATGAGATTCTGATTACTTCCTTACTGGATGATTGAGAAGTCTGAATAGCCACAGAAATTTTATTAACTTTTCCCATTGAGAAGTCTGAATAGCCACAGAAATTTTATTAACTTTTCCCAAATTCTCCTAAGAATAAAGTTTGTATAGAAAAATTAATCTCAGAGTCTATTCAATTCCTGATTAATGCAAGTTTGTTTTAAAAAACAGTCATGAAATGAGAAAACAATATTCAAAAATTTAATAAATATTTTAGAGGTAATAGAATGTATGGCAACATAGACAAAAGGAATCTTAGAGATCAACTATTTTATTTTTTAAGTCAGTACCCCAAATTCCATAAACTGAAAAAGGCAAGACATATACTAAAATGTGAAATTTTGAAATCCTTGCATTTTGTAAACTCCCTAACGTGTGACTTAGTTTTACTTTCCATGATAACAATTTGTTTTACTATAACCAATTCCTGAAATCTAGTTGAAGAATAGGTAACACATGGCTAGTTTTAGAAACTGAGACCCTCAACATTGCATTACACTTATACAAAGCTATAGGAATATCCTTGGTTCTTAGGATCCTGGAATAAAAGAAGAAAAATCAGAAATATCATTTCATATAGGGGTCAGATAATACAACAGATATGGCTGAGATAATAAATTAGTGAGTTGGACTATAAGGCGAAGATAGCACCAGCAAGGAATAAATAAATGGCAAAATATGTGTGTCTGCATGTGGGTATGTGTGGAATGTATCTGCATGGGAAACACAGAGATAGAGACCTATATTTTAGTTCTTGACATTACGGCAAGTTAACAAGTGTTATTGTCTTCATTCTCTGTACCTAATACCATAATTCCAATGCCATAGAAAATGATAATTGAGAGAGAGAATGACTTCGATACATTGCAGGGAAAGAGAGTGTTGAGTAACCACAAAACAGAGTGGAAGCCTGAGCAGCATCACATCAGTGTACAGTTCAGGTGTACCTTGCCTGGAATGGTCATTGTCTTGCCTTTTTATCAAGTTGGAAAATGTATATCTTTAGATCACAAATGTAAGAAAAGTATTTTCTAAGAACATAAACACAAAGTTCTTCTCCATCTCCTCCTGCATTTTTTGTTGCCTAAGGGATTACAGCTGATGGAGAAAGTTCTTAGAAATATCAGCACCCAAAATGTATGGCCGTAGAGGTTTTCTAAGAGCCTACTGGTTTCTACCATCAGACCACTCCTTACACAACACTTGAGAAACAGAAGCTGTTGCTTAGTCTTTGAGTTCCTCACCCTGAGTAGACAGAAACAACAAAGGTAAGTAATACACCTGTGAGAATATCTGAGAACGATTTCTTTAAGAATTTAGAAAAGAAACCTAATACTGTATTCTAGGCAAGATAGATAGACCTATCTCTTTCTTTATCATCTCTATCTATCTCTATCTCCCTCTATGTTAATTCAGAGTCTGAGAATTTAAAATAATTATGGTAAACACTAACTAGATAAATGAAAATATATTAGCAAAAAAAAAAAAAACAAGCAATTTTGAGAAATAATAAACTGGAAATGCTGAGTATAAAAATATTAAACATGAAATAAAGCTTCCAAGAGCTGTAATATAGAGCAGAATGAATATAGTAATGAAAAATGAATGAGTAGGCTGTAAGAAGTTGAGCAATACATCAAGTAAGAAGAAAAATATGATATTTTATAGTAGAATTTGTAAGGAAAGAACTAAAAAACAGGATTTAATTTCAATTTCAGAAAAAAATCAAAATGAAAGGAAAAATGTGAAAAAATATCTAAAAAGCTTCTAAAATTAAAGAAAGATACTTTTCAGATTGAAGAATACTAGATAGGATAAATAAGGAATAAGCCCACAACTGAGCACATTTTATTAAAACTTCATGATGTAAAAATCACATCTAAAATATTTTTGCAAAAAACAAGAACCCATCAGTTACAGTAGAACTGAGTTTAGATTAACAAATGACTTCAACGTTACCAATGACAAGTGGGGAAATCTTCAAACTGCCAATGAACTAAATCTCAACCCTACATTTTATACTCAGTAAAAGTCTTTTAATTGAAAAAAGAAATTATTCTGAGAAAGCCAAGGTCTAACAATGTTTAATTTATTATCTGCTTTGAAAAATTCTTATATAGAGTAATTGTATAATTTATAGTCTAAACTATGACACTTTTTAGCATGGCTAAATGCTGAATAATGATCAACTAAATAATATCTACAATTGTGCTTATCAATCTAAGTAAACTAGGTCTTCCCTATGCAAACTCAAGACAAATGATCACACTACTCTTGAAAAAGATACACTTTCAAAAAGAAAAAAAAATCAGGTGAAGCTCTATATAAGGAAAAATAATATGTGGTAGCTCAGTAAAATATTGTTTTTGCAAAATTTTACATATCATTTTCAAAATTTCAGACTTGAAATTCTACATAATAGCAATGCAACAGTAATGATGGTAGATAGAAGAGGCAAGGGAAGCTGAAGGGTAGTGAGAGTACTTTTGAGGATAGCGTTTAGGATGTCTACATCCAATTTAATAAATTTAACTAATTAATAAAGAAATATAAACATAAGACTCAGTTTCATTGAGGTAGGGGAAGTGTCACAACAATTAGAACAGAATTCATTATTTTCCAATCAACGGAATAGTAAACCCTTTCAATAAAAGCCAGGAAACAAAACAAAAACAAGATAGTGTACATAGAAAACATAAATAAAAGGGAAAATATGTTATATCACATTTATTACAATAAATATGAGATATACCATCAAATCAAGAATATCACCTATCAACAACTTGTCCACAAGAAACATAATAAAGCAAATCACGAAAACTAAGCTTATTCAGAGAAGCATAAACAAAAAAAAGGGTTATCTATTTTAAAATTAAACAATATAGAATGAGGCATTGACATAAAGATAAATAAAAATTTTTACTATATATATAAAAAGTTTAACTCCCATGAATATACACATTTAATACACACACACACACACACACACATACTCTTTCACCTCAGAATATATAATGCAACAACTGAATAAAATAAAAGGAGAAACAGATAAACAGTAGTTGAAAATTTAACAAATCATAAGTTAGTATCAGGCAAAAATATTGAAGATTTTATTAGTTGAATTAAATTAAGTCAACTAGAAGTTTACAACTGAAAGAAAAAATAATCTTTTCAAAGGCATATGGAGCATCATATTAAGCTTGAAAGAAAGTTTTAATACATTTCAAATAAATTCGATTTGTGCATTTTAAGTTTATTTGATTGTATTATAGCTTGTTGACACAAGACCTTTGTATCAGTTCATTGCCACACTGCTATAAAGACACAACCAAGACTGGATAATTTATAAAGGAATAAAGGAAAGAGGTCTAATTGACTCACAGTTCTGCATATCTGAGAAAGCCTCAGGAAACTTACAGTTATGGCGGAAGGCAAGAGAGAAAGCCATGTCTTATGTGGTAGCAGGCAAGAGAGAGAGTGAATGAGTGAAGGGGGAAGAGCCCCTTATAAAACCACAGATCTTGGGGGAACTCAGTCACTACGATGAGAACAGCATGGGAGAAATCGCCCCCATGACCAATCACCTACCTCTAGGTCCCACTCTTGACATGTGGGGATTATAGGGATTAAAATTCGAGATGAGATTTGGGGGGTGGGGCACAGAGCCAAACCATATTATTGTGTCCTGGCCCCTCCCAAATCTCATGTGTTTTCACATTTCAAAACCAATAATGCCTTCCTGATAGTCCCCTAAAGTCTTAACTCATTCTGCCTTTAACTAAAACGTCCACAGTCCAAAGTCTCATCTGAGCAAAGGCAAGTCCCTTCAGCCTATGAGCCTGTAAAATCAAAAACAACTTAGTTACTTCAGGCATCTGGTACATTCAATCAAATGGGAGACATTGGCCAAAACAAAAAGGCTAAGGCCCCATGCATGTCTGAAACCAGGCAGGTCAGTCATTAAGTCTTAAAGGTCCCAAATGATCTCCTTTGATTCCATGTCCCACATCCATGTCATACTAATGCAATTGGTGGGCTCCCACAGTCTTGAGTAGCTCTGCCCCTATGGCTTTTCCAGGCACATGGTGCAAACTGTCAGTGAATCTACCATTCTGGGGTCTGGAGGACAGTGGCGTTCCTCTCAAAGCTTCACTAGGCAGTACCCCAGTGGGGACTCTGTGTGGGGGCTCCAATCCAAAATTTCCCTTTGTCACTTGCCTAGAATAGGTTCTCCATGAGGGCTCTACTCCTGCAGCAAACTTCTGCCAGGATATTCAAGTCTTTCTGTGCATCCTTTGAAATCTAGGCAGAGGTTCCCAAATCTCAATTCTTCACTTCTGTGTACCTACAGGCCTAACACCACATGGAAACCACCAAGGCTTGGGGCTTGCACCCTCTGAAGCAACAGCCTGAGCTGTAAGTTACCCCATATTAGCCACAGCTGGAGCTCGAGTGGCAGCAGCTGGGACACAAGGTACCAAGTCCCAAAGCTTCACAGAGCAGCAGTGGTCTGGGTAGGTGGGGTCCTGAGTCCAGCTCATGGGACCATTTTTTCCTCATAGGTCTCTGGGCCTATGATGGGAAGGTTGCTGTGAAGGTCTGTGACATACCCTGAAGACACTTTCCCCATTGTGTTGGTGACAAACATTTGGCTCCTTGTTATTTATGCAAATTTCTGCAGCCAGCTTGAATTTCTCCCCAGAAAAGAGGTTTTTCTTTTTTACTACATGGCCAGGATGCAAATTTTCTAACCTTTTACTCTCTGCTTGCTCTTTAAATGTAAGTTCCAATTTCGGATAATCTTTTTAAAGTTCAAAGTTCCACAGATCTTTAGGGCAGGGAAAACATGCCACCAGTCTCTTTGCTAAAACATAGCAAGAGTGACCTTCATTCCAGTTCCTCATTTCTGTCTGAGGCCACCTCATCCTGGACTTGTTGTCCATATCACTATCAGCATTTTGGTCAAAACCAGTAAATAAGTCTTAGGAGGTTCCAAACATTCCCACATCTTTCTGTCTTCTTCTTAGCCTTCCAAACTCTTCCAATGTTTGCCTGTACAGAGTTCCAAAATCATTTCCACATTTTCTGGTATCTTTATAGCACAGCCCCACTCCCAGTACCAATTTACAGTATTAGTTCATTCTCATGCTGCTGTAAAGACATATCCAAGACTGGCTAATTTTTTTTTTTTTTTTTTTTTTTTTTTTTTTTTTTTTTTTTACATAAGAAAGTGACAGTCTTTTATTGCAAATATGCATACACTCTCGGACGAGGTTCTCTGGTCCTCAGGTGTGGGGGGCCAGGGAAGTCGCGCCGGCGCTCTCGGGTGATGTTCTCCGGTCCACAAATGCGGGGGCCGAAGAAGTCACGCTGGCTCCTGCCAGTGGCAGACTTTTATGCATTGGTACTGGAAGGGGGAGGGCAGTGGGCAGGATAAGGGCGTGATAGGGGCGTCTCCATAGGCGTGGCCGGGTAAGTTTTGATCTCTTCGGATTGACATCACCTGGAGCATGCTCGGTTGATCTGCATCTTCCCGCGCGCGGGGAAGTTGGTGAGGAAGAACCCGGAAGCAACAGGGACTGCTCCATCTTGTTCACCTTCCTCCATCTTGTCCCTTTTCCTTCACCCAAACAGACCAACCTCTTATTGATTATAAGAATTTAGGGCGCCGTGGTCTGTCTGGCTGCTTCCTGCTGTTAAGGGGCGTAGTTAGGGTCTGAGGTTGGCAGTTGGGTGTAGGGATGCAGGAGCATTTGGTTGAAGGTGACTCAGGTGATCTCTTGGACCTTGGCTCGGAGAAATTTTATTAGAATGGGAGCAAGACATAACATAAGGCAGAGGATTAGTATGGGAATTAGGAATGGAAGCATCTGCTGTACTACAGGCAGTAGCCATACCGGTGGTCCGGGGGTTAAGGGGGCGTTAAATTGTCATTCTTACTTCCACTCTTAACCCAGAGGAAAGAGAGTGCATTCTCGCAGCCACCAGGCAACATGCAGATCAATGGCATTTAATCGACGCCACTGTCCTGTTAGGAGAGATGGCTGTCCTGTCCATAGAACCAGATTGAGATTACCAACCGCAGCAGCCTGGCCGCCGTAGGAAGGACATTATGGTTCAATGTCTCTTGGCCGGTATGCAGGCAGCCTCTAACAAAGTGGTCAATTTTGATAAACTAAAGGAAATCATCCAGCACCCAGATGAGAACCCGGCTTCCTTCCTAAATCGCCTTACAGAGGCACTAGCCCAATTTACTCGGCTAGACCCCACCTCCCCAGCCGGAGCAGCTGTCCTAGCCTCCTATTTTATCTCCCAGTCAGCCTCACATATTCCAAAAAAGCAAAAAAAAAAAAAAAAAAAAAAAAAAAAGGTTGAAGATGGGCCTCACACTCCCATACAGGAAAATTGGCCTTTAAAGTTTTTAACTCCAGAGAAGCAGCAGCTGAGGCCGCAGAGCTAGACAAGGAAAAAAGAAGGGCTGTGCTTCAGGCGCAAGCTCTAGTGGCTGCCCTCAAACTAGCGTTGCCCACTCTGCTGGCAGGGAAGACACAGGGCAAGTCTCCCAGGGGCTCCTGCTATAAATGCGGAGACCCAGGACACTGGGCAAACCAGTGTCCCCAGGCCAAGCCGGCCACTCTGTCTCGTCCATGCTTTAAGTGTGGCACAACTGGGCATTGGGAAAAAAGGTGTCCAAATCCTCGCCTGCCTACCACGCCATGCCCAACCTGCCAACAGGAAGGACACTGGAAGTCTGATTGCCCCGCCAGCAGGGCAGGCATTGCGCCTCAACGTGGTGCCTCTCCTCAAAGGCCGGAAGGCTCCTTCCAGCTCCTACACCTGGACGACGACTGACGGTGCCCACACTCGGAGACCCTGGTCACCCTCGCCGAGCCTAGGGTAACTCTACAGATAGCGGGTAAGCCAATTTCTTTTCTCATCAATACGGAGGCTACCTATTCTGTTTTGCCAACCTATGGAGGTCCTAGCCAGCCATCCACTATCTCAGTAGTGGGGTAGACGGTAAACCATCTAACCCTCGCCAGACCCCAGTGTTAAATTACTGCCTGGACTATGCATGCTTTGCCCACTCTTTCCTCATCATGCCCTCTTGTCCCACCCCCCTCTTGGGATAAAACATCTTAACCTAACTCAAAACATCTATTCCCCTTCCCTTTCTCCAGGTGGCCAGGTTCTACTCAAGGATCAACACCCTCCTCAAATTTTCTCGCTTCCTCACCATTCTTCATCTTAACTTAACTGACTTTTCCTTCATAAACCCCATAGATACCCTCCTTCTCGACCCATCTCCCAACCAGTAGGTTTCCCAACTTTTTACTCTCATAGAAGACCTAGCTTGGCAGGGTGCCCTTTGTGATTTCAGCAATGTTGAACTTACCCTCTACACCTTTGTCATAATTATTATGGTTCACTCTAATTCCCCTAGTTACTCCTACTAATCCTAACTTTGTATGGAGATTCTAAACCTGGTCTACAGACAACCAGATACACTCAGTCATGCAGGGCACTGCAGATTGTCCCTACCCCCACCCCCACCCAGGGTTGTCACTCTGCCCTCTCCCTAAATAAAATGTGGACTCATTAGGCCAGGATGAAGGACAGATACAGGGAAGGAGAGGCTGTAACCAGAAGGCAGTAGAAAGCCCAGACCTCCCCAAGGGCCTCTGCTACACTCAGTCCCTGTTGAGTCAGAGATAGGGAGAAGCCAGGAGGTAGGGGAGTTGGTGAGGGGAGCAGCCTTGGTGAGCGGGAGGTGGAGAGACGGAGACGGAGACGGAGATGGAGATGGAGACAAAGAGATACAGACAGAGGTGGAGAGAGACAAAGACAGAGATGGGGAGAGACAGAGATGGAGAGAGACAGAGAGAGAGACAGAGGTGGAGAGAGACAAAGACAGAGATGGGGAGAGACAGAGATGAAGAGAGACAGAGTGAGACAGAGATTCCTTTTTGCTACTCTACGCCAAACTCTTCATGGTGTAATTGCACATAAGCTCCCAGCAGGACCCAGACGGCCCCTGTTGGAGGCTACTTTTGGTGTAACCAAACTCTATCTAAAACTCTTAACCATACCTCCATCACCCAGTCACTTTGCGTTCTGGTATCTTTAGTGCCTAGCTTAACCCTATATAGCGAAGGAGAATTGTCTGAACTAGCTTCCCAGCTCAGCTCCAGCAATAACATCCAAAAGCGGGCTGTTTTTCTTCCCTTAATTATCGGGGTTTCCCTAGACTGGCTAATTTATAAAGGAAACAGGTTTGATTACCAGTTCCACAATGCTGGAGAGTCCTCAGGAAATATAATAATGACAGAGGGTGAGAGAGAAGTAACAGAACATCTTACATGGTGGCAGGTAAGACAGAGCAATGAGTCAAGGAGGAAGAGTCCCTTATAAAATTATAAGCTCTTGCAAAAACTCTCACTATCATTAGAACAATGTGGGGGAAACTGCCCCCATGATTGAATCACCTTTCACCAGGTCTCGACCTTGACACCTGGTGATTATGGGGATTATAATTTGAGATGAGATTTGGGTGGGGACAGGGAGCCAAACCATATCAGCCTTGCTTTGCCACCTAGAATACAATGCTGTGGTGTGATCACAGCTCACTGAAGCCTCAACGGCCTCAAACTCCTGTGCTCAAGTGATCCTCCTGTCCCACCTTCCTGACTAGTTGGGGCCAAAGGTGCATGCTATTTTTTTTCTTTTTCTTTTTGTGGAAACAGAGTCTAGCTATGTTGCTCTGGCTGATCTCGAACTCCTGTGCTCAGGCAATCTTCCCACCTCAGCCTCCAAAAGTGATTGGGATTACAGAAGTGAGCCACCACCCTTGGCCTATTTTAGGCTCAGAATATAAAGCAATAAAATGCAATCAATAAGGAAAGGATGATGAGTTGGATTGATGGGTAGAGATATATGTTTATATAAACCTGTAGCTCAAATATAATTTTGTTACATTTAATTTTAGAAAACTATATATATAAAATACATCTATATATCCATCACCACCCCATACATATATATACATAAAAATCCCCCAAAATTATTAATTATTGTTTTAATGCATGATTTTATTAACTTTATATAGTATTTTCTTTTATAAATGTGAGTTTTAAATCTAATGCCTTCTTACTAGATATTAAGCAATTTGCCATTTTTGTGTATGATAATTACTAAAAAATGTGCTTATATACAAAGCTCTCTATTTCTAATTTTTTATTGATGATAACATTCTTGAAGAAATTATTCCTGAATTTTACATGAACTGTTCCTTTTATATTCATAAGACTTTCGCAACAAAAATCATTTATACAAATTTAGAATTGTTTGATCATTGTTTGTTTGTTTATTTATTGAGACAGAGTTTCACTCTTGTGGCCCAGGCTGATGGTGCGATCTTGGCTCACTGCAACTTCCACTTCCCGCATTCAAGCGATTCTCCTGCCTCAGCCTCCTGAGTTGCTGGAATCACAGGAGTGCACCATCACACCCAGCAAATTTTGTATTTTTAGTAGAAATGGGGTTTCATCATGTTGGCCAGGCTCGTCTTGAATTCCTGACCTCAGGTGATCTGCCTGCTTTTAACTCCCATAGTGCTGAGATTACAGGCGTGAGCCACCATGCCCAGCCATCATTGTTTCTTAAGGTCTGAAATGACCTTTTTTTGCCTAATACAACAGACATTTACCCCTCTTATCTAAATTTGAATTCTTAGAGCATTGTAAGCAATTAACCGTTGAAACGCGATCTTCCAGTTTTAATGATATTTTGAGTGTACTTTTCTCAAATAAAGGTAGCTATTTTTTCATCTATTTTCTTACTCCTCTCCACTCTACTTGATGTCTAATTATCAAAATGCCTCAGGGTTCTCACTATACCTCTTCCCATCCCCATGTATATTGTATAGATATATGCTTATGATTACTAAAAGCACTTCCCAGCCAGAGCCATCCTGTTAATTCCCAATTCATCTATAAGCTTTGCTTGATTCAACTACTTGGATGTCGTTGAGCTATTTCAAATTTAATATGTCTGTTATGGACTGAATGTTTGTTTACTCTCTAAAATTCAGATGTTGAAGCCCTACCTCCCAGTATAACAGCATTTGGATGTGGGGCTTTGGGGAGGTAATTAGAATTATATGAGGACATGAGGCTGGTGCTTTCATAATGAGATTAGTGCTCTTATTAGAAGAGACCAGAGACTGTCTGCTCTCTCTCTCACTCATACTATATATATGAAGAAGAGTTCGTGTGTGCTCACAGAGAGATGGTAGTCACATATGAGCTGTGAAGCTGGTTTACTGTGCAGTGATCGCCAACTTCTTTCAGTCCAGTGGGACAAAAGGATCATGCACAAAACATGTTACATGAAGTGGTTTCTTATTTACAGATAGGCAGCAAAGGAGAATGAGAATTCCTTTTGAGCTAGTTCCTCAAGACTCAGCAAGATTCCTGGGGTAGATAAACTCTTACCTGCACATGTTCTACCTGCACCATAGCTGAGGGACTCCAGGAAGTAACACATCCTGGGTTTTATACATCAGGTGTCACAGAAAATGCTGGGCGAATGTGCTGTTCTGGCCAGTCTCTTTCCTATATCAGGAAATTAAGTTCCAAGCATATTCTATAGTTATTCTTTAGAACAACAAATTAGAAAGTGGGGGAGAACCGGGTTGGTTCAGTACCACCCAGAGGATTGTCCTGAAAAAGCCAAAAGAAGGGGCCTGATGATAAAACCTACATTGTGGCATCTTGATCTTAGACATCTCAGTCTCCAGAATGGTTAGAAATAATTTTCTGAGGTTTAAGTCATCCAGTCTAGATATTTTGTGTTATGGTTGTCTAAGCTAGCTAAAACAATCTCTAAAATAATGTTCTTGATTTTTACTTCAGAGTGATTCACCAGTATTTTCTTAGTAAAGAGTATTAAAATCTACCCAGATGCCAAAGTCAAGAATAACAGTCATGGTTTACTCCACCCTCTGACCACTCACAACCAATTCAGCAGAAAACTTTGTCCTTTCTGATTCTGCAATATACTGATTCATTCTCCTCTCCATCTCTGCTGATACCACTCTTGTCCAAGTCACAATTAATTCTTGGACTGCTGCCATGGACTTTTAACTGCTTTCTCCAGCAACTTTCTAATACCTTCTTTGCTGTGGAGTGATTTTTAAAAATGTAATTTATGTCATGGTGGTCACACACTTTAAATCTTGCAATAGCTTTCCATTAGATTTTGAATACAATCTAAACTCCTTAACATGGCCTGGTGACCCAGGTCCTGCTTCTCTCTCCAACTTCATACCTGAATACTTGCCCTTCCTCACTCAGCTCCAGTCACAACATTCTTTACATGTTTCTAGAACACGCTAGTCCATATAAAGCACCAATGTCTTGCCCAGCCTATTCTCTTCCTTTACCTGGAGTAGTCTTCTAGACTTTTGCCTATTCCTTTCTTTACTTTTGGAGATATAAACCTAAGTAATCCTATGATGTCAAATATTTTCTGTGACCCCTAGTGGAACCTTGCTTCCTTATCAATACAATTGACCATTGCTTCATCTAGTTTTTTATTTGTTTTGAATAGTTTTCTCTTTAATTTATACAATTTTTTGTTTCTCTAATGAGAACATAAGGATATGAGAGTAGAGCTTGTGTTTACCTTGCTCTTCTCTGTGAATGAGAATTTACTATTTATTATGGTATCTGGCCAAGAGCGTTTACTTAAATTATTACATACAATAATTACATGAGGGAATTTTTGGAGACCTTAACCAACAGTGAGTATTTACAAAAGACTTCTATTATAAAATCCATATACATGGAAATTTTTAAAAATCTCTAGACAAATGAAAATTAAAACAAAGCTTACCAAAATATATGAAGCACAGCAAAAGTGATCCTAGGAAGGAAGTTTATAGCAATAACCACCTACTTTAAAAAGAATAAATGTATCAAATAAATAACCGAACTCTATACATCAAGGAACTACAAAAAGAAGAAACTAGGACCAAAGTCAGCAGAAGAGAAATACTAAAGATTATAGCGGAAATAAATAAATAATAGAAGGACAACAGAAAAATCAACAAAATTAAGAACTGTTTTTGTAAAAAAAAAAAAAAAAAGTTGACAAATTCTTAGACTAATAATCAAAGAAAGAAGACAAAGGACATAAAAACAGAAATGAAAGACAATACATTACAACAGATGCCTCAGATATAATAAGGATCAGAAGGAGCTATTAGGAACAATTATATCTCAAAAAATTAGACAGAATGAATGGATAAATTTCTAGAAACATACAATATACTAAAATTGAATCAAGAATAAATTGAAAGCCTGAACAAAGGAAATATGAAGATGAAATCATTAATCAAAAATCTCCAAATAAAGAAAACTCCAACACTCAATGGCTAGATGGGTAAATTTCATTTAACATTCAAAAAATAATTAATACTAATTCTTCTTAAATACTCCCCGAAAATATCAGAGGGAACACATTCAAACTCATTTTAGGAGGTCAGTAGTATGCATCCCAAAGCTAGAGAAAGACTGCACAAGAAAGGAAAGCAGACCGCCATGCGTAGTGAACGTTCATACAAATATCCACAACATAATGCGAGTAAACCAAGTGCAACAGCACATTAAAGGGATTATACATCATGACCAAGTGGGATTTATTTCTAGGATGCAGAAAAGTTCTACATGCACAAATCAGTCAATCTAATGGGCCACATTAACATAATGAAACATTAAAATGACATTATTATCTTAGTAGATTTATAAAAGGCATTTGACAAAATTCTACATATATTCACCATACAAACTCTCAACAAAATAGGTATAGAAGGAACTTATTTCAATGCAATAAAGACTATATATGAAAAGCCCAGTGCTAACATCATAATCACCTGGGAAAAATTGAGAGCTTTTCTTTTGAGATATTGTACAAGGCAAGAATATCCATTCTCACCATTTCTATTACAGATAGTACTGGAAGTCTTAGCTAGAGAAAGACAGAAAAAAATAAATAAAAGGCACTCAAATTGGAAAGGAAGAAGTAAAATTATCTCTCACAGATGACATGAGCATATATGTAGGAAAACCCTAAATAGTCAACAACAATTAATGTTAGAACTAATAAACAAATCCAGTTAAGTTGCAGCATACAAATTAAACATACAAAAATTAGCTATGTTTCTATCCACAAACAATGAGCTATCAAAATATTCCACTGACAATACTAACAAAAGAACAAAATACTTAGGAATCAACTTAACCAAAGAGGTGAAATATTTATACACTGAAAATTATAATACATTGTTGAAGGAAACTAAAGAAGACACACATAAATGGAAAAACATCCTCTGTAAATGGCTTGGAAGAGAATTAATATTTTAAAAATGTTTTTAGTATCCATATTGATCTACAGATTCAATGCAATCCCTATCAAAATTCCAACAGCATTATTTACAGAAATGGAAAAAAAATCTAAAAAACAAGACCCCAAATACCCAAAGTAATCTTGAACAAAACAAAGCTGGAGGCATCACACATCCTTATTTCAAAATACAATACAAAATTACAATAATCAAAACAGTAATATACTGGCAAAAAAATGGACATATAGGTCAATGGAACATAATAGAGTCCAGAAATAAATACATATATTTATAATCAACTATTTCTTGAAAAGGGTGCTAAACACACAAAGGAAAAAGGATAGTCTCTTAAATAAAAGTTCCTGGGAAAACTGGATATTCACATGCAAAATTATGAAACTGGACACTTATTTCACACCATATAAAAAATCAATTCAAGGTGAATTAAAGACTTAAGTGTAAGACCTAAATACATAAAACTGCTAAAAGAGGGCTGGGTATGGTGGCTTACACTTCTTTTTTTTTTTTTTTTTTGAGACGGAGTCTGGCTCTGTCGCCCGGGCTGGAGTGCAGTGGCCGGATCTCAGCTCACTGCAAGCTCCGCCTCCCGGGTTTACGCCATTCTCCTGCCTCAGCCTCCCGAGTATCTGGGACTACAGGCGCCCGCCACCTTGCCCGGCTAGTTTTTTGTATTTTTTAGTAGAGACGGGGTTTCACCGTGTTAGCCAGGATGGTCTCGATCTTCTGACCTCGTGATCCGCCCGTCTCGGCCTCCCAAAGTGCTAGGATTACAGGCTTGAGCCCCTGCCCGGCCTGTGGCTTACACTTCTAATCCCAGCACTTTTGGAGGGGAAGGCTGATGGATCACTTGAGCCCAGGAAATTGAGACCAGCCTGGGAAACATGGTGAAACCCCGTCTGTACCAAAAATACAAAAAATTAGCCAGGCATGGTGGTGCACACCTATAGTCCTAATTAGGAGGCTGAGGCAGGAGGGTCATTTGAACCAGTAAGGTCAAGGCTGCAATAAGCCAAGGTCTCCCCACTGTCCTCTGGCCTGGGAAACACAGTGTGACTCTGTCTTAGAAAAAACAAAAGAAAGAAAATATAGGAAAATGCATCTTGACATTAGTTTCAGTATTTATTTTGAATATGAGGCCAAAAGTACAGGCAACAAAAGCAAAAATAGACAAGGGGGATTGATTCAAATAAAAAACTTTTACAAAGCAAATAAAACAACAGAGTAAAAAGGCAACTTATGGAATGGGAGAAAATGTTTGTAAACTATGTATCTGATAGGGGTTAATATTGCAAATATATAAGTAACACAAATAATTCAATAGCAAATAAAGCAATAACCTGATTAAAAATTGATCTAAGGATCTGGATAGATACTTCTTAAAAGAAGACATACGAATCGTCAACAGGTTTTTGAAAAGGTACTCAACATCAATAATCATCAGGGAAATGTAAATCTAAACTACAATAAGATATCGCCTCACACCTTTTAAAATGGCTATTACTAAAAAGTCAAAGTAAGTGTTGGTGGATGAGAATGGGGAGAAGAGGGAGCCCTTTCACACTCGTGGTAGGAAAGAAAATCGATACAGCCATTATGAAAAATAATATGAAGTTTCCTAAAAAAATTTAAAATAGAACTACCATATAATCCAGCAACCACACTTCTGGATGAATATACAAAATAAAATAATTCAGCATCTCTGAGATATTCGTGCACCCCCATGTTTAATACAGCATTAGCCTACATATGTAAGATTTGGAAACAAGGTAAATGTCCATTAATGGATGAGTAGACAAATAAAATGTGGTCTAAATGCATATTCAATGGAATGTTAATCAGTCTTTAATAAAAGAAAATCCTGCCATTTGTGACTGAATAGATGAAACTGGAGGACATTATTCAAAACCAAATAATTCAGACACAGAAAAGCAAATACTGCATGACTGCAATTACGCATGGAATCTAAAATAGTTGAACTCATAAAAGCACAGAATAGAATGGTGATTGCCAGCAGATAATGATTGGGGGAACTGGGGACATGTTAGTCAAAGGTGCAAATTTCCGTTATTCAGGATAAATAAATTCTGGAGATCTAATGTACAGGATGATGACTACAGCTGATAATATTGTATTGTATACTGGAATTTTGATAAGTGAGTAGATCTTAACTGTTCTCATCACATACCAAAAACAATGGTAACTTTGTGAGATGATGGATATATTAACCACAATATTAATTGTGGAGATCACTTCACAACGCATACATATATCTAACATAAAGTTGGACAACTTAAATACAATTTTTTATTTGTCAATACCCCAAAGAAGTTGAAGAAAATAATATTTGTTAATGACAATCCCTATAATTTGGATGAGAAAAATAAAAATAGTGTTTTTATTTTTATTCCAATTGCACTTAAACGTTTTATTTACAAATTCACCATTGATATCTCTCAGTTGCTCAAAGGTCTATATATTTTTAAGCCTCTGTTAGTTATTTTTATTTTTATGTGGATAGGAAGTCTCATGATATTAATCTCATAATATAATAGTATGCATATAATGAGCATTATGCTGAAATTTTCCATGTATATTTTACTATTCCCTCAAAAGAAGTCATTAAATTTGATATTATGATTTTCCTCATTTTGTAGATGAGCAAACTGGCAACTGAGACAGGTTAAACCCCATGCCCAAGGTTACAGAGCTCATTTATAGACATACTTTACACTTAGATAGCTGCCTCTCAGAAAAGTCTACTAAACTCACTGCCTATAAAATGTATCAACACAATCTAAATATTATGTGCTAGAAAACACTAGTGCTGGTGTTATAAATATGCAAGCTCTCCTGTTCCTGCAAAAGCTACTGTAGGTAATTTCCACCTCTCTTGAAGCTGTTTGGAACCATGAAACTGGTTTCCAAATATGAATTGTGACAGAAAGCAATGTCAATTAATTTTAAGCGGTTCTTAAGAAAATTTTCTACCCAGTTGTTGTCTATACCTGTAGGCTAAAAACTGAGGCAAAAGAAGGCTTATGAAACCACAAGGTTGATGGATAATGGGTTCATGAATATCTGTATTCAATGGAAACACCCGCACACACCTACTTTGAGCAGACACCACCCACACACCTACTTTGAGCAGAGAATGGAATACATTTGGTACTAAGCCACAATGCTTCTGTGATTGTTTATTTTAGAAGCTAAACCACCTAATTAAAAGTTGACATGTTTTATTTTCTCCTCTGTTTTCAGGACACACTTGCATTTTGTTCAACAGTGTTTGAAGGATAAAAATGATTCTTGCCTATGTGAAAAAAATTGTTCCATTATCTTTTCCTCTGTTTTATGCTTTGAAATAAAAATTATTCCCAATGGCAGTCATTTTCCTCATCTTTCTCAAGATATAGCTTTTACTTTTATATCTTTAAATAATTCAATATTAAGGTATGAATTAGATTAAGATAAATCAACTTTTAAAAGAAAACTCAACCATGTTTTTCTTTAGACCATTTATTGAATCTTTATTTCAATAGCCTTTGATTTGAATGTCACTTTTATGAAAACAAAATTATTGAAAACTTTAGCCTTGTCTTTGTCTTCTAGTCTATTGAGCTGTCTATAAATTCTTGAATCTATGTTATGCTATTTTATTTAACATATTTCTATTATACATTTTATTATATACTTTTTAAATGCTGACAGTCTCATTCACTTATTTTTCTATACAAAGCTTAAATCTGCTTCTAAATATTTACAAAAACTCTCAGTTTAGAAATTTTAGTTAAATTCTCAATTAATTTAGAAAGCAGAACAACTACAACAAAAAAACTCTGTATTGCAGATGTGATATAAGTCACATCTTTTTTCATTTGTTCCAATGTTTTATTATTATAAATATTTTATATTTACTTATTATTAATATTGCTTTTGTGTCTCCAAATTCTCTATTTATTTTCTTGGATTTTGCCAGTAAAGAAATATGACATTTCTAAGTACAACATCTCCTTTTCTAGAGGTAGTTCATCTTCTAATACTTATATTTATGTTATATTTATGGTAATAATTCTTTCTGTGTCTCATAAATAAGTGCTTCAGTATGGAAATAACAGCTTATAATAATTTTCTCTCCAAGCTTCCTAGGTGATGCTCCATTTCTTCTTTACTTAATTTTTTTTCTTTTTTTTGAGATGGAGTTTCTCTCTTGTTGCCCAGGATGGAGTGCAGTGGTGCAACCTCAGCTCACTACAACCTTCGCCTTCTGGTCTGAAGCGATGCTCCTGCCTCAGCCTCCTGAGTAGCTGGGATTACAGGCACCTGTCACCACGCCCGGCTAATTTTTGTATTTTTAGTAGAGACGAGGTTTCACCATGTTGGCCAGGCTGGTGGCGAACTCCTGACCTCGTGACCAACCCTCCTCGGCCTCCCAAAGTGCTGGGATTACGGGCATGAACCACCGTGCCTGGCCTACTTACATTTTTAAAGCTGATTTTGCAGGACAAAATATTTTCAGCGTATATAGGTATTTTCTTCCTATCTGGCACAACAGAACTTTTCCCTCATCTTTAAAATTCAAAATTTGTGACAAAATATGTTGAGACATGTTGCTATTTTTTTCTGCAGTACTTGGTAAGCTTTTACAATTGTGCCAACTCAAAACTCTTGAGCTCAAGAATGCTAGACTTTTTTTTTCATTATATCTTGGATCATCATTTATTTTCTTTTCTTCTGCTTTCTAATTTTGATTGTTTTTCAAAAGAATCCTGATCTCATATATATACATATTTTTTTCAGAATTTAAATTTAATTTTTTTAATTTTTTAATTTTTTAATTTCATAGGTTTTTGGGGAACAGGGGTATTTGCTTACATGAGTAAGTTCTTTAGTGGTGATTTGTGAAATTTTGGTGCACCCATCTCTTGAGTAGTATACACTGAGCCCAATCTGGAGTCTTTTATCCCTCATTCCCTTCCTACCCTTTCCTTCTGAGTCCCCAAAGTCCATTGTGTGATTCTTATGCCTCTTCATCCTCATAGCTTAGCTCCCACTTATGAGTGAGAACATATGATGCTTGATTTTCCATTCTTGAGTTACTTCACTTAGAATAATAGTCTCCAATCATATCCAGGTTGCTGCGAATGCCATTAATTCACTCATTTTCATGGCCGAGTAGTATTTCATTGTGTATACACATAGTATATTGTGTGTGTGTGTGTGTATATATATATATATATATTCCATTGTGTGTGTATCTATCTATCTACTTATCTACCTATATATCTATCTATTTATCTCTCATAGTTTCTTTATCCATTCACTGATTGATGGGAATTTCGGTTGGTTTCACGTTTTTGCAATTGTGAATTGTGCTGCTATAAACATCTGTGAGTAAGTACCTTTTTCATATAATGACTTCTTTTCCTCTGGGTAGATATTCGGTAGTGGAATTACTGGATCAAATGGTAGTTCTACTTTTAGTTCTTTAAGGAATCTCCACACTGTTTTCCATAGTGGTTGTACTAGTTTACATTCCCATCAGCAGTGTGATCTCTTATATATTTTTGTCTTCTTTCTTTGTGCATATCTTTAAGTTTCATGGAATGTTTTTATTTTCCCTTTTTTGATTTTGATTTTGAAACATCTAAATCAATAACTCAATTCTGTTATCTTAGTATTGATATTTTCCATTTTATGTACTCTATCCTGCATTCATATACTATATGGTTTATGATTGCCTAATTTTATACGAAATATTTGAGTCTTAAATATTAATGTAAACATTGTTTGTTGGTGCAACTGTTTAGGTTTTAAAAAGTCTGATTTTTGAGAATCTTATTTTAAAAAATTGGTAGTATTGCTGCACATCTGTTGCTTTTACTGTATTTATTTTCACAAAAGGAAGTGTAATTTTCCTTTGTAACAATATTTAATTAGATTTAAATCATTCATGTGGGTTTTTTCATTCAAAATCTCTACATCAGATAGATGCTATTAAATTTGGCTTGTAACATAGATTTTTTTCTATTTAAAAATTTCATAACTTTTGGGAAACCAGTAAAATACAGAGATATAAGTAGTGACATTATTAAATCAGTCTTGTGTTTTGGAGTTTAAGTCCCATTTATATGTTTACAACAGATTGTGTTTACATTTCTGCTCCCCCATCTCATTTAGTTTCATGATGTGAAGCTGCCCCAAGAGCGGGTTTTCAGGGACCAAATAAATAGACAATGAATTCTGGTCCTTTAAAATTCAAAAACAAATTCCAGATAAAAGTATAATTTTGAAATGGTAATTGTTAGAAATTTTATCCTCCTACCACCCATATCCTGTCATTGACAGACTAAATAATGTCAGAGGTATAAAATATATATTAGAAAATAAAGAAAGATTTAGAAGGACTTTTGCCAAGTACCTCTTCTCCTCGTTCGTCAATTTAATGACAGGTTTACTTCTTAAGCAGTGTGATAGTTTCCAATAATCATTTGAGAACCCCAAAATACATTAGGCCATTCCTCCTCTTCTCTCAGAAAAGCTCAGAGGGAATTTACCCAGCATCACTGTGGCTTCGTCAAGTAAGTAAATTTCCTGGAGATACTTAAGAGGACACAGAATTGCACTGAGGAAAGAAGCAATTATTCTATAGCAATTACAAATTTGTGATGAGGGGACTCTGTAGCATAAAAAAGGCCTAGATCTAAGATAGCAATATGATATACCAGTCCAACTCAGGTGCTTTCAAGTATAATGAGGGCACTATTAGTGATTAAGCTGGCTCAACTGGCATATACTCTTCTAATAAAACCAAGACATATGTTTACCATATTGAGACTCCCTAGAAATAGAGACCTAGAAGGAAAACAGAGAATATTTTTATTTTCAAGTGAGGCAGACTGCCATATCTAAGTAAAATGCAATATTTAATAGAACAACTCCTGGTGTCATAGTTGGATATATGATAGAGACTTGACTCTTTTGCTACTCAAAGTAAGGTCTTGTACACCTGCATCAGTGGCTTCTTCACCTCTAAGAAATGTGAACTCTCAAGTTCCATTGCAATCCATTTAATCAGAATTTGCTCTGTAATAATCTAGGGTGATTTAAATACACTCTATTGTTTCAGAGGCACTGGTCAAGACACTATCTCCTTTCTCAATGCCTCAACGTAAACCCTTGTGCCTTATCTTTAACCAGAGGAAGGTAACAGTAAGAACACAAGTCTCACTCCAAACTAATTGGGTTTACTCAAAAAGGAGAAATTAATCCAGCCTAAATAAAGTCTTAAAATAGTAATTAGGTTAACGTGAAGAAAAATTAATTGGTTTAATTATCTCAGAAAGTTTTATCCTATATTCATAATTTTGTTATGAGAGCTGACAATCAACTAAGAGAATATTCCTACTTTTATATGATATAATTCATTATCTTGGTTTCTAGCTCTTTGCCTTGCATGTATAGTTGGATCAAATTTAGGCTAGGTAGAAGTGCTACCAGGAACCCTTACATAGATCACGATAAATTCTATACCCTTGCTGTTGATCCTTGTCCCTTAGAGTTAGAACTGGACAAGTAAGGATACTTTGGAATGGGTATATCCTATCAGGCAAGCTATTTTTAATTATGGGGAATTATTGGTTCATTAGCTTTTTTCTTAACCCAGTAGTAGCTACACAATATCTAGAACAAAGTTTTCAAAAGTTCTCCTGCATGGATTTCTCTGTTTTCCTCTGCTGCTCTTTTCCTCTGCTTCTGTTTGTTTTGTTTTGTTTTTTTCTTTTTTTTAATTATACTTTAAGTTCTAGGGTACATGTGCACAACGTGCAGGTTTGTTACATATGTATATATGTGCCATGTTGGTATGCTGCACCCATTAACTCGTCATTTACATTAGGTATATCTCCTAATGCTATCCCTCCCCCCACCCCCTTCCCACAATAGGACCTGGTGTGTGATGTTCCCCTTCCTGTGTCCAAGTGATCTCATTGTTCAATTCCCACCTATGAGTGAGAACATGTGATACTTGTTTTTCTGTTCTTGCGATAGTTTGCTGCAAATGATGGTTTCCAACTGCATCCATGTCCCTATAAAGGACACGAACTCATCCTTTTTTATGGCTGCATAGTATTCTATGGTGTATATGTGCCACATTTTCTTAATCCAGTCTGTCACTGATGGACATTTGGGTTGATTCCAAGTCTTTTCTATTGTGAATAGTGTCGCAATAAACATACGTGTGCATGTGTCTTTATAGCAGCATGATGTATAATCCTTTGGGTATATACCCAGTAATGGGATGACTGGGTCAAATGGTATTTCTAGTTCTAGATCCTTGAGGAAACACCACACTGTTTTCCACAATGGTTGAACTAGTTTACAGTCCCACCAACAGTGTAAAAGTGTTCCTATTTCTCCACATCCTCTCCAGCACCTGTTGTTTCCTGACTTTTTAATGATTGTCATTCTAACTAGTATGAGATGGTATCTCGCTGTGGTTTTGATTTGCATTTCTCTGATGGCAAGTGATGATGAGCATTTTTTCATGTGTCTGTTGGCTGTATAAATGTCTTCTTTTGAGAAGTGTTTGTTCATATCCTTTGCCCACTTTTTGATGGGGTTGTTTTTTTTTCTTATATATTTGATTGAGTTCTTTGTAGGTTCTGGATACTAGCCCTTTGTCAGATGAGTAGATTGCAAAAATTTTCTCCCATTCTGTAGGTTGCCTGTTCACTCTGATGGTAGTTTCTTTTGCTGTGCAGAAGCTCTTTAGTTTAATTAGATCCCATTTGTCAATTTTGGCTTTTATTGTCGTTGCTTTTGGTGTTTTAGACATTTCCCCCCACCCTCTGCTTCTTTTGACAATGCCAGGCCTCTTCCCCCTCCAGTTTTATTGGCATTTTTATATTCAGGTCATACTTGAAAAGAAGGATAGTTAAATGGACTAATAATTCATCCTTATTAGCCAGAAGTTCCCTTCAATTTTTCTTAGGAAGATATTCCAAATCAAACAGAAATACTAGTGACTTTTCATGTCTACTTCATCCATACAAAGAACATGAGGAAGACAGGAGTTCATAGAGGATAGATGCAGATTCTGTAAGGTGAAAGAGTACAGAGATATAATGAATATGCTCAACACACTTTGTCTAAATCATACGTGTGTTGAGTTATCTCTCTTCTGGCCAACTTAGACTCTAGGAAAGTTTTGTGATGATTTTTCCTCTGCGTTTATTCATAGAGGCCTTGGTGAACTGCTATAGTGAATCTTAGTGAAACTGTACTTGGATACAACTGGCCACATAAACACAGTTTTAGGAAATGTGTCACAGATTTTTTCTAAGAGTCAAGAAATGTATTTTCTATTAGAGATATTTTATAGTAATGTTAGGATATGTTTTGTTTCATCAGGGTACAAGGTGTCATTCAAATACAAAAGGCTGACTTAAAATTAGCCACATGCTATGTAATGTATTTTGATGCTACATTAGAAAGGCCTGTCTGATGGTGTCGAGAAATCTAATATGACTGAAACAGCATGCTTGCAGGTATTCTCAGTTTGGATATTAAGTGCTAAGAACACTTCAGTTTAATGAGTAAAGAAATTATCTTGTCACTAAGAGGATAAATTTAAGCCAATAACTACCGAACAATATAGTTTTGAGTGAAAATAATTATTTCCCTTGAGGAAGATAAAAATAGAACATTTAAGAATGTAACTCACATTCGCTGGGCATGGTGGCTCACACCTGTAATCTCAGCACTTCAGGAGGCTGAGGCAGGCAGATCACAAGGTCAGGAGTTCGAGACTAGCCTGACCAACACGGTGAAACCCTGTCTCTACCAAAAATACAAAAATTAGCCGGGAGGGGTGGCACGTGACTGTAATCCCAGCTACTCAGGAGGCTGAGGCAGGAGAATCGCTTGAACCCAAGAGGCGGAGGTTGCAGTAAGCAGAGATTGTGCCACTGCACTCTAGTCTAGACGACAGAATGAGACTCTGTCTAAAAAAAAAAAAAAAAAAAAAGAACATAACCCACATTAGATCTTTTTTCAAATCGTGCATGGGTTTTTAAATATTTCTCAAATGTAGTCTACAATTTACTTTTTATGAAGTTATAACACAGGTCATTAGATTAACCATCATTTCTGCCAACATGTTCATTCAACGAACAGGATCTAACTTTTTCCTGTCTAACCTAGAGAAATTATGTGCTCTTTTGGTACTTTTTAAAATGAAAAATTAGTTAGGGGTTGCCTGAGGTTTAATTCCTTTGGATATAACAATTCATGGGGATGGAAACTGTACCTATGACTCACAAGCGTCTATGTTGCTAAGATTATAACTATTTCCTGTCATGTGCCATCTTGTGGGATGTAATATCAACAAAAGATATAAAAATCTGGGTATAAACGTAACTGCTAAAGGAGAGGGGGTGGTTACAAATTGGTTGTACTTTAGCAACTTGATGCTCAGCTTCAGCAAGGGCTACCTTTATAAGCCAGTTCTCACAGCTGTGCACCAAACAGCAAGGAGCTGTATCTGGGGACAGCTGAAAAAATTTGCCAATGTGAATATAAGTTCTTTTGCTTATATTATTAGGTAATACAAAATATCTACTTTTGTTATAACAGGGGGTGCTATTATCGGCATGGGACTTACTCACTTTTGAAATCTCAAAAGGCAGCAGGGATTTCAGAAGAGGTGTGGACCCACATGTAGAATGTTGTCTAAATATAGATTCCTGGGTTTCTGGCTACCCAAGATACAACAATTTAATTCAATAGTGTTTTGTAGTCTGCTCAGACTGCCATAAAAAAATAACAGACTGGATGACTTAAACAAGAAAAAATTAATTTTC
This sequence comes from Papio anubis, assembly GCF_008728515.1. NCBI lineage: Eukaryota > Metazoa > Chordata > Mammalia > Primates > Cercopithecidae > Papio > Papio anubis. The sequence continues at coordinate 62,923,603 of NC_044990.1, read as the reverse complement.
TCACTGTTCTGGAAGCTAGAAGTTCAAAATTAAGGAGGCATCTGATTTGGTTTTGGTGAGGCTTCTCTTTCTGCTGTGGAGATGGCTGCCTTCTCACTGTACCTTTATGTGACCTGTTTTCCGTGCATTCACATAGAAATCTCTCAGTATCTTCTTATTCATATATAGACACCAGTTTCATAAATTTAGGGCCCCCAAATTATGGCCTCATTTAAACTTAAATATATCTTTATAAGTCCCATCTCTATACATTAGCTTTGGGAGTTAGGACTTCAACATAAGAAGCTTAGTGGGATACAGTTTAGTCTATAACAGAGACATACAGAATATTGCTTTCAGGTGGTGAGAATGTAATTAATGGAGATAAGAAGACAAAAAGAAAGTAGTGTACATTGTTTATGCAAGTCGTAAGCTTCAGAGAAAGACAAAAGCCATGGAACACAAATTACCTGTATTGGACATAAAAATTAGACAAAGAATTACACATAAGGGACTTTCAGACAGACATTAATTGAGAGTACAAATAAAAGAGCCAGAATTGGGTTGGGTAAAAGTAATTGCATGAAGCAGAGGTTTCAGATGTTGAAAGAAATGAAGGTAGAGCTTAGAAGTGTCCTAAGTTTCACTTACCCAAATATCCCTGCAGAAATGGCTATAGAGATAACCTATTTTATTTTTGAAAGAGTTCTTAAAGTTGTTTTTTAAAAATGCCTATATCAGAGACTACATAAGACAAGGGTGAGCATTATGTAATCCAGAAGCATCCCAGTAAGGTTGGATGGCATTTCCATTAAACGGCTAGCCTCAGGAAAAAAAAGAAAATCTATACTTTTGAGCCTCAGTTTACTCATCTGTAGAATGAAGATAAAAATGATGTCTAGCTTAGAGAATTTCTGGAAACAAATTATTCAATACATCTAAAATGCTTAGAAAAATGTTTGACATCTAGAAACCTTCAAATGATTGAAAATATTAACTATTATATTGATTGAACGTAATTAGCTTTAATTGTAACTAATATTTAAAGCAAATATTCAAACAGCACTAAATGATATTTTACTAAAGGGAAGCGGAAAGAAAATACTGGTATTTTTTGTAGGGCTTTTAATTTTAGATCTATTTTTTTTCACAATCTTATAAAAAGGTGACTTTGGAACAGAAAGTGTAAGGAGTAAGGAGCAAGCCTATACATACCTAGAGGAAGAATATTCCAAGCAGAAGAAATAGCAGGTAGAAAACTTGAGGGCAGCATGCTTTTGGTGAACTTGAGGAACAGAATAAACCAGGCAGATGATGGTGAAAGATAAGGTCTGAAAGGTGAACAAGATCGTGTTCAGTCTTTCAGTTCAGGACAGAAAGGTAAAATTTTATTTTTACTGTGAATGGAAGCCATTGGAAGATTGGGGAAAGAACACAATACATTAAAAAAGATACTTTGAGCCATTGTTTGGAAGACATAGTGTGATGGGAAATCATTTTAGTAGGAAGATTGGTTAGACAGCTATTGAGTAAGCCAGAGAAAAATGATGAATTCAAGTGGAACAATAAAAGTAGTGATGAGTGTTTCCTATAGGTTAAAAAAAACGAACAACGTCAAGAAAAGAAAGTCCCAAATTAACTCATCATGCAGAATTATTATGTTTTAAAATAAGAGAGTTTTGATTATCTTTATATTGCGTGTTCTCCTAGGACATCACAGCTCTCAGAGTGATTGGGATATTTCATGTGGGGAGGATCCATAGAAGATGAGAATTGTGAATAGCCATCCTATAATTTGAAATTCATTTTACAAAAAATATTGTAGCCAAACATGTTTGGGAAGGGTACCAATGAGGCTTCACCTGCTGTACATGAAATAGTGCTGAAAAGCCATAATAGAAAAATTGGTGAAATGCAAAAACTTCCTTTTGACCAAAGTACCATGGTAGGCCGAATAATTACCCTCCAAAGATATCTCTGTCTTAATCCCTGGAACCTTGTGTAAATATATGAAGTTACATGACAAAGGGAATTAAGGTAGCGAATAGAATTCAGATTCGCTTATACATTGGCATTAAATTGGTAGATGATCTTGGTTTACCCAGTTGGACCCAATGTAATCCTGTGTTCCTCAAATGTGGCAAAAGAAAGTAAAATACACTATGTCAGATTAATGTGATATGAGAAACTGTTGATGAGAGTAATGCAACTGGCCCTTGCTCTCTTTGAAGATGAAAGGGGACCACAAGCAAAGAATGGCAGGTGGTTGTCTACAAGCTGGCAAAACGAGAATTTGGATTATCCCCTAGAGACTCCAGAAAGGTTAGTAACTCTGGTAATAATGTGATGTTGGCCTAGTGAGACCCATTTTGGACATGTGAACTATAAGTTAATAAATTTGTGTTGGTATAAGCCATTAAATTTGTGGTACTTTGCTTTCAAAGTAATAGAAAATGAATACAATTAGTAAAATATGTTTATATTAGGGGAAGCTGAGTGAAAGGTATATGAAAACGTTGTAATATCCTGTGACTTTTCTGTAAACCTAACATTATTACAACAGAAAAGATTTGAAAAAAAAAATTCTCTAAACATTTCAAGCTGCATCTTTCTAAAATTGACCATATAATCAGTTCCCTAACCTCGGCTTTCTACATTAACTCTCAATTAGTTTTACTCTCATGCATTCAATTAAAACAAATCTGGAACGTGAATATCATCCTGGATGTATTCAGTATCTCCTAAAGAACATATCCTAACAAGATTCCACGAAGTAATGTGTCAATTATTTTCCCATTCTTACTCAACTCTGTGACTATTACTGGAGACTCCTAAGCCATTTACTTGCTTTTAATATCTCTGCACATCTCTCTGAGTTCTCTTAATTAGTGATAGTGTTATCCCTTTAATACAAACAACTATTCATGATATTCCATAACAATCTATAATGATATTCTACTACCCGCAGCAATATACCCTTTCAGGAGCTCATACTTACTCTCCATTTCTTTTCCCCTTTCTCTTTTCTATCCATAAGGCTCCAGGAACAGGGAACCTCTCTATTGTCTTTGAATATGCTATACTATTGACACGTAAATTTTAGCATGTATATTTTACATCTTTCTAACATATTTCACCACCTTTTCATTGTTTCACAAGTCATAACAGTTATAATAATTACAATGAAAAATTGACCTCTCCATGATCTTTTATGGATTTCTTTTCTGTGACCTTACACAATAAGATCAATTGGGTTACTCACAGGTAAGTAAATTGGTTCGTAGTTCTATTGCAGCACACGTCACATTGCATTTCGATTGTTGGAAGTGTATAGTCTCCATCCATCTCTATATTCTTCAAAGCAGAGACCATGTCTTACTTGTCATTCTGTGTCCGGTAGCTACAAACAGACTCTATTATCAGCTATGTGTAGGATTAGAAATTGCCCAGTAGGAGACAAATTAAAAGCTTGTTACAAATGGAGTCTGTTTGTTGTTCTACACATATTACAGTTTCATCATTTACATAAACTACTCTTTAGAATATGACTGCATGATTCCACAGTTTACTAATCTTAGGACACAGCACTTGAAACTTAGAATAAATGCATCTTTGTTATATTAATTCCTAATATCCCCCAAGTCTCAGAGATCTTTGAACTAAGGGCAAGAGTTCCAGTGATGTGCCAAGCAACTTTCCTCTAGCTGATATTCAAGGCTCAAGTGGTATTTATCATCCTATCAGGACACATCAGAACACATTGAAGCTAATGGGAGGCTCACTCAACTTAACAGGATACACGTTTACTTAACAGAAGGCACATCAACTTAACACAATACATCTGTAACAGATTTGACTTCCGTACACCTTTTGATGCCTTCCCTTTGTTAATTCCGACTTCAGAGGCTAATGCCCTTGTAGTGGTGCAGAACAGTAATGAGTCAAGTGAAAGCAATTGGAATTGAAAGGCAGGAACTGATTAAGTTGACGGTGGTAAAATTGAGGAGAAAACTGAATGTGAACAATGTGAGTAATGAAATTATTTGAGACTCCCAACTTGAATGGATGAGAGGATATTACCATTATTGCCAAAGAATATTAGTCATCATGTATCCAAATGTTATTTGGCTCTGTCTTTTGTTGTACTCAAACTCTACTTTGTGCTAATGTATTTTTAAAAACCCTATGAGATACTAAAAACTAAATAAATACTATAAGATTTCTAATTTTCTTGTGAATTAGATGAGGTGTAATGAGGCAACAAATATGCTGAAAACAACAATGCATGCAAGGAAAAAAAAAGGTTGGATTTAATTTTGTCTTTCAATTACCATCTGCATAATCTGGGGAAAGTACCTTCGCTGAGACTAATTTTTTTAGGTATATCACTAAATACAACAAATGTATTGTTTTATGTAAGGATTAATGTGGTTATAAATATCAAAATTATGAATTTATATATGCAATGTATATAGCAGATAGCCGAGATAAATGTGGACACTGTGAGAGAGCTGCTGAGAGAGCTACTGAATAAAGCCATATTTTACATATTAAAATAAAGTCTAAATTCCATACTTTATATATTAAATATTCTGTATATATTATATATTCCATACTTTATTTATTAAAATAAACTCTAAATTCCAACAATCTCTACAATATTTGGAATTACTATTATTGAAGACGCTTAAAAACTATTGTATATCTTCCTTTGTTCTTGTACTCAGAAGACTCTTAAATATTGTTTACATAATGGTTTTCTTTGCCTTTTGACTCAAACAATTAAGAATTTTAATACAAAAATAAAAAATAGAAACTTTATTCACTGTTAGGCTCACAACAATGCCAAATGTCAGGTTCAGGGTCAGGTTGTAGCCCCAGCTGAGGTCCAAGGGGAGTGAGTGGATGGGCAGATAGCTGAAAGAACACTTGGGGGGCCATAGGCTGGTGAAATACGGCTTTATTCAGCAGCTCTCTCATTAGCAGCTCTCTCACACTGTCTGCATTTACCTCCGCTATCTGCTCTGGCTCTGTGGCTCCTCTCAGCAGCCAGTTCTGTGGCTCCTGCTGCCCCCAAACTTGCAGCCGCACTCCCTGACCTGCAAGGCCAACTACAGGGTCAGCAGCTTAATTCTTTCCCTCTGTGCACAAGTCAGTTCCTGGCTCCCCTCTGCCTACCTTCAAGGCGACCAGTTCTACAGGGGTAAGCAGTGTTACTCTCTCTCTGGGCACCAGTGAGAACTGAGCCTATACAGTGTCAGGGCAGTTATACCTTTTCAAACAATAGTGGCTCAGAGCCAAGTATAAGTTTACACAAACAGATTGTATAGCAAGTGGAGTATGCGCCTGCACCCTAAACTCGCTGAGTCGTCCTGGCCCACATGCTTACCTCGGCCTATTCCTTGACCAAAGCACAACCATGTACCTTACATTCCAGCCCCTAGGCTGAGGGAGACATAGGTTTTGGGCACACAGGCCCAATACACAAGTTTGACACATAGGCTCTGGACACACACATCCAACAAATAAGCTTTGGGCACACAGGCTCAATACATACACATAGGCTTTACACATAAGCCTAACATATAGCCTTTGGGTGCATAGGTCCAATACATACACATAGGCTTAACACATAAGTCTGGCCTGATACATACACATAAGCCTGGCCCTATACGTATACACATACAGGCCAGATACGTACATATAGGCTTGACACAGGCCTTATACATAGGCTCTGTGTACACAGGCCTGTGACATACATTAGCTTTGATAAAGTGCCCAGCAATCAATGCAGATTACCATATTGGCGCAGATTATGTCTTTGGTGATTACCATTTACACTGCCCTGAGTTCAGCTTATTAACTCCTCTGTCTACACCTGGTTTCAAACCATATGGTGTCAGTATTAAGTTGAACTGCAATAGCAGTCCAGGAAGCAGTAGCACCCTGGCCAGACCCATTTGTGTTCCATGCCGCATTAGGAAAGTGGGGATGGTCTTCCTTAAATGGTGATGGCTCGGGCTCTAGGGGTGCCTCAGGCCTCATGGCCTTAGGCCCCATGGCCTTATCTTGCATTAGGACTACAGGTCCCAAGCCCTCTTATAACTCTGCTGCTAAGGGATTTGTACTCAGCGTACTCCACTGTTCTAAGTAGCCACCCGACTTTGCAAGGTGGATGTCTGTGCCTTTCCACTCTGGGGGATCATTACTCATGAATGTACCCTCTCCACTATTGGGCAAGTCAGCCTCAAGATGACTGAACTTGTCCTGCCATGCTCTTGTAAGGCTGAAGGGCAGCATATGCAGTTACTAACTGTTTCTTTATTAATAAACATAGGAACTCAGCTCCCTTTCACAGTTGGGACTAAAAGCAGGCCATTCAGCAGGCATAAGCCCGGGGTGCCCATTTAAACTAGAAGCACATGTGACCATATACAGTTTTGTTTAGGGCCTATAGTGGTACATGGAGCACTTGGAAGTTCCAGTAGGCTTTTAGTCTCACAAGAGCATGGCAGGACGAGTTACAGTCATTCCCACTCCCAATCTCCACCCTCTGATAGGCCCCAATATCTGTGGTTTCTCTCTATGTGTCCATGCGTTCCATCATTTAGCTCCCACTTATAAGTGAGAACATGCGGTATTTTGTTTTCTGTTTCTGTGTTAGTTTGTTAAAGAAGATGGCCTCCAGCTCCATTCATGTTTCTGCAAAGGACATGATCATGTTCTTTTTTATGGCTGCATAGTATTCCATGGTGTATATATACCATATTTTCTTTATCCAGTCTATCACTGATGCACATTTAGATTGATTCCATGTCTTTGCTCTTGTGAATAGTGTTTCAATGAACATACATGTGCATGTGTCTTTATAATAGAATAGTTTATATTCCTTTCCATATATGTGAGATAATGAGATTGCTGGGTCAAACGGTAGTTCTGTCTTTAGATCTTTGAGGAATCGCCCTACTCTCTTCCACAATGTCTAAACTCATTTACACTCTCACCAACAGTGTATAAGTGTTCCTTTTTCTGCTGTCTTTACTAACCCTATCTCTGCTAAAAAGACAAAACTTAGCCAGGCATGGTGGCAGGTTCCTATAATCCCAGCTACTCAGGAGGCTGAGGAAGGAGAATTTCTCAAACCCGGGAGGTGGAGGTTGCAGTGAGCTGAGGTCACACCACTGCACTCCAGCCTGGATGACAGAGCAAGACTCTGTCTTGAAAAAAAATTAAAAAACAAAAAATAGTGTTCCCTTTTCTCCACATCACCAGCATCTGCTATTTTTTGACTTCTTAATAATAGCCAATCTGACCTTTCTAATATCCAGCATCTTTAAGGAACTTACACAAACTTACAAGAAAAATAACAAACAACCCAATAAAAAAGTGAGCAAAGGACATGAACACTTTTCAAAAGAAGACATACATATGGCCAACAATCACAAGAAAAAAGCTCAACATCACTGATTGTTAGAGAAATGCAAACCAAAACCACAATGAGATACCATCTCACAACAGTCAGTGTGGCTCTTACCTTGTTTTTCCTAAAAAATATGATTTCTTATGCCTAGTCTACCTTCTTTAATGGTAGATATGTGAATGTGCAGGGAAAGTTTAGATATTACAATTACAGATATTACAATTTCCAAAAATTTACGCTCACCAACTGCCTATCTATTCTGTTCAGACTTTTATGCAATGAAAATGGTTGTCATTGCTCAGATTAAGAATTCCATCCTCTGTCTTACAAGTCTGTCTTTAGATTTAACTCTTTAATATAAAACTGTGACTGGCTCTTGACTTTTTTATTTCTATTCTTATCTTCCCTCTACTTCTCATATAACTGAAAGTAGTGCGTGGCAGACCACGTCTAGAAATAAACGATGTTCATAATGATAAAAAATAAAAACATCACTCTTCAAGTCAATTGTATTAAAGATATATCCATTTAGAAGTGTCCTTTTAAAGGTTTAGATCACTTCTCCAGATGTTTTGAGGCAGATTTCATATATTTCCTTAAAATAAAGTGGCTAAAATTATTTTATTTTAAATTAAATAAGTTTAAATTATTTCAAAATGAAGCAGAGGAGAACTGCAAGTCTGAACAATAGCCAATTCTAAATTAATAGAAAATTCAATCACTTTTTGCATTCATATTTGTTTTATTAATTACTCTATAAATAGTACATATATATATATGGAAGGGGAGAACAAATAAATGACTTTGTTTCACAGTTTGACCATTAAGATGCTTAATGACCATATTCTAATAGGACTACAGTAACCTTAATGCCCACATTTAATTTAATATCACATAAAGTTAGTGAATGATATATAACGTGATTTATTTTGATTGTGAGGAAGTTAACTTATAGCACATGAGCCTTAAATTTTTTGCTGTTTTCTTCTTGGCTAAAATTATGTTATTGATAGATGATTATAGATTTGATATTTTGATACATGTATACAATGTATAATTATCAAGTCATGGTATGTAGGATATCCATCTCTTCTAACATTGAACATTTTCTGTGTTGGGAACATTTCAAATTTTTTCTTCTATTTTGAAATATATAATCAATTTTTGTAGCTATAGTCACTCTAATGTGATATCAAACTCTAGAACTTACTCTTTCTACTTAACTATCTGTTTTTAATCAACCTCTTTTCATTCCCTACCTCCTTTTTCAGACTCTGATAATTATCTTTCTTCTCCATGAGATCAATTATTTTAGCTTCTGCATATGAGTGAGACATTGCAGCATTTATTTTTCTGTGTCTGACTTATTTCACTTAATGACTTCCAGTTCCATTCATGTTGCTGCAAACGACAGAATCGTTGTGCTTCATTGTGTAGATATACCATTTTTCTTATTAATTCATCCATTGATAAACATTTAGATTGAATCCATATTTTGGCTATTGTGAATAGTGCTACAATAAACATAAGGGTATGGGTATCCCTTTGATATACTGAATCCTTTTTTCAGATAAGTACTTTGTAGTGACGTTGCTGGATTGTATGGTAGTTTTATTTATTTGTGTCCTTTGGAAAAAAGCCATTTTAATTGTGGTGAGATGGTATCTCATTTTGGTTTTGATTTGCATTTACCTGATTAGTTATATTCATCATTTTTAAATATACTTCTTGGTAATTTGTATGTCATCTTTTGAGAAATCTCTATTCAGATCATTTGCCCACTTTTTAATAAAATCATTTTGATTTTTGTTGTTGCTGAGTTGTTTGAGTTCTTTGTATATTCTGGATGTTAGTCTCTTGTCAAATGAGTAGTCTGCAAATATTTTTTCACATTTAACAAGTTGTCTCTTCGCTTTGTTGGTTGTTTTCTATGCTGTGCAGAAACGTTTTAGTTTACTATGGTCTCATTTGTATATTCCTATTTTTGTTGCCTGTGCTTTTGAAGATTTAGCCATAAAATATTTATCTAGTCCTGAAGCGTTTTCATTATGTTTTCTTCTAGTAGAAGGTCTAGGTCTCACGTTTAAATGTTTTATCGATTTTGAGCTGATTTTTTTATATTATGAGAGATAGGGGTCTAGTTTCCTTCTTCTGCATATGTATATCTAATTTCCTTTCAGTATTTTTGAAGAGGAAGTCCTTTGCCCAGTGTGTGTTCTTGGGACATTTGTTGAAAATTTGTTGTCTATAAATACATAGATTTAGGAACTGAGGGGAAAAATGGCAGATAAAGAGCAGAACTAACTTGCAGCTCCCACTTGGACAGAGAAAATGGCATGTAGAGACACACATTGTGAACTTTTGCTCCAAGAACTACCACAGGAACATACCAAGAAAAACAAAATAATTCACAGACCCTTTGAAAGAACTGGCTTGCCACTGCAAACTCAGCGACACAGCCAATAATCTGTGAGTGCCCAAAGTGTGAGAGGGGGCAAGTCCTCCTCTGAACACATATCCTCACTGAGGAACCTGAAAATTCATATCACAGAAAAGGATTTAACCTTACTTAGAGCTGAAATGAATTTAGAGAGATGAGCAAAATATAAAAGTGAAAGCAGCAGCAAGAGGAGCCCTGTAGGCACTCCCAGTCCCCAGGGAAACTATTTATGACTATATCTCACAGCGGTCCTTGGGGAGGGCTGCCATCGGAATTGGGAAAAGACCACAGGGAGAAGGAAACTTTCAGCTGAGATTTGCAATAATTTTGATCAAGCACAAATTTTCCTGGGCAGAGTCTGATTGTAAGGGGAGGCAAATGGGAGATGTAGATATGATCACAGAAGCTGAGGCAGGTGGAGAGGGGTAAGGCTTGAAAGCCTTGCTTACTTTCTCATCAGGGAAGCTTGCAGCCTGAGGCAAGATCTCAGCCCAGCTCACAGTCTACCTGAATACAAACTTGGTGCTGTTGGTGGGGCGTGGTGGGAGTGAGACTGGCCTTGCTGGCTGTGTGGAAGTTGGATGAGGCTTGTCACTGCCAGCTTCTCCTCACTTCCCTGACATCCTGTATGACACAGAAGAAGCTGCCATAACCCCCTTGGGAACATAACTCCATTGGCCTGAGAACCTCACCTTGATCCTGCACAACAACCACAACAAGCCTTGCCCAAGGAGAGTATGAGTTCAGACACACATAATCGTATCCCTGCCTGCTAGTCTTTCTTTACCCATGTTGGTAGTCAAAGAAAAAAGACTTAATCTCTTGGGAGCTCTGTGACCCCACCCATCACCCGAGAAACCCGAATACTTATCCAGGTGACTGTAGGGCAAGCTTATATCACCCTTATATTAGATGCTCTCTTTAAAGCACCACCTCCTGGTTGGAGGCCAACCAACTTAAGCCATTACAGCAACTCATAAAAGAACAATCCTACTTCAAGAAAGGAGAAAAACAAAAACAAAAACAAACAAACAAACAAAAAACCAGCTAATTCCACCACCTGTGACTTCCTGGCTAACCAGAGGTTCTGAGTCTGTTCCCATGACAACTTTACTGCTAGCACAGCTAGCATTCGAGAAAACCAGTGCACTAAACAAAACTACAACCAAGGATCCCTACAGAGTCCACTTCAATCCCCTGCCACTTTCACTGGAATAGGTGCTGATATCCCTGGCTGAGAGACCTGAAGACAGATTCATAACACAGGACTCTTTGCAGACACTCCCCAGTACTAGCCCAGAGCCTGCTAGCTCTGCTGGGTAGCTAGCCTGGAAGAGCAATAAGAATCACTGCAGTCTAGCTCTCAGAAAGCCCCCATCCCTAGGGGCAGGGAGAGAGCACCACATTAAGGGAGTACCCCTGTTATGCCCAGACCCTCTGTTCCCCAAAGAAGACCACTGAGTCAGAGTCAAAGCCAAGCGGCAAGGATCTTTATGACAAGTTCGAACCTGGTCCTTCAAGTACACACAGCATACAAGAGGGGCCCGGGGCTGTCACGAGTGCCCTTTGCTTTTTATAGCCCGAGTTACAGGGAACAAAGGGGGAATTCTTTCGGTTCCAGCGCTTTCAATGATAAAACCTTGAGCGGCTGTCTCGCCTCGGAGACCTTCCAGGTGGTGTTTGTACTGGGCTCAGGAAGTTTGAGAGATATGTGGTGGGATGGGAGGATGGGATGTGTTTGTACTGGGCTTGTTGTTTTGAGCCCGGGGCTGAGAATGTGCCTGGCTCCTCTCATTCCCCCTTCTTTTCAGGTATCTCTAGAGAGCCAATCTTGGGTCTTACAAGTCTGATTCTGTTTCAAGCGTTTGCTGGGTTGGTATTGGGCTCTGAGGACCATAGGTTGTACAGTGTTAAGCCTTTCTCTAGCGAACACTTAAAATTCTGTTAACAACACAAGGTCCCTACGGTAAGCAGAAATAGAAGACTCAGCAGGGGGTCAAGGAAGGGGGCTAACAGAAAACATAGATGAGTTCCACTATTGGTCTGCAGCTAGAAGCAAACTGCGGTGTTCTTACTTCTGTGCTTAACTTGTAACTGTTGGTTGGTCCTCCCACAAGTCCTGATTCATTTTATGTAGAAACAACAGTCTTCCTTTAGGAACATACCATTACCCCTTTTTCGGCAATGAAGGTAGGTCCTAAGGCCCTCGGTTCTGCAAGGTTTTACCTCAATGCTAGGGGCGTGAGCTGCGCTGGAGAGGCAAGGACTCAGCTGACTCCTCCACTTATATGACAGAATTGTTGGTACAGCTTGTACTTTCACAGGTGTGTTTAGGCTCCCCGCCAGTCCGGCTGCCATGAAGGATGCGGTGAGGAGATTCCTGCAATGAGGGGGAGAAATATGGCTCGTGCAGGTCTCAGTCTAGGGACTGGGTGAATAACAGCACTAGTCCAGTTGCGGTATACATGGAACTTCGCCCGGCAGTAAGTATTAGAGTCAACGGGGAACTAATGCTGACAGGGAAGACACAGTAGGTTGGTAACAGAGGGGCTTGATAGGGTTTTAGATAATGATACAATTACACCAGAAGAGAATATTTTATTTGAACTTTAAGGTGATGTGGGGCGTTACAGTGATGCTGCAGAGAGGCTGGAATTGTTCCTGAAACAGTAGGAAACTTTTGTAGCTGGGGTTTAGGTATAGTGGCACGTTAGGGATAGGGGCATATGAGGAGGTTCTGCGGTGGTTGTTAAGCTTGGGCAGAGGTAGAGGATCCTTATGGCAGGGGACAGCGGTTAGTGAGGGCCTTGTAAGTGGCACACAGAAAGCAGCCAGACAGGCTGTGAGATCCTGTAAAGGTTAGCAAGTTCTAATCCTTCTTGCAATAATTTTAACCAGGAAAAGGGCTAAATCTTGTGTCAGGCGGTTTTCTTGTAAACTGGATATTTCCATGGACCAGGGGCCATACCTGCGCTAGACCCGCCACAGATAGAGGTGACTACTAGGCCGTGTGGAGGCGGAGAGTGAGTATACAGCCCTGTGTTGGTGGTCAGTAGCGGAGTTCAGGGGTCTCCTAACTTTATCTATGTATATGAAGGTCTCTATCTAGATCTCTGATGGAAGGGCCATCTGGGGTTTATCTGTTCTTTCCACCTTACCATTGGTATTTATGGGCGATACAATAGTTATAAGGGCAGCCAGCACTTTGGTGCCACCAATAGTGCTTACAATTGTATTGAGTCTGATCTGCACCGAAGCATATCATTGGTGCCACTGGTTTGGCTATTGGGAAATCATTAAAATTTAGTAAAATTAGACTCTATTGCACAGCGAGGAGGCAATCTGCATTTTCAACCACTAATTTCCTGGGCTTATAGGGTTGCCTAGGGTGAGTTTAGTTTTATAAAGCCAGAATCTCCAGACAAAGGGATTAGGAGCTGGCTATGTTTTCCTCAGCGGCCACTGAGCGACTAGCGTTAGAGTCAGACTACTTAACTGCATGTTTGCAGTGAGCTATGCTATGCGGTAGCAGGGGTGAGTTTAAGGGGTTGTTCTTGGCTCTGTCACAGTCCACATGTCGGTGCTTCAGCCTTGCGCCGCTGTGATTGGTCCTAGGAGGTGGGAGGTTGGAGTCCACCTGGCTTGGCGTGGGTGTAGTGGATCCACGACGATGCCTTCTACCTTTGGGCGGTGGGTGTGGTTAGGAGTACCTGAGTAGTCCCCTTTCCACCTGGGTTCTAGGAATTGTCTTGTGTTGGTGTGCAAACGGCCAGGACCTAGTCTCGGCTGATGCGGATGGGGTGTCGGGACCGGTCTTATAGTTCCTTCAGCTTAGGCCAGATTTCTTGATATAAGATTTTCTGCAAGGCTTGTAGGGAAAATAAGAGTTCAGAGACATTTTCTGTTTCAGACTTGAGCAGATCATCTTTAGGCTAGGGAACTAGGGGTGGGGGTCTACTATACATGATTTCATAAGGGTAAAGGCCTAGTCTGTAAGGGGGTAATGCGGGCCGGAACAGAGCGTGGGGAGAAGGGCCACCTAGTGGCGCCAATCTCCATAGTCAATTTGGTTAAGGTCTCTTTTAAGGTCGATTCATCTTTCACCTGTCCTGAACTGGGGCCTGTAAGCAATGGAATTTCAATTTGCCCTAAGGATGGAAGCCAAATCCTGACTTACCTTAGCGTGGCAGACCTATTATCTGACCCTATCTGGAAGGGAAGCCATACCTGGGAAGGATATCTTCAGAATTTTCTTTGCTACGACCTGAGCAGTTTCTCTTTTGTTGGTTGGGAATGCTTCAGTCCACATGAAAAAGTATCTACAAAGACAAGTAAGTACGGTACCATTTTTCCTGGCTTTATTTCAGTAAAAATCTACTTCCTAGTAGATACCAGGCCTGGTTCCTTTGAGCCTTGTTCCTGTTGCAGCTTGAGATTGGGGGTATCGTTGTTAAGCTGGCAGACTTTTGCAACTGTTCTGATACTGCTGGCCGTCTCAGCTATATGTCTGATTTTGAGCTTGGGCGTCTGATCAGATCTATCATCCGCAGCCCAGGTGGGTGGTTTTAGTGGATGTGTTCTAACACCTGTTTTCCTAATTTTTCTGGTAGGATGGTTTGGTCATTAGTATCAGTCCACCACCCATTCTGGATTTGTTTCAGGGGAGTTGTCAATCACTGGAGATCTTGTTCTGAATATTCAGGGGAAATATGGCAAGTCTGGGGCCGGGTCAGGGCTGGAGTGCAAAGGAGTTGGCTGGGAGCCTTACGCCATCTTTCTTGCAGTTTGATCATGAAAGTTGCCTTGAGCAGTTGGGTAGTTAGTTTCTGATGCCTGGGCAATGCACAATGTAGCTAACTTTTCTGGCCTCCATAGGGCTGTTAGCAGGGCTAGGATTTCTTGCTTGTTTTATCTCTTTCTTTCCAGCCCGTCAGTAACCTCGGCTCCTTGTAAATGGCCTTATGTATAGGCGCCGTTGCAAAAGCATATCGGCTGTCTGTATATACCGTCAACACCGCCCTAAGGTAGAGCTTGGTGAGCATTATCAGTTAGGCCTTCTGGGCCAATGTCCCAGGCGGGGGTTCTGCCCAGATTACTTTAGTCTCTGGAAGTCACTGCGGCTCCGAAGCGTACCTCTGGCCTTGATGCATGAAGCTGCTTATCAGTGAACTGGAGCAAAGGTCGTCAGGAAGTGGGGTCCTGCAGGTCTTCTCGAACTCCGTGCAACTGAGTTAGTATCACCGATTACGATGCGTGGAGTGGGAAACGTCTAAGTCGGGTTGGACAGCAGTAAGGGCAGTCTCTTACCCAGTGGCTAGCCTCCTTGCAGTAAGGCACATTGGTCTTTTCTCAGATTATACATGCCTGGGGGCCGCTACAGGTTGGAGTGTACTCTGGCTGTAGATGTTTTTTCTGTACTACTGCTGCAGGACCTTGGTTCAGTGGCCTTATATTGCCTTTCCTCTGGAGTATCTCTGTTATTATAAACCCGGCTGGGCTATCAGAAGGAGGTCCTGAATCCGCTTTCTTTCGAGTCTTTTAATTTTTGGAGTTTTAATATTTGGGGCTGCCTGATTTCTGAAAGACATTACAACTGGCTACCTGACTTCCTGGAGCCTCTGGATCTATGAGTGTACTGTCTAAAGCTTCTAATGAAATCTTTTTAAGTAGGTGGCTGGGCTCTCTGTCTTTCTTTGAATAGAATATACTTTGGCCAAATTAGTGGGCTTGGAGGCAGCTGCCGGAGACCTGCCATTAGAGGTCTGGGCCAAGGTGTAGCCATCCCTTTACTTTTCTGCCGTGTTGTAGTCCCGCCCGGCCTGCTCAGAGGAAAGGTCGTTTATGGGAGTCAGGGTTGGCAGTGGGTTGACCGTTGTCCCCGGGACCAGCTTTCTAGCTTCTACCTGTATTCTCTCTACCGGCTCTTCCGTGTGTGACAAGATTGAGACTGCTGATATCATCCCAAGTGGGCTGGTGGGTTTAACATGACACTATCTAGTAAAGCTAGTAAATCTTTGGGGTTGTCTGAAAAGCCGAGGCACTCTCGTCTTCCAGTTATACAGATCACTGTTGGAGAATGGCCAATTACTGGAGCCTGGGGATTCCTGTGTCATCTGGGGGTCCTATTTCCCGAAGGGAGCCAAAGCCACCCGTGGAGTCAGGTGGCTGGGGAGACAGATCGCGAAGTGCGCCCTCGCGTCCGCCCGCCCGGCCCTTCCAAAGTTACCTTTCCTTTCCAGTGGGCTGAGTGCGGCGCTCCCCGCCCACCCTTGCTCCTTCCTCCCATCGGCTTCTCCCAATCTTTCAGGTTCACATCCCATCTTTTGGTGGCAGAGCTCAGAGATCTCTTCTTTAAGTCTCTATCATTCAGCACTCTCTCTCTCTCTGTCATCCTGTGTCCTTTCTCCTTCACCTCAGTCTCTTTCCTCTTTCTGTCTCTCTCTCTCTAACTCTCCATGCCGTTTCCTCCTCTTTCTCTTTCTGATTTCTTTTCTCCACTTTCTTTCTCTTACTCATTCTCTCCCTCTCCCCCAGTCTCACTTTCTTTCTCTTACTCATTCTCCTCTCCCCAGTCTCACTTTCTGTGTCTCTTCCTGTAAAGGAATAGGGGTTTGAATCTTTACAAAGGAAATCTGAGTCTGACTTATTAATGATATTTAGTCGCGATCGTGCTCTGGCAGCCTAGATCAGAGACAGCTACTACCCAAACCCCAAACGGCGCTCGGGCGGTTCCAGATGGGAGAACAGCTACTGCCTAAACATGGCACAAGGGGCAGTTCAGATCAGGAGCAGCTACTGCCCAAACCCAAACCGGCCTTCGGGGCAGTTCAGATCAGAGACCTTCTACCCAAACCCCAAACGCTCGGGGCAGTTCAGATCAAGAGACAGCTACTGCCCAAACCCCAAACGGCTCAGGCAGTTCAGATCAGGAACCCAGCTACTGCTGACCCCAAACTTGGCCTTCGGGGCAGTTCAGATCAGAGACAGCTACTGCCCAAACCGCAGACCCGGCCTTCGGGAACGGATTCAGATCAGAGACAGCTACTGCCCAAACCCCAGACCGGCCTTCGGGGCAGTTCAGATCAAGAGACAGCTACTGCCCAAACCCCAGACCCATTTTGAGGTGAGTTCAAGATCCAGAGACAGCTACTGCCCAAACCGCCCAGACCGGCGCCGGGGCAGTTCAGATCCAGAACCTTCACTGCCCAAACGCAAATGCTTCAGGCGTTCCAGATCAGAGACAGCTGCCCAAACCCCAGATTTGGCTGGGGCAGTTCAGATCAGAGACCTTCTGCCCAAACCCCAGACCGGCGCTTAGAGGCAGTTCAGATCAGGAGCAGCTACTGCCCAAACTGGGTGGCCTTCGGGGGCACAGTTCCAGATCAGAGACAACTAGATCCAGGCGAGGCCAGGGGCGTCTCCCACGGTCTCCACTGGCTGTCCTATAGCGTCCGCCAGGACTGTACCAGCCCAGTTCAGACCTCGCTGAGTCCACAGATTTCAGATTCAGAACAGACATACAGACACAGACAGACAAGCGAGGAGATGAGCGGCTCACCTATCAGTAGATCACGATCCTAGCAGATCCGTTGACGGGGGTATAGTGGGCTTAGAATCGGACGGAACCCCAGATGTGCCCAGACCCTCTGTTCCCCAAAGAAGACCACCAGAGTCCAGAGTCAAAGCCAGCGGCAAGGATCTTTATAATAAGTTGAACCTGGTCCTTCCATTACACAGCATACGAGAGGGCCCGAACAATCGAGTGCTTGCTTTATAGCCAGCGAAAGTTACAGGGAACAAAGGGAATTCTTTAGGTTCCGTGCTCAGTAAGGCTTGAGCGGCTGTCTCATATGGAGACCTTCCGGAGTGGTGTTTGTACTGGGCTCAGGAAGTTTGAGAGATATGTGGTAGGATAGGAGGATGGGATGTGTTTGTACTGGGCTTGTTTGTTTTGAGCCCAGGGCTGAGGAATGTGCCTGGCTCCTCTCACCCCATGAGACAAAGAATCTGAACAGCAGCCATTGAACCCCAGATCTTCCCTCTGACGTGATCTATCCAATTGAGAAGAAACTAGAAAAACAATTCCGGTGATATGAGAAAACAAGATTCTTTAACACCCCAAGATCACACTAGTTCACCATCAATTGATCCAAACCAAGAGGAAATATCTGCATTGCCAGTGAAAGAAAACAGAAGGTCAATTATTAAGCTACTCAAAGAGGGACCAGAGAAAGGTGAAAAACAACTTAAATAAATTAAAAAAAAAAAAAAAAAACAAGATATGGACAAAAAAAGTCCAGAAACAGATTGCATAAATAAAAACAATCACAACTTCTGGAAATGAAAGACACACTTAGAGAAATGCAAAATACACTGGAAAGTTTCAACAATACAGTCAGACAAGTAGAAGAAAGAACTTCAGAGCTCAAGGGCAAGGCTTTCAAATTAACCCAATCCAACAAAGACGAAAAAGAATTTAAAAAATGAACAAAGCCTCCAAGTTTGGAATTATGTAAAATGACCAAACCCAAAAATAATTGGTGTTCTCGGGGTAGAAGATAAATCTAACAGTTTGGAAAACTTATTTGATCAAATAATCAAGGAACACTTCCATGCCTTGCTAGAGAACTAGACATTCAAACATAAGAAGCTCAAAGAACACTCAGGGAATTTAACCACAAAAGGATCATCATCTAGGCAGGTAGCCATTATATTATCTAAAGGCAAGATGAAGGAAAGAATCTTAAGAACTGTAAGGCAAAAGCATCAGGTCACCTATAAAGGAAAACCTATCAGATTAACAACAGATTTCTCTAACCCTACAAGCTAGAAGGGATTGGGGTCCTATCTTTAGCTTCCTTAAACAGAACAATAATTAGCCAAGAATTTTGTATCCAGCAAAACTAAGTTTCATAAACAAAGGAAAGGTACAATCTTTTTCAGACAAATTAATGCTGAGAGAATTTACCACTACCAAGACAGCACTATAAGAACTGCTAAAAAGAATTTCAAATGTTAAAATAAAACCTCAAAGTACACCAAGGTAGAACCCCCTTAAAGCATAAATCTCACAGGGCCTATAAAGCAATAACACAACAAATAAAACAAAAACACATACCTGGTATTCAGGCAACAACTAACATGATGAATAGAATAGTAGCTCACATCTCAATACTAACGTTGAATGTAAATGGCCTAAATACAACACTTAAAAGATACAGAATGACAGAAAGGATAAGAATCCACCAACCCTGTATCTGGTGTCTTCAAGTGACTCATCTAACACATAAAAACTCACATTAACTTAAGGTAAAGGGGTGAAAAAGGTATTCCATGCAAATGCACACCAAAAGCCAGCAGGATTAGCTATTCAGATATAAGACAAAATAGACTTTTAAGCAAAAACAGTTAAAAAGACAAAGAAGGACATTATATAATGATAAGAGGACTAGACAAACAAGAAAATATCAAAACTCTAAATATATATGCACCTACTGGAGCTCCCAAATTTATAAAGCAAATGCTACTAGACCTAAGAAATGAGACAGACAGCAACACAATAATATCACAAATGTCATGGTCCTTGTTTGTGGAGAAGGCAAGTGCCAGGCACCTCCAGTCAGTCATCTTGAAGACTCCCTGTACTTGAGACCTGAATGTCATCATTTTCTTTATAGACACTAACATAGTGAGCAAAAGCAAGTTAAACAACTTCTAAAATTGTTTTCTATTGGTTTAAATGATTAGCCAAAACAAAACTAGTTCACATGGACTTGTAATGGACCACATACATCTTTTAGGTCTTGCTCTTAATGCTGCATTAAGACTTCTAAGTAGAAAAATAAAAGAAGGATCTTCCTTTGGATTAGTACTATGAAAACTGAGCAAAGTGAATGAGATACAAAAATCTATGAGGAAAGATATTTTTACTTGATTGCCATTTAAAAATTGCAATGTATTTTAATCTGCATAAAATAAATGGTGCCTATTATAAAAATATCATTTAGTATAATGCATAAAGTATATCCCTTCAGAGGTTTGCTTTATGGCAAAGAAAATGTGTTAAAAGTATGAGCCATAATTTTATAGTTGAGGCCAAGGATGCAAATAAAACAAAGGAGAAATAAAGACACAAAAAAATAGAACATCCAGTGCAAGCTCAAAAAAGGACATTGAAATATTATCTTAATTGCAAATATGCTAAAATGTCTTGTTTCATGTTAAAGTAATTATATCAAAATAAATACTTAAAAGTATTTTATTATTTTTTGTTATCATATTTTGGCTTTTTAACTACGATATATGCCTCCCCCTCATAATCTCTCATGATCTCCTGCCATACCCTCTTCTGCTTGTGGAGATCCTTAAATATGATGATGTCTCTAATGGACTTCTCTTTACCCAAGATAATTCCTAAATAGTGGACAAGTCTCATTTAAAACATCCTCCTACAAACATTCCTGAATGTCCCTGTACTAGGGCAGGTGCTAAACTAGGAATACCACGTATCCCTAATCATTCTGAACATTTCCTATGGTACCACTTAGAGAACTTTATTTTTAAAAGTTCATGAGTAATAGTCTTTTTTCCCCAGCAAGATGGTGCTTTCTTAAGCTTACTATTGCTCATGAGGAGAGTCAAGAAGTCACTCAGACACTTGGGACATCTCTACAGAGGCCTTGCAGAAAACTCAGGACTGGAAGAATCTATTGAAGAGGAGAAGCGAAACAGATTTTTGTCTACTAGTTCCTCCGATTTCCCATATGCCATTGATTCAAGTATGCTCATAGGGAGTTAACTCCCTCTGATCTGCGTTGCATGACCCCGCCCTTTCAGCAACTTTATATGAATTCTGAAGTAGTGGTAGGAGACAGGAGCAGTTTGCAGGGCTCTTTGGTAAGGGTTTGAGAGACAGGTATGGCCAACACATCTGAGGGAAACATGCAATGGGAAAGGTACAGAAAAGGGACTAAAGAACTAGCACCCTTTTCTAATCTGCAATTCTACATCACACAGACACCCTCAAAAATGTTTAATATATTGAACATTATTCCCATTTCTTATGTGTTAACAAGCACATAGCGATTAAATTTCTTACACAAGTTCATTAAAGCATTAACAAACATGGTGCTAGAACTCAGTGTTCCTTATACTACACCAATCTCATTTTTTTTTTCTAGTCTAAATATGGTGATGGTATAAGTTTTGGACAATTCATATTGAAACAAGAAGTGTCTGAAAATTTGATTTTGACCATCCCTATTAATTGATGGTTTATATAATTTGTTTTATTAGTAAGAAAAGAAGCATTCAATTTTGAGAAACTGTCAAAATAGATGTTTCTTCCTTGCAAAGCATACCTTTTGTTTAAAGGCAATTATCTAGTTTGGTGTTAAAAAAAAAAAAAACAACACAAAATCTTTCAAGCTACTGTGGCTTCCATAGTTATGAACATATAATGTTTCTGGGACAACCTTAGAATAACTCTTGGACACATGGGAAAGCTATTAAAAAATAAAATGCTCTTTAAGTTCTTCTGACTAAATGCTTATGAATCATTAAAACAGTTTTTTTTTTTTTCCCCAGAATGTAAAGGTGCCAGTTTTCCAATGAGGCACTAAAACCCCAGGATATTGGAGAAGACAAAAAACAGATTATTCAGTTACATAGGCAAAATTACTTTGATTTCAGATTACACAACACTGGATGAAGTACTAACGTGCCATAATAAAGCACACATAAAAAGCAAACATGTCACACAAACAAAATTCCATCCCAGTTCGAGTGAAATATACTACTACTATATTATTATAATATAATTATACATAGTCATAATGAACTTCTTAGAGTGCATAGAAACACAGACGACTAATTGAGAATTTGTTCAAAAAGAGAGTAGAGGAGTTTGCATTCTTCAAATATTTTATTTAAGAAGCAGCCTGGGCATGTGGGCCATGGGGAGGCTGAGGCGGGAGGATTGCTTGAGGCAAGGAGTTGGAGACCAACCTGAGCAACATAGTGAGACTCCATCTCTCAAAAATAAAAATAAAAAATAAAAAAAAGAGAAAAGATAAGGCTTCAGGTTCTATGAGTTCACAACAGATAAACGTGTCTTATTATTGCACTGCAAGCATCTGTTTTCTGAAAGAAGTTGAAGGAAGTTAGGATTACCAGAGGGTTTTCTCCCCTGATGTTAAAGATATTGGAATGAAGATATGGAAGGAATTGGCCAGCTGGGTTGCAAAGACGACCTAAAACCTTCTCATTAAAATGATCACTTCTGCTGATTTGGAATATGTCTGTAGAGATAAGTGGTAGGAGAATTTATTATTGTAGTGTGGCTACATCTCTTCACAGCGTTAGTGACCCCAGGGTCTTCGTTGCCTATCCACCCCAAATAATGCTGGTTTTGTTTATATTTCTGAAACTGTATAAAGATCCATGATAATTCCGTAAAAGAATGAGAAGAGTTAATCTCATATCCAACACCCTGCTCTCTTTGATATCAAGATATTTTCTAACGAGAAGGGTGCATTATTTGCCATGTATGCATGTAAGAAATGAAATATCTATTTTACTTCAAGATTTTTATGTGCATCATTTTGTGAATATTTTATAAGATTTGATCTCTTGTATGGAAGTAGAAAGCATTTTTTTACCTTCTTTGTTAATATGTACCGATTATAAGGCTTCTATTAAAGTAGAAAAAAATTAGATTCAGGTAGAAAATTATACTTATTCCCAGGGTATTTATTACTTTTTTATAAATCATAAATTCTATATAGATAGAAGAATGATTCTAATATTTAATATTAACTGTAATATGCAATTTTTTGTCTTGTCCTTTTTTGTCATATTATATCACGTTATGGGAGGAGGCAAATAAAAAAAAGTAAATAGTCACCTTAATTTCTTCTGAGAAGTCAGTACTGGCAGCAATCTTTTATCAATCAGTGCAAAGGGAATACTCTTTATTCACAAGCTTTATTAGAAATAGAGCCTCTCTATTAGAGCCAAAGACACTCAATCCTTAGTGTTCATTTGCAATGAAAGTCTTGTTTAGGTTTCAGAATACATGCAAAGGCATTATAAACTCATATATATATGTATATTTTTAAAAAGGTAAATGTAATAAAACAGCAGACTTGATTGCATTGGGATAATTTTTAGCTGCTTTTTGTTGTGGTCAAATATTCATAAAATAAAATTTGTCCTACTATGTGTGGCTTATTTTACTTCAAGGTTAATCTATATTATAGCATGTATCAGAATTTAATTCCTTTTTAAGGCCGAATAATATTTCATTGTATACTCACACTAACAAAATACAGTTAAGTTGAACATTTAACTTTCTCACACGTTTTGGCTATTGTGAATAATATTGCTGTAAAAATGGGTACACAATATCTGAGTTCCTGCTTTCAATTATTTCAAGTAAAATTGGTGGATTATATAATAATACTATTTTTTAGGGACTGCATAACTGATTAGAAATTACCTGATTTTACATTATTGGGTAATTTTATTGTCAGTTACTATTCCTAAATTTTTGACTATATGGTAGAATACTTAAAATCAAATCATGTATTTCTTTGTTAAAAGAAAAGTGAAATTTCCATTGCTAATATGTATGAATACATGACCAAATTGGGCAAACTATTACCAGTATCTGCTAACTTTATAATTATATAATGAAAATGATTAATAATTAGCTCTCAAAATGTGGATAGTGGTAGATATTTGTGGTACTCCAGTAGGGGCGTAAATCAACTCTTCGCCTAAATCCAGTGTGAATGTGGAGACTGATGCAAATGTTCATTGAAGTTTATTATTCAAGAAAAGAGACTTTCTGGGGCATGCAAGACTGGTACAGAAGCCAGTGTGGAACAACTCGAGCAAGTGGGTGAGGGTTGGCTTGGAGTTCTTTTCCTTAGTAGGGGGTAGATTTGTGAACATGTTCCAGCTTTTGGGTTATGGATTATGTGGCTTGTATTTCCACTGCTGCCAAGGGACCTGTGGCCGTTTTTATCAACTTGCCCTGATAAGTGCTAGAGGGAAAGAGATGGAAATGGGGCCGAATAGCTTCCAGCACTCAAACATCAAACATGGAGTCAGACTCTTTATTGCTGTAGAAAGTGTGATTAGAATTTAAAGCACTTAATTTTACTAGTCCTAAAATTCACTGGCTATGTGATGTTAAAATAGCCAATTAACCTACCTAATTGCTCTAATACCTGAGAGGGTTTTAAGAAGATGTTTTGAATTACAGATATTAAAATCTTTTGAAGTACTACAACAGTTGATTCTAAGTAGTCTGTGCCCTAGAATTCCCATGCTTAAGCATTAGAGATGCAGTCTCATGCTATTGTCACGTTTAGACTTGTGAGACTGCCTAAATTCAGCACACACTTTGTACTTGAATCTGTAATCTTGACCACCATATATAGCTTCTTTGTTTCCCAGTTCCATATGTATAAAATCAGAGTATTAAGACCATATTTCACAATTCCTTATTGTGAGGATTAAATCAACCCATGTATTTAAAACATTTTTTAAAAGTATCTAGCATATACAGATACTAAACAACTTAAGTGTTAGACAGTTATTTGTAGAGAAACGAATGAGAAAAAACAAAACAAAGTTGCTATGGTTCACATATGTGATGCCTCCAAATGGTCAAATTAGATTCCCAGTTTTGGAGGTGGGGCCCAGTGGCAGGTGTTTGGGTCAAAGAGGCGGATCCCTCACGAATGGCGTGGTGTTTTCCTCAGGGTCATTAGTGGACTTTTACTCTATTCATTTCCCCATAGATTTGGTCGTTTTTTTTTTTTTTTTTTTTTAAAGAGTCTGGTATCTCTTTCCCTTCTCTCTTCCTTCTGCTCTCTCACCTTGTGATCACTGGACATCCCAGCTCTGCTTCATGTTCTGCCATGAGCAAAAGGATCCTGAAGCCCTCACCAGAAGCAGATGCTGGAGCCATGCTTCTTGTACAGCCTGAAGAATTGTGAGTCACATAAAATTCTTTTCTTTGTAAATCACCCAGCCTCAGGTATTCTTTTATAGCAACATGAGTAGACCGAGCAGAAAATGTCCTAATTTATGAAGATATCTTTTGGGGGAAAAAGTAAATATTTGCATTTATATTTGTAGTTTCTCAGAGGAGCATTTTCTTTAGTCCAATTTCTTATTAGTATCTTCTCAAAATTACATAATTCACTTAAAGTAATTTAATTCAGTATAAAAATTAAGAAATTTGACTGGGTGTGGTGGCTCATGCCTGTAATCCCAGCACTTTGGGAGACCAAGGCGGGTGGATCACCTGAAGTCAGGAGTTCAAGACCAGCCTGGCCAACATGGTGAAATCCCCTCTCAACTAAAAATACAAAAATTAGCTGGATGTGGTGGCACATGTCCGTAGTCCCAGCTACTCAGGAGGCTGAGGCTAGAGAATTCCTTGAACCTGGGAGGTGGAGGTTGCAGTGAGCCAAGATGGTACCACTGCACTCTAACCTGGGTGACAAAGCGACACTCAGTCTCAAAAATAAATAAATAATTAATTAAAAACTTTATATGGCACCTTAGAGCATCTTTCATATTCCTTTTAGAAATAGTCATCAAAGTGATACTGTTGGCTCTTCTCATAAATATCATTTATTATTCCACCCTCTGTTGTTCTAAAGTTGACTGCAGGTTCTTTAAACTTAGCAAATCTCTGTCAAAGTAATAATTACAAGCAAACCAAATGCTTCAGTAGCAATTTTAACACATGAGAGTCCTGGGCCCACTTTCTAAAATGTGAATAACAGGGATTTGTCTTGGAGTTTATATTCATCTCTATCATAACTAGCTAAATCACTCCAGTGTCAATGAGACAATGTTCTGGCTCTCGTTTCAAAACACATATATGAATTTTCACATTGTAGCAGTCAACATAGAGATATCTCTCCAAGCTTAGAATTTTGCCCTTGGGGGATGATTTTGACTGTGTATCAATGACTCTCTTTCCTTGTATTGGTATTTACATATCTCTAAGGAGAATTTTTGCTTGAGTTCCAGAGTACAAAGGAGGAAAAGCAGAGCTCTGAGCACTCAAAGGGCATATATAAGTTTGGATCTTAGAATTACAATTGCAGACCGATTACCTCTTGAGCTAATGAAAATCCTTCCTGACAGACATTATGTGATGCATGATGTCTCTGTTTACTATCGTTCAAAGTTTCTTGTTCCATTTTCTATAAAAATCCTACTACAATAAAGTTGTAATCTTGAAGCGATCCCATTGCTCCTCATCTTTAGACTGATGTAATCTAGAAAAGTCAGTTAGAAACCTGTTGAGACTTCAGTTCTCACATAAGCATGCAGTTAGAATTTTGATTGAAAGTAAACATGTTTATAGGCAGAATGGAGGAGTTCTAATTATTTTACAGAAAATTCAGATGTTTCTATAGGAATCAGAATAAAACTGTAGCAATAAGAAATGCTGACGGTGAACAGTCATGTATTCACTCAACTATGGCCAATTCTACACCTATTGGGTGCTATCCCAGAGTAGCCAGCCAGGGCCATACTTCTGCTCTTATGATACATGATCCTAAGCAGAGATTTGAAAAATTAGGAAGGGTTCAAAACTGTAAGTAGTGTAACTGTTAAATGTTGTGTATAAATACATTTCAGAAACATACGTTTGTATATTGCCACATTAACTCTGAAGCATTTTTAAATATTGAGCAGAATACTTAAGAGATGGGAATTTATAATATTCTCAAAGCTCTTAGAATCAGAGGGTGACTAAAGATTGGTAAGAAAAACACCAAATATAATAATGCTTACATATTCAGTCATGAGAATGGTCTACCCTTAGTGGCAAAATACCTATTTATAATTATTTTATATTTTCCTATGGTGTTTCTGACTCTTCAGAAATGAGGGCTACAAAAGGGTCACCCAGAGAACATTCCAAAAAGGTTGATTCTGAAGCTGATTTGTAGAGTGCATTAGTAAACTTCGATATATGGATCAGGGATTTTAAAATTAACCTAAGAGATTATGATGGTCATTCAGATTAGGAATTACAAGCAGAAAAAAGCATACTATATTGAAGTCAAATCTATAAAACATAGGATGTGTGGTTTCCAAAGAATTGTAACATGAAGTCTTTTATTATCAGTGCAACCTAAGGCATTTCAAAAGATCAAATATGAGATAACACGGTTATATATCTATCAGATTTACTTCTTTCATCCAACACATGGGAAATGTATAGGAATTAGATATGTGGTTGGGCATATTTACCTGGTCATGACTTTTCCATTTCTACCTATTAGGAAGAGCAAATAAAAATCATTGGGTAGTAAGCTAACATGAATAGTATCTGAATTTCTCTTGGACCACGTTTGTGTGTGCATGTGTGTATATACACCGAGTTAATCTTTCCTCATTATTTAGGAAATCTAGGGATAAAATTATTTACAAGAAATATAAATAGTAGGACCTCTGAATGCCAACCTAAAATCTTCTTTGTAAGTGACGAGTTAACATATGTTAAAATTAAGAGAACAAAACTTATATTTTCAAGAGTATAAAGAAATTTAAATTGTATTTTAATTTATATAGCAAAAATTGTCAAGGTTTTTGTTTGCTGAAATTGGACAGAAAATAATTAGAGATTCAGCATTAAAATAAGAAATTAATTTTTTGAGAAATATCCATATTGTCTTCCATAATGGCTGTACCGATTTACATTCCCACCAACAGTGTGTGGGGATTCCCTTTTCTCCACATCCCTATGAACACTTGTTATCTTTTATCTTTATGATGTTAGTCATTCTAACAGCTGTGATGTGATCTCATTGTGGTTTTGACTTGCATTTCCCTAATTAATGATACTGAGCACCTTTCTATATGCCCGTTGACCATTGGCATGTCATCTTTGGAGAAATGTCTATTCAGGCTTATACTCTTCTTTTTAGTGGGTTATGTGTATTCTTTGCTATTGAGTGGGTTGATTTCCTTACATATTTTGGACATTAACCCCTTAACAGATGTATGGTTTGCAAATATTTTGGCAAAAGCACAGAAAGTTTCAGTTAGATTATAAGTTCTGAAAAATCTCATGTATAGCATATATATTTGAAATTTGCTGATAGCATAGACTTTAAGTGTTCTCACCATACACATGAAAATGGTAATGCTAACAGGTGATGTATATGTTCTTTAGCTTGATTGTGGTAATTACTTCATAATGTGTATGTATATGACATTATCACATTGTACACCTTAAATAGACACAAATTTTGACAAGTGTTCCTCAATGAAGCTTGAAGTAATGCAAATTAAAGTTACTTTTGAGGATATTATGATAGGGAGTTGTCTGATGAAAAAAATTGTGAAGGTAATATGAGCTCAGACTCATAATGAAAGTGCCTCCAAAAATTATTTATAAAGGAGCTGAGTATAATAATGTTTAACAATTTTAAAGGGGGTTAAGGAAAAAAATAACCAAAAGAATGCAAATGTAAGACATCGTATTTAAAGATGGAGGTGCAGGAGAACTCAGGATGGTATGAAGGCTTGGAATCTGCATGATTAGGATCATGTTTGTTTGTTTTTTGTTTTTTTTTTTTGTTTTTTTTTAAATAATTTTCCAAGCCAGTTAGTTTCACTTTCATCAATTGTAATTATTGAAGATTGTTCCTTTTTTTCTTGATTAGCTGTTAAAAATATTTGTAAAAGGCAACCACCTCTTAGACTAGCACTAGTACCACATTTGTAGTCATAGCTACTCGAAGAAGCAAAATGTGAGAATCTCTACCAAAATTTTCAGCTAAGGATAACAGAGTTGCAGAGTAACAGACACACAGCTGGAATAATGAATATCAATAAATAAGTGGTGATAACAATACTGCCAACACTTACTGAGTGATTACTGTGTACCCTCATTATTCAGTTTCATATTTATGGTGGCATTTAATCCTTGTATACACAGAACATTTAAATAAGGATAATATGATTATTCTTTATTTTAGAGGAGGTCTAAAATTTAGAAGGATTAAGTAATTTTTCTGGGTTTAAAAATTTCCTAAGAGGCCAGGCCAAGATATAAACAGAGGCAGCCTAACCACAGATCTGCTCATTAGCTACTAAGAGATAAACCACAAGAAAGGCGTAGAATGAAGGGCTCCTGTTATGCTAGGCAAAGTCCACAGTTTTGAAAATCTTCTCATTGGTCTCCAAGATATGCACAAATGTGTTACTTACATTATATACAGATAGAATGGTCATCAAAACAAGGTAATTTTTAATGTATATTACATGGTTTTTCCAAAATCTGCTTTAAAGTACAATAAATAAGCCATGCTATGTTTTTCCATCGGGGGCGGGGGGCGGGGTACTTAGTCTCAAATTTATAGCATACTGTTACATCTCAAAATAATTCTTTTGAGAATTATTAGAGAACTCAACACCATCCTTCTAAATTTGCACGTACTTAACATCTATGTTATCTCAAGAGAAGCACTGACTCCATAACAGCTAGCATTTCAGGACATTTGTATTACGCAAGTCTCACCTATGTCATTGGTGGGGGAAGCTGTAAGAATCTGTGTATACTTTTAGGAGTGTTATACCCACATGCACATCAACAACTTATCATTCATGCAGGGAAGGTTGTGAGCATCAATTTTTTGCATGGTAGTTTGGATAGGCAGTCCCATTTTTCAGTATTTTCACGTCTTTCCTTTCTGGTTACATAGTAGAAGTGCAATTCCCTACTTCCTTTAAGTGAAATATGGTATTGTTACTTTCTTTGTGCAATGAAACACGAAAGGGCATAAGCTATGTTGCACCTGAGCAGATACCTTGAATAGTTGGTGCATGACTTGCCATGTTCTCTATTCATAGTCCATGATTCTGAACTAAGGATAAGCCACATAACACATGGTGGAGGCGCCATCATCTTGAGTTCTTGATAGAGTACACTGTAGAGAGAGCTGCTACTTATTTTGTTTGATTGCTTTAAAAATAAATTGTTTCTGTTTTTTTGTTTTGTTTTTGTTTTTGAGACAGAGTCTCTCTCTGTCTTCCAGGCTGGAGTGCAGTGGTAGCATCTCAGCTCGCTGCAACCTCCACCTCCCGGATTCAAGCGATTCTCCTGCCTCCGCCTCCTGAGTAGCTGGGATTACAGGCGCCCGCCACCATGCCGGGCTAATTTTTGTACTTTTAGTAGAGATGGGGTTTCACCATGATAGCCAGGCTGGTCTCGAATTCCTAACCTCAAGTGATCCTCCTGCCTCAACCTCCCAAAGTGCTGGGATTATAGGCATGAGTCACCGTGCCTGGACTGTTGTTTTGTTTTTTAAGATACTGAGCTTGTTTAAGTAGATTTTATGCAGTATAACTTTATCTAACTTGACTGATAAAGCAGTCTTTCAAATATTTAAAAATAATTATATCTTAATTTTCTATTCTCTAGCTTAAATAATTCCATTATCTTTAACATTACCTTGTTTGAAATACTGTCCAAACTGATCATATTTTCTATTTTAGTGGTAATAAAACCTTTTAAATACCAAATATTCCTGGTTAGTTTACACCAAATATGTTTGAAATATTCCTCCTTGGATTTCTAATGACTACTTACAGGCCATATTTAAATTTGATGCATTTCATTTGTGAACACATTTTCATGGAGGTAAAGGCAATCCATAAAATGGGACTGACAAGAAAGGTGACATTTTCCTGGTTAATGTACATAAACTCAACTGTAAATTATTGTTGTATAGATTTTAGGGGTTACTCATTTAATCAGTAAATGAACTAATCTGGAACAAGCAAAAACATGAACTATTTGAAACTTTGAGTATTTTTTCCATAATAACATCTTGTTTTACACTATTCAGCTTGAGCCATCACTACTAATAGAAAATATGTTAAATATTAAGAGGGTCATAAAGGAGCCAAGTTAATGGGATCACAGATGAAACATCATTGAACAAGTGAAACAGACTAGACTCCTTCTCAACTCGTTTCATGATACTCAAAACATTAAAGTACCTCCTTGACTTTTTAGAAAAATATATAAAGTCTTTAGCAATTGAAAAAGTGATCCCTAGTTGTGCTTTCTAGTTTGCCAATTTTAATGAACTATGAAGCTCTAAAGGGACAACATGAATTCCACTGGGATGACTGAACAAAATTAGTCTCCATTTTAGACTTAGATATGGCACAAATGAAATAAAAGATACTGCAGAAAAATAGAAAGACTTCATCATGATTTAAATAAAGTATGCAATCAAGAATATAGTCTACATTTTATTAGAAATATGCAGATGAGACAAAATAATCTCTGCAGGCCGCTCAAACATAAAATTCTGTAAATGTAGACTCATGTATCTACACATATTCTCCAATCAATTTCCAAGGCATTTGGAGTGAAAATGTGGAACTCTAACCAACAAATTCAAACAGCAGAATTTTACTGGTTTTGTTTCTGAAGGCAGATATGGCTTAGAGAGTCAATTTGTTTTCTACGAATATAGCACAGAAGGAAAATATGCTGATTGGTTGTGTTTTGGTCATACAACAAAGGAATTTCAAACTTTTTTTTTTTTTTTTTTTTTTTTTTTAAGACAGAGTCTTGCTCTGTCACCCCAGCTGGAGTGCAGTGTGGTGCAATCTCAGCTCACTGCAACCTCCGCCTTCTGGGTTCAAGTGATTCTCCTCTCTTAGCCTCCTGAGTAGCTGGGACTACAGGTGCACACCACCATGCCTGGCTAATTTTTGTATTTGTAGTAGAGATGGCGTTTCACCATATTGGTCAGGCTAGTCTCAAACTCCTGGCGTCAGATGATCCACCTGCCTCGGCATCCCAAATTGCTGGAATTACAGGCGTGAGCCATCGTGCCCAGGCTCAAAGTTTTTTTTTTTTTTGTTTTTTTTTTTCCCCAAAAATAGTGTACCCTTCGGGTATCTCACAAAGGAGAATGAGCTGGACACATCAAAACCCCTTGCCCAAAAATGGTGGCACTAGCTTTAGTCTTCTTCTGCAAACACAGTTAATCCTCACTTTGTATGAGAGGAGGTAAAATCAAATAATTTCCAATAGAATAGAATTGTAGCCTAGCACACTGTTCAATAAATATAGCTAAGTATCCTAGTTTACTATTTTTCGATTTTTCCTTTTGCCTTTCTGTGGGGAAACATCTTTGTATCTTATAAAGTGAAAAAAAATTGTAGAAATTATTCTTTTATACTACCTGACTCTAGATTTAAGTGCACAGGCAATACCAACATATTTCTATCTTCTGTCATGGGGACAGGAGGGCAGAGCATAAAGAGAAAGAAAGATTTTTCATAAAAGTAATATCATTTTTTACTTAATGGAGTTTATATATATTACAAAGTAACATTTCCGCTACATCCACATGTAAATTCCCATGCTATATAAATTATGCTGGCATAATTCCATTGCTGAACATCTGCCCAAGTGACAGGGTAAAATCTCCTTTACCAGATGGTTAAACTTTTTTGATAATAGCGTTCAGTCTATTTTCCTAAAATTATTAAGAAAAAGAGGTAGGTCAGTATATTGATTCAAATATGCAAAAAGAACAGAGGACTAATTCAGGGAATCATTGTGATTTCATTTTTTTTCTAGATAGTAATGAGGATAAATGACAGTGAAAATGATAGTGATTTTACATCTCTACCTAAATCAGTGTATTTTTAAACATTTTATTTTAATTTGGGAATTTAAGGAATCTAGTTGTAATACTCATTTCCTGATAGGCATAAGTAATTTTCTGTTTTCATCTATTCCTTAAATTTAGGAAGTTTTAGAATTATGGCAGTAATACTAGCCAGCTGACCAAAGTGTATGGTCAAAAAGGGTATTTTAGCTTATGTGTCTCAAATAAGTCTGCAAAAATAAAACAGCAAATCATAAGGGAATACAATTACTTTTCAGAACATCTGTCTTGGGCTAATAAGTTACACAAATGTAGCTAAACACGTACCATCCGTGAAGGAGTCTGTCCAGCACAATTAGCAATACCGCATTTAATAAACACCTAGTAGGTTTGGTAATTTCTCCTTGCAGTCATATCTAAAAAGCTTGCCAAACTGCTATAGTTTTAAGATTCTAATTTGTCCTCATTTTCTGTAGTGTGGATAATTATTTCTGCTTATAATATGAAGTTTTTGGTCATTTATCTTGTTGGAAAAATAGCTATTTATTCACAAACAGATGTTAGCACAAGGCTAGTGTATACTGAATGACATACTTATTACTTTAATAAATAATAAGACATGCCAAGTAGAGTCTTATGCTGCTTGTGCAATGTCATACAAAAGAAAAGTAACAACAGAAATGTACATAATATGGGAAATATTTACTTATTAGGAATAACTCCTCCCAAAATGCTCTGAATGGTTTTATAATTCTTGATTTATATTAATTTTAAGCAATGTAATTCTTATCTATTTTTAAATATTAAATAAGAAACATGACAAAATCTAAACTAAATCTTAATTTTGCAAAGCATTGTTTTATCTCTATGCTTTTCTTCTGAATAGATTACAAATGGAAGAAACAAATTTATATGCCACAATTTTGCAGGCATAGTAGGAATATCTGCATCTGAATTTATAATATTTTGACCAAAACTCAAGACTATTACCAATATAAACAAATTGCATTCATGAAGTAGTTTTTAAACATTTTATTTTGAAGTAATTTTAAACACACAGAATATTTGCAAAAAACAATACTGAGAGGTCACGTACACCCTTTACTCATCTTCTCCTAATGTTAAAAATATTCAAAACCATGGTACAATGATCAAGACCAGGAAATTAACACTTAGGTACAATAATATTAACTCAACAGACTTTATTTGAATTTCACAAGTTTTTCCTCCAATGACCTTTTTAATGTTCCAGGATCCCATTCAGAAGCCCATGTTACACTTAGTTCTAATTTCTCCTTAGTTTCCTGCAATTTTTAACGTTTATTATTCTCTCCTTATCCTCCATGATTCTCTCTGATATTTTTGTTGATTTCTGGGCCGTTATTTTGTAGAATGTTTCTCAATGTGGGTTTGCCTGTTATTTTCCCAAAATTTGATTAATATTATGCATTTTTGGCAAGACTTCATGTTGTCATTCTCATATATTCTATTGGACATTCAAGATATCCATATGCCTTATTACTTATGGTGTTCCTTGATAACTTGGTTCAGCTGACATCTTTCGGTTTTCTCTAAGTTGCTTTTTAAATTTTGTAACCTATAAACATCTTCAGAGAAGTATTTGAGATTACTGTAATATCCCCTTTCTCCCCAAATTTTACTCATTAGTTTTAGCATTTTTTGATTGATTTTGCCTGGAATAATTATACTGTGGTGTTTCCTTAAATAACTTATCATTTCTTGAATTTCTTCTACATGTTAATTTAAATTTTTTGAAGAAGAAGGATCCCTTCTTTTCTTATATATTTATTGATTAAATTACTTATATCTATATGTACTCATAATTGTTTATTATACGTTATGATCCAATACTATTTTTTTTGTTCAAATTGTCCAGGTTATGGCCATTGAACACTGATTCAGGTAGGCAGATCTTTTTTTGACCTGAGTCTGTCATTTACTCATTAAGTTCTTTATTTCTTAAATCCACAAAAACATTTCAAGTTCATTGTATATTTTTAGGTAGTTTTTATTCTTCCAAAATTAATAGAAAAAGAAATCACCTATTCGATATTATTCTTGGTCAATACAAAAATGACATAACAGAAATTTCACTTTTAGATATGTCATGGTAACCAGAAATGGTTAACATCCATGAGATTAAGTAATGAATAATTCAAGGAGAGTCAAGTACAGTCGTCAAAAAATACTTGAAGAGTGAAAAGAGAAAGTAGATATTAAGCTAAACCAGTATTATTTGGTGGTTTATTCTTTTATAAGGTCACATGCTCATTAATTCATTTCCATAAACACATATGAATTGCCCATTATATATATATATATATATATATATATATATATATATATATATATATTTTTTTTTTTTTTTGAGACGGAGTCTCGCTCTGTCGCCCGGGCTGGAGTGCAGTGGCCGGATCTCAGCTCACTGCAAGCTCCGCCTCCCGGGTTCACGCCATTCTCCGGCCTCAGCCTCCCGAGTAGCTGGGACTACAGACGCCCGCCACCTCGCCCGGCTAGTTTTTTGTATTTCTTAATAGAGACGGGGTTTCACCATGTTAGCCAGGATGGTCTCGATCTCCTGACCTCGTGATCCGCCCGTCTCGGCCTCCCAAAGTGCTGGGATTACAGGCTTGAGCCACCGCGCCCGGCCTGCCCATTATATTTAACACACTGAACTTGATATAGTAAAAGCCATTTTTCCTCAGAAAGTTTACAATCATTTTCAGGATGATAACTGTGTATGTATATGTTCATCAGTCATTCAGTATCTATTAAAAGAGTTGTCATGTTAATTGTGGGGACCCCAAAGGGAATAAGAAATGTGTAAATTCATATATATACATACACACACATATATATGCATATGTATATATTCTTTTTTTTTTTTTTTTTGCGACAGGGTATTACTCTTTCGCCCAGCTGGAGAATAATGGTGCCATATCTGGGCTTGCTGCAATCTCCACCTCCCAGGTTAAAGTGATTCTCCTGCCTCAGCCTCCCAGGTAGCTGGGATTACAGGTGTGAGCCACGATGCCTGGCTAATTTTTGTATTTTTTGGTAGAGACAGAGTTTCACCATGTTGACCAGGCTGATCTCAAACTCCTAAGTTCAAGTGATCCGTCCACCTCAGCCTCCCAAAATGTTGGGATTACAGGCATGAAGCACCATACCTACCGTTAAACTCATAATTTTAATAACATGGTATTACTGACAGAAATATAATCATGATATTATGTGACACAAATAATCGTCAAGTACACCTAATGAAACAGGAATGACTGTTTTTAAAAAGCAGCCTACAGTTAGTGCTATAAGAAAACTATAAAATGATATGGGAGTTCAGAAAAAGTAGAGCACCTCTTCAATTGGGAGGAGTCAGGGAAGGCAATTTACACAAATAACCATTATAAATATTGGTACAATTCCTTCTCAATACGGTGGCTACTGGTAGGTATTGAGAGAATGGTAGGCAATGATAAGAAGTTAACAGATTTTGTAGGCAGGTCATATCCACATCAGGCTAAAAGATCAGACTGAAACTATAGTACAGATGATTCTTAAAATCAAGCTGTGACATATGATTTAGTTGGTAGGCAACAAAAAAATACTGAATGTTTTTCAGCACTAAGTGATACGATTAAAGTTTATTTTACAGATAGTTGCACTGATGTGAGAAATTGATTGTCTAAATGTTGGGGATTCTACCAAGACGTCAAAATTAATTATGGTAAATATCTCCCTTGTTTATTCAATTAAGAATGATTTCATGATCATCCACGGAATGCTAAAAACTAAAATAATGAATAAGACTTCATTTGTATCCTCAAGGAATTTAGTGTAAGAGCCATAAAGTAAACACATGGTTTTAATCATACAGGCATGCTAAGAATTCTGTACTCTGCCATAATAAACACAAAGCAAGAATGCCTGACCCAGATGGAAAGGAGATTAAGAGTAGGACATTGACTCTGAATCTCAAGAATTGCTAGTAGTTTTGAAGTTGCAGGCACCATACAGGAAAAATATATTCTCTTAGAAGCAGCAGGCTGGGAGAAGACCACAAGGTAAGCAGGTTATGACATCTGAGAAATTTCCAATTTGCTTTCTATGACTAGAGTTTAGGAGACAAGGGGATAAGAAATGAATGTTAAGGTTAGCAAAGCCAAAAACAGTGTTATCTTCAGAAGTATATAATGTTTTTTCTTACGGACTATTTAAAACACGTTTTTAAGGGAATCCGTTGGGATCCACTAGGGAATAGGGGGACAGGAAAAAGTTAGGATCCCTTATTCCTGTGCCACTTGGATCATACTGTGTCTGGAATTGGTGGGTTCTTGCTCTTGCTCACTTCAAGAATGAAGCCACGGACCCTCAGGACCCTCACAATGAGTGTTGCAGTTCTTAAAGATGATGTGTCTGGAGTTTCTTCTTACTGGTGGGTTCGTGATCTCACTGGCTTCAAGAGTGAAGCTACAGACCTTCACAGTGAGTGTTACAGCTCCAAAGGCAGCGTGGACCCAAAGAGTGAGCAGCAGCAAGATTCATTGTAAAGAACAAAAGAACAAAGCTTCCACAGCATACACAAAGACTGCAAGAGGTTGCTGCTGCTGGCTGGGGCAGCCTGCTTTTATTCCTTTATCTGGCCCCACCCACATCCTGCTGATTGGTCCATTATACACAGAACTCATTGGCCCATTTTAGAGAGAGCTGATTGGTCCATTTTGACAGGGTGCTGATTGGTGCATTTACAAACCTTGAGCTAGACACAAAAGTTCTCCAAGTCCCCACTAGATTAGCTAGACACAGAGCACTGATTGGTGTGTTTACAAACCTTGAACTAGACACAGGGTGCTGATTGGTGCGTTTACAAGCCTTGAGCTAGACACAGAGTACTGACTGGTGCATTCACAATTCTCCAGCTAGACATACAAGTTCTCCAAGTCCCCACCAGATTAGCTAGATACAGAGTGCTGATTGGTGCATTTACAATCCTCCAGGTAGGGGTAACTGTTCTCCAAGTCCCCACCGACTCAAGAGCCCAGCTGGCTTCCCCTAGTGGATACCACACAGAGCCATCCACACTCCTCAGCCCTTGGGCGGTAGATGGGACGAGGTGCAACGAAGCAGGGGGCGGGGCCCCTCGGGGAGGCTCGGGCCAGGCAGGCCACGTGGTAGCCCACTGGGCTGTGGGCTCAGGCATGGCTGTCTGCAGGTCCAGAGCCTTGCCCCACTGGAAGCTGGGAGGCGGCTGAGGCCCAGTGAGAATTGGAGCGCAGGTGCTGGCTGGCGGGCAGTGTTGGGGGACCTGGAGAACCCTCAGCAGTTGCTGGCCTGGGTGCTAAGCCCCTCACTGCCTGGGGCCTGCGGTGCTTGCCTGCTGCTCCGAGGAGCCCGCGCCCACCCAGAAGTGGTGCTGGCCTGCATTGCTGTGCGCAGCCCCAGTTCCCATCTGCGCCTCTCCCTCCAAACCTCCCAGCAAGCAGAGGGAGCCGGCTCTGGCCTCGGCCAGCCCAGAGAGGGGCTCTCACAGTGCAGTGTCAGGCTGAAGGGCTCCTCAAGCGCAGCCAGAGTGGAAGCCGAGGCCGAGGAGGCACCCAGAGCGTATGAAGGCTGCTAGCACGTTGTCACCTCTCAATACTTGGTTTCTAAATTTATTTTACAACTAAAGCATAAAATTTTGTTTGCAGAACTTATTTTACGACAGAAAAAAATAGTTTTTAAATTACTGTGCAATAATGAAAAGCTATGAGGAACAAGAATAA
Source organism: Papio anubis (assembly GCF_008728515.1). Lineage (NCBI taxonomy): Eukaryota > Metazoa > Chordata > Mammalia > Primates > Cercopithecidae > Papio > Papio anubis. The sequence goes on along the minus strand of NC_044990.1, from coordinate 62,885,296 downwards.
GAACAGAGTAAAATAATTGATAGAGCTGTTGGCACTTGAACCCTTAACACCTGGAACATCTCTTTCTTCTATCAAACTAGTAAAAATGAAAAAAGTGATAATGTTGGCTTGGAAATAATGAATAGAGCAATATTGTATACTTCTGGAAAAAATATATACAGGTATTCCTCGGTATTCAGAAGAGATTGCTTCCAGGGTCCCCTTAAATGACAAAATCTACACCTACTGAAGTCCTAGAGTCGACCCTGCAGAACCTGCACGTATGAAAAGTTGACCCTCCATATACACAGGTCTCCAATGCCACAAGTACTGTATTTTTGATCTGGTTTGTTTGAAAACAAAAATCCGTATCTAAGCACATATGTACAGTTCAAACCCGTGATTTTCAAGAGTCAACTGCATATTATCAAAAGCACTCTGAAAAGCAGAGCAACATTGGTACAAGATCATTAACGTGCCTAAAATTTGACACAGTAATTCTACATTTAAATGTTTATTCTCAAGTAAATATTAGAAATGTGAGCAAGTCTTGCACTGCATATGTTTGCTACAATCTATTCAAAATATGAAAAGGTCAACCTGAAATTCAAACCATAGGAGTCCAGTTAAATATACGGTGGTACATAAATACAATACTATGCAACCATTAAAGGAGGCATTACATTTTTAATAACATGAAACACTGCTGTCATTATTGACACTTCTGCACTTATACTACATTATTAAGAGATGTTCCTGAGCAACATAGAGCACCCTCGCTTCTACGTCCGCCATTGACTTTTCCCTTATAAAGGTTTTATTTCCTTCACCCTCTGTGCTGTCACATATTAGATTATTTACCGTTTACTGCCTGACTCACACACACTAACATGTGAGCTCCGTGAGAGCGGCAAATTTGTTTTGTCAGTGAAACATGCTTGATTTCAAGAACAATGCTTGGCACATTCTAAAAGCTAAATAAACATTTTTGGAATGAATAAATAGTGCATAATTGTATATGCTTAGATATCAATTATGCAAAAACATCTATACAACACTAAAACACCCAAAATGCAATAAATTGATAATGCCAGAATTTTGGAATTTTGAGCATTTCTATTCATAAAATGATATTTACCTAGATATAAGAAAATTTTTTGTAAGAATATGAGTAGGTTTTGTTAGAAGAAAAACAGCAAAGTTATGACTAAAAAATTTAAACTGTCTTTATTTCAGTGTGGTGAGGGGCACTTTGGCATTTATTATGATGATTTTGCATTGAATGTGTTTAAAATATTGAAACCATGAGCTGAGGAATGGCAGAAATAAAAAAGAGGCTAAGACTATTGTGTGTGTGTTGCTTTTTTTCCTGTGAAAGCATCCATAGCTAGGCCGGGTGCGGTGGCTCACGCCTGTAATCCCAGCACTTTTGGAGGCCTAGGCGGGCGGATCACGAGGTCAGGAGATCAAGACCATCCTGGCTAACACGGTGAAACCCCATCTCTACTAAAAATACAAAAAATTAGCCGGGCGCGGTGGCGGACGCCTGTAGTCCCAGCTACTCGGGAGGCTGAGGCAGGAGAATGGCGTGAACCCAGGAGGGGGAGTGAGCGGAGATCGCGCCACTGTACTCCAGCTTGGGCGAGAGAGTGAGACTCCGTCTCAAACAAACAAACAAACAAACAAAAACAAACAGAAAAGAAAAGAAACCATCCATAGCTATTATCCAAATTCAGTGATTACGGCACTGATCTATCTTCAGGTTTCCCTGAATTTTCCCCCCACGCTCTTTGGATGCTCTTATCCTAGACATCAGAGTTGAAGAACAGTAAGACAGTTGCCATACCTGAGCCGCAACAAAACACTTCCGTGTGTGTGTGTGTGTGTGTGTGTGTGTGCGCGCGCGCGCGCGTGTGTGTGTGTTCGGTTTTGTTTCTCTTTAGCGCCTTTGCTCTAAGACTGACAAACGTAGTCTTTCCTCACCATATTTGGATCATTGAAAAAAAAGGACACTACAATTGTAGACGTTTGTTTGTTCTTTGGGCCGGGCTTTAATTCATGATGGCATCTTGGGACTCTCTTGCACAGGAAAATAGAAGACTCTACCTGATTCCACCCTGTATCCAGGAATTCCATACTGGACTCACTTCCAACAAAGGACTACAAGGCTGTGTCTATTTTTCTTACTTCACTGTCTACTCATGTTTCTCCTTCAAGGAAATATGCGGAGAACAGGGTTTCAGTACGTGTGTCCTCATCAATTTCCATTGGAATAACAATTTTTATCCTTACATCACCTTCTTACATCACCTTAACAAGCAAGAAAATTATGTAGAAATGGATCTGTTGGATGTTATTTCAACCATATTTTATGTCACAGTTTTAGTATATTAAATGTACTTCTTTATATCAGGTCATTTCCTGTGAGTCATTTCTAACTTATTGGTGTGGAAGATAATACAGAAGAAAAGCAATTGATAAAGCTTGTCCATAGATACAGATAAAGATAGGAATCTGTTTATTGTTTCAACAAAACTTTATTCAGTATATACTATGAAGCAAGCAAGAATAGTTTGGGTGAAACTATGAATCAGAATCCTGGGTACATTTGGGGAAAGAAGCTAAAAGCCACCAAAAATAAGAAACGCATCACTACCAAAAACACACACAGCAATGTCACAATTCTGCCTAGAGCCAGCAGTAATTGTGAGAATTAAATTTCTCCCAACTTTAACACATTGAAATTAACAAAAATATTTTAGGGTGTCTTGGTTAGTAAAATGTACTAATTTAACTTATAACAAAATGTGTGATTATATGTAACTCACATCAAAAGCTCTCCATGAAAAGTCTGGTTTTAGCATGAAGCTGGCTCAAGATCACTACAGTTAAAAAGCCCTGAGTTTTGTAGCATATAATCGTAATAGATTTCTGTCACAGAAATCCATAGAGATGTGAGAAATTCCTTTCTCCACATAATATAATCTTCAATTTTATGAAAATGTTAGTTATCTTTAGACGATTAAGATGGAAATTGCTTGTATGAAAGTTCTACCACCTGAAGGTATTGGTTACCACTCGGAACACATCTCTATTTAAATGACGTATTAAACTCATGTCTGAAAAATATTTGTCCAAAAATGAAATGTTAGTGTAAAATGTTCATCAGGAACCTCATATCCATTATCTGAGGTTTTCTAAAAGCAATGATGGAATAAAGAGCTTTCAGCCCAGCCATCATTTTTAGAGAACAAATTATTTAATGCATGAAGCAAATATACTAGGAGGAATGCAAAAATTCCTGAGGTGCATCAGGGCTGGGGGACCTCTTCTTCTAAAGATTTCAATCACTTCAATTGAAAATTAACATATTTTATTACGGGGAATAGTTTACTTTCTAATGTAATTGATAAGGTTCATGGTTTACTGCCAGTTATACTTTCATTGTGTCATAGCTGAGGTTTATAATGGCATTCTGCAAGGATACCACTGACACCAGTACTTTGTCTTTCATAACAGCACTCAGGGGCATATTTTTAACACAGAATGAATCAGAGAATCACACCCATAACTCTGGGAATGTGATGCTGAAAATTGATTCTACTGAGTTCTACCCAGATGTCTCTTCACTCATAATCTAGAATAAAGAAAGAAGCCATTCATATTATGAATTGATTATTTTTGTTGAATCATAAATTAACAGATCTATATATGATATGCGAACTTAGGAATAAGTGATTTTTTGAAAAAGAATTTAAAACAAAATAAAGCTGAAAAATATTAATATAGAGATAAACCATGTAATTATTTGGAGCAGTAGGACATGAGGTTATATACCAAAATACTTGAAGATGGGGGAGAAGTCACATCAAGAAAGATCCTGGCATGAATCAACCTTAACTGTGACTGCAATTAATATGAAATAATTGAGTGTTCACTTTGGCAGCAGAGGAGTTAAAACACACACACACACACAATTCAATGTGAATGAGGTAGCAGATGTATGCAAGGCACGAATTTCCAGTATATGTAAAGTATTTTTAATCTTTGTACAAATTGAGAATGTTAAAATATGAATTTATTATGAAGAACAAATTTTGAGTGTAATAGATAGTGGCATGGCTGGAGGAAAATTTAAAGTCATTTCATTTATTCCTTCAAGAAATACTCACTATTCACCTGTTAGCTACCAAGCACTTGACTACAAGAGGATACAGTGGGTAACAGAACAAGAATGATATCTATGTTATGTGTTCTTTTTGATCTTCAATAGCTTCAGTTTTAGTGGAAATGGGAAATAGGTAATTAAAAAATAAATGCACATAATGTATAAAATTTTGGGGAGTGATAAGTGCTATTAAAACAGGAAGGTAAGGATCAGAGGTTTGTAATAAGTTAAGAGGAAAGGAATTTGTGGAGGGAGACATAATGCTGCCTTCATTAAATAGGATGATCAGGTAAGTTCTTATTAATAAAGTGATGTTTGAGCAAATACTGAGATGGTCATATGCATATCTGGGTAAAGAGTAGTTCATACAGAGGGAATAGTTAAGACAAAGTTTCTAAGGCAGGTGCACGCTTGGTATGTTCGTAGAGTATCAAGGAAGCCTAAGTTTGTGTACTGAGATAGTGTAGTATGGGTGGTAAGAGATGAGGTCAGAAAGGTAATTGAGTCCTTGTTAGCTAGGGCCTTGGAGCAACATAACTCTAAGTTAAGTGTGTAGCCACTTTAGGATTTGGAGCAAGAGTGACATATTATGACTTACATTTAAAAAGGTAATTTGACTTACTATAAAGAGTAGGATACAGGAGAAACAATAGAAAAATGAAAATAATTCTGAAGATTATGTTGCAGTGATCCATGTGGGAAATTTGGTGGTGACAATCAAAGTACTGAAAATGGTCATTTCCTAGTTACAGAGTATTTTGAAGGCTTAACAACCAGGTTTAACTGAAACTGGGTGTGCAGTGTGAGAGAAAGTGGAGTCAGGACTTCAGTGTCAATGTAAGCAGTTGAAAGATTGTCATTGCCTGAAATAAGTTAGTTTATAGGTGGAGAAGTTTGGCAGAGAAAAGCAGGCCTGCCAACTAAGGCATATTGATTTTGAGATATCGAGTAGGCATGTTCATAGAGTACTGAGTATGTGGTTACATACTAAGCCTGGATTTGGTGAGCAAGACGTGAACTGATGACATAAATGTAAATGTTATTAGCATATAGTTAGGAGTTAAGGGTAGGAATTGCAATCACCAAAAAAGAAACTATATATGTCGAAGATAAAAGGTCAAACTCCACTAAAATGTTTGTACATCAAAATTGCCACCTCAGACATTTCTTATTTAGAGGTGATAAAGAAAGTCACATATATATGGAGGGAGAAATAGCATCTGATTTTAATGGTAAACACATAATATTAAATAAACAATGCCACCATTCAAGATATGAAGCATTTTATAATATAAGTGTTTCAAAGGGCTTGAATTTGTAATTCCATGATTCAGTAATTAGGTTAAACAGGGTAAGTGAAAACATATCAAGAGCAAACAGATCATTTTAGCAGGAGCTTCAGATAGATTACACTGGAATAGAACTGTAACTTAAATTTAAGTTAAAAAGAACGTTGTAGAAAGTGAGGGTTCTCAAAATCTGGCTAGAATAATTTAACATAAAATTTAATCTTTATATTACAGTAAAATAATAGCTGTAAGGATAGTGAATGTTAAAGTGTAATAATATGTAGAATAATTAATTCTTATTTTCATACTCAATTCACAATAAAAGCAATAGAAATGCCAACAGAAACGTGCTAATGAAATAGAATGCGAATATTCAATCAACATAAAATAAGTCTCCACATTGTGTCATATAGGTTTTAAATATAAACAAAACTTACTTCAGTTAAACATTCAATAGTTTTTTGTGTTTTTTGTTGTTGTTGTTTGTTTGCTTGTTTTGTGAACAGGGAAGGTTGGGGAAACAGCTGTTTGGAAGTTAGCATTCTGTATTTGACTGGAGTTGAGTATCTGTACTAAGTGAATCTTTTGCACTGCAGCTGGCATTGTTACTGACTGAAGAACTATACTTTTTTTCCCCAAGTATCTGCATTCTTAGAAATGTGTCTCCCTGTTTTTTGTTTTTACCATATAGGTAATATTTAAGGAAATTTCTACCACCGTACATCAGAACAAATGAGTTTGTCATCATTAAAGTAGGTCCACAATATAAAAAGGAATTAAGGTCTAAAATATTCTGGTCCTTTTTCCACTTCCTTGTAATATAAAGGAAGGGTCTTACTTTTTAGATACTACATTTGATCAGCTGAAGAATTTAAATGTATTTGTAACTTCAAATTGTTAGATAAGTCTAGATCATCTTACTCTGCTTTCCAAACTATTAATGTTTGGGATTTATTTTCGTCTCTGAAAACATGGGTTTCTCTCCTCATAAGAATGCTGTTGGCCGGGCGCGGTGGCTCAAGCCTGTAATCCCAGCACTTTGGGAGGTCGAGACGGGCGGATCACGAGGTCAGGAGATCGAGACCATCCTGCCTAACATGGTGAAACCCCGTCTCTACTAAAAAATACAAAAAACCAGCCGGGCGAGGTGGCGGGCGCCTGTAGTCCCAGCTACTTGGGAGGCTGAGGCAGGAGAATGGCGTAAACCCGGGAGGTGGAGCTTGCAGTGAGCTGAGATCTGGCCACTACACTCCAGCCTGGCGACAGAGCGAGACTCCGTCTCAAAAAAAAAAAAAAAAAAAAAAGAATGCTGTTGTATCCTACTAGTGATTATGAAGAAATATTTGCTACAAGTCACAAGAACTATTATTGTGTTACACATGGTAGGAAACCAGGTGCAGAATAAACATCAACCATCGCTGTCAAGTAATATAAAATAGAAGTACAATTAGCTATTACAAGAAAGCTTTTAGGGAAACTTTCCAAATGGAAACCCAGTGCTTTGAATAACTTAATTAACTTCCTATGGGATCAAATCAATCACTGTTAAGTACCTTTCATATATAAGCATTGCCCACAGTAAGGTTCAATAAACGTTTTGTATTAATGCTAAAATTATTTATGCCTCTGTATTACAATATCTAGAGAAATGAAACTATTTGCTATATTAAAAAAGAACTTTTGTAATTGACCTAGCAACTGCTGTGATATTTAAAAAACTAATACTGAACGTGAATAGGGGAGATCTATTGAATGGTTTATTAGGGGTTAGGGACATAAAAACATTCCTCTGAGATATTGTTGTCATCTCTACAAATCAGTATGAAGTGAAAAGTTTTATTACATTCTATATATGCCTACATAATCATCTTATGACAACTTGAAACAGCCCCAGCAACCATAGAGAGCAGTTGTTTCGAGTCATTCATGAATACATTCATGTATTTATTCATTCATTCAACAAGAATTGGATTCCAACGATGTCCACAAATTACATGTCCCGATAGATGTTATCACCCTGTTTTTCAAGATAAGGTGTGCCAATTTAGTTCTCAAAACTAAAAAGGCTGAATGTATCAAAATAATAATTCGAGCTTTGGCTGCTGGACTCCAAGTTCCATACTCTTAAACACTACATTGTACTGGGGATAATAATAGTGAACAGTGGTTCTGTAATCTAGGAGTATATCAGGCCTGCTGTTAACAGCTGATTTCTTTTACTACTGAGATGGTACATAGCTACAGTCTACTTCGAGAATGGACTTAGGAATTTAGAGATAGAGTCACTGTGGCATTGATTCACCACAGTTTAGAACTGTTTGCTGTGCTGTGCTTAAAACAGTATAACGATATAACATGGGAAATGTTGGCAAAGTTCATAAGAAATACAATTGCTATTTCTAAGGTCATGTGGAAGAAGGTAGGCATTTTATGTTCACACGCAGAAGTCTGGGGCTCTCTGGACAAGTGTATGTTTATTGGCTGTCTATGTCAAACACCGCAGTTTTTCCAGTTCATGTGTTTTTACTTTTTCATCCCAATTACATTTTACATAGAGAGACACTTTAAGCAATATTTACTACTCATTTACTACTAGTAAAATACACTTGTGTTTTATGTCTATTTCAATTAATATTCAGAACACATCTAGGCATCTCCATCCCCATTTTAACAAAAAGAACAAAGAAAGTTTATTTAAATTACTCCCAGTGGCCAGGCGCACTGGCTGAGGCCCGTAGTCTCAGCACTTTTGGAGGCTGAGGCAGGTGAATCTCTTGAAGTCAGGAGTTCAAGACTAGCCTGACACATATGGCCAACAGGATGAAATCTGTCTCCACTAAAAATACCAAAAAATTAACTGAGCGTGGTGGCAGCACCTGTAATCACAGCTACTCAGGAGGCTGAGGCAGGAGATTCGCTTGAACCTGGGAGACAGAGGTTGCAATGAGCCGAGATGGTGCCACTTCACTCCAGCCTAGGTGACAGATCAAGACTCTGTCTCAAAAATAATAATAATAGGCCAGGCGCAGTGGCTCAAGCCTGTAATCCCAGCACTTTGGGAGGCCAAGACGTGCGGATCACGAGGTCAGGAGATCGAGACCATCCTGGCTAACCCGGTGAAACCCCGTCTCTACTAAAAAATACAAAACACTAGCCGGGCGAGGTGGCGGGCGCCTGTAGTCCCAGATACTTGGGAGGCTGAGGCAGGAGAATGGCGTGAACCCGGGAGGCGGAGCTTGCAGTGAGCTGAGATCTGGCCACTGCACTCCAGCCCGGGTGACAGAGTGACACACCGTCTCAAAAAAAAAAAAAAAAAAAAATTAAAAAAAAAAAAATAATAATAAAATAAAATAAAATAAAAATTACTCAGGGCCCAATTGGTGCTAAGTAGTGGAGTCATAATCAAACCTTTATTTATGCGGCTCAAAAGCCAATGGCTTCTTTTATTCAAGTTATTGAATTCCGTTTTCCATAATCTGATATGAATCTCTGAAAAAGAGCATAAGCTGCATCAGAATGGAGTTTAGTTTAGAACATTATTCCTCACTGGAATTTGATATCAGTAAGTTTTCTGGTAATGCCTTTTTAAAAATATTTTCTTTCATGTAAACAATTTCTGCGAGCCATTTAGATTAGATGACCACAGAAAACCTTGACATTTACCATTTTAAATGTCTTAGAACATTTGCTTGTGAAAGTACAGCCCTAATCCCAAGCAATACACACAATTAATGCGTTCCATGATGAAATTTTCTTATAAATCGCCTTTATCAGATTCTATATAATAGATAAGTTGGAATGTTTGTTAAACCTATATTTCCCCCTGTATGCTTATGCTTTTATGGTAAAGAAAATTCTACTACCATAATACATATTATTCATAGGAAAAGTAGAACTGACAAACATACTTCGATAACTGAAACCAACTGGAAAATAGAAAAAGGGAATCAGATTATTCTATTACATTGATACAACTTTTCTACATTATCTTTATTTAACTAAGGCAATATTTTCCAAGAATGTTTAGTCTTTGGCAATTTCCTCGCATAACATCACATCCTGGAAGACAGGGATGGAATGAAGGAAAGAAACAGCAAAGCAGCTTTATGCATTTCTAATAACAATGATAATAATTTGTTTGCAGGTTACACATTCCACTTAGCTTCTGATATACCATCAGCTATTTATTAGTTGGAATCAAACAGAACACAGAGTATGAGATTCCAAATAGAACATGAGTCCTTTATTCACTAGATATAAGCACTTCAAATAACTGCCAATATATTTAAATCGTCTGAAACAAAGTTTTCCTCTTGAGTAAAAGGGAGATACTAACACCTGTGTCATAGTGTTACTATATTCAATTTGCATTAAAAAAGTGCTTGAGAGTCCCATAGTACGCCTTCAACAAATGTTAGCATAGTGTTATAATGGTGGAAATTAAAGAAGCAACAGTTCAAACTTAGTTTTGAACCAATTGAATAATAGGCACAGGTGCAAAATGGTGAGAAACACATTTGTTCTTTTGTTCCTAATGAGGCTGGGTTTAGAGAACACAGCTTGAACTTGAGATGACCGCCACCTTCAGGCCTGGATATTACGACCCACCAGTGAGGAGAATGAGGTTTTACACCAGTAATCTGAGTCCGCCAAAGCAGACCAGGGACAAAGAGAGCAAACCAACCACTCTGATAACGTCTAACACCATCTCTATTCCTATGGCAAGGCGGGAATAGCACATGTTCAACCTTTTTTCATATTAATAAATATCCCTGCTTTCCATAGGGAGAATCTAGTGGTATGCAAAAGAAAAGAAACTGATTGCCAGGACTTTAAGGAAGGAATTCTTCATTTCTAGAATGGCTAAAAGGAAGAAAGACATAGTATAGTGCCGTGACTGAAGTCTCTGAAGCCACACTGCTGGAGTTCAATGACAACTCTACCAAACATTGCTGAGTAACATTCAGTGGGCCCCAAATTCAATTCACAGCAGGATGAAAGTAGCACATGTTTGTATAACACTCAGAAGAGAGCATAGCAGGGAACATGTTTTCCCCTACAGCTGATTTCTTTTATTCCCTATCTCAGTGAGGTAGAGTTTGCATACAGTTTTAGAATGCAAATATGAATAACAGAACCATTTCTTTCACAAGGTTTGGGGTAAAGTAAATACCGGTTACCTTCACAAATTCAGTGAATAGGAGAAAAGTAAAAGAAGAAAGCTTGTTAATGGAGTCAAAAGTTTTACTACTCACATTTAAACTTAAGAATTCTGAATGCTGTGATATACAATGGGCAACTTTAGTTAGAAGTTAATCTGTGTTAAAAACAAAATAAACACTTCGGTGTGGAACTGTCAAGCTTGAATTTAAATTGGTTTTACAGAGAAAACAGAGATACATCTGTAGCCATTTGATGATCTAATGATGCACATCAGTTTGCTTGAAAATCAGATGGGTTACTTGGAGAGAATGCATTCTAAGAGCAAATCAGGGAAGCAAATAAAAATAAGTAAATAGCGTGATGCATAGGAGAATAGACAGTGTGATTTTTGAGGACAGTGGTTGCCTTTAACTTGTATTTATCTATACAAGCTTATGATTCAAGCTTTAATCAACTTTAGTTGGTGACCCAGGGAAAAAGGGGGGGCTACCAGTTATTATTATTATTTGTAAATTTTCAGTAAAACCTTTTTTTGGGCATGCGAGTGCAGGTAATACTGCCATGGTGACACTCTTAAGGGAGTATAACTCAAGAAGGGGTATGCATCTTGCCCTGGTAACCTGAGAATACAAAGCAGCTTTGGGCCTTCGATGGCTCCCGGCAAACTTTGATACTGCTGATTATAATGGAAACCAGTGCTCACGCAGGGACAGCAATATTCAGTAAAGGAATCAATCATACTGAGGAGACTCAGCGGGGAAACTATCTTCTCACAAGAATTCCTAATCCAACCGTCAGAAGCCAAACGTTAAGATGTATCAATCATGGATCTGATACAACATGATACAAAAATCTGATAATTTTTGTTTTGTACTCAGTTGCCAAACAAAACACACAATGTCTTCGTTTTTTGATTGTTTAGGGCAAGATTGGGAAAGCTGTCAAAGAAATAAGTTACAGAGATCTCAAATGGAAATCAGTACTTATATCAAAAAATCAGTGACAAAGGTGAATTAATCATCAATCTGTCTGGCAAACTCAGTTAAACCACCTACAGAACAGTATTTCATGGCATCACTGTGTGTCATAACAAACTTTCAGATATGGCTAAAAATAATTTTTAGGGATTCACAATCCTGTCCTTCAAAGAAGCCTCTGAATGTCCTTGGTTCTTAGGCTGTGAAGTAAAGGAAGTCAGAGTTGAAGCATAGACAGTCTCAAATATGCTTATGGGAATGCGTGTTTTTAAAGGTATTCAGTCTGGCTCTCTCCTTTGTTAATACTGATCTCACAATTGCACATTTTTTCCTTTCCTATGTTTTAGTGGTCATTTTTTTTCATACTAATGTGATTGGCAATTCTTTTCAAGTATTAATACATGCTCATAAAAAGAACATTTTGGAAATCTTTAAATATTTATAAATAATAAAATTGGGAGTATTTGACATATTGTGCAGCAAACAAACACCAAAGTACTACATTTTAAATTCTGCTTTTCCAGTTTCTGAAGCATTTTGTGGTTTGCTGTGTTTCAGCAGCTTATAGGCATTTCTCTAAGATTTTCAAAAATAAATCAAAGGCAAGATGAGCTGTACTCATTACTTATACATAATAAATAACATTTTCTTGATATGAAAATTTTTCATGGCTTAGCCATAATTTATAAACCTTAGAATCAAATAAACTTCCACATCTTGTCAGGTTCCTTTACCTCATCATATTTTCTCCTTTAAAAATATTTTGCTATTAAAAGTGCAAATCAATTAAATGTATGGTGTATAAGTGTGCATGTGTGTAAATACAGAGTTCTTTCACAGCAGACCATAATTAGTGATTATTGACATATTATTTGTATCTATCCTGAGTCAAAAATGATATGAATTATGATTTTCTATGGGAAGTAAAACATGAGATATTTTAATACACAAAAACATTAAGAACTTGTTTAATGAAAGACATTCAATGGCTTAAAATGTAATTTTAAGTTTGGTAGTTGTTTCATATAGTGTGACAAAATTAAAACAGTGGCATGATGAATGCCACATGAACCCTTTCATTAAGAAATATTTTATAAAATCTTTTTTTTTTTTTTGAGACAGAGTCTCACTCTGTTGCCCAGACTGGAGTACAGTGGCGTGATCTCGACTCACTGCAAGCTCCGCCTCCCGTGTTCACATCTTTCTCCTGCCTCAGTCTCTTGAGTAGCTGGGACTACAGGTGTCCGCCACCACGCCTGGCTAATTTTTTTGTAGTTTTAGTAGAGACGGTTTCACCATGTTAGCCAGGATTGTCTCGATCTCCTGACTTCGTGATCCGCCAGCCTTGGCCTCCCAAAGTGCTGGGATTACAGGCATGAGCCACCACGCCTGGCCTATAAAATCTTTAAATAAGTTGAATTGGAACAATCTAAAATTTTTGGTACACATACCTTACCTACATCCAAGAGAAACCTAAAGTCTACCCAGGGACCAATTCTTCCCTGTTTTTAAGGGGATGGCGAAAATTTCTAGCTCATTCAAAACGTTATGTCCCTTAGGCATTATCTCTCCTGCTGATTTTTGTTTCTATTTTCTATGCACTGTGAGCCTGAATTAATGGGGCTCCCCTATTACATTTTCCTCTCATTTTTGTTGAAAACCTTATGTGTCTTTTGGCCACACTGATTTACCTCTAGTAGCTGAGTCTGATTTCTGGGTTCTTGGTGACTTCAGAATGGTTCTTTTATTTAATAAGCTGTTTTTGAGCCACCATGATGTGCAGTTAGAAAAACAAAAAAGATAACATATAAGACAGAATGCTTTTTTCCTTTTTTCTCTTAAAAATTGCATTTGCTTCAATTAGTGATGATTATGATACATAGTTCTGAGGCTGTACATGATCCACATTAACTCGCCAAGACATTCCCCTCCACTGAGCTAAATTTTAAAAAGTATCTTCCTGACTCTAGGCCCCTGACCTCCCTTTTCTTAGAAAACTTGTAAGTGCAAATTCTTTCTCTGAGCTTTAAATTACATACAAATCTTCTCTCAGTCTCTTGCTAGTTTTACAACCAAGGAATGTCTATTTCATGGGCCTAGGGGACATTTTTTTGGAATATAATAGTCTAAAAGTGTAGTGCTGCTTACTCTCAGTCTCTGTGGAAGGTAGGGGTCTAATTTTAACAAGTGCCAATTAGTAAATACAGATGGATGACCTAATCACAGGACAAATCTCTCTACCAAAGCCTTCTAGCACTTTTCACTAGCTCACTCCAGTGCTTAAAAAGCTTGCTTTTTGTTTCATGGGAGTTAATTTCAATATCTCTCTCCTATCATCTTGCTAATTTACTATGGTGCTACTTTTCTTTAACAGTTCTGGTATGCAACTCATAGGATTTGACTCATCATTGGATCTCAGAGAGCCTAGTACCCATAGCCTCAGGTGTATACCTTTAACTTTTGCCTTCCCAGATGATGGATTGATCAGGGAACTTATTCCTGAGCTATTGCTCTAAACTTCTGACCACTACAGGAATTGACTTTAATACCACACTGATGTGGTTTGGCTCTGTGTCCCCACCCAAATCTCATCTTGAGTTCTACTCCCAGAATTCCGTGGTGTTGTGGGAGGGGCCCAGTGGAAGACAACTGAATTGCTGGGGCAGTTTCTCCCATACTGTTTTTCTGTTAGGGAATAAGTCTCACGCGATCTGACGGTTTGATAAGGGGAAATTCGTTTCGCTTGGTTCTCATTCTCTCTCTTGCCTATTGCCATGTAAGACGTGCCTTTTGTCTTCCACCATGATTGTGAGGCCTCCCCAGCAACGGGGAATTGTAAGCCCAACAAACCCTTTTTCCTGTATAAATTACCCAGTCTTGGGTATGTCTTTCTCAGCAGTGTGAAAATGGGCTAATACACATGCTCTTATTGTAATGAGCTTTTGTTTGATTGAACTTTGTTTATTTAACAATTAGAGTTCTTTCTGATTGTGGAGACCATATATGTGATGACTGAATTATAGAGACATATAAGTGCTTACATAAATTAAATATTCCTAAACCTGTCAAAAAATTTTAAAGCTGAATTTTGAATACTTACAATGTATTTTTAAAAAATATTATAAAATCTTACCCAAATGTTTTACAATTTTAATTTCAAGTGAATCAGATAAATCTTTGGCAAATAAGACTACTTTAATATTTTTGATTTAATAAAAACTGCGGTTTTCTGAGTTCTCTCCATTCGATATGATACAAGTGTACATTTTAATTTTACTTGGGTTTAGTAGTAAATAGTATTTCTACCAGATGTTTAAAATTATTAAAAAATTTGATTTTAATCAAATTTTGTCATTATTTTGACGAATTTGTATTTCAACCCTAATTATGTTTTATATGTCTGCTTCAAAATAGTTTTCAAAAGTTTTTTGATAACTTGCAACATGAGACTTAGGACCAATTAAGTAATAGATATCCATTAAATATTTAGATCATTTCTAAATAATATAAACTACTGAAACATTCATTAGTAAGTATATGTGTAAGTTTATATACTTTTGACTGATGTTTACATGATACAGAGAGGCTAAAAATATTGGGTTTGTTAATAAACATGTTACTTTGGCCACATTTGCAGAAGGACAGGTCCCAAAATAACCCTGGGTGACCCCACCCTTCCTCTTCCCACTTCCGGTCTCAGGATAACTGTAGAATATGCTAAAAAGGTAGTGCCCTGATACAAGGAGGAACTATTCAGAGCAGCTCAGGTTTAGGCCTTGTCCCTCCTAGAACAGGATGTCCTACAATGCTTTAGCTCAGGGAAACAAGTGTTTCCCAGAGTATAAAATCCCAGAGTGGAATGCTTTGGGGATCCCTCAGCTGAAGTGTGAAGTGAGGCATGCACAAACGAGACTCCGTCTGCACTGGGCAGCTTTCCTGAGCCGCGGGGATCGGCTGATCATGGAGCCTGGGCGTCTGTTGATTCTTGCACTCTATCTGTGAGTGACAAATTGATTTGCAGAACCTGCTGTGAGAGTGTTCTGTCTCACTGTACTCATACTCTGGCATTTGAGTTTGTGCAAAATGTTTTTTTGCTCAGCCTCCTGAGTAGCTGGGACAACAGGGGCCCGCCACCATGCCTGGCTAATTTTTGTATTTTTAGTAGAGATGGGGTTTCACTATATTGGTCAGGCTGGTCTCAAACTCCTGACCTCAGGTGACCCACCCACCTTGGCCTCCCAAAGTGCTGGATTACAGGCATGAGTCACTGAGCCTGCCCTTTGTGCAAAATCTTCTAAGGAGGGTTTGGGCAAGACTTCCTGCCACATCAAGATACCTTGGCAGAAATTGGTGAGATGCTTAGAGTCTTCTCCTGGGGTTGGTAACCAGTGGAGCATGTTCCCCATTCAAGGGCTAATGGCAGTGTACTTCATATCTGCTAAACAAATTTGAAAAATAATAGCATAATAAATTTTAGACCTATAAATATTACAAGATCATATATTCATAAGCTTTATTAATTTGCTGTAGAGTGTTGATATAAAACAGTTCACAATGGTCTATTTCCTACTTTTGTCTGTAAAATATAAGTTATAACTAGTTAAAATTATAATCAATATATGTGAATGAAATGCCTAGAAATAATTATCACAAGGGAAAACAACCTTGTATTCAAAGGATACAAGAAGTTTATGATTTGCTTTGTTAAAGAAAATTATGAAAGTTATGTAGGATATGTTTTTGTTGCCAAAAAAGTAATTTTTTTTCTAAAGCAAAACGACGGGTTCCAGAATGAGAAAAGAATGTGCATGAAACCTAAATAGATATGGACAACCATAGAAGGTTTCTCAGGAATGAAATTTTATTTTGCACCTCCACATCTAGTTAAGATTGGATGAGTTTATTTGTTATTATTCTTACGACCTTTAGTATCAATAGTGTAATGATGCAAAACTAGAACTTGTTTTTCTCTCTCTTAAAATGACATTTTCTTGGATTATTGGTCTGCTCTTAACAAGAGATTCCAAAAGCTTTGTTTTCTTTATCTTCTGAGTTATCTGCCTAGAAAGCACAAGTTCTGTGTCATATTAGGATGATTTCCTGTGTTTTAAATTGACTTCATCAAGGATTTGATTACTTTAGTGAACTCAGTCTTTTGCTTTAAAAAAGAACTAAAGTTTATTGTTATTGTTTTATTGTTTTGAATCATGTTACCTCCTTGTTTGTTTTGAAATCCTTTACTGCCACTTTATTTAAGTACATAGTCAAGTATTTCTTCCTTTTTGAGACAGAGTTTTGCTCTTGTCGCCCAGGCTGAAGTGCAGTGGCACAGTCTTAGCTCACTGCAACCTCTGCCTCCCGAGTTTAAGAGATTCTCCTGCCTCAGCCTCCTGAGTAGCTGGATTACAGGTGCGCGCCACCATGCCCAGCTAATTTTTTTTGTCTTTTTAGTAGAGACGGGGTTTCAACGTGTTGGCCAGGCTTGTCTCAAACTCCTGACCTCAGGTGATCCAACTGCCTCGGCCTCCTAAAGTGCAGGGATTACAGACATGAGTCACCTCAGCTGGCCATGTATTTCTTAATGACAAATAATCCTTTTAGCCAAGAGTCCAAAACTTCTGACATTTTTGGATATTTCACATACCCAAAATCAAATCTTAAATGAAATCTTCTTAAAATCTCAAATTGACTTTGGAATTTCTCCCAGAAGGCCCCTAGAAAATCAGAAAGGATTTTTTTCACCTAGTAAAATGAGAGGTGTCAAGAATAACTAGGTTTATTTGATATGTTGAGTTGCTTTTAACGTACTGTCTAATAATAAGAAATCTTAATCTTCTCTAAGTTATATTTAACCTTTTCTAGGTAAAATGTTATTAACATAAATGTTTAAGAAACTTTAAAGTTACCAGAAATTAGTCAATGCCTCACTGTCCTGACTGCTTTGCTGATATTAGTGCTGCTTTGCTGATATTCAATAACAAGAGTATAATGTTATTAGTCATAATTTCTAAGTTGTTCAGTGAAAAAGGTTGAACACCTACATCTCCCAGTCTTGATGGGAGGGTGTGAGCTTCATGTTAATAAGCACAGATTAGGAAACACAGAAGACGTAATCACCTTGACCACCTTCCTATGCCATGTTCTCCAGAACCTTTTCACCAGCTCACTCAAGTGCTTAAAAAACCTTTCAACTTTTGTTTCAGTAGAATTCAATCTCTGTCCCATAATCCAATACTCTTGAATAAAGTGTTATTTGCCTATTCAATTTGTCATGAACATGAATAAAGTGTTATTTGCCTATTCAATTTGTCATGAACATGAAGTAGAATTTTTCATGAACATGTCCTTTATGTGAGTATAGTATAGTTAACATATATCATTTTTCCCTGATAGCCTGTCCCTTTGTTCTATGCATCACCAATATCTAATTTAATCCACAATCAACTTCAAGAGTTATTTCACCCTGTTCACTTAGCTGAGGAAACTGAGGTTTAGATAAACTAAGTAAATCATCGTACTAAGTCATTCAGATAAGCTTCAGGACCCCTCTCTTATCCCAATTCTTTTAAGGTGCTGTGCCTATTTTTGTGTTTATGGTTCTGTGTTTTGTTTTTTTTCTTAAAAGAAGATCCTCCCAGATTATTTGAAATGTTACTGAACCTGGACATGCCTTCACACAGCTATTGAGTGTTAAATTTAGTGTAATGTTCCAACAGTCTCCATGGTTGGTTGGTTACAGAGCCTCCTATGGATAGAAAAATCTGTGAATGCTTACATCCCTAATATAAAATGGCATCGTATTTACATATAACCTGTGCACATCCTCCCATATACTATATTTTAAATCTTCTCTAATTACTTATAATACCTAATACAATGGGGATGCTTTGTAAAAAGTTGTTATACTGTATTATTTAGAGAATAATTACAAGAAAAAAAGTCTATATATTCAATACAGGCACAAAGGTTTTTTTATGTATTTTTGATCCATAATTGATTGAATCCAGTAATGTAGAATGGTTACAAAAGGTCAATTGTATTTAAATCTGGAATGTCTGAATTGAATGCCTGTGTGCTCCTTTCATTACAGTTATTTTCCAGATTTGTTCTTTGGTGCCCTAGTGTTCATAGAATTAGCTTGAAGGCAGATGTGCAGAACTGTTGGCAGCAGGAGAAGCTGAGGTCTGGGACCTCCACTCCAACTGCAACCAGATCAGCCTTGCTTCTATGTCTCCATTTATCTATTTCTATGTTATTTGAACCAAATTTGTTTGGAAGAAATGTTTCTGTGGGCAAAATGGTTTAAAAGTAGTGGCATAATGCTGTGCTGCTTAGTCTCCTTTTTACCGAATACATGTTGATGTAGGGTAGCAAGTGTGGAAAGTTAATTATACAAAATGTATTAAATATATTTTGAACTGAAAAGGCCTAAGAAATTATCGAACTCAGTCTTTCTTTTTAAAGATTGGAGAAATGACTCACAGAACCGAAAGTAATTTACCTAAGGTCAAAGACTAGTTCAGCATAGAATTGCAATTATTAAACTCTCATAATACATTATGTCACCAGTTTATTTGAGAGATGCTTCTAAAAGTCACCAAATGAAACTTGTTATCATATTGACTGCAGTGATGCTTTGGGGGTCATTGTTCACTGCATATCACTTAATTCTTTTTATGAGTGAGCACAAAAGTTATTTAACTTAGTTTAAAAATCAAAACAATTTGTGTTGAGTAGTTTTGGAGTTGTTTTGCTCTCTTTATCATGTTAAATCGTGTGACTGAATTTCTCTATGGTTGGGCAAAGAGACCGACGAGCTTAAAACTATCACTGACAAGATTGAGTTGCAACTATATAAAGGATACAGAATTTCACAGTTTGTATGATCTCTACCAAGTTTATTCCTGCTTTTTTGCTATTTAGTATAATTTTTCCAAAACTTTAAGTTTTTTTCATTATAAATTGGTAGACTGATCTATCTTTTGGTAAACTGTCACAATTCATTTGGACTGAATCTAGACAGTAAGACAGGGGTCATTTTCCATGAGGATTTTTGTGTAACTGTATTCCCATCTCACTTACATAGAAGTATTTTCCTAAATCTGAGCACAGAGTTTTATACATTATAGATATCCAATAAATATTGATTGAAAGGATAAATGGACAAAGGGAAGTTATAACAAATTTTAATATGTAACCTAAAAACTTTGAATGACAAAATTCTAAAGGCAATGACAAAGTGAAGACAAGAGTTGAGCCTCCAGATCCTCAGATAAAGTTCATGTATTCAACTCTTATAGTGCTTTGGGTTCTGTGCTATACACTTTGTAGAACTATCATATTTCATAATTTTATGCAGTCAGGCTATAAGACTTATTTTAAAGATGAGGAAACCAAGGTGCAGATGGGTTAAGACCGAGTTTACATGATTAGCAAATTGCAGAGTCAGTGTTTGGACCTTTATATCTATTTTTAGGAGCAACAATTTTGTGCCCTTTTCACATTTTAAAATAACATTTTTTCTTTACTTTTAAAAATTACCTTTTTGTTTACTTTTTATAATCATTTTTATTATCTTGCAAGTTATTATGTGTCCGAGTAAAGTTAGGGAGAACTAATACAATGGTTTAAATCAAGGAGATACTACTTACATTTAATGAATTATGAGGTGGTTTTTAAGTTACATATTGAAATTTGAATGGGATTTGAACTTTAAGAAAGAAGAAAAAGATAAACATAAATCAGACATACTAGCATCCTCTGAGAAGAGGCCCATAGTCATAAAATGTGTCCATAATCAAACAAACCTTATTAAGGATTCTTTCCATATCCCTCTCAAGATAAATGTTGAATTGGGTTAAATAGATTTTCTTGACAATTATGGAGATTGACAGTCTATAATACATAAAATAGTAGTAATTCAGAAGAAAAGATCTAGAGTATGAATGTTGGATTTGAAACTCATAACCACTGTTTATTCACTTAAATAAGCTACTCTCTCTCTCCATGTAATCTATTTCCGTTTCCTTTCTAAAAAATAAAGCTACTGTTAGTTATTGTATCACAAGTGCTGCATAAACTGTGTAATCCTTCATATATCAAAAAGGACAATGCCTTGCAGGTGTTAGCTTTCATTTACTCTGTTTGTTATCAATTACTTTGAAAAACATATTTTCTGATATTTTATGAACAACTATTTTGTATTTATAAAGACATTTTCTTCTGTTGATCCTCTGGGTGGAATCATAAGCTATTTCCTTACATTTCCCTAAATCTAGTGATTAGAGGTGTCTGATCAGTTTGAAATTTATTTCTGTCTTCATTTCAGTTTTGAGTCTTCTAGTCAGGAAGTCATGAGTAGTAGGTACTGTTCAATTCTGCCTAACATGTTACTCATTATCAATGAAGTGAAGTGTTTTTTGCAATAGTTTTTATCTTTATTCAATCCTCTTTTTGGTCTTTGCTTGAGGATACAATAAAAGATCAAGAAGCCATCATAAGAATGTATTTCCAGTTCCTTAGGGAATTTTTACAACTCAAAGACCTAAGCATTATCAAAGGCTTTGAGATGGAAGCCCAGAACTGGTGTATATTAATGACTGTGCTTTTGAACTGCTTGTGCAATAAAATATGCAAAAGCCAAGAAAAGCTTTCAGAGGCAGCACAGTCCTGATTATCTTTAAAAGAATACCAGAGTTACTCACTACAAGGAGAATATACATAAAAATATTTTAATTGTAAATTATTGAAAATTGACATTTTAATAGACAAAAATATTAGCTGAAATTATACGTATATATTCTTCACACTATTATATCCTCTAAATAACTAAGTCATTCAATTCAAGCATAATCTCCCAAATGCCTATGTAGTATGTAGAGTAAGTCAGCTCTTCTGCCAGGTTCAATGTTATAAGTCATCAAAGCAAATTATCCAGGCCTTCAAACTAATTATAATCTGCAGAAGAAAATAAAGGAAATTAACAAGTAAGGTATCCTGTAGTAAGCGTGAGGTCATTGCAGCACAAAGAAGAAAACGCCTATGAAATTGGAAACAAAGAAAACATTTTAGATCAGGGTAACTCTTGAATTGATACAGAGTTTGCCAGTTGCTTTATGTAAATGCAAAATTTACATAAATGCAAAATTTTACACAATGGCTATTACCTCCACCCAACTGCACAAGTGATTGTCATATATGTCTTACTCAAAATCTAAACATCTTTACCTAGATATACATTTTCTTGTTCATCTAATGGTTGTTATGTTATGTAACATTCTCTTTTTTTCTATAAAATGTCCAAACTAAGGGCGAATTTTTCTACTATTCTGTCAGACGTTATTTCCCTCGTAGCAAGATTGTAATAATCCTGCTACATACTCTTAAATAGTGTTTTAAAAAAAGGTAAAGACATGCCAGATGGAGAGTGCAACCTGTGCCATGGCAAACAGCTGTAACATATAATGACGTTTTGTGAAACTTCAAGCAGTTTTGTTTGAGTGACTGTGTAAGTGTGAATGGTGAATTCAGACAAGTAAGAACTTATATTAAGATTTCATAAAAGACCTTATTTGAAAATGAAGAAGTTTGAAATTTTCACTAGTATTTCTGAAAATCTATTGAAGAACATTAAGAAGTATAGGCACACTGA
This sequence comes from Papio anubis, assembly GCF_008728515.1. Lineage (NCBI taxonomy): Eukaryota > Metazoa > Chordata > Mammalia > Primates > Cercopithecidae > Papio > Papio anubis. The sequence continues at coordinate 62,863,069 of NC_044990.1, read as the reverse complement.
CATATTAATTTTAATTAATATAATTATGAAAATTTTCAAACAGTCAAAAGCTAAGGAAACAGTATAAAATTAACCACTATATATTTGTAGCCCAAATGTAACAATTATCAAACCATTTAAATACTTATAATACTTCTTTACTGACATGTAATAACTAAACCATAATTAAATTTCCCCAATAATCTCAATATAATTAATTTCTATGGTTGTTGTTTTAATCCGAGCCCATATGAGGTATTCCTGTTATGTTTGGTTATTGTACAATGTTAGTGTCTTGGCATGGAATAAAGTACCCTTCATTGCTTTTAGTTTCTATTATTGAGTTTTGCAAAGTCCAGACCAACTGCCTTTTAGATTTCTCACATTTTATAATTTTATTTATTGATCTCATTTTTTTCTACCTTCTGTTTTATGTTAGGTGATATTAACTCTAGAAACTTGATTTAGTTCGTATCCAACTTGTCAAAAAATAATCCAGAATTAGTTTAGTAGAACATACAGCTGAATTTCTTTATATACAAGGTAAATTATCAATTATATAATAGTAAGTGAACAAAAGCAAAGCAGAGTTTACAAAACAGTCTGTGGGACCATGAGCTGTGTTCTGTTGTGTTCTTGTGTTTGTTTACATTTCTTTTTCTAAGCCCTGATATAAAACCACCAGGGCTTAGCAACCTGCTCTAAAGTAGATCAACACAGTTATTAGGGAAAGCAACTTCAATAATCTGTGGTGTTTCAAAAAAAAAACAAACAAAAAAACAAACAAAAAAAACTTGTGATTTCAACTGTAAAAGCTACATGTTTTGTTTATCTCTGGATAACGGGCACTGGTACCCGTCTGTTACCATCTCTGCTAGGTAAGCCAGGATTGTGCTGTTTCCCTCATAGTAATCCCTCAGTCTTTCCTTTGGGTCAAACTCAGATCCCAGAGGAGCCAAATTGACTATGGAGGCTAAAGTCTTTTTATGATATACCATCTGCTGGATTGCAGATCCAAGTTATCAAAGGAAATAAATGTTTAAGCACCTGTATATCACAAAGCAGAGGAAGGCAAAAATTATTCATACAATCACAAATATATTAGGCAACATTCAGAAACTGATTTTTATTTAGTTTTGTTTTGTTTTATTGGTGTGCACTCACCTAAAATAATTAATCCCATAGATTAACTTGGCCAAATTTTGATAACCAACATTTGTTTTTCCTAATTGAATACTTGATTGTTCCACTTGTCCGGAAGTGGTTAACTTGCTTTTGATTGTGCAGACTCATCTGCTGGATATGTAACATTCAGGCGATTATCTTCAATAATGGAGCAATAATCAGAACAAGTTGTAGAGGTTTTAGACTGGACTAGAAAGTCGTGTATAAATTAGTGAATCCAATTACTAAATCACCACACTAGGCTGTTTATAACTTATAAACAACTAACAGATTTGTTTGAATTCTGAAAAAGGCAAATATATGAAGTGACAAATATGCCACATTTTGATACAGAAGCACGCTAGACACAAAAATATGTAGTCCTAAGGTACAAAATGAGGAGACACCAAGTGGAGACTGGTAAAAGTTGCTATCTGGATTTGTTAGTTTTATTGTGGAAGACAAGTTAATCTCCTGGATGGAGCTAAACTAATGCTTTTATCTGGCTTTACTTAAAAAACTCCAACTCCACACTAGTTTTAAAACTAAACTTTAAAACCTTTAGCACAGGTTGTCATTTTTTAAGGCCGTCTTATCTCACCCTAAGTTCTTTTAGTAAATCATCTGTATGAAAAATATAATAAAATATAAAGTTTCAAATTGCCTCTAGAATTTTTAATACAAAATATTCCACACTAATTTAACATGCCTAAACACAAAAAGAGAATGGAAAAATAACATCAAATTTACAGTGGGTCCAGGTATTGAGTAAATTAGACTAATATTTTAAAATTACTTTGACTATGGGTAAATTACACTAGTATTTTAAAATTACTTCGACTAATGTGATCAAAATTAAGACAAGCTAATGAATTTCAACAGAGAACTATAACTTTAATAATAATAAGTTGACATTATAGAAGTAAAAACTAAAAAAATGAAAGTAAGTACTCAATGAATAGGTTTCATAACTCATCAGATATAATTGATAAGGAAATTAATGAACTAAAACAGAGGTAGAAGAAAACATGCAGAGTAAAGTTCACCCTGTAAATAAATCTTAAAATATGTAAGCAAAAATTAAAAAGAAATAATAAAAATTGTATAATGATAGTTAACATATCTCCCTAGCAAATCATCTCTAAGCATGATATAGCCATTAAGAAAGAATGAAAAACAAAATTGAGCTAAGTACTAAGTGACTATATGCACACAAAATCTGTTTCCAAAAACTGGTAAACTCACTTTTGTTGTTGTTATTCTAGGTCACATAGCAAGTCTCAATATGTTTCAAAGGATTACAACATACAAAGTATGTATTCTTATCCACTAAAATCAATATAGAAATCACATTGTTAAAAGATAACTAAAAACAAAATCCACACATGTTTGGAAATTAAGATAAATGTGTCTAAAATCCCATTGGTAAAAATTAAAATTAGAAAAATATTTTGAATGTGTATTTAATAAGCTAGAACATGTATACTGCTCCAAAAGTTACACTTAAAGTATGTGTGTGTGCATGTAAGGAATATATGTATGGATATATAGGGATATATGTGTACAAATATATGTATCCCGTATAGAAAAAAGTCTGAAAAGTAGTAATAAAGTATCCATCTTCAAAAATTAGACAACTAAAAGCAAATTAAATGCAATGAAAGTAGAAATAAAATATTATAATTACAATAGAATAAATTAATACAACATAGGATACAAATATGTCTTAGAAAACATCAGCAACTAAATTGTGGTTCTCTTACTAAAGTAAAAAAATTGATGAAGCCTGGTGAGACTAAGGAAAAATTAGAGAAGACACAATTTTCTAAATTCAGAAATTAAAACCAGATATCATTATAGACTTCATAGACACTAAAAAGATAATATTGCAACTGACCTAATAATCCCATATACAGCTTTTTTGATAAACATAAAAATTGACCTTTCTGGTCTTAAAGCTTGAAACTTACCTTTGTTTTATCTGAGTTCCTTCCTCAGGAAAGGACTCTCAGTTCCCTCAAAAATTATCAAAGAACTGAAACTCACCAGACACCACATCCAGGCAATGAAATGCCAGACCCCTCATTTGCTTTGATTGCTTCCTAACCAACCATCTGCGTCTTGTTGACCCACCCCCCCTCTTGCTCACTCCTCTGTAGTGGGTTTTCCCACACATAGTTCTATTTCATCGCTGCTATAGAAACTCCTAATTGTACTCTGTCAGGGAGATGAGTTTAGACTAATCTCCCATCTCCTCAGCTGTAGCACCTGATTAAAATCTTCTTCCCTGGCAATAGTCATTGTTCAGTGATTGACTTTTTGTGCAGTGAGCAGCAGTAGCTCAACTGAAACCCCTGGCATTTTGGTAACAATATAAGAACATTACAAACTATTTTCTCCCAAAAATTTTAAAAAATTTAGATAAAATTGAACATTTGCAGAAAAAAGTGCTACGAAACACATTTGCAAACATTCTCCAGAAAATAAATCCCATCTACAATATATATTACATCCAACCAAACTGATAAAATTGGTTTAAAATTTTAAAATATTTGAAATTTTAAAAATATCATATTATCTTAATAAATGTCAAAACTAATTATAACATTTACACATGGTAAATATCTTTGCAAATTATAAGTAGAATAGAACTGTATCAATCTCATAGAGTATCTAGAAAAATGTATACAGCAAACATCACATTTAGTATAAAAAATGCAGGCTTTCACTGAGATTGGAAATAAAATAAACCTTGCTGCTTTCCACATTTCTATTAGGCTGAAGGTCCCTACCAATTCAAAAAAAAAAAAAAAAGAATATGATAAAATATATAATGATGGTAGAGGAAAAATTGAGTTGATCTCATTGTGCATATTGAAAATACAAACTAACGTATAGGTAAACTTTAGAATTAAGTTTAGTAAACCTGGATATTAATATTTTAAGTTTAGTAAAGCTGGAGTTTAGTATAACAAGAATATTTGTGTTGTCATATACCAGTAACAAGTAAATAGAAAATAAACTGCAATAAGACAAAATAATTTATAGAAACAAAAAAAACAAATATGTAGGTATTCATTTACCTAACAAAATATTTAGAAATTTTAGCACAAAAATCTATGAAGTATTATTGATAGTTTTTTTTTTTTATTTACATAACCAGAAATATATACTGTGGTCTTGGAATAAAGGCTTTATATTGTAGGAAACTCTATGTTAACTCACTATATGTAAAGCACTAACAATAAAAAATTTGACAAATTGGACTACCTGAAACTTAGGGACATCTATGAACCAGAATTAAAGGTAATCTATAGACTGCTATAGATATTTGCATTTAATTTTTATAATAAAGGACTTCATTTAAAATATACAAGTAACAGGTAAAATCTATTCAAAATTTTCAAAACAAAAGAAAAAATGGGCAAATAATTGAAAGTGCATTTCCTAAGTGATATCCAAATTGCCCTGAAACATAAGAAATTCCATTTCAATTCATTAGGCATAAGATAAATGTAAATTGAAATCACAATTACTGCACAGCTGTTAGAATGACCTCTACTGGCAGTTATGCAGAAAGGGTCTCCCTAACTGCCTCATCTCCAATGTGCCTCATGCATTCCCCCTGATTCTCTTTGACCTCAGTGTGGCCCACCCACTCACCCAGGCAGATGAGCTCCAAATCTTCACCAATGTTCAGAGCTTTCTATTATTTCCTCTTGGTGTTCTTCATGTTGTGTCTCCTCCTCACCCGCCCTCAGAAGTTCCATTTCTCAAGATTTAACTGACTTTCAAGTTCAGGTGGGCAGTCTCTTGATGACTGATTCCTTCAGGGTCAGTGGGTGAGCCCAATATAGAGACATAAGATTAATAATAGCCATTAGCCCCATGCAGACAAACTGCAGGGCCAATATATTTCATTCAGCTATATAATGCAACTTAGCCTGGCGATTTCCAATGCTGAACCACAGAGTTCCAGCAGAGAAGTGTGCTTTAGTACAGATGCTACACTCATAAACCTCTCAGCCAAGCCTACCCTTATAGCTTACATTCTCTTTATGAAAGAAACACCTGGTTATTTACCCGGACTGAATACAGGAATAAGAAAAGGGGAAGAACCCCCAAACTCTGAGATTGGTCTCTGCATGGAAATGCTTCCAGTCAGGGAGTAAACTGATACCCTGGTTGTATCTGGCCAATGCCGTGGCCTGTTCCTGCTATCTGTCTTGTAAGCGCACTGCCAAAATAAACTGCTTGAGCACCAAATGATGTCTAAGGCTCATCTTTGACTGGAAGCAGACTGAAAGAAGAAACATTGCTTCTGGGGAGGCTGATTAACTAGGACCACCAGAAACCCTCAAAGGAAAGGTAGTAAAGAATGTTTCCAGAGCCACACTAAGGAAACAGAATATAGGTTTGATACTTGTTTTAGCAGGAAGAAGAAGGAATAGAGACATAAACAGTAGAACTCATCATAGAAAGACCACTCTAGTACCTAAGAACTTAATCACCAGAAAGACTATAGTCATATGTTAAAACATTTCTGCAGTCTTGTTTATACAAATTGTTTAATATGTGGAAAAATTCCTTCTAATATTAGACAACGTATTGCAATCAGCATTAGCATTTAGGAACCTAAAACGCAGAATCTCTTATAACTGAGATAGGGAGAATGGGAGAAAGAGCAAAAGAGATTTGTTAACTTTATATCTAATTAATGTCCCAAGAAATTTTAAGTAGGTAAAAATTCCTGTTTACAAATATAATAGAAACATAATTATATTTATAATGTATATATATTATTTTTCCATTGATTGTTAGGGTACATGTGGTGTTTGGTTGCATGAGTAAGTTCTTTAGTGGTGATTTGTGAGATTTTGGTGCACCCATCATCAGAGCAGTATGCATTGCACCCTATTTGTAGTCTTTTATTTCTTGACCCCCCCCGCCATTCCTCCCAAGTCCCCAAAGTCCATTGTATCATTCTCACACCTTTGCATACTCATAGCTTAGCTCCTATGTATCAGTGAGAACATATAATATTTGGTTTTCCATTCCTGAGTTATTTCACTTAGAGTAATAGTCTCCAATTTCATCCAGGTCACTGCAGATGCCATTAATTCATTCTTTTTTTATGGCTGAGTAGTATTCCATTATAGATTTATACCAGTTTCTCTATCCACAGGTTGACTGATGGGCTTTTGGGTTGGTTCCATGATTTTGCAATTGCAAATTGTGTTGCCATAAACATGCGTATGCAATTATCTTTTTCTGTATAATGACTTCTTGTCCTCTGGGTAGATACCCAGTAGTGAGATTGCTGGATCAAATGATAATTCTTTCAGTTCTTTAAGGAATCTCCATACTGTTTCCATAGTGGTTGGACTAGTTTACAATCCTCCCAGCGGTGTAGAAGTGTTCCCTGATCACCACATCCTCGCCAACATCAACTGCTGTTTGATTTTTTTGATTATGGTCATTCTTGCAGGTGTAAGGTGATATCACATTCTGGTTTTGATTTGCATTTCCTTGATCATTAGTGATGTTGAGCATTTTTTCATATGTTTGATGGCCATTTGTATATCCTCTTTTAGGAATTGTCTGTTTATGTTCTTAGCCCACTTTTTGATGGGATTGTTTTTTGCTGATTTGACTAGTTCATTGTAGATTCTTAGTATTAGTCCTCTGTCAGATGTATAGATTGTGAAGATTTTCTTCCACTCTGTGGGTTGTCTGTTTACTCTACTGACTCTTCCCTCTGCCATGCAAAAGCTCATTAGTTTAATTAACTCCCAGCTATTTAGTTTTTTTTTTATTGCATTTGCTTTTGGGTTCTTGGTCATGAAATCCTTGCCCAAGCTAATGTCTAGAAGGGTTTTTCCAATGTTATCTTCGAGAATTTTTATAGTTTTGGGTATTAGATTTAAGTCCTTAATCCATCTTTAGTTGATTTTTGTAAAAGATGAGAGATGAGGATCCAGTTTTTTTCTCCTACATATGGCTAGCCAATTATCCTAGCACCATTTGTTGAAAAGGGTGTCCTTTCTCCACTTTATGTTTTTGTTTGCTTTGTTGAAGATCAGCTGGCTGTAAATATTTGATTTTATTTGTGGGTTCTCTCTTCTGTTCCATTGGTCTATGTGCCAATTTTTATACCAGTACCATGCTGTTTTGGTGACTATGGCCTTGTAGTGTTGTTTGAAATCAGGTAGTGTGATGCCTCCAGATTTTTTCTTTTTGCTCAGTCTTGCTTTTGCTATGTGGGATCTTTTTTGGTTTCATCTGAACTTTAGAATTATTTTTTCTAGTTCTGTGAAGAATGATCGTGGTATTTTGATGGGGATTACACTGAATTTGTAGATTGCTTTTGGCAGTCTGGTCATTTTCACAATATTGATTCTACCCATCCATGAGCATGGGATGTGTTTCCATTTGTTTGTGTCATCTATTATTCCCCTCAGCAGTTTTCTGTAATTTTCCTTGTAGAGGTCTTTCACCCCCTTGGTTAGGTATATTCCTAAGTATTCAACCTTTTTTTGTAGCCATGGTGAACGAGGTTGAGTTCTTGATTTGATTCTCTGCTTGGTCACTGTTGGTGTATAGAAGAGATACTGTTTTGTGTGATTAATCTTGTATCCAGAAACTTTGCAAAATTATTTTATTAGTTCCAGGAGCTTTCTAGAGGAGTCTTTTGGGTTTTCAAGGTAAATGATCATATCATCAGCAAACGGTGACAATTTGACTTCCTATTTACAGATTCAGATGTCCTTTATTTCTTTCTCTTGCTGATTGCTCTGGTAGGACTTTCAATACCATGTTGAAGAGGCGTGGTGAAAGTGGGCATCCTTGTCTTGTTCCAGTTCTCAGAGGGAATGCTTTCAGCTTTTCCCCATTCAGTATTATGTTGGCTGTGGATTTGTCATAGATGCCTTTTATTACATTGAGTTATGTTTCCTGTGTTATGATTTTGCTGAGAGTTTTAATCATAAAGCGATGCTGGATTTTGTCGAATGCTTTTTCTTCATCTGTTGAAATGATCATATGATTTTTATTTTTAATTCTATTTATGTTGACTCACATCTCAAGGTACTGGAGAAGAAAGAAAAAACCAAACCCAAACTCAACAGAAGAAAAGAAGTAACCAAGATCAGAGCAGAACTAAATGAAATTTAAATTTTAAAAAATACAAAAAATAAATGAAACAATAAGCTGGCTCTTGGAAAAGATAAATAAATTTGATAGACCATTAGCAAGATTAAGCAAGAAAAGAAGAGAGAAAATCCAAATAACCTCAATAAGAAATGAATTGGGAGATGTTACAACTGACACCACAGAAATACAAAGATCATTCAAGGCTACTATAAACACCCTATGCATGTGAACTAGAAAACCTAGAAGAGATGGATAAATTCCTGGAAACATAACAACCCTCCTAGCTTGAATCAGGAAGAATTAGATACTCGGAACATACCAATAACAATCAGGGAGATTGAAATGGTAATTTAAAAATTACCCACAAAAAATGGTCCAGGACCAGAGAGAGTCACATCAGAATTCTACCAGACATTCAGAGAAGAATTGGTACCAATCCTTTTGACACTATTCCACAAGACAGAGAGCGGGAACCCTCTCTAATTCATTCTATGAAGCCAGTATCACCCTAGTACCAAAACCAGGAAAGGACATAACCAAAAAGAAAACTATAGATTGATATTCCTGATGAACAGATATGTTAAAAACCCTAACAAAATACTAGCTAACCAAATCCAACAACATGTCAAAAAGATAATCCCCCATAAGCAAGTGAGTGTCATACAAGGGATGCAGGGATGGTTTAATATTTATATTTGTCAGCATTATTTATGAACAATTGTACATACTGAATATTATTATAGAAGGTATTCATTGTTTGATTATTTCATTTAAAAAACAATTTTCAACATCCATCCATAATAATTCCCCTCGCCCTACCTCTCTTCTCTGTTCTTATTTTCCCATCAACCCAGAATATTCTAATACTATCCACTCAGACAGCTAGCTGTTGTTTCATGCACTGAAATATTTGAAGAATAGCTGCATTCCAGGTGGAAATCAGAGGTAGCAGAGTCAAGTAATGAATTTAAAAAGCATAATTTTACTTTTATGTTCTTGTGGAGTCTATTAATATTTTTATGAACACAGAGTTGGAAAAAAACAATATCATTGTATAATTTTGGGAACTGCGTTACTCACACACAAAAAGTGAAAATACAAAAAGAAAATGTTATATAGCAGAGCAGAAAAGGAAGTGGTGGAGGCGAGGATAAACTTCCAACAGAGACAAAAATATGCATCCTGATCTCCTAATGTAGGTTACTAAGGGGTCAAAGGGTCCATGTATAATAAGGAAAACACATCAGTTCTGTAACTAAGTGTTATGAAGAATCTCACTACCGCTATTTTGTCTTGACTTCTCATGTTGAATCAGAGAGTATTTTAATGTTTGCCTTTTACTTTTAACTTTCTCAGGAGCTAATGGAAGTAACAGGATACAGGAACCCATAATATGGAGATAATCCTGACAGCTGACAATATGAAAGAAACATAATCCACTGGAGACAATAGCCATACTGAAGTTTGAGTGCTTTATGTGATGTTAGTAAAATGTGGATGGAATGGTGTGAGAGTGCAAAGGGGAAGACCAGGAAGTTCAAAAGGAAAATGACAAACTGATGACAAAAAATTTTAAGAATTACTGCAGGAATACCGAAGAAATACTTTCTGTTGGGTAGCAGATGACGACTTCTGAAAATGTGGGTACTCAATAACGGGTGGCCCTCTGATAATAATCGTTTTCTATTTTCTGGAGGTCTTCATGGAAGTGCTTTAAGTACCTGAATTTGTACTGAGAGAGGCTGATGTTTGACTTTCAGTATTAACATTCCTCATCATTTCTCAAAAAAATTTCTCCGGTTTGAGCAAAAGTTATAAAGAAAACCCAGTTACCTATTAATTTAATGGGAATGATATGATCTTTTAATAATATCAGTAACTAATATTGGCCTGCAGCATTATATTTTTACAGCTATATTTTCATAAGTAACCCAAAATATACACACTTTTTGGCACTCCTCTAAATCTTCCAATCAGATGGTATAATAGAAATCTAAACCATATAATCATTCTTGCAGGCTTGGATGATCATGATATAATTCCTCAACTATTCACTAAAGCCTTATGGACTCCACTATATTAAGCTCTGGGTATGTCTATGTAAGAAGTACACAGTATAACTTTAGGTATATGATATACTTACTATGTATAAAATGAGGCAACTGAGAAAGTAGGGAGTCTAGCACCTCAACATTCAAATCGTGATCTGTGCAGCAGCAGCAGCATCTGGCATGTATTCTAGCATGGTGCTGCCTTGCCCCATGTATTGTCCAAAGACATAGAAATTAAGCCAGTTATATCTTTCTTGAGTTGCAAGGTATATACAGTCTTGCTCATGGCTAATTAACATATGCTTTTAGAACAGCCATAGTTAAAAATGTCTATTATAAATATGTACATAAAGCTAATTATAATGTTGATGCCTCCAACCTATTCTGATATGTGAAAATTTCCTAGTATTTTTAGAATTACCAAAATCAATCATTAAATAAACAAATAGTACATGTATCAGGGTCTGAATGTCTTGTAGAAGACTCTTGTAATTCCATTCCTCTAAAATTATAGTAGAATACTGGCAATTACTAGTTTTTCTTGTTAGAAGAATGGTAAAGGCAGATTTTTATGCTAAGTTTCATTAGTATTATCTGCATATTTTATATTAAAAAAAAAAAAAAGGCCGGGCGCGGTGGCTCAAGCTTGTAATCCCAGCACTTTGGGAGGCCGAGACGGGTGGATCACGAGGTCAGGAGATCGAGACCATCCTGACTAACCCGGTGAAACCCCGTCTCTACTAAAAAATACAAAAAACTAGCCCGGCGAGGTGGCGGGCGTCTGTAGTCCCAGCTACTCGGGAGGCTGAGGCAGGAGAATGGCGTAACCCGGGAGGCAGAGCTTGCAGTGAGCTGAGATCCCGCCACTGCACTCCAGCCTGGGCGACAGAGTAAGACTCTGCCTCAAAAAACAAAAAAAACAAAAACAAAAACAAAAACAAAAAAACAAAAACAAAAACACACTGTTGATTCTGAGATGGAGTTTTGCTCTTGTTGCCCAGGCTGGAGTGCAATGGCACGATCTCGGCTGACTGTAACCTCTGCCTCGCGGGTTCAAGCTATTCTCCTGCCTCAGCCTCCCGAGTAGTTGGGATCACAGGCATGCGCCACTAAGCCCGGCTAATTTTTTATTTTTAGTAGAGACGGGGTTTCTCCTTGTTGGTCAGGCTGGTCTCAAACTCCCAACCTTAGGTGAACCGCCTGCCACAGCCTCCCAAAGTGCTGGAATTACAGGCGTTAGCCACTGCGCCCGGCCATCAACAGCTTTTTAAAGACATTTTTAGCCTATTATGTAACCCTCATCCATTATAATAATATTTTCAAACAAATCAATTTATGCAAATGAATGAATAATTGAAATTTTAAAATACATATATAAATAGAACAGATTATTTTTAGTTTTCAAGTGAAGGGCATTTTGTTTACCTATAGTAATATTTTCACTCCATAGGTGTATGTTAAAACATTATTTTTTAAGCTTTAAATATATACAATAAAAAAGTAAACTAAATTGCATACATTTCTATTTGCTTTATATGAACCCAGTATTGAGTATACTCAGAATTTGTTGTTTGTTACTATTAATATTAGTTTTATGATTTGACTATAGTGTTTCTCTGTTATCCAGAAGCTACTCTCTCATCATGTACATTGGCTAAAGCATTACATAGAAAACTCAGGTATTAAGGTAATTTGATCATGTAAAAACAAAGATAAATATTTAACATAATATCCCATATGTATACAGAAAAACAAAATTATGCATTGCAAGACCAATAGATAATTTTATGCCCATTATATATATTTACAGAGGAATAGTTTCCTACAAGTTAGCTTTGTCCTGGGAGAACATACAAATATCACCATGTGTCTCAGCCTACTATGACCTGAACAGATCAATGGGCTTTTGTACTCAACAGGTCTAAGGCAGCTCTATAAATATAAAAACAAAATTCTGCAATTTATAAGTCAAAATAATTATATCATAATAACAGAGAAGTACTCTGGAAAATGAATTATTGAAAAACAACTGGCTGGGCATGGTGGCTCATGCCTCTAATCTCAGCACTTCTGGAGGCCAAAGCTGGAGGACTGCTTGAGGTCAGTTGTTCAAAACCAGCCAGGGAAACATTTTTATTTTCTGCAAAAAAATGTTTAAAAATTAGCCAGGTGTGGTGGTGTATGACTGTAGTCCCAGCTACTCCGGAGGCTGAGGTGGGAGGATCACTTGAGCTCAGGAGTTTAAGGTTGTAGTGAGCTATGATTGCACCATTGCACTTTAACCTGAGTGACAGAGCAAGACTCTGACTCAAAACAAAACAAAACAAAAAACACCCAACAAGAATAACAACTGTTCCTGCATGTTCTTACTTATAAGTGGGAGCTAAAGGATTAGAACACATGGACACACAGAGGGGAACAACAAATACTGGAGCCTGTCAGAGAGTGGAGGGTGGGAAGAGGAAGAAGATCAAGGAAAGTAATTAATGGGGACCAGGCTTAATATCTGGGTGATGAAACATTCTATACAAACAATCCCCATGAAACACACTTACAAGCCTGCACATGTACCTGTGAATTGAAAAGTTAAAAAAAAGAAAAGTAATTGCTGAAAGCAAAAATATTGGTTAGAAAATTGCAAAGAAAGCCAATATTTGAAAATATAAATATTTGGAAAATTAAATAATCATATGGTTAAATTTTATAATGAATATAATTAATAACATTATAAATCCTAATTCCAAAATTTGCTACCTCATTTAGAATTAAATTATATATTATTGTATATTTTCAAAATGTATAAGTAAATATAAATTTGATTATCAAAAACAAATGAAAACAACATTTAATGATGTGTGTAAATGAACACTTAAGAAATATTTATTTTTGCAAGCATTAGCTCAATCACTTATAACAACTGAAACCGACAATTCTGTTTTTAAAATAATGATAAAATTATGTTGTCTTTATGTGTATTAAAAATGTGCATCAAAAATGATCTCATTAGGTCACAAGCAAACAAAAAACTATTATTTCTTTTTCATCTCTTCTTCATCTTTGAAAACGCAAAAAAGAAAATGTATCTTTTTTTTTTTTGAGACAGAGTCTCGCTCTGTCCCCCAGGCTGGAGTGCAGTGGCGCAATCTCGGCTCACTGCAAGGTTCATGCCATTCTCCTACCTCAGACTCCCGAGTAGTTAGGACTACAGGAGCCGCCACCACACCCGGCTAATTTTTTGTATTTTTAGTAGAGACGGGGTTTCACCGTGTTGGCCAGGATGGTCTTGATCTCCTAACCTCGTGATCTGCCCACCTTGGCCTCCCAAAGTGCTGAGATTGCAGGTGTGAGCCACCGCGCCAGGCCAAGAAAACATATTTCTTAAAGATTAAAAAATTATAACTGAATTGTAACTTAATGTGACTCCAATCTGCCTGAGAAATTTCTATATGTACACTATGATAAAGCCTAGATGTATTTAAACATTACACAATAGAATTCAAAAAAAAATTAGGTTATTTAAAAACTTCTTGCTACACAATTACTCCAAAGCAAATGTTACAAATAAGATTAGATAGGTCACATACTATAAAGTAGGAGATATCCTTTATTAAAAATATAAATATATAAATTAGTGGCTTCATACTTCATTCTCTTTTGTTTTTTGTGGACTCCATCATTGACTTAATTTGCTTTAATCATCACCTCTATGATTAAAATCAGATTCTTTCTCTTTAAGAATTTCAACACTGGCTTCCTTCTCCTTCTCAGATATGCACCATGTATCTGGAAGAGATTGTCTTGCTCTAAGTTTAATTTTTTGGCACTAAATGTTTTTAGAGGAAAAAAATTTACATGAGAAAATTCAGTTCCCACTGTTTTATAACTTAAACAAGTTTATTATCATATAACTTCCCAAAGATGTAAATATTTAGTTTTTTGTTTTTGTTTTTGTTTCTTTTCCTTGAGTGCAGTGGCGCGATCTCAGCTCACTGCCACCTCTGCCTTCCAGGTTCAAGCAATTCTCCTGCCTCAGCCTCCCGAGTAGCTGGGATTAGAGGCGTCCACCACTACGCCGACTAATTTTTGTATTTTTGATAGACACAGGGTTTCACAACGTTCACCAGGCTGGTCTAGAACTCCTGACCTCAGGTGATCTGCCCACCCCGACCTCCTAAAATGCTGGTATTACAGGCGTGAGCCACCTTGCCCAGTGATATTTACATTTGACAGAAGTTAGACATTAAGTCACAAATTGGAAAAGCAACAACAAAAAACGACCTTTCTATAATTTTAAGCAGTTTTTATGCCTTGTCAAATGTCCTTAAGTGATTACTTCTTAAATCATTCCTCACATTAATATTCCTGCTGCCATTCATCTATTGTAATACCTCCAAAATAATAAATATACATTTTGAATGTATAGATGAGTGAATGAACAACCTCACATCTAAACTATAAAAAATTGTTTATCATCTTTTCTTCCTTTCTAAATATTTTTCTCTTCCAAACTATTCACATAATCATAGAGAAAGGAAAATAAACAAAACACCATGTTCATCCTATATAATTTTATTCATAGTAACGTTTTACGGGAATCAGAGCTGTAAAATAAGGATAGATTAACAAAGTGGAAGAAACTGACCGGACACGATTTTAGTACTGTGAAGAACCTACTTACTATGTGGAAACTAGTTTACCAGTGACCAGTTACTTATCTGTTATTTATATGTTCATTCTAATACCTCCTATAAGTAGAATTATAGCACCTGAATATTAACTGATTTTCTATTCTATTAATTTAACTTTGTAATTCATAAGTATGAAAATTCATTGAGCAATGGATAATTGACAACATTAGGCATATTTTATGTAATATAACTATGGTTGTTTTAAAAAGTTATGTCTAAGTGGTAGTTTAGACAAAGGCTTAACGTTGTGTTTGATATATTAATTGTGATTGGTAGTGATACAGAAGGAGGGGCAGGGAAGTGATGGGAGGAGAATGGTGTGGTTCCTGGCAAGGGCTCCACCTCCAGCCTGTATCCATGGACCTAGGTGAGGACAGGTACTCCTGCTTTTGTGCCCAAATGTTGCATTTCCCAAGACAACCTCGCCCGCCACGTCCCCTTTCTGTGCCTATAAAACTCTGAGACCCTAAAGGGCAGACACACAAGTGGCTGGACGTCAAGAGGAACACGTAGGCGGAGGAACACACAAGCAGCTGGACATCAAGAGAACGTCAGGAGGAAACCATCTCCCTTGTGGCTCCCTCAACTGCTGAGAGCTACTTCCACTCAATAAAACCTTGCATTCATTCTCCAAGCCCATGTGTGATCTCATTTTTCTGGTACACCAAGGCAAGAACCCCGGGATACAGAAAGCTCTCTGTCCTTGCGACAAGGTAGGGGTCTAACAGAGCTGACGAACACAAGCCGCCTATAAACAACTAAACTAAAAGAGCACCCTGTAACACATGCCCACTGGGGCTTCAGCTGTAAACACTCACCCCTAGACACCGGATTGGGGTCAGAGCCCCACAGCTTGCCCATCTGTATGCATCTCTAGAGGTTTGAGTAGTGGGGCACTGAAGAAGTGAGCCATACCCCCGTCTGACGGCCTGTGATGGGGACAAGGCAACTTTTCCCATTTCAGTAGTATAAACTATTGTTTACTGTAGACTTACTGCTGTAATAAATAATTCAAAAATGTAACATGTCTCAAACAAAATAAACATTTATTTTTTGATCACATCAAAACACTCAGCAGGTGGACCTATTGGTGGGGTTTGTCCTCCATGCAGGCATTCAGAGTTGATGTGCCTCTACCTAAAGAGAAGCTTCCAAGATTTCATGGAGTGATGATTTCTTAAAATCTGGAGATGAGGAAGAGAGCATAAATTATCTTGTGGCTCTGGACTATTAGACAAAGTCTGTCCTCAAAAATAGGTATCTGTGTGCATCCTTCATTCTCCTTAGTACTTTTTCTGTGTCCATTGCGTAGATTTGTTATGAATTCTTTGCGGCTTCTTGACTGAAATTCAAACCATGACATTGTATAAAACTTAACAATATTCCTAAT
This sequence comes from Papio anubis, assembly GCF_008728515.1. Taxonomy (NCBI): domain Eukaryota; kingdom Metazoa; phylum Chordata; class Mammalia; order Primates; family Cercopithecidae; genus Papio; species Papio anubis. The sequence continues at coordinate 62,846,645 of NC_044990.1, read as the reverse complement.
CATTTCACTCTGTGTTGTTCTAATTATTTTCCTAGTGTAGTATCTTTTGAACTAAATATATATGTGTAATATATGTGTGTGTATGTTTAAAAATCAGATTCTCATTGCTTTGGTGGAAATTAGAAAAAAAAGAGGTATTTTTCTTTTTTCTTTTTCTTTTTACTTTTTTTTTTTTTTTTTTTGAGACAGAGTCTTGCTTTGTCACCTGGGCTGGAGTGCAGGGGCACGATCTCAACTCACTGCAGCCTCTGCCTCCCGGGTTCAAGTGATTCTTCTGCCTCAGTCTCCCTAGTAGTCGGGACTACAGGCATGATGCACCACCATTCCTGGCTAATTTTTTTGTATTTTTAGTAGAGATGAGATTTCACCTGCTGGCCAGGCTGGTCTCGAACTCCTGACCTCATGATCCTCCTGATTCAGACTCCCAAAGTGCTGGGATTACAGGCAATCGCACCCAGCCTAACTATATTTTCTATCGTGATATCTAAAATTACAACAAAAGCATTATACAAACGTTTATTCAATCACATTTTTCTATAGCTCTATGGAACAAATTGAAGGAAGATTGAGAATATTTCAGTTAATAACTACATAATTAAAATTTCAACTTCCATTCATTGTAACATTATAACTTTAAGCACTCCATTTTTATTCCAAGTCATGGAAATACTGGATAAAATGTAAAATAAAAATGCAAAAGTCAGCTGTACAAAATGAGATATTTGAGAGTAAAAATCAAAACTAAAATAGAGAGCAGGGAACAGGGCTAACACCACAGCTTATTCTCTTGGTCTAGAATCAGGTAGGAGTTGCCAGAAGTTCTGTTTGTGCAAAGTAACCATGAGGGAAAAAAGGAGAAAAAAAAAAAAAAAAGCTTTCATTCAAAATTCAATTCAAAAATGACTGGAGTCAAGCTCATGGATGGAAACTAGAGGTCAAATGTGTAGTTCATATTCTCCTCCCACGCTTCAAAAAGAAAGCTTCAGAATGCTAACACTGACCTTTGCCCCAAACTCAAGCTTTTATGAACCTGTAGTCTAGGCTGGTGGGAAGAGAAAAATCACAAACCCTTGACCAGGTATTGAGTCAAACCACCTACTGTTTTGAAGAATAGATTCCCTACATCCCCAAAATAAGCACACAGCATCAGCCCAAACCAAGATTAAAGACCTATATTTTGGACAGAAGGCCACAGGGAACAGCTAACTGAAAAAAGAAATAATAAAGCTGGACAGGATGAAGGTATAGAAAGAGGCAGCAAGTAATGGAAAAATGATCAAAATATAATTTCGCACAAAGAAATTCAGCTGTGCATAATATACAAACACACCTAATGTTAAGAAGGACATACATTAACAAAGCAAAATATATATGAATTTCAAATAAAAGATGTGCATAATACATTTTAATATAAGTATGTTGGTTTCTTCGAAGAGATAAACAGAGGTATAATAGAGGTAAAAATTAATTCTTGCAAAAAAGGCAGAAACAAAATAAAACCAATTAGTCTATTATCAACAAGAAAAATCAAAGTGTTCCAAATGGGAATGAGATGATCCTGAGAAATTAAGATGCAAGACAGAAGTAAGTAAATGTTAAATAAATAAAAGTTCAATTTAAAAGTATGAGTGCTAGATTAAGAAGTTTCTTTAAATGTTCAATAGAAGTTTCTAAAAAAGAAAGACCACAGAAACTTGATAATTTAGATTACTAAACTCAAATACATATCAGTGCCAAGCAAATAAATTAATTTTAATCTAGATACATGACAGTAAAAGAATAAACTATTCAGGGATAAGGAGAATATGTTAGAAGCCAGCATGGGCAAAATACAGAATATATGCAAAAGATGGCAATTGTTCTAGCAGTACTTTCTTTAATCAAAAAAAATCAAAACTAAATGCCAAAATACAATCAAATTAACATGAAAATAATAAAGAAAATCATGGTTAGTCTAGAATTTAAAGTTGGGGTGAATTAACATTCACTATAAGGGTGAAAATAAAAGGCTTTGGGATACAGATATTCACCGAAGAAATAGTAAAGGATATATTTTCAACTTTTGGGTTTTGCCGATATAATTCTTAAGCTGTAAAAATTTTTTCTCAATTTGTTTTTTTAATTTTATTTTTAATTGACACATAATTGTACCTATTTCTAGCATACAGTGTGATGTTTTCATACATGTATACACTGTAATTATCAAATCAGGAATTAACATATTCATCTTCAGAAATACGTACCATCTATTTGTGGTGAGAATATTCAAAATCCTCTTTGTTAGCTATTTTGAACTATACAATATGTAATTACTATTTAACCACACTGTGCAATAGTACACCAGATCTTATTCTTATCTAATTGTAATGTAGCACCCATTGTTCAATCACTCCTGGTTCTCCCCTCCCTCTTATCTTCCTCAGTCCCTTGTAACCATTATTGTACTCTCTTCTTCTATGGGATACAACTCTCTTAGATTCCACATATGATTGAGATCATGTAACATTTGTCCTTCTGTGATTGGCTTATTTCACTAAATGTAATGTCTCCAGGTTCATCTTTGACACTGCAAATGGTAGAATTTCATTTATGTGTATGTATGTCACATTTTCTTTTTTCATTCATCCACAAATGAAAATGTAGGTTCATTTCATATCTTGACTATTGTGAATGATGCTGTAATGCCGATATCCGTTTGACGTACTAAATTTACTTCCTTTGGATATGTACCCTTTAGTGAGATTGCTGAATCATATGGCAGTTCTATTTTTATTTTTATTTTTGAGGAGCCACCGTACTGTTTTCCTAATGCCTATATGAACTAAAGTTCCCATCAACATGGTATAAGAATTCCCTTTTCTCAAATCTTCCCCAGAATTTATTTTTTATGTTTTTGATAGTAGTCATTGTAACTGGAGTAAGGAGATATTTCACTGTGATTTTGATTTACATTTTCCTGGTAATTGGTAATTACTGATTTGAACACTTCTTAAATATATCTGTTGGGAATTTATATGTCTTCTTTTGAGAAATGTCTATTACGTTCTTTTACACATTTAAAAATTTGATTATTTTTGTCACTTCTATAAGAACAAAAAGGCATACAAAGGAAGTAATGCAAGGCAAAAATAGCAAAACCAAATAACTGAAGCTCTGATATTAACAGAATTTATTGGTAAATTTAACCAATGATTATGAAAAATAAAAATTAATAAATTTTAAAAATAAGATAAATATTGTACCCTGGAAAAGGTGAAGGTAACATTTTGACAACTCTAAGAATATGAGCAGCTACATACTATTGTTGCTCTTTTGGAGACAAGAGCTGACATATTAGAAATTGAAATACCCACTAAGGGCAACATGCTCTGAGAAAGCCCAAGATACATAAAAAGCCAAATGAAGATGCTCCAATGGTAGCTCCAGAATTGCAAACATCCCTACAAAGTCACCAGAATGTGAATGTTAGTTAAACCAATTTGGGCCTCAGGTTCAATTTATCCTCCAGATAAATGCCACCAAATGTCTATCAGCACCATTTGAAGTATGGGGATTACTCAGCAGAACCTTTCTCAAATTCCCGATCTACGAAATGCTGAGATACATTTAAATACTTGCTGTTTATCCTTGTGGGCTTTATCACTACGGAGTAATAGATAACTGGAACAAGCAATATTTTATGTGTGTATATAAATATATGTGTGTATATAAAATAGTTATTTTTACAAATTCAAGAATCAATCAATATCAGAAAATCAAAGTGGTCTGCCACCTTACAAGATGGAAGCAAGACAAATTTTCATTTCTTACAGAGTAGATATAAAACCAAAAGGAATTAATAAAGCTCACCATTAATGTATAACATTGAATAAATTGATCTGTTTAACATATGTAGAATAAATACATATTTAATATAACATTTTAGCAAAATAAATTTAATACAGCGTTTGTAAGAAAAAAACATTTTTACTTGTCAATGTCAGTACTTTCCTTCACAGTTCAAGGTTTTTTGAAGTTGAAGTATCCAGGGAGTCTTTCTCATAGTGGTCACTTAAATCACATGAAGTGACCAAAAAAAAAAAAAAAATTAAAAAAAAAAAAACAAAAACAGATTTCAGATTCTGCTAAAGTAACTAAATTTTCTAAATGTTCTAATCATCCTAAGATAAACAGATGGCTTCTATTCAAGCAAAGCAAAGCAGTAATTATACACATCTGTACAATACCAATAAAAATCTAATGTATCCAGAAGCTATTGGCTGCCATTTCAGATGATTCCTGAGAATAATATTTGTATAGCCATTAGTCATTTTTTATAAAAGCTAAAATGACACCCAAGTAATTATCATACAAACACAAGGAAGAAATCTTCAATGTATTCCTCCTAAAAAAAATACTATTGACTGTCAGTAGAATATCAAGCTTGCTAATCATAGTATCTCTTTGCCATGTTTTCTTCCTTTGTGTGCCATTAGATATATTTGCTTCTGTTTTTAAGGAATGCTAATATTTACTCAGTTAGTTGAAGAAACTTATATATTCCTGTCATCGGGGGTATGATAAATATCACACCTAAAAAAATCATGCTAAAAATATTGATCACCAACATAGCTGAATACTGTTCTTTGAATTCTAAACTTCTCTTCTGAATTTTCATACACAGGCAGAAATGCCATCACCTAAAGTAGGGTGTTGCAGTTCCACGTGAAGGAACAGCAGCTCAGCCATCTGGAGAGATACTTTAAAGGTTTTTATTGTCCAATTGGATTTCTCTAGTTCTGTATGGCAGTCTGTAGACACCCACATTTTCTGTCTAGAAGTGCAAATGAATGCTTTTATTTCTGGCAGCTCATGTAAAATGCTGCACTCCAGATAGCCAGGCTGCAATGCTTCTGGCAACCAAAATCATTTCATTAGCCCAGTTAGAATGACACGCATAAAATTCAGATTAGACCCTGCAAAATCAATTCTCATTACTAATCTTAATGAGGCCAATATGGTTTTCTATATACAAAACAGTGTAGAGTTTATCCTAATTTTAGGATCAAATGAAAATACACATTTCTGAATGTTTGTGGATACTATGCAGTTGGTTATAATAAAGGTATTTCTAACTTGATAATCTTAAGGGAAATGGATGGCAAATAACTGTTAAGAGTATTGAGAGGAATTTAACATTCAATCTAGTTATTTCTGTCTTACAAATTCCCTTATTCACTTCATTTGAATCTGTGTTGATCACCATGAGTTAATTGACATACACTTTAATAAATCTACATTGTCCAAATAGGAAAGCTAAAGCTTTACCTGTGTCAGCAAAGCTAGTGAAATAGGTAAAAAATGGCCTTTATTATTGAGAAAAGTGTTAGTCTCTAAAGCCAATGTGATTTAACAAGTACTTATTGATATATATCTTATGAACAGGCTTTTTAAAGGCACTTACGAGCGTTGGTAGTAGATACAGATACGAAAACAGATAATACATCACTTTGCAATGAATTTACAATTCCTTTAATGTTTTAGGTATAGCAAATCAGCCACAAATAATGTGATGTTAGTAGTATAAATTAAGCAGTAGATACAGATATGAAAACAGCTAATACATCACTTTGTAATGAATTTACAATTCCTTTAATGTTTTAGGTATAGCAAATCAGCTACAAAAAATGTGATGTATTATAAATTAAGCTAAGAAAAGTAGATCATAAAATCAGGATTTAAAAAATTCAGAAAATAAAGGTTGGTAGTTGAGTGGATAAATGTAAAATAAACTTCATGGGGAAAAAATAACATTATTAAGATCTTAAAAGACAGGTAGAATATGTTGGAAGGCCAAGGCAGGCGGATCACGAGTTCAGGAGACGAGACCATCCTGGCTAACACAGTGAAACCCCGTCTCTACCAAAAATATAAAAAATTAGCTGGGTGTGGTGGCGGGCGCCTGTAGTCCCAGCTACTCGGGAGGCTGAGGCAGGAGAATGGCATGTACCCGGGAGGCAGAGCTTGCAGTGAACCGAGATAGTGCCACTGCACTCTAGCCTGGGCGACAGAGCGAGACTCCATCTCAAAAAAAAAAAAACAAAGATAGGTAGAATATGAATCGAATTTGAATTAGGGGTTATCTAAGTAAGTGTTATGGCTATGAGTATTGACTGGTGAAAGATAACATATAGTTATAAATTTGAAACTTTATAAATGGGAAATATTAAAAATGTTCAAATGAGATTAGGAGTGATTAATGACAGGCATTGAAACTATCTTCACATTTAGTAAAAAGGGAAATTTAGATGAAACATAATTGCTAAAGCATGTACATATATAGTGAAATAATAGCTTGACACCTAAAGAATGAAAGAGATGGTTAGTTTCAGGCAGAGGTTGTTTTATATATATATACACACACACACAAAATATCATACATTATATATATATGTACACACATTATATATATGTACATTATATATAGTAGTTGTGTGTATACTTACATATTTAGTTGTGTGTGTATATATATAGGTGTGCATGTATAGATATATAAATATATAGAAACATAGATACACAGAAGAACATTTTGTAACAATGAGGTAATTGTTAACATGTGTATTATATGATGTTTATAATAATAAAGTGATATTGTTGTACTTAGTGTTTGGAACATTGAATGGATTAAGATTATGTTAAATATGTGACATAGCAATGACAGCAATATAGCAAAATAATTACATCTAATTTTTCTCTCATTCAGATATATTCATTTAGAAACAGTGGATCATCACAAACACATCAAAGAGGAACTAAAGTAGGGGAAAGTTGTTTTTATGTTACAAATAACATTAAAATTACTATGGCAATTGAAAGTATTGCTTGAAGTAAATACGCTTGAGAAAGAATAAAAACTTGCATCCAAGCTATACCTGACAAATATCTGTAGAGCAGATACATATGGATATAGGACTGATTCATCATAATTATAATTAGAATGGGCTTATTTCAGAAAGTAAGGATATCTTCACATTAAGTTTTCAAGTTAAAAATTTATGACTGTGCAACTTCTACATAAAATATCTAAAAGTCAAACTCGGAAATGATTATAACTTAGTGCATGTGATTTCCAGTTGAAAATCTTCAATAACATTCTTCACTCTTTTGATGTATAATCTCACTTTTACCACCAACTTGGCTTATTAGGTTATCCAGTGAAGACAGTGGGATATCACGCGGAGAACATTGCAATCAGAATTAATCCCCACTCAGAGAATTTCCTCGGTAATCCACAAGTCAGAAAGTCTACAAAGTGACAATATAGCACGTGTAATTTTGGAAAAGTTTTCCTTGTGAAATAACAGTCCTTTAGATTGATGTCATATCTGATTCTCTGTTATTGCTATTTGGTCAATGTTATAGAAGATAGATGGTTGATAGGTTGGTAGATAGATAGATAGATAGATAGATAGATAGATAGATAGATACATAGATAGATGACAGAATTCCTTCAGCACAAGTTTGCAAAAGGAGTTTAAAACGATACTATGAGTATGCTTTTTGGAAAGGAATCCTTCCTTCATAGAGATGCATACTGAAATACAAGTGGATTAAATATTTGTAGGGTTTGCTTCAAAATATTTAAGAACAAGTGAATTAATTGCAAGTAAAGGAATCAAGACTGGCCATTAAGATAACAATAGATGAACCTGAGCAATGTATAGAGACTCACTATACAATTCTATCTATACATATGTATGTTGCATTTAAAAATAAACAAGGAAAGAAAAACATCTATTTCTATGTATATTCATTCAGGCAGTCAGATATGCAATCAATCTAAAGGAATCATTTTTTACAAGGAGAACTTTTCAAAATTACATGTGCTTTACTATCACTTTGTAGGTTTTCTGACTATTGAATTACCACCTGTCAGCATAATATAGAGGAGATTCTCTGGGTGGGGATTAATTCTGTTTCTAGTGTTCTTCACATGGTATCCTACTGTCTTCACAGGACAACTATGTATTTTTCTTTCCTTGTTAATTTTTTAATACAACATATCAAAATACGTGATTTTTCAAATGCTCCATGTTTTCAGTTGGCTAAAATGCTGGAGGAAATGCAACTTCTTGCAAGTGTAATACTGTATTTGCAATGCAAAAATTTTCTTGAATAAATGTCCTTAGAAGCTTCCCTGATTTATCAACCCTAGTCGTTCATACTGGGAAAAACGAAATATTTTCAAATGATGGCTAGACTTCAAAAAAAAAAAAAAAAAAAAAAAAAGACAGAAATTCCTGGAGAGAAAAGTGGAATAAAAATGACTATTATACATGTAAGCAAATTCAGAGCCATCCTAAGGATATTTGCTGACTGTAAAACCTCAGGGATTTTTATGGTCATGTGGAGACCACTGAAAAGGAATAAAGCCTTGTCAAAGTGAAGTAGGAACCAAGACTTCCACAAGGACCCAGAGCCTTGGAGGGCTGTGCAGCCTGTGAAAGGGCAGGCTGGGGAAAAAAGTAAAAAAAAAAAAAAAAAAAACAGCCCACATACAAAGACAATGTGTTTAATTAACTATCTTGGTCTCAGTTCCAAATAGTACAAAATAATTCTGCCCTGAGGATTGGCAAATATAAGTATGTTTTTCCAGTCACAAAATTGCCTTGTACATTGGAATTTATACAGCATACTTGGTTCAAGATCTCCTAGTATGAAATATACATTTAAAGTTATTCCTGATTAATGACACCTTGGGTTGCTGTCAAAAACAAATGCAAATGCTGCCTAGAATAATTTATGTTAAATCCAAGCAAAATTTCCCCAAAAGTCAAAATTAGAGCCTAGGCAGCTTCAGATATGGAGATAATTGATATTTGTGTTTAAATACTTAATTTAAAAGGCAAAATATATATAGAAATATAATCCAGAAATAAAATATTGTCAAAGGAATCAAGCACGATTTGAAAATGTCCCACAGAACTTCTGGAAATTATGTGAATGTAAATAAGTACATCTATAATTAAATCTATATCTATGTATCTGCCTCCCTGACTACAGAGAAAGAGAAGGAGAGAGATTTTCTAAAGTTAAATAGATAGGGTTAATGCAACCTGGACAGAGCCAAAGAACATTAATAAACAGAAAAAAAAAAAATCTGAAGAATTTACCAAGAATTCAACAAAGTTATAAAAAAAGTAAAAGAAAATATAAAAGAAGGCCCAGCGCGGTGACTCACGCCTGTAATCCCAGCTTTTCGGGAGGCCAAGACGGGTGGATCACAAGGTGAGGAGATCCAGATCATCCTGGCTAACACGGTGAAACCCCGTCTCTACTAAAAATACAAAAAATTAGCTGGACATGATGGCGGGCGCCTGTGGTCCCAGCTACTCGGGAGGCTGAGGCAGGAGAATGTCATGAACCTGGAAGGCAGAGCTTGCAGTGAGCCAAGAGCGCGCCACTGCACTCCAGCCTGGGCGACAGAGAAAGATTCTGTCAAAAAAAAAAAAAGAAAGAAAGGAAGAGAGAAAGAAAGAAAATACAAAAGACGAGTAAACAAGCATGGAGGACAAAAATGAGAACATTCATCATGGGTCTAATTTGATTGCCAGAAGGATAGATGATGTAGATATAAATAAGTCACAGTTGATGAGAAAATTACTGAGAATTTTCCACACTGATGAAAGTCACTAAACCTCAAATTCTGAAAACACACCAAAAGCTAGGCAAAATACATGAAAAGAAATTTAATAAAAAATCTGAAAACTACCCAAAATATACTAAAACAAATACATCTTTAAAATAACCACTGAAATTAATACTATGTACAAAGAACAATAAAGGATGTAACATGATAATTTGCAAGATCAATAGAAAAGACTGAAATAAATTCTTCAAATTGTGAAAAGAAAATAACTGTAAAACTGAAAATCTACCCCTAGGTTAAAAAATATTCAGTTACATGGGCATAGGAAAGGCCTTTCCAAAAGCAAGTAGTTAACTCTAAGTATATATTGTCAATAGAATAATAATTACTTTAGAAAACTGATAACTTATCCAAAATAGAAGGTGTAAGATACAAAAATGGTGGGAAAATAAAAGGTGTATAATTTTAATAACTATCCATTTTACAAAGAACTGATAATAGTAATGTTCATCTTTTACAACAAAAGCTCAAACTTACAGGACATTCAAATGCATCAAAAACCAATATAAATATTAAATGAAAAGTTCTCCAATTAAAACAAAAGATGTTCAGAGTGTTTTTTTTAAGAGTTCAAAAGTAGAGCACAATTTTTTAAGTGTTTTTAAACAAAGTGGCATATATCTTAATCGTGGCAAAATGCTATTAGTTCTAAAGAATATTATGATATGACAAAGTTTGACTATAGTAGAATGCAATGACAATTTTAAAATGTGTTTAAATTTAACATAGTTTTAAAATAAATGAACCAAATATTAATTTTCAGAAGCAGAAGCACAAACATAAAAATACTTAAATTAAAACCAAAATTGGACAATGGGAAGAAATCTTATTAGAGATATTAATTCCTCAAAGACACCCCTAAAGGCATCACAAAACGGGCCATGAAGTAATATAAGTTATTTGCTACACATTTATCCAATAAAAATTTATAACCAGAATAAAGCTAGGGCTCCTTTAACCAGTGGACAACCCAAACCAAAAATTAGGAGAATGTTGAGCAAGCTTTTCATAGAAGGGGAAATCGAAGAAGCCAATAAATATTTCAAACATATGTTCAAAATCATTAATCTTCAGGAAAATTTTTGAAAAATCCATTGGAATAAAAAAACACTCCTCAGAATACTGAAAATTTACACAGAATGATAGTACCAAGTGTCAGTGAGGATGGGAAATAATGAGAATTTTCAAATATTCCTGGTAGAAATGAAGTTTAAAAAGTCACTTTTAGAGGCTAATTGACAATATTTATTACATTTGAACATTTTAATGATCTGTTACCTATTAACTAAATAAAACGTATGCGTATGTGTACTGAAGGATATTTAAAGGAATATATAGACACAATAAAAAATGATAAAGGGGATATCACCACCGACCCCACAGAAATACAAACTATCATCAGAGAATACTATAAACACCTCTACACAAATAAACTAGAAAATCTAAAGAAATGGATAATTTCCTGGACACTTACACTCTCCCAAGACTAAACCAGGAAGAACTTGAATCCCTGAATAGACCAATAGCAGGCTCTGAAATTGAGGCAGCCTACCAACGAAAAAAAGTCCAGGACCAGATGGATTCACAGCTGAATTCTACCAGAGGTACAAGGAGGAGCTGGTATCATTCCTTCTGAAACTATTCCAATCAATAGAAAAAGAGGGAATCCTCCCTAACTCATTTTATGAGGCCAACATCATCCTGATACCAAAACGTGGCAGAGACATAACAAAAAAGAATTTTAGACCAATATCCCTGATGAACATCGATGCAAAAACCCTCAATAAAATACTGGCAAACCGAATCCAGCAGCACATCAAAAAGCTTATGCATCATGATCAAGTGGGGTTTGTCCCTGGGATGTAAGGCTGGTTCAACATACACAAATCAATAAACATAATCCAGCATATAAACAGAACCAGAGATAAAAACCACATGATTATCTCAATAGATGCAGAAAAGGCCTTTGACAAAATTCAACAGCCCTTCATGCTAAAAACTCTCAATAAATTCGGTATTGATGGAACGTATCTCAAAATAATAAGAGCTATTTATGACAAACCCACAGCCAATATCATACTGAGTGGGCAGAAACTGGAAGCATTCCCTTTGAAAACTGGCACAAGACAGGGATGCCCTCTCTCACCACTCCTATTCAACATAGTGTTGGAAGTTCTGGCTAGGGCAATTAGGCAAGAGAAAGAAATCAAGGGTATTCAGTTAGGAAAAGAAGAAGTCAAATTGTCCCTGTTTGCAGATGACATGATTGTATATTTAGAAAACCCCATCGTCTCAGCCCAAAATCTCCTTAAGCTGATAAGCAACTTCAGCAAAGTCTCAGGATACAAAATTAATGTGCAAAAATCACAAGCATTCTTATACACCAATAACAGACAAACACAGAGCCAAATCATGAATGAACTTCCATTCACAATTGCTTCAAAGAGAATAAAATACCTAGGAATCCAACTTACAAGGGATGTAAAGGACCTCTTCAAGGAGAACTACAAACCACTGCTCAGTGAAATAAAAGAGGACACAAACAAATGGAAGAACATACCATGCTCATGGATAGGAAGAATCAATATTGTGAAAATGGCCATACTGCCCAAGGTCATTTATAGATTCAATGCCATCCCCATCAAGCTACCAATGAGTTTCTTCACAGGATTGGAAAACACTGCTTTAAAGTTCATATGGAACCAAAAAAGAGCCCGCATCTCCAAGACAATCCTAAGTCAAAAGAACAAAGCTGGAGGCATCATGCTACCTGACTTCAAACTATACTACAAGGCTACAGTAACCAAAACAGCATGGTACTGGTACCAAAACAGAGATATAGACCAATGGAACAGAACAGAGTCCTCAGAAATAATACCACACATCTACAGCCATCTGATCTTTGACAAACCTGAGAAAAACAAGAAATGGGGAAAGGATTCCCTATTTAATAAATAGTGCTGGGAAAATTGGCTAGCCATAAGTAGAAAGCTGAAACTGGATCCTTTCCTTACTCCTTATATGAAAATTAATTCAAGATGGATTAGAGACTTAAATGTTAGACCTAATACCATAAAATCCCTAGAAGAAAACCTAGGTAATACCATTCAGGACATAGGCATGGGCAAGGACTTCATGTCTAAAACACCAAAAGCAATGGCAACAAAAGCCAAAATTGACAAATGGGATCTAATTAAACTAAAGAGCTTCTGCACAGCAAAACAAACTACCATCAGAGTGAACAGGCAACCTACAGAATGGGAGAAAATTTTTGCAATCTACTCATCTGGCAAAGGGCTAATATCCAGAACCTACAAAGAACTCAAACAAATCTACAAGAAAAAAACAAACAGCCCCATCGAAAAGTGGGCAAAGGATATGAACAGACATTTCTCAAAAGAAGACATGCATACAGCCAACAGACACATGAAAAAATGCTCGTCATCACTGGCCAGTGAGAAATGCAAATCAAAACCACAATGAGATACCATCTCATACCAGTTAGAATGGTGATCATTAAAAAGTCAGGAAACAACAGGTGCTGGAGAGGATGTGGAGAAATAGGAACACTTTTACACTGTTGGTGGGATTGTATACTAGTTCAACCATTATGGAAAACAGTATGGCATTCCTCAAGGATCTAGAACTAGAAGTACCATATGACCCAGCCATCCCATTACTGGGTATATACCCAAAAGATTATAAATCATGCTGCTATAAAGACACATGCACACGTATGTTCATTGCGGCACTGTTCACAATAGCAAAGACTTGGAATCAACCCAAATGTCCATGTGACAGACTGGATTAAGAAAATGTGGCACATATGCACCATGGAATACTATGCAGCCATAAAAAAGGATGAGTTCGTGTCCTTTGTAGGGACATGGATGCAGCTGGAAACCATCATTCTCAGCAAACTATTGCAAGAACAGAAAACCAAACACCGCATATTCTCACTCATAGGTGGGAACTGAACAAAGAGATCACTTGGACTCAGGAAGGGGAACATCACACATGGGGCCCTATTATGGGGAGGGAGGACGGGGGAGGGATTGCATTGGGAGTTATACCTGATGTAAATGACGAGTTGATGGGTGCTGACGAGTTGATGGGTGCAGCACAGCAACATGGCACAAGTATACATATGTAACAAACCTGCACATTATGCACATGTACCCTAGAACTTAAAGTATAATAATAAAAAAAAGAATAAGTTGTGAGTATGTAATAATGCAAGTAAATTTCTTAACATATTCACAATATTTGTGCATGTAATTTGCCAAAATAATGTTGTAAGGGAGAAACCCATAGATCATGTGAGTGGAATTTTTTTCTATTTTTATTATATTTTTAAATAAAGTTGTATATTTGAGGTTTACAACATGATGTTATGGCATCCATGTACATAGTAAATTGGCTACTGTAGTGGAGCAGATGTTTATATCTGTCGTCTCACATAGTTACGTTTGTTGATGAGAATAACAGCTAACATTTATTTATTTAATACAAAATCCATACTACAATAGAATCTCAGAAACTATAATCCTCATTACATTTACATTACTTTAGAGTTCTAGACTCATTTCTCCTGCATATCTGCCACTTGTACCTTTTGGCTTACATCTGCTCATTTCCTACAGTCTCACCACCCCTGGTAACCATTGTTTTATTTTTTATCTCTGTGTATTTGTATATATTTGACTTTGACTTTTTGTTTTCAGTTTTTACATATAAGTGATACCATGTAGTACTCTTCTCTCTGTGTCTGGCTTCTTTCATATCGCATAATGTCCTCCAACTCAACCATGTTGTGGCCAATGGCAGGATCTGCTTTTCCAAGACTAAATAATATTTATATATTCATATGTATTCATATATACATACCACATTTGAGTATATAAATACAGAAAATGTATGTATGTATGTGTGTGAATATATATATACACACCACATTTTCTTTATTCATCCATTAATGACAATTGTTTCTATAACTTGGCTATTGTGAATGATGCTGCAATAAACATAAATGCAAATAACTTTATGTGGTGGTAATTTCATCTCTGTGGGCTTATACCCAGAGGAGTGATTGCTGTCATATAGTAGTTCTATTTTTAATTTCTTTAGAAACCTCCATGCTGTTATATAATGGCTGTACCAATCTACATTCCCACCAACAGTGTACAAGGGTTCCCTTTGTCCACACCCACAGCAACATTCGTTATCTCTTGTCTTTTAATGGCTGTTCTGTTATGGGATGATGCAGTGGTTTTAATTTGCATTTTTCTGATATTGGGGATATCGTATAACACTGTTCACAGCTTTGGTCCTTTCTAACTGACTTTTTAATGCATACTACATGTGGCAACTCATTTCCATTTTTTGACATACAATATTGACACAATATTGTCAATACACACAGTATTGTATGTATCTATTAACCATTTTTATGTCTTTGCAAACTCTCTGGTCAGGTTCTTGCCCATTTTTTAACTGAGTTGTTTCTCTGCTATTGAGTTGTAAAGATTGTTTATACATTTCGGATATCAGTCTCTTATCAGATATGTGGACGTGGCTTGCAAATATTTTTTTACATATTGTAGGTTGACATTACATTTGCTGATTGTTTCTGTTGCTGTGAAGGTTTTGGTTCAATGTAGTCCAATGTATTTATTTTTGCTTTTGTAGCCTGAACCTTTGGTGTGATATCAAAAAATCATTGCCAACGTCAAGGAGCTGTTCTCTTGTGTTATTTTATAGGAGTTTCATCGTTTCAGGTTTTACATTTGTATATTTCCTCCATTTTGAAGTGATTTTTGTGTTTCGTATAAGATAAGTCTCTGATTTTATTTTTTTGCCTGTGGAAGTCTGGTTTTTCTAGCACCATTTCTTGAAGAAACTCTCCTTTTCCTGTTATGTCCTTTTTCTTTTATGTCTTTGTAAATATGTGTTGACCATATATGTTGGGATTTATTTCTGGACTTTCTATTCTATTCCATTGATTTATATTTCTGTTTTTATGCCATTTCCAAACTGTTTTGATTACTATATGTTTATAATACAATTCAAAATCAGGAGGTGTGAGGTCTCCAACTCAAGAACTCCTTAATACTGTTGATGTCATGAAATACAAGGAAGGTCTGGGAAACTTTCACAGACCAGAAGACACCAGAAACATGACAACTAAATGCAAAGTGCTACCCTAGATTGGACCTTGGATCAGAAAAAGGGCATTAATGAAAACATTGGCTGAATCCAAATATTTTCTGGAGTTAAGAGTAATATATAAATGTCAATTTCTTAATATTGGAAAATGTATCATAGTAATGTAAGATATTGATAATGAGGATACTAGATGAGGGGTATATAGGAACTCTTTGAACTATCTTTGCAACTTTTCTGTAAATCTAAATTTATTAAACAATAAAACATTTATTTAAAAAAAATTAAATCCTGACATCATATGCCAAAAAATGGCAACAAGTTGCCATATGTAGTATGCATTAAAAAGTCCGTTAGAAAGGACCAAAGCTATGAACGCTATTACATGAAAAACAAAACATAAAAAGTTTATAAAACAAATTATAAGATGTTCAATCCCATTAGTAATGATAAAACCACAAATTCAAATCATTATGGGATATATTTTTATACCCATCATGCTGACAGGAAACAGAATATCATATGTTGTGAGAAAGCAGAACAGTAACTTTTTTTATTGGTGGGTAGACTAATCAGTGTAAATACACAGAGGAGACGATTGACAAAATGTAGTAAAATCAAAGATGCATTGAATCTATAAGTCAACCATGTACTTCAAGTGTGTATTTAGAGAAATAGAAATATTGACATGATATGTGTTTCTGAATGTTCATGGTGTTGTTTGTTGTGGAAAAAATAAAGCGGGAACCTACCTATATAGCTATTAACAGAGAAATACATATTCATATAATGAGATACTGTGAAGCAGTGAACATAAATGAAATAGCACAGTACATGTCAATGCATACAAACTTTCAAGATGTAATTTTGCTTGGAAAAAATAAGTTTCAGAAGATATATATCATGGGTTCAAGTTCCCTAAAGTTTAAAAACATACAAAATAGCATCACAGTATGCTTATAAATGTATATGTATACAGTAAAGCTATAGTGGATGAATCAGAGGTATACACATAAAATTCAGTATAGGAGACATCTCTGCAGAGTGAATAGGAAATTAAATTAGGGAGGGGATTTCAGCAATATTGGCAATATTAATTTATTAAGCTAGCTGATGGACATATACGTGTATATTATTACTTATATATTTTGCTTGTCCTTAATTTTTATAACAATGCACTTTAGTTGTACATGTTATATCCCCTTAACCATTCTATCTGCTTCTTTCTTAACACAATTCCATTCAAGGTCTCTCTTAAAATATTTTACAAGAACTACATATTATCATACAGGTTTTTACAGCTTAAAATATGTCATGTATTTGTATCTGCATGCACGGATGCTATTAAATATGTTAAAGATGCAATACATTTTTCTTCCATGTTGTGTGTTATTCTTATTGATCTTGTCATTAAAAAATATTTACAAACATTTTCCTTGCATGTTGATGTGGATTACTACCTGACTACCTGTCACTATTTTTCTATAACTAATTTTTAATACAAGCTAGAAATACAAAATTAGAATAAATGGTGACCCTGAATAGTTAATGATTATGCTGCATGGTATATCTCCTGGCAATGTTCAGAAGTTGTCCTTCAATAGGTCTCTCACTGTGACACTCATATATTCACTAATTTACTGTGGTTCAGGATCTGACCCTTGTATTTGCAAAGCCAGAAAGCTGATTGTATAATTACATGCAAGATGGATCCATGTCTCACTTGTGAACTAACTTAATCAAGTTTTCCAAATTGATCTATGAAGCCAGAACAACAATTTCCTTATTCAAAATAGAAATGTGACTCTTAAATGAAGGAAATCATTTACTTCATATTTGTAGTTCATTCTCTCCCTTTATGCATATAAGATAGGAAAAAATGTAGGATCAGGTTGTTATATGAGCATTTTATAAGCTAAATTAATAGATTAATTTCATACTTATTGGCACCAAGGATAAGAAAGCTTAATATTTTTATCCAACATAGTAATAGGTCAACTTTGCTGATTAAATATTATTATTTAAAATATATTGTTTAAGATTCATTCTTCCCTGATCAGAAATAGAATTGAAACAACCAATCTTTGCTTCTGTAAGTCCCTTTTTTCCACACTCTCATGATTGCTACTTCATGCTTTTGAGTGACATATACTTTTTGGAAATAAGGTAATGCATTCAGCCAAATTACAACTATGCCTTTGAAGTCTGGGACCTTGTCTGACTTTGAGGTGACTTTGTATAAATGTCCTCTGAATCATTGTGTTGATTTTCCAATGCAACTCTCATAGGACATCTTATATCCTTTGTTTCTTCTTTGCATCTGATATCTGTCATCCAACATAATAGCTATCACTTCCAGTTTTTTGTTGGCTGCAATTGTAATCATGCAAGTCATTGATAAAAATGTAAAACAGAGCAGGGTAAAAACTTCTGTTGCATGCTGCTAGAATCTGTATTCTCTCTTGACAGATTTTCAGTAATTATAGCTTTCTGAACATGATCAACCATTGACAATCCCACCCAAATTCCCTGCCTTCCAACAAAATGAATTTTTGTTTTCAAGGACATCATGTGAGACCTTGTGAAGTGCTTTTCTGAAATCTAGATGAACTTCATCCAGTAAGTTTACCAAATTAATTATTCAGTAAACTTCCATAAAAGAAAATATTGCTGATTTTGAGTGATCTATTTTGTGTATCCGCCTATCTTTGGTGGGTGCTTTTTATTT
This sequence comes from Papio anubis, assembly GCF_008728515.1. Lineage (NCBI taxonomy): Eukaryota > Metazoa > Chordata > Mammalia > Primates > Cercopithecidae > Papio > Papio anubis. The sequence continues at coordinate 62,828,067 of NC_044990.1, read as the reverse complement.
TAAGAGCATAATGTTATTTACTTGCTTAAAAAATAAATTTTTAGAGTATCTTCTTTCACTGTTGATCACATACTAAAATCCATATATTTGTAAAAGGTTTCCTGGACCATGCAGGTAGAAGTCTGTGAATTACAGGGGACTGTTATGTCCTTCCTCCTTTCCAGTTTGCACTCTGTCACCAAATCTGGAATTCATCCATTTTATCTACTTTTGTTGTCTATATTCTTGCAATTCACCATCCACTATGGTGTCAGAAAAATCTGTAAACTAGGTTTCAAAGACTAAACTGTATCAACCCAGGACTTATAGACTGAAGCCCTAATTGCCAATATGAATGTATTTGGAGATAGGCCTTTGAGGATGCAATGGAGAGTAAATAAACTTTTAAGGGTGGGCCCTTATTCAATAGGACCAATGTCCTCATAAGAAGAAACAGACACCAGGAGAGCACGCACACACCGAAAAAAAGGCCAGGTGAAAACGCGGTGAGAAGGTGGCATTCTGCAAACCAAAAAGAGGGATTTCAGAGAGACCAGCTCTGCCCCCATCTTTGTCTAGATAGATGTCTTTCTTTCTCCTCATAAGCACAGACACACAGACACACTCACACACAAACATACACACACACACACACACAAACCTCTTCTGTGCTTTTACATAATATTTTTCACTCTTTAAATTATGAATTTTTATTATTCTTTATGAAAACTTTTTTTCTCTAGTAAATAGTGATATTGTTTTCATGTCATCACTCAATCTAATCATTATAATAAATGTAAATGTTCTCCTCACTTTCTATCTAGACACACCTTGAGCACAGGGATTTGGCTTTACTGATACTTTTCTTTCAATGTTTATCAGAATGTTTCTCAACTAGCATTGAATATAATTGAGTATTGTATTAACTTAATAAAGTTTATTTTAATATAATTTTTATTTTATCATACCATAGCATTATTCAGTATTTTCTGATATATTTTTTAAAATGTTTTCTAAAATTTCTACACACCTAAGAAGGCATAGGTATAGCAGAGGTAGAAAGGATTATCCCTGGGAAGAGTATTTTTGGCAAATAAAGTGAGCATGGGGAATTCAAGTGAAAGGATGTTAGATTATCTGCAGTGGAATTGTCATATTAGTTATTAAGGGAAATAAGTGGGGTAAAAATCATTTTGAAATACTAATCAATTTTTCTCTGCCATTTCTTATATTTGGTGTCAATATCCCATTTATTCATCTGATTTCTCTTTGACTAATTTATGACTATTTCTTGTTTACTATATTCAAATTCTTTAGGATTTACTTCATTCATTCTCTGAGTTCTTGAATCAATCAACTATTATTAAACTTGTATGTTAGGGTGATAACCATGTGAGCCACATATGTGAGAAATCAGTACGATAGATGGAGACACATGGAGATGAAAGAGAAACAAGGAAGCAGAAGACTGGAGGCATCTAACAGGAATGAGCAGGGGCCACTGTCCAGGACGGTGCTTTGGCAACCAAAGATCCACCTCCTGGGGTATAAAAGCAAGGTATGCTCCTTTGAACTGAGTAAATCTAAGAATTACTGGATAATTTATAGTAGCAATAGTGGATTTCTTGCTATTGAAGGCATGTATAGGGCTGGCAACTAATTACAAAAGGAAAAGAGATGTGGCCCTATTTATTTACAGCCAAATCAGATGCATCAGGTCATACAAGTTAGATAACTAACATAAGCATTTCAACATAACCCTAGCCAGATTGAAGGGATAGTCTTATTAGAAAGCCCTGGAGGTGACAGGGATTAATAGTGTCACTTACGAATAAAAAAGAAATATTTTTTCTTTACTATTTGTACATAAAAATGGGAGCAACCGTACAAAAAATAAAACAAAAATAGTTTAAAAGCTTGAAACCAAAAGAAAGTCTCAAACAAACTTTAGGCATTCTAATAAGCTACCTATCCTAATTTTTCTTGTTTTGCTACAGTGTATAGATGTGTATAGATGCAATTTAAGAAAGTCATAATTGCAGAATAGATACACTTAGCTATGTGCTCATTTAAAGTGACAAAAGAAACTGTTCACATTTTATGACATGCTACCAGAGAGTTTTTTGAAAAGGTGTGACTAAAGAAAGTTACCATAATACTAAGTGAGAATAAAATTTTAAAAAAACAACAAGAACTCAAAATTCTAGTGTAGTGGAAAAAGTAATGAAAATTATAATTAAGAAAACTTACTAAAACTAAGTATTTCAAAGTGAAGATTATTAATTTAATATGGATGTGCCAGTGCTGAGGTGACATCCAATTTGCCAAGTCAAAAATATCTAGTAGAAAAATGGAGCAATCAATCTAGGCCAGTTGTTCAAATATAACTTTTTCTTTGTGAGCATAAAATAGTATACAGCACACATCATAAATATTGTGGTTATATTTCAGTGGTATGGAAACTATTTTCACTTATGGAATACATATATACATATTCATAAAAGTAATATATATATTTAGAATATATATGTGTGTATATTTATATAAAAACTGATAATAGTCATTAGCTTCATTGGAATATAACTCAAATCAATGTATCTATTAATGGTGAAGCATCACCACCAAAAATATAACATGTACTATTGCAGGCAATTATGATAAAAACTTTATTATAGTTACAATTGATTCAGAATTCAGTTACCTATAGTAAATTTTAACTAGTTACCTAATTTGTCAGACATCAACTACATGATATGGGTTAAGTGGCTTCAGAATTGCCAGGTATTGTGCAGAGTTAAAAAAACATCATAGAGATGTTTGACAGCACAGGGGTTAATTGAAAAGTTGTAAAGTTCTAAATGCTAATATTGACTGAAATTTTTAAATCAGGTAATCTTGCACTTTGTTGTTATCAAATGCAGTTAAGTAACATTGAGACTAAATAAAACCAGAAAAGAACACAACATTAAGTATAGAAAGAGTCAAATGTGTTGTGTGTTGTGTATGTGCGTTTGTCCATGTGAAAGTCTGAGGAACACTAAGATATGAGTTCATATAATCAGGTCATAGTCTTGCCTTTTAAAAATATTTTATGATTTAATACTGAGAAAGTCATGGTCTCTGATGTTTCTATCTATATACAGACATTTTCACTAGATCATATTGAAAATCTCTTTTAGCTTTCTGACTCAGCATTTAAATATTAATGTGTTTTATTTTGAATAATGAAAGCTATAAAATACAAGCAGTCTACTTTCATCTCTTAGGAGGTGTAATTTTTTTGCAGTTTCACATATGCTCAGACCTAATCCTAGCAAGACATGTTATTTTCATGACATGTATTGACACTGCATTAATCAATCAGCTTTAAAACTTAAAAATTCCAATTCAGTGTATGTGCTATTTTTTAAATATGCTATATTTAAACCATCTCACTACAAAAGGTAATGTCTAATAGGAAGAATCTGTTGTTTCTTCTCATGCAATTTAAACATCATATAGTGTGAAGTAAGAAGATGCTTGCTTCTGTCCTAATATAGTATTCAGACAAAGTTTCTTTTGTTTTATTGCATACTGAGTGATTTGGCCTCTATTGAAAAGCAGTTCAGAAAATCTTGGAGGAGGAGAATGTCTGTTGACGATAACTGATGCTGGCTTCCATGGAAATGCTAATTTGGTAGCAGTTGCTGTCAATCAGTCGCTTTGAGTTATTGTTCCAGCACTTCTAGATGCAATATGTGATGGCTGATGAAAGTTCCCACCACGGTAATTAGACTGTCTTCAAAGAAGAGAGGGTTGTTAACTTAGGCTAAGGTAAACAGGCTCTAAGCAGGAAAAATAATCATAAATAGCTTTAAATGATTCAACAAAGAAGAAACTTCAGAAAATCCTTCTTGTTCTCATTTTCATAAAAGAAGAGAACAGAGGTTGAACAAAATCAGCAAATCTTATGGTGTATAACAAATTGAACCATTCTGGTTTGTCTATATATTTACTATAGTTAAAAAAGGTTAAAATTGTATGTCTGTTGGTGTCATACATGGTTTAATAGAGTAGTTCTATGAGGCATAAAACTTTCAGATTTCTGATGCTATGAAATTCGTCTGTAAAGGTGGATTTCTGAGGGAAATATAAATGTATCCTAATTATTTTTTACTTCGCTAATTAGCAAATACAACTCTGATAGCAGAAATAACTTTGGAATACAATAATTAAATCATCTTTAAAAATTAGAGGAATACTTCAAATAATTGCAAAAGCAAACTTTTCTAATTCAGTGAACTCAAGAGCAAATAAACTTGATTTGCAGCTAACCACTTCTGAGCCCCAAAGCAGGCAAAATATTAGGCCTGTTTTCAATGTTAAATATAATTTTTCAAAAGAAGAAAAACTAATTCAGATATTTTAAAGTAGTTATATTAATGTAATAAAATAGATTCTCTGGAAATATTTTGAATTTGTGATTTTAATTATAATTCCTAAAATAAACATCATTACGGCACACTTATCAGTGTCTGAAAATAAGCTTATCCTTTGTAAGAAAATATTTTTATTCTTATTTTATAGACGGCTTTACTGTAATGTTATGGATTGTACATAATAAAGTATATAAATTGATAAATTTCATATATGTTCATACCCATGAAGCCATCACAAAGATCAAAATAATCAACATTTCCCTTTCTCTCAGTTTGCCCACACTCCTTTGTAATTCCTTCTTCTACTCCCGCCACACAGCTGATATACTTTCTGTCATTATAGCTTAGTAAGTCTTAGAAATTTATTTAACTTAAATCATGTAGATTGTACTCTTTTTGTCTTCAAAAATCATTTTGAGTTCTAAGATGCATGTATATGAAAAGTTTATTTTAAAGTAGTTTATTATTGGATGGATATACCATATTTTGGTTTTTCATTCACCTGTTGAAGGACACATTGTGGGTCACAAATTCCTTTTTTGTTCTTGGCAATCTTAGTAACATTTCACTGGATGCTAGAAATTGTGACATTTACCATGTTGGCTAAGGTTAAATGCTCTGCAGCACTGAGGCGGAACTCTTCTTTATACTCTCCTCGAATCCTCAAGAATCATGAGGTTTTTCAGTCTGTTGGGAATAGGTACTTCCCTGACAGTATTCCTGGCACCAGTCACTATTCTTTCTAGGGTGGTTCTTAATCCAGACCCAGGTAAATTCCCCACATGCCTGCACTAACCAATACTCTGATGAATACTTAAGAGGCACCACTTGCAGATCCCCAGGGTTCTCACCACGTGTATCTCTCATTCCGCCATCACCTCTGCAATACTCAATCCTTGCCTTTTTCTCCAGAGACTCTCAGCTTGTCTCTTTACCTCACAGAATCCATGGGGCTCTTGAGGAGCATTTAGGCTGCTTCCATCTCTTTGCTAATGTAAATAGTGCTGCAATGAACATTCACGTGTATGCATCTTTATGGTAGATTGATTTACATTCCCCTGGGTATATACCCAGTCATGGTATTCTGGGTTGAATGGTAGTTCTGTTTTTGGGTCTTTGAGGAATTGTCACACTGCTTTCCACAATGAGTGACCTAATTTACAATCCCACCAACAGTGTATAAGGGTTTCTTCTTCCCCACAACCTCACCACCATTTGTTATTTTTCGACTTTTAAAAAGTATCCATTCTAACTGGTGTGAGATGGTATCTCACTGTGGTTTTCATTTATATTTCTCTAATGACCAGTGATGCTGAGATTTTTTGATCTGATTTTTGGCCACATGTAGGTCTTCTTTTGAAAAGCGTCCATTCATGTCTTTTGCATACTTTTTAATGGGGTTGTTTGTTATTGTAAATTTCTGTAAGTTAATTATATGCTGGACATTAGACCTGTGTCAGATGCATAGTTTGCAAATATTTTCTCCCATTCTGTAGGTTGTCTGTTTACTCTGTTGATAGTTTCTATTGCTGTGCAGAAGCCTTTAGTTTAACTGGGATTCTCTTTTCTTATACTACCAATTGGAAACTCTGTCTAGGTTGAAAGTTGGAGGAAATATAGTGCTCAATACATTGTTCCCCCAGCACTCCAGGATTACTGTCTTTCATTATTGTTTGGTGTCTTGAAATTAGAGTCAAAACAGAGCAAATGCTGTGGTATAAGTTCCAGTAGCCACGTGGCTGAGATTTGAGGTACAAATCCAAAAAACAATGATCAGGGCTTTAATTCTGAGTTATGTAATTCAGACTGTCTAGATGCTGAAAATCTTCTGGTGAGAGCATATGAAGGATATGAATATATTATACAAGGCTAAAAAAGCTTGTTCTAACTTCTCATTCTGTAGAAACTCTAGTTCTAGAGAACTGCTTGGTGAATATTTCCAAACTGCTTCACAGTTACATCTCTATGACTAGTTTCTGAAAACCTGTAATTATAAGAACTGGCAAACAATTGCTCTCTGCCTGTGGTATCAAAGATTTTCAGAAAAACAGGCATTAATATGGCAAGTGTTTATACTATGTTGTGCAAAAGGATGGAATTAATGCAGTCACAATAACCTTTACCTATTATTTTGTTTCCAGACTTAATTCTCAGAACTTGAAATCATTTGGAATTGGGCAAGTGGACCATACAAATAATAGAACATTTATGAACATTCAACTCCTGTTTCAAACTTTATATTTTTATTTAAAATAATTACTGATTTACCTTACCTATGAATATAAATATTTGATGAATATAAATAATTAGAAAGATAGATATGCTTCTATATTTATTTATAAGCATTTTTACATTTGCCTAAAGAGACAAAAATGCTAATGTTAGGGATGGCTGTGGATAATATTATTCAGAGACACCGTATAGTTTATGATAAGAATTTTACTTCTCTTAGGAAATAGTTTCTTCAATAATCAGACTGCCCCAGAATTTAGTGGCCTAAGGCAAGCATGTTATTAGACTCAGTTCTATGAGTGAGGCACTCACCACCAAGGACATGGCTTGCCCCTTCTCCTTATGGCTGAAACCTTAGCTGTGAATACTCAAAAATGGAATAACTTCATGTATGGGGCTTGGACTCCTCTGGAGATTTCTTCAATCACATATTGGCCAGTTGGTCCCAAATGATAGAAACAACTGCGCTTATCTGAGTTTGTCATCAGGACACTTGAACATGGCTTGACTTCTTTACACTCATTCTTGTAGCCAAACTTTCCAGATCTGATCTCAAGCAGTTAGGTAGGTAGAACAGGTTCTAGTGTTGGATAGCACAGTAAGGTGACTATAGTTAGCAATAATCCATTGTATGCTTCAAAATGGCTAGAAATAGATTTAGAATGTCCCCAAAACAAAGAAACGATAAATATTTGAGGTGCTGCATATCCTAAATACCCTGATTTGATCACTACACATTGTATGCAGGTATCAAAATATCACATGTACCCCAGAAATGTGTAAAATCTTTATGTGTAAAAGAAAAATAAAATGAAAGAACAAGACAGTAGCTGAATCTCCTTTATAATCTAATATTGAAAGTCACATAAAGTCACTTCCATCATACTCTATTGCTCAAAGCAGTCACTTTACCTAAATTTAAGGATAAGGAACATAAACCTCACAACTTGAAGGGATTAATATTAAATAATATTGTGATTAGCTTTTTTAAAATTATCACACTGCTGATAGCCCAAAGACAGCTGTGGTACTTTAAGTGTTATCATGGAAGGACTTCAGTAAAAATGTGAGATTCCTTTCACCACAGCTTCTTTACAGTTTACTCTCCCATTTATTTACTTTTTGACTTCTAAGGTGCTATTAAATTGTGTAGGACAGAAGTCGTGCTCAGTATGACCCCTACTAGAAGGAGTGAAATTCCTTCACTGATTCAGGTTTCTAGAACCCATACAGGAACTTTTCAACATTAGCTACACTAAACTGTTAAAATCTCTAACTTCAGGGAAATTAATATGAAGTTGTTTTGATTTGATATACTTTACATGGCTCATTAATACAGTCAGTATTTTTAAAAGCTTTGCAAATTAATAGTTTAAATTGAGCTTTAAAAAAGCTTTAAAAAAAGATGGAATTTGGTGGCATGGGAGAGAATTACAATTAAACATCTACAATTTCTGATGCTATTTGAAGAAATGTTTCTTTATTGGACCAATAAGCAGAATTATCCAAGGTAACAAAACCAGCCCAGCATGCTTGCAGCCATGATCTCTGTCCTCATCTAACATGTAGATAACCATGTAATATTTTTGGCTCACAGGGCTATAGAAGACATGTAAGATAAAGTAATCGAACTATAAGGAAAAAGCAAGAAAACAAAACAAAAAATAGAATTTTTACTGACATATGTCCACAAAATTATGTTTACGTGCTTTCATGTGTGCCAGAGAGTAACCTTAAATATTGGGGCCCTCATGTAGAACCTCTGCTAGGGCAGTGCAGAAGGGAAATCTGAGTCTGGAGCCCCCACACAGAGTCCCGAATAGGGTGGAGACCCAGAGTCAAACTACCTCACATTATTTTTACATAAATATCATTTGTAGTACTTGGTTAAGTCTGACATTGGAAGAAAGAGAAAAGAAGTGATGATTTATAACTTTATTATATACTTTAAATCATTACAGCCTGTATCATATTTTTAAAAAACAAAGTGTTAAATATTCCTATTGTTTACTATGCAAATAGTCCACTAAGGAAACAATACTAGGCAACAAAGCATGGAACTACAGCTTCCCTACATCAACTGGACAAGCATTCAGGCGTGCTTAATCACTTCAAAGATTTCGCACAGAGAAACAGCTATAATAATGTGCCCTAAAAATGCATTTCTGGTATTCTGGGAAAATAAACCTCATAATGACCATGTTAATACAAATATTTAATCTGCTATATTATTACTGTTATTAGGATTTTAGTTGTTTAAACTAGAACAGTCAGTACAGTCAACTATTTATAAGATGAGAGGAGTGAGACGTAGAAAATGAAAATTAAAATCAAAAGCTAAATAAATCTTAAGGCAGGTATTAGAGAAGAGGTTTTCAATTGAATTTTTATAATAATCTATAATGTTTTTAAAACTACAGATTCCAGACTCCATCTTCTGTAGATTCTATTTCAAGAATCTCTCTGTCCACTCCTACCACTTCCTTAGGATTTGGACAACAGGCTAGTGTTTTGAGCACTGTGTCATTTAGGGACTCACATTTCAAAAGTATTTATCCAGTGGCTACCATATGCTAAGGGCTGGGGTGCAGAGTGAGAGCAAATGAATGGTAAACTTCCTGTCCTCGAAGAACTCAGTCCACTGAAGGGAGCAGACAAGTAGACAAATGTTTGCAATTTAATACAATAAGTGCTATGACAGTGTACCAGGGGAGTATTTAAATTAAATTGAGGAAGAGAAGAGTATTGAATGTTCCTGAAAGAGAGACACTGACCTGATTAAACCTTGAATGGAGCTGGAAAGAAAGGGTAAGACATTTAATAAAGCAGGAGGGGGAAATGAGCCTAAAAAAATAAACACGCCTCAGAAGCTTAAGCATTTTCCACACTGTTGTATGGAAAATGGCTTTTATCCTAAAAAAAATAAAAAATAAAAAATAAGGATGGAGCAATTTAAACTTTCTGTGCAGAAAATTAGTAAGATCATTTTGTGATTTGGAAATATTAATCTGTATACAGCATGGAGATCCCATCAGAAAAGTGCCAGAGTTTAATCATAGGAAACTTTTATTTAGCATAAAATGAACTACATTTCAAGACTGTCTTCATTTCCTCACTATTGAAGGTTGAATATGGTATTAATTACTCGTAGTTTGTAGGTTTTTGACAAATGAAAAACAAATGCACGGTCCACCTATGGATCAACCTATATCATCTGCTTGATTTTAATTAATAAATAATAATTTGAAATCTTAGCAGAATCTCTCTTTTTTTTTTTTCTCCCTTAAACCTGAACTTTGGTGTCTCTTCAGTCCTGACTTACTGTATCTAATTTCAAGCTGAGAAATTGGAACTTGGGGAGCAGAGACACAGCTGGAGCTTCTGTTGCATTGCTTACATGCAGATATACCACATATCTCACCACAAGAGTCCAAAAGGCAATGTTTGCAAGCTGGTTTTCAAGACTGACCTTTTTCATGCACAAGTCCTCTCTCCTGATTGACATTGCTTCTAAAATTTAAGTATTCCTTCTCACAAAACAAATGAGATACGCTTTCTCAAAGAAGAAAAGAGAAGCTTAAACACTTCCTCAAATGTTTTCCCTCTCGAAAATTAGGACAAAATATTTTTCAAGGCACTGTAAGACCCTGAGAATCAGGTTTTTCCCCAGAAATATCCCAATTTTTATTCTCCCACGAGTTTCACCCTAACAACAAGCTTGTAGTCAACCAATGGTGTGGTGGTTCCTTTGGGGCAAGGAAGCAGTAGAATATGAGGCCAGCCGCGCCCCATGAGACTTTTCTGTAGAAACCAATTCTGCTTCATTGCGTATCTCTTGAGACCAGCTAAATTAGAATGTATTTTCTATAACATTTCCAAAATTTGAATTAATATAACTAGAAATCTCTCAGGATAACCTCGCCTACAAATAGTACAAAGAGCCACTAGGTCCCGCATAATTATCACATGAATATCCCTAAGCTAGAAAATACTGAAAACATGGCCGGGCGCGGTGGCTCATGCTTGTAATCCCGGCACTTTGGGAGGCCGAGGTGGGCGGATCACGAGGTCAGGAGATCGAGATCATCCTCGTTAACACGGTGAAACCCCATCTCTACTAAAAATACAAAAAATTAGCCGGTCGTGGTGGCAGGTGCCTGTAGTCCCAGCTACTCGGGAGGCTGAGGCAGGAGAATGGCGTAAACCCGGGAGGCAGAGCTTGCAGTGAGCTGAGATCCGGCCACTGCACTCCAGCCTGGGCGACAGAGCGAGACTCCGCCTCAAAAAAAAAAACAAAAAAAAAACAAAAAAAAAACTGAAAACACAAGCCAATCCCTATGCATTGCAGCAGTTATTCACACAAAACATTATTCTCAATGCCATATCCAGTACATGTAAGACTGGTCAGGGTTTGAGGCTTTATCTTACTTAAATTAGCCTGCCACAGTTTTACGGATTTGGGCAGAAGACATAAGACTCCTAGGTCAAAAGAGTATATTTAGAGCGATAGCAATAGCTAGAGTATCAGCATCTTTTATACCAGTTCCCCAAGCTCCAATTCTCACAGGGTGACAGAAAGAAAGCTAGATGATACCAGCACAAACAGTGGATTGAGTTATATAAGGGGAACTTTGAACTTAGGGAACCTATACATTTACAGTGAAGATTAAGTATGCTTGCCATTTGCATCTGAGAGAGGCACTATGTTTTTCAAGGATTTAAGCAAACATCCCTTTTGCTTTGAAGGGAGACTTTATCTTTCAATGCTGCTTGCCATGAAGACATCCCTCATAAAGTTAGTTTGGAATAAAGCACAGTCATTTTTTCTGTCACAATATGTGTGGAAAGGTCAGAGATCCATGGAGAATTGTCTCCCAAAAGCATAAAAAACATAGATGAGAGATGATAGATAGATAGATACATAGATAGATACATAGATAGATAAATACATACATACATACATACAATTTTTTGGCTGCAAAATATTATATTCTTTCTTAAAAGGTAGCATGGAATTGATCTTTTCTTAAACAAATTTACATTGTGCACCCCCAATCTTCAACTCTCTCTGAGATTTTAATCTTCCAGGTACAGCCAACAATATGTTAATGTCCTTATTTTCCCTTGTTCCATTTACTTTTCTATTTCTGGTACTCTAGTGATGAAATATATATGGAATTTTAGCCAGAATGCTCAGTTAAATATTTTTCTTAGGTTTGAGAAAGCACAAACTTAATATTATTCCTTCATGAGCAAGACACCTAAGACAATTTTGGTAACATGTCCTAGTGGTCACTGTTTTGTTCAGGTATTCTGTGGTTATGTAGATCATTACCTGCTGGGGAAATTCCGTGATTGTTCACTTTTAGCTTTCCTGAATAATCAGTCTGAGCAGATTCTAGGCTATTGTTGATAACTCTGAAAATCCGTCCTCCATTCCCTCTAAGGATGGGTATGTATTCATGCTATGAATTTGTCAGCACCTTGCACTTAAAACCTAACAGGTTTTATGAATCTTGTGCCATTTTAGAAAAGTGATATTTTTATTATGTTTTCTCACCCTTTTTTCTTGTAACAGTAGACTATGCATCAATTGTACAATGGCCTCCAGTAGTTCCCTTCTCCTTTCAAGGGTACCCTATGGCGATGTTACAATTACAATCTTATTTCTAAATTAACCCCTTCTCTAACACTTACAGGAACAAAGTTGGACAGGCTATTTATTTCTCTTCATTTTGATTTGGACATGATTCCTGAACATATTTTACTAAATTCTATCTTTTTTATATCCTTAGATATATAAAGTTACTTATTTTAGTGATCCAAAGCATAATATTAAAAGCAAAACTATCCACCTTCAGAACTATCTAAACAACTTTTAAAATAGTGTATATCTTTCCTTCCAATATTAAATAATGCATAATATTTGCTGAGCATTTATTATGCATCAATCTTCAAAACATGTTTCATAAGTTAACTCTCCCAATAATTTTAAGAGGTTCAACTTTTTGGAAGACTCTTTGTAAATCAACAATTTTGACAATAACTTTTCTAAGTGAGCTTGGTAGCACAATGGGACAAACTAAAAAATACCACTTCTTAAAACATTTGGCAAATACAGAATGGATTGTAACAGGCATACAACGTCAGTGAGATATAATCATATGACAATTAGAAAGGAAGTTACACAAGTGAAAAATAAGAGAAAAATAAAAACAAATTGAGGGAATAACCTTTTCACTTGTACGCTCTAGAAATAAAATTAATTACATGAATTTAATAAGACAGAGATTTGGTATCTTTAATTAAATATGTTGGCTAACTAAAAGTTAACCTGCTCCACAAAGAAATACAATAATATCTTCACCTAAAGAAACAACAATACTTAGTTTATATATTTGTCAATATTTGATTAATGTACTGTCTTTCTTATTAGCAGTATTCCTTTAAAAATTCTAAATTTAAGTTATTGTGCACATTGGAGAAATCAGCCCATAAGTAAGGGGATAAAAATAAGAGCAGTGAGCCCTGGAACACTGGCTATATCTGCTGCCCTATAAGATATCTGTAACATGTATAGCATCCTTGTCAGTGCAAAAGGTCAGGACCACAATGAAAATGCTGTATATTGCCATGTGCAATTGTATTTATTTATTGTGCTCATTAAAATAGCTAAAATTGTTCAAAATATAACATTAAATTTATTTTTCTAGTCATAAATACAATAGTTAATAATTTCCAGATACTTATTATTGGTCATATGCATGGTTAGGTTATTTTTACTTCTCACAATAACCTATTGGGTTGCACTACTAAAGAGAAGGAAAATAAGCACAGAGAGGTGGTGTAAATTTTCAAAAATCACAGAGTCCATGTCAGAAAAAAGCCAGAATGTGGGGCTGAGCACTCAAACTGAAACCTGAAAACCTTCAAGGAGAGTTGATAAAAATTGCCAAGACAGTATTATTAATGCTAACACTCTATTGTCTTCTGTCATATGGAATCTGACTCCAATTTTTATTTTCGATGTCTGACTATGGACTGCTCTTAAAATTCACACCTTCCTTTCCCCCTTCTGTCCCACATCTGATCAAACTTACAAGAAAACCCAAGTTCTTACTCTTTTGGCACCTGCAGGGAATTCTAACCATGTAACCCTCTGCCCTAACCACAACAAAAAGTCTCTAAACCAGTCTCCTTTCTCTGATCTCTCAAGCCATTTTGGACTGCTTGGGATATACACCCTGTCTTCAAGAGAAAAGCTACACTATGAAAATATTAAAACTCTTCATATGTGCTTGGTGTGTGTGGTGTCATCTGTGTCTACCTTGAACCCATTTTGTGTAGGTGTTCATCTTGTCTATTTAGGGTGGTCACATACCACACAGTATATCTGGCATAACATTGTAAAATTTGCTAATGAAACAACTCTATTTTGTAGTCTTCAAATGTAGTATTTTCTTGAAAAGAAGTTTTTCAAAAGAAAATCAATACAATCATATTTCTTGGATAAGTCAAGTTATCGCAGCACCTTAGAAGAACTTTTCCATTAATTATTATGATTACTGTTTGTGTGTGTATGTATACACACATACACATGTATACAAATATAGCATAAAATGTTGGAGTTTAAATAAAATAACTCAAAACTGTACAATGAAAGGTAAATTTTCTACTACATATTTGATTTATCTATTTTTTTTTATTATCTTTTCTTTACACTAAATTCTAATCACCTGTATTAGTCTGTTCTCATGCTGCTGTAAAGAAATACCCTAGACTAGGAAATTTATAAAGGAAAGAGACTTAATTGACTTACAGGTGAGCATGGCTGGGGAGACCTCAGGAAACATACAATCATGGTGAAAGGGGAAGCAAACACGCCCTTCTTCACATGGTGGCAGAAGGGAGAGAGAGAAGTGCAGAGTGAAGGGGAAAAAAAGTGCCCTATAAAACCATCAGGTCTTGTGAGAACTCACTTACTATCACCAGAATAGCATGGGGGAACATCCCTCACGATCTAATCACCTCCCACACACTCCCTCCCCCAACACATGAGGATTACAATTCAGATTACAATTCAAGATGAGATTTGGGTGGGGACACAGAGTCAGACAATATCATCACCTAAATATTTGTATGCATGTTATTTTTGTTTGGTTCATCTTCAACACTTATTTATTGTGCTGTTAAGTTGGTAGTACTCTTCTAAGAGTCAAGAATAACACAAAAGATAAATGTCACAGTTTCTGTTTTATAAGAACCTACTTTATTTTTCAGAATATTAAATATACAGGCTTGGGGAGTTTGCACTTGTATAGCACTTGTATTCCTTAACTCACTTAACCTCCCTATACCTACCTACTCCCACATTACATGAATGTACTGATTATTGACTTAATACTTTCTATAGTCATGAAAATTTATGGCATAATGCCTGTTAATTTTTTTCAAAATGTAAATATTATGCCAATATACAAAATTATCATTATTTTTTAAACAATGAAAGAAATTTGTGAATTTAGATGTTAAATATAAACCAGTAGTAGAGAAAATTAGTTCATTTTGTTCTAGTCATAACTAAGCAATATAAAAAGACCCTTAAAAAATAGATTTCCAGGCACTCATGTATATATTCTTTTCAACAGATCATTTTTTATTTTGATCTACTGAAGTCGGTGATATTTTTGTAGTTTTTGCAACTCTAGTTTTGAGCAAGTTTACTATAGATGGATACCATGTTTCATGCAAACTATCCAGTTGTAGCGCAATGTAATAATACACTTAGGTATAACATTATATTGCATTACAATATTATATCGCATGCACATATATTTAGTAAACTCTTTAATGTGTGTAAATCTTATCATTAAACAAGACTTTCACATATCTTGCTTCACTTAGAGTTTGCCCCTATAACGTTTTAATAAAATGAATAACATGAATTTTATTATCTCCTTTCAAAAAATAATGATAATGATTAATTGGGCATGGAATTCTTTCCATTTGCTTTTAAAGTTAATACTCTTTCCATTTTAACATGACCAAAGAGCCAATGTTCCAAAAAAGTGTCTCTATATATTTTTTGGTGTTGCTTCCAGTTCAGTGGATAATTTTCTCAGTTGTTTTAATGCAATGTATCCTTTATAATAATCCATTATATTTGAAAGGTTTAGAGAAAGCCCTTATCATTCACTGCCAAAATGATATATGTTAATAAGATTATTTTAGGACTAACATCTTGTTAAATTTTGACACCATATCCTTTATTTGGTGGGAACTAGAAATTCAAGAGAGCCATGATCAATATTTCAGATAATGTTAGTTGGCATGACATTCTATCCCCATGCGTAAGGACATCATCATATGCTATATACTTATTTTTAGTGAGTTTTTTTCTTAGAATGTCTTTGATGCAGATTAGTTTTTACGGAAAGGGAACACACTAACAATGCAAATGTCAAAGTAGATCTCATTTGGTGTTGACCTGACCAATGCCATTTGTCTGTACTCTCAGTACATCTGCAGCATCTAGAGTAGAGTAGCAGTGGCCATTAAAACTGGATTGTCAACAAAGAAGACAAAAGTTTGATCTCTACAAGAACTAAGAAGAAATCACTAAGGAATATATAATCTAATTTGTATTCGAACAAATAAATGCTGAAAATTCACTGACTTAAATAAAATGTTAAATTATAATTTCCAAAATGTATATAAAATATATAGTTTATAGATATATAAAATAAATGCATGTAAAACATTTTCTTTACTTTATCAGTTAAAGAAGGAGCCAATAAGTTGTTAATGCCTGTTTGAATATTTCAGAATCTATGTATCTGATAGGTAATTTGATAAAAGAATGATAATATAATTCTAAGGTAGACACAAACTGGTCAATGTACAAAATAGCAATAAATCACAAACTTTGGGTTATGTTTTCCACTTAGAAGTGATTTGCACCTCTACTAACAAAAAGCCCACAAACTAAACTCTGTCCATATAGAATTATAATATAGCCTAGTCAATAAAAAAGTCCATCAAAGATGCAAGGTTAGAACTGCTCTGAAATAACACCCACAGATCTCTTGTGCCTATCTCCAAGCTATGGATACTTTTACTTCAATATAGAAATAGCAGCAATGCCAGTTTTTTAGGCAGACTGAGGTTTATAAAAAATCTCCAACATGAGGCCAAAAACATCCTTAGGCTATCTGCTGTAAAAATCTCTCCCTGATTTTACTGACACAATGGGAGTATGACTTCTGAATATTTACCCAAAGCAAGTATACGCTTTAGGTTGAGCTATAAATATGATACTTTGGATAATAATCATCAGAGAATGATCAAAGTACAGGTAATATGTTTGATGGAGTCTGTATTAATGAAGCTGCAATTATATTGAATTGATTTTTTTAATTAAAAAGAAATAAAACTTTATTGAAAGAAAAAAAAATCAGTCAGGTGCAGTGGCTCATGCCTATAATCCCAGCACTTTGGGAGGCCAAGGTAGGCCAATTACTTGAGGTCAGGAGGTTGAGATCAGCTGGGCCGACATGGTGAAATGTCATCTTTACTAAAAAATACAAATACTAGCCTGGCATTGTAGTGGGAGCCTGTAATCTCAGCTACTCATGAGGCTGAGGCAGGAGAATCACTTAAACCAGGGGGCGGAGGTTGCCGTGAGCAGATATGGATCTCACCACTGCCCTCCAGCCTGGGTGACAGCGCAAGACTCCCCATCTCAAAAATAATGATAATAATAATAATAACAAATAAATAAAGAAAGAAAGAAAAGAAAAGAAAAAGAAAAAAGAAAGGAAAAAAGTCATTTAACAGAACATCACATTAACTGAATGTGTAGTAGATAATTGGCTTTCCAACTTTCTTTACATTCCCCAATAATAAGTTATATCTTACATAACTTTTGTGGTATATATTTGCCCTTATTATATACAACATGCTCAATTTTAAATATAGTCCTTTTTATGTTTAGTTAGTTGTTTACAGTTGGACATGAATCTCTTTTATTATGATAAACAAGTGTAGTCACAGTTTAAAAAAACTGTGCAATGTATCGTAGATACTAACATATTCACAATATGATAAGGCACAGAAATATGGACCTGTGAAGTACAGTCTTAAATATAAAAAATATTAGGGAAAAAAGCCTTGTATGTCTGCCTCAGTGTTTATAATACTCTCTAAAATTATGTTTATGCAGTTGTAAGAACACATTTTTAGATTGTTGTTGTAAATAAAGTGTAGTAATTGCCAGGTCTCCATTATCTCACTGAACAGAGCCTTGATTCCAAAACAGATTATGACTCAGCATAAATTGCTGGCCTTTCTAATAAAACAATTAGCTACTTCTACTCCAGGCATTAAGCATCAAAGGAGGGAGTATCTTGATAAAGATACTTTTAGGCACTTTAAAGAGAAAGGATTTTGAACAAAAGAGGTTTATATGAGCTGAGACACTGGAAGAAAAAAGTGCAATAATCATGAAAGGTACTGAGGACTAATCAAGTACTCAATTTCCCACATTGCCCTTAAACTCACATACACATACAAACTTCCTTAAATACTAAAAATCCGGTGTGCAAAACAAAACAAAACAAAAAGTTGATATGATGCTACAATACTGACATTAACCTTACAACTGTTACACAAACTTTTTCTCAGAGTCAAGAAACTACTCAGGAAGTAGTAATCTCTAATAATTCTCAGACATTCCCTATATCCTTTCCCATGTCTCTCATGCTCACACCTGAAGCAGGGGGTATTTTTCTTCCTCTGTCACATCACAACCATTAACTTAATAGGGAATACCTTACAGTATAAATAAAATTTTCCTTTTTATTGCCCTTTCTTGACATCTTCGAGAACTCTCTTATTCATAAATGGTCATATCTAATTTGGACATTTACTTAGAGGTACCTTTGTATCTATACTAAACCCAAATTGAAGATCTAAAGAATATGCTAAGTAATGTGTAGGCAAAAATGTCATGCCATAGGTAGAATTATTGGGGCTGAACCCATGAAGGTTCAGATCAACCCAACAAATCCTCTACTGAAACTGGTATTATACTCTTTAAAACCAGAAGCAAATAAATAAATAATTTTTAAAAATTTTTAAAAGGATGATACTTTTTAAAATTATCAGCTATACTTTTCAAATGAGAAGTTAAAACCAATAGTCAAAGACTGGTAGAAAAAGAACTCCTATTTTTTTCTCAATCTTCCTATAAATTCAAAACAAAAACAAAAAAACACCACTCAGACTTTAGAAATCCCTTTAGAAAATTAAAACACAAATTTTCTGTGGCTGGATCATACCTTAAGAAGGAAAAAGGAGACTATTAAAGCTGTAACATAGGAAAATTACATCATAGGAAAATTCTGCCAAGATGGCAGAACTAAATCAAGCTCTCTAGAGTTTGATGGTTAGTTGGAGATAAGAGGACTTATGTATACACTGATAACGGACTCTTCTTTTGTGGTCATCCATAATTTCAGAAACTGTTGGGAACAACAAAATTCCCTGACCTCAGCAGTGACCCAATGAAGAATGATTAGCATATGAAATAAACCTTACATACCCTAATACATTCTATGGTAATGGCTATTATAAATGTTGAAACTCATGAAGAAAAGATAGATGTAGAGAAGCTAAAGGAAATTTTCTGCATGATTATTTCCCCAGACAGACTCTCATGATAAAATCCTAGTACTCATAATATACCAAGAAGACAAATTGTTGGAGAGGTTTACAGAGAAAATTTTAAATCCCCATAATTATCTCCTATTAGAAAACATGCTGGGAGAAATTACAACGTCAAGCGAGAGACTAATCCTTGCAACCCTTAAATTGGCCGCTGTGTTGCACTGGAGATCTCAGGTGGAGCCTTGAAAACATTGTATATAAAATTACCACCATGGCAACGATAAATTGGCCAACAAATTTTGTTGATAAACATTTATGCTAAAACTTCTAAATTTGTTTCGGGTGTATCTGTTACCATGATAATCCTGATAAATTGTGAAGGTATGACATACAGAAGCCTAAACCTCGGAACCATTACAAATATCTTCAAACAGATTTTTTTATACTTCTCTCTTGAAATGAGTTATTATTAGAGTAGGCAGATAGCTAGACATGAACAGGAAGGGAGAGCCCATGAGAAAGGAAGCTCTGGAAAATCTAACACCCCAGGGACCACTGGAAATATGCACGCCAGATATAAGCAGAGAGGAGGGGGAATACCTAAGCAGAAAGGAATGCCCCAGAGCACTTTGTAAGATGCTCAGTAATCACTTATTCTGCAGTCACGCTGTCAGAATGTTGTTAGCTACATGCTGATAAGGTGGGAAAGAGGCCAATGGGGAAATTCCTAACAGATACACACGTGCAGTAAGTACAGATTTAACTGCTATATGATTTTCCTGGGGTGGCAGCAACGAGCAATGTTGCCATTAGGTAGAATTCATATCCAAGAGCTGGCCCCCAGCATTCATCAACTAGCAGTAAGGGAGACTCCCACTAATCTGGGGCAGGAAGCAGGTGGGGATAATGCAGAGACTTAAGATGCACAGGAAACCAGACAACGATTAATTAAATCATTGACTATTGATGACAGAATCAGCCTTCAGCCCTTTCCCCCTCCCTACAGGTCATAGTTGGGGCCCAAAGTCCCAATCCTTTAATCAGATGGTTGGATCCCCTGACAGCCAGCCTCCACCCTGAAGCTATCCAAGAGCCCACAACGTCTGGCTTAATGATAACAAAAGATGCTCTAATTACCCAGGACATTCCAAGAGATTTAGAAGCTTTGTGTCAGCTGGCCCTATATTCAGGAAATTACAAAGGTCTTAAGAACTCTCAATAACTCGGGGCAGAGTCCGATATATGTATTTCTTATTATTTTACAAAATGCTTCAAATTTCCCATTACAATGTGATAACCATGTGTCTAGCAATACCATCTATTCTAAACTCCATATTTATACAAGCAGACATGGCCACCTATTTCAAAAGACTAATGCAGGGTCCCATTCTTATTAATAGGCATAGGCAGCCATTCCTCAATGTCCTCCTAAATCATCTTTGCAAAACTTGTTCCCTGAAGATCTGGTCTTTTGGATAAGGCAGTAGAAAATTGCATTTCGTTTTTTTTTTTTTTTTTTTTTTAAACGGAGTCTCGCTCTGTCGCCCAGCCTGGAGTACAGTGGCCGGATCTCAGCTCACTGCAAGCTCCGCCTCCCGGGTTCACGCCATTCTCCTGCCTCAGCCTCCTGAAGAGCTGGGACTACAGGCGCCCGCCACCTCGCCCGGCTAGTTTTTTGTATTTTTAGTAGAGACGGGGTTTCACCATGTTAGCCAGGATGGTCTCGATCTCCTGACCTCGTGATCCGCCCGTCTCGGCCTCCCAAAATGCTGGGATACAGGCTTGAGCCACTGCGCCCGGCCGGAAAATCGCATTTCTTAAACACTGATGGAAAGACTTCTATCGGATACTATTAGCTATCTGAGCAGAGAAACTCCAAAGAATTGGCATTTATAATTCATATCTCAACAAAAACAACAAAACCATCCTCAAATCCCTGGAAGACGGTCCCACCTAGACACCTCAATCTGAGAAGTCAGGATCCTTCTGAAACCAGTTTCAGATAACTTCTTCCATGACTTTTGAATCAAATACTTTGCTTTTTGAGATGTAGACAATGGTTGCCCAAGGTACATGAAACAACAAGACAGACTACCACTCTTAGACTTTATTTTTGTTTTATTTTCCTAGCTATTTTCTTTCCTCTTTTGCTGGTTTAAGCCTACTCTTAAGTATGTTATCTATAAAAAAGAAGTCCTCCATTCTTAATACCTTTTTTGCATCTTTAGTTACTCTTTATTATGAGTTCAATACTGGGACACAATTTATTTGTGAACTAGCTAAAGAATACAATAAAATGGACTGGGGGATTGGTTTTCTTTCAGGAGCCACCTAGCTTACCTTGGTATAATTTACTTGTGATAAATTAGTTGGTTTCCTAGGTAACTGACTGAAACATTAGGTAACTTTTAAATAGCATACACCCCAACAGGCCAAACAGCCAGAAATCTAAAATTCTCTATTGCTTCATAATTAGAAAAAGAGGCTCTTGTCTCCTTCAAAACACTACTCTAGAACCTTTCATAGGA
This sequence comes from Papio anubis, assembly GCF_008728515.1. Lineage (NCBI taxonomy): Eukaryota > Metazoa > Chordata > Mammalia > Primates > Cercopithecidae > Papio > Papio anubis. Next base: position 62,806,244 of record NC_044990.1, on the reverse strand, counting down.
GCTAGATTTTTTTTTAGCTTGTTGGCAAATGAACTTTCATAGAAATAAAACTTGGAGTAGGATTAGAGAACAGATGGTGTATATTTGGAGACTTATCTCCCTTTTACTGATTTGATGAGCAAGAAGCACTTCTTCTCTTTTGCTTTAAATCTATCTATTTATCTTGATACTAAAATTTTTTATTTCCTGCGGTCATAACATTCCAGATGAGCAGTGCCACATCGTTACAACACTCAGTCTCATATTCAGAAATGAAACTCTAACCCCTCCAAGGGAACTCTACTTTTCTCTCTCTTCAAGGCTCTTCACTCCGTGCTTTAAAGGACACCCAGAGGATGAGAATATTGTACCTGATATATATCAGAAAAGAAAAAGGGTACTAGATAATGTACTTGCACACACAAGCGAATTGGCAATGATTCAGCATGGAGCCTTTTTAGCTAGCATATTGGCGTCTCAAGAAAGAACATACCATGTTTTAGGCAAAGAGTTCTGTGCCCATATCCATGCCTCTCCTTGTGGGATCTTTAATATGAAAGATCTGGGAAAGAAACAAAATGTCTGGGGAAAAAACAAACAAAAGAATTATGTAATCTGGATAATTATATCTGACTCTGAGGTCACTTTGGATTGAGAATAGAATTTATGCATTTGGTTTGATTGGGGGACATCCTGGTTACTGGCTGAGTAGTAGACTACAAACTGTGATAATTTTTCTGATTTTTCATGTGTTGCACTATTTAGGTGTGTGATTTCCACCGCTGTAAATACTGCTGTGTAGCTGTTATAAAATGTTGTAGGGAATGGTCATCAAACAAAAATACAGAAAAAATTTGACCATTAGAGAGGGTGAAACAACCACCTCCAAAAATTTGATACATCTTTGAGACACCTCTAATACTGGGGAAAAGCAGGGTTGATAATGACCACAGATGGCTTACCCTTCAGGTCAGGCTTTAAAATAACTACTGTGGGTAAGGCGGACATTGAGAACTGAAATTATCTTCAACCACTTAGCTAACTGCCTGCCCTATTGTGATCATATTTGGTTGTCCTAGCTAACACAATTTTACAATCTACTATAGGCTTGAATATAACTTTGCTAATGAGTAGAAGACAAAAGTTGCAAACTTATTTTTTCTTTCAGGACCTCTGTGGAAAAAACTGATTAAGTTAGCTTGAAACTTTCCATCTTTACAATATATCTCATCAAAGAATTGTTTATTCTATAAGCTGTTTCAGAACTCTCACCTCAAAACCTTCACCATGCTGAGTCCACCAAACCTAAACTATTGTTTCATAATTTATATTCATTTTTCAATTGAAACCCCTTCATCAGCTCTTATGATACACAGAATTCTTTGGCATGGTATTCAAAGTATATCATCCATGCTTACCTCTGCAGCCTCATTTCTCATGTCCCTAGCACCCTCACATTACAAATTATTTTCATACAAAAGCAATACTGGTCTTTCAGTTTCATTTCTAATCATTTGCTACCTCTTTTAAAGAAATTTATAGACTATTATCAATGCGGAACATTGATATTACCTCTTTAATCATGCTCTCTCTGATTCTCAAGATTGTTGTTATACACATCCATCTAATATCTATTTAAACATATATGGATATATTAGAAGTATGTATATGATAACACATATTATATGCATATATTAGATATATGTGTATGACAAACATATTATATGTATATATTCAATGTATGTGTATAATATATATTAGATGTATATATATATATAATTGCATTTTATGGTTGTATTCATATGTCTGTGTTTCCCATGATTTTTATATTTATAGGTTACTTATAAATATTCTACGAAAAATTTGGCAGCACATTTGGCAAAATTAAGGCTAAAAAAGATATTACCCACAAGTCAGTAAAAATATAACAACATCTCTACAATGCAACATTTCAGAGTGTCTATAAAATAATGAAGAGTTACTGCGCTATTTAATGTTAGTTATTCAATGCCATGTTTCTTTTTTTTTTTTTCTTCTTTTTATTATACTTTAAGTTCTGGGATACATGTGCAAAACGTACAGATTTGTTACAGAGGTATACATGTGCCATGAGCACCATCTTTGTTTTAGAAAGAGATATTTACTTCCCTGAATAACCTCTCTTATGTTCTCATGGGGCCAAGTGCTTGAATGTCCGGGAAAACACTTTCTTTGACATTCATTTAATTTTATGCTTCGTCTCTTACCTCTGACTCAAAGCAAGTTGTACCTTGCTCAGCAAATAGTGTAACATTCAGCCTGACAGATGTGGTCATAAAACAGGTGTAGAGAGTTTAAAATCAAAATGCATGTTATACATCCTTCAGAATTTGGCACTTAGCTGAAAATAGTTCAAGAAACACCATTATACTGGGTCATGCTTTGCCATACTGTTACTGTTTGAAAACCACTGTTTAAGACAGAGAACTTCTTAAATGTTGGTAAATGACGTTTTGTTTTTGTATTCTTAAGGATTAGTACAGTTCTTGGAATATCAGCAAAATTAATTGATGAAATTCAATACATCTCACCTGTCTCTCCTTGTCTAGTCTCATATGCCATAAAAATTTACTTTATTCTCAACAGTGATGTTTTTTGAATAGATAGCTTATGAACATTTGGCTACAATGGGTAAACAGGGGCTTCTGAAGAGCTCCCTTGGACACCTCAGATGTATGATCAGCAGTTTCAATTCACTGAGATTCAACTGGGCATAGAAAAAGAAGCATAGGGAAATGCAACTAATTTTTTTCAGCAAATGGTTAAAAAATTTCAAGGTCTTAGTATGACCTGAGTTAGCTCTTAGATTTAAAGAGATTAAAACTCTCAATATAAACTCTGTGATGTTTAGGATAATCTCATCCATTTACACTAAGGTCTAATTACAGAAATTTGAATATGTTCTTTACCTCATCATTCAACTTCACAACAACAAATCGATATTATCTGTCTAGTATATGCAAGTCTTTGTATTAAAAATGTAGCTGGTATAGCTGAGGAACTGAATATTTAAGTTTATTTAATTTTAAGTAACTTAAATTTATGGTCTCATGAGGTTTGTGACTGTATTAGACAGTGAAAATCTAGATAAAAAGGTGCTTCCATTTACTTGTGTTCCTTCCAATTCAGAATTGCTATGATTAATCTAATATTAATAATAATCTATATTGGAAGTCATGCTATCAAATTAAGTAATCACAACTTTTAGTAAGTTATGTACATAAAATTCAATTATTAGATTAAATCTAAAATAAACATAAAAATGAGCATATTAACATGCTATTGCATAGACTTATCTTTATTTTTTATTGTTTTAAATAACTTCAACTTTTATTTTAGATTCAGTGAGTACATGTGCAGGTTTGTTACATGGGTATATTACGTGATGCTGAGGTTTGGGGTACAGATAATACCCTTTCCCTTCCTCCCCTTTCTAGTAGTCCCCGGTGTCTTTTTTTCCCATCTTTATATCCACGAGTACTCAAAGTACTTGTGAGAATATGCAGTGTTTGGTTTTTGGTTACTGCATTAATTCCCTTAAGAAAATGGCCCCCAGATGCATCCATGTTAATGCAAAGGATATAATTTCATTTCTTTGTATGGCTGTGTAGTATATCATGGGGTATATGTACCACATTTTCTTTATCCAATCAACCACCGATAGGCACTTAGGTTGATTCCATGTCTTTGCTATGGTGTATGGTGCTACAATGAACATGTGAGTGCATGTGTCTTTTTGATGGAACGGTTTGTATTCCTATGGGCATATACCCAGGAATAGGAATCGTGGGTCAAATTGTCGTTCCATTTTTAATTATTTGAGAACTCTCCATACTGTTTTCCACAGGGCTGAACTATGTTGCCTTCTCACCAACAACGCCTAAGTGTTCCCTTTTCTCCATAGCCTCATCACCATCTGTTATTTTTTGACTTTTTATAATAGCCATTCTGACTTGTGTGAGATGGTATCTCACTGTGGTTTTTAATTTACTTTTCTCTGAAGATTAGTGATGATGAGCATTTTTTTCCTCTATATATATATAGGAAATATATATATGAAATATAAATATATATTTATATAAATGAAATATAAATATAAATAGATATATAATTTATATAGGAAATATATATATAATATATATAAATAAATATATATATATTTGCTGCTTGTATGTTTTCTTTTGAGAAGTGTCTTTGTGTGTCTATTTCACACTTTTTAATAGGATTTTTTTTTTGGTGCTGATTTGTTTAAGTTTCTTTTAGATTCTGGATATTAGATCTTTGTCAGATACATAGTTTGCAAATATTTTATCCTATTCTGTAGCCTGTCTGTTTATTCTCTTGCTGGTTTCTTTTGCTGAGCAGAGGATCTTTAGTTTAATTAGGTTCCATTTGTCAATTTTTGGTTTGTTGCCATTGTTTTTGAGGACTGAGTCATAAATTCCCGAGGTGGATGTTTGTAATGGTGTTTTCCACATTTTCTTCCATGATTCTTATAGTTTTAGGTCTAACATTCAAATATTTAATCCATGGAGTTAATTTTTGTATTTGGTGAAAGGTAGTTGCTTCATTTCATTCTTCTGCATACAGCTACCTAGCTATCCCAGCAGTCTGGGATTCCTCTCCCCGTTGCTTGTTTTTTGCTAACTTTGTGAAAGATAAGATGACTGTAGGTATACAGCTTTATTTTTGGGTTTTCTAATCTGTTTCATTGGTCTATGTGTCTGATTTTGTTACAGACCATGCTGTTTTAGTTAGTGTAGCCCTGCAGGATGGCCATTTTAACAATGGCCCACTCTTGATTCTTCCAATCCATGAGCATGGAATGTTTTTCCATTTGTTTGTGTCATCCATGATTTCTTTCAGCAGTGTGTTGTAGTTCTCCTTGCAGAAAGGTTTCACCATTTTGTTCAGATGTATTCCTAGGTATTTCTTTGTGGTTGTTGTAAATGGGATTGCATTCTTAATTTGGCTCTCAGTTTAAAGGTTCTTGTTGTGTATAAATTCTCTTGCTTTTTGTACATTTATTGTGTATCCTGATGCTTTACTGAAGTTTTTTTTATCAGTTCCAGGAGTCTTTTGGAAAGGTCTTTAGGGTTTTCTAGTTCTAGAATCATATTTTTGGAGAAGAGAGATAGTTTGACTTCTTTTTTTCCTGTTTGAATATATTTTATTTCTGTCTCTTGACTGATGGTTCTGGTTAGGACTTTCAGTCCTGTGTTAAATAGGAGTGATGAGAGTGGGCATTGCCATCTTGTTCCAGTTCTCAAGGGAAATTCTTCCTGCTGTTGCCCATTCAGTATGATGCTGGTGTGGATTTGTCATACAGGGCTCTTACTATTTTGAAGTATGTTCCTCTGATGCCTGGTTTTTTAATGGTTCTTATCATAAAAAGATGTTAGATTTTATTAAAGACCTTTCCCATGTTTTATGAGATGATCATACAGTTTCTGCTTTTAATTCTGTTTTTATAGTGAATTGCATATATTTATTTGCATATGTTGAACCAGCTTTGTATCTCAGGCCTACTTAATTGTAGGTGAATTAATTTTTGAGGTGCTACTGGATTTGGTTTGCTACTGTTTTGTTGAGGGTTTTTGTGTCTATGTTTATCAGAGATATTTGCCTGTACTTTTCTTTTTTATTGTGTCTTTACCAGCTTTTGATATCGGGGTGATGCTGGCTTCATAGAATGAATTAGGGAGGAGCTTCTTCTTTTCGATTTTTTGGAATAGTTTCAATAGAATTGATACTATCTCTTATTTGCACTGTGGTAGAATTAAGCTATAAGTCCATCCGATGTGGGACTTTGGTTGATAAGTTTTTAATGACTAGCTCAATTTTGGAACTTGATATTGGTCTGTTAGGGGTTTCAGTTTATTTCTAATTCAATCTTGGAAGGTTGTCTGTTTCTAGGAATTTATTCATTTCCTTTAAGTTTAGTTTGTGCATGTAGAAATGTTCATAGTAGTCTTTGAGAATGTTTTGTATTTCTGTTGGATTGGTTCTAATGTCACCTTTGTCATTTCTGATTGGGCTTATTTAGATTTTTTTTTTACTTTGTTAATCTCACTAGCAGTCTATTGATCTTGTTTATTTTTTTCAGTAACCAACTTTTTGTTTCATTGATTCTTTGTATAAATTTTTGGGTCTCAATTTCATTCAGTTCCACTGTGATTTCAGCTATTTCTTTTCTTCTGCTTGCTTTGGGTTAAGTTTATTTTTGTTTTTCTAGTTCTTCTAGATGTAATGTTAGTCACTAATTTGAGTTATTTCTAACATTTTGTGGTAGGCATTTAGTGCTATAACCTTTCCTCTTAACCCTGATTTTGTTGAATCTCAGAGATTTTGGTATGTCGTGTCTGCTTTCAAATACTTCTAAGACTTTTTGATTGCTGCCTTACTTTTATTGTTTGCTCAAAAGTCATTCAGAAGGAAATTGTTTATTTTTCATTTGTGTGGTTTTGGAAGATCTTCTTAGTATTTTTTTCTATTTTTCGAAAGCAGATTTCTTAGACAACAAAATCAGTTGATTAGGTTGATTAGCTAATACCATGCACGAGTTTTGTTTTTCTTCCTTTTATTTCCATTTACTTAATTTCACTTCATCTCTAGACTCTAAAATAAGAGTATTGTTCACTATTAAAAATAATTACAATAGGAATATGGAATATGGTATTGCATATAATGATATAGTGTAAATGGCCCCATTATCGGGAACTAAGGAATGTACATAAAACTTAATTTGGTTTTGGTCATTCACAAAGAATAAATGGATTTCTTAAAAACTAATGGAATTAACTCCATCCTGCTGTAGAAGCCTGTTTCAAATGCTTTCATTACCAGAAGCTCAATTAGCCCAGGTAGTTTGCAATCATTCAGACTGTAGTCTACATAAAAAGTGTGGTTATCTGACCCAATTCACCAAATATTTCTATCATTCAAACAATTCCACTCTTCCTACAACCTCAGCTGGGAATCTACAGGGTTATTCGATCTTTTCATTGCGCTGTATGTGTCCATAACCATGAAAACACCTTAAGTATTATTAATTTTGTGGTTATAAATTTAGTGAGCAAATCAAAAAATACAGAATCCACAAATAATGAAGATATAATATATATCTATGTATAAAATGAATGCATGTGTGTACACACACATATATGATTCTGACATATATATCATATATATGTGTGTGACATATATATGTATCTCACATACACATGATTCTGAAATTGACCCTTAGATTATATTATAGTGAGCAGTGTGCATGTGATACACAGAGGTGTGTGATATGTATACACATACACACAAGCACACACACAGAGGTTTATTTTTTTTAATGCTGCTGTTTATAGTCTATAGACTGAATTTCCTTTTCTTCAAAGGAAGCCTCAGCTCTGCTCTTAAGGCCTTTCAAATGATTAAACCAGGCATACCCACGTTGTATAGTAGAATCAGTCTCTCTATTTAAAAGTCAATTGATTAGGGAATTTCATCACATCTACAAAAAGGCTTTGGGCTTTTGACTTGTAAGTTTAAAAAATGGAAATATACGTGCCTTTTTAAAAAAAACAGAAAAAGTAATGGAATAAAAATAAACTCTAAACTCGTTAAATTTGAGAATCATGACAGTTTCTGTACTGATAAATCGTCAGTGTCAGGCACAGGGTATGTACTCAATTAATATTTATTTGAATAAATAGATGAGTGAATATGCATGTGTGTGTATGCATAGTGAACAATAATTTATGAAGATTTCATATAACAAAAGACTGTGTTAAATATATTACTTCATTCCTGTAATATATGTGTGGCCCTTTCTCATTTAAATTAATGTAAGTAAAAATATATTGCATATTGAATACTTGTTTAGAATATAATAGAAATTTTAGTATTTAATATACAATAATTGGTTCAGGTTTCTCTGTGTATAAGGTTAAGGATTGTTTATTAGACAACACAGGCTCTTTATGGATTACGTTTTTTCTAAATTACAATACATTTAAATGTACATGCACTCTAACTATTTATTTGTTTTTCATGAATTGAAAACGAAATGCTCTTCCTTATGCCCATAACTTTTAATCAGGGAGTTATTAAAGCACTAGGGACATACTCATTTATTCTTTATGTATTAAAAAGTTCAATATTTAAATTAGTTTAATTAAGTCACCTAGCTTATCTTCCAGATAACTTTTCATCTTAATGAACTTAGAGTAGGCCACGCAGAAGCATTTCAGTTGGAAATCAGTTATTGTCATTTCTATTTCCACATGAGATCAAACATCGGAGAGGTAAACAATGTGCTCTTCTTAAGTGTATTTAGAGATGTATCAACATATGAGAATTCATCTGGCTACCAAATTTGCCTTCCACAAAGACCTTATACATATGTGTGTTTCATCATTTGGTTCTTAATATGTTTAGTCAACCATATGATTTAATCTTCAATAAAATGTGACAAAATAATCGTTACATCATTTAATATTTCTAAATAAATAATTTATTTGAATGTTTCATCTTACTACGTATCAGAGAAGTTCAAACCAAATAGATTATATGGTAAAAACAAACATTATGGTTTAGGCCAACATTTTAACAATTACTTAAAATAATATATTTACATCAGTTACTTTTTTCTTTTCATTGGAACATTTACATAATTTACACTGTGGAAATATAAATATTTGAAAAATTAAAAATAACAATAACATATTTTTATTTGGAAACCTTTAATAGTAGCTTTATGATTTAGAATAATTTAACCATTGATAATTCAGATTAGTCTGTTTTTTACCACAATATGTTCCTTGAAAAGTTCTATTAAAAATTTAATTATGGTTCACTGAGATAAAAAATGGAAAATTTTAGCAAAATGCCTGGTTATCAAAACATGAAAGCTCTATTGTCTGATTTATAATTAATATTGAAGAGAAGTAAAAGAATCATTTCTTTCTACTAAACTGGTCTACCTAGATAGTTATATCAAATAAATAGGAAAACAGTTAGATTTTTGAGTAAGATTGTTTGGAGTTTGGGAGGGAAATGTATTTCAAAATATTAAAAACTTCTGTAGTCACTAAATTTTAATTAACACATTTTAGTTCCTCTCCATACTGGCTGACATAGAGAGGAAAAGGCTTATCAGGTTAAGACAACTGAGTCTTAATATTTCCTAATTCTTACACACTGTTGCCACCAGAAGAGTGTAGCTTAGCGGAAAAGTTAAGATTCAATCAGAACTACGTGAAATATTATGATAGATTCAAAAAATATTTTTTTCTTTAGCACTAAAATTGTGATATTATTAGACATTTTAGAGCTGAGAGAAGCTAGATATTTGAAACACTTTTCTATTTTACTAAGATGTAACTAATCATTACCCTACACCAATGTGTGATAGGAAAATTACCCATCAGTAGTAATATAATAAAAATGGAATCAATTACCGTTTTTAGAAAACAATGAATACTTGTGATGATTCAAGAATTACTTTATAAAGCTTTGTCAGTTATAATCTTAAACACAATTTTAAAGTAAAATGAAGATTAGCATACTGGTCATATATTTAACACTAGGCATTTGAAGCCCTAAAATGTCATGAATTTGGTTGGGAAAATATTCCTCACTGGTATTACATTGAAAGTAAGATTATGTATTAAATATAGAATATTTCCTATATTACTCAAATATTTATGTATTTTCTTTTTTATTTAGTTCATTAATCCATGAATTTATTTTTATGCAAGATGAAAAGTAGTCATTCAATTTATTTTACCAATGTTGTTTAGTGATTCAAACACAATTAATTGACATGTTTATTCCCCCGGAGTTCCAATGCCATTTCTGATATGTATCTAGTGCACAGACAAACATGGTTTCAGTGTTTAAATCTCCAGCCTTAGTCTATATGTTTATACCTGCAGCAACACAGCACCCACATAATATATCTTGATGTCTGATAGAACGAGTTCTCTCATCTCATAATTCTTTTTCAAGAGGTGCTTGTCTATTTTTGACCCTTTTTACTTCTATAATATCAACTTCTCAATGTTCAAATTCCTGAATGAACTTCTTTGTATTTTGATTGGGATTACATTAAATTAATAGATTAATTTGGAGAAAATTTATGCTGATAACGTAGAATTTTCCAATTACTGAATAACTTATAAGTTTCCAAGTTTTGGCTCATCAGTAGTCACTAGTGTTTCTTTTTTATAGAGGTCTTTTACAACTTCATGAACTATATCCCAAATTCTACCGCATTTCCAATGCTTTTAAAAATAACATATTTTCTAAATGTAATATTTAAAGAGAATAAAATTGCTTAATTTAGAAATATTACTGGGGTTGGGTGTGGTGGCTCATACCTGTAATCCCAGCACTTTGGGAGGCCAAGGTGGGCAAACAGCTTGAGCTCAGGAGTTTGAGACCAACCTGGGCAACATGGCAGAAACCCGTTTCCACAAAAAATACAAAAATTAGCCAGTGATGGTGGCACATGCCTTTAGTTTCAGCTACTCAAGAGGCAGAGGTGGGAGGATTACTTGAGCCTGCAAGGCAGAGAATGCAATGAGACAAGATCATGCCACTGCACTCCAGTCTGGGCAACAGAGTGAGATCCTTTCCCAAAATAAATAAATTAAATTGAATATTGTTGGTATACATCAATATAAATTTGTATATTGTTATTGTATCCACCAAGCTATTCTTTAGAATATTTAATATTTTATCTTGTGTTTATATTGCCATCTACAAATAGTCTAATTTTAATTTTTTCCTAATGTTTTTTCCTTATAAAACTGGCTAAACTCTTTATCTCAAAGAAGAATCAAAGTAACACTGGTTACTCCAGGACTTAAGACCTTAGGCTTGCAAACGGCATGTCATCATTTATTTCTTGTTCTATTGGTTAGAGCAAATCACATAGCCAAACCTAAAATTAAGTTATGGGGAAATATACTCCACCTCTTTAGTGAAGAATGGAAGCTCACTGACAAAGGTTATGAATAAAGGGAGAAATAGAGAATTGAGCCATTAATACAATCTCCAACAGCATGTTTGTTTTTAACAATTTTGAAGTTTAACTGTTTCGCATGTCAGCATGATGTTTACTATAGAATGCAGTCTTATTAGATATACTATTGTAATAGATTGGGTTCCCTGGATGCAATTCCTGAGACAGCGTTTGATATTCAGGATATTTGAGGTGTCAATAGAGTGAATGAGAGTTGGAGAAAACAGGATTGAGCAGAAAATATCAAACTGCAATGTGAGTCCAACAAACTTTGTGTGATTCATTAGAGTCTTCCAGAGATAATTAGTATATCAGAGTTTTTTTTTTGTTGTTGTTTTAACATAGGCCCTAAATGTCCAAGCTACTAAACTATCTGCAGCTAGGACAAACACTGAAGAATCTAACAGGTGTAGGTGATCTGTTGAGAACGTTCTTAGCAGCTGGGGCAGTAAATACCTCCTTGAAGAGGAAACTGAGAAAACCATTTCCCTGTCTACTTCACCTCTATTACATTAAATAAATGTGTTTTTCATTCACAGCATACTAACTATATTATCAAATTGTTATTTAATACATAATAAATGAAAGTATTTAAAAATTATAATTTTATCTTTTAACTTATTAATGTAAGGAATTGAATATTGCTATGGCTTGAATGTAAGGCCCCTCCCAAACTCACGTTTAAATTTAATTGCCTTTGTAACAGTTTTAAGAGGTGGGACCTTTAAGATGTGATTAGACCGTCAAGGCGACACCCTTATGAATAAATTAATGCTGTGATTGCAAGAGTGGATTTGTTATCACAGGAGTGGATTCCCTATGAAAGCATGAGTTCAGCCCTTTTTTGTGCCTTTCTCACCCATATGACACCTTCTCCTATGTTATGATGCAACAAGAGGTCCTTTTCAGATGCTAACACCTGGATTTTGAACTTTCCATCCCCCAAAACTGTGGAAAATAAAATTTCTGCCCATTATAAATCATGCAAGGTATAAATTACCCATGGTATTCTGTTTTGACAGCGCCAGCCAGACTAATACAAATATTTTCTAAATTTAATTAAACCTTGATTTAGTGCATCAAACTAAATTTGCTCCTCCACTTATGTCTTTGGGCTACATTTAATGATTTCATCTTAACTAACTTCCATTTAACTTATGATTATCAGCAATATATTAGCTGTAGATTAATCTTTCAACTGACTTTTTAACTTTGATTATTATAATTTATATTTTTTACATATAAGAAATTTTTTCATTTTGCAAGCTTTTTATACTTTCTAATTTTTTTTCATCTAAGCATTTCCTTGCCTGAATTGGTCAATATTATATACCTCCTATGCAGCCATCAGAAGTAGAGAAGATGTTGGCCAGACATGGTGGTTCATTCCTGTAATCCCAGCAGTTTGGGAGGCCGAGGTGGGTAGATCACCTGAGGTCAGGAGTTCAAGACCAGCCTTGCCAACATGGCGAAACCCAGCTTTACAGAAAATACAACAATTAGCTGGGCATAGTGGTGGGTTCCTTTAAACTCAGCTACTTGGGAGACTGAGGCAGGAGAATCACTTGAACCCAGTAGGTAGAATGAGCCGAGATCAGGCCATTGCATGCCAACCTGGGCAATAGAGCGAGACTCCATCTAAAAAAAAAAAAAAAAAATCAAAATGAGGTAGAAAAGATGTGAATTTATTACTGGTTTCCTCTTAGTCTGCGAACTTTTATGTTAAAATTTTACTGGACAGAGAGAATATCTTATTGAAATTTCTGCTTGAGTAGACTCAGACCTTGACTTCTGTTTCCTCACTTTCAGGCCCTTGCACACAATTCTGTCAAATATAAAGTTGAAATTAATCAGTTGGACAAATGCTCCAGAACAAAAAGTAACATCTGCTTTACATTTGGGGTACTGCTCCTACTTTGAATCTAGATGGATTTTTATCATCTTGTTAGCAATTTTTCGAATTAAAAAACGTGTAAACATCTCATTCTGCATTTTCAGTTCCTTTTGATGGAAACATTTTGTTAAAATAGGCTTTATAATCATATTACTGGAAATAAAAGTTAAATTAATATATAAAAATCATAACATAAATATTATAAAATAGAAAGTCTGTGCAAATTAATGGAAAATCAATAAACTCATATCAAACTATTTGAGACTGGAAAAACCAAGGAATGTTACATTTATTAGTAGATTAATACAGACTTGGTACAGATTACAAACTTACTTTCTATTTACTTAAAAAAGATTTATCTCTTTTTTAAAAATATATCAGAAACTCCCTGAAAAGATCACTCTACATAACCTATAAAGTTTTTTAAAGTAGGGCTCAACTTGGTAAAATTGATTAAATATATCACAAACAGTATTTTTAATATGAGAATAATAAAAAAGAATAAGATAGAATGGAATAGTATAATAAAAAACAGAATATGTTGCACATACTATGCATAAGAATTGCATTTGATACTTTTGTTTCACATAGATACAAGTGTGTATAGTGGAACTTGTGAAAAAAATAGTTTCATACCATGGGTCAAAAAAAGTTTGAAAGTCACTGGATAATATAGGGAATACAAGCAAATAAGAAAAAATTCACTCTACGTACATTGAAGGAAGAAGTTTTTTTTAATCACATTTATAACTATAGGAGTAAACTAGTCCACCTTAACACACATAGTAACTTTCTGATGTTTGGGACGATTATAATAAATGCAGTATAACAAGTGTTACTAAATCTCAAGTAACCAAGATTTAGGTTTTAAATGTTTGGATTGCCTTTGCTTTTTCTCCATTCTTGATTTTCTATATCTGTTACCAGGTGAACAGTACAAAGAAAAGTATAAAAAACTTGACTATTTAAATTTATTTTATCATAGGAAACTAAACCAAATTTTAAAAGAAAGAAACAATTGTAGTTTTTGATAGAAATATAAAACAGAGAGGCTCAACAGATGATTATTTTACTCCTTGGGAATTTTATTTAAGTAAACACTATTTTCTCAGATACTATAATTAAATTAAAGCTGATTATAATTGATAAACTTATGTTCTATATTTGCCATTTTCTAGTATGAAAATTGCTTAATTTGATGTAAATTAGTTTTAAAAAATCAGAAGAAAATACGATTGTATTTTCTCAGGGATAGATATGATATCGTATGTACATTTCATGTCAGTAATCTAAAAAGTGCTAGAAACAGCAATTTCCTAGTTATTCAATGTAAATAATGACTTTTACTGATAGTTCTGTAGCCGTTCGATACTCTAAACTACATTATACTTGTATAGCATGTATAAGCACAGTTTATAATTTGTCAGCAGAAAGACATCTTGTAATTAGCTTGCTATATAGAGCTGACCTAATCAGTATTACCTGGAGAATGCCATCTAACATTGACAGCATTCTCTTAGTTAAAGATAGAAAACTGTCAGGATTTCCGTTAAATTTATATACCCAGGGGTTTGTAACTCGGCATAAAAAATGCCACAAGTGTAAACTTAGCATGCAAGGTGTTAGCAGGGTAGTTTATTTTAAAAGGCTGTATGTATACTGTGAAAATGTCCTTCAAGTTTAAAAAGGCAACCTGGCAACATGAAGGTCTACATAAGAAAACATCTGTGTTAATACTGTCTCTGTGTTCCTAGAAATCCTGCTGATGTTTTAACCAGGGAAAGATAATGATACAGCTACACTTAACTGGAAATGTCATACTATTTAGCGAGCTATTTTTGTGCCTTCAGCTCTTCATGTATGTTCAAAAAGGACTCTTCTAATTCTAAAGATATCTCCAAATAAGAATGTCACAGTTGTATTGCATAATATGAGGTAGGACTTGCCCTTTAAAAAAGAATATCATAGCTTTTAATGTTTTTGTCTTAAATCTGACAATTATTAGCAGCTGGTGGAAACTCAAATTAATATAAACACTAATCACTCAAAATATAAAACAGTAATAATAATAATGCCTTGCCAAAAACACTTGCACTGAGCCTCAGAAATTAAACCATATAAAATGGGAAGTACCTTTTTAACATTATGATTTGAGGTACTTCAAGCAAGGTACCTCAACATAGAATTTTCTATTGCCTAAGTGGAAAGCAGACTAGGGTTGCTGATACTGCTAAACTTCAGTGGTATCTATGATAAGCTGTCTAAGCCTTCTCTGTATCTTGCTCTTAATAATTGCAAGAAAGAGGAATTGTATCTATTGGTGAATGTTGATATTAGAACCAGTAACATCAAATTTCATTAATCTTTAAACTGCAGACGTCACTTGGGGGCTTCTGTTCAAGATGAAATTACAGTGACAAGTTTTACTCTCCTGACTGACTAAAACAATCACCAAACCAAAATGCACAGAACAGCAATAGTTTCTGAGACAACGGACATTAAGCAATAAAGGAAAATGTATAATGGAAGCAGACAAAGTGAGCGCTACCATTGCACCAAAATACTGATTAGAGAGTTTCCAGGTTTGGTACAAAAAGAAAGAACAAAGCAGAGCCTAGTACACTACCTCAGGTGAGAAGATGAATCTAAGTGTCTGGATAAAACAAGGGAGCAACAGTTATCAGGGCAAATTATGGCAAATAAGAAAATCACGTAGACAGAAATTCCAGTAATCTGAGAGTATCGTTCTTAAGTGTGGAGCTACATATTAGCTGGTGTGTTCCTGCAGTGCAACTCCCTGAGGTTAAAGACCCACCCAAAAAAACTACAAGGAATAACAATCAGTGTTCTCATGGAGCTAAAAAAAAGTGCCTGTTATCCTAGCCAGACTAGAAAATCTCAAAATTATCACAGCATTGAGTACAGTATTCATAAATATATTGCTTTTATAATGTAGAATAAATGGCCTCTAGAATAAAATACAGCTTACATCAACCTAAAAGTATTCAACAAGCAAAACCCAAAAAAATGATCAAACTATCCTCAAAAAACTTTCTGTATCACACAAAAATACTGAAAAAATTTATGAGCGAGCAAAAAAATACCATCTTCAACCAAAATTACATGACATAAAGAGGCAGGAGAAATACAATTCACAATGAAGAAAATGGAAAATAATAAAGAGACAGTCAATCAAAACTGACCCAGAATGCATAGATGCTAGAATTATCAGGTGAAGACAATAAAACACTTTTAAAAGCTAAACTATATTTCACATATTCCAAAATTAAGTAGAGGTATAGAATTGTAAAACAAAGTACAAACTATTAGAGCAGCAAATGCCAATATCAAAGATGCAATGACAATGAATGGAATACAGGGCAGATAAAATATTGCAGAGAAAAAGATGAGTATGCTTGAAATGGAATGGCAATGGAAACTTTCTAAAAATAAAAAACAATAGGTAAAATTAAGAACAGCATAAGGGCGATAGAAACCCTTGAAGGGAAGGATTCTTAAATTTATTGAAAAATATAAACCTCTAAGTTCAAAAAATTTAACTAACACAAAATGCAATAAACATAAAGTAAGTTGCAACAAAGTGTACCACAGTCAAATTGCACGAAGCCAGCGATAAAGAAAAAAGAAATTATAAAAACAGGTAGAGAAAAAGATACCATTTTTTATGTGTGTATATCATTATACACAGAGAAACAAATAAATATTGTGAGAAGACAGTAGAACAACATCTTTAAAACACTGAAAAAAACTATCAATATAAAATTCTATAGACATCGGTAATATATTTTAATAATGAGTTTTAAAATGACATTTTCAAAATACAAGTGTTGAAAAATATCAATTGATGGCTGGCCTGCTCAACAACAATATTTAGGGGGATCCTTGAGAAAAAAAAGGAAAATTACAACAGATAGATAGGTACACGGATCCCAGAAAAGAAAAAAATAGCAAGAGGAATGATAAAGATGTATAGTTGCTAGTTATACACATATACTTTAAATCCCATTAAAAGATTATTTACTATTTAAACAAGAATCATAATATGTTAAAGTTAATATATGTGTAAGTAAAATGTATGTAAGTAATAACATACAAAGTAGGAGAGGAGACCAATGAAAGAATACTTTTGGAATAAATATTTTTGTAATTTTTTTCTATTATTAGCTTGTTAGTATTGGCTCTTTATACTTTTGTTTCATTTTGCCTTATGGTTTATTGCATACTTCTTTCATACATGATACAACATTTTGAAATATCATTTGCTTATGTGGTATCATGTGTTAAAGAAGTATACAATAAACTATAAGGCAAAATAAAATAACAGTATAAACAGCCATTGCTAACAAGCTAATAATTGAAACAAAAAAAAATTCTTTTCAAAAGACATGAAAGGAAACAAATGATATGAAATAAATAGGAGAAATGTAGCAAAGCAAGAGACTTTACCACATCAATTATAATACTGAATATAATTGGTCCAAACGTCCAACAAAAGGGAAAGAATGAGACTAAATGGAAAAGCAAGGGCAAACTCAATGTTGCCTTCAAGAAACACAGTTAAGGTATAAAAGAAACACATTGAAAATAATAGCATGAAAAAATTACACCAGTTATAACTAATCAAAAAGCCAAAGGAGATATATTAATATTAGATAAAATATATTTTAGAACAAATAATATTACCAGGGATAAGGAAAATACTTTCACAATGAAAAAGTACATACAAGTACATAAAAAGGATAAATGTCTATGAACCTAAATATAGACCCTCAAAATATATAAAGCAAAACTAATAGAAAAGAAGGATAAAGACAATTCCATATTTATAGCCAGAGACTACCATACTACGCATCCAATATTGGTAGAACAAGGAGAAAGAAAATCAGAAAAGATACAGATTATCTGAATAACGCTGTCAAGCAAAAATATCTCACTTACCTTTATTCAAGACTCCACACAACCGCAGCAGAATATCACCTTTTCTTATGAACGTACATGAAACACTCATCAATATAATAAGTATATTCTTAAACACAAAGTGACTTCCAATAATTTCTACTTATACAAAGAATATTCTTTGACCACGTGGAATTAAATTTAAAACAACAGAAACAACTCTCTTACACCACCCACTGAATATTTGAAAAATAATAGTAATTCATATCTAAATGAATCCTGGTTTAATTTAGAAAATACTTTGAACTAAAGAAAAATTGTAACATGTTATATCAAAAATTTGTTGGTTGTTGTTGAGGCATGTTTTAGGAGACATTTATAACACAAAATGCAAAAAGTAAAAATGTACATAAAGAAACAAGGTCTTATATCAGTGACCTCAGATATACATTAGAAAACTAGAAAATAAAGAGTAAATAAAACCCAAAGTAAACAGAAGTAGTAAAATTCAGAGGAGAAATCAATAAAATGGAATTTGAAAAGAGAAACACAAGCCAAAAAGTTTTGCTTTGGGAAGATCAATAGCACTAATAAAGTTTTACCTATTGTGACCAGCAAAGTGGCAAGAAGGGAAAAATTACCAATATCAGAAAGGAAAGAGGCGGCTTTCCTAAATATTCCACAGAGATAGAGGAAAATAGGTAATTATTATAAATATGCCAGTCAATTCAATTATTTATATGAAATGGTCAATTTTTTTGAAATAATTTATCCGTCTTAAACCAAGGGCATTCCAAGAAGTAATGAATAATCTGAGTTTCCATATATCTACTGAAGATACTGGATTTCTAATTAGAAAACCTTCCTCAAAGAAACTTGTAGTACCAAAACAAGACAATGGCAGTAGTAAGTCCTCACCTCTCAATAATTATCTTGAATAGAAATGGATTGTTATCAAATCAAAATATATACAGTAATTGAACAGATTTTTAAAAATTGAGACCCCAGTGTATGCTGCCCACGAATGACTCATTTACCTGTAAGAAAACATAGTCTAAAACTAAAGATGTAGAAAAAGATACATCATACTAAGGAAAACAAAAGACAACAGGGGTAGCTATATAAATAACAGACAAAATAACCTTTAAGTCAAAAACAATACAAAGAGATGAAGGTCATTACATAATGATAAAGAGGTGAATACAGCAAGAGGATATAACAACTATAGATATATATGGACCCAACACCAGGACACATAAATATTTAAAGAAAATATTAATAAATCTGAACAGAGAGATACCCTGTAAAACAATAATAATAAGGGACTTCAGCAGCTCACTTCCAGCAATTGAAAGATTATCCAGCAGAAAATCATTAAAGAAATATTGGACTTACACTACACTATAGACTAAATGGACTACAGACACTATAGACTAATTAAACTACACTATAGATAAAAGGTGGTATTCTGCTGGTGTATAAGCATATATAAAACATTCCATTCAACAGCCACAGTATACTCATTATTCTTAACTGCATATAAAATATTCTTGGAATATATCATATAAAAATAACAAAGCAAGTCCTAATAAATTGCCAAAGACTGAAGTCATACCGAGTATCTTTTCTGACCAAAATTGCATAAAGTTGGAAATGAATCACAAGAGGAAGTTTGGAAAATTCACAAATGAACAAAACTTGAACACATTCTCCCCCGAACAATCAATACATCAATGAATAAGGTTTTCAAAAAACTTAAAATATTTCTTGAGGTAGAAGGGATGAGATGGCCAACTACATGTAGTTAAGGAGCGTTGCTGCCACCAAGAGAGTCCAAAGTATGAAGTAAATCACCATAATTTGGGCAGCTCTTTGAAGAGAAAATTCTCAGAGTGTATGGAGAGACAGTGCTGACGCTGACCCTGAGGAGGAAGGAAGCTGGGTACCCTGCACAAGGTACCCAAATTCCAGGGCTAGTTCCCAGCCGTGAGTGGCTCCAACACTCTTTCATGATAAAAAATAAATAAACAAATACAGAAATGAATGAATGAATAAATGAATACATAAGGTGTAGAAAGAATGGACCTTGACACACTAAAGGCCATATATAACAAATTCACATCTAACATCATACTTAACTGTGAAAATTTGAAATCTGTTTCTCTAAAATCCAGAATAAGAAAACAACATGCACAACTTCTCAGCACAGTACTGGAAGTCCTAGCCAGACCACTTAGGCAAGGGAAATAAATGTTATCCAGGTGAAAAAAAAAAAAAAAAAAAAAAGTTGCTTTTTTTCTGTTTTAGATGACATGATCTTTTATGTATAAATACTAAAGACTTCACCAAAAGACTGTTAGAACTAATAAAGTCAGTAAAGTTAAAGAATACAAAACAACTTAGAAAAATCAGACACGCTTTTATACTTTAACAATAAACGATGTAAAAATAAAAAAAAATCCTACTACTATCACATCAAATAAATAATTAGGAGTAAATTTCACCAAGGAAGTGAAAGATCTGCGTGCTAAAAACTATAAAACTTTCATTAAAAAATTGAAGATTACATGAATAAATGGAAAGATATCCCATGACCATAAACTGGAAGAATTTAATATTGTTAAAATGTCAAATACTGCCCAAAGCAATATGCAGAGTCATTACAATCCTTATCAAAAAAGCAATAGTATTATTCAGAAAATTAAAAATAAATTCTAAAATTTTTATGTAATCTGAAAAGATCCCAGATAATCAAAACAATACTGAACAAAAAGGAACAAAGCTGGAGGCATTATACTAGGTGACTTCAAAATGTACTAATAATCTGTAGTAATCAAAACATTAGGGCACTGACATAAAAGCAGATTCATAGATCAAAGGGACAGCACGGAGAGCTCAGACATAAATTTACACATTTAGAGCCAACCGATTTTTGACAATGGTGTCAAGAACACACAATGAGGAAACGGTAGTTTCTTCAATCAATGATGCTAAAGAAACTGGATATTCTCATGTACAAAAATTAAACTATGCCCTTACCTCCCACTATATAGAAAAATCAATTCAAAATGAATTAAAGAATTAAATGTAAGAAATGCAACTATGAAATGACCAGAAGGAAACAGAAAGAAATGTTCTAAGACATTTATCTTGTCAACAATATTTTAGATACCCCCAAAGCACAGGCAACAAAAGCAAAAATAGACAAATAGGGTTACATGAAACTCAAAAACTTCTGCATAACAAAGAAAATAGTCAACAGAGTGAAGAGACAATCCACAGAATAAGAGAAAATATTTACTCTATATTTGATAGGAGTTTAATATCCAACATATATAAATATAAATATATAAATATAAATGATATATCTGATACAATATATAAACTGTATATAAACATAAGTATATAAATATAAACTCTATATCTAATAAGGGTTTAACATCTAAAATATGTAAAGAATTCAAATTACTTAGTAGCAAAAAAATACATATAATCTAATTAAAAATTGCCTATTTCCAAAATTAATTGGAAAAAATACATTCAAAAGAAGACACAAATGGCTAACAGGTATATGACAAAATGCTCAACATAACTTATCATAGGAAAATGCAAATTAAAATCACAATGAGATATCATTTCACGCCTGTTATAATGGCTATTATCAAAAAAGATGAATAATAAGTGTTGTCAAGGATGTGGATAAAAGGGAAACTTTGCACATCTTTGGTGGCAAGGTAAATTAGGCAACAACAGACCACATATATGAAGGTGGTCTGACAAGATTATAATGGGATTGAAAAATTCCTATCACTTATCACCTACTAACATTGTAGCTGTCATAATGTACTACAGCACAACGCATTACTCATTGTCACTGGTGTGAATGAGCTTACTAAGCTGCCAGTCTTAAAAAATTCTATACAGTACATAATGCTTGATAATGCTAATGAACAATTGTGTTACTGGTTCATGCGTTTACCATATTATACTTTTTAATCATAATTTTAGAATGTATTCCTTCTACTTATAAAAAATAGTTAACTGTAAAACAGCCTCAGGCATGTCCTTCAGTAGGTATTCCAGAAGGCGTTTGTTATCATAGGAGATGACAGCTCTATGTGACTTATTGCCCCTGAAGACCTTTCAGTGGGACAAGATCTGGAGATGTAGAGAGTGATATTGATGATCCTGACCACATGGAGGCTTAGATTTATTTTTGTATTTGTGTCTTAGTTTTTAACAAAAAAAGTTTAAATAGTAAAAAGTAAAATAAAATAAATGCAAAATAGCTTATACAATAAGGATATAAAGGAAGGAAATATTTTAGTACAGCTGTGAAATGTGTTTGTGTTTTAAGATAAGTGTTATTACAAATGAGTCAAAACATTTAAAAGTACATAAAGTAAACAAGTTACAGTAAGCTAAGGTGACTTTATTATTGAACAAAGAAAAATATTTTTATAAATGTCGTGTAGCCCAAGTGTACAGTGTTCTGAAAATCTACAGTAGTGTACAGTAACATCCTAGAGTTTCACATTCACTCACTACTTACTGACTGACTTAACTAGAGCAGCTTCCAGTCCTGCAAGCTCCATTCAAGGTAAGTGCCCTATATAGTGTATCATGTTTAAGCCTTTATTTTTATTTTTACTCTACCGTTTCTATGTTTAGGTATACAAATATGTACCATTTTACTATAATTACCTAGAGTACTTAATGAAATAACATGCTGTACAAATTTGTAGTCTATGAACAATAAGCTGCATCATAGCTGAGGTGTCTAGTAGGCTATACCACCTATGTTTGTGTAAGTACACTGTAATATTCACATGAAGACAAAATTGCTTAATGTTGCATTTCTCAGAACATATCCTCTTTGTATGACCCTACTTCAAAATATCACGTTGTACATAATAAATGTATGTAATTTTATCTATAAATTTGAAAATTAAAATTAAAAAAAGAAAACTCCAGGCCTAGATTGTTTGATTGGTGAATTCTCTAAAACCTTAAGAAAAAAATAATAATGCCAATGTTAAACAAAATATTTTAGTAATTTACATTAAAATATTTGTTTCTCAGTTCATTTTATAAGGGCACTATTACCCTGATACCAAAGCCATGAAAATAAATTACATAAAATAATGAAAATGACAGATATCCCTCATAAATATGGTGGACATATTACAAACAAATTTTAGCAAATTGAATCCAACAAAATAAAAGAAAATGCAAATCAATCTCTGAGGACAGAGGAGATCTGTTGTTGCCTAGACATAAGGGTATATGTTGGAGGCACAGGAAGGAGGAATTATCTGGTAGCCTAAGGAAAAAATTGGGGGTGATAAATATTCATTATCTTGATTATGACGATTGTTTCATAGGAGTATACATATGCCAAAATGTGTCATTTGTATATGTTAATTACATGCATTTATTTTTGGTTAATTATACTTTAAGTAAATAAATAGATAAACAAATAAATAATGCAGTTTCCTCCCTCTAAAACTAGAGTTAGTCACTCAGGAGAATAACATTACACTTGAGTTGAAAATTTAAATACATGCTAAATCTGATAACACTTTAGTTTACCTTTATTGTTGTTTAATTGTTTTAAGTGTTTTTCTCTTTTTATTTCTCAACAACAACACACTGTGAGTAAATTGAAACAGTCATGAATTTCATCTTTGTTTGCTTGCTGTTACCCAATTTAAATACCATCATTGCTTGGTAAAGGCAATTAGCCTATTATGAAGTTTTGTGGTACATATGCACTATACATGTTTATTAGCTTTACAAAAGTTTTAACAAATTGTGTGTGTGTGAATGTGTGTCATTGTGTACATGCAGTACCTTTGAGGAAGCCAAAATAAAAGGTAGGAATAAACGAAGAAAGGAAAGAGAAAAGAAGGAAAGAAGGTAGTATTTGTTAAATATCTGTATTGAGCAAATCTGCATAATTGAAAATTCTCTTAATTAGCTATTCCTTATTGAAGCCTATAGTTCACTATATTTAGGAAGGAGCTGGTTTGCTTTTCTAAAATTGTGATAAGTATGCATACTATAAAATTTATCATTAACTATTTTTAAGTGTAAATTTCAGTAGCATTAAGGACACTCACATTGTTGTGCAACAATCACCACTATCCATCTCCAGAAGTTTGTATCATTCCGTACTGAAACTTTGTACCTATTAAACACTAACTCCTCATAATGCCACCCCCCTAAGCACTGTTCTACTTTCTGTCACTCTGAATTTTACTTTTCTGACTAAAGCACATAAGTGTAATTATATTATATTTTTCCCTTTCTGTATGACTTCCCGTAATGTCCTCAAAGATCATCCATATTGAAGCATCTATCAAAATTCTATTCCTTTTTAAGGTAGACAAGTATTTTATTGTGTTTATATATCACATTTTCTTTATCCACTCACCTATTAATCGGTATCTGTGTTGTTTCCACTTCCTAGCATTTGCCAATAATATTGCCATGAATATTAGTGTACAAATATCTGTTTGAGTCCAAGCTTCCATTCTTTTGGATACATACCCCAAAAAGAAATTGCTGAAAATTATAGTAATTCCATTTCATTTTTTATGAACTACCATATATTTTTACAGAGAGGCTGCACCATTTCACATTCCTACCAGCAATGCACAGGATTCCAATTTCTCCACATCCTTGAAAAAAATTGTTTAAATGACATTATAGTCATCATAATGGCATTGAAGTTCTATCTCATTGTAGTTTTGATTTTCATTTCTCTAGTGATTAGTGATGTTCAAAATTTTTTCCATGTAATTTTTTTGGCAATTTGTGTATCTTCCTTGAAGAAATGGTTATTCAAGAGTCCTTTGCTCGGTTTTGATTTTTTTTTTTTTTTTTTTTTTTGGCTTTTTTTGTTTGTTTGCTTTAGGAGTTTGTTACACATTCTGGATATTAAACGCTTATCAAATATGTGATTTGCAAATATTTTCTCTCATTCTATGCTAATTGGCTTTCTAATGATTGAATCACTCTGTGGGTTAGTGCTGGCTTGCAAAAGTGCCTGTTACGCTTTGCTCCAAAATGTCTCCCTTCTTCTGCAATCTTTCTGGGCTTTATGTTTTTCTTCTTTATAATTAACATTGATATAAGCATGCATTGGATCAATTTTTTGTGATTTTTGCCATTCTTTGACAGTTTGGCTAATTTAGAAAAGAGAAAACATAAGCCAAATTCTCTATCAATTTAATAGGAGTTTATAGTTGCCTATCAGAAAAATTCCATTCATTTTCTCCAAAACCTTTTTCATTGTAGCATTATTTCCAAATGGGTAAAATTCACAAGGACATTTACTTGCATGCTCTTTTTTCATTGAAACTGCTTTATTATGTTTTAGTATAATATTTTCTATTGCTTTTAATAATTTCCTTATCTACAGTACACCTCCTCTGAAACTTATTTTATATTTGGTTAGCCATTTCTGTGGGCCCAGAACCATGTTAAGTATAAACAATAAAATAAAGCAGAAAATGTTCTGTATTCTCAAGAAGCTTTTGGTGTTAAAACAATTACAGCACAATTTTAAAAATACATAGAATAAA
This sequence comes from Papio anubis, assembly GCF_008728515.1. Classification (NCBI taxonomy): domain Eukaryota; kingdom Metazoa; phylum Chordata; class Mammalia; order Primates; family Cercopithecidae; genus Papio; species Papio anubis. The sequence goes on along the minus strand of NC_044990.1, from coordinate 62,780,806 downwards.
AAATATTTTTAAATGTTCACTTTGAACACAGCGTGAGGTTCTAGGAGGGTCAATTTGATCGAAAATAAATCTATGGTTACAATCTTTATATTTCACTTTCAACATACATGTCCTTGGATACAAAACCCAAATATAACTTTCTTGTGTTCATCTATAAAAGTGTTAGCATTTCTGAATGAGTTTTATGTATTATTACAGAGAAACATTGCAGTGCAGTTTATCATGCACAGTTAAATAATTAATATTACCGTTTTATTCCTTTCTCATTGCTTTGAGTGACTTTAATACCTTAAATAAGGATTTAAATACATTTTATTAGATGCATCCCCACCTAAGCCAGAATCCTCTACCATAATAATGAATCGAAGTTAATTTTGTTCTGTTTTACCAGATTATTTTGAAATTTTTACTAAACTCAAAAAACTCTAGTGCTTGAAAAATTTATCTTTTTTTCTAATATATTAACTTTAGAATGCTAGATAGAAATGTGGTATTATGGTAACTGTTTTGCCATTTTTAACAAGAAAGATGAACAGAATAAAATGTCGCTTGTTTTATTTCATGTTCATGAGACTTAAAAATAATATACAAAAATATAATTTGTATTTGCTTTAAAAAATGAAATACAATTACTCAAGTACTTAGTAAATAACAAAATGCTAAAAATGTTGCCAGTTTTACATTAACATATTTCTTTTTCTTTCATTAAACTGCTTAAAAATTTTCAGTAATGTAGCCTTCTCATTAAATACTGTTTCGTCATTAAAAATATGTATCAGGAGTATTGTTGTTTTATTAAATTCAAATAAATACAAGAAGTTTCTTCTATCTGTAATTCAGATCTTAAGGGAATTTATCACAACTTATGGTGTTAATTTAATTAAATTCTCATGGATCATATAACCTCAATAAAAAATTTTATTAGTTGGAAATATTACAATGGTATTGATCCACATTGAGATGTCAGGTTTCAAATTTCTATTATAGTTATGTCTAAATCAGTGTATTATGGAGATATACCTAACTTTACTAAAGCTGTTTTTTCTGTTTAGACTACATTAACAATTGTTCTTCTAGATATGACCTTAAAGGAAAGGCACAAAATCAGTCTAGTACATTTGAAAAATTTTGTTTATTCTCACAAGTAAGAGAGAAATAAATTAATGTCAGAACTAGTATTAGAATACAATACTTTCTCAAAATGTTCTAATGGTTTAGCAAGTAATTTTTCAAATGCTTTTTGGGAGAGCATATACTTTGTCGTTTCATGAGAGCTGCCTGTTTTTGTTTTTGATTTAATTTTTTCTGGATCAATTCAAAACTGAATAAACATTTCTTTGAAAAATTCAATGTTGTTCCCAAAAGTTCTTCACACAATATTGCCCTTTGCTTGAATAATTCAGTATTTCTGATGGCAAATTTTCTGTCTATTTACTCTGTCCTTACACATTACTTATTCTGTATATTTATAGAATTACACTGTCATTGCATTTGTACTAATATAGTAGTGTCAGCCAATCTTTTCTGACCAGTTATTACAGTTCAAAACAAGCTTTTGAAATCTGTGAGTTTCTTGTTACTTCAAAGTTAGCTATTTTTTTTTTTTTTTTATAATTTCTCTTGAGTAAGAAAATGCCATCTGCAGGAAACACAAACAAACAAACACTATCAAAATTGTATTTATGTGGCAAAATATAAGCTCATGGAAAGCCAGACTGCAAAGTTTAGGCTTATGGCCTGAATAAGAGAGCAATGCCAAGGATAGGAACATTCTCCGTGGGTAGGATGCCTGAGGATGCCTGTTAGATCTGAAATAATACGATCATTGCCTGCCATTCCAGGAATTTCAGCCTTCTTTAGCTTTCAGATATCATTCTTCTTATCTCATTTCATTTGTCAGCAGAAAATCTAGTCCTTTTCCAGTTTAATCACGTTTGTTAGGAAATTAACAACAAATGACTGCATATGACATGAATCGACTTTAGTGTTTGCAGCCACCTCAGCCGACTACCTTACATAGGCCTGCTGCCCAACCTCTTCCCAGGGTGCTTCGTGCCTCACCACTCCTGACTTCTCCAGGCTGCTGATTTGTTCTCAATAATCTTAGAAATGGGTACATCATTTAGAACCCTATAACATATGTAAAATCAGTCACATTAATAAGAAGTTACTAAAGGCTTGCATATAAAATAAATGAATTATAATACAACTCACACCCACAACCACACACAGATATCCCACCACATACCACACACACCCACGTATTCTGAGTCATTTGATGAAGTTTCTCTCCCTAGTAGTCTTGAGTTTCTCTGGTATCTTGTCCCTACAGGGGTTTTCTTTGTTCCTCTTAATAGTATATATGTATTTGGTTGTTTTTTGTTTGTTTCTCTCTCTCCTCCACAGAGTTAAATCCTTCCATTCAAAGCCTCACAATTCATCTATTTTAGCTGGCTTGATGTATTATAACAAAATACACAAACTGGGCAGCTTAAACAACGGAAGTGTATTTTCTCATCGTTTAATAGGCTAGAAGTCCAAGATCTAGGTGCCAGCATGGTTGGTTTCTGGTGAGGGCTCTCCTCCTGGCTTGTGCATGGCGGCCTTTTGATTATGACCTCAACCAACAGGAAGAGAGAGAACAAGTTGTCAGATGTCTCTTCTTATAAAGGCACTAGTTCCATTATAAGGGCCCAAACCAATGATGTAATCTGAGCCTAATTATCTCCCAAAGGCTCCAGATTATCACACTCAAGGTTGAGGCTTCAACCTGTGAATTTGGAGGGGACATAATTTAGCTCACTGCATTATTTATCAGTCTGTTTTTTCAGAACTGAAGTTGGAATGTCTGTTCTACTCAGGAAAAAACCTTTATCTCTCAGCCATTATTTTAATTTAACCATTGTTTCTTCCCAAACCGTCATTCACTACAAGCAGGATGGATTGCTCATCTACGAAAACACCGATGAGATGTGTAGAGGCAACAGGAGAACTTTCTTTTCTTTCTCTCTCTCTCTCTCTCTCTCTCTCTCTCTCTTTGAGACTGAGTCTTGCTGTCGCCCAGGCTGGAGTGCTGTGGCCCCATCTCGGCTCACTGCATGCTCTGCCTCCTGGGTTCACGACATTCTCCTGCCTCAGCCTCCCGAGTAGCTTGGACTACAGGTGCCCGTCTCTCTCTCTCTCTCTCTCTCTCTCTCTCTCTCTCTCTCTCTCTTTCTAAATAGAATCTTGCTCAGTCCCCCAGGCTGGAGTGCAGTGGCACCATCTCAGCTCACTGCAACCTCTGCCTCCCAGGTTCAAGTGATTCTCATGCCTCAGCCTCCTGAGTAGTTGAGATTATAGGCATGAGCCACTACACCCAGCTAATTTTTTCTTTCTTTCCTTTTTTTTGTTTTGAGATGGAGTCTCTGTCTGTGGCTCAGGCTGGAGTGCAGTGGCACGATCTCGGCTCACTGCAACCTCCACCTCCCGGGTTCAAGCGATTCTCTTGCCTCAGCCTCCCAAGTATCTGGGACTACAGGCGTGTGCCACCCTATCTGGCTAATGTGTGTAATGTGTGTGTGTGTGTGTGTGTGTATGTGTTTACTAAAGACAAGGTTTCGCTATGTTGGCCAGGCTGGTCTTGAACTCTTGACCTCAAGTAATCCACCCCTACTCGGCCTCCCAAAGTGCTGTGGTTACAGGTGTGAGCCACCATGCTGAGCCAGAGAACTTCATTTTCTAAAAGCAGTCCACAGACTGGGGAGACGCAGCCTTCATTGCAAAGTGACATTATGCTCCAGGAAGAGGCCAGAGAGAAGGAAAGGTAGGGGAGAAGGAAATTAGAAAGGCAAAAAACAGAGGGCAGAGGAGGGGAGTGAGGAAGTTTTGACTGGATAACATTTAAGGCCCAAAGCACCAGTCTCCCTTACCTGGCTGGTTTCAGGTGGTCAGTTAGTTTACAGCAGGTGGTCTGTTGTTCAGCTGGGGAATTTCCAGCTGCAGTCTATGTCAACAACCACAGGAATTGCTTTGGCTTGACTGTAGAAAAGGCGGTCTTGTGTTACTTTTACAACACCTTTCTGAGAACACAAAAGCATTTTCGAAGCAGGCAGAGCATGTGACCACTCTCCTATCTTGCCGTGGCTGTCTGATTCTGCTTTTAAGTTTAGGTGTCTCCGTAAATCACAAGAGTTCATTTTGTCTGCCAGCTGGGGCATACTTTAAAACTGTGAAAATGTATGTATCCTCTTTCTTTTGGGTTTTATTTAAAGAGCCTGAAGCAGTCAGCATGAATAGCACCACAGACTGAGTTTTTTGAGTTTTACACAATTGCGTTTCCCTTTCGATTCTCATCTGCAATGAGCTAGTAAACTTTGCCATTGTCTGTTGGCTACTCCAGCTTTTCTCTGGATAACACTGGACAAATAATGTATACATTGCCAAAACCAAATTCCTTCTGCAATGAAGAAAACTTTTTACATTTTTCTGCAGAGCAATTTAAGTCTTTATTTTCTTGAAACTCTGCTTTTGCTAATAGAATATTTTATTTTTCTTTGCGGAAGAGTTCTGTTAGAGTGATTTTTCTAAAAAATAAAACAGCAGTTTGCTAAAATGTAAATATAAGCCTATGTTAGAAAAACAAAAAGACTGCTCAAAGCACAGTTACCACCACCTTTTAGGCTTTGTGTTTAGGGGTGCCTGTTAGAAAACTACTAAATCCAAAGAACAAATTTCTTTTTTTTTCTTTTTTTGACGTAATCTCGCTCTGTCGCCCAGGCTGGAGTGCAGTGGCGCCATCTCGGCTCACTGCAATCTCCGCCTCCCGGGTTCAGGCCATTCTCCTGCCTCAGCCTCCCAAGTAGCTGGGACTACAGGCACCCGGCCACCAGGCCCGGATAATTTTTTGTATTTTTAGTAGAGACGGGGTTTCACCGTGTTAGCCAGGATGGTCTCGATCTCCTGACCTTGTTATCTGTCCGCCTCGGCCTTCCAAAGTGCTGGGATTAGAGGCGTGAGCCAACGCGCCCAGCCCAATTTCTTTTTACTTTAAAGACAAATTTTAAACTACCTATTAAATAATATTGAAAAGATAAAATTAAAACTAATTGAAGACCTAATTAGCTTTTCTTTGCAGTTGTAGAACTGGGCAATACCTTACTCTATAAAATAGAAAGATTATTCCACTGGGTATGACAGAACAGTTGGTTTTTGTAATGTGGGAAGAAGAAAAGAAAAATTTTAAAAAGCAGATTGGTTAACATTGGGTTACTACAGGTCACTCTTCTTGTATGGGTTAAAGCAGAGATGACACTCTTATTAAGCTAACTCAGTTGGAGTGGCTCATTCTAATTGGGTGCTGTGAATCTCCTGCTTTTTAGGAAAAACTGGTTTGTTGGGGGATTTATCTGCTTCACTTAGCATGAGTGATTTCATTTTGGTTTGATCTGGTCTACGGAGGCCTGGTGCAGGTGGCTACTTCAAACCAATGGCCTCCGAATATGAAGGGGAACAAACAAATACAAAAATGGCCTTCTGTAATCTTTGTTTAACATTTTAAAATTACTGCATGTGAATTATTTTCTTTTCTAGAACTAAAATGATTTAACACCATACATTGTCTAACATTTAGTATAGGTAGGTAGCTGGATGAAATTTTTTTCTTTCATTATTATTTCTTTTGCACTACATACAACCCGCCTACCACTCCCCTGCCTTTTAACCGTACGGTCTTTTCCCTTTCTCGATTTCATTTCACCAGATAAGGTATTGATAAGGAATATAAAGCAGCTTTCTAGTCTTCACCATAGATATTACGCTAGGACTCTTTGAAGACAAAACAATATTATAGAAACAGTTATAGTCTTCCCGCAGTATCTGTGGGAGATCGTTCCAGAACACTCTCACTCTATCATATCAAAATCTGCTGATGTTCATGGCCTTTAGTGGGCCCTCTTTATCTGCATGAAACCTCAGAAATGCAGAGCTGACTGCACTCTCAATCAAATTCATTTGTCTAGAGAAAGAGCGCCAAGAGCATCCCCTTAGAAACTAGGAAATCATTACCCTGACATGACATAAAATTAAGATGATGGTTCTTGAAAAACAGGGGCCAATGGTCCATTTTCCAGGGAAGCCCTGGGGAGTTGAGAAAATCCCAGGAATCAGATAGTTGCATAATGATATTAAGCAGAAAGTACAACTGTCAGTGCTATTTGTGTTGCAACAGAGCGCAAAATTAGCAGCAATGTCTTCATGTCTTTAAGTGATAGACCTGCTATCACTGAAGAAACCTTACGGTGAGAGCTGACTCGGTAAATGCCAGTTTCATTAGTTTAGTAACAGATAGAAGGAATAGGAGCTTTTCAGTTTAAGTGGAGAGAAAAGAGAGCCAGAGGTTACACCTCCTGCCAATGTCTTAATATAATGTAAAACTTCCCGCAAGAGAGATGCAATACAGGAAAAAAAGAGATTTAAAATAAACAAAAAAAGAAACCCAAACTGACCAAGATTAAGTGTTGGGCTCCTTAGTTTGAATTTTTTTTAAGTATAAATTGATAGTTATGAATTTATTCCACCTACTGTGGGAAATAATGCTTACTAAAATAGACACAATTCCTTTTCCCCTGGTGTTTATAGTCTAATGGGAGAAATGGATATTAATGAATTACCAAAAAATTACCATTGCAATGTGGGATAGCTGGTAGACAGTACTATGAAAGATACTGACTATAAAAAGAAATAGTTGATGAGTCTGACCTAGTAGAGGACAGGGATTAAGTTATATTTAAGCAAAGAAAACAAAGATAATTAGAAATTAGCCAGTTAAGAGGCCACTAGGGGAAGGATGCATAAGTGTTTGGAGGTAGGGATAGAGATACTGTTCCAGTAACTTCAAGGGCCTGGATATAAGCTGGAACAAGAAGACAAAGAACAGCCTGTGGAAAGAAGGGTGGATAATCACAGGTCACATCGTACATGGAGATACCAGAGCCCATATTCTAGAATTTAAAAATTATCTAAAAATCAATGGAAAACTACAAAAGGCATTTACACATAGGTACGGTATGATCAGATTTCTATTTGCAAAGTTTTAGTTCCGTTACTCTCACACCTTGTTAACCTTGAAGAGTTCAGAGCAGTAAAGTAGTTGGTATTCAAAGAGCAGTAGAAAGCTAATGCCATAGTTGAAGCAGGAGACAATGTAGCTCATACAAGAGGGTAACAGTGAATGGAAAGAAACATGGACAGCTTTGAGTGGGATCAGGAGGTAAAAGTGGCAGCATTTGATAAATGATTGATTATTAAGAGTTCAGGGAGAGGAGTTTTCAGGGTAACTCCTAGATTTCTCCATATAAAACTGCATGAATGATGCTACCACTGGTGGAGAACCTTATTTGGGTAGAAAGTGTGTGAGTTTAAACACAGGGACTGCAGAGGCCTGGTCCAATAGGGTCATGTACAGACCTCAGCTTTCACTCTGAATGAAAAGTAAACCACTGTAGGTCTTGAGTAGAAGAGAAACGTGATCTGACTCAGGGTTTAAAGTGATTATGCTGACTGTATTCTGCAAGTAGATTAAAAAAAAAAAAAGATTACCAAGGAAAATTCCCCTGAAAAATTAAGCAGGCAAAAAGAGTGTATTCAAAATAATAGGGAGAGGCCAGAACTAACCTAAGCTCAGCTTCCACTAATAAAAAAGGCTGGATCGTTTTTTAAAGACAGAAGTGTGATAGGTAGTAGATAAGGGTTGGAGGATGCCAAGGCCCCCTACTTTTGCTTACTGGCCCCACCCAAAGGAAAACAGAGAATTCTTGTATCTTCATAATGGAAGGTAGTTTTATAACTTGGAGTAAGATGACCTCCCAAGTTAGAAATGAGGCTCCTATCCTCATGAAGAATCTGGGAGATAGGGGTGCTATCTCCCTTGATGATTACATTTCAACGGAATAACCCCCAGATCCTTGAGAATGACATTCCTGGGTTATAACACTGGAAAGAGACTTTTAAAAAGATTTACATATCAAAGGGGAAAACAATAGAATTTACAAGTTTTCTGAAGTAAACGCTCTAGGAAAAAGGAGGTCAGGAGCCTAGTTTGGAAAAAACTTGTCTAAAGACTAGGTTAAACTGAGGGGAACTTTAAGGCCCTCTTGGTTTAAAGACAAGAGTGGAAGTAGACAGACGCTTAGTTTTAATGATGGAATTTCTTTCCTATTTAGTATTTATCTTGCTGTGATTCATTATAATTAGTAGGATTATTCAGAGGTTTCATTTGGTGGGATAAGGCAAATGAGTATGCAGATTGCTGTCCTGTTGGAATATTTGTTCCACCTCCTTGGAGTATACATAGATGGATTCTCTTTCCTTCTAGAAATTTTTCATGATGTCCACTTCAGAACAAGTCTTTTTAATAAAATATTTTTTTCTGTAATATCCGTGTTGCTTCTTTTTCTGAAAAATCTAAATTGTTAAGAGTGTTCTGTATGTACCTTTCTTTTCTTACAAAGTTAGAAATATATATATAGGCACACTTCACTCTGAAACTGAACTCAAATATCTCTGAGGTATGCCTGCACACACGCGCGCGCACACACACACACACTCACGTATATATGTATCTATATGTGTACATATATCAGTGTAAATATCTACATGGATATACACATACAGACATATATAAATATATATTTATAATTATAAAGCATACACATTCATAAGTGTAAAGCAGTATATATCCAATAAATAGAAGACAGCGTTTGTCTTACATAAGACAATAGAAGGCATCGTGTATGTTCCAATAAATGACGGAGAAATAAAGGGAAATGTAGAATTGTATTGGTCAATATAAACTTAACTCATTTATGTATAGGTGTGGAATTTGAGATGTGACCAGTTCTATGTAACAATTTTTCCTATCCTGAAGGAGGAAATAAATCATGTCATTGGTATCAATAAAGTAAAAATCACATATTTTTATATACTGTAAATATTCTTATTAAGATCAAGTGTTTAAAAACAGTCCTATTTGTCTCACTTCAAGTGCTGAACAGCTCTGTTTGACTAGCAATTACTGTGTGGGATAGTATAAATATAGACTATTTCTGTCACCAAAATAAGTTCAATTTGACAGAACTGATATAGAGAGTCACATAAACAGAGACAGGATAAAAGTGGAAGAATGAGCAGAAAAATAATTGAAATCTAATTAGATTATTATTGTGACAGTTATAATTAGCCCAAATTGTAAATAATTTTAAAAATCACAGAGAAAAAGATGTCCTAAGTGGATTACACTAAACTGTAAAACTTGAACAGAAGGAAAGAAATTCAGAAAATAAAAATAGAAAAATCACAGATACGGTTATGCAATGTTTATAATATTATGTAGAATGTAAAGATTTATAAGAACATTCATAAGAACATTACAAATAATATCATGTTTATATCAATGACATAAACTTTATATAAGAATTACAAAGATTAAGTGAACTCATATAAAATTGACAAAGCTTCTGATACTTAGGGAAAGTGTAAATTACAACATACATAGTTGAGGGAGATGTTTAGCGATATTACCTCACCAATGTGAAAGCAATCACATATTATATTTTAAAAGACATGAATACTACTCCTAGAAATTTACCTTAAGGTTTTAACTTCAAAAGTTAGCAATGCTATATGATAGAAAACGGCACATGTTCATAGATGTTTATCACAGAGCTTATTACAACAAACAATTGGAATTATCCTGTCCTCTCAGCAATTAGGAACTTGAAGGTACATTGTTTCATAAACAATTTAGGTAAAATATAAAGCAAAACAAGAAGTAAAAGGAGCTCAATAGAAAATTCTATCTCTGTGGTATATATAATTGTGAAAAATTATGAAACTATATAAATGGCAATAGTAAAAAAAAAAAAAAGCAGCAAGAAAACAGACTTGCACAGATTAAAGGGATTTTACAAAGTAGATAGTAATAATGATGATTGTTACAATTTATTCTTCCAGCATTAGGCAATGAATGTATAGGTTACTGTGTGGTGGGTATAGTGCTTATCACTTTATAATAACTATCCTAATTAATTCTTCTAAAAATCCAGGAAAGGAGCTACTATCACTCTTCATTTTACAAATGAGAAAACTGCATCCCAGAAAGGTTTGGCATCTTATCCAATGTCACTCAATGGTAAACGGAAGATCTCAGAGTCTAATCCAGGTCTCTGTTGCTAAAATGCTTATTATACAATTTAAAACAAATAGATAACAGTTACAGCAAACTCTCTGTTTTTGGTAACTTTGTTTCTATCATATTTATGAGGCATACATTAAAATACATTAAGAAAATATTTCTTATTGCTTACATATCTGTTATGTTAAAAATGTTTATGCCCCCCCAAATTTGTATATTGAAATCCTAACCCCAAAGTCATAGGAGGTAGGGCCTTTGGAAGGTAATGAGGCAGGGTCATGAAGGCAGAGCCCTCATGAATGGGATTAGTGTCCTTATAAAACAGACCCCAGAGAGACCTTTGCCCTTTCTGCTATGTGAGGCTGTGACAAGATGGCACTGGCTCTGAGCTAGAACATGGGCCCTTCCCAGACACCAAATTCACCAGGGCCTTGATCTTAGACTTTCCTACCTCAAAACTGTGAGAAATAATTTTCTTTTATTTTTTTACTTTTTAAAATTTTTATTGTTTTCCAGACTCATAGTTTTAAAGTTTGTTTCTTTATTTCATAGTTGAATACACAATTATTCACTCTAAAAGTAATGCCGTGAAAGATACGCTGTTTTCACAGCCTAAATGTCCCCCATCTTTGGCTCAATAGCGTTATGATTATGAGACCTACGCAATTAATCATTTATACTAATACATTAGTTACTGTTTTCCAACCATTCATTTTCATTAAATACTGAGGGGTATTAAATGTTAAACGAACTACAGTGTTGAAAAAGATTGCCTCCACAGTATTGTAATGCTGCCACACGGAGTTGTTCCCTGGCAGACACTCCACTAATTCTAAAAGTACATAGGAAAATGCTTAAAATTGTAATGCAGTAAGACAAAACTCCGGAACTCAATCACAATGATGTGTGATTCCTCCACATCAGACAGAACTGAATTTCTCTTGCTTTCTTGAAGTTGACACATCTCAGGCAAACCTAACGATTGGATAGAGACACTTCTCACACTGCCCAAAGTATCTGTGTGTTGGGTATTACGTTCTTTCTACCAAGGAAAATCCTTCACTATTACTTCCCTCTGTGTTACTTCTTCCAGTTCTTTTATCTAGATAGCAATTCTATTGTTGCCTCTGAACATTTCTGGGTTCACACAGTCTCCATGCTAAACGCAAGATTTGAAATTGTGAGATGATTCATGTCTTTAATTCCACATTGAAATGAGCTTTCCCATTTCTTCTCTCACCCTATAGAAGAAACTTTTTCTGGATATTTAAACTGCTTTAACCCAGATGATAACAGATCAAATTCTTAAGTAATCCCACCAGACCTGAAAGAGAAAGAGAAACAGAGGCAGTCCAGTCCTTTCCATTTGGTCAGAGGTGGCGTCAGGGTTTTCTGACTGAGCTCCTCATGTTGGTTCTATGTACTCTAGAAAACTCATCTTTTTCCAATTTTTATTCTGAACAATCATCTCCTCTTGAATTTCATCAATGGGTATGAATTAAATTTTATCTTTCTCTTCAAAAAGGTTTTTCTGTGAAATGATAATTGACATTATATCTTGCATCATTAAGGATTACCTGGCTGAAGAATTTGTCCTGATGCTCTTCCATTGTTAGATCATTTTGCTGGTCTTCTTTTTTAATTCTTTGTGTTCTTTGATTGTTGCAAACAATGTTACCAGTACACACACATTGGCTTTGCCTCTATGGGATTGGCTCCGCCTATCTGGGGTTGGCTGCCTTGTCAAGCTCTGTATGATGACAAGTCAGGCACATATCTTAACAATCAGTCAAGTAGAGGAGAGTGTATCCCTTTTCAGAAGCACAACCTATTTCTACTTGGATATGGCCTCATCAATTTTTGTTGTTTATAAGCTACCCACTTTGTGGTATTTCGTTACAGCAGGCCAATAGACTAAAACAATATTCTAACATGTTGCAACTCATCATTCTACATTGTACTCTAAAATTGTAGATAAATGCAGCCACCAGCTGATGCCAACTTTCATAATTGGTTAAATCTAAAATGTTAAGAGTCATCTGGTGTCTCATATCTTCTCTAAACACAGTGAAAATATTAGAGAACATTTTGAAATTAGTAAATGTTTCTCAGAAACAATGATGTCAAAAATTTATGGCATACGAGAACATTAATTGAATGTACTCAAAAGGACATTACACAAGAAATTAACTCCCTGACATAGGAGTGAATCTGACAGAGGTCATATTGTAGTTTCGACATTTGTCCTAAGAAATAAGTGTTATAATATTAACCTCTCTTTGTGAATAAAACAGTAACTGCGTTAGTTTTCTATTGTTGCCATAACAAATCACCAAAAATCTAGCAACTTAGAACAACATAAATTTATTTCCTCATAGTCTCTTCAGATCAGAAGCCCAGGGGGACTTTTTACTGGTGGTGAATCCGTACTAGTCTGCAGCAACCTCAATTCTTGCCTCCTCAGAAGAAAGAATTTGAGCAGCAAAAGGCAGAAGAAGAGAACAAAGCTAGTTTTAGAGCAGGAGTGAAAGTTTATTGAAAAGCTTTAAGCAAGAAAAAAAGGAAGGAAAGTACACTTGGAAGAGGCCCAAGTGGGTGACTTGAAGGACAAGTGTCAGGCTGGACCTTTTAATTTAGACTTTTTTTTTTTTTTTTGAGACAGAGTTTTACTCTTGTTGCCCAGGCTGGGGTGCAATGGCACAATCTCGGCTCACTGCAACCTCCGCCTTGCAGTTTCAAGAGATTCTCCTGCCTCAGCCTCCCGAGTAGCTGGGATTACAGGTGTCTGCCACCACGCCCCTCTATTTTTTGTACTTTTAGTAGAGACAGGATTTCACCATGTTGGCCAGGCTGGTCTCAAATTCCTGACCTCGTGATCTGCCCACCTCGGCCTCCCCAAGTGCTGGGATTACAGGCATGAGCCACTGCACCTGGCCTTAATTTAGATTTTTATATGCTGGCCTACTTCTGGCATCTGGCATCTCATTTCCCTTGATTCTTCCCTTAAGGTGAGCTGCCCACATGTGTGGGCGCCTGCTAGCACTTAGGAGGTAGGCATCACAGTGTGTTTACTGGAGTTGTATGCATGCTCATCTAAGGCATTCTCCTCTTTTCCAATGGAATGCCCCCAGAAGGTCATATACCAGTTAAACTCTGCCATTTTGCCTCTTAATGAGCATGCTCTAGCTCACTTGCCCAGCTCCTGAGATCTTATCAGGAAGCTTCCAATCACCAGTTTCAGGTGTTGTTATCTATTGGGAAACTGCCTTTCACTGACACTGGCTGCAACCAATTATTATTTTAGAGAAGCAGTGTGACAACTGCCTGTCCATCACCTGATGGTCACCTGACAGTCCTGGTGGGGTGTGAAGGCCCTTTCCTGCCCTGTTCTTGTCTGAACCAGCTACCCACTGTAATCTTTCCCCCCTCAAGATTCCAAAATCCCAATTCTTTGGGGAAAATGGATGAAGGTCAGTCTTCTGCAACTCCTTCCCGCCGATAGAGGGGTGGTGGTGGTGGTTCTGTGGGTCTTGGTCTCTTCCTAGCTGTTAGGGCAGGGTTGGTTCCATGGGTTGGTGAAAGCAGCATTCAGCTGGGTCCAAGGGAGACAGGGCAAAATTTCACCTGTCATGTCCCGCTGACAGGTAGTTTAGGGGTCTCCTGTAGAAGGGTGACTCTTGACTGTTGAGAAGATGGTATCCCTCACTGAAGATCACATGGAGTTTCATGGCCTGATATCAAGAGGAGACTTTTCTTTTGAGCTATTTATAGCTTTTAACAATTGAGTAAAATATACTCATGTAAAGAAAATGAGAAGCCAGTAAAAGAAACTATCATCAGAGCAAACAGACAGCCGTCAGAATGGAAGAAAAATTTTGCAATCTATCCATCTGACAAAGGTTTAATATCCAGAATCTACAAGGAACTTAAACAAATTTCCAAGAAACCAACAAACAACCCCATAAATAAGTGGGCAAAGAACATGAACAGACACTTCTCAAAGAGAACATTTATGTGGCCAACAAACATATGACAAAAAGCTCAACTGATCATTAAAGAAATGCAAATCAAAACCACAATGAAGGTGGGGTGCAGTGGCTCATGCCTGTAATCCCAGCACATTGGGTGGATCACTTGAGGTCAGGAGTTGAAAACTAGCCTGGCCAAAATGGTGAAACACCATCTCTACTAAAATTACAAAATGTAGCCAGGAGTGGTGGTGGGCAACTGTAATCCTAGCTACTTGGGAGGCTGAGGCAGGATAATCACTTGAACCCATGAGGTGGAGGTTGCAGTGAGCCAAAATCAGGGCACTGTATCCAGCCTAAGCGACAGAATGAGACTCTGTCTCAAAAACAAAAACAAAACCAAAACCATCTCATACCATTCAGAATGGCAATTATTAAAAAGTCAAAACAACAACTACAACAACAGCAGATGCTAGTGAGACTGCAGAGAAATAGTAATGCTTTTACACTGTTGGTAAAAATATAAATTAGTTCAACCATCATGAAGACAGTGTGGCTATTCCTTAAAGACCTAGACCCAGAAATGCCATTTGATCCAACAATGCCATTATTGAGTATATACCCAAAGGAATATAAATCATTCCATTATAAAGAGATATGCACATGTATGTTCACTGCCACATTATTCACAATAGCAAAGACATAGAATCAACCCAAATGCACATCAATAATAGACTGGATTAAGAAAATGTGGTAGATATACACCATGGCATATGATGCAGCCATATGAAGGAATAAGATCATGTCCTTTGCAGGGACATGGATGGAGCTGGAAGCCATTATCCTCAGCAAACTAATGCAGGAAAATAAAACCAAACACCACATGTTCTCACTTAGAAGTGGGAGCAGGGCCGGCGCGGTGGCTCAAGCCTGTAATCCCTGCACTTTGGGAGACCCAGATGGGCGGATCACGAGGTCAGGAGATTGAGACCATCCTGGCTAACACGGTGAAACCCAGTCTCTACTAAAAATATACAAAAAAACTAGCCGGGCGAGGTGGCGGGTGCCTGTAGTCCCAGCTACTCGGGAGGCTGAGGCAGGGGAATGGCGTAAACCCGGGAGGTGGAGCTTGCAGTGAGCTGAGATCCGGCCACTGCACTCCAGCCTGGGTGACAGAGGGAGATTCCATCTCAAAAAAACAAAAAAAACAAAAACAAACAAACAAACAAAAAAACAAAAAAGAAGTGGGAGCTGAACAGTGTGAACACATAGACAGAGGAAGTGGAGGGGAACCAAAATACTGGGACCTGTCAGGGTGCAGGGGTGGAGGGGGAGGGAGAGCATCAAGAAAAATAGCTAATGCATAGCAGGCTTAATACCTAGGTGAAGGGTTGATAGGTGCAGCAAATCATCATGGCACAGGTTTATCTATGTAACAAACCTGCACATCCTGCACATGTTCCCTGGAACCTAAAATAAAATAAAATAAGAAAATGTGGAGCATATTTGTTTCTCACTACCTGATTTCTCCAGAATTTGGAAACTACTTGTGAGTATTCTTATGACAACATGGTTATTTGCGTAAGTGTAATAAGCATCTGTTTTCTTTTATAACAGGACATAATTGGAGAAACTGATTATTTTACCAAGGCTTTGACTGGGTGTTTACTGGAGTTGTATGCATGCTCACCTGAGGCATTCTTCCCTTTTCTGGTGGAATGCCCCTGGAAGGTCATATACCAGTTAAACTGTACCATTTTGCCTCTTAATGAGCATGCTCAAGCCCCACATGCCCAGTTCCTGAGATTTTATTGGGAAGCTACCCATCACCAGTTTTAGGTGTTTTTATTTACTGGGAAACTGCCTTTTCCTGGCACTGGCTGCCACAAGTTCTTATTTTAGAGAGGTAGTGTGACAACTGCCTGATAATCAGCTGATGATTACTTGACATTCCAGGTGGGGTATGGGGCCCCTCTCCTGTCCTGTTCCTGTCTGACTAGCTACCCACTATAGCAGGCTCAATGAGTTTCACAAAGTTGATATCAATGTTTCTGCAGGGTTATGCTTAATGAACAGAATTATTCAAGTTGTTGGAAAAATTTGTGTTTTGTTTGTTTGCTTGTCTTTGCAATTATAGGAATGAGGTCTCCATTTCTCTTTTTCACTGTTAGGCACAGCTCACTTTCAGCTTCTAGAAGTTGACTGCAGTTTCTGATTTCTGGCCCCATTCAATGCCATTAATGAGGATAGGAACCTTCTCAAGCTTCATATTCATCTGATATTATTATCACCTTTTCCTCTGCCTCCCTCTTGGGCCACATCTCTCTAACTCTACTATCTTCATTTCTCATCTTTAAGGGTTTGTGTGATTGTTTGAGACCTATAAGAATTATCAAGACTAATCTACCTATCTTAAAATCTCCTAACTAGCAGCCTTATTTCCATCTGCAAAGTCCCAACACAGCAATACCTGGATTAGTGTCTCCTTCAATAACCAACAGATGAGTATCGTGGAATAACATCTTTGGAATTTTGACTACCCCACAGTAACCAAAAAAAATTAATTCTGCTCACATTTTCTGCTAATAAGTCAAAATAGTATTTTTGGTCACACTCAACTTACAACTAACATTTGAATTATATTATCATAAATTGTAATGTATGCATGTTTAAATTGACTCTGAAAACATTTTAGTTACTAATTGGTTATTCAATTTTTAATCATTGATTGAAAAAGTTTGATTATTTTTAATTGGAGTTGTAAATACCTATGTATCTCATTTTATTCTTCAATTATAGGACTTTTTTTCATTGAGCTTCAAATCTGCACCAGAGGCATGTCAAATTAAATATTTTATTACAAGGAACTTGACTATGTTAATTTTTAAAAGTAGCTAAGCGTTCCATTTAACAATGTCATTTCCTTTCCCTCATCATAGAGAGGTAATTGACTTCACATATATTTAATATAATTAAAGTAGCTACTTAAATCACTTTCAATGCCTAAGTACACTCTTAACAGCTTGTGTTGATTTAGATGCATGGGAATATCGCACCCTTAGAGAGATCACATTATAATTTCACAGGGATGTACAACAGTGCTAAGAAAACACATCTGGTAGGACTAAGTACATTTTTGCCTAAAATGTTACCTGTCCTCTTTATTACCCCTAGCATGGATTGCAATACTAGTCCTTGGTATGCATTCCTAAATTTTATCAATGCAAGTCAGAAATTCCTAATAAACTGAAGTCTCCACCTTCTGGAGAGATCAGTCATAATGTTATTTTTGGGGGGAGGTCAATTAGAATCCCCCACCTTTCATCCCCACCTTCGAAAAGGCCAGCGTAATTTTTAATTATTAATTTTTAACACTGGCATGGTTCTTTATTACAAAATAATCAGGAGGCAAAAACTAATTCTTTTCTTCCAAGAGTATTATTAGTTACACTAGTATACTCTAAAGTGGTATCATTTTAAAAATTGCATTTCCCCACATTCAGTCAGTATTGAATTCTAGCAAAACCGAGCTAAATTCATCAGCCTATTAATCCACTAAAATCCTCTAAGATACGCAGGGACACAGCCTGAACATTTCACTTACATTTTGATGGAAATATATTCTCAAGCCATGGATCTAATTTATAAAGTTTAAAATGAATGCCTCCTTTTAAATTAAGACAACCAGAAAGTATGTGACTCTTTGACATAATCAGTTTGAAAGCTGGAAACTTTGCCCTTGCCTCAAATTACTTTTTCAGCTTGATCTCTTGCTTCTATCATCTACTCAACAAATACATACAGGGTACAAAGCACTGTGCTAGGCAGTAGAGATTAAAAAAAAAAAAAAAAAAAAGAACACAGCCCCTGTTTGCAGAGTGCACAGAGGTCTGGTGGAGGCTGCACAAGGATGACTGACCAGGCAGTGTTATGAGGGCTGTGTGAGGCATGTCCTGTATACCCAGCACGGGGGCACACACAAAAGAGGCTGAAGTATCCAAGCCCTGCTGCCACCTTGTTTTTCCTCCAATACACCATACACATGCTTGTCTCTGCACCTTTCATCAATAGCATCCTAATTCTATATTGTGTTTTTCATCATTTTATAATAACAGAAATATTTTCTATATTTAAAAGGCAATTTAAAATACTAAATTATCCAGGATTTCTCTTTTTACTCCAGCCTATGCACATATGTAACTCCTAGAATAGGAATAAAGTTCCAAGGCCTCTGTATGTACAGGGTATAGGTCATACCTCCAAGAAACTTAGGAACCTTAGAGGTTAAATAAGAATAAAGTATCCCCTTCACTACATATTTACAGTAATTATGACTATATACATGAAAGAAAAAAATCAATTAAATTACAATGTGCTATTTCAATACTTGACTTTTTTTGTTAGATACTTTAATGCTTTACAAACCCCTTTCTAATTTGATTGAAGTAACTGGAGGACTGAGACTGTGTCAGGCACTGTTTGTTACATCATATTTTAGGACTTTGCTTTTGCATTTCTCTTCTACTTCTTCACTTCCACTACAGACAACTAGGAATTGATAACATACATTCTTATTTCTCCATTTTAAAAGAAACGCAATTCACCTTGTTTCACTTATGTTAGCTATGACCATTTCCTCTATCTTTACCACACTATCTCCTGGAGAACTGGTCTACATTTAATAGATTTAACTCTTTGTTACTGATTCTGCTGCTGATGTCCCTAAATATATTTTCATGCCCACAAATCCACATATCTACTTTTGCATATGTAGAGCAGCTGTACTTCATAAGTAACTGTTTTCATAAAGCTCATTATCCTTTAAAAGTCTATGACATTTGACCCAGCTGAAATTTCCTTGAAAACTTGTGCTCCCTAACATTTACGAAACTTAGAAGTCTTGGTTCTCCTCAAATGTGATTAACTTAAATAACGTGACTATTTATTATGCTAGGTAAACTTTCTTTGCCAGTTTTGCAAACTTTCCTGTGTCTCTATACCTGCTTTGTACCTTGGGTTGTTTCTCTGCCACTTTTTTCATGCTTCACGTTACTTTCTTCATTTGAAAAACTAACTTACTCTCTTGTAAAGAATACATTATATGTATAAAACTAATAATTTATTCAGACATATTCAGTATAATACACAGATACATAAAATGAAAGAAGGGCTCATTCTTAAAGTAGAATGTTAACAAATAAATGTAGAAGAACGAACGTAACTAGAAAAATAGATCGCTGTTAAAATCACTAGACGAAAGCTTAAAGAGGACAGAGATATTTATAACACTTCAAAATATTTCACCACTCATTATTTATAAATTACAAAGGAGAAAATACTAACTTCACAGGGAAGGAATCTGGCAGACATCAACTAAGTCAAGTGATCAAAGTTAATATCACCAATAATGCTACAAGCTGGCGTCCAATGTTTCTTAATGTAATTCAGTGAGAGCACATTGCCAATTATGTGGTATTCCTGATGATATCTAAATCTAATCAGGTGAAAAAATCTACAAACCCAAGCAGGAGATTTTACAAAACAACTGCTCTATTTTTTTTTTTTTTGAAGGCTTACATGTTTTAGAGCAGTTTTTGATTCATAGCAAAATTGAGAGGGAGGAAGGTACAGAGATACCAAGTATATTTTATCTCCCAACACTTGTATAGTCTTTCCCATTATTAATCAGAGTGGTACATTTGATACAAGTGATGAATTTACGCTGACACATTCGTATCAACCAAAGTCCACGGTCTAGGTTAGAGTTCTTTCTTGGTGTTGAATATTGAATGGGTGTGAACAAACATATAATTACATATCTGTTCAATGAAGGACAATATCCATCATTATAGCATCATATGTAATATTTTCACTGCCTTAAAAAGTCTTCTGTGCTCTATTCATTCCTCCTCTACTCCCCAACCCTTGGCAACCACCGATGTTTTTACTCTCTCCATAGTTTTGCCTTTTGCAGAATGTCATATACTTAAAATCATACAATATGAAGTCTTTGTAGATTGGCTTCTTTCATTTAGTAATATACATTTAAGGCCGGGCGCGGTGGCTCAAGCCTGTAATCCCAGCACTTTGGGAGGCCCAGACGGGCGGATCACGAGGTCAGGAGATCAAGACCATCCGGGCTAACACGGTGAAACCCCGTCTCTACTAAAAATACAAAAAATTAGCCGGGCGTGGTGGCGGGCGCCTGTAGTCCCAGCTACTCGGGAGGCTGAGGCAGGAGAATGGCGTGAACCCGGGAGGTGGAGCTTGCAGTGAGCTGAGATCCCGCCACTGTACTCCAGCCTGGGTGACAGAGCGAGACTCTGTCTCAAAAAAAAAAAAAAAAAAAAAGTAATATGCATTTAAGTTTCTTCCATGTCTTTATATAGCTTGATAGCTCATTTCTTTTTAGCACCAAATAATATTCCATTCTCTAGATGTACCTCAATTTATTTATTCATTCACCTACTGAAGGATATCTTGGCTGCTTCCATGTTTTGGTAATTATGAATAAAGCTCCTTTAAGCATCTGTGTGTAGTGTTTTGTGTGAATGTAAGTTTTCAGCTCTTTTGGGTAAATATCAAGGAGTGCAATTGCTGGATCATATGGTAAGAGTTATGTTTGGTTTTGTAAGAAACCATCAAAGTGTATTCCAAAGTAACCATACTATTTTGCATTCCAATAAGCAGTGGCTGAGAGATCCTGTTTCTCCAAATCCTCACCAGCATTTTAGGTATTCAGTGTTCTGGACTTTGGCCATTCTAATACGTATATAGGATTATCTCACTGTTGTTTTAATTTGTTATTTCCCTGATTATGTATCCTGTTGAACATCTTTTCATATACTTGTTATCTGTGTATCTTCTGTGGTGAGGTGACTGTTAACGTCTTTGGCCCATTGGTTAATTGGGTAGTTCATTTTTGTGTCCTTGAGTTTTAAGACTTATTTGCACAATTTGGAAAGCAGTGTTTATCAGATAAGTCTTTTTCAAATATCTTCTCCAACTCTGTTTCTTGAGTTTGTATCCTTTTGATGTTCTGCACCTTTCAAAACATCAATATATAATATATGTAGAATAAAAGAAAATAAAAACACCGAACAATAAAGTGAAATGCATAGTCTTGTATCAGGAAATTTAAAATTGCCATCCATATATTACTGAAAAAAAAAATATTGATATTAAATGTCCTGAATTATAATTTATATTGCATTCCTATGAAGAAATACACACTGAATAAGTAACATGTGATGATGTCTAAAATTTTGCAACAAATGATACCAGTAATGTAATGGATATATGCTTATGTGTATTCATAGAAAGAAAGAAGCAGCCCACTGTGATGGTTAATACTGAGTGTCAACTTGATTGGATTAAAGGATGCAAAGTGTTGATTCTGAGTATGTGGTGAGGGTGTTGCCAAAGGAGATTAACATTTGAATCGGTGGGCTGGGAAAGGCAGACCCACTCTTCATCTGGGTGGGTATCATCTAATCAGCTGCCAGTGTGGCTAGAATATAAAGCAGGCAGAAAAACACGAAAAGACTAGACTGGCCTAGCCTCCCAACCTACATATTTGTCCTATTCTGAATGGTTCCTTCTCTTGAACATCAGACTCCAAGTTCTTCAGTTTTGGGACTTGGACTGGCTTTTCTTGCTCTTCAGCTTGCAGATGGCCTGTTGCGGGACTTCTGATCATGTGAGTTAATACTTAATAAACTCCCCTTTATATGTATGTATATCTATCCTATCAGCTCTGTCCCTCTTGAGAACCCTGACTAATACATACATATTTCAAAATATTAATGCATGGTGAATATACATGTAAGATATACAGGTGTTTACTGTACAATTCTTGCAACTTTTCTTGTTTAGATTTTAAGTGAATATATATAGCAGATATGAATACAGTAGTAAAATGATAATTAAGAATTTTGCTATAAAGGCGCTTACATACTGAGACAAAATAGATAAGAATGTATGAGCTTAATTACATATTGTGGTAAGTTCTATGAATGAAATACATGATGCAGTGTGGGAGAAGCCCTCTTTAGAACGTGTGATCAGGAATTTCCTCTTCAGAGGTTCTGTGTGAGTTGAGGTAGAGTGTGCATGGCCCAAGCCAGCAGAGGACTTGCAGAAGAGCATACTGTGCACACGTGGCAACCAATATAAAGGCCCTGAAGCTGCAAGAGGCTTAGAAGTTAGAAGAACAAAAAGGGATCCTGTGCAACTGGACTTCCAAGAACAGGCATCCAATAGCTGGGGTGTCTCTGGAGGCAAGAGCTAGAGGTAAGGATCACTTAGGTCACCATAAAGAGGTTGAAATTTATTCTGAGAATAATGCTAAGCTACTGGAATATTTAAAAATAAAGAAGTTACAGTACCTGATTTATATTCCAAAAATGACTCTGCTTTAAAAAGTGGGTGAATATTAAAATTTAAATGAAAATTGTGGGAGAGATGTAGTGGTAACAAAATCAGAAAGAATCTCCAATAAAATAAAAGAAATATGTGGAAACAAGTGTTAGTTTAATGATGATAATCCCAGGTACAAGGAGAAAAGGTAGGCATGGAGAACTTCCAGGGAAGAACTGAATATGGAGCTAAATATAGTTATACTTGTGTGTGTGTATATATACATGTGTGTATATATGTATGTATATACATAAAACATATTATATACATATGTAATGTTTATGCAAATACATAAATAAAATATAACATAATCACTTTGTTATTTCCATATATATATTTAGTAATCTTCAATTATTCTTTATGAGTAATTTACATGATCATGAGTTCTGTTTTGGCAACAACAAGGAAGAAGAACTTTCTTCCAGATACAGATTGAAGCAAGGCAGAGACAAGGAGGTATGCAATAAGATAAAGGTGAGACCAAAAGTTCTAGAAAAGCAAAAACTTGGAGCAATGGGTCTCTCAAAGAAGTATATCTCTGGAATCACTCTGAAACTGGTGACAATTATTAATATATTAAATCAAGGTCTGCTGCTTTGTTTTTTTTTCTATTTATGACATATAAGTTTGGGTTTATGCCTTAGAGTAGAAATTAATTTTATAAAGCTAAAGAAATTGTGGCTGCATAGGTAACCTACCGAAGACGGTACCAATGGAAAAATAATGCTCCTGTAAACAGGTTCTCCCTGTCTTCTGTTAAGAAGAAAGCAGAGGATGAAGGCAGGCAGAAGGAAAGAGGAGAAGAAACACAAGGCAGGGAAATAGCAGGCATAGGCTTGGGCCATTGTTTCTCAAAGTATACTTTTCCAATTAAAGAGGGTAGACACTTAATCTCAAAGCCTTTCTTGGAGTTTATAAAGTTATACTGCTGTATGTTTATGATAAAAGGTAAGTGGGCTGTTTAATAACTAAGGGAGATCAGAAAAATCTTAAAAACTACCATAAATTTGTATTTGAGGTACATAGGAAAATAAAATGAGTCTATAGATCTTTTAAGGGTGAAGTTGAGAAAATAGACTTGTGTTCTAATTAATCCAGAGACATCCTCTCCTTCACTTTAAAAGGTGTGTATATCTACATCCATGCTTATCAAATTTCTATTACCTCAATAAATCCTACAATATTTAACTACTGACCAGACAGCTCATTTGACTTCCAAATACGAGTAATACATATTTTTTGATTTCTCTTATTTTAAGTACCTTTCAGTTAATTCCAAATCAAAATTGTCTGCATTAATCACAACTGGTTCATTGTCTTCAACTATAACAATGTCTGTGCTTTTTTCTATTACACCAGTTAAAAATACGTAAGTTTTCATTTTTCCACCATCTTAGATATATATATACACACACACACACACGTTTGTTTCCACGTTTTAAATATCCTCTCTTTCTCTTCATATTTCAGTCTCCTAGTCTGTTTAAAGGTTTACTTTTAATACTGCAGCACTAAGATTTTCAGTACTAAGATGGTGGCTGTTTGTGTGCAGACAAACCACCATCCTATTTTGGATGCTCTCTTCTTCCCAACAAATGTTATGTGCAGAGTAAATCATATTTGTTGATTGAAGTAATTAGTCTTCCTGCCATTTGAAAATCAACAGGAAATAGGGAATTTGGTCTGTTTCATGGATACTATGTGAGGATAATGCAAAAATTAATTTAAGTCATCTAAGCCAGTCTTAGAATATTTAAACAGCCTTGAACAGTATGTATTGCAACAATTTGGTTTATAGATGAGAATAAGACCCAGGTCTGCTAAGTTAAATTACACAGATGACACAAGTAGAAACTTAGAAAGCTGTGGTCTCTATTACTATTCGCCTTGACTATACCATACCATCAAAACAAAACAGTATTTTAATTTCTTTAACAACATATTCATCTATAAATCTTATTTAAAAAACAGGAAAATATACCCATATATAAAAACGCATGAATGAACTATAACCATGGATTCAAACAAGTGAGGGAGGTGGGCTTCTATCTCTCTCATACTGAATATATGATCATTTATGTCTCGCTTGAAGGTGCTATGAAACAGGTATCCAGCTTGTTGCCCATCTAAATAATTGGAAGAATAAGATATACCTTAAATCAGGGATATGAAAATTATCCACATATCAAATCCACCCTGCTACCCATATTACACACACACACACAAAATTATATATTTTATATATGTATATATGTATAAAAATATATGTAGTAGAATAGTTTTGTATTTACAGAGAAAATACAAGGACTCTACAGCCAGTTCCCATATTATCTACAACTGCTCTTACTATTATTAACATCTTACATTAGTGTGATAAATTTGTCACAATCCATTACCCAATATAAAGGCATTATTAAGAAATGATTGTACTTTATTCGGATTTTCTTAGTTCTTATCCACTACCTTTCTGTTTCAGAATTTCACTCAATCATGACATTGGATTTAGTGTGTCTCCTTAGGCTCTACATGAGTATGACATTTTCTCCGAATTTCTTTGTTTTTAGTAACGATGACAGTTTTGAGGAATACCAGTGAGAAATTTTGTACCTCAATTGCAATTTGTTCAATGTTTTTCTCATTATCAGACTGGTGTTTTTGGAAGAAAGACCACAGAATAAATTGCCATGTTTATCATATCAAATGATTTAATGTTGATGTGAATCTAGATCAACTTACTTGAGTTAATGTTTGTGAGGTTTCTCCACTGTAAAGTTACTCTTCTCCTACTACCACCCTCACTTTTCATATTGTACTCTTTGGAAGGAGGTCACTATGCTCAGCTTACACTTAAGGAGTGTGGAGTCATGTTCTACCATCTTAAAGGCAAGATACCCACATACATTATTTACAAATTTTCTGCATAGGATACTTGTCTATTCTGCACCATTATAACTATAAACTCATGGATATTTATTTTATATTTTGGATTATAATCCAATACTAGCCTATTTATCTTATTTTTCAAATTGTTTCAGCTGTAGCCATTGGGAGCACTTTCAGTTGGCTCCCATGTCCATTTGGCATAATCGCTTATTTTTGTTGTTGTTTTGTTTTTGAGCATTTTGTTACTTTATGAATGACACAATGTTCCAGGCTTATCTTGTATACTTACTGCACCAGTCCTACAATGATTCTCTAAAAAGCACTTCTTCCTTATTTTGGAGAATGACATTAGGAACCAAAATCTGAGCGTTATAGTTACTAACTGTTTCTGGGGCTCATTGTGTCTAAGTCTTCTTAGCTGATAAGCAAGAAAATACACATGTATATTAACCTGATTATATTCATAAATATGGAAATATATTTATATGTAATCATATTTATAAAGATGATATGACATAATATTTGTGCCTATAACTTGAATCAGTTACCACATGGAACATTCCAGCCTCTTTCCTTTTGTTACCTATAACCTCTCACTCCCAGAATTGAAAACCTGGCTCCACTCATCAACTATTCATTTACTCAGTGTTCAGTTCCCATACACATATATAAAGGCATCAGTGTTGTTAACCTGTATCCCCATTGGAAATAAATGTGTCAACTATGGTACAATGCTTATGTACAGTTTTTTTTTCTGTCCTTATGGACATCAATGATTTCAAAAGTTACTTAGGTCAGCACCTTTTTCTCTCTTTTTAGATAGGCTATTTTGTATAATTATAGTTAAATTATTTAGTCACATTTTGCATTGCATTCAGTTATCTCTTGACCTCCCAAATTATTTTTTAATTGCATATTGTATGAGATCATTCCTGCATTGCTATAAAGAAATACCTGACAGTGGGTAATTTATAAAGAAAAGAAGTTTATTTGGCTCACAGTTCCACCAGTTTTAAAGGAAGCATGGTGCTGGCATCTGCTAGTCTTCCAGAGAGGCCTCAGGAAGCTTACAATCATAGTACAAGGTGAAGGGGGAACAGGTATGTCACATGGTAAAAGTAGGAGCAAGTGAGAGAGAATGAGGAGGGAGGTGCCATACACTCTTAAATGACCAGATCTCACAAGAACTAACTATCAAAAAGATAGCATTAATCAATAAGGGATCTTCCCTTATGATTTAAACACCTCCCACCAGTGCCCACCTCCAGTACTGCAGATTACAATTCAACATGAGATTTGCATGAGGACAAATATCAAAACTATATCACATATATTAGGGTGTACTCCTTGTGCTGTTAAGTTCTATGAGTTTTGCAAAATGCATAGTGTCATGCATCCACAATTACACAGTATAATACAGAATAGTTTTGATATGTGCTAAAAAATCTTTGATGTTACAGCTATTCAATTCCTGCCTTCCTTTCTTCTTTACTATAGTTTTACCTTCTGCAGAATGGCATATAATTGGAAATATCCAGCATGTAGCTTTTTTCATAATGGCTTCTTTCACTTAGTAATATGAATTCACAGTCTGTCTATGTTTTTTGATGACTTGATAGCTCATTTCTCTTTAATGATGAATAATATTTCACTATGTAGCTGTATTACAAATTGTTTATCCATTCATCTATTAATAAAATCTTGGTTGCCCTCAATTATTGGCAATCGTGAATGAAGTTTCTGTAAACATTCACATGCAGATGAAAATAAGTTTTCAAATCAATTCAGCATATATGTTAAAGCTTGATTACTGCACCATATAGTAAGAGTACATTTAATTTTGTAAGAATCTGAAAAACTGTCTTCCAAAGTGACTGTACCATTTGAAATGAGTGAGTTTTCATAATCAACATTTGGTATTGCTTTTTTTATTTTTATTTTTGCTATTCTAATAGTTGTGCAGTTTTACCTTATTGTCATTTTCACTTGCTTTTTTAAATAAAGTTTTATTGGAACACAGTCACACCATACTACTATGTATTACTGCTTACATGCTACAATGGCAGAATTGAGTGGTTGTGATAGAGTTGCATATGACCCACAAAAATTTACCGTCTGGCCTTTTAAATTAAAAGTTTGCCAAATATCACATAAACTAAAAGAGAAAAATGTATTGAAATTTAATTAGTAAACTGCTAAAATTACTACTTTTATTTTAATTACACATTCCAATAATTTCTAATTACAATTATATAATTACAAATTTTAAGTAAAATTATAAACAGCTATAATGAATTCCTGAAAACTTTCACAGAGAAAATTTTGCAGATGAAATAAAACCTTGCCTTCTTGCCTATATATATGTATATATATACTTAAATATATATTTGTATACTTAAAAAATAGAAAAGTAAGTTAAAGATTAGAGAGCAATGTAGTTAAAAATAGATAGTGGAGGAACTAATATATTTTACTTGTATTGATAGTCTGTGACAATAATTTTGTATAATAACTCCTTTTATTTTTTAAAGCAATTCCAATGATAGTATTATGCTATACTAATATGGACAAAATTAAGAGTTACAAATTTGTCCAAGTGCATAGAACTAACAAATGGGTTTAAACCCATTTGACAACAAAATTTTGTCTTTATATTTTCAGCGCTGTTCATTTCAAAACTCTCACAATATGAAAAACAATCTTATCATCTAAGATCATCTTACTCAATAATTAGCCGAGTCAACTCCTAACAGGTGTTCATAATAATAGCAGCCTATCAAAAGGACTGTACATCTTATTAAAATTTTTAGTGAGGAATGTTACACTTCTGTAGACTTTGTCAAAGTCTGTAGAATTTATCAACACTGTAACCTGAAAGTTTTGATGCTGTGATCCTATAGGAACCCTATATCTGATGCATTTTCTCACAACATATTGCCCAACTAGATGAAGTAAAAGGAGTCAAAATGCTATAATCATAAACAGAGAATAGAATGATTACTGTTTACAAAAAATGATGTGACACAAATGACTGCTTCTGAAGACACAAATGACTGCTTCTGAAGTGTTCTTGTCAGTGTTCCCTATCATTTCGGATGTAAATCTAGCCATGACACTTCCTTGTTACTAGTTTTCACGCCTGCTTATCTGAACAGCTTTCACAAAGCTGGTTCTACCTATCAGTCAAATAAGACAAGGGAAAGACAAATTTCTGGCGACCCAGGACAGAAGAAGAGAGAGAATGAAAAAAGTGACAAAGACATGCGCCATTCAGATTCAAAGGATGTGGACAGCTTTCTCTTTTGGAACATCAATTTCTTTCTGTCAGATTTTAAACAGGGCTGTTGGCTAAAACATCTAGATACAGGAAGACAGCTATAGGACAAAACAGAAAATAGTGCTAAAGTCTGTGAAAATTTATATCACCATAAAGAATTTGAAAACCAAAATATTCTTTAAA
Organism: Papio anubis; assembly: GCF_008728515.1. Lineage (NCBI taxonomy): Eukaryota > Metazoa > Chordata > Mammalia > Primates > Cercopithecidae > Papio > Papio anubis. The sequence continues at coordinate 62,751,906 of NC_044990.1, read as the reverse complement.
AACCTCTAGGTACTGACAGAATGGACTTAGAGTTCAATTTTTTTCACTTTTTAACTGTGCTACTAGGAAACAATTGCTCAATATCTGTTCCTTGGTTTCAGTCTCTGAAATATGAGAATGGTAATCATATATGCCACCTAAAATTTGCCATGTAGACTTAATTAGTCAATGCAAGCAGAATACTTAAAATGGTCTTATGTATAATAAGGGGTCAATCAATGCCACTTTCATTAGAAGCTGTTTTAGTAGAAATTGGGTCTTGCTATGTTATTTAGATACTCCTGGCCTCAAAACATCCCCCCGCCTCAGTCTCCCAAAGTAATGCATTACAGGCGTGAGCCATTGCACCTGGCCAAAAACGTTATTATTAAGTTTAATGTAATACTATTTTCAGAAGTAAAGATATTGAGTCATAAAAAGTGATAAGAACTCAATAGTGTTGGAAAAAAGTCTGGTATTGAAATTCAAAAGTTTTAATCTTTATAAAATGTTTAAAATTTATATAAATTTTACTTAGATTTTGCATTAGCATGAATTAAGTATTTCACTTAGGCTAGAATTTGAATGAAGTACAACTGAAATTTTTAAATTGAATTTTGAATGAAAAATTGTATTGATATTACCAATTCAGTTGATTAAAAGACTTAACAAAAAAAAGATTATTAAAAAAATTACTTACATTTTAAGATTAGAAAAAGCTTTACTCTTAAAGGATTTAAATGTGAAACCTCTCTGTTGGTATGATTTAAAATAACTAAAGACATTTTGGTTAACCAAAATACCTCTTCTTGCATCTACAATAGTTTTTTAATATTCTTGCATATTCTGTTCATTTTAGTTTTTACAATAAAAGCCTACATTAATATAATTTCAAATAATTAATACATGATTAACAGGTATTAGTGTGCTAGTAAATGTTATTTAAGGTAAAGGGTAAGAGATTTTCTTTGCAAAGTATTACAGGAGTAGAACTGAGATTTTTAAAGGTCTTTTACTAATTACAAAAACACATGAAATGCTAATAAAATTTAAAAATATAAATTAAAGTACAAAAAGAAAAGTAAATCCAGATTATTTTCAGATTTCAGAAAAAAGGTTCATATCCTTAGTATCCAGTTTGACATTACACCTAGTGAATATTAACCTTCAAATAAGTATCAATTTTATTGACAACAGTATACCAGTTTGAAAAATTATTTTATATCTAAAATATAGATAGAGAATACTAAATTATGTGAGACTAAGGAGAAACCAGCAAGTTCATGCTCACCTGATGAGACAGGGTATTGAAATAGACCTTCTGTCAATTTATTTGGCAAAAATTATTACAAATGTTAGCAATAATCATAATGTTGAATGAGATATTCTTTACTTAACACATGCTAAAAATAATTATACACATGAAAAAAGATACAAGCCAAGTAAAATATAGTGCAACGTGATGTATAGTAACAAAATTGAATTTTTTAAATTTAAATTTAAATTTTAGATTCAGAGGGTACACGTGCGTGTCTGTTGAAAGAGTATGTTGTGTGATGCTGAGGTTTGGCATATGATGGAACCCATCATCCAGTTACTGAGCATAGTACCCAATAGTTAGATTTTCAACCCTTGCTCTCCCTCCTTCCCCACTTCATCATTCTCAATATCTATTGTTCATATCTTTATGTCCATGTGTACCCTTTTTTTTTTGCTTTTTTAATAATTTCAACTTTTATTATAGATTAAAGGGTATATGTGCTGGTTTGTTACATGGGTATATTGAGTGCATTAAGCTTGGGGGTACAAATCACCTCATCACTCAGGTAGTGAGTGTAGTACCCAACAAGTGGGTTTTCAGCCTATGCCCCTCTCCTTCTCTCCTCCATCTAGTTCCCAGTGTCCCCGTTTACCTGTATTTTAATGTGTACTCAATCATTAGCTCCACTTATAAGTAAGAACATGCAGTCTTTGGTTTTCTGTACTTGTGTTAATCTGCTTAGAGCAATGGCCTCCAGTTCCATCCATGTTCCTGTAAAGAACATAATTTTGTTCTATGGCTGTAGAGTATTCCATGGTGTAGATGTACCACATTTTCTGTATCCAATCTACCATTGATGGGCACTTAAGGTTGATTCCATGTCTTTGCTATGGTGAATAATGCTTTGATGAACATGTAAATGCATGTTTCTTTTGGTAGAATGATTTATATTACTACAGGTATATACCCTCCAATGAGATTACTGTGTCAAATGATAGTTCTATGTTTACTTATTTGAGAAATCTCCTAACTGCTTTCTAAAGGAGCTAAAGTATTTTGCATTCCAACCAAATGTGTATAAGTGTTCCCTTTTCCCTGTAGCCTTGCCAGCACCTGCTATTTTTGACTTTTTATTAATAGTTATTCTGACTGGTATGAGATTGTATCAGTGGTTTTGATTTACATCTCTCTGATGATTAGGGATGTTGAGCAATTTTTATGTATTTTTTGGTCATTTGTATGCCTTCTTTAAAGAAATGTCTATTCCTAGCCTTTGCTCATTTTTAGTAGGGTTATTTGTGTGTGTGTGTGTGTATGTGTGTATTTGGTGTTTATTTGTTTAGTTTCTTCTAGATTCTGCGTATTACACCTTTACCAGATTCATAGTTTATGACTATTTCCTCCTATTCCGTAGGTTGTCTATTTACCCTGTCAGTAATTTCTCTTGCTGTGCAGAAGTTCTTTAGTTTTATTAGGTCCCACTTGTCAATTTTTGTTTCTGTTACAATTACTTTTGGGACTTATTCACAAATTATTTGCCAAAGCGAATATCAAGAAGCTCTTCGTCTAGGATTTTTATAGTTTGAGGTCTTATATTTAAGTATTTAATCCATATTGAGTTGATTTTTATATGTAGTGAGAGGTAGGGGTCCAGTTCTTTTGATATAGCTAGCCAGTTATCCCTGCATCATTTATTGAATAGGATGTTCTTTCCTCATTGTAAAATCTTGTCAATTTTGTAGAAGATCAAATGGTTGTAGGTATGTAGGTTTATTTCTGGACTCTCTATTCTATTCCAGTGGTCAATATGTCTTATCTTTTTTATTCCTACTGTTTAGTTCCCACTCATAAGTGAGACTATATGGTATTCGCTTTTCTTCTTCTACATTAATTCTCTTAGGACAACATCGTCTAACTGCATCCATGTTGCTGTAAATAAAATGATTTCATTCTTTCTATGGCTGTGTAGTATTCCATGTTGTATATTTACTATGATTTCTTTATCTGATCTACCGTTGATGGGTACCTAGGTTGATTCCACCTTTTTGCTACTGAGAATAGCGCTAACTAAAATGAATGTACTAGTGCATGTGTCTTTTCAATAGAATGATTTATTCTCCGTTGGGTATATACCAAGTAATTGAATTGGTGAGTCAAATGGTGGTACTATTTTTAGTTATTTGAGAAATCTCCAAACTGGTTTCTACAGTGGCTGAACTATTTTGAATTCCCACCAACAGTGTATAAGTGGTTCTCTTTCTCTGCAGCCTCCCAACTGTTGTTTTTTACTTTTAGTAATAGCCATTCTGGTTGGTGTGAGAAGTTATCTCATCATTATGTTTTAAAACTGAGAAAAGTCTTTGAAAATATATTATTTTTGTTGAATATTAGGAAACTCAGAAAATAATAAAAGAGAAAATACAAGCTGCCAAAACTTTTGTTTGCAGAGACAAATATTTTAGTGCATTTTCAATTCTTTTATTTTCTATTACTATCACATTTGGGGAGGAAGTAGGCTCAATTGTTATGATTTACAACTTCAGGGCCTGATACGGCTAAGTTTTGCCATTGAATAGCTCTGTCATTCATGTTGTGGAATTAGTTTAATCTCTGAAAGACTAATCAAAACTAAATTCTGTTAGCACCCATATCAAAGGACTTACTGAAAATCTGATAATTCAAAGAAAGGCTTAGAACACATCTGATTTATGATCCTTTGTCAGACATTGGTGTAACAGCTTTAACATTCAAACACCTTTTTCTCTTTTGCCTTTCAAAGAGGAGAAACATTATCTAGCCAAAATATGACTTTCTCCTGCCTGAAGGAGTGTTAGGATTGATTTATTCAGAATGTAAAAGCAAAAGAGAGAGTTTATATCAGGCTTTTGACATCCCAAATAGGACATGGCATGGAGTTAATAAAAGGCAAAGCTTTGCCAAGAGGAAAGATTTATTCAATACCTTTATTTCCTCTTTTATGACATCAAAAATTAGTCCTTAATTCTTACTGGTAGAATTTTATGTAAATGAATATATAATATACTATGTTAATAAAAGAGATAAATTTTGAACCTTCCCATATGGATTGTGGAAGAGAAGCTGGCTGAAGGCAAATAACTTAGGCTCTATTTTCAGTGTAAAATGCTGGGAAGATGTGACTATCCACAGGCCTGCTGAAACGCTAGGGATAAAAGTACAATGTCCTTCAGGGTCACCACTCATCTCCAAGAACCACTGGGAATAAACCACTGTCCAGACACAAAGAATGAGGTTCTGGAAAGCATTGCATGACCCAGACACCCTGTTCCCTCCACTTCCACATGTCATAAAAGACATACAGGGGACTGGGCACTGTGGCTCGTGCCTGTAATCCCAGCACTTTGCGAGGCCGAGGAGAGCTGATCACTTGAGGTCAGGAGTTCGAGATCAGCTTGACCAAAATGATGAAACCCCATTTCTACTAAACTTACAAAAATTAGCCAGGTGTGGTGGCACACACTTGTAATCTCAGCTACTTGGGAGGCTGAGGCACCAAAATCACTTAAACCCAGGAGGTGGAGGTTGTAGTGAGCCGAGATCAGGTTACCACACTCCAGCCTGGGCGACAGAGGGAGACTATGCCTCAAAAAAAAAAAAAAAAAAAAAAAAAAGTCATAATGTCCTCTTCCTTTACTCCTATATCCATATTCCAGCATAAAGAAGATCAGTAGATAGAATGGATTCTGAAGGAAAGAGCATGTTATTTACAGACTATTCAAATTTTGGGACAGTGGAAAATACATTTCTCTGTTCAATTACCCAGAGGGTAGGACTTACCCGAGGAGGATGAGAAGGAATTTAGGATATTTAGAATGAATCTGAGTATATTATGATTAATTTGCAATCCTGCCACAGGAGTTATTACTAATTATTATTATAGTTAATATCTGTGTCTGTAGTATTTTTCCGTAGTATTTTGTTTGATTCTACATCTAAATCTTAATTCTCCCCTGGATTTAAGACTTTTTGTTCGGTGTCTCAATGATATGAATAAATATAATCAGTTTATCCAATATTTAATTACTGAACTTTTAGATTATATTCATTATGTTTTTCTGTTGGAAATAAGACTTCAGCTGATATTTTGTAGTTTATTTATGGATGAGATTATTTTCTTAGTAGACGACAGACTAAAAATAACTTGGTTTAGAACCTATGAATATTTTTTAAACTTTTGAAGCACATTAGCAAGTTATTTTTTTCAGAATGTTTCAATTGACATTCTAATTATATTGTTGCAAGCAACAATTGCATTTGATAAAAAGGAAGATCATCAGAAATATCCATAACTGGTAACGAAGCCCTATTAAACAAATAATTATAAAAATTTCCATATTAAAGTTTCTCAAATATTTAAAACAACATTATAATATGGATATCAGGAATTACAGAGATGAAAATGGGTAAACAGTTACTATAAGAAATTTCTCATTTAATTACACAAGCTTTTCTATGTCTGGGACTCTGTTATATTAGTATTAGCCATAAATCCAAGACTGAATTTGTCTATCACCTTGTATTATAAGCATTCCTTTTCATTCTTTTGCATCTAGATCCTCGTGTGAAGAAATATCAGTATTAGAGTAAAAATGATCATGTGTTTTAAAATCAAAATTCTGAATTCAGAGAAAAGCACGCAAATACGAATGAATATGCATTTTTCACATCTCTAGAAAGGATAACTCTACATGTATTTTACATCCTCCAAAATCTAGTCCCACATTTTTTTCCAGTCTCACTTTTTTGTTTTTATTATTGACAAATAATAATTATATACATTTATAGGATACAATGTGATGTTTTGACATATATATACATTGAGTAATGATTATATCAAGCTGGTCAACATATCTGTCACCTCACCACTTACTCTATTCTAGAGAGAACGCTTAAAAATCGAATCTTTTAGCAATTTTGAAACATATAATACAGTATTACTAACTCTTGTCACCATGCTATGCAATAGATCTTGAGCTCTTATAACTGTTTAACTCACCCTCTACCTCAGGCCAGAGTGATCTGTACTCATTCTCATTCATTTGTTATGCAAACTGAGTCCCCTGCTAGGTTCAGACATAGAGGACCACTTAAATTCTATAATTTTCATAAAATATTCTGTTAATACAGTTAAAAATTATTTTCTCTTAAATGAATTTTACCAGTACAATTTAACAAATTTTTAAAATTATTATTTTAAGATCTCAAGAGAAATGCAAAATTATTAAATACTGAGGCCCTACTTGTTTGTTTTCTTCTGTCTCTTCCTCTTTCATTCTTTCTATTCATTTGCATATATGATTTTGGCATTGTTCAGAATGTATCAATTTGAACAGTACCAGTTAAAATAATGTCTTTTATGTGACATATGGCCCTCCTATTGCTGTTTAAGAAGTGCAAATTACTACACACAGGAAATTACATTTTCAGAGCATGATTGAACTTATTTTAATTGTCCTATACATCGTAATATATTTTCCCTCTGCAATTTGTGTGTGTGTGTGTGTGTTTAAAGCGTCATAGTCATTTAAAATAATTATTAATCTCATGGTTTTGTTTTATTCAAGCTACTTGTTTTATGAGAGTAAAATAACTATTGGCTTGTCAAAGTACAAAAAGAGATGTTTTGCCTAGGGCATTGTGTTTTCTAGTAGAAATAATATACCAAAAATGTAGATGCTTTATTTCTGAGTTGTTGATGAGCAGCAGAATATGAGATAATGCTTTTTAGTTTTAGTGAAGGGCAAATTTCATTTACTGAATCCGACATTAAATCAAAATAGTATGTTTAATATGGTCATTCTTTTGCAAAATTGCAATAACTCTGGAGCCAGTTATAATTGTTTACACTGTTTGACATAAAAATAAAAGTTAAAGTAAAACAGGAACAAAGACTACAAATCAAAGTAAAAATAGCTTAAAATGCTCCTATTAATAAACATAATCTGACGTTCCTCGTAGTGAAACCATTTTCCTCATTGTTTAAAAACATGAGTTCTTTCTATTGGACTTTCAGTACCTTTTTTCCATTCTGTGGTAGGAAAGGATTCTGACATCAAAGAACAGACCTCTTCATAAACATTTATGTGAATCAAACCAGGAAAAGAGAGTTTATTACAAAGACAAAAGATGATCTCAGAGAGCTGAAGGGTTTTGAATGGCCAGGCAATACCAAAGGAGAAAAATTGAAGAGTAAAAATGAATTTATTAAGATTGTGGTCAGGGTACGATACCTGCAAGATAATCAAAGTTTTATGCTATCAAACTTCTCAGTCCCTCTTATCATCTTCTGTATAATATTCTCCAAAAAGAGAGTCTCCTTTAAAGTCCCATGACTAATTTTTGCTAAACTCAAGAAGCGGGAGTGAAATAGGGGGAAAATATGCTGCCATACATGATAAATCCAAATTGTTATCAATAAACATTTAAACATAGCCATGTGCAAGACATTGTTCCGTAGTTACCCATATTCAAAGGATAAGTGAGACATGATTCTTGTCTTCAAAGAACTGATAAAGTTATAAATGGTATTGCAATATAATGTTAAGTCAGCTAGAATGGCTACAGGAGAAAGGAGAATTACAACTCTGAGGATAGGAAGCCCTTGTATATTAAATGACTTTTGAGATAGTCTTTAAAGGAAGGGAAGGTGATCAAAAGATCTAGAGATAGGTGAGTTGGCGTTAACAGTTGGGGAAAGACAATTTGAGCACTAGTGTGGAGTAATGAAAGCTGTATAATCATACACTGGAAATTCCGTGTGGCTGAACGGAATGCTTATATTACCAGGTTTGTATGACATGAAATTCTAAGATGTTGTATATAGTGACAGGCAGGCCATTGTTACTAATTGAGCCTTATTGTTTCTCCTCTGGTTTTCTAATTTTCTAATTTGAGGGTTCAGATCTATCATAAAGATAATATCTTACCCTCTAAATTGGGTAGCTGGATATTCCCAGCACATTAAACAAACCACACTTTTCGCAAATGTTCAAAAAATGTTGGAGCAAGAATATTTTAAATGTGAGCCTAGAGTGTAATTTGTTGAAACTTGAATATTAATTTCACTCATACATAAATGCAGATGTGTCAAATCAATTTGTAATCTTGTAAGATTTTAATTTTTAGATTTTCTATTTATTGCAAAGCACTGAGATTCAGAATTTACCAGGTTTTCTAATCATTGAGAGAAGCACACACTCATAGTGGAAAGAAGAAAAGAGACAAATCAGAAATCTTTGTCATTCTGTGTTGTTAAGGAGCCACAAAAATAACATGTAATATGGCAGAATTTTTAACTTAAATTCTCAAATACTGACTTCCCTTAAGTAATAAATATTGACTCCTTAGACATGTAACGTAAGTGCAAAATTATTGGAATCAATATATTATTTAATAGTATTCTTACTAAAAGCCACTGGAAGTTCATCTCCCAGTACTTAGATGTATTAATTAAATTTTACTGAATTCTAAGAAAAGTCTTTCCATTCAGAAAGATCTTAAATCCAGTCTCTCTGAGCCTCATATTATTGCATTTAAATAGAAGTAAAAATGTTTGCCACATGTCCCATGGTAAAACTCACAACAAAATAGTACTTTTCAGGCACATAATAAGAACTCTACAAATGGGTAAAATTGTTAAGATATAAAACTTTACAGCAAATCCTATTATTTGATGCTTAACTAACTTGTTTAACAAGAGATAGAGAGAATCAACATTTCTTATGCACCAATCTAGATTAACCTTCATTCGTTCATCAGAATCAATCAGCCCGTTGGACAAGACTCACTGTTCTACTTTTAACTTTCATTTCTTGGTCCTACAGAACATATAACGATGTGTAATAAGAGGCTGTCTTACTCTTAAGTTTAATAATAAATATATCTTTCTCTGCAGGACATTTACTTCCAAAGAATTGGTCGTATTATTTATGTGGGGTTCACCAAACAAGGTGGGAACATTCAGAGACCCAAGTCTGTATTTACTCTCTTCTTTCAGGCTAAAATACCACCATCTCCACCTCATTCTCCATCACACAAAATTCTTCCAGCACCAGAATAAATGCTACTTTCTTCAAAAATGTTTCTTGTGTGCTTAAACCTAAATTACTCATATCTCAAATCAGTCAAAATCTTATAATAATAGTAGTGTACCAGAGTGCCAAATAAAGTGGAAATGAAATATTTTTCTTTGAGAAAAATAATAAGTAATAAAAGTAATAAGAGAAGCATTGATTCAAAAGTTTATAGGCATGTGCCTAAAATACTGATTCTTAATGCGGGGAAATTTTGACTTCTAGGGGACAGTTGGCAATGTCTAAAGACATTTTGATTGTCACCTTGATTGGGGAAGAGGGTTCTACTGATATATAGAGGGTGAAGGCCAGAGATGTTGCTAAATATCCAATTCACAGTACAGTCCCCCACAACAAAGACTTATCTTGTCCAAGTATCAATAATGCCAAGACTAAGAAACTCTGCTCTGGATCAGGATTCCACTCTTTTCCTTTCCTCACTACTAAAGACTGGGCCTGAAAGTGTTCTATTGGAACAGCTGTATCTCTCTGTCATCACAACTGACCCCAGAACATCAAAAGAACGTGCAAGATCCCTGTTCTCACAGGGAGAGTGAAGCAGCCCGCAACAAAGAATAGGTTCTGTTGCTAAACTGAGGAGTGTTTTCTACTGTCCTTTTCTGGGAAGCTTACAGGGACTTAGGCATATTATGGGATAGAGTATTATGATATATGTCCAAGTCCCTGAGATCAAAGACCACAGCAATTTATAGCTGCAATTCTAAAACTTAAAAAAAAAATGTATTTGGTTTCATTTTGGTGACTAACTAATGCAGCAGGACATCCATAATCAGTGGATTACAAGAATTACCACTTCTGAGTAGATACCATGTGTCAGGAATTTTACATTCGCCATTCAATCCTCACAAATCTCTGTGAGGCAGGCACTATTATTTGCGTTTCACGATACTATGCTTGTCTTCATAGTATACATACTTTCCGCCATTTTTCATTCCTATATAAATTAGTAGGTAACTGTTTCTACAAAAAAAAAAAATGTTATTTATGTTGAAACTCTCGTGCTTCACAGAGTGGTTTGCTAATAGTAATATATGTAAACATGATGGTGATGATGATGAGAACATGGAAAAGAACATGTGCTTTTCCATGTTCAAAGTGCATTGAATTCCCTTTGCAATATTATTTCTTATTTCAGGTGCCTCAATTCTATAACGTCAACTCTATTTAGCTTTCCCACAACCATATGGGATAAATATTTTCAGATTAGAATAATCACACACACACACACACACACACACACACACGCAAACACGCAACTGTAAAAAATTAGTAAGCTTTCTCAGTTTCTACATGGTGGGGTTTGGCAAGCAGCCTGAGTATGAAGTTTCTGATCTGAATTGCTCTGCAGTAGCTCAGACACTCTACAAGTGTTTATCAAACACTTGTAGATTAAATTAATTGAATCTACACTTGTGGAATAAATGAGTCATCTACTCTACCTCTTGGAGAAATTTCAAACAAAAAATGTATGGAGTATGCAGTGTGATGCAGACATGCCTTGGATGCTGGCCAGCTAACCAGAAAGGTCTCCCCTCTAAGCCTTAACTTAATCCTTTAACCTCAATCCATATATGTTATCAGCCTAAGCAGACTAATTTGTAAACATCAAGTGGCTCCATTTCTCTGGGATAGACACAGATTAACCAAGCTTAATGCACTAAACCAGGATAACAATACAATTAGTTTACACTGAGAAACAGAATTGCATAAAAATTCAAATGCACAATCTCTTCCTGGAGGTATAGAACAGAAATTGCCAAATTTCATATTTGAAGGATTCTTGGTGAGAAAAAAATTAAATTAGAAGGGTTAATAATAGGAATTCAATATTTAATGTTGTCATATTAAATTAGCCTCAGAGATAGATCATCACAATAGGTTATGATCAAATCTAATGGCAGGACATCTACTCTGTGTGTAAGATAATTTGTAAGGCAATTTCATTCTAATACATTGTACATTAAAGTTACATTTTATCACTGAAGCCTCTCAAATTCTGATTGTTTTCAGATTATTATTCTAGTTTATTTTGGGGAAAAGTCTGGTCGACAATAAGGCTTTACCATAGCTGTTATTAGTGGTAGGTATTTCTGTGTGATATTCATCATTTTGAGGTCTCTATTACAATTGTTGTTTCTTTCATAAATAATAATTCACTTAATATTATTATTATCTATTATTTAAGACTTAGACCATAGATTTAGGTGTAACATTTCTATAGAACAGTACAACAGAGTACTGGAATATGCTTATTATAGTAAGTTTTTAAGCTACATTAAAGATGAATAGATGGTATTTGAATTAATTTCTATAAGCTTTTTGATTTCCACACAGCAATGCCATCTCAGTTTTCAAATATATACTACATACATTTCAAGGTAGTTTCATTACACTGTTATCTGTATCATAAATAATACATTTTAATAAATATTATGTACAGAAGAATGATGATTATTTAAGACGATGAGGATAATGACTTCATAAATTTCGTATTAATGATTTCTTACCGTAACTAAGTGGAATGACTAAGGTTACTGAGCCCATTCCACAGAGAAGGAAGTTGTGTTAATCTAAGTTTGATATTATTTTTAAGATCAGTGAAGTAAATTAAGAGGGCGTGTCTGGACTTAAATTTAGGATTTATGATGGTAAAGCCTACATATTTTTCACATTTTGTGTTTCCTGTCTTAAAGGTACAAAAAACCATTGCTGAGTAGTATGTTATATTGTACTCTGAAATATTTTATCAAAACTCTTTGCATCTACAGTTCTTTATGTATTCTTTATTCCACAAGAATTTAGCCTACCTTCTATTTTTGTAGGTTACATATCTAAATAGATTAAATACTTCAATGGCATTGAAATTTACATTACCACTTTTAAGAAATTGAAATCATGTTATGGACTACAGGAAAGAAAATTACTAAATGTCATATTTATATAAAAATATGCATACATACGTACACATGTTACATACCAGCACATCTAAATGTGTGTTTTTAAGTACCAGATTTTCTTGCTAAATTCCACTCAGGGGTGGAATATATGCTCTCATACTTGGCTGAGATTAAGAATAAGAAAACTGGGAGACTTAGAAGTTGGTCCATTTGAAACCAGAGATAGAAGACCTAAAAAAAATCTACCCAGTATCTTAGAGAAGCAATAAGGATGTTTATTATGTCCTACAGTTCTTGGTGGTGGGAGAAAAGGGCTCTGTGATAAATAGATAAATTCAAATTTAAAATATGCTTCCCCAGAATTATTTAAACAAAAACACTTATTTTATACTTCACACACACAATAATAAACAAAGATAAAAATGTCATGCTCCCTTAGATACCCAAGAAGCAGACTCTGGGATGAAGTGTAGAAAAAGGCTATTGAGGAGTGCTTCTCAGGAGCACATGCAGAGAGGAGTGGGGAAAGAGAGGTTTTGAACTGTGATGTTGTGACGATAAACACCTCCACTGATCAGGGTATCCGAGACCAGGTGGCCCTTCAGAAACATCCTAAATAGCAGGCTGGGCTTTTTGTCTTCAATATTGTTCTCAATATTGACTTGAGAAGGGATTAGCCTTGGGACAGGCAGCTACTTAGAGCATAGGGAAATATATGCTTCAGCCCTGAATGTTGGAGAACTTCTGCAGCACATCACGGCATCTACCAGAGTCCATTTTTGTGCAGATCTGGTGCATATGTTTTATATGAAGGTAAATCCCATCTGAAAATTTGCAGAAACTTGATTGCTCTTTTCCTTAACCCCTCTAAGGTTATAATATCTGGCATGGTAGCTATAGGTGGGGTTACTATGTGCTTTTGCAGAGTTAACAATAATATATACTATAGTCTTGTGAAATCTATCTGGTTTTTATGAGCATCTGATAGATCCTTTCATAGATAATAAATTAATTGATGATATAACATGAATTTACATGTTTTTAGGTGTTTAAGGGCATTAATTTCTGCTTTAGGATGGGATTTTTAAAAATCTTTACTTTGTTCTTTGGGAGGCTGAGACGGGCGGATCACGAGGTCAGGAGATCGAGACCATCCTGGCTAACACGGTGAAACCCCGTCTCTACTAAAAAAAATACAAAAAACTAGCCGGGCAAGGTGGCGGGCACCTGTAGTCCCAGCTACTCGGGAGGCTGAGGCAGGAGAATGGTGTAAACCCAGGAGGCGGAGCTTGCAGTGAGCTGAGATCCGGCCACTGCACTCCAGCCTGGGCCACAGAGCGAGACTCCGTCTCAAAAAAAAAAAAAAAAAAAAAATCTTTACTTTGTGAGTTGATAGTTTGGCAGATTCATATCCTTCTGCTTGACCTCTCCTATATGATAGTTGTTATCTACAGGCCAAGGAGCAACTGTGGGAGGTCTACCAATGACCCCGTATACCCACTCCAATTATATATTTGGAAACTAGTGAAATGGCCATTGAATGGGCCCATGGACTTAGCAGAACCAAAGATAATTAGAATTAAGCTAAGATTCCATTTATCACCTGTTCCAGTATGTTTTGACTCTAAGAGGGATGCCATGATGATTATTTGATTCTGCAGAGTTCAATGTCAACTTGGCCTCTGTTTTTCAGCAGTTCTTGAAATGTCTGTGTATTCCCCTTTTTCTATAGCATTTTTAACCAAGTGAATGGTCAGTGGGAGGATTGGATGAATCATAGCTACACACACTTGTATTACAGTTTCCTTCCTTCTGGACACTTGGCCTTTCCATCAGTCAGTGCTTTTCCAGATCTAAAAACTGGCTCAAGTTCAGAATTGAAGGAAGGATAATTATTTTTTATTACAGCAGATGTCCTCTACCCACAGATCATCCATAATTTATAATTTTGATTATATAGATAGAGCAATAACTTTGTTGGCTGTCCCTATGACATTTTTATTATAGTAACCATCTTCTTATCTGTCTGCACATCTGTGCCCACTAGTTGCCATTTTGACCTTGTTGTTCTTATTGATGATATGGCACCACCTGGCCTCTGCTATATCGAGATCTTATCACCCCCTCTTAGTATCAGGAAGTCAGTATAGCAGTATCATCTGTTTTTTTTTTTATTATTTTTATCTTGTCTCCTATTAACATTTAATTTCTAGAGTTTTAGAAACATTTGTATAGGCTAGGTAAGAATTGAAATCAGATAAACGCCACTTATAATTGTGTTATCCACATACATAGTTTTATTTTATTATTGAGCCTCTATTATTCTATAAACACTGCTCTGAAAAAGGTCACCAATGATCTCAGTGTTATAAATCTAACGGATTTAAAAATCTTCACATAATCAGACCTTGAAGCACTGTTGATTATCTTTTTATTTTGTATTTTAGTTTTATATTTCAATAGGTTTTTGGGGAACAGGTTGTGTTTGGTTACATGAGTCAGTTTCTTAGTGGTGATTTCTGAAACTTCAGTGCACCTATTACCAGGCAGCATACCCTGAATCCAATGTGTAGTTTTTCATCCCTTGCCACTGCCAACCCTGTCCCCTGAGTCTCCAAAATCCATTGTATCTTGTGCCTTTGCATCCTCATAGCTTCGCTCCTGCATATGAGTGAGAACATACTATCCTTAGTTGTCCATTCCTGAGTTACTTCACTTAGAATAATAGTCTCCACTTCCATACAGTTTGCTGCAAATGCTATTATTTTGTTCTTTTTAAGGCCAAGTAGCATTTCATGTATACACACACACACACACATACACACACACATATATATGCATATATATTTATATATTATAGTATATATATATATATATAAAATGTTACATATATATAACATTTTCTTTATCCATTCCTTGAATGATGGGCATTTGGGCTGGTTCCACATTTTTGCAATTGCAAATTATGTTGTTATAAACACGCATGTGCAAGTATCTTTTCCTTAAAATGATTTATTTTCCTCTGGGTAGTTACCTGGTAGTGGGATTGCTTGATCAAATGGTAGATCTACTTTTAGTTATTTAAGGATTCTCCACACTGTTTTTTTATAGTGGTTGTACTAGTTTACATTCCCAACAACAGTGTAAAAGTGTTTCCTTTTCACCACATCCACATTAACATTTATTTTTTTTATTTTTTGATTATGGCCATTCTTGCAGGAGTGAGGTGGTATTGCACTGTGATTTTGGTTTGCATTTAGTTGATAATTAGTGATGTGAAACATTTTTCCAAATGCTTGTTGGCCATTTGTATATCTCCTTTTGAGAATTGTATATTCATGTCCTTAGCCCACGTTTTGATGGGATTGTTTGGTTTTTTTCTTGCTGATTTGTTTGAGTTCTTTGTAGATTCTAGATATTAGTCCTTCGTCAGATTTACAGATTGTGAAAATTTTCTCCCACCCTGTGGATTGTCTATTTACTCTGCTGATTATTTCTTTTGCTGTGCAGAGCTTTTTAGTTTAATTAAGTCCCATCTATTTATCTTTCTTTTTATTGCATTTGCTTTTGGGTTCTCGGTCATGAACTCTTTGCCGAAGCCAATGTCTAGAAGGATTTTTCTAATATTATCTTCTAGAATCTTTATAGTTTCATGTCTTAGATTTAAGTCTTTGATCTGTCTTGAGTTGAATTTTGTATAAGGTGAAAAATGAAGATCCAGTTTCATTCTTCTACAGATGGCTTGCCAATTATCCCAGCACTATTTTTTGAATTTGGGGTCCTTTACCCACTTTGTGTTTTTGTTTGCTTTGTCAAAGATCACTTGGCTGTAAGTATTTGGCTTTATTTCTGAATTCTCTATTCTGTTCCATTGGTCTATGTGCCTATTTTTATACCAGTATCATGCTGTTTTGGTGACTATAGCCTTATACTATACTTTGAAGTCAGGTAGTGTGATGCCTCTTTTTGCTTTGTCTTGTTTTGGCTATGCAGCTTTTTTGTTGTTGTTGTTGTTCCATATGAATTTTAGGATTTTTTTTTCCTGGTTCTGTGAAGAATGATGGTGGTATTTTGATGGGAATTGTATTGAATTTGTAATTCATTTTTGGCAGTATAGTCATTTTCACAATACTGATTCTACCCATCCATGAGCATGGGGTGTGTTTCCATTTGTTTGTGTTGTCTATAATTTCTCTCAGCAGCGTTTTGTAGCTTTCTTTGTAGGGATCTTTCATGTCCTTGGTCAGGTATGTTCCTAAGTATTTTATTTTCTTTGCATCTATTGTGAAAGTGGTTGAGTTCTCAATCTGATTATCACCATGGTCGCTGTTGGTGTACAGCAGTGCTACAGACTTGTGTACATTAATTTCATATCCTGAAACTTTGCTGAATTTATCAGTTCTAGGAGCTTTGTGGATGAATCATTAGGATTTCCTAGGTATACAATCATATCATCAGCAAACAGCAACAATTTTACTTCCTCTTTACTATCTTGGATGCCCTTTATTTCTTTTTATTGTCTGATTGCTCTGGCTAGGACTTCCAGTACTATTTTGAATAGAAGCGGTGAAAGTGTACATGCTTGTCTCTTCTAGTTCTCACAGGAAATGCTTTCAACTTTTCCTCATTCAGTATAATATTGGTTGTGGGTTTGTCATAAATGGCTTTTATTACCTTAAGGTATGTCCTTTCTATACCAGTTTTGCTGAGACTTTTAATCATAAAGGGATGATAAATTTTGTGAAATTTTTTTCTGCATCTATTGAGATAATCATATAATTTTTGTTTATAATTCTATTTATGTGATGTATCACATTAATTGACCTACATATGTTAAACAGTCCCTGCCTCCCTGGTATGAAACCCACTTGGTCATGGTGGAGTATCTTTTGATATGCTATTGGATTCAGTTTGCTAGCAGTTTGTTGAGGATTTTTCCATTTATGTTTATCAGATATTTGTCTGTAGCTTTCTTTCTTTCCTTTCTTTCTTTCTTTTTTTTTTTTTTTTTGGTTATATCCTTCCCTGGTTTTTGCACTATGGTGATACTGGCTTCATAGAATGATTTAGGAAGGATTCCCTCTTTCTCTATCTCTATTTGGAATATTGTCAATAGGATGAGTACCAATTCTTCTTTGAATGTCTGATAGAATTCAGGTATGAACCCATCTAGTCGTGGACTTTTTTCAGTTGGAAATTGTTTTATTACTATTTCAATCTCACTGCTTGTACTTGGTCTCTTCAGAGTTTCTATATCTTCCTGGTTTAATCTAGAAGGGTTGTATATTTCAAAAAAAAAAAAAATTATTTCCTTTAGATTTTCTATTTTATGCACATGAAGGTGTTCATAGTGGCCTTGAATAATCTTTGGTATTTCTGTGGTATTGGTTGTAATATCTCCCATTTCATTTATATCTGGGCTTATTGTATCTCTCTTCTTTTCTTGGTTATTCTTGCTAATGGTCTATCAGTTTTATTTATCTTTTCAAAGAATCAGCGTTTTGTTTCATTTATCTTTTTTTTGTTTAATTTCATTTAGTTCTGATCTGATCTTCGTTATTTCTTTTCTTTGCTGGGTTTGGGTTTGGATTGTTCTTATTTTTCTAGTTCTGTGAGGTGTGACCTTAGATTGTCTATTTGTGTTTTTCAGACTTTTTGATGGAGGCATTTAGTGTGAATTTTTCTCTTAGCACTGCTTTTGCTGTATCCCAGAGGTTTTGATAGGTTGTATTGCTATTATCATTCAGTTCAAAGAATTTTTTGATTTCTAGCTTGATTGCACTTTTGACGATTATTGCGGAGCAGGTTATTTAATTTCCATGTATTTTCATTGTTGTGAGGGTTACTTTGTGAGTTGATTTTCAATTTTATTCCACTGTAGTCTGAGAGAGTACTTGATATAATTTTAATTTTCTTAAATTTATTGATACTTGTTTTGTGGCCTATCATATGGTCTGTCTTGGAGAATGTTCCATGTGCTGATAAATAGAATTTACATTCTGTAGTTATTGGGTAGGATATTCTGTAAATAGCTTTTAAGTCCATTATTTGTAGGGTATATTTTAAGTCCATTCTTTCTTTGTTGACCCAGTCTTGAGTGACCTGTCTAGTGCAGTCAGTCGAGTATTGAAGTCCCCCATGATTATCGTGTTGCCATCTATCTCATTTCTTAGGACTAGTAATAATTGTTTTATACATTTATGAGCTCCAGTGTTAGATGCCTATATATTTAGAATTTTGATATTTTCCTGTTGGATTAGCCCTATAATAACTATATAATGTCCTCTTTGTCTTTTTTAACTGTTGTTGCTTGAAAGTTTGTTTTGTCTGATATGAGAATAGTTAAACCTGCTCATTTTTGGTGTCCATTTGTGTGGAATATCTTTCTCCACCCCTTTATCTTAAGTTTATGTGAGTCCCTGTGTGTTAGGTGAGTCTCCTGAAGACAGCAGAAACTTGGTTGGTGAATTCTTATTCATTCTGCCATCAGTATCATTAAACGGAGCATTTAGGCCATTTACATTCAATGTTAGTACTGAGATGTGAGGTACTATTCTATTCATCATGCTATTTATTGCCTGAATACCTTCTTTTTTTTTTTTTTTTTTTTCCATTGTGTTCTTGCTTTTTGTGTCCTGTGAGATTTATGCTTTAAGGGGATTCTATTTTGGTGTAGTTTGAGGATTTGTTTTAAGATTTAGAGGTCCTTTTAGTAATTCCTGTAATACTAGCTTAGTAATGACAAATTATCTCAGCATTTGTTTGTCTGGAAAGGAACTGTATCTTTTCTTCGTTACAAAGCTTATATCACTGGATACAAAATACTTGGCTGGTAATTGCTTTGTTTTAGGAGGCTAAAAGTAGGACCCCAATCCCTTCTGGTTTGTAGTGTTTCTGCTGACAAATCTGCTGTTAATCTGATAGGTTTTCCTTTATCAATAACCTGATGCTTTTGCCTCACATCACTTAATATTCTTTCCTTTGTCTTGACTTTAATTAATCTGATTACTATGTGCCTAGGCGACCTGATCCTTTTGTGATTAATTTCCTAGGTGTTCATTGAACTTCTTGAATGTGGATATCTAGATCTCTAGCAAGACCATAGAATTCTTCCTCTATTATTCCCTCAAATGTATTTTCCAGACTTTTAGATTTCTCTTATTCCTCAGGAACACCAATTATTCTTAGGCTTCGAGGTTCAACATAGTCCTAAACTTTTTGGAGACTTTGTTCAGTTTTTAAAATTCTTTTTTCTTTGTCTGTGATAGATTGGGTTAATTCAAAAGCCTTATCTTAGAGTTCTTTATTCTGCTTGTTTAATTCTACTGCTGAGACTTCCCAGTGCTTTTTGCATTTCTCTATGTGTGTCATTGATTTACAGAAGTTGTGACTGTTTTTTATTTATGCTATTTCACTGAATAATTTTCCTTTCATATTATGAATCATGTTTTTTGATTTCTTTAAGTTGGACTTCACCTTTCTTTCGTGCCTCCTTGATTAGCTTAATAATTGACCTTCTTAATTATTTTTCTGGCAATTCAGATATTTTGTTTTAGTTTGGATCCATTGCTGATGAGCTGGTATGACCTTTAGAGGGTGTGAAAGAACCTTATTTTGTCATATTACCAGAATTGTTTTTCGGGTTCCTTCCCATTTCAGTAGATTATGTCTTAAGGAAGATCTGAAATTCAAAGGTTGCTGTTCAGATTCTTTTGTCCCACAGGGTACTCCTTTGATGTTGTGTTCTTCCCCCATCCCCTAGGAATGGGGTTTCCTGAAAGGTGAACTATAGTAATTGTTTTGCTTTTCTGGGTCTAGACACCCAGCAGAGCTACCGGGCTCTGGGATGGTACTGGGCAGTGTCTGCAAAGAGTCCTAGGATGTGATCTGTCTTCAGGTCTTGCAGCTATGGATACCAGCACAGATTTTGGTGTTGGATCACAGAGAACATTCACGATTGATCTGAAAATTGCTGGTGCTTTCCCAGTAAGATATTCTTTATTGTTTTATAAACAGTGTCCCCTTTTTCATCCTACAGAAATATTTGCTAGTGGCTTTCCTGACCTTCATAGAATACCCACTTTATACTGCATTTATCTGAGCTTTCTTATTCCTACTTTCACCATTTTTCACAGTTTTTCTTGCATTTTTACTTTGCCTTGGGTAGGCCATTGCTTTTTCTAAGGATTCAATTGACTCATGTGTTAACACCAACTTTTAGGGGGTCTGTATTAAAAGAGAGTGATTCCACATCAGTGGACTCTCTCTTACCTAAATTTATATTTCACAACTATATTTCAGCTCTCAGGACTTTCCCCCATAAACACTCTCCCAGCCCCTACTAATCCATGTTGAGTACGTCCTACTGATCTTACAGTTTACAGTGCCTTTCCTCACTTAATATACCTAGCTCTACCCTGGCTCTGTTAAATAGCAGTTTTTTTTTTTTTTCAGTCAGGGTCTTGCTCTCTTACCCAGTCTGGAGTAGAGTGGTGCAATCATGACTTTCTGCAGTCTTGACCTCCTGGGCTCAAGTGATCCTTCCACCTCAGTCTCTAGAGTAGCTGAGACTATAGGCATGTGCCACCATGCCTAGGTAATTTATATATATATTTTTTCTTTTTTTTTCTAGAGATGGAGTCCCACTATGTTGCTTAGACTTGTCTTAAATTCCTGGAGTCAAGGGATCATCCTGCTTTGGCCTCCCGAAGTGTTGGGTTTGCAGGCATGAGCCACTGCTCCTGGCCTACATTGTGATTTGACCTTAGTGTTTGCTCAGATGGCTAACAATGAAGGTGGTTGTAAGTTCAGAGTAGAATGCCAGTTGTCCTGCAAAACAGAAGCCTCTTCATTGCCTTTAGGTAGGAAGAGAGTATTAATCTTTAATAGAGAGAAGTACAGCTACTTTTGTTGGCCTAGAAGGTTTAAGAAATATGAATTTTCAAGTCCTCTAGTATATTAACCCATGTGCCTCCATTCTAAGTCTCCGAATCCATTTCCTTCTAAACCAGACCCCTAATCTTTACAAAATAAAAACTGAAGAATTTAGAGTTTGACATTCTAAGGAGCTTAATAAAGTCTAGTTCTTGATTTCCCTGAATTTGAGCTGTGAAAAGGAAAGT
Organism: Papio anubis; assembly: GCF_008728515.1. Classification (NCBI taxonomy): domain Eukaryota; kingdom Metazoa; phylum Chordata; class Mammalia; order Primates; family Cercopithecidae; genus Papio; species Papio anubis. The sequence continues at coordinate 62,730,515 of NC_044990.1, read as the reverse complement.
CTTTTTATACACTGATGTGGAGGCCTTATGATTTTTACACTTTGTCTTATTCTTGAGTAATTGCCCTCACCCCTCAATATCTTTCTCCATTATTTTAATGACATGCAGGGAGAGTCATATGATGTTACAAAATATAAATTTAAATTTACATGTCCCAAACTACTAAATCCCTGAGATATTGTACCCACCAGTATATTGCCATCCACAAATACTTTATCCCAGTTCTCTGCTTGTGGAAGTCTTTTACAAATGCACTGATATGGCATGCTAGAGCTGCACATATCCCACTATCACTAATGATGGAAATCTCATTACCTTCTAACCAGCAGTAATTCGCTCTAAGGTCCTATTTTAGAGGACTTTCAAACCACTTCTTAACTGACTTGGGTCAGGTGTCCTGGGGGTTGGGTTTGGGGACTCAACAGTAGAATATGTGCACAAAATATTATGGAAGAATGCTCTTAGAAATAATACCTATGAGATATTGAGGGAAGCAAAATTTGTCAGAGGGAGAAGTTGAAACATGATGCAATTGGAGCAGAGGTTAAGATAGCATTTTGGAATTGACCAAATTTGAAACAAAGGTTCTGGGTCTTTATAGCCCTGCAAAAGCCAGTCACTGGATGTGTCCTGTCCAGAGTGGCACAATACAGTGTATCAATGCAAAAGCCAGCCACTTGGATGATGCCATCCCTTTTTTAGAGAGACTCCATAGGGGCAAGAAATGTATCTGAAGATAAGCTCACAACAACAAAGTTATATCCCATTAGAAACAATAATAATAATGAGAGTAAAGGGACATTAGAAACACAAATGCTGGTGTCCCCAAAATATAAATGTAAAGCATTCTAAATATATCTATAAAATGTATAAGCTTAAATGTGTTAGAGAGGTAATAGAAGAAAGTTATACCATAATGAGAGAAAGACGTTAAATAAAAAAAAATAAAGCAGATATTTTAAAGAAACAAGTAGAGGGCTGGGCGCGGTGGCTCATGCCTGTAATCACAGCACTTTGGGAGGCCAAGGCGGGCAGATCACCTGAGGTTGGGAGTTTGAGACCAGCCTGACCAATATGGAGAAACCCCATGGCTACTGAAAATACAAAATTAGCCAGGCGTGATGGTGCATGCCTGTAATCCCAGTTACTTGGGAGGCTGAGGCAGGAGAATTGCTTGAACTCAGGAGGCAGAGGTTGCAGGGAGCCAAGATTGTACCATTGCACTCCAGCCTGGGCAACAAGAGTGAAACTCTGTCTCAAAAAAAAAAAAAGAAAAAAAGCAAGCAAGCAAGCAAGCAAGCAAGCAAAAGGAAAAGAAACAAGTAGAATAAACAGAAAAGAAAAGATATCATTATTGGAATGGAAAACTCAATTGTTAAAATAAATAGTTGAAAACCACATTGGTGATCTGGCAATACAATTGAATACATTATCTTCAGTACAAAGGATAAAAAAATTAAAATGTCTTTGTACTCCTATAAAGATTTTGTAAAATGTCTGTCACACTGCTAAGAAATACCCTAGATTGAGTACTTTATAAAGAAAAGAGGTTTATTTGGTTCATGGTTCCCCAGGCTATACAAGAAGCATAGTGGCTTCTGGCCAGCTTCTCAGGGAGGCCTCAGGGAACTTTCAATCGTGGTGGAAGGCAACGGAGGAGCAAGCACCTCACATGGCAGAAGCAGGAAGAAGAGAAAGACAGGAAGGAGATGCCACACACTTTGAAACAACCAGATCTCAAGATAACTTACTTACTCATTATGAGGAAAATAGCACCTGTGCTGACCCATTCATGAGAGCTCCACCGACATGATCCAACCATCTCCCAACAGACCCCACCTCCAACACTGGAGATTACAATTCAGCATGAGATTTGATGGGGACACAGGTCCAAATTATATCAGTCTTTAAAAGGTAAAATAACATTACATTCTCTCTTTGTATGGAACATTGTATGGAAAAAGTAGAAACACCAAATGCAAAAATATATATATTAAAAGATATCATAGACAAAGATTTATGATGATAATTACACTTAGACTGATAACTTCTTATCATCAAGAGTAAAGCTTGTAGAAAATAAATTTTAGTCACGAAATGGCTGAGATGATATTGTAAACTGAAAATTATACATTCAGCTGAATTATGATGCTGGCATGATAGAAAAAGAAACTTTCAGAAAGAGAAATAATTTATTATGGACATAGTATTGCACAGAGACCTAATTAAACATGAACTTTAGAAAATGAAAATTGAAGGCAGAAATTACAATACGTATGTTACTAGCAATGTTGAACCAAAAAATTGGTAATCATGTGGTTGCATATCTATAAATATTGACTAAAATATAATAATGATAATTTTGAGAACATTTTTAAAAGGTAAGCAAAAGATAACAATATCAGATTTTAAAATTTTAGGTGTTTGTTAGGGAGAGAATAACATTAATTTTGTATATTTCTGTTGAATTAATTATGCCTGCTTAAAAATTTAACAATAGCCACTTAGATAACAGAAAGATAATGTAAATGTCTAAAGCAGTAGAGAAGCCAAAAAGATGTACACACAGACAAACACACATGAATACTATGGAAGAAGGAAAACCAAAACTAAAGCAAACAAAAAGCATGGCAAAAGGAAAATTCGTTCAAAGTGATACAGTTTAGTTCAAACAGATCAGAAAGATAGCAGCATGGTACTAGAAAATAACAAACATTAAATATGCTGATAGAAACTCAGAAATTTCAGGTTACAATTTTTTTTAATCGGTAAAACAAAACAATTCAGAAAAATTGAGGGTGAAGGGTACCAAAAAGGCACTTTAGGGTAATTGACAAAAGAAAGTTTTTGCAAAGACATTATTTAGCTATTGGTTAAAACATTGTTATGCAAAAAAGAATGTCATTATTTAATAATAAGGGAAAGAATTGATTGGACATATTTGACACTGAACTTTGTATATCTATTGTATGTGCACGTGTGTATATGATATGTGATGGAGTTGCATCTAATATGTGCAGCTTACTATGAACACTGAGTACAGAAGGATAAGAAAATACCAAAAGCCATTAGTTCAAGCCTATAATAAAATGCTGCAAAGTGAGATCAGCAAAGGAGTGTGTTGTGAGGGGAGAAAATAGGATAGATTGGTGAACATCAGTCAAGGTTTAATTTGTTCTTAAGATTTTTCGCAAGCCATATCCTCAGAAGATGTGGGGAAAGATTTCATTAACCTCAAGTTGGGTATAGTGAATGCAGCAAAACCAGAATTGTCATCCAGCAACTATTAGATAATATGTGTTTAACAAAAGGGATGAGAATGAAACACTTGGAGACTAGCATCCCGCAGAGAACAGTGGAAAATCTTTATTATCTCAGCAACTTTCCCAATAATAAGATTTTAATTTTTTGTTCAGAATTTTAATAAGGATAAAAGAAATTTAAATGTTAAAATATTTATCCAATTTATAACTTCTTATTGTGTTCTTTAAAACCAAGTGGTTTTCTAAAATATCTTGATAAGAGGCAAATACTATGCAAAATTTGATAGTTTTTATTTTCTTCTAGCACTTTGCCATTTTTCCTTTTTATCATTAGAATTAAATAGCTGAATGCTGTTATTTTATTTGCATCATCTTTGGTCTTTTTCAAACAACTCTGTGGTGTGTGTGTGTGTGTGTGTGTGTGTGTGTATACATATAATCTCATTGCAGCTTGCTAATTTTGCAACAGCGAGTACTATAAATGCTAAAATTCATAGTTTACTTGTTGTTGTTGTTGTTTAGAGATAGCGTCTTGCTCTGTCACACAGGCTGGACTACAGTGGCACAATCATAGCTCACTGCAGCCTTGAACTCCTGGGCTCAAGGGATTCTCCTGCCTCAGCTTCCCGAGTAGCTAACTCGGATTACAAGTGTGTGCCACTACACCTGGCTAGTATATATATTTTTTAATTTTTGTAATGACAGAATTTTGCTAAAGTTGCCCAGGCTGATCTTGAACCTCTGACTGATGCAATCTTCCCACCTCAGCTTCCCAAAGTGCTGGCATTTCAGGCATAAGCCACTGCACCTGGCCTATAATTTGCTCTTGACAGAAATAATTTGAGTTATCTAGATTCCATGTCCAGGATCTAAACTTTATATAACTATATTTTATGATTTACAAGTAAGTAATTTGTATTAAAAACATTTAAAATTAATACTTTAAAATTTATTGCATGCTAAATAAATGTACACATTACAGCTAAATGGATTTAACTTTAAAAGTGGTTCTAGGTCAATTTATAATATTTATTTACTCACAAATACACAAAATTTAATTTTACTATTTTTTTCATAAGTACAAATTCTCTAATTTCAGAAGTTAATGGAGCTAGTCTATTTGCATACCTGATTGTGGAAACCTTTCTTCAGGAGGGCCCCATGATGTCCACCTCCTGGTATTTATAGGCTTGCACAGTGCCCTCCCACACTGTACTGCATTTGATCTGTGTGGTTAATAGCATATGAACAAAGTCATACGATATTACTTCTAAGTTTGTGTTACAAAAGACTATGGTCTCCATTTTGGAATCTCTCTCTCTCTCTGCCCTTCTCTGTAAAAAGCAAGCTGCCTTGTTGTAAGCAGCCCTGTAAGGAGACTCACGTGAGGAGGAACTGAACCCTCTAGTGAATAATCATATAGAAACTGATGCATGCCAAAAGCCATGTAAGTGAACTTACAAATTCTCACATCCTAGATTAGCCTTGGGATGACTGCGGCACCAATGCGTAGTTTGACGAACATCTCATGAGAGATCTGAGCCAGAAGACTTCAGCTCAGCCACTCCCACATTCCTGACCCTGAGTGACTTTATGAGAGATAATAAATATAGATTGTTTCAAGCTCCAAAGTCATACGGTAATTTGTTATGCAGCAATAGATAACAAATATATCCATCAAACTGTTATGTTAATGGAAATTTACACAAATTGATACTTTTTAAAGTCAAACTACTCCATCATTCAGATATTAAAACAACAGAAGAAAATAATTTTAATGTGCACAACTGAATGTTTTCCATAAATACTACCTAGTGCCTGCTGAATAGATAGAAGTTAGTTGGTTTCTATCTCTAAAATACAGATTTTTTTAAAAAAAATAACAAGCTAGAATCCAATTATCAGTAAGATATATGGATGTATTTATAAATAGGAGCATATATATTTTGAAATTACACACAGCCTCAAATTTAAAAAATATATATTAGCTAGTTAACTTAGTTGTACAGAACTGAAGCCAGCTTCCATCCCAAACACAGTTCACACAATAAGAACACAACATATAGCTCCTTCCTCTCCAGCAGGTAAAACCTATTATTCTCTGCCTCACCTATTCCAAATAAATTTGTAAATAAAAGAGGGTGAGGTTGGAACACTACTGATATATTGTGTAGAAGAAAATGAAAACACAAGAAGGATCTGACTCTTGCTCTATGAGTTGCAGCCAAAGTGAAATTTAGGACAGAGAATGAATGGCTTCTCTTCTCTTCACCAAGCCAAGGGGATGCAGCAGAAGGATATGACCAGAGAGAAGAAGTCAGAAAGCCAAGAAGTCAGAAAGAGAATATTTAGCATCTAGTTTTAGCTTTTCATCCAAACGTTAGGTATAGTACTGACAGAATAACTAAGCAAAGAAAACTACCAGTGCATCACGAACCTTCTTCTCTGGAACACATGGAAGTCAAGTTTATATCATATTTTTGAGTAGTTTTCTCAGTAAAGGAGAACAATTAAATCAGATAATATAAAACAAGCCATAGTGTTATTGTCAGAAGAAAGTTTTTCTAAGGACATATTCAAAAAGTTATTTAAGAGGCAAAGATTTTGGCTGATGAATACAACTAGAAAAAAGGCATACAAACTGCTCTGGTGCAAGCAAATGGTACGAAAGCAAAGCATGGGAGAATATTTTGGGGAAAAGTCATAAAGAGGGTCCTATTACTTTTAAAACAGCTTTATTAAAACATCATTTACATATTATGCTATTCACCCTTTCAAAGTGTACACAGAAAGACAAATACCAAGAGTCGTATTATTTTGTAGGTAGACAAATATAGAAACACAGCTAAAACTATGCAAAATTACGTAATGAGAGAGTAGAATATTTTAAAATATATTTTATTGATTTGAGCTGAGAAATTTATTATGAATTACCCTTCAGGATTTGCTGTGTATTTTAGAATGCAAAATGATCAAGCCAGGTAATTGGGGAACTTGCTGGGAATAGAAATTGGCCACATATATTAAACATCACATCTCTATATTTTTAGGAAGCTTTCCAAAAATGCTCCTCAATCTTACAGTACATGGAATCCTGAGCGGTGATAGTATTAGACTGCCTTGCATAAAGTTCTTGGCAGAAAATATCTATGGGTTATTGGGCAGCTTGTCAACCACATATCATTTTTTTGTTGTGCTTCTGGAAAGGAAAACTTATTTCCCAATAAAGAAGTGATATCTGCAGCAGGGCCTCATTTTTGGAATGAAATAGAACACGATGGAACAAGATGTGAGTCTCCTATTTGCTCTCTGAAGTGTCAGTCTCTTTTATTAGATTGGCTAAGGTTTTCTCTTTTTTTGATTGTATGGTGCTTCTTATTCTAATTTTATATACTCTAAATTAAACTGGAAAATTTACTTTCTTCATGTGTGAGATTGAGTTACTGTGAACTGCAACAAGGGAGTAGGTGGCTGGAAATACGCCAGGATTCAAGAAAAAGGAGTGCGAACGTGAACTCTGTGTGTTTTCCATTTTAGCCTTGCTCTCTTGCTGACAGCATCAGAGAGGTGAGGCGAGCAAAAAGCAGCTGTGGAAGCAAGAAACTAAGCACCTGAGAACTGAAATAAATAAGCAGCATCCGTTTTTAACTAAACAGGTTACAAAAGCAGAGTCATTCATAGCAAGCTATTAAATGATGCGGAAACTATTTGAACTATAAAAAGGCTGATGGCTCAGGAAGGCACAGTTGAAAATAATATTAGAGATACTTCAAGAAATGTAGCAGGAGTGCAGTTTCATATTTTTAAAAATCAAGTAAGCCTCTATGCATGAAGTTGCTATTGATATTGTCTTTTCTAATTCTACATTTCCATAGGAATGTAAGGAATATATCTTGCTCTTCAGCAAACTCAGTAATTAAAAATGCAATGATTACATTCATAGTAGGTGTTTCTTATTTGAATCACTCTCATACATTTCTTTCTAAAAATTTTTAGTGATTTTAATATACCAAGATGACTCTTCCAGAATTCTAGTTTATTGAACTCTCTTTCATCGTCACCTTTACCCCAACTCTGCTTCTCCCAGCCAGTGTTGTATCCTTGTCACTCTAAAAATTTCAGTGCTTCAGTATCTTTATTCTATCCATTTTCTCTCTAATCACCACCTTCTTGGATTCCAGTAAGCTTCCTCTCTCAGGGTGACATTTACATGCTTCTCTTGGCTTTTTGCTGTCACTTCACCCATGGATGTTCTTTCTTCTGTCCTTAACAAGTTTTAATTCCATGATCAATCATTATAATAACTGTCTTACACCTCATCTTGTCTGTCTCTCTAATTCTTCATCACACTCACCTAATAAAACCACAATACCCTATTTAAACCCAGCTCTGTGCCTACTTTATTCCTGCACCTAGGCAGCTTAATGAAGCTGTGGGAAAACTATCAACAATAACTCTTTCCACTTAAATTTCTGATCATAAACCAAGTACTTAACATTGAGGTTTAAAATCATTTCATGCTGTTCTGCAATCATACTGTAGCTCCCTGTTGCACTTACTGACCCACACTCAGATATGACTCTTTCCACTCCGCTCCTCTCATCAATACCTCCTACCACATCCTCACTCCCATCGTGATTGTTACTTTACAAAATTAAGTAAACAAAAGAGAACATTCACAGGCTCCTACAAGAACATCTAACTACAGATGTATTGCCATGCTCTGCCTTTCTGCCTCTTTCTATAGATTAGCATTCACATTCCTATTTAAAATGAATACTTGTAAACTTGATTGCATCCCTCAGCATCTCAAGGACACTGCCGCAGCAATTCTTCCCTGTCTTTTTTATATCATTGTTTTTTACTTCTCAAGTAAATCCTTTCCTTCATTATACAAAATGCTATATTTCTACCATTATAAACAAACAAACCAGCTTATTTTGATACCACTTCCCCATACAACTGCTATCTATTTCTTTGGATCTCACGACAATAAAACAGTTTGAAAGATGCATTTATATTTTCAGATTTCATTCTTCTTCCTCCATATCTCTCCTGATTCCATGCCATTCAGCCTTCCATTCTCATCCCTTGACTGAAATGGCTTTTTCACTGTCACCAGTAAACTCTATGTCACTAAATCTAATATTCAGTGTTCAGTAGTCACCTTTGATGTTGTTGATAATTCTTCTCCCTGGCAAATTATCTTCTTTAGTACTGCAGGCCAATCATTGTATTGCTGTTGTTGGCTTTTTCATTTGATCTGCTTGTTGCTATTGCTCAGTCTTTATGTTGGTTCCTTTTTTCTCCCAACTGCATAATGCGACTTATTGTCTCATTTCGGGAATTCCATGTTTAATCTATATTCCCTCCTTTGGTAATCTGATTTAATGGTATGGATTTAAATGCTTTCTATTATAAATGATGTAAGTAAGTCCATGTGGTGATTCCCAAAACTTCATCTCTGACCTCTCGTTCCAAACTCATACATATAGAGACCAATATATTTCTACTTCTAAATCTTATATTTATTTAAGATTGAACTCCTGATCATTGCTTCTCCTTGCGAAAGCAAGCAAGCAAGGAAGCAAGCAAGCAAGCAAGCAAGCAAGCAAGCAAGCAAGAAAGAAAGAAATAGAAAGAAAGAAAGAAAGAAAGAAAGAAAGAAAGAAAGAAAGAAAGAAAGAAAGAAAGAAAGAAAGAGAAAGAAAGAAAGAAAGGAGGGAGGGAGGGAGGGAGGAAGAAGAGAGAGGTGGAAGAAAGAAAGGAGAGAGAGGTGGAAGGAAGGAAAAAGAGAGAGGTGGAAGAAGAGAGAGAAGGAGGAGGAAAAATAAGGAAAAAGAAAAAAAAGAAAGCTGGGCCAACTGCACATTTTCCCATCTCAGTTGATGCTAACTCAATCCTTCTCATTGCTGGGAACCAAAATATGAAATTAGCCTTCATTTTCCGTTCTTCTTCTCAAAACCAATCAGTCAAATTTTCATGTTGACTGCATAAATGTCTTCTTTTGAGAAGTGTCTTTTCATGTCCTTTGCCCACTGTTGGATGGCAGCAGTCGGAATGGCAATTATTGAAAAGTGAGAAAACAATAGAAGCTGGTGAGACTGTGGAGAAATGGGAATGCTTTTATACTGTTGGTGGGAAGGTAAATTAGTTCAACCATTCCAGAATTTAGTGTGACAATTCCTCATGGATCTAGAACCAGAAATACCATTTATCCCAGCAATCTCATTACTGGGTATATACCCAAATGAATATAAATAATTCTACTCTAAAGACACATGCACACATATGTTTATTGCAGCACTCTTTACAGTAACAAAGACATGGAACCAACCCAAATGCCCATCAATGATAGACTAGATAAAGAAAATGCGGTACATGTATACCATACAATACTGTGCAGACATAAAAAGGAATGAGACCGTGTCCTTGGCAGGACATGGATGCAGCTGGAAACCATCATTCTCAGAAGACTAACACAGGAACAGAAAACCAAACAACGCATGTTCTCACACATAAGTGGGAGTTAAATAATGAGAACACATGGACACAGGGAGGGAAACAACACACACCGGGGCCAGTTGCAAGTTGGGGGTCAAGGGGAGGGAGAGCATTAGGACAAATAGCTAATGAATGTGGGCCTTAAAACCTAGATGATGGGTTGATAGGTGCAGCAAAACACCATGGCACGTGTATACCTGTGTAGCAAACCTACATCTTCTGTACTCGTATCCCAGAACTTAAAGTAAAATTTAAAAAAAAATAACAATAATGAAAAAAACCAAACAAATTAAAAAAAAATTTCTGTTGGCTTCACTTTCAAATAAATACTGACTCTGACAATGTTTCCTCACCTATCCTGACCCAAACCACTCTGGCCATTTGCCTGCATTCTGTAATATACTCCTAATGTGTCTGTGATTCTAGGCTAGACACACACTCTCTTACAGCTTATTCTCAGCATATTAGTCAGATCAATCAGGCAAATTATGTCATTCTTCTAAAGATGCTCCAATGGCTCCATGTTGCTCTTTGAGTAACATATTAAGACAATACTGTGGCCCAAAACTTCCTACATTATTTGTCTCCTTTTAGTTGTTTTTCTTGTTTCTTCCTCTACTATTTCCTTCTTTCACAACACTGGTCCACATTCAATTTTTGCAATTGTTCAAATATTCCAAACAAACACCCTATTTGGAGTCTTTGTGGTGACTGCTCTTCTGTCTCTAGATATCTATATGATTTTATTTTTTCCATCCTTGAAGTCTTTGCTTATAGGTTCTCCTTTCAGTGAAGTCGGATATAACTATTCTATTTAAAACAACATAATATTTTCATTGCACTTTTTATTATCTATTCATTTGTTTGTTTCTATGTTGGGGTCTTGTTTAATATCATGACCCCACAGAAGGTAAGCTCCAGGAAGGCAGATATTTTCATCTGTTTTTATTCACAGATGTATCTTAAGTTCCTTGGACTGTGTCTGCATATAGTAGACATTTAATACATACTTTTTGGGAAAAAAATGTTTCAGTCAATGTCAACAGAACTGGAGTCAGATAACATGGGTTTAAAGTCAGGACTTAACTTTCTTTATCCCCTGCCGGCAATGTGACCAGAAGAAAGTCACTTTAATCTCTTTAAATTTATAAAACGGAGTAATATTAGTATCTATTATATAAGATGGTTGCAAAGATTAAGCAATGATAACATGTTAGTTCATTAACATTTTTGTTGTAATCATTCAATTAAAAATCAAACTACTTAAAATCTATTAAATAATGTATTTGTTAAAGTAATTTTCCCCAAACTTGTATGAACATATTTTATTGTCAAAAACCTGGATACTATATTGTATCCAACAGCTTAAGTAAAACTTTTAAAGTTCTAAGGTTGCATTTTCTTTATTTTCATGTTTTGGGAATTGAACAGTGAGCAGGTAGTAGATGTTCAAATTGTCGATAAGAATTGATTTGAATTGAATTGGCTGCAAAATAGGCTCAATATATAAGTCACTTTCTCAAATTAATAGTCTTATATAAAAATGAAATTCTCCTTTTGTGCTGACTTGCCTCTGATATAAGCAAGGAAAGCAAATCTCTCCCATCTACATCCATTGGGTACCTAGAAGACTTAAATTATTTAGTCACTTCTGTCTAATTTCTAGTCACAACTCAAAAGAATAAGCATTAAATAGGGCCATTCCTAGGTTTTTTGCTGAAATTCTTGCTGGATGCAAATACAGAGGTAGCTGAGGTCAACTGAATGGAAATCTGCATATAAAAAAGCTGTTATTTATCCAGTAAAGATAGATCAAAAGATTAAAGAGACTCCATGGTAAAATCATAGGAGAAGGAAACAGGACTTGCATGTTGCTGTTAATTCTATTTTTCTACCTCTTAGAAGCCATTTCAAGAAACTTAAAAGATCCGAGAGCGAAAACATTGTGCTGACAGTAATTAGGATCAACACAGTTGAAAATCTACCTGCTTGTCTGAATGGATGTGGACCACATTTCATGCATGGAGGTCCTCACTTTCCGGCTATCTCTACACAGTCTTCAAGTTTCATGTTTCTAAGCACTCAGTCATTGTTACTGTGTCTGAGGTTGACGTGGGCATTCTGGCTTGACTTTTCTATATTTATGTGATTCTTCTTCCTCTTTGACAGTGCCTGTGTAGACTGAAGCTATTTGTTCCCTGTCTGAGACTATGATTTTAAATCAAAGTTTAGCTACATATCTAGGCAAGACTGGAAGTTCACCTTTCCCCTGCTTAGGACCTCTGACAAATCCAGCTTTTTAGATTTTCCATTTTACCCACCCCAATCTCACTCTTTTTTCTTTCTCTTTCTTTCTTTCTTTCTTTTTTTTTTTTTTTTTTTTTGAGACAGTGTTTCTCTCTCCTGTCACCCAAGCTGCAGTGCAGTAGTGCACTCTAAGTTCACTACAATCTCCACCTCCCAGACTCAAGCAATTCTCGTGTCTTAGCCTCCCGAGTAGCTGGTACTACAGGTGTGCACCACCACACCCCGCTAATTTTTGTGTTTTTAGTAGAGATGGTGTTTCACCATGTTGCCCAGGCTGGTCTCAAACTCCTGACCTCAAGTGATCCACCCGCCTAGGCCTCCCAAAGTGCTGAGATTACAGACATGAGCCACTGTGCCCAGCTACCCACTCCAATCTCTAGGTAGCAAAACCAGTGATACTTTGAAGGTATTTTAGAGACAACTATTATCTGGCTGACCCATTTCTCTTCCTCATAAAGCTGCATTATTGCCTCCCCCATTATTATCATTTTTGGGGGGGGCTATACTCTCAGAAACAGAGCAAATAGTTATGGACAATGTGCTTCTAGCTATATCATCACATATTAATCCTTAAAGTAGAAGATAATTTATATAGAATAATAAACAACTGTTTTTCCCCATTGTTTTGCCTCAGAGGAGGGTTCCTTCACAGAAAAGACAATATGCCAATTAATTGTTATGAAATCTGTAAATTAATTTAAAACAAATCAGCCAGAACAGCACCATGTAAAAAAGCTGGGCTGATTTAAGCTGTGCTCTGATGCCAGTCATTTATCCCATTTCATAAATGGTAAGCTGATAAAATTAATATGTCTTCAATGAGCCAAGTAAATATTAGAAATTGGATATCTCTCTAACTGGATTATTGGTAGTTGATACAGTAAAATGGTTAAACTACTTTATCGACAAACACAACCTTGTGTGAATAACCATAAGAGTCTAGGAAAGCCAGTAAGGACAAAACTAAAGTTTGATCCCTAAAAGGTCCTACATTTACCTGTTGAATTAGGAACTTTTGGTTTACCCATTGCCAGTAATCAAGGTCACAGAATCGAGCTTCTGGAATATCAGACATTTCTCCATAAATAATATATGAAAGTTGTGTTCAGATACACAAAACACAAAGATATGGCAATTCTTCTATTTATAGAATAATTTTAATAAAATATTATGTGCCTTTAATTACAGATTTACTTAATAAATGTCTGCATATATATTGAAATCTGGTCGAAGATTTTTTTTATAACCTGATAGCAATGTTCTAGAGACAAATTAAACTTCATCCATTTCAAACAATTTTGATTATCTACCAATAAAATGTAGACTCAGAGTTGTTCATGTCAAAATTGGATTAGAATATTATACAAGTGCTTAATCAAAAAAGATGAAGCTAAGCGAAAATAATTTTTAAAAAGAGGTAAGCACCCCAGGCCAGAGGAGAAGCACGAACATAAAGGGAATTTATGATAAGGAAAATAATCAGAGTTCACATGAAAGAAATTGTTTCATCCAGTATTAGGCAGAATGAATGAGATCTTTCATTTAGCACAATTCAATGAGTTTTCAATTAATTTAATTTAAAATTAGACTAAGAAAATTTATTTTTTTGTCACTAGCTAAGATTGAGAAAGCTAAATTCTTACAGTAAAGGACAAGAGTCTTGAATAAAAGCTACGGATGTATATAATTAGAAATGTTAAGCTTAGCACACCATAATGACAGGAAAATGAAGTATTTGAAAGCATGGTGAATAATGCTCATTTATTTTCCCTAATCACAGGAGTCATTTGAAGGATAAGTCATTTGTGCTTTAGGCAAGAAGATCAGAAAGTTGCCTCCCCCCTTAGTATTACTTTTTGGGGGGCTACACTCTCAGAAACAGAGTAATCTAGAAATCTATTCTCTAATAGGAAAAACATTCATAAGAAAAAAGCAGTGAAAAATTATTTGCAGGGGCGTTTAAAATGATTTAAAGAAGGATTCCTCAAAAGAAGTATCAATTGTGATGGGAGTAATTCCCCTTTGTGCTTCTTTGAATGAGCTGCACATTGTCCCAACCACTGACAGTTTTCATGTTCTTACTCTAAGCTTCTCGAAATGACAGGGCAAAATTTAAGGAGGTCATTATTTTGTATCAGAGCAGTATCTATTTTTTCATCTGATGAGTCAATCTTAGTCTTTTATTGAAAAGAGAAAAAATCAGCTTAGCGGAAATAATAGAAATACAATCAAAGGATAAATAAAATGAAGGGAAATTATTCAACAAGTAGTTTTGCCCTTACGCCTTTTATGAGAAATATCCGACATATGAAAAAGTCATTAAAATGTGTGAGGAAGGAAAAATAACTCATTGACAAGTATATACCTCTTATTATTTTACATTCTACAGGTTTAGTCATAATGCATATCATTATTATACAGTGATAGTCATTATTATATGACTTTATATATATATAGTCATTATATGCCCCATCCACGAGTCTTGAAATAATAGTTTATGTCAAAATTCTTGCAACAGAAGCAGCTTTAAGTGTTAAGAACATTACAGAAAAATATTTTTATAAGGTAAAATTGGATTAAGTTGGATAGATTGTGATTCTAATTTGACAGTAGAAAAAAATAATGTGAAGTTAAAAAATAGACTTACTATTTTGCCTAGAGCAGATGCAATGAGGGATCAAGATTGAAGAAACCAGTTGTATGTATACTGAAAATTCATATGTATTTAGAAATATAAATAAGGTAATTAAAAGTGTATATTGTCCAGGATAGGTGATTTTATAAAGTAAATTAGCGCTTTCCTTGGGTTAAGGGAGAATAGGCAAATGGCAGCTAAGGAATACTGGGTTTCTTCTGGGGATGATAAAAGATGTTCTAAAATTGAGGTGATGGTTGCACAATGCTGTGAATATACTTAAAATCCTTCAATGATATACTTCAAATGGGTAAACTGTATTTTATGTGAATTATGTCTCAATAACATTCCAAAATGAAAAACTTAATAAGTAAAAGCTCATATTGATGATTTGTAATATTTAATTTGTGCAAGACCGTCTAGAAAAGAAAAATTTGAAACTGGATGGTTAGGCAAAATATGTACTGAAAAACCTTATAAAAACAAAGATAATTCAGAATGAGGAAAAATGGAAACTTTATTGAATAGAATAATGACTATATAGTATGGTGGAAATGCTCCCAATATTAAAGGAATTTGACATAACTATTGCAAGATTCATATAATCACCATTATTCCTTCTATGAGAAATATATGACTTGTTGTGCCTTATCATTGTTCTTATATGTTAAAAATGGATTTTAGCTGTGTGATTGTGAAAGTAAAATTCATATAATCTTTTAGAGCCTCAGTTTTCTCACGTGAGTGTTGTGAAACATTTATGAGTAATGACAGACAGTGTGCTTTAATCACTGCTTTCTATCTATGAAAAAAGAGTTTTAGCCTTTGTTTGAATTCTTATTAGGTCAAGGTACACATTATTTTAGTCACACTTTCCATTTACATTGTTAGTATGTGACATGCTCTGGTGGTGAAACTTTTCTCTGGAATAGGTAATAGCAAAGCAGATTGGAAGCTAAAGATCTATCCATTGTGATACCTGTCTTCATCTTTCACATTGGTTTGGTAGTCACTATACACACAATCAACTGCATTGTATTTCCATGCCTAATGCAGAAATTGCATCACATATTTTGTAGGCATTAAGAAATACTTTACCTGCCGGGTGCGGTGGCTCAAGCCTGTAATCCCAGCACTTTGGGAGGCCGAGACAGGCAGATCACCAGGTCAGGAGATCGAGACCATCCTGGCTAACACGGTGAAACCCCGTCTCTACTAAAAAATACAAAAAACTAGCCGGGCGCGGTGGCAGGCACCTGTAGTCCCAGCTACTCGGGAGGCTGAGGCAGGAGAATGGCGTGAACCCGGGAGGCGGAGCTTGCAGTGAGCTGAGATCTGGCCACTGCACTCCAGCCTGGGCGGCAGAGCGAGACTCCATCTAAAAAAAAAAAAAAAAAAATACTTTACCTATGGTTGAATATGGTTAACATAATAGCGCCTGTATAGTATTTACTAAATGCCAGATTCTGGACTAAATTTATATTTCAAATATGAGGAAGGTGTTATTATTTTACCTACTTTTTCATTTGAGAAAACTGAAGTAACAAGAAGTTATGGGAATTTCTACAATCCCCTAATTTGGAATTAAGAGACAAGGAATCATTTCCCAACTTTCTGGCTCCAGACTCCGCCTTTTAAATAATAACTACGTTGTGAACTCTGAGGAGTAAAAAAATACTCTGAAATAGGAAGAGAAAAAAAAATCTGTTCAGGACTGAAACATCAAGAATCATCTTTGCAATTAAGCTGGCAAGGATAACAAACATTGACAAAGTCAGCTATAAAGTTAACCAGAAATAATGCTTTTCTCATTGCAGCTGTACAGTATCAAAATGGCTCGCCTTCTTTGAATCTACTTCTTTCTTATCAATAACTTGGTCAGCCCTACTTCCTTACTCTCAGCTCTTAAATCAAGGTCAATATGATACCCAATTGTTAGCCTCCATCACTTCATGACAGCAACCAGTCCTGAGCTCAAATCTACTTCTTTTATTTCCACATTAGATATTGCAGTCAATCAGATCTAATCCTTCTTATCCTCACCTCTTAGAATCATTCATGGTGAACACAAAACTTCCTATCTCCTCAACCCTCACGTAGAAATCCCACTGGCTTATGTCATTCAATTTACCTTGACATAGCAAGTCAATAAACCTATTTTGCTAGCCTGCAGTTTTGTCTCTGATAGATGGTCTGTATTAGATGAGCTTTAACAACTCAGGGTTAGATAACCTGATAACTAATGCACAGCTACCTCATAAATATATTATATTTCTAGCACCTCCTACATTCCTCTATTGATATAGGTAAACAGGTTAACCTCTTTGAGGTGTAGTTCCTTAACATAAAAGGATAATAATAGTTTATTTCTCATAAGATTTCTTGAGCATTAAGTGAAACAATGCATCTAAATTGAATGTCAGAGCTTAAATTATAATAAATATTCAGTAAATATTATTATTTATATGAAAATAATTTACTTATCATTTATATTGCTTCAAGACCAGTTTGAGATAGAGCCATTATGTAGATGTTGGCACAGATAGATTTATATGTTTTTGTAGAAAGATAGATAGGCAGCCTGTTAACCAGGCTGGTCTCAAACTCCTGATTTCACATGATCCACCCATCTTGACCGCTCACAGTACTAGGATTACAGGTATGAGCCACCACACCTGGCTATACTTAATGTTAATTTTAAGAAAGTGAGTTTTAAGTATTAGTTATGTGTAATTTTAGCATCACAATGGCTGCCATGACGCAAAGAACAATGCCTGAAATGAATCAATTTGGTGAACCAACTAATGAAAATACAAAACAGATTTGGAGTATTAAATTGTTAGAATAAATTATGGTATGAAAAGTCAATTTCTATAACAGATTACATTTATTATTTCAACATACATGTCAGGAAATTTCTCAACCACTTTACATGCAATATCTCAATCCCATACCACCTTCACCCAACAAGGCAGGTGCTGCTATTACCTTATTTTACAACTGAGAAAACGAAAACCTAAAACCTAGAAGACTAAGTGATTTTTCCTCAAATAATAGTTCTATGAAGATTCAAAATAAGGTCGCTGGAATGGAGAACCCACACTGTACTCCATATTGCCTGCTTTCTATCTTTAGAAAAATAAATTTTATGGGCATGATACAGTGCAGTTGAAGGAAAATTAATTTATTCATTTAGTATGTGTTTATATAAAATTAAAATGCTTGCATATACTTACAGAATGGGCCAAAGATTTTTTTTTTTTTTTTTTTTTTTTTTTTTTTTTTTTTTTTTTTTTTGAGACGGAGTCTCGCTCTGTCACCCAGGCTGGAGTGCAGTGGCCGGATCTCAGCTCACTGCAAGCTCCGCCTCCCGGGTTCACGCCATTCTCCTGCCTCAGCCTCCCGAGTAGCTGGGACTACAGGCGCCCGCCACCTCGCCCGGCTAAGTTTTTGTATTTTTGGTAGAGACGGGGTTTCACTGTGTTAGCCAGGATGGTCTCGATCTCCTGACCTCGTGATCCGCCCGTCTCGGCCTCCCAAAGTGCTGGGATTACAGGCTTGAGCCACCGCGCCCGGCCTGGGCCAAAGATTTAAATCTCAAAACCACATTTAGCACTGATGCAACTCCAGTGTAAGTATGAGAGGAGAAAGAGAAAGAGAGAAGCAGTCTGTTGGTGAAAGGCCGTGCGTGGGTGTCCAAGGTAAGAAGCTGGGATTGCATTTTGTTAGTGAAAAGTCACTAAAGGCTTTTTTAAAAGGAGAGTAATGATAAAATTTGGGCTGTTACAAAAATAATTTTGAGGTTTGTATATATGAGGGTAAAAATAAATTACTGAATTTTAGGTGGTTAAAAAATTATTTCAGAAATTCAGAGTAAAGTCAGTCATTGGCACCAAGAAATAATATGGAAACATTTTAGAGCTATATTTTATAAAAAATATTATGCACTTTTTCAAGTGAGGATGTTAAATGTGATGTCACAGTTTGGCAACTAAGTAAATAATATTGCAATCTAATGAACTAGTCAATAAAAGTGAAAAGAAGCTTGGAGGAAAAATTGAATAAGTACTATTATGTGATATCCGTTGAGGAGAAGTGATCATTTGGGAAACTGACTAAAAGTCCCCAAAGTCAGCTCAATGCAAAATTCTATACATTTAGTTTGGGTTTTCGATAGGTTGATGGAAAATACAGAGGTGGTTATGACTAAGTGAATACATAAGGAATGGGATTAAAACATTCGTCTAAAATCTGTAGGGGTAGTCATGGGATCATGCATAAGCTTTACATATATTGTTTCTCCTAATGGATTTCTTCCAGTTATTTGAAAATTCTTATCGTTTAGTTTTTAAGTGATTGTTTCTCTCCAAACAAATTAAAATGTCATGAGATGTTATGATAAAAGATCAAAGACAACATTACTATTACCATCTGATGATGCCAGAATGCTTTTTCACTATATTATATAAAAATATGGGCTGTCATTTTAATTGTGGCCTTCTCTTTATTTCTACATTAGACTTAGTTAAAAGACAGAAGGAAGAAGGAAAGAAGAAGGAAGGAAGGAAGGAAGGAAGGAAGGAAGGAAGGAAGGAAGGAAGGAAGGACGGAGGGAGGGAGGAAGGAAGGAAGGAAGGAAGAAGGGAGGGAGGGAGGGAGGGAAGGATGAAGGAGGAAGGAAGAAAGGAAGGAAGGAAGAAGGGAGGGAGGGAGGGAGGGAGAAAGGAAGGAAGGAAGGAAGGAAGGAAGGAAGGAAGGAAGGAAGGAAGGAAGGAAGGAAGGAAAGAAGGCAGGCAGGCAGGCAGGCAGGCAGAATGGGTGGGGAGGAGGAAGGGAGGGAAGGAAGGGGGCTAGGCAGAATTTGTTCATCTTTTGGATTTACTCACCATGCAAAATATAATGATGTTTAAAAAAACCCACAGTAATATCATATATTTGGTCAGGGATTTAGTAAAATAAGCATGGAGCCATTAAAACCAAAGCAGCCTTTCATAACTGCCTATCCTGCAAACACATGTAAAAAATAATATCAATTTGAATGAGGCTGGGCAATAATTACATCTTGAATTTGCCCCAATCCTTGCTAAAAAAGGTCTCATAATTTGTTTATCATATAGTCAAACCAAGGAATCTACACATGATTTGGCACAATTTGGTGAAGCTATTTCTTGTGAAAGTGGCTAAATCAAATTATTACTTGGCAGAAAGAAATATAGTAGATAGGATACCATTTGACACATGGCACCGCACTGCCTAATACCCCCCATATGATATTTATTCTGGTATCAAAACTAGTCATGAAGAAATAGATTCTCAATTTATTTCCTTCTAACATGCACTTGGGTAAGCATGCTCACATCCTTCTGCATGGCCAGTTTCTAGGCTTACAGAATTATATGTGTTCTCACACCGCTTTTAAATATGTATGTATGTATGTATGTATGTATGTATGTATGTATGTATTTATTATTGACAAAGAGAAACTATATATATTTATGGTGTACAACATGATGTTTTGATATATGTATACATTTTGAAACAGCTAAATCAATCTAATTAACATACACATTACCTCATATGCTTATCTTTTTGTGGGAACACTTAAGATCCACTTGAGTATATAATACATTGGTATTAACTAAAGCTACTCAGTTGTACAACAGATCTGCTGAACTTGATCACTCCGCTTTATTAATTAAAAGGTGTCAAAAGTTTGAATTAGTTAAAAAAAAATTTTGTAAGTACATCTTTAAATGAAACAAAATTGAAGTATTTTGAGCTTAGGTAAGCATCTGTAATATTTGATAACATATCTTGATTCTTTGCCTGTGGGGAAAAAGCGAAACCACACATCATTAAGAATCATAGCTTGTAACATTTGGATATGTTGTAGGAAAATCTCAGTTAACATTACTGGCATATGACTTGCTTACTTCTCTAAATGTCATTAGCTTCACTAAAGCCAAGAATTTGAATTATTCAGTATCAGGGGTCTTGTTTTCTATAAAATGGGAGCAAAATATGCGCTGTTTATCTGTGTATAGATATTTCCTCGATTTCCAGAGTAAAAGTCTCAAGGAATTTGATAGAACTTCAATGGGATGGTGTATCTTTTATTTGAGAAGAAGAGAAAAATATTCTTAGAACAATTTGACTAGAAGGGGTTCTTATTTGACAAAGTTTAATTAGAAGATTGCTTACTTGGAGCAATGGGTCTTAAATTGTGGTGCGCTGCAGATTTATCTGGAGGGCTTGTTAAAACAGACTAGTGGGTTCCACCCCCAGAGTTTCTGTTTCAGTAGATTTGTGGTAAGACTTAAGAATTAGCACTCTGATATCCACTGACTTAGGCAATATTTTGATTACAAGAATGATTTATTCTTTAAGACTCTGCATTCAGAATTGCAGATGGCACTGATAGACTATGAGCTCTTTTGGCCAAAATGCTACTGTGCAAAAGGAGATTAGATAAACTACATGATCCTTCCAGTGTGATAAAAATACTTACATCCACCAGATTTGAAGGTGATATAGCATTATTTGTTTATTTGTTAGACAAAGAAGACACTCGAAAATGCTGTCCATTTTTTTAAAGGTTTCATTAAAATCAAAATGTGGACTTAGAATAGAGGCCGAAATTTCAGAGGTGTTGATAAAAATTAGGAAGTTTTATTCATTAAACTAAATATATGATATGCATACTGATATTCAACTCTTTTTTCAGGATCAATAAATACAATCTCATTAAAATAATTTTAAGCAAATTAAATTATAATATTATTTGTCAAATTTGACCCTCAGGGATTTTCCTGTCGTCAGTTGGTTATTAATTTTTCATTTAAACATAAGACGAAGAGATGAATAAATCTCTTTTCAGTTAAATATTTGTATATATATTTTAATGATCTATTTTTAGCTAATATAGACTTAAACCACTCATTGCATTGTAATATGCATTTTATTATTCCAATACTAATTCCAAGCTGCTTAATTCTCTGATTGGCAGTCAGTTCAGAATCTACTTTTGAATCTTTTCCTCTTCCTTTTGCCTCATATAATTTTCAAAAGATCATCAGGGATTTATGGTGTCTAGCTCCTATTTGCCAGACAGACACAGTCTGGTTATTCCCCTTCCACCCTCATTCCTCAGGAGGCATGGTCACTACTTAAGACTGTTCATACAGAGCTGGACGCTTAACACTACTGAGATGACTCATTGGTGTCTAATTTGCAGCATGGCCTGTAGTGTTTCTTCACAGAGAGGAATTCTACTTCCCAACGTGAAGCTTGGCCCATGTTTATCATCCTGAGGTTGTTGCCTTTGGTCCTCACTGATCTTAAGTGCACATCTTCTCAAGATAGGAGAAGGCTGCAAAAGTGCTGGGCATGAATGGTTCTAGCAATTTTCCTTTCAGGATCCTGAAATCCTTTCTGCTCTTCCAAAGAATAAAGTAAATTTACTAGTATCTAAAAACAGAAATTAGCTTACCTTTGTTACCCTTGTGAAATAAACAACTTATGTCTGCCCAGTCAGTGTAGGTAGAATGGCTATCCTCAGAGATTTCTATACAACCATTCTGACTTTTTATAGGAGGTTACCTCTGCTGATCCAAAGGTGATTTTTATCCTGGCTCATTATTTTTGGCACTTTAGGCATAAAAAATAAATAAGAGAAAACAAATTATGTATCTGATGGACAAATGCAATAAAATAAATTTAAAGTCAATTTGTAATCGCATGTGATCATGTGTTTTTTTTTAAAGGAAAAGGGTTCATATACAATTTTTCTCAGGTTTTCAATGAGATTCATGAACCAAAACAAGTTTATATCCAATGGCTGGGATGTATGAAACATTAGGAGTTAGGAAATGTACTAGTAATTTTTGAAAAGAAGAGTCAGCACAGAAGATAGCTAGGATGTATCAGAGGTACAGGTAAAGAACAGGAGAAACTGATATCGTGGAAGCCAGGAAAGAAGAGAGTTTAAGGCTGAAGAATTCAGTTAGATGAAGAACGCTGCAGTAGTTGCTATTGGGAGCGTTTCCAGAGTGTTGCTATTAAGGTTGTCACCTCAGTGTGAGTTACCTCAGGCAATGTTGTCAATGAATACAGCCTCCAGGGAGAACCTCCAGACTGCGGCAGTGGAGGAGGATGACAACTTAAAGGAAGCAGTGGGAGGTGCAGAAATTCTCCCTGGCTCCCCATGGCAAATAAATAATTGAGAACCATCCTAACCATTCAGGGATGTTTATCTGGCCTGATTCTGCCTTGTCAATTCTGTACATCTTCATTTATCATGTGCCGCTACCGCACCGCACCAGTGCTTCTCAAATTATTTGTGGTTAAAAGGAGGGGAGGAAGTTCTCACCAAATCCATCATGGGCTAATACTTTTGTAAAAATCCATTAAAATAAATTATCAGAAAAATGACATAAGAAATACATATAAACTGCAAACAGCATTTTTTAAATTGTTAGACCTACTAGACATAAAAGTGCTCAAAGTGTTATACGGGTTTGAAAATGTTGACTCTCATTTTCTCTTTTTATCTCATTGAAGAAGGCTATCATCTGATAGAAAGACACTGGCCTACAGATCACTCTCGAAGTCACACTAACTAGCACTTCTATTTTTTTAAAGATGTTTCAGTTTAAATGCCTTCTGCACAGTCTTTTTTCTGATTCTTCTAAAAACACACTGTTCCTTTGCCCCCATTCCCATTTTTCAGCCTCATTACTCATCTCCTTATCTGAAACTGTTGTCAATCTAGGATGGATCTCTGCACAGTTAACCTGATCATTATGAGTAGGCTCTTCTCCCCTAAATCATATCTGCTTACCCAAATCCACCTATCTTTTACATGCCAGGATAATGCTCTTCATTCCTGAAGTTTCTCTATGTTCCACCACTCAGAGTTACAGCGATATATTTCATTGGATCTGTATTTTTCTTTACCATCTAAAGCAATTTACTTTAAAAAAGCCATTCAAGCATTTTCCTATCTCTTCACGTTAATGAAAAGGTATGGAGAATATTACACTTAGGAGCCACAGAATAACTCTCTGTTGAAGTAGATTAAACCAAGTAGGAAGAATTGCAAAAATTTAGTTGGTGACTGAGGAGGACCCTGTCTGATTAAACATGGTCCCTAAAGTCAGCATAGAAAGCAGTGTCTGCTGACTTAAGCTCAGGGGATCTTTTCAATTTGTTGCATTTCAGGTTGATTATTGATGTTTCAAATGAGTGTTATCCGAAGGCAGAATAGCAAATGCCCATTAAGGATCACGTTGGGGTTGAAATTCTAGAAATTGGGATTTGGGGATTTGAGACTACCTGAGTTATTGAATATCTTAGCCATCAGAATTCTGGTTGAAAATATCACTCAGGAAAATATATATATATATCATCAATCTAGGGAGATGCAGTAAATAGCAATGTTATGAAGAAAACAATTACAATGAAAACCCCACTGCTGATTAAGTAACTTGATGATTTTATTTCCATTATGTATACATGCCTACGATCAATATTATAACTATAATGATATGACTGAAAATAATATCACAACTATTACTTTAACAAGTGCTCTTTTTATTGATTTTACTGTTTAGTCACATGTGGTCCAAAAGCTTTTCTATTTCCATGAAATGTATGGAGTACTTTCACTTACTTATATTTATTGAATACTTACAAAATATTTATTAAGAGTAGTAATACAAAAGGTTAGAACTTCCATGGTGAGAATGTATCCCAACTTGGCTCCATTTTCTGCACTGCAGTTAACAGAGTTCAGATTTCTACATTTTATGATTAGTGCATACTGGTAGACTAACGGCTGTGAGAGTCGCTCTTCATTTTCTATCATAACTTTAGCTCCCCATGAAGATATATAATTAGACTGGGTAGCACAATCTGATTATCTGTCAAATATAAATGAGTCACCCTGCTACCTCCAAATACTAGTTCACTGTGTCTACAATGAATTAAGACACTTCAGTCCTGGATGCAAAAGTGATAATAAAATCTTCTTTCAGTCAGCACATATTTATTGGAATGCCTGCTGTGTGCCAAGCAATCTAATATTTAGAGAGCAGTTTTCAGATAAATTTTACATAATTTTTTCAACTGATCCTCAGAACAGTTATCTAATCTATGGATGCAGAAATATTGCTCTCAATTTACAGATGAGGAAACAGTTTGTGGGGAAAAGTGATTAAGTGAGGCTCACATGGTTTGAAATTATATAGTTATGAATAAAAATCAAAACTTCTGACTCATCACCATTTAATTTTTTCACTACAGCATGCTTTTTATTCAAGAATAAGATGTTCGATGCATGATAATAGAAGTCTGATATCTTTTGTGTGAATTTCTTTATCATCAAATTCTTTTGTAATTATGGAGAATCTATTTTCCACTCCTAGAGTATTAGCCCTGTGGGAGCCCAGTGAGAGTCATGTACCAAAGATCTTTAAAATGAAATAAATAGAAGCTGTAAATGTTTCTCCAAAGAATAAGCCACTTGAACCTACGATAAAAGGATATTTAACAATACCAGTTGTTATGTTTTCACTGAATTAGTAGTGTTCCTCAGTATTAGCTCAAAAAACAGTATCTAGAAAGACAATTCTTGCATATATACTAAATGCGCACACATTACCTTGTAATTAACCCATTAAATGGTCTTCATATAAGTTTTCTTGTTGTATAGCTAAGAATATTCAAAGTCCAAGGAAAGGTCCCAATATAAACAAGCGATCTGTTGCAAAGCCCTTATGTCTGCCACTATACCACAGTCCTTTAATAAATGTACTGAAGACAGATATATTTCACTAAAATGGAAGCTACAAGAGGGCAGTGTTTTTTTCCGTTTTGTTCACTGTTGTATCTTTAACTCTAAAATAATATCTGACATCCAGTATGCACTTAATAAATACTTGTGTAATGAATGAAATGCTTTGAAAATGTCTATTTTCATGTTGATTCTTACTTGACTGCATTTATGTCTATGATATTAGGGACAGTTGTCTCAGAATAATAAAATTTTAAAATTTACTATATTGCTAAGTAAAGCTAAAGTAGGTAGTTGATCCTTTTGATGCACAGTTAGCTCATTGTACCCCACAAAAGTGTGGGATACCACGAACACAGTCAAGCTTGCTGTTCCAACAGTCATCTTTAAATAGAACAATGAATATCCATCAGTAGCACTGACATAATTGAAAGCATCCATATGCCACTGACCATGCATCAGGACTTTGCAGATAAAGAGGATAAAAAGCAGCATATACAAATGTCTGTAGCCTAGTGTTGGTCATAGAGTATGCTCAATAAACATTAACTGATCTACATTTGATATGGATCTCAATAAATGGAAAAATGTGTGTATGTAAGGTAATCTTATTTGATCCCTATGAAAGTAAGACTAAATGGCCTTATAACTGCACATGTGTATTTAATAAAATTTAAGAGAACTCTTGAATGTAGTAGTTATGCTAGTAGCATTTGTAGACAGAGAAACCTTAGTTCATATCCTGATTTTGTCAATTACCAGCATCCTAAATTTTGGCAAGTTACTCAATATTTCTAAGTAACTTTATTTTTTTTTTTCAAAGTGAGGATGATAGTAGTAACAACTCTACAAAGTGTTAGTGAGTAGTACTTGAGATATCTGCATTGAAGGCCACAGGGAGTGTTGGGCCATTGAATAGAGGGCAAGTTCAGATCAGCAATGCCTGCTTGGCTGATTCAATTTCTGTAAGTTATATTCTAGCACGGGCCTCTTTGCTTCTGTAAATCCACATATGATATTGCCCTGAATCCATGTTCCACAGTGCATAGGAATCTAACTTCCTCTCCAAGGTTTCTGAAGAATCACGATTTCATGGTGACTTCTACATCTAATGAATTGCTTCCAAGCCTTTTATTTTTAGATCAAACGTTTTTACTGACTGAGATGAGAAAATAAGGAACTTCCTAAAATTCTACCCATTCCCCAAAATACATATTCATACAAAGTAGTAATAAAATTTTACTGAAGATTTTGGATTCCAGGAAAAGATACCACATTAAAATAACTAAATAAATTGACATTTTTTATTAGATAATCTTTTAATTAATCTATTTATTTTTAGCTATCTAAATATTTGTACAATTTACAATTGCAAAGATATGGAAACAACCAAAGT
This sequence comes from Papio anubis, assembly GCF_008728515.1. Classification (NCBI taxonomy): domain Eukaryota; kingdom Metazoa; phylum Chordata; class Mammalia; order Primates; family Cercopithecidae; genus Papio; species Papio anubis. The sequence goes on along the minus strand of NC_044990.1, from coordinate 62,703,618 downwards.
GCCCATCAATCAATGAGTGGATAAAGAAAATGTAGTATAGAAGAAAATAATGTCTTTTGCAGCAACTTGACTGGAGCTAGAGGCAATTACTCTAAGTGAAGTAACTCAGGAATAAAAATCAAAATACTGCATGTTCTCATTTATAGATGGGAGTTAAGCTATGATTACACAAAGGTGTACAGAGTGATTTAATGGACTTTGGAGACTCAGAAGGGGAAGGAAAAAGAGGAGTGGTAGAGTAAAAAACTACGTATTGCATACAAGATACACTACAGAGGTGACAAGTGCATTAAAATCTCAGAATTCACCACTGTATAATTCATCCATGTAACCAAACACCACTTGTGCCCCAAAAGCTATTGAAATAGTTTTTGAAAGTTTGTATTGTCCTGTCATTTTGCTCCAAATAGTTACTAAGAGTTCTAATATTTTATTTGCCCAACATTCATCCCTGATATACTCCCCTCTCCCTACTAATCTCCAGAAAAATTCTCATTACCTAAGCAAAACATATTTGCAATTTGTTTATTTATTTTGTCAAAGAATTATGTAGTACTTGTAATTTTAGAACCTAATATTTTTGTACCATGAAACTTAAAACTACCCACCCCCAATGAAAGGCAGTTATTTTTTCAAGGAATAGTATTGTATAAATTCTACAAGAGTATATTTTTCACTTCATTATGCTTATGACTTTGTGAAGAGGACCATGTGTCTCTTATGTGTATGCTTATTGCTACTATTGAACTATGTTTACTCCAGCCACCACTAATAATTCACCATACGAATTACTGACTCTATCTCGTACTAGAACATTCTTGCATATCAAAACTTATTTCTACCAGTTATGATTATTTTCTCTCCCCAAATAACAGGATTAAACTCAAACTGTGTGTGTGTGTGTGCACGCGTGCGTGTGTGTGTTGTATGCTCCTATAACATCTCATAATACTGTGCATATTTTCAGTGATCCAGACTTTAGAAACATGTTCTCCTCCTCCTATAAGTGTCCCCTTTCTTTTAAGTGTGCTTAGTCTCCCTACCAACTGCCATGGTCTTCTTCTATGGCATCATATGCCAACTCTCTTAAATCCTTTTATTCTGTGAAGATTTTAACACTTTCCCAACATTCTACCTCATAACTTCCAATTTCCTTGGAACACCTTCCATGTGAACCTCCCATTTAGCAATCTGACATATTCACTCGGTTGGACAAAGGATAATTTCATCAAGCTAAACAGAAGTTGCTACAAAATCACTAATAAAAGCATTCTTTATTTTTACCATATCTGACTATCTTACCTATATGATAGGTCATTTTCTCTAATGTAGTCCATAATCTCTAATTGTACAAATCTCTTTGATGCAGTTTCCATTTTCTAGTTTGGTTTTTATGATTTTATTTAGAGCTACTCTTTCATAAATACAAGTAGACCTTGTTTTGTTGTACTTCCACTTATTGCACTTGGAAAAAACTTATGTGTTCTACATGATACAGAGTCTGAGGAAACCCCAAATTGAACAAGTCAATCAGCTCCATTTTTCCAACATGTATTCACGTTGTTTCTCTGAGTCACATTTTGGCATTTCTTACAAAATTTCAAACTTCTTTATTATTATTATATGTTACGGTTATCTATGATCAGTGATCCTTAGTGTTACTATTGTAATTGTTTGGGGCACTACAACCACACCCGTATAAGAAAGTAAACATAATTGAGAAATGTTGTGTGTGTTCTGACTGCTTCACTGATCAGCCATTTTCCTGTCTCTGTCCCTCTCCTAGGGCCTCTGTATTCCATGAGACACACTGATACTGAAATTAGGTCAATTAATAATCCTAGAATAGCCTGTATTTATGTAAAAAGAAGTGTCATTTGTCTCTTTAAATTGAAAACTGGAAATGATTGAGCTTAGTTAGAAGGGCTAGCTGAGAGCCAAGATAGGCCAAAAGCTAGGCCTCTTGCATTAAACAAGTTGCCAAGTTGTGAATGAGAAGGAAAAGATCGTGAAGGGAATTAGAAGTGTTACATCAGTAAACCTGAGAATAATAACAAAGTAAAAAAGGCTTATTGTTGCTATGGATAAACTTTTAGTGGTCTGCATAAAAGAACAAACCAGCCACAACATTCCCTTAAGCCAAAGCCTAAAACAGAGCATGACCCTAACTCTCTTTAATTCTATGGAGGCTGAGAGAGGTGAGGAAGCTGCAGAAGATGAAAACTAGCAAAGGTCGATTCATGGGGTTTAAAAGGAAAGATGCTGTCATCACAACATGAAAGTGCAAGATGAACCCCAAAGTGCTGATGTAGAAGCTGAAATGTTATCTAGAAAATCTAGTGAAGATCATTAACAAAGGTGGCTACATTAAACAACAGACTTTAACCGTAGGCAAAATAGCCTTCTATTGGAGTAAGATGCCATCAAGGACTTTCATAGCTGAAAAGGAGAAGTCAAGGCATGGCTTCAAAGATGAAGGTGATTCTGTTGTTAGGGGCTAAGGCAGCTGGAGACTTTAAGTAGAAGTCAATTCTTATCCAAACACCCTTGGGCTAAATTTACTCTTCCTATGTTTTAAGCCCACTGTTGAGAACTATTGTTCAGAAAAGATTCGTTTCAAAATATTACTGCTCATTGATAATGCACTTGGTTACCCAACACATCTGATTAAGATGTACATGGAAAGTAATGTTGTTTTCATGCCTGCTTACACAACATCCATTCTCCAGCTCATGGATCAAGTGTAATTTTTTACTTTCAAGTCTTATTATTTGAAAAATTTATTTGCTAATGTTACAGCTATCATAGATAGTAATTCCTCTGATTAATCTGGGCAAAGTACACTGCAAAGGTTCTGGAAAGGATTCACCATTCTGGATGCCATTAAGAATATTTGTGATTCATAGAAGGAGGTCAAAATACCAGCATTTATAGGAGCTTGGAAGAAGTCAATTCCAACCCTCATGGAGGCCTTTGAGAGGTTTAAGACATCAGTGAATGAAGTAACTGCAGACATGGAGGAAATAATAAGAACATTAGTATTATAAGTGGAGCATGAAGATGTGAATGAATTGCTTCAATCTCATATCAAAACTTGAACAAAGTAGGAGTTTCTTCTTATGGATAAACAAAAAAATTGCTTGCTTGATATAAAATCTACTTCTGGTGGAGATGCTGTGAACATTGTTGAAATAACAATGAAGGACTTAGACTATTACCTAAACCTAGTTGATAAGGAGGGGCTAGAGTTTAAGATGATTGACTCCAATTTTGAAAAAAATGTTCTACTGTGCGTAACATGCTTTCAAACAGCATCAAATGCTATAGAGAAATCTTGCCTGAAAGGAAGTGTCAATCTATGCAGCAAACTTCGTTGTTCTGTGTCTCAGTCTGCCCTTCTCACTTTTAGTTCTGTTGCATTGCAGTAGTTGCCTACCTTCCATTTCAGGGACAATCATTCCAACGTACAACATCTCACATCATTATACCCCTTGGCCAATAGACATTTCACATTAACTTCAATCATGTCAGTGACCCCCATTTTGCACTTACGTTAAGAAATTGTTACAGCCACCTCAATATTCAGCATCCACTACTCTGATCAATCAGCGGTCATCAAGGCAAGCCTTTCCACCAGGAAAAAGATTACAACTGCTGAAGGTTCAGAAGTTATTAGCATTTTTTAGCAATAAAGTATTTTAAAATTAAGGCACATACATTGATTTTTAGATATAATACTATTATACACTTAATAGATTACAATATACTGTAAGCATAAATTTTATATGCACTGGGAAACCAAAAAAATTGTGTGACTTGCTTCACTACAATATTCACTTCATTATGGTAGTCTGAAACTGAACCCACAATATCGCCAAGTTACGCCTGTACCTAAAACTGTCTTTCTCTATTTTCACTTAGAACCCATATGCTGTAAGTGAGGATAGTCTACTATTGCAGTAATTGTGTTGTTAGAGTAGATAAAATCTTGTTAAAAAACAACACTAGATAACAATGGCTAATCACAATAAAAGTAAAATTTATTACTTTTTAATCTCTATCTAATGAAGTCAGTTGAAAAAGGAGGAATAGAGACTTGACTTTGTGCGGTCATTTGGAGCTTCATCAGTTTCCTTCCATTCATGTTGCTATGAGCATAAATGGAGAAAGTATAACTTTTCTTATCTGCTTTGACACCAAATAACATACCACATATTTGCACATTTAATTTGTGAGAACCAAATACATGGCTGCAACCTGAAAGAATCTAAAAAATGCAGTTCATGTGTGTCCAGAAAAAAAAAAAAAAAAAAAAGTTTGCTCAGCAATGACAGAAGAATCCAAACTAGTAATACCTCTACTCAAGAAGCTGAGTACCACTAATAAAAACAAAAACACAAAAACAGCAACAACAGTCATAACCAGTATATGCATACTCCTGTAAATCCTCTACCTTGCTCAGCAATTTTGCCACATTTTGTCATGCTGCTTTAATTTCCTCTCCTTTTTTTTTTTTTTTTTTTTTTACTATTTATCGTTCATATGTTGTCCATTGTCTTTCAATCTCTAACCCTCTTTTTTCTTCTTCTCTTCCCTGCATTATCATAGAGGAGAAAAATCTCAGAGTAAAAATTGTATCTACTTCCTGCCACTGTAAAAACAGTTCTGTTTCTCAATCTGTCTTTCTCACTTCTGGTTCTGTTGCATTGCAGTAGTTTCCTACCTTCCATTTCAGGGGCAATCATTCCAATGTACAACATCTCACATCATTATACCCCTTGGCAATAGACATTTCACATTAACTTCAATCATCCCAGTGACCCCTATTTTTGCACTGACTGTACATCTCTCTCCAATTATCCTCTCATTTCACTTATCCATACTGTAATGAAGTATTATGAGAAGATTGTCTGTACTGGGGTCTCTGCTTCTTCATACCTCAGCTATGCTTCAACCCACTTCACTCTGGCTTCTGCCTGCAACACTCTATGCAACTTACTCTTTCTGAGCTTCCATTGATTTCTGTCATTAAGTCCAATAGCAACTTCTCATTTCACCTGTTATTTTACACTTTATCAATTTTCATTACATTTGAAAATGAAATCCCATTTTAAACACGCTCTTTCCTCGACTCGTCTCTCATTAAACCTCTTATTTTCCTTTTAGCTTTCAGGCCCATTTTCAGGTCATCTTTCATGGCTATAATTTAAATATTGCAGCTCTTGTGATTAGCCTCTAGTTTCTGCTCAATGCTCTCCTTAAAGAAAACTCACACCAAATATATCCAAAAGCAAATCCTCATTTTTTTCTTTCCTCAAATCTGTACCTCCTTCATATTCTCCCATCTCAGTAATTCACGAAGTTGCTCAAACGAGACATATGAGAATAATGAAGTTGCCTCTCTCTCTCCATAAGCCACCAAATGGAATCACTTACAAAGTTGTGGTTATTCTAAATTGGTCTTTTCATTCTTTTCATCTCAATAGCAACTACCATCATTTTTTCAACAACACTTGAAAAGCATAAAATCCTTTGGATTTCCTCAAGTCTTTTATGTATTACCATAATTTTTTTCTCCACACAGCACTGAGAATGCTCTCCTTAAGTCATTAATCCAATCTTGTCCTTCCCTTGCTTAAAGCCTTTTTCTATTAGATTAAAGGGTACACCTATGCACTTAATCCACAAGGCCTTTCATTGCCTGGATCTGTCTTCTTCCAATTTATGTTGGGTCGTGATGCCCTCCTACACTTTTGCTTTAACCGAAATTGTCTTTATTCAGTGCCACAACTAGCCCTTTCAAACCCCAAGAATTTGGGGACATTTTTCTTCCTCTATCAGAATGTTTAGTTCCAGCTATCCCAACTCTCACCTAAACAGCTGATTCCAATTTTGTGTTCTCAGTTCAAATCTCACTGTTCCAGGAAAAACTATGACATATGTTACTTCTTCTTTAATTAATTGATTTAAAACCCTTCTCAGAATCAGCATCATATTCTTGCATTTAGTCATCTTTTTATAAAAGTATGCATATCATGTGATTCAGAGATACTAATGAGCAGCTATCTGGCATGAGCTTCTGCCATTGTGTCATTGTTGAAAACTATCTTTGAACAGTAAGATTAAAAACACTAAAAAAATTCTAGGCTGGGTATACTGGCTCACGCCTGTAATCCCAGAACTTTGGAAGTCTTAGGCAGGAGGATGGCTTGATCCCAGGAATTTGGTAGTTCAGTGAGTTATAATCATGCCACTGCACTCCATCCTGGGCAACAGTAAGATGCTGTCTCTTAAAAAAATAAATAAAACTCAGAAAATAAAAATACTACACACACACACACACACACACACACGCACATATATATATTTGTATATCCGTTTCTCAATTTTACTTCTCTCTCTGTTCTGTTCAACACCATTCTGTGTTTCTCCTTACCCAAAATTAAACAAAAAAGCATTTCTTAACAAATATTTATATTTGTTAATGAGCAGATTCCATTGGTACTGAGAATGTATTAACATTATAATGCTTTAAACTACAATCATTTTATAAAATTTGATTGACTTTTTCCTCAAGATAGTTTTGTGAGATGGGGTTTGAAGAAGATGAAATAACACTACATGTACTAGTCTGATTTTCTCATCTAAAAAGGTTTCTCTTGAGAGAGCAATGGAGAGTTCAATAGCGTTTGATAGAGATTATGTGATAGCTCTCTTATCAAACTCTCATAGTGCATTTTACCAGTTGCAGATAAAATCAGTTGAGTGCTTAGTCCTTTTTACATGTGACATTATTTAAACTTTAAAAAGACCTTGGAGATGGATATTTGTATTACCATTTAATGAAGAAACTGATGGTTAAAGAGAATCTATCTTGCTTAAATTTACCCAGCAAGGGCCAGGGTATGAAGCTAGCAATAGGTTATATGGCATTTCTTTTTACTATACAACATACCCAAATAATATAAGCTGGATATTCTGTAGAAAGGAAAATTTGCCTGGCTTCCGTTATGCTTTTAGCCTAATCTCAACTACAAAATTCAAGAGAGGTCCAGACCCCGGGTATCTAAATGTAACAATACTTAGGTTTTTGACTTGGAATTTTATGAAAAGACTATAAGTCTTATGAAAATTTAGTTAAATTATTCTCAATTATGAAAGTGGTACAAAATATATTGTAGGGAAACACCGTAATGTTTACAAAGTTGTTTGTGATATCAATATTCAGGTTCCCTTCATTAAAAGTACATCCAGATTCCTGCCTGTGACTCACATATATCTATTCTGGCTACTCAAACATTTTTTTTAGTGGTTGTTTTCTTTCTCATCCTGTATTACTCATCCCAGATAGTTATTATTAGCTTTCTACTTCTTTAACCTGAAAACTGAGAGAATATTAGGATGTTATATACTCTCCAGCATGTTAGGGTTCCTCTGGGAAAGGAGGGAAGCTTAATACCCTTCTAAAGAAAAAAAAATCTTCATGTTTAAATTTAAAATTTAAAATAAACTCCATTTTTTATAACATACTATTTACCGTTACCCATGTGGTAGATTATTGCAGAAAGAATCTCCAGTAATTTTATCCCTCCCTATATTCCTCCTTGGATAGATTATTCCTCCTTCATTCTTGTCTTGGCAATGTAACTTGCTTTGAGTAATGAAAAAATTAGCACGTGACAAAAACAAACTTGAAAATGCTCATGCATTAAGGTTTAACTTGTTGCTCTTTTAATTCTGAGTTGCTATGTGAGCAAGTCCAGGTTAGGCTGCAGGGTGTCATATGGCCCAGGTTCTTGTGTCTCCCCAGCTGATTGACTTTTAAGTCAATCAACCCAGAGAAGCAGAGCTGGCCGGTTGGCTGGTTGCTGATGGCAGGCCTGTAAGTGCATCCACGAGAGATGAAGCTCTGCTCATTTAAACCTAGTCCACTTACTGCCCACAAGGTTTCAAACTAAATAAATAGTGATGGTTTTATCCATTCAGTATTAGTGTTTTGTTATACAGCAGAAGCAAACTGATGCAAGCGTTTTCCTAAACTAGCTACAGAGACTACTGTTTAATTACTAATTATCCCATAGTTTTTTACTTATATTACTACATTTTCAAGTTAATAACACTCATTTTTATAGGAATCATTGCTAGGGGAAAATAATATTTAGACAGTAAGAAATTAAAACACACATATATTAAAATTGATTGAGTGCTCAGTTAATGACAAGCATAGTATTAAGCGCCCATATCCTCACTATAAAAATGTGTGTGTGTGTGTGTGTGTGTGTGTGTGTGTGTGCAGAAACAGCATGAATACCTACAAGAGTATAAAAATGCATTTTCCTCATTGGTTCTTCAATTAGAAGACTTAAGTGCTTATGCTACTGGGCCCATAAGATGGATGTATGCCTAGATGCATAAGCAGAGAAGAAAAAGAATGAGGCAAAGTTAGTCAGAGACCCGCCATCATATTTTTGGTGATAATTAGGGAATTACTACTCCTTATTCCTTAGCGCTCAAATATCCCTGGATTTGTAAGTATTGTACCAAAAGGTATGTAATGTTTAAATATTTCCTTGCATTTTAAACAAGAGACTATGCGGTAATGGAATACACCATAAAGATAATTTCTAAGGTAATAATTCTTATTTGAAGAGTGTAGGACTTGTATTAAACTAAAGCCTTATTACTTGACAAATTGTGTACAGCATAATTGATGCAAATACTTCTTTCACACATCATATGCACTAGGAAATAATGTGGTACAATGAGCTAAAATTTCACAGCTCCATTTATATTGAGAATGTTCCTTTAAAGTCATTCATATTGTACAAAGTTTTCCTTTCACTCATCACCTGTTGTAGGAGGCTTTTCAACTATTTATCAGACAGTACTCTAAAGAGAAGTAGCCCCTAAAACAGAAAAAGTTATTAGTGATGTTCTTAAGTAAACACAATAATGCATCTTTGTAGATCATAAATACCTCAGGAAACTGAAACTGGTCATGTTTTTTGATATTTTGATAGCATGTGCTGTTTTTTTTTTTTTTTTTCCTTAAGCATGAGAACAGAAAGTTTCCATTATAAAACAAGTGATCCCTATTTTATTCGATGCCCAATTACACAATTCCAAAGAAGTAAAACCTGCAATATCAAAGTGTGTACTGTGGTAAACTCGAATCTGAGGTTATATATTGGTTATTAGTGGAGAGGATGGGATCAGTCAGTAATTAATGTAAAAAAAGTCTTTTTAATAGAAAATGAGAATAACTTTCTAATGAAAAGATGAAATTAGATTTGTTAATGTACCAGAAAGTATGAGAGAGTTTTACATTTATTAGCATAAATCACAGATTGTACTTTTTTATTTCAATAGTTTTTGAGAAATAGGTGCTTTTTGGTTACATGGATAAGTTCTTCAGTGGTGCTGTCAGAGATTCTCGTGCACCTATCATCTGAGCAGCGAACATTGTACCCAATATGTGGTCTTTTATTCTTACCCCACTCTCAGTCTTCCTCCTGGCTCCTCAAAGTTCACTATATCATTCTTACGCCTTTGCATCCTCATAACTTAGCTCCCACTTATAAGTGACAACATGAGATACTTGGTTTTCCATTCCTGAGTGACTTCACTTAGAGTACTTTAAAAATATATTTAAAATGTTACCTTTTAGTAAGTGAATACGATACTTTAACTTACCTAATTCTAAACTTGTAAACACAAAATATTACTGCATATGTGAAGTTAATTTTGGAAGCAGTATATTTTTACATTGACTATATAAGCTTGATTAGCTTCTCCTTTCTCAAGATTTTTAATTTTTCAATCAAAATAAAATGTTTTTTTCCTCAGAAAGCATATTGTATAAACAGAATTAGCTCAGTTTTTATATAACATACCTTCCAAAAATTTGCAAGTTTGTAAAGGGCAAAATTTCAGTCAGGTGAACTGCTACTTGACAATATGTTTATAATGACCATAGTTCTGTGTGTATGCTGAGGTTAAACAAGCAGATGATACAGCATTCCAAAATATCTCCTTATTCTGAAGCAGCAAGAATACTGAAAGTTGAAATTCAGGAAGAAAAAATATGTCAGCATTATTGCTTATTGAATGATTATTAAAAATAATCCTATATATGACTTAGAAAAGGTTCCTATATGTTAAACCTATAAAGTTGTTCATTTCCAAATGAATAAACATTAAGCTTTTAAGTTATTTTAAGCAATTATCTTATGGAAATTTAGGTAGGAACAATATATTAGTTATAGAAACATAAGGAGATGAAATATTTTATACATCTCTGCATATAGGAACTGAAAGGACATAAAATTAGAAATTATGAAAATGTCACGATTTTAGGATTTTGAGAAGTACATTTTGAATGTGATTTGTTATTGTCAAGAGAGTAAAGAAGATATATTACTGGTTTGTGGATAAGAACAAGTAATAGGATCGAAGGAGAAGACAAATATTTTCTCAGTCATATTTGATCTTTAGTTAAAGTTTAAAATGTAAATGAATATGTAACAGAGTGTTGACTCCTCAAAGAAGATCGGTTTTGATATCATAGAAAATAAGAAGATGGTTATTCACTATTGTGATAACATGATATTGCTACTTGATATTTGTTATTCTGGCATCTTCATATATAATCAATTGAAAAAATGAAGAAAGCTAATAGAGTAGTAAATAGATGAGAAGAAGTTTGCTTGCTATAATGCAGTAGTTGTGGAAATATAAGCAATGAGTTAAATCATAAAGATTTGAAGATAAATAAAATATGATTGATTAGCTGAATATAGAAGAGGGAGGGTGCCAAAAAGGCAATTGAATGAAAACAGTACAGTCTCAGAAATGCACTAAGTTGTAAGTACAGGGAATGCTAGTAGAGATGGAGAAATGCAGGAGTAACTTCATTGAGATGAAAAAGATAATAAATACATTTCTAGTAGAGAAGTTACAAGACAATAATAATAATTAACAAGTGATCTGTGCTGAAGATGTAAAGTATGTAGTTATTCACTAACTAATAAAAATGGAGATTCTTAAAACAAGGTAAGAGAAATGCCAGACTCTGATGAAGGGAAGGAAGGAAGCTAGATGGAGGAAAATGCAAACAGTATTACAGAAGTCAAGAAAGGTGATGTGAGAAGGATAGTCAGGAATGAACAATTTTAAAGATGAAAGAAAATAAAGCAGTGCCTTGTGGGAGAAAATTACAGGCAAAGTTATAGAGTAATTTAAATGTGATTATTAGAAAGGAAATCAAATTCTAGAAGACTACAGAGGGAATATGCAATGAGAAATGGGAGCTGACAAAGAAAACTTACTTAAGAAGCTTCGATGTAAAAGATAAGAGAAATAAGATGATATTTTGATGATCAAATGAGGGTACCCTCATTTCTTCTTCACATTTTCCAATACAAGAAAAAGATAACTGCCAGATACATCTTTTATTCACTGATACAGTGGGGGGGGGGAACTTCTGAGAAAATTTTGAGAAGGAACATGAGCATACTGCATGGAAGGGAAAGGGTGCAGAGGAGAGGAAGAGAATAAAGAGAATCAGGGAAATGTCAAGTATAGAGATAATGTCTGAGTGGCCTTTCACTTGTTCTGAAATGTACAGTCAAATACAAGCAAAGGATGAAAACTGCTTAGCCTTAACAGAAAAAGAAAAACAATCAAAAAGGATGAAGAATAAGGCTAGCAATAGCTTGAGCTGTGACTCATCTTGGCCCTTGCTAGAAAAGAGTTATCACTATTAAATCAGAACCAGAAGTGAATTAGGGCTAATGGATTCTCATACTTCCTATAGTGTTATTTTTTGACATACATATAATGAGTTTGGTTAAATTGTTAAATTTGTATAGAATGGGGATGACAGAGACAGAAGCCAGCTTTCGTAAAATGAGCTACATCAAAGAGTAAATAGAGGAGAATGCATGATCCCAACTGGGTGGATTACCAGGAATAAGAATTTCACGGATAGTGCGGCAGTGGGAAAGGCAGAATTATTGGAATGGAGAATTGGAAGGAAGTAAAGTTTATGATCAAAATTGTATAGAAATCTAAGGCCATGAAAAAAAAATTATATTTGGGAAGTGATCCAGTGGAGGAGAAATAAAATTACAGAGAAGAAATGCCTGCAGTTAAAGAAAGTGAAAGCAAAAGTGAAAAAAACATTGCATAAATATCAACACATATGCCCTAATAAGGATGTATAAAAATTATGCTTCACAGGCATTAACATGCAAATTAATACTGGGATGTTCTCCAGGGTTATAGTCATTAAGTACTACACAGACTTTTACAGAATGCATGCAGCTTTTAGCTACTACAGTTTATATTCTTCTAATTGGTCAATACGTATAAAGACTTTTTTCCATGATAATTTGCTTCCTTAGGAAGTCTGGATAGCAAACACCACTAAATATATAGATTTTTACCTGTCTGTGGTGTCTACTTAGTAGATACACATGTAAAAAGAAATAAATAGCATTGCTTTAAAATGCAAATAAATCAATGCTGAGTAGTTATTATTATTGCTTTCTATTAATATATTTTTTACTTTGTCAGTACTAGCTATTTTCTCAACTTAAAAATTGTGAAAATTTTCACAAACTAATTTTTATTGAATTATTTATTGCAAGTTTTAGTAGTTATGCTGAGTAGTTTTGTAGCACATCATGCAGAGTTTTAATAATGTGGCAAATGTTGCCAATTGCCAGCCTAATATCTTTATTTTCTTATTCAAAAATTCAATATTTCGGACTTTATGTTTCATACAGAGAGTATAAGATATATTTTGGTCAATGAAAATGGGGGGGGCAGGCTTCATAAAAAGCTATTGCTTCTGATTTATCAAGCTTCTTTAAAAAATAAGATAAATTAATATCAATGCTTCTTACACTCATCCAAAATTGAAGAGGGAATACTTCCAAACTCCTTTGAAGAGGCCAGCACTACCCCAATATCAAAACCAGGAAAAGATACCAGAAAAAAAGAAAACTGCAAGATCATATCCCTGGTACATACAGACGCAAAACTCCTCAACCAAGTCCTAGGAAGCCAGATTCAATAGTGCTTGAAAGGGTCATTCACCATAAGCAAATGAGATTTGTCCCAGGGATGCAAGGATTCTTTAACATATGCAAATAAATAATCATGATACATCATATTAACAGAATTAAGGACGAAAATCATATGATCATCTCAATGGATGCACAAAAAGGATTTGACAAAATTCAATATCTTTTCTTGGTAAAAATTATCAATAAATGGGGTTTAGGAGGAATGTAACTGAACACAATAAAGACTGTCTATGATAATCCCACAGCTAACAGTATACCTAATGTGAAAAGTTGTAATCTTTTCCTCAAGACCAGGAACAAGACAAAGATGCCCACTCTTACCCCTTCAATTCAACATAGTACTGGAAATTCTAGCCAGAGCAGTTAAGCAAGAGAAAGATATAAAAGGCATCCAAATTGAAAAGGAGGAAGTTAAATTGTCTCTGCAGATGATAGGATATTATACGTAGAAAATCCTAAAGACTTCAACAAAAAACTGTTACAACTCATAAACAAATTCAGTAAGGTTGCAATATATAAAATCCACATACAGAAATCAGTTGCAATATATAAAGTCCACATACAGAAATCAGTAACCTTTCTATACACCAACAATTAACTATCTGAAAGAAATCTGGAAAACAATCTCAATGACAATAGCTACAAAAAATAAAATGGGAATGAATTTAACCAAGGAGGTGCAAAACTATTGCATGGAAGATGTTGAATTCTCTTTTCAAATGCCTGACCACAGAATGAGCTCTAAAAATCATTAACACAAGCAGGGGACTCTTGGAGCTTCTTAAAGGATGTAGGATGTAAAGCCTTCTTTGACTCCTTAAAGCCATAGGTAACTGATTCTTATTACACTCAAACTTCACAGGAAAAGCACATACTTTAAGAAACTTCCCGGTGCTTCTCAAATAACATAAATTAAATGACCATTTTCTTACCATGAAGGGTCTTATAAACACTAAGTTAAGTATAAAAAAGCAGAATATACTTGGAAAAAAATTGTGGGTTTATTTCTGGAAGTCTGTTGGTTTGTTTAGAGTTTAAGGTGAAATCCACGACTTTGACAATTATATAAATTTCACCATGCTCAGCTGATGCAGAACAAGGTTTAAAGCCATTTTCCAAAGGCTTTAGATACTTTAAAGTGAACACAGCCTTTACTTCACAGCATGACTTCCTTATTCAAGAATAAAATAGAACTTGCAGAGCAGCAATAAAAATGATACCAAATAAAAGTCTGTGTTTTGTTGAGTGGGGTAAGAGCCCAGAGCAATATTTTAATTCAAGCATAAAAGCAAAAGTTTCACATTATTGGTCCGACACACAACTTCATGCTCAAAAAGACACATCTCTCCTGTGATGAATATATGCATGGCAAAGAAGCATCTCCCTCATGTCTTAGCCTCTGAGGAGGATTTTTTATGATAGTGAGACTTTGAACCTATATCGTTTCCCTACTGAAAGCATAAAAGAGAGACACAGGTTTGGATAAGATAAACTCTACAAATAATCAAGATAATATTCCTTTTAGCCACCAGTAAATACATTCTCAGGTCTCAGATATCAGTATGTCTTCATAAGTCTAACCTCACAGGCTTCTACGGTTTCTGTTATATTACTTGCATGAATGGAGGGAACAGTTTGTTTACCTATGAATGCTTATTCCTTAAACATTGACAAGAAACATTTTACTGAACTGCTAAAATTTCATTCTGGGGCATTAGAAAAGTTTCACTCAAAGTCGGTGAAACTTCAGCTATAAATCATTTCCTAACGTGGAAATCCAAGGTTGGGAAAAAAATGGAATTAATCAATTAATTCAAACAGTAGAAATACTTTATAGCACAAATAGCTTCCTGGAAGTTGGAAAAGTGTTGAAAAATTTAAAACTAATATGTCTCAGTAAAAGCTTTGGTGTTTATTGTCTTATTATCCATCCCACACTTTTTTCAACCCACTTGTGCCCAAGTTCCACACAAGCAACTCTATTCATATTGGTCCTAATACTGAGCTAGAATTTAAAATAAACACCCAACACTTTTTTTCACAACCCATTTTCTAGCTATTGGTAGTTGAGATTCTGAGCTCTGTTTACTATGCATGCTTTCAGAAAACTCCTACTAGAGATAATTATTTCGTGCTTCTTGTATCATTTTTAAGATATGATTCAAAAGTTAAACAGTCCCAGAACAGTAAATTTCAGTTAATATATCTAAATATGTGCTGATAACTCTGTTTACCACCATAAATATAGCCTTTATTTGTATTGGGGCAGATTTTTAAAAATATCTTAGGTTCATTCTATTAAAATTATGAAAGCTTCACAATTTTGATTGCATAGAGAGGCTGTGGATGACTGTGGTTAAAATTATGGCAAGTTAGAAGATTTTCTTACTCAATGACTCTGATCGCTCATATGACCTATCTAGGTTTTTGTCTTAAAAAGCCTACAGTTAAAACTTGGTCCCTAAACTTTCTATTCATGCAGTATATAAATGAGTTCTGAAATTTAGCCCTTTTACAGCTATAATTCTAGACCTATTATCTGGTTATTTTTTTCTGTTAGCTTTATAGAGGACTACTTAACAAACAATAAAATTCAACAACATTCATTACAAATTTTGATGCTTTTTGACAGATGTATACAGTCATGTAATCATATCAGCAAAATTATGAAATAGAGTATTTCCATTCCCAAAAGTGTTCAGGCCTTTCCCTTGGCATTCAAGTCCCTTAACACCTTGACCCCTTATTTTCAGTCTCTCCCTACAGTTTTTCTTCTCTAGAATAAAAACGGAATTACACAGTATGTATGTTTTTTCAAATGCCTCTCCTTTTTCATTTAGCAATGTACTTTTGAGATACGTTCATATTGTTGATAGGTCAGTAATTCACTTCTTTATATTGCAGAGTTTAGTTCCATTGGATCAATAAAACATAATTTGCTTATTTATGCACAAATTTACATTTAGTGTGTTTCCAGTTCATACTTATTATAAACAAAGCTGATGTAATTGTGTGGAATTAGGTTTCTTTTTTCTTTAGTGTATTCACAGTAGTGGAATTAGTGGGTCATATGGTAAGTGTATGTTAAAGCTTATTAAAACAAAACAAAACCATACAAAGTAATACGAAAAGCTGCCAATCTTTTTTTTCCAAAGTAGCCGTATTATTTTGATTTTCAATGAGTAATGTAGAAGAGTTCTCATGTCTCCACACTCTCTAAAGCTATTTTATGTGTTTTTCATTATAACCATTTTTGGAGTATGTAGGACATCTCATTATAATTTGTATCTCCCTAATTACTAAAGAGATACAAATTACTTGTAATTTTTATTTGTACCTTCCTATTTTTTTTTTGGCTTCTTGTCAAGTGATTATTTATTGCACACATATCTTCTTTGGTATAGCATGGACAAATTTTTTGCAATTTGTTTGATTTGATTTTTTGTCTTCTTTTTGAGTCATACATATTCTTTTCATATTCTGGATACAACTCCTTTGTCACATAACTTCTACAAATCTTTTTCCTCACAATGTGACTTTCTTTTTAATTTTCTAAAAACTTTCTATTGAAGAGTGAAAGTTTTAAATTTTGATCATGTAGAATTTATCCATACTTTCTATGTTTTCCTTTTTGTGTTTAAGAAACATTGCCAAAGCCAAGATCATTCTGATTTTCTCCTGTTTCCTTCTAAAATTTGTATAGTTTTAATTTCTATAGTTAAATTTAAAATCAATTTCGAGTTAATTTTTGTGCATAGGTGACATAGGGCGAGGATTCATATTTTATGCAAATTTTATGTGGAATTTTATGTGAGTTTTATTTTGTGTGATATTCAATCTGTGTTAAAGTAATAGTTTTTTGGTTTTGATTTTGTTTTTATTTGCTTTGGGTTTTATATAAATTTCTAATCCATCATGAACAAAACATGTAAATATATAATTTACTAAAACATTACATTAAAATATTATAGATGTACAAAATACAAACACAATTATTCTTATCATTAGATACATCTACAAAAATCAATATGTTAAGACAATTGTTTTTAAAAGCTTAGTCGCAATTTCTGTACTTATCACGTTGTGGAATGGTAATAATCAGTTCAAGTATCAAAATCTATCTGTAGAGCATATTTATATTAGTGTTAGTATACAGGATAGATTCACCTTGTATTATTTAAGTATATTCCTTCCATGGAGATATTACGAAATTTTTTCTTAGTAAATTAGTTGATAGTGACTAAAGGTACACATGCCTTCCTTCATAATCTTTTTCACATGATATCAAATGCAAAAGAAGGAATAATTGTATTTTGCAATGTGAAAAGGACATGAGATTTGGGTGGAGCCAGGAGCGGAATAACATGGTTTGACTCTGTGTCGCCTCCTAGCTCTCATGTTGAATTGTGATCCCAGGTGTTAAAGGTGGGGCTTGGTGGGAGATGATTGGATCATGGGGGTGATTTCTAATGTTTTAGCACCATCCCTATAGTGCTGTCTCATGGTAGAGTTCTCAAAAGATCTGTTTTTCTGAAAGTGTGTAGCACCTCCCCTCACTTCTGCCAGCCATATGAAGATATACCTTGCTTCCCTTTTGCCTTCCACCATGATGGTAAATTTCCTGAGGCTTCCCCAGCCATGCAGAACTGAGTCAATTAAACTTCTTTTTTTTATTTATAAATTAGCCAGTCTCAGATATGTCTTTATAAGACTGAGAATGTTCTAATACACATACCAATCACACTCTTGGACCACAGCACAATAAAATAGAAATCACCACCAAGAATAAGTCTCAGAATTATACAATTACATGAAAACTAAACAACTTTTCCCTGAATGAATTTGGGTAAATAATAAAATTAAGGCAGAAGAAAAAATAAGTTTAAAACTAATGGAAACCAAGATACAACATACCACAGAAAATCTGGGACACTGCAGTGTCAAAAGGAAAGTGCTAAATGCTTACATAAAGAATTTAGAAAGATTTCTAATAATCTACCTAGCATCACACCTAGATAAACTAGAAAAACAAGAGCAAACCAACCACAAAGCTAACAGAAGAAATAACGAAAATCAGAGCTGAACTGAATGAAATTGAGATACAAAAATCCATGCAAAAGATCAATGAAACTAAAAGTTCAAAAGAATAAACTTTAGTAGACCATTAAGTAGACAAAAATGACAAAAATAGAGAAGATCCAAATTAACGCAATCAGAAATGAAAATAGTGACATTACCACCAAACACAGAATTACAATGAACCATCAGAGACTATTATGACCACTTCTAAGTGCAAAATAGAAAATCTGGAAGAGATTAATAACTTTCTAGAAACATACAACCTTCCAAGATTGAGCCAGGAAGATATTGAAATCCTGAACAGACCAATAATGGGTTCTGAGTTCTGACAGAATCTGTAATTTAAAAAGGTATCAACCAAAATAATAAAAAAAGCAAACAAACAAAAAACACTGGATCAGGTGGATTCACAGCCAAATTCTAACAGATGTACAAAGACAAACTGGTATCAATCCTATTGAAGTTATTCCAAAAACTTGAGCATGAGAGACTCCTCCCTAACTCATTTTATGAGGCCAACATTATTCTGATACCAAAACAGGGCAGAGTTACAGGAAAAAACAAAACAAAATGAAACAAGAACACTAAAGGCCAATATTCCTGATTAATATAGACACAAAAATTCTAAAAAAAAAAAAAATACCCACAAATCAAGTCCAACCCTAGATTAAAAAGTTAATGCCCCATGATTAAGTAAGCTTTATCCCTGGATTGCAAGGTTAGTTCAACATATGCAAAGCAATAAATGTTATTCATCACATGAACAGAATTAAAAACAAAAACCATAGGATCATCTCAATAGACACAGAAAAAGCTTTCAATGAAATTTAATATCCCTTCATAGTAAAAACCCTCAACAAACTAGTTATCAAAGGAACATACCTCAAAATAATAAGAGCCGTCTATGACAAACCCATAGCCAACATCATATTAAACGTGCAAAAACTGAAAGCATTTTCCTTAAGAACTGGAGCAAGACAATGACACCCACTCTCACCACTCCTATTCAGCATAATACTGGGAATTCCAGCCACAGCAATCAGTCAAGAGATGGAATTAAACAGCATTCAAATAGGAAGATAGATGTCAACCTATCTTTTTCACAGACAATATGTTCTATACCTAAAAAAAAAAAAACCCTTCAGTCTCTGCCCAAAAGCTCCTACATTTGATAAACAATTTCAATGAAGGTTCAGGATACAAAATCAACAGGCAAAAATCAGTAGCATTTTTATATAACAATAACATCTATCAATCGAGAAAAAAAGACGAGACAAGTGTCAATCATTTTAGAAGGTTTATTTGCCAAAGTTAAGGACACGTACCCCAGAGACAGGTCTATGCTTTTCTCCAAAGATGATTTTGAGGGTTCTAAGTTTAAGGGGGAAAGGGTGGAATATTGAAAAGTATGCAATTTTCAAGTAAGAGAGAGGTAGGGAAAAATAGTCATTCATGCCTTTGTCTGGCTCAGTGAATCTGCATTTTTTTTACATAACATGATATAGACAAATGGCCCAGAAGAAAAATGCAGGGAATCCACATTTTTACATAAGATCACATAGACAAAATGGGGCAGGGTAACAATCAAACATGCATTTGTGTCTGGTAGGCCAGGGGGCAACCGCACTTGTAAAGATAAGCAATCAATTGACATTGCCATGGTGAAATTTTAACAGAAACACCTTAGGGTGAAGGTCTTGTCTCTCACTAGGATTTCCTTGTGGGCAAACATGGGGAAGGCATGCAGCTTTTCATCTTGGAGCCATCTTACTTAGGAACCAAAAGGGGAGGCAGGTTTGCATGACCCAGTTTCCAGCTTGACTTTTCCCTTTAGCTGAGTGGTTTGGGGACCCCGAGATTTATTTTTCTTTCACACACTCAAACTGGGAGCCAAATAAAGAAGCAATCCCACTCCCAAAAGCCACAAAAAGAATAAAATATCGAGAAATACAGCCAACCAGGTAGGTGCAACCCAAGAACTGAGTTTGAGATTTTATTTTATTTTAAGTAGTGTAAATGAAAGACTCAGGTAGCTAGTGGCTGCCCTTTCAGACAGTGCAGCCCAGATCATTCATTTCCTTGTGCTGTGCTGAACCACTTCAGATTTTTGAACTTGGGCTCGGAATTTAGTGTAGTGTACAGAGTTCACTGCCGATCTGTGCTGGACATTCAGCATCAGAGTTAAAAACTGCATGTTTCTTTAAGTAAATTAAATTATTTTTGGATTTATTACAGTGTAATATATCCCAATCCAGATGTCCAGGTAGGATTGTTTTAATTTAAGGTAAGAGGTAGACTTACAAAAAATGAAATAACTCACTTAATAGTGAAATACATTTTTCTTGGAAAAAAATCTGCCTGAAGGCTATCTCTAGATAATCAAGAACTAAATTAAAGTAAATGATTCAAGAAATTGTATATATTTACATATACACACACATACATGTATATATATACAAATACATGTGTGTATATCTGTTCATGTATATATATATTCAGTAATAACCTTATTAAATTATGAATGTTAAAATTTTAATATATAGATATAGGAATCTAAAGAAATAGGAGAGTGATGTTTGTTAAACAGATTGCAATTGGGCAAAATATAACGAAACAACAAAAATGAGGATATGAGGGTACAGAAATAATTAAAACATAAAGTTGTGTTCATTTTAAAATTCTAAACATGGATATTGTGCTTTTACCATGCATATATAATTGAAGCACACAATTTAAAAGTATAGTAAATAAAGTTTTGTTGTTGTTGTTGTCACCTTCCATATTTTCATCTTAAGGCTCTCTTCCTATTTAGCTTTACTATTGCAAACACCTCAAATCTTCTATTCTCTCAGATTTATACCCTCACCATCATCTTTACTTATTTCTTTCTCTAATCATTAATTTGCAGTGTAAGCAGTCCTGCCATGGTTTCCCAGAAGAACTTAACACTATTTTTATCTTTAATCTCCATCTCTCTTATCCTATTTAGGGCCTCATTCACTTATTTTCTGCATAACTGCTAGATGTAGAAACATGGATCTATAATTATTTGTCATCTGGATTAATGTTAAGTGATAAATGCAAATAGCCTCCTACTGCTTTCAATAGTTCTTATCATACTGTTTTATTTTTAACAACCAGACAATAGGTTTCAAATAATGTTCGTAATGGTAGAGCGGCTCTTCAGCTCTAAAATAGATCACATTTCTCTGTAAGAATGTACAATGCACCTGTTCTAATCTCATCCTTCTTTGTCATCTGAATGATTCTTCATTATACTGTTTTATGAGATAATCATTTTTATTCTTCTTTAATCTATGAAAACACAGGAGAGAAAACAATAGATACTGGAGAGGATGTGGAGAAATAGGGATACTTTTTCACTGTTGGTGGGAGTGTAAATTAGTTCACCCATTGTGGGAGATAGTGTGGCAATTCCTCAAGGATCTAGAATCAGAAATACCATTTGGCCCAGCAATCCCATTACTGGGGATGTTCCCAAAGGATTATAAATCATTCTACTGTAAAGACACATGCACACATATGTTTACTGAAGCACTATTCACAATAGCAAAGACTTGGAACCAACCCAAATGTCCATCAATGACAGACTGGATTAAGAAAATGTGGCACATATACACCATGGAATACTATGCAGCCATAACAACGAATGAGTTCATGTCCTTTGCAGGGACATGGACAAAGCTGGAAACCATCATTCTCAGCAAACTAACACAGGAACTGAAAACCAAACACTGCATGTTCTCACTCATATATGGGAGTTGAACAATGAAAACATGTGGACACAAGGAGGGGAACATCACACACCAGGGCCTGTCAAGGGGTAGGGGACAGGGGGAGGCATCGCATTAGGAGAAATACCTAATGTAGATGACAGGCTGATGGGTGCAGCAAACCACCATGGTATGTGTATACCTATGTAACAAACCTGCACATTCTGCACATGTATCCCAGAACTTAAAGTATAATTAAAAAAAAAAAAAGAAGAAGAAAAAAGAAAGAAAATACAGGAGATTAGAAAATCTCAATCCTTGTCACAGAGATAGTGCATGGTAAAACCAGCTTTTGAATCTTGGTGAGTCAACGACACAGTCTCTCAATAAGCAAATTGTTAAGAATATATGTGACTATCAGACAAATTTGCTTTAATGGGCTTTCCCTTTAGGCAGAGAATCTGGAAGCATATGCCTCGAAAGAAAAGTAGAAAAACAATGAGACACTTCTAATTTAGGTATTAGTGAAGACCATCTTTCCCTCCAAAATCCTAGAAATTCTGTATGAAATATTACAAAGAAAAAGTATTTCTAGCCAAGTTGTACAAGAAAAAAAAAAAATAGAAGAAAAGGCAAAGAGGAAACTAAAAGCTAGAGGAGAAAGTCCCAAAATGAATAGTATATTGAAGCAGCAATGTTGAAGAGAGAATAACAGAAGTAGAAATAAATATATTGCTAGGTGACTGGATTCATTTTTATTTGTAGTTTTTGTGAATTTTAATTTTGATATCTAAATTAATAGAAAAGTTGCAAAAAAAACTAAATATTTCACAATTATTAGCAGTTTGGGCTATTTGCATTATTTTCTATTTATCTGTACACATATTTATTTGTACATAGATATATACATATATACCATATATGTATATATATTTTATACAATATACATACATACAATTACCTCTGAAACATTTGAGAATAAATTTCAGTCTTTATGCTGCTTCATCCCTAAATCCTATAGTGTGCATTTCTTAAGAGCAACGTATTCTCTTTCATAGTACAATTATTGAAATCAGGAAATTTAACATTGATGACAATTCACAGTCCAAATTCAAACTTTTCTAATTGTTCCAATAGTGTCATTTTTAGATCTTTCCTCCCTGGAACATCAAGCTATTCAGGATGCATGCATTGTGCTTAATTTTCATGTCTTTCTAGACTTCTTTAATCTGAAATGATTGTTTAACTATGTTTGTTAATTCATGATCATTACATTTTTAGAAGTACTCGTAGGCTATTTTGTACTCTATTCTATAATTTAGCTTTGGTTGATGTTTTCTTATTATTATATTTACATTTTCGGTTAAATTTTGTCGAGAATATGACAGGCATGATAATATCTGAGTGCACACTTAAGAAAAGGTATATCATGTCACTTTGCCTAATTATTGGTGATATTCAGTTTGTTCATTTATGTTAGTGAAAGCCATGCTTCTTCATCACAAATTTACTATACTCTCCTTGCAATTTATAAATACGTTGTGAAGAGGTACTTTGAGATTCTATAATTCAGCTGTTCCTCATCAAATTCTTCCAAACTCTCCTTAGCATTCATCCACTCATGATTTTTGCCTTAATCAATTATGACTATTAACGTAAAAAATTGTTTTTCTAATTCCACAAATCCTTTTACAATTATTATTAATTATTATTTGTATTTGCACTGTAAGAAAAGGGTCTATTACCTTATTTAGGTATACATGTGACTGTGTGTGTGTATGTATGTATGCACTAATGATTGATTAGTTTTAATATCCTCTCAGTACATAACATAAATCCCTGGGATTGTGGAGTTTTAGCTTTGGAACTGGAAATCTCTACATATAGGTTCAAGACTCTCAATATTTAACTTAAAATACACCGGAAAATCTGAACCTCAGCCGGGAAAAATGGCCTAAAGATTTTCTCTGCCCAGAGTTCTGGGTACATGAATTCATTTCCTGTAAAAAGTAATAAGTATTTTAAAAGTATATTTGTGCTTGCTACCAGTTTTCAGTTTGGCTTAATAGAATCGGCATGGCATAGAAATATCCAAGTTTCAGAGGTAACATATAATTGGTACTGGTCTAGTTAAATCCCTAAAATTATGGCAGTGGCCGGGCGCAGTGGCTCAAGCCTGTAATCCCAGCACTTTGGGAGGCCGAGGCGGGCGGATCACGAGGTCAGGAGATCGAGACCATCCTGGCTAACATGGTGAAACCCCGTCTCTACTAAAAATACAAAAAACTAGCCGGGCGTGGTGGCGGGCGCCTGTAGTCCCAGCTACTCGGAGGCTGAGGCAGGAGAATGGCCTGAACCTGGGAGGCGGAGCTTGCAGTGAGCCGAGATCGCGCCACTGCACTCCAGCCTGGGCGACAGAGTGAAGACTCCGCCTCAAAAAAAAAAAAAAAAAAAAAAATTATGGCAGTGAGGAATTTTACAGGAAGTCCAATAATCAAGGGTTCGGAAACACAACAGTAAAGAATTAAACATTAAGAGTCAGAAAATACAACCGAATAGGAATATTAATAAGTGCCAAGCATCTCTTATAGTAAATACATGTTTAAAGTAAATGAGGAAATAAAAGAAAGAACAATACAGGCAGATATGAAAAATAACTTGAAAAATAAAAGAGCCATTTAAAATGAAAAGGCAAAGGGCTGATTAGGCAACATATTTTACAACTAGAAGGCAACTGCAAGATGGATCAGAGGACATTATTCCTAATGAGCACATGCTGGATAATGAGATTAAAATCTAAGAGCTTCGGTTGGGCACGGTAGCTCATGCCCCCAGCACTTTGGGAGGCCGAGGCAGGCAGATCACGAGGTCAGGAGACCAAGATCACCCTGGCTAACACAGTGAAAATACAAAAAATTAGCTGGATGTGGTGGTGGATGCCTGTAGTGCCAGCTACTTGGGAGGCTGATGCAGAAGGAGGCAGAGCTTGCAGTGAGCCAAGATTGTGCCACTACACTCCAACCTGGGTGACAGAACGAGACTCTGTCTCAAAAAAAAAAAAAAAAAAAAAAGAATTCATTAGAAAAGGAAAACATTAAAGTGAAAGAGAGATTAGACAAATAGAAGAGAAGTAGTTAAACATTCAGGTTAAATTAGAAATACATGCATAATTTCATCAGATAAAACATATTTTGACTTAGGCAAGGAAAGACTTTAATCAGAAAGAATATTGCATTTGGGGAAAGAGGTTATTACTATAGAAAGAATGTTCAGACCATAAGTTGTGTATGTTTTACAAAGGTCGGGCAGAAATGGCTTTTCCTTTATCGGGAGGAGAACCAAGTGTCAGAGTTGGTGGGTTGAATAGTTATTAACCAAGGAAGGTCTTCTGGTAGGTCTCAAGAGGGGATATTGAGGAGATACTGTATGCCTCATCAGGTTGATGGTGAGTCACATTGAAGGACCTGGGTGAAGGAGAAAACCTGGAATACAGTTTGGTAAAGTTAGATATTTTGTCCAGATTTGTCAGTGGGCCTAAAAAACTCAGCTTTTTTTTTTTTTCTCAAAAAATGGTGAATTAGAGGCTGTAGCATGCCTCAGCCAGTTAAATATAGCAAGATAATGCATAAAGATAATTCTGTAAGCTTTAATTCAAGAAGGAAAATGGGAATCTACCAGAATTGAAAGGGCACTTCAGATCCTGGGGAGGAGAATGCTGGCAAATAACCCCCATGACAGCATGGGCCTGATAAAAGTGAGTAAAGCCCCAATGGGTGAGAGATGCAGGGAGCCTCCCTCTGTGACTCACCTTTCCACTAGGGATCCATGCAACCGAGGCTGAGAAAGAGCATTTTGTTTCTCCCAAGTGTAGGAGCTAACTTGGGGAGAGTCTTGGAGACACTGTGAGGGAAAGGCACTGGGAAAAGTTGCAGAATTTTTTTTTTGCACCCAGGACTAACAGCAGGAGGACATTTTTAATCTGGGTGCATACAATGTCAGCCATTCTTTGATAGCGCAGCACTGTGGCTATGCAGACATTTGAATCTTGGGTTAGAGATTGGAACACCTGCTGTGTTGCAGGCAATGGACCTCCACAGCTTCCACAACTGTGGAAACCACCTCAGCAGTAGGGACTGAAATTGTGTTCTTCCTCATCACAGACTTAGAGTGGGAGGACAGCCATTTCTCTTAGGTGGCAATACTTGCAGCCAGGGCTAGCTTGAAATACTTGCATTTCAGGGGACTTGAAATCAGTTTGTGTATGCCATTGATATGTGCCCCAGCCTGTTCTCCCGAGATCATTGTGCAGGGCCCTCTCTGCTCCACTCCCAGGTAGAAATTCAAGTATTTGGAGCACCTATTTGCCTAGCCAAGCAGCCTGAGCTGTCCTACTCTTCAAGGATGTAGATCATGGTGAAACAGGGCCTTCTCCACTCTATGCCTATGCAGAAATCCTAGAATTTGTAGCACTCACTCATCTGGATCAATAGCCTGACTTACCCTGCCCTTTCTGTGCAGAGATCCTGGTGTAAGGAGGCCCTCTGTGCTTCACACCCAGGTAGATCTCCAGGCATTCAGAGCCCTGCTTATATGATTAAGCAGCCTGAGCCACTCCACCTTTCATGGACATAGTTCATGGTGCAGCAAGGCCTTCACTACTCTATGCACAAGCAGATGTCTAGGCATTAGGAGCACCAGCTTGCCTGAATCAGCAGTCTGGGCTGACCCATCCTTCCTGTGCAGAGATCTTGGTTTGAGGGTAGGGGCCTGTATTTTTCCATTTCATGCTACTGATAAAGAAATAACAGACTGGGCAATTTACAAAAGAAAGAGGTTTAATGGACTTACAGTTCCATGTGATGGGGGAGGCCTTAAAATCATGGCAGAAGGTGAAAGGCACTTTTTACATGGTGGTAGCAAGACAGAGCTTGTGCAGGGCAACTCTCATTTCTAAAACCATCAGACCTCATAAGACTCATTCCCTATTACAAGAACAGGACAGGAAAAGCCCGCACCCATAATTCAATCACCTCCCACCAGGTTCCTTCATCTACATGTGGGAATTATAGGAGTTAAATTCAAGCTTTGGGTGGGGACATAGCCAAGCCATATCATTATATACTTGGCCCCTCCCAAATCTCATGTCCTCACATTTCAAAGCCAATCATGACTTCCCAATAGTCCCCCAAAGTCTTAACTCATTGCAGCATTAACTCAAAAGTCCACAGTCCAATGTCTCATCTGAGACAAGGCAAGTCCCTCTGCCTAGAAGCCTGTAAAATCAAAAGCAAGTTATTTACTTCCTACATATAATGGGGGTACAGGAATTGGGTAAATACAGTCATTACAAATGGGACAATTTGGCCAAGACAAAGGGGCCACAGGGCCCATGCAAATCTGAAATCCAGTGAGGCAGTCAAATCTTAAAGCTCCAAAATGATCTCCTTTGACTCCATGTCTCACATCCAGGTAACTCTGATGCAAGAGGTAGGTTCCCACGGTCTTGGACAGCTCTGCCCCTTTGGTTTTGCAGGGTACAGCCTCCCTCCCAGCTGCCTTCATGGGCTAGCATTGAGTGTCTGTGGCTTTTTCAGGTGCATGGTGCAAGCTGTCAGTGGATCTACCATTCTGGGGACTGGAACAAAGTAGCCCTCTTCTCACAGCTCCACTAGGCAGTGTCCCAGTAGGCACTCTGTCGGGGGGGGGCTCCAACCCCACATTTCCCTTCCGTACTGCCCTAGCAGAGGTTCTCCATGAGAGCCCTGTCCCTGCAGCAAACTTTTGCCTGAGCATCCAGTGTTTCCAGAAATCTTCTGAAATCTAGGCAGAGGTTCCCAAACACCAAATCTTGACTTCTGTATACTCACAGGCTCAACACAATGTGGAAGCTGCCAATGCTTGTGGCATGCACCCTCTGTAGCCATGGCCCAAGCTCTATGTTGGGCCCTTTCAGACACGGCTGGAGCAGCTGGGCCACAGGGCACCAAGTCCCTGGGCTGCAACAGCCCAACGACCCTGGGTCCAGCCGACAAAATCACTTTTTCCTCCTAGGCCTCTGGGCCTGTGATGAGAGGAGCTGCCATGAAGACATCTGACATGCCCTAGAGACATTTTCCCCATTGTCTTGGCAATTAACATTTGGCTTCTCATTACCTATGCAAATTTCTATAGCCAGTTTGAATACCTCCTCAGAAAATGGGATTTTCTTTTCTATCACATTGTCAGGCTGCAAATTATCTGAACTTTTATGCTCTGCTTCTCTCATAAAACTGAATGTCTTTAACAGCAGCCAAGTCACCTCTTGAATGCTTTAATGCTTAGAAATTTCTTCTGCCAGATGCTCTAAATCATCTCTCTCAAGTTCAAAGTTCCACAAATCTCTAGGGCAGGGGCAAAATGCCACCAGTCTCTGCTAAAATGTAACAAAAGTCACCTTTTCTCCAGTTTCCAACAAGTTCTTCATTTCGATCTGGGACCACTTCAGCCTGGATTTTATTGTCCATATCACTACTAGCATCTCGGACAAAGCCATTTAACAAGTTTCTAGGGAGTTCCAAACTTTCTCACACTTACTTTTCTTCTTCTGAACCCCCCCATACTATTCCAGCCTCGCCTGCTACCTAGTTCCAAAGTCACTTTTATATTTTTGGATATCTTTCCAGCAATGCCTGACTCCCAGTGCCAATTTACCATATTAGTCCATTTTCATGCCACTGATAAAGACATGCCCAAGACTGGGCAATTTACAAGGAAAAAGGTTTAATAAGCTTAGAGTTCCACATGGCTAGGGAGGCCTGAAAATCATGGTTGAAGGCAAAAGGCACTTCTCACATGGCAGCAGCAAGAGAGAGCTTGTGCAGGGAAACTCCCATTTTAAAAACCATGAGATCTCATGAGACTCATTCACTACCACAAGAACAGCACAGGAAAGACCTGCCCATATAATATAATCACCTGCCACCAGGTTCTTCCCATAACATTTGGTAATTGTGGGAGTTAAAATTCAAGATGAGATTCGGATGGGGACACAGCTAAACCAAATCAAGGCCCTCACTGCTGCATGCCCAGGCAGATCTCTAAGCATTCAGAGCTCCTACTTTCTGGTTAAGCAAACTGAGTCCCCCCATTCCTCTCCTGCAGAAATCTTGCTGCAGGGGCATCCATTTCATTCCACATTCAGGCAGACCTCCAGCTGTCTGGAACACCTACTCTCCTGGGTTAGGAGTTTAAGCCATCCCACATCCCCATGCAAAGAACTTGGGGCCAAGGAGTTTTTCCAGATACTCAGGAACACATCTGGACACTTGGTGCCATCCAATGGGATTCTCTTTCAGTGCTGATGCCTGTGCTTGCTATCAGGGGATCTGTAGTTGGATCTTCCTGGTCCAGTATTGCCTGTCATGGCCCCCAGTTCTCTGGGGCTAAGTAGGGAGCTCAGACCACTTTACATTCCATGAATCAGTCAATTCGTGAGGCAACAGAGAGCTTCTGCAAGTAAACAAGGATGATGTTGGTCACAGCAGGGTCTTACCTATAAGCACCATATACAGGCTTGTAGGTTGAACTGCGGAGCCCAATGTAAAACCCAGTGAAATAAAGAAGTGCATAAGGCTATTAAAGCAAAACCATAAGACCTTGGCATGTATTCTCTATAGTTGCATCCCCTAGGGAGGGAGGAAAGGGAAAGCTGGGGGCGGGGGATAATATAGAAAAAGAAAAAAAAAAAATCCTACCTCTTTAAAAGTATGCATAAAACTTAGAAGTGTTAGTGTCTCCAGATGAGAAAGAACCAGTAAAAAGCATTCTGGAATGATAAAAAAAAAAAAAAAAAAAATCACAATGTAGTGACTCAGCAAGATATTACACTAGCTCTCCAGCTATGGTTCCTAACCAAAATGGAAACCCAGAAATGACAGATAAATAGTTAAAAGCATGGAAGCTCAATGAAATCCGAGAAAAGTAGAGTGCAAACACCATGAAACTTCCAAAGCAATCCAGGAGATGAAGGAATAGATCAACATCTTAAAATGAAAACAATCAGAGTTTCTGAAATTAAAAAACCCACTTAAGGAATTTCAAAATATAAGTAGAAGCTTTTCAACAGACTGTACCACACAGAATAACTAATTTCAGGGCTAGAAAAATGGGCTTTTGAGGTAAATCAGTCAAACAAAAAGAAAACAATAATAATTTTAAAAATGAACAGTCTTTAAGAAACATAGGATTATATAAAACAACCAAATCTATTCAATATTGCCAGTCCTGAGAAAAAAAATATTAACCTGGAAAACATATTAAGGGAATAATTGAAGTAAACTTCACTAATTTTCTAGAGAAGTAGACATCCAGATACAAGAAATGCAGAAAATACCCAAGATACTTACAGAAAACTAACATCAGCAAGATGTATAGTCACCAGGCTGTTCAAGGTCAACTCCAAAAAAAAAAATCGTAAAGATAGCTTGAGAAAAAGGTCAGATCACGTATAAAGGGAACCCAATCAGGCTTACAGTGAGCTTCTCAGCAGAAACTTTACAAGTTAGGAGAGACTGGGGGCCTATTGTCAACATTCTTAAAGAAAAGAAATTCCCACAGTAAATTTCATATCCCACCAAACTAAGCTTTATCGCAAAGGAGAAATAAAATCATTTCCAGAAAAACATGCACTAAAGGAATTTGTTACCACTAGACCTGTCTTATAAGTGATCCTTAAGAAAGTTCTAAACATGGAAACAAAAGAATGATTGTGCTACAAAATACACAAACTTAAGTGTATAACCCACAGACCCTATAAAGCAACCACAAAATAGAAACTAAACAGCATTCAGCTAACAACTTCATGAAAGCATCAAAACCTCAAATAACAATATTAACCTTCATCATAAACTGTATAAATGCTCAACTTAAAAGGCACAGAGTGTCTTTTAGGTTGGATAAAAAACATGACTCATCTGTATGCTATCTTTGAGAGCCCCATCTCACACATAATGACACCCATAAGCTCAAAGTAAAGGGTTAGAGAAAGATCTACCATGCAAATGAAAAATAAAAAAGAGCACGTTTTGCTATTCAAATACTGGATAAAAAAGACTTTATCAAAAATAGTAAAAAATTGGCAAAGAAAGACATTACATATTGATAAAGGGTTCAAGTCAACAAGATGACTTAACTATCTTAAATATGCATCTGCACTACAGCACCCAGATTTATAAAAGGAGTACTTCTAGATGTACACAAAGGCTTAGCCATACAATAATTGTTGGGGAGTTCAACACCACACTGACAACATTAGACAGATCATAAAGGTAGAAAACTAACAAAGAAATTCTGGATTTAAATTTGACACTTGACCTATTGGACATAATTGACATCAGCAGAATACTCCACCCATCAACCACAGAATATACATTCTTCTCATACGCACGTGGAGCATATTCCAAGATCAAGTACATGTTCAGCCATAAACCATGTCACAAAATCAGAAAGTGTAATCATGCCAACCATACTCTTGGACCACATTGGAATGAAAATACAAATAAATACCCAGAAAAATCTCTGAAAAAACACAGTTAAATGGGAATTTAAAAACTTCTTCCTGAATGACTTTTGGGTAAACAATATAATTAAGGCAGAAATTTAAAATTATTTGAAATAATTGGAAACAGAGACACAACACACCAAAAATTTCTGGGATGCAGCAAAAGCAGTTGTAAGAAGAAATTTTATAGCACTAAATGTCTGTTTCAAAAAGCTGGAATGGCCTGGTGTCATGGCTCATGCTTATCTATGATCTTAGCACTTTGGGAGTAAAGACAGGATTGCTTGAGCCCAGGAGTTTGAGATTATCCTGGGCAATACAGTGAGACCCCGATATTTAAAAATTAATAAATAAATAAGTAAATAAATAAAAAAGTAAAAATTAGCCAGTCATGGTGGCATATGTCCATGGTTCCAGATACTTAGGAAGATCAAGTAGGAGGATAACTTAAGTCCAGGAGTTTGAAGCTTCAGCAAGCTGTTATACCACTGGAGGCTGGATGACAGAATGAGACCCTGTCTCTGAAAAAAAAAAAAAAAAAATGAAGGATTTCAAGATAACAACCTAACTTCACATCTAAAGGAACTAGATAAGCAAAAACAAACTAACCTCAAGAAGGAATGAAATAACTAGAATCAGAGAAGAACTAAAGAAAATTGATATACAAAAATCCATATGAAAATCAACAAAATCAAAAATTGATGTTTAAAAGAATAAATAAGATTGGTAGTTGGTACAACTCTATATGGCTATATTAAGAAAGGAAAAAAAAAGAGAGAGAGAAGGTCCAAATAGGCACAATCAGAAACCAAAAAGTGTGACATTACCAGTAACCCCACAGAAATACAAAAGGATCCTCTGAGACTTTTATGAACACTTTTATGGATACAAACTAGAAAATCTAAAGATAATGAATAAATTCCTGGAAACACACAATCTCCCAAGATTGAATCAGGAAGCATTTGAAACCATGAACAGACCAATATCAAGTTCCAAAACTGAATCAGTAATAAAAAACCTACCAAACAAAAGAAGTCCCAGACAAGATAGATTCACAGCCAAATTCTATTAGACAAAGAAGACTTTCTTTCATTTCCTTTGAAACTATTCCAAAAAATCTAGAAGGGATTCCTCTTTTACTCTTCTATGAAACAAGCATTACCTTGATACCACAACCTGAAAAAATGCAGTAATAAAAGAAAACAGAAAGCCAATATCCCTGATGAACACAGACACAAAAAATCTCAAAAAAATACTAGCAAATTGAGTCCAACAGCAAATCAAAATTAATTCAAAATTAATAACATGATCAAGTAGGTTTAATTCTTGGAATGGTAGATTGGTTCAACATATGTATATCAATAAATGTGATTCACCACATAAACAGAATTAAAAAAAAAAAAAAACATATGATCATCTCAATAAATGCAGAAAAGCCTTTCTGTAAAATTCAACATCCCTTTCCGATAACCCTCAGCAAACTAGCCATCAAAGGAATATACCTCAAAACAGTAAGAGCCATCTATGACATACCCACAGCCAACATCATACTGAATGGGCAAAAACTGGAAGCATTCCCCTTGAGAACTGGAATAAGACAAAGATACTCATTCTCACCACTTTTATTCAACATAGTCCTGGAAGTCCTAGTCTGAGCAATCAGGCAAAAGAAAGAAATAAAAGTCATCCAAATAGGAAAATTTGACTTTTATGTCAAACTATCTTTTTTTACTGACAATGTGATTCTATGCTTAGAAAACCCTAAGGACTGGACCAAAACATTCCTGGAACAACTTCAGTAAAGTCTCAGGATGTAAAATCAATGTATGAAAATCAGTAGCATTTCTACACACCAATAACATTCGAGCTGAGAGCCAAATCAAAAATGAAATCCATTATACGATAGCCACAAAAATAAAATAAAATACCTAGGAATACATTTAACCAAGGAGGTGAAACATTTCTAAAAGGAGAACTACAAAACACTGAACAAAAGAAATCATAGATGACACAAATTAATGGAAAAATATTCCATGTTCATGTATTGGAAGAATCAATACTGTTAAAATGGCCATACTGCCCAAAGCAATTTGCAGATTAAATGCTATTCTTATCAAACTACCTATGTCACCTTTCACAGAACTAGAAAAAAACGACTTTAAAATTCATGTGGAACCAAAAAAAACACTTGAATAGTCAAAGCAAACTTAAGCAAAAAGAACAAAGTTGTAGTATTCACATTACTGCACTTCAAGCTACACTATAAGGGTACAATCCTCAAAACAACATGGCCCTGGTACAAAGACAAAGAAATTAATAAAACAGAATAGAGAACCCAGAAATAAAGCTGGACACTGATAACCATCTGATCTTGGACAAAGTTGACAAAAATAAACAAATGAGAAAGAACTATTCAGTAAAGGGTGCTGGGATAGCTGGATAGTCATATGACTCCCTATTGAATCCCTACCTCTCATCAAATTAAAAATTAACTCAAGATGGATCAAAGATTTTAATGTAAGACTTCAAACTATAATAATCCTAAAAAAAAAAAAAACCTTGAAACACCATTTGGCTTTGGCTTTGGGAAAACATTTATGACTAAGTCATCAAAAGCAACTGCAACAAAAACAAAAATTGACAAGTGGAACAAATTAAAGTAAAGAGCTTCTGTTCAACACAAGACACTATCATCTGAGTAAAATATTCACAAAATATGTATTCAACAAAGGTCTAACATCCAGAATCTATAGAGAACTTAATTCAACAAGCTAAATAGCCCCATTTAAAAATGGGCAAAAGACATAAACAGCCATTTATCTAAAGAAGACACACAAATGGCCAAAAAACATATGACAAAATGTTCATCATTACTAATCATCACAGAAATTCAAATTAGAACCATAGTGAGATACTTTCTCACACCAGTTAGATGGCATTATTAAAAAGTCAATAAAAAACAGATACTGCGAAGGCTATAAAGAAAAGTGAACATTTATACACTGTTGACGGGAACGTAAATTAGTTCAGCCACTGTGGAAAGCAGTTTGGTGATTTCTCAATGAACTTCAAACAGAGCTACCAATCAACTCAGCAATCCCTTTTACTCAGCATCCCTTTTGGATGTATACCCCATCTCTGGGTATACATCCAAAGAAAAATTAATAATTCTGCCAAAAAGACACATGCACTTGCATGTTTGTTGTAGCACTATTCACAATAACAAAGACATGAAAACAACTTAGGTGTTCATCAGTGGTGGACTGGATAAAGAAAACGTGAGCTGGGTGTGGTGGCTCATGCCTGTAATTCTAGCACTTTGGGAGGTCAAGGTATGTGGATCACTTGAGGTCAGGAGTTCAAGATTAGCCTGGTCAATAGGGTGAAACCCCATCTCTACTAAAAAAAAAAAAAAAAAAAAAAATAGGCTGGCATGGTGGTGTGCACCTGTAATCCCAGCAACTCTGGAGCCTGAGGCAGAAGAATGGCTTGAACCCAGGAGGCAGAGTTTGCAGTGAGCCGAGATCATGCCACTGCACTCCAGCCTGGGCAACAGAGCGAGACTCCGTCTCAAAAAAAAAAAAAAAAAAAAAAAAAAAAAGAAAAGAAAAGAAAGTGTGGTACATATATATCACATAATACTACACAGTCATCAAAACGGAACAAAAACCATAGCCTTTGCAGCAACATGGATGCAGTTGGAGGCTGATATCCTAAGAAAATTAACACGAAAACAGAAAACTTATTACTTACAAGTGGAAGCTATACTTTGTGTACTCATGGACATAAAGATCAAAACAATAGAAACTTGGGACTACTGTTGGGGGGAGGAAGCCGAGAAGAGTTGAAAAACTATTAGATACTGTGCTCAATCTCTGTATGACAATATTATTCACACCCCAAACTCAGCATCACATAATATACTCAAGTAACAAACCTGTTCATGTACCTTCTGAATCTAAAATAAAAGTTGAAAAATAAAGTAAATAATTAAAATTATTATTTTATTAATAAATTAAGTATCATATATTAAAGAAAAAACTTTCCAATAATCCACTTGTTTTCATCCCTTCTCCCCAGTTTTATATTCCAGGGTTCATTATGTTTACTATTTTATTTTGTATGGTTTTGAAATGAATCAGCAACAGGTTTGATCCTCCTCTGTTGAATCATTTACTGTTTGTTTGTATGATTTTCATTTCAAACTTGGGTGGAGTACAAATTTTGAAATTATAACACATATCTCATTTGCAATTGTGTTTCCTGTTCACAAAGGTAATTTTTAAAAGAAGCAGGTAGATACATTTTGCATTTTCAAAACCCCTTTTGGCATACTTTCAATCAATAATATAGTTGATTCAACAAACTGTAGTGTTTGAGAGACTTAAAAACAAGTTCACTTGATCATTTAGGATGCAAAGAAGAGGAAGTCAGAGGATATGTGTCTGGTTTTGTCATTGGTACACAAGGAGAGCATCTTCAAATCTTACCTAAATCATATGGGAAGCATAAGAGGCAGGGGCATTTCTTAAGTCATCGCTGTTTTCTGGGATCACAGGACTCCAATAAAGTTCAACAGTGTTGACTTTTAAACCAATATTTAAAAAATGAGAAATGGAAAAATATATACTAGTTGGTGCTTTAGGGAAGAGTGAGCAATGCAGGCAAAATTTTTCCAATGCAGGCAAATTTTCCTGTTCAGTTAACTTTTTTCTAGTGAAAGTTATGCACTGGGTAATGTTGAAAGTTCAAAAGTAAAATAGATAATGTCGACTGTGCATGGTGGCTCAGGCCTGTAATCCCAGCCCTTTGGGAAGCTGAGGCAGGCAGACGACTTGAGGCCAGGGGTTTGGCATCTGGGAAACATGGCAAATCCCCATCTCTACTAAAAATACAAAAATTAGCCAGGCGTGGTGGTACACATCTGTGGTTCCAGCTACTTAGGAGGCTGAGGCATGAGAATCGTTTTAACCTGGGAGGTGGAGGTTGCGGTGAACAGAGATCCCACCACTGCACTACAGCCTGGGCAACAGAGCAAGATCCCACCTCAAAAAAAAAAAAAAAAAAAAGATAAATAACTTCAAAGGGCTT
Source organism: Papio anubis (assembly GCF_008728515.1). Taxonomy (NCBI): domain Eukaryota; kingdom Metazoa; phylum Chordata; class Mammalia; order Primates; family Cercopithecidae; genus Papio; species Papio anubis. The sequence continues at coordinate 62,667,085 of NC_044990.1, read as the reverse complement.
CCCATCTAATGTGAGAGATTATTTGAATTCTATGTAATAACTTCCATAACTTAGATATAAATTAAAGGCTTTTGTAGCCCAGAGGAGGAAAATGGATTCTTTTTAGATGTGGTCACACATTAATTCCTGAAGAAAGTATATTTGAGTCGGCTCGATCTAATAAAGCTTTGCTCTTTTCGAATTGTTTTCACATATGCAACCTCACTTAAAAATTACAAATCACCAGGAGTTAATCATAGTGGGTATTACTTTCCTCATTTTGCAGTTCAAGAAATAAGGCCAATGAATGATGGGATTAATTCTCCAGGTTCCAGTTTGGTTGACTGCCTGCAGAGTGATTTTTTTTCCCTCTTCTGTATTATATTTTAAGGGCAGTAAAGGTTAGAGAGTGTGATGAAAGAAGTAGGTTTTACTCAAAACAGAAAAGAAAGCTGAAAGGAGAGAAAAGGGAATAAAGAAATAAAACAAGTAAAAGAAATATATACCATTGAGCCTAGGGTTTGGGAAGAAACAATGAAAAACTCTTGGAGAATAAATGAGATCGCCACTGATTATGGCTGTTCATGGTATACTAGAATTTACCCTTATTCACTGGAGTGTCTGGAGATTTCTCGCAACACTTATGCAATGTCTATTTTCTCTCAAATATAACCTGAAATCAGTTTCTCTCTACAAACCTTGATTTTCAACCTAGTTGGTCCTCTGTATTTCTCTTTCAGTACCTCATAAATTTTAAATAATAACTTCTTCAATATGAATTTTTAAAAACAGCTGAGTATATATACATATAATATACATATATTTTATATATACACACACACACACACATACACACACACACACATATAATGATTACACTCACAAATAATGCAAACTACCATGATGGGCCTACAGCTGACACTGAAAAGCTTAACATACTGTTTATCATGCAGTTCTAATGGTTCAAAGGAATCCCTAATAAAGAGAGATAAATATAAATGTGACACTCTTTATATATAATGAAATATTGCAGATTGTATAGATTTTATATGAAATTGATATTTTGCTTTTTAAAGATAATTCTTAAGGTTATTATAGTAAGTAGATGATTTCCATGAGTCTACTCATTTTTTCCATTTTTATGAGTCATAAAATAACATATTCAAGCTTATGCTGAAAACATCTCATAATTTACATGATTGCACCTTAAGGAAACAAATTTGATTAATAATATTATATGCTTGACAGTGTCATTAGATGAAAAAGAATTGCCTTTTAAAAATTTAACCTTCTGGATAACTTATTTGTGTTTATCAGAATATTCTGTCTTCAAAAAGGTAATTTAGACTTAAATTAATCATGTTTTGATAAAGATGGACTTGCAGTAAAAAACAGCATATTGACTGACACATGGTTTTCTGGTGTGTTTATCTGGCTAAACATCAAATTCACTACAGCTATAGTTATTGTGGTAAAGACTAGAAGAAAAAAATTTAATTATCCAATAAAAAGTTTACAGTATCACAAGTTTACAAGTACAAAAATTAAACCAATGTGCATATGTTTAGTCTTCACCATGGGAAGGTCTAGAAGAAGCTATAATTGAAATACCCTGAAAAAGAACTCACATTTTAATTTGCCAATGAGTTGTGGCAGACACACTGGCTGGCAGAGACAGAATATAAGTATTAAGAAACTCACATAAAGGAAAAAAATTGTATGGTATGGTAACTTGAAAATCTTCATAATTATTTTCCTACAAAAGCCCTAGGCTTCTGATTAAAAAGGGAGAAAATGAAACCCAAATGGGCAAATACGTGTTCCCCATTTTATGTGACACTGTAATAATTTAAACGTCATAAAACATAACCTATAACCTAAGCGTGGACTCATGTAAAAGATATGTGTTAATCAATTTGAAATATGAGTTAACAAATGTTCACCAAGCAATAACTATGTCTAATGCTTACTATTGAGCAGGTACCAAAATGCATGGAATGTAAACCAACCCTGACGTCCAAAATCCTTCAATTTGTTAAAAAAATAAACAGAATAAATGCAAAAAATTGGTTAAGAGCATGGCAATTATTATAAGGACATATTTACAATAAACACTGCTGTTGATTTTTTCAGATTCTCTCTGATCCCTCTTACAATCTGTGTGCCTGTCCTTCAGTTTTTTTGAGGTTGTTTCTATCACTTGGCCTCTACCATCTTTGTAAGGTTACCATTGTACTGCTAAAGATACATTATCTAAAGAAGCCTAGGGCCAGAAGTTTCTGGGAGTTATATCCTGCCCTCACTCTACCCCATATCCAGAGTGGTCAAGTGTTACTAAAGGATAAATAAATCACTGGTAAGTAGTATGGAAATCCATGCCATGAGATGGGACAAACTCTCCTGTGACAGACCTTCACACGGGATACAAGTGAATCTGGGTTTTCAACTCAATAATGCCTTTGCTTGACTTCTTCCATTGGTGCACAAATCCCTCTGACAGAAGCTGACTTAAGAAAATAATTGCAAGATATATTGTATAACAGTATATTGTTGATTGAAAATAACAAGTAAAAATATACATGTTGATGCCTCAGAAGAGAGAGGCACTGAGGGCTGGAATAGGCTAGTGTTATAACTAAGAGAGGTTTTGTTGCTTGAAACAAGATTAGGGTTTTGATACAGGAAGGAAATTAGCTATTCTGCCACAAGGAACAATGTAGAAAAATCTTTATGACAGAGTCTTCAAGTCTTTGTAGGGTTGGTAGAGCAATTCTCATAGAATAAAAGTCTTTGATAACTGACGATTTGCTTAGGATTAAAAGTCTTGACGATAAGGAATGACTTTCCTGGAAATAGATTATGGAGGTTCTTAAAATTGAAAACCAATTGTATTTAAATAGCATAAGATGTAACCAAAAATGTGTTCTCTAGAATTGGAGAAATCATTTAACATTTAGGAATAGAGTAGGGATATGATTGCAGTTGTGTTTTAGGATTCATCTACCAGTGGCTGTACTACATAATTAGAGGAACAGGGAGAAAAGACAGAACAATTTAGAACCTAATATACATGTACCAACATGAAGTAACCAGTAGATCTAAATCTAAAATTTAGGCAAGAGTAGGGGAAAGAGTTGTCAAAAGGAATGGAAATTAAGATTTTAGAATGACCAATGCTCTAAAGAGTTTTTAGAATCACTTAAAAGCTTTTGTGACTAATTTGATGGCAGGTGGTAAACGTGTGAACAGGCTTTAAAAAATAGAAGAAAGTAAAAATAAATACAACGAGACATTTTAATTCTTAGAGACTAAGCAATTCATAGCACCATCCTCAGAAATAGGCAAGCATTAAATTACAGGTCTAGTGGCAAGAACAATCATCCATTTTACTAACCCTGTCTCCAAATCCTTCTTACAATATTATGTAAATCGTAAACTTTTCCAGGCTTTAAAAATTCATCCTCAGATAATTCTGATGACAATAATAATTGTCAAGTTATCTTTTGAGTCTTGTGATATCAGGAAGAATCTTAACAATTTTGATTTATATATTTTTTTCTTTAGAGAAAATGTTAGGAGATATATGTAGAATTACCTAGAAGGTGGTTACTAGAAATGTAGAAGTGATCTTGACAAGAAGGCTGAATTAGGGCAGGAGTTCCCCTACAAGCCATTTAGTAATTGACAGAGACATTTCGGGTTGCAACAAATGGGAAATTGCTACTAACATCTAGTGGATAGAGGCTAGCAATGCTGCTAAACATCCTAGAACACACCTGACAGGCTCCCACGACAAAGGCATATTTATTTCAAAATGCCTATGATACTGAGGCTGAGAATCCCTGAGCTAGATGGCATCATCCAGGAGTTAGATGCATTGACATTATATGTAAACAGACTACACCAATTTTAGTTGACTCTAAAAAGTTTTAGTCAACGCTAAAGAACAGTGTTTTCAAATCTACCTCTTATTCTTTCTTGCATCACATATCTTCTAAATATCTACTTGACCTTAGTTTTAAAGTTGTAAGTAACTATTCATGACACACCACACTATAAGATTCATTTATTCCCTACTGTCCACTCAGCTCTTGGCCCAGTGTCTGACCAGTGTTAGGTAAACAAGTGTTTATATATTGTGATATAATATATAAAATAATAAGTACTTTTATTATTTTACTATTGTACTTCTTAACTTACTTCAAAGAAATACGCATATTTTTCCAGGAATAAATACTAATGATCTATATGTTCCAAAATTAGATATTAATTAATGAGAGATGCATGGCACATAATAGATGCTAACATGTTTAGTGAATACTTGTGTGAAACAGGTAGACTAGAAGGCTTGAGGAAATACATTTCCCGATTCTCACCCATTTTTGAACATGACATTATCCAGTGCTCACTTTAACTTAAGTTCAAAACCTAAACATTATTTTGCTCTTTTCCTCATCCTGAAATCCAAAGGATCCATGCATTTGTTAGTAAAATCTCCAAACATAGAATTAATCCTTTGACTCCACCACTATTGACAATCCCCAAATCAAGATACCATTGCCTACACTCTTCACTGACAACAACAGCTTCTTCACTGACTTCTCTGCTTTCATTCTTGTTCCCAAATTTCCATTCTTTATATAGCAGCCTAAATAAATTGAGAAAAATAATAAATTAACTGATGACATTTCTGCTTATAAATCTAAAACTCGATTACTCCATTTAGTATAAACTCGTTAAAGCAGCACAATAGATTTCTTCGCTGCTTTCCTAGAATCATTTCTGTCTTTCCCACAGGAGATTCCTATAGTCTTAGGGAAACTTTACTTTTGCCTCCCGGTTAGGAATATGCAACTAAACATTTAAACAGAAACAGAAAATCCTGTCAGCCTATGTTACATCCATGACCACAGAATTGACAAAGGGAAGGCATGTGACTTATACCTATCCAATCAAAGTGAATTTCAGAGAAATTAGTGGAAATTGTGGAACACAAACTTTCCTATACTATGAGCACTTGAATTGCTTCAGCAATTTTGAGGTCAGGAGAAAAAAAAGAGTCTGAGGACATAACCAATGTAGACAGGCAAAGAGCTGAGGAAATTACAGGGAACAGAATTCTGTACAATGATAAACTAGATAAAGAAAATGTGGCATATATACACCATGGGATACTATGCAGCCATAAGAAGGATGAGTTCATGTCCTTTGCAGAGACATTGATGAAGCTGGAAACCATAATTCTCAGCAAACTAACACAGGAACAGAAAACCAAACACCACATGTTCTCACTCATAAGTGAGAGTGAACAATGAAAACCCATGGACACAGGGAGGGGAACATCACACACTAGGGTCTGTTGGTGGGTGGGGGGCTAGGTGAGGGATAGCATTAGGAGAAATACCTAATGTAGATGATGGATTGATGGGTGCAATAAACCACCATGGCACATGTTTATGTAACAAATCTGCATGTTCTGCACATGTATCCAGAACTTAACGTACAAAAATAATAATAATAATAATTCTGTACAAACAACACTTGAAGTACCTCCGACTTCTAGGTTACAGTGGCCATTACATTTCTTTCTTGTTTAAGTGAGTTATAGTTGGATTTTGTTACCGAAAACATTCTAAAGCAGCAGGGCTTAGCCACTGCTATCTCAGGACTCCTTTACACTCTTACATATTATTAAGAACTCCACAAAGCTTTCCTTTATGTGAGTTTATCTGGTAGTAATTTTAAAATAGCATCCATAAACTCATTACTATATATGCTCTTAAACTCATAAGATAAAGAGCAGATATTTGTAAAACTAACTATGTTTTCCAAAATAATATGCTGAGTGAAAGAATGACATTATTTTACATGTTTGCAAATCACTTGAACATCTGGCTTAAGAAAAGACAAATGGAATCCCATATCTGCTTCTGCATTCCATCTGCTGCAATTTTTTTTTTTTTTTTTTTTTACCATTTTGAAGAAAATCTGATCACACCAGAATATGTAACTCTAAAGAAGACATTCAAATGACCAAGAGGCCATTTTCATGTGAAAAGAAGCTTAATATCACTAATCATTACAGAAACATAAAACCACAATGAAATACCATCTCACACCTGTTATATTGGCTATTATTTTTTTAAAAAGTAAAAGACACATATTGGTGAGGATATGGAGAAACTGCAACTCTTGTATACTGTTGGGAATGCAAAATGGTGTGGCCACTAAACATGATAGAGTTTCCTCAGATATTTAAAAACAGATCTCCCATATGAACCAGTAACCCCACTTGTGGATATTTATTCCGAAAGATTGAAATTAAGGTCTTGTAAAGACATTAGCACTTCCATATTAATTGCAACCATATTCACAATAGTCAAGATGTGGAAATAATCTAAATATCCACACATAAAAGAATGCATTTTTAAAAATCTGGTATATACATACAAGGCAATATTATTTAGCCATAATAAAAGAGAAAAATCCTGCAATACGTAACAACATGGATGAACCTTAAGGACATCATTTTAAGAGAAATAAGTCCATTACAGAAGGAAAAACACTTCATGATTCCACTTATATGAGGTATCTAAAACAGTCAACCTCAAAGAAGCAAAGAATCAAGTTTGTGGGCACCTTGCTTAGCCTTCCCAGCCTCCAGAACAGTGAGAAACAAATGTCCATTGTTTAAAGTGTCCAGTCTATGGTAGTTTCTTATTGCAGCCTGAGCTGACTAAAACACTGTTACACCCCCAATTTCCTCCTCTAGGTGTGATTTTAATCTGTTCTCTTAAATACCATCATTATATTAAAAATATTACAGTTTCCAGGGGGTGGTTCCAAGATGGCCAAATAGGAACAGCTCCAGTCTACAGCTCCCAGCATGAGCGACACAGAAGATGGGTGATTTCTGCATTTCCAACTGAGGTACCAGGTTCATCTCACAGGGGCTTGTCGGATAGTGGGGGCAGAAGAGTGGGTGCAGCCCACCGAGCATGAGCCAAAGCAGGGCGAGGCATCGCCTCAGCTGGGAAGAACAAGGGGTCAAGGAATTGCCGTTCCTAGCCAAGGGAAGCGGTGACGGACAGCACCTGAAAAATTGGGTGACTCCCACCCTAATACTGTGCTTTTCCAATGGTCTTAGCAAACGGCACAACAGGAGATTATATCCCGCACCTGGCTTGGAGGGTCTCATGCCCTTGGAACCTCCCTCATTACTAGAACAGCAGGCTGAGATCACACTGCAAGGCAGCAGCAAGGCTGGGGGAGGGGTGTCCGCCATTGCTGAGACAAAGTAGCCAGGAAGCTCGAACTGGGTGGAGCCCACCGCAGTTCAAGGAGGCCTGCCTGCCTCTATAGACTCCACCTCTGGGAGCAGGGCATAGCTGAACAAACGGCAGCAGAAACCTCTGCAGACTTAACTGTCCCTGTCTGACAGCTTTGAAAAGAATAGTGGCTCTCCCAGCACAGAGTTTGAGATCTGAGAATGGACAGACTGCCTCCTCAAGTGGGTCCCTGACCCCTGAGTAGCCTAACCGGGAGGCACCCCCCAGTAGGGGCAGACTGACACCTCACACGGTCGGGTACCCCTCTGAGATGAAGCTTCCAGAGGAACAATCAGGCAGCAACATTTGCTGTTCAGCAATATTCACTGTTCTGCAGCCTCCACTGCTGATACCCAGGCAAACAGGGTCTGTAGTGAACCTCCAGCAAACTCCAACAGACTTGCAACTGAGGGTCCTGACTGTTAGAAGGAAAACTAACAAGCAGAAAGGACATCCACACCAAAACCCCATCTGTACATCACCATCATCAAAGACCAACGGTAGATAAAACCACAAAGATGGGGAAAAAACAGAGCAGAAAAGCTGAAAATTCTAAAAATCAGAGCACCTCTCCCCCTTCAAAGGAATGCAACTCCTCGCCAGCAGCGGAACAAAGCTGGATGGAGAATGACTTTGACGAGTTGAAAGAAGGCTTCAGACGATCAAACTTCTCTGACCTAAAGGAGGAAGTTCAAACCCATTGCAAAGAAGCTAAAAACATTGAAAAAAAGATTAGACGAATGACTAACTAGAATAACCAGTGTAGAGAAATCCTTAAATGACCTGATGGAGCTGAAAACCATGGCAAGAGAACTACGTGACACATGCACAAGCTTCAGTAGCCGATTCGATTAACTGGAAGAAAGGGTATCAGTGATCGAAGATCAAATGAATGAAATGAAGTGCGAAGAGAAGTTTAGAGAAAAAAGAGTAAAAATAAATGAACAAAGCCTCCAAGAAATATGGAACTATGTGAAAAGACCAAATCTACGTCTGATTGGTGGACCTGAAAGTGACGGGGAGAATGGAACCAAGTTGGAAAACACTCTGCAGGATATTATCCAGGAGAACTTCCCCAACCTAGCAAGACAGGCCAACATTCAAATTCAGGAAATACAGAGAATGCCACAAAGATACTCCTCGAGAAGAGCAACTCCAAGACACATAATTGTCAGATTCCCCAAAGTTGAAATGAAGGAAAAAATGTTAAGGGCAGCCAGAGAGAAAGGTCGGGTTACTCACAAATGGAAGCCCATCACACTAACAGCAGATATGTCAGCAGAAACGCTACAAGCCAGAAGAGAGTAGGGGCCAATATTCAACTTTCTTAAAGAAAAGAATTTTCAACCCAGAATTTCATACCCAGCGAAACTAAGCTTCATAAATGAAGGAGAAATAAAATCCTTTACAGATAAGCAAATGCTTAGAGAGCTTGTCACCATCAGGCCTGTCCTATAAGAGATCCTGAAGGAAGCACTAAATATGGAAAGGAAAAACCAGTACCAACCACCGCAAAAACATGCCAAATTGTAAAGACTATCAATGTTAAGAAGAAACTGCATCAACTAATGAGCAAAATAACCAGACATCATCATAATGACAGGATCAAATTCTCATATAACAATATTAATCTTAAGCGTAAATGGGCTAAATGCTCCAATTAAAAGACACAGACTGACAAATTGGATAAAGAGTCAAGATCCATCAGTTTGCTGTATTCAGGAGACCCATCTTACATGCAGAGACACACATAGGCTCAAAATAAAGGGATAGAGGAAGACCTACCAAGCAAATGGAAAACAAAAAAAGGCAGGGGTTGCAATCCTAGTCTTTGATAAAACAAACTTTAAACCAACAAAGATCAAAAGAGACAAAGAAGGCCGTTACATAATGGTAAAGGGATCAATTCAACAAGAAGAGCTAACTATCCTAAATATATATGCACCCAATACAGGAGTACCCAGATTCATAAAGCAAGTCCTTAGAGACTTACAAAGAGACTTAGACTCCCACACAATAATAATGGGAGACTTTAACACCCCGCTGTCAACATTACACATATTATTGAAACAGAAACTTAACAAGGATATCCAGGGAGTTAACTCAGCTCTGCACCAAGCAGAACTAATAGACATCTACAGAACTCTCCATCTCAAATCAACAGAATGTACATTCTTCTCAGCACCACATTACACTTATTCCAAAATTGACCACATAGTTGGAAGTAAAGCACTCCTCAGTAAACTTAAAAGAACAGAAATTATAACAAACTGTCTCTCAGACCACAGTGCAGTCAAATTAAAACTCAGGATTAAGAAACTCACTCAAAACCTCTCAACTACATGGAAACTGAACAACCTGCTCCTGAGTGACTACTGGGTACATAACAAAATGAAGGCAGAAATAAAAATGTTCTTTGAAACCTATGAGAACAAAGATACAACATACCAGAATCACTGGGACACATTTAAAACAGTGTGTAGAGGGAAATTTATAGCACTAAATGCCCACAAGGGAAAGCCGGAAAGATCTAAAATTGACACGTTAACATCACAAAAGAACTAGAGAAGCAAGAGCAAACACATTCAAAAGCTAGCAGAAGGTAAGAAATGACAAAGATCACAGCAGAACTGAAGGAGATACAGACACAAAAAACTCTTCAAAAAATCAATGAATCCAGGAGCTGGTTTTTTGAAAAGATCAACAAAATTGATAGACCGCTAGGAAGACTAATAAACAAGAAAAGAGAAAAGAATCAAATAGATGAAATAAAACATGATAAAGAGGGTATCATCACCAATCCCACAGAAATACAAACTGCCATAAGAGAATACTATAAACACCTCTATGCAAATAAACTGGAAAATCTAGAAGAAATGGATAAATTCCTGGACACATACACCCTCCCAAGGCTAAACCAGGAAGAAGTTGAAGCCCTGAATAGACGAATAACTCTGAAATTGCGGCAATAATTAATAGCCTACCAACCAAAAAAAGTCCAGGACCAGACAGATTCACAGCCGAATTCTACCAGAGGTACAAGGAGGACTTGGTACCATTCCTTCTGAAACTATTCCAATTAACAGAAAAAGAGGGAATCATCCTTAACTCATTTTATGAGGCCAGCATCACCCTGATACCAAAGCCTGGCTGAGACACAACAAAAAAAGAGAATTTTAGGCCAATATCCCTGAGGAACATTGATGCAAATATCCTCAATAAAATACTGGCAAACCGAATCCAGCAGCACATGAAAAAGCTTATCCACCATGATTAAGTGGCCTTCATCCCTGGGATGCAAGGCTGGTTCAACAAATGGAAATCAATAAATGTAATCCATCATATAAACATAACCAAAGACAAAAACCACATGGTTATCTCTATAGATGCAGAAAAGGCCTTTGACAAAATTCAACAGCCCTTCATGCTAAAAGCTCTCAATAAACTAGGTATTGATGGGACATATCTCAAAATAAAAAGAGCTATTTATTACAAACCCACAGCCAATATCATACTGAATGGGCAAAAACTGGAAGCATTCCCTTTGAAAACTGGCACAAGACAGGGATGCCCTCTCTCACCACTCCTGTTCAACATAGTGTTGGAAGTTCTGGCCAGGGCAATCAGGCAGAAGATAGAAATAAAGGAAAATTAGGAAAAGAGAAAGTCAAATTGTCCCTGTTTGCAGATGACATGATTGTATATTTAGAAAACCCCATCGTCTCAGCCCAAAATCTCCTTAAGCTGATAAGCAACTTCAGCAAATTCTCAGGATACAAAATCAATGTGCAAAAATCACAAGCATTCTTATACACCAATAACAGGCAAACAGACAGCCAAATCATGAGTGAACTCCCATTCACAATTGCTTCAAAGAGAATTAAATACCTAGGAATCCAACTTACAAGGGATGTGAAGGACTTTTTCAAGGAGAACTACAAACCACTGCTCAGTGTAATAAAAGAGGACTAAAACAAATGGAAGAACATACCATGCTCATGGATAGGAAGAATCAGTATCGTGAAAATGGCCATACTGCCTAAGGTAATTTATAGATTCAATGCCATCCCCATTAAGCTACCAATGACTTTCTTCACAGAATTGGAAAAAAATACTTTAAAGTTCATATGGAAGCAAAAAAGAGCCCGCATTGCCAAGACAATCCTAAACCAAAAGAACAAAGCTGGAGGCATCATGCTACCTGACTTCAAACTATACTACAAGGCTACAGTAACCAAAACAGCATGGTACTGGTACCAAAACAGAGATATACACCAATGGAACAGAACAGAGCCCTCAGAAGTAATAGCACACATCTACAGCCATCTAATCTTTGACAAATCTGACAAAAATAAGAAATGCAGAAAGGATTCCCTATTTAATAAATGGTGCTGGGAAAATTGGCTAGCCATAAGTAGAAAGCTGAAACTGGATCCTTTCCTTACTCCTTATACGAAAATTAATTCAAGATGGATTAGAGACTTAAATGTTAGACCTAAAACCATAAAAACCCTAGAAGAAAACCTAGGCAATACCATTCAGGACATAGGCATGGGCAAGGACTTCATGTCTAAAACACCAAATGCAACAGCAACAAAAGCCAGAGTTGACATATGGGATCTAATTAAACTAAAGAGTTTCTGCACAGCAAAAGAAACTACCATCAGAGTGAACAGGCAGCCTACAGAATGGATGAAAAATTTTGCAATCTACTCATCAGACAAAGGGCTAATACCCAGAATCTACAAAGAACTCAAACAAATTTACAAGAAAAAAAACAAACCCATCAAAAAGTAGGCAAAGGATATGAACAGACAATTCTCAAAAGAAGACATTGATGCAGCCAACAGACACATGAAAAAATGCTCATCATCACTGCCCATCAGAGAAATGCAAATCAAAACCACAATGAGATACCATCTCACACCCGTTAGAATGGTGATCATTAAAAAGTCAGTCAAGAAACAACAGGTGCTGGAGAGGATGTGGAGAAATAGGAACACTTTTACACTGTTGGTGGGACTGTAAACTAGTTCAAACATTGTGGAAGACAGTGTGACGATTCTTCAAGGATCTAGAACCAGAAATACCATTTGACCCAGCCATCCCATTACTGAGGATATACGCAAAGTATTATAAATCATGCTGCTATAAAGACACATGTACAAGTATGTTTACTGCGGCACTATTCACAATAGCAAAGACTTGGAACTGACCCAAATGTCCATCAATGATAGACTGGATTAAGAAAATGTGGCACATATACACCACGGAATACTATGCAGCCATAAAAAAAGGATGAGTTCATGTCCTTTGTAGGGACATGGATGAAGCTGGAAACCATCATTCTCAGCAAACTATCACCAGGACAAAAAAACAAACACCGCATGTTCTCACTCATTGGGGGAATTGAACAATCAGATCACTTGGACACAGGAAGGGGAACATCACACACTGATGCCTGTTGTGTGGTGGGGGGATGGGGGAGGGATAGCATCAGGAGATAAACCTAATGTAAATGATGAGTTAATGGGTGCAGCACACCAACATGGCACATGGATACATATGTAACAAACCTGCATGTTGTGCACATGTACCCTAGAACTTAAAGTATAATTTAAAAAATTACAGTTTCCAACTATTTTTAATCTGACTATAAAAACGTTTATTTATTTTTGTTACCACTTCAGTCTGTTTAGTTGTTCTAGACTAAGTGACACTGAAATATAGTGACATTTGCCACAAATTTGAGATGCAGGGGATGATGAATTTTAGACAAAAAAAAAAGAATTGAAATTACACCCTCCTCCACAAAATGTTGCAGTAAGATAGACATTTTCTTTGGCTTTTATAATTATTTTCTTCTTCCAGGGTGTAAAAGGAAAAGTTGACTCTGTAGCCATTGTGGATATAAGACATGATTCACACTGATGTCACTATTCAGTTGATTTTTTTTTTAATATAATTAGTTACTTAAAGTTAGTTACCTGTGGAGTAAATGAATGGATCAGGAAGCACAAAAAAAGAATTGAAAGCAGACATTCTGGCAGTATTAAGAAATAGTTTGTTACTGTCACAATCTGCCAGGAAGAAAAGGAGACCACACTTGGTCGTAAATTACATCCTACGCATTAATTTGCACTCATTATAGTGGCATATAGGTCCAAGACTCTCTTGATCTGAATAAGTGAAACAATGATATCTCACCACTTAGTATTGTTTGATGATAATTGTTGCATTCCAATGAGAGTAAAAGTAAAGCCTTTGTAATTTTCCTAGGTAAGGCAAGGCAAACGGAATCAACAACATCTGCGATTTACTTCATTTATGTGCGGCTTGTTAGGGAGAGAAGGAATAATGCTGGCAGCACTCTGCAATTTTCATCTCTGCTGCAAAAGGGCACAATGATTTTTCACTTTACAAAAATAGTTACTATGAGTCCTGTCATACAAAACCATTTAACACAGTTGATTTGGTATTGTATCACAAAAAATTCAAATGAAATAACTGTATTCTCAGGCCAGAATCAGACTGCATTGTGAATATTGTTTTCTAGCTTGTATTCTCTTGTACTCACGAAAGAAGGATGAGAAGAGGAATTATGCACACATACACACACACACACACACACACACCCCAAACACTTCTAAATAATTCAGCTAGCTAAAAATCTTCTGTTTGCCAGCAAACAAGCAATGCTAATACTTACATACTCTATTTTCTCTGCTTTGCTTCATCAGATAAAACCAAACTGGACACTAGGAGATATATTTTATGTGAACAGCACAGGGAATTAGCTCTGCAGTTTCCAGGGACAACAGTAAAATTTGTGTGCTGGATTGCATTCATGTTATTTAAAGTAAGTCAGATATTTCAAAGCAAGCTGATTTAAGGAAACTGAAAATATTTCTTAAGTGATTAAAACAGGGTAGGATATTGTTTGTGTCATTTCAAAATCATCTATTGTTAGGGTTTTTATTTTACAGATTTTTAAAATTTGTATTATAAAATTTAAAATAACTGTAGCAAATACTATAGTGATATGGGCAATGGGACAAATAATTTTTCATTTATGGTATCAATGAAATTAGAAGGAACTAAGTGCTAACAACATAAAAACATTTTTTAATAATTTGAGGTTTAGAAGACATTTTAATATGCCTCTAAAAAACATTATGATATTTTAAAAATGTAAATCTAAAACAGAATGCCTATTTTGAAGGAAATAAAAGGAGCTAAGATAAATTAATTGCCTATTAGGCACAAGGATATTTTTCAATAGTTAGGTGTTGATTGATATAGAAATATTTCCATCATTTTCAATTGATAAATTAAGCTCATTTACCACTTAAGTGGTAAATGCTTAGCATATTGTGAGCTGTGACAGGCTTGGGCCTGCTCTGTCCTCAAAATACTTGTTCAATGAACGCCCTATCCTGTCTTTTCTCTCTTTGGAATCTAATGAATAATTTAATGAATGCTCTCTTTTCACCAAAATACTCTTAACTAAAGAATGGAAGTGCAATACAGGCAATTATTATAAATTACAAGAAAATAGTCACTGTAAATAAATAAAGAGTTTAACACAATGAGCAAGATTTAAAGACTTGGCAATGAGGATTAAGAATTATAAAGAAACAATGAATTGTGGAATACTACATATTACACTTCGAAAACTACAATTCAGCTTTTGGGGGTAAGGAAGGGGCGAGAGAGGAAAGAAGGGAGTGAGGGATAAAACAAGACAGAGTGAGAGCGAGAGCGAGAGTGAGAGTGAGCGAGAGTGAACGAGAGAGAGAGAGAGGGAGAGAGATTGTCATTATCCTGTAAGCCAAGCTGAAATATCGTAACTGTGATCCATATGTCAATCAATAATTATCTTCTCAGATCCAATAACACACTTGAGTTGCAATAATTCTGGTCTGTCTTTATAGCGAAACATTCAATCTAGTTATGAAGCATCGTCTTTTAAATCCCCATATCTCCCATATATAATGCCTTTGACCCTAGCAAAACCATGCAAATGTGTTATTCAACTGCTACTGCTGCTGCCAAAAAAATAATAATAATAAGGTCAAGGCATAGTCCACCCAAGATATGATATTCCACATTATGTTTCTGGTGGGATATTAAATGGCATTAACAACCACACAGGTCATGAGTTGAAAGTTACTATAGTCTGCACTGAAGTTAAAATAGACATTGTTTTCTTCCAAACACACGTGCACATGCACACACACACATACCATATATATAATAGAGAATGGTTCAGATCTAAATTTCTGGATTACAGGTAAAATTCCTTAGCAACATGAAATCTATTTTCTTGTTGTAAAAAGACCACTGGAAAACATTTGCTTGTTGTGTTCAATTTACAGAAATTATGCATTTTGTAACTGACCATGTAGCCATACAGCTTTAGATAATCTTCAGGCCTTTTCTAGTTGACAACATGTATTTTTCTGTAGCAATTGCTACATTACCTGTTACAACTTTGCATCTCTTTTCTTTTTGTTTTAGTTTAAAAACACAATTTGTACCCCCATCCTCCACTCTTTAATAAGTCCTTTTGGAAATGAGGCAGATCAAAATACATGAATTTTAGAAATACTTTTTCCAAAAGTATTCAAGTTTATAGAACAAATTTTGGTAATCTGAATACTACATACTGAATGTCACATAGAATATCACGTTAATGATCACAAATAATTATGTGACCCTAGGCTGAATATTGTGCCATTGCCAATCAAACCCTAGTTTGAGTACACCAAAATCCATTTTTACTAGAGATTTGTAATTTAATCCTCACCCTGACCTCAAATCAACAGCAAAATACACTAATAAGCCCACAGAACTGTGGTTAGCATGGAGGGAAACCTGACGATGAAAAGAAGAAAGAACATTTTGCCTGTCATCTCTCTGCTTGGAATCTCCTCTGTTTAAAGATACAGTGCTCCAATACATAGATAATATGAAAACTTCTGCTACAGTCCTGAGAAACTCATATTTTGAAAGCAAAGACAAATTTATATAGAAATATTCTATATTTTATGAGAATCTAGAATATTGAAGGATTGATAAAATATAAAAAATAAATCACATTGACATGAGCTGTAAATAAAATATCACTTAGATTTTACCTAAATAAACAGATTATCAAAAATATTTGACAAGGTATCAAAAATATGAAGTATGTTGCTGTACAGAACAGCTCTAAATAAAACTTAGAGACTGAGATAAACAGCTAAAAAGTAAATGGGTAGATTTTAGAAAAATGTGGACAAAAATTCCCTCAGAATGTATAATGTGTATATTTTATTTCAAAATGAATATTGGTATTTTTAATATACAGAAAAATACTATTTGATACCTTCTACTGAGAATATGACTCATTTAAGTTGTAGTTAAATGATAATTAGCTTGACTCTAATATCTCAAATAACCAGTTTTGTGCATATTTAATATAAATTAAATAAATGAATAGTATCTGCATGATGCACATATACCCAATGAGCAAAATTTATGTTACTATTATATTAGAAGAAACAAATGCAATGATTCTACAATACTGGACTACTTATTCATTTAACGAAACTTTAGCTGTAACCTATTCCCATTATATATAATATATTACATACATTGTGTTGGATTTCAACTCCTATTACTAAACAAACTTCTTTCCTTTTAAGCTCCTCCCTGTGTTAAAGACATTGGAAGATTCAAAACTGCTTCTCTCAGATTTCCTTGGTTTCACATACTATTTTAGATTTCAAGAATGAGAGGTACTCACATAATACATGGAAGATGAAAGAGAAAGAGAAGCCAACATTCTTAAGTATGCCATGTTGGCCTCAACCACACTGGCTTCCTCTCCACCAGCCTGATCTGACTAATAACAGTGTTAAGTGTCTTAGAGACTGAGAAGAGTTGAGCTGTATGGCACCAATCAATCAGCTGTAAACAGGCTGATTGCATTAAATCAGAACTTGAACGTATTTTTCTACATTAGAATAACTGAAGTTTGGGGGTATGAACTTGCCTTTTCTGATTTCAAAGCTTCTGCCTGCATTACCATCCATGGTCCTCTTGAAAGCCATATTTACATCCTGATTTTCCAAATATCATTGATTTTGACCTGAAAGATAATGGATTTGAAGCCAGTAAGATTGATTTTTTTCCTATATTTCTCATCACCCAGAAGCAGATGGCCTGAGAAAATAATAGAATGTCCTGTCAAAGGCTCAGTGGCGGTGCTGCTGCTCCCACAATACATTACATTTTTGGACCACTCTCCTACTAAATTCAGTCTATTCTTTGAAACAGCAGTTCACGTATTATACAGCATTGTTACTCTGGTAAGCAGGATCAATGAGTCCAGGCATGAAGAAGGAGAGTTGAAGTTCATCCCTCTATTACCTCTGATGACCCAGCTGTGAAATATTTTCTTCCTGTCCCCACACTTTGGGCTTTTCTAGCTTAGGGAAATTAGTTTCCAAGGGAAGAAAGCTTTAAACAAGACAGAGTAATTGTCTCATTGAACTGTAAGTTGGAGCTGCAAACTGATCACTAAATCAGCTGGAGAAAAGTTGAGGTGACTCTTGGGGCTGAGGTGATAGATCCCGATGACTAAAGAGAATCATCGTTGTTGTTCACAATGAGGGCAGGCAATAATGTATCTATAATCAAGAGAATTCTCCAGGTGCCTCTAAGGTTTTCTACGTCTGGTATTAATAGGGAATCATTTTTTAAAAAAAAATATTATTTCATTATACTACCATAAGTCTTTCAACAGTAAAACCTCATATCTAGCTACCAGGTGGAAAGCCACATTTTCTGATGGCAAAGCAATCTTTGAATGTACGAAGACTATAGTCCCATGACAAGAAATAAGAACTGTAGTAATTTCCTGTGTCTTTAAAAATTGCTCTTAATTCATATGTGATATATGTGTGTATATATAATAGTAACCAAATTTTATCCCCTTTACTTTATAATTTAATATAAGTTATGTTGATGGATTATCTAGGTTGGCCTGGTATAATCTTAAAGGTACTTAGAATAGGGGTGCAGAATGGGTCAGAGTCATGGAGAAGGGAATGTGATGCTGTAGCCAAAACTGGAATGATGAAATTTGAAGAGAGAGGAAGGAGCCACGAGCTAAAAACTTGGGTGGCCTCTAGAGGCTACAAAAGGCAAGGCAATAGATTCTTCCCTACAGCCTCCAGAAAGATCCAGCCCTGAAAACACCTTGATTTTAGTCTCGTGAAACTGATGTTAGACTTCTGGCCTCTAGAACTGTAAGGGAGTGAATTTGTGTTGTGTAAAGCCAGCAAGATTATGGTAATTTCCTACATCAGATGTAAGAAACTAATATATTTATGTTTCAAGTAGGCATTTTATGTTAACTAAGTATATTTTGCTTTGTTGATTCAGTACAAAGCTCTTCAATAGTAAAGACAAATACATCAGTTTTTGAAATAATACCTCAAAAAAAGCTTACTGTGAAACTCCACCTAATTGTTTGTCACAATTATAAAGGCTGAATAGTATTCAATTTTAAAACCACAGGTCTTAGTTATCACTGAGATTAAGATATATTATTGTGCTAATATGAAGGTCAAAATGAAAATATTCATCCCCCTACACACAAAAAACTAAAAGCACACAACAGAAATATAAGTTCAAAAATATGAACAAGTGGGCCCTTCAACAACAGTAATACAAATAAAATACCTAAAATAGTGTTTAAAAATAGATATATGGCATATAAAGAAATGAAAGAGAATCTTGTAGTAGAATGCAAAATAATTTTTTACATAGTAAAAACAGAATATGATCATCTTGCCACAAAACTGTAATAAACTGGAAAGCTGCACCAAATAAAAATCATTCAAGCAAAAGCAGAGACATGTATTCAAATTGCATGAAGAATGATGGTGAAGTATCCACTTTTTTCAATACTCTTCTATACAATAGAAGTACACCATTCTTTGTCTTTCGAAATTGTCACTTATTAAATACAAATGAAATGTATATATTTTTAAAGATCCTTGACGCTCTCCTTTGCTTTTCATCACAAAACATCATAGAATTATAACTTTTAGTCTTACTGAGCGTGTTTTGATGTGAACCATTCATCATTTATGATGCTATCACAGCTTGAACAAGATTCTGCATTTGAAAACTCGACAGAAATATTTTTTGGCTAAAAAAAAAGTTTGTTGAATTTGGAAGAATAAAACTACAATATTTTTAACAATTCCTACTGTATATGCAAATTTCTATAACATCCAGAAATGCATTAGCTGTTGGTGTAATGTTCTTTTTGGTATAATATTAACTTTTATTGTTTCCTTTAAATGCAAATATATACACAAATGCATACATATTTGTGTGTACATATACTCACATACGTATACATTCATACATACATGTGTATGTAATTATCCATAGTTTCTTATCGTTAATCATGTAGTAATAATCATAGGTGCTGTGACTGTTTTTGAGTTACACGTCTAAGAAGTGAGGCTACGGGAAAAAGGTACCTGAGGCAAAGAATGGCGTGAACCAATGTGGTGAGGTGTGTTGATTGTGCTACCTACTGCTTTAAAGAGGCCTAGAGAGACAAGAAGTGCTCCCAGGCATTCTGTTAGTTTGACATTATAGGATATAGCTGCTAATGTGGAAGAATAAAACTGTCTCTTGGAGGAGTCTACCAGAGATAGAAAATAAAGGGTATGTAATTGACCATCTACCCCCAACCTTTGAGTTTGTGTTGGTTAAGTTTATCCCTCCAGGCAGGTCATGACATTGCTTGCTCATCATCAGCGTTCCATCTGAAAGTGGAAAGCAGTCTAATGATGAGTGCTGATCTTCACAAAAGCAACAGGCAATTCAGCACACCTGACAAGGTGTACCACGTTTCTCCCCAATATATGACTTTTCTCAATTGTATAAATAAAATATGTAAATCGACTCCATTTCTTTGGTGAATATTTTCCCAATGAGAATCTCTTAAAATTGTGCAGAAATAATATCAACTTTTTAAATCAGAGTGAAATAATTCTTTCTCTAAATATGTTTTCATTTGTACTAAAATAATGACCAGTTTAATCATAGTAAATATGCAAATCAATATCATTCTATATTTGTGTTCAATTGTATAAATTCTGATTGAAAAACATTGAATAATATAAATGTAAATCAAAAAAGCAAATTTTAAACTTTAATAAAATATTTTGCTTTCAGGATGAAATTTTATACATGTTTTGATCTCACTAGTCTCTTTCTCTCCTTTGTGTTTGTATATATATTAACAAATCTTGCTTTAAGGAAGAAATTTTATAAATGTTTTGTTCTATTCTTTCTCTCTGTCTCCTGTGTGTGTGTGTTTATTAATTCATAAGATGAATTAATATGTGTATATAATAACTACAAATTTAACAAATTTTTAAAAAACTTGTACGGTGCCATTCTCAATCTCTTTCAAATATTTAAAATATTGCAGTGCTCATACCACTGAATTGAAAAATAAAATAAAATGTCTATGTCTCTTTGGTGATTTTTATTTACTTTAATGAAATAGAAAGAACATTATCCTGGGAATTAGAGTAGATCAATATTTGCCCCCACTCTTCCTCTTAACCAAATGTTTCATTTAATGTCTTAAGAGTCATAGGTCTCTTAATTTCTCAAAGAAAGATGACTCAGTATGAAATAAGTAATTTCTAACTTTCTTCCCTACCGCAAGATTTTATTCAATCTAATAGTTTATTGTTGATGCAAATTTTAGTATCTATTTATGATTTAGGTCTAAGACTCTATTTTAGTCAGCTCAGGCTTCCATAACAAACTACCATAGGCTGGGTGCCTTATAAAAAACATAAATTTATTTCTCACAGTTCTAAAGGCTGAAAGTCCTAGATTAGGATTCCAGAATAATCGGGCTCTGGTAAGGGCCCAGTTCCTACCTTGTCCACAGATGGCTGTCTCCTCACATGGTAGCAAAAAATTGTGGAGAAAAGAAAGAAAGATCAGACTGTTACTGTGTCTATATAGAAAGAAGTAGACATAAGAGACTCCATTTTGTTCTGTATTTGAGATGCTGTTAATCTGTGACCCTACCCCCAACCTTGTCCTTGCAAGAGACATGTGCTGTGGTGACTCAAGGTTTAATGGATTTTGGGCTGTGCAGGATGTGCCTTTGTTAAACAAGTGCCTGAAGGCAGCTTGCTGGTTAAAAGTCATCACCATTCTCTTAATCTCAAGTACCCAGGGACATGTACACTGCCAAACGTCGCAGGGACCTCTGCCTAGGAAAGCTAGGTATTGTCCAAGGTTTCTCCCCATGTGATAGTCTGAAATATGGCCTCATGGGAAGGGAAAGACCTGATCGTCCCCCAGCCTGACACCCGTGAAGGGTCTGTGCTGAGGAGGACTAGTACAAGAGTAAAGAAGGTCTTTTGGCAGTTGTTGGCAGTTGAGATAGAGAAAAGCATCTGTCTCCTGCCCGTCCCTGGGCAATGGAACGTCTCGGTGTAAAACCTGATTGTATGCTCTGTTTACTGAGATAGGAGAAAACCGCCTTAGGGCAAAAGTGGGACTTGCTGGCGCAATGCTGCTAAAAGGTTTATGGAGATGTTTGCATATGCATATCAAGGCACAGCATTTTCCTTTAAACTTATTCATGTCACAGAGATCTTTATTCTTATGTCTTACTGCTGATTTTCTCCCTACAATGATCCTATTATCCTGCCACTCCCTTATCTTTAAGATGGTAAAGATAATTATCAATAAATACTAGGGAACTCAGAGACCGGTGCCGGCGTGGGTCCTCTGCATGCTGAGCGCCGGTCCCCTGGGCCAACTTTTTCTTTCTCTCTGTGTCTCATTTCTTTTCTCAAGTCTCTCGTTCCACCTAACGAGAAATGCCCACAGGTGTGGAGGGGTAGGCCACCCCTTCAAAAAAGGAAGAGGGTCTCAGGGCTATCTTTTTTAAGGGCACTAATGCCATTAATGAGGGCTCCATTTCATGACTTAATCACCTCCTCAAAGCCCCATGTATCAATACGTCATATTAATGGTCAGGATTTCAACAAATAAATATTGAGGGGATGCAAATATTCCATCTCTAATAGCTCCTAGATGAAATTCAGATCAAGTGAGATACGAACTCCTCAGAGGCTGAGTTTATTTCACTGATTAATCCTCATGAAGACGAATTTCACTTTAGACAGTAATAGAAAGTATAAAATAAAAAACATAATAATTCATTGACTAATGACTGTGAATACATAATGCTATTAAAAAAGTACATTTCTTAATCTGTTTTCCTTTTTCAATATGGCTAACTTTGTTCAAACAAGCATTAGTGGTGTATAAACACAGTGTATATTTGTCTTTATAGCTCCAGGATATGTGGTGGGAGAATTATCAGCTATACACAGATTTATCTGATATGATCTGGTCTAGGGATCTAGAAAGTTTTTGGTCACAAACCTCTATCTATGAAAAAAAAGACTCTCTTTTGTTTATGTGGTTATATATTTATATACTGATTATTACTATATAAGGTAAATTATCAAATACAAAATATACATTTTATAAGACCAGAAATCGATTTAGAAATTATATTTATTTTTCACATTTTATTAAATCATCTTTACAAAGTCTGGAATGCATATACCTGAATTTAAAGATGATGGCTCCCAAAAAGGTGAGTTGAGCTCCCATATATCTATGCATTCATTCATTCAAATCAGTATTAAATTTTTGAGAATCAGTGGGGAAAGTCATGATAATGAAGAATAGCAATTACACATATTCTTATATAGTTTACTTACAAGTGAGAAGTCATAAAATGCATTTAAAAATAAGTAATATCAATTGTATTATGTTCTTAAAAGCATTTCAAATTATACGTCAAATAATATACTTCCTAAAAAAAAAAATCTACTGTGAAAATAACACTGAGGTTTTCTTTCAAATGAAATATACAGGAAAAGCACCTAGCACACGCCAGCACATATAAGCTGTTAAATGAACATTAGTCTCCTTTTCTGCATTTGCTGGTTTCTTTCGTGGATTCTGTGGATAGGTATAAGGTTGTATCTCTTCTAAAATGAATTCAACTAGAACCATATCTAAAATAAGAAAGGAAAAATGGAGACTGCGCATCTTAGCCCTCACCAATAAGTTGTAGCATTGACTGTGGCTATATTGTTAGGCTTTAAAGATCCTGCAACTGGATTCCGCATGTAAAAGCTCACGTGTTCTCTCTCTCTGGACACCACCAACTGCCACGCAAGAGACTGTTAGGTTAATCCTGTGCTAGACCTTTCCCACAGAGAGAGAAGCTTTACAGGTCAGTAGTTCAGTACTGATCAGTGCAAGTCCTGCTAGTGATCCCAACTATATTCACAGACCCCCAGTTTCAGAGCAGCTGAACAACTATTTTATTTTTGTGTCTTCCCTTCTCGTCCTATTCCCTAATAGAGGTGACTCACTGGTTCCACTATGATTGAAATACTATGATGCCCAAGGATAATGTTTCCTGTTCCTGCCCATCCCTGATTTTTTCTAGTCTAGAAGCATTTTATCTACTTTTCCCTTTATTTGCTAATAACATGGCTTGACCTACCCTTTTAGAATTCCACAATTGCCTGACCTTTTTTTTTTTTTTTTTGGTTAAACACTCCCTGAAGGTGACCTGACATCAGCCTATGACACATAGTATATGTGACTAAACTATTATTTTATTCCCCGGACTCATTTCACAAATTGAGTTCCACATTTGTACTAATAACTCTGTATGACAGTTCCACCAAACAGACAGAAATATACAGCTTTACATGATCTTAAAACTAGGCAGTTCTTAACCTTACAAGTCTTTCTGAATATGCAGTCATGGACTTTCAGTGGATAAACTATTTGACAACCAATTGAACTCCCATCGTGGCTCAGGGGCTTTTAGCCATCTAATTTTCACTCTGATTTAGAAACAGATTCCACTAAACAAAGACAATAGGAAATGAACCATAGTAATCCGCCTATACGAGAATTTCCCTATGATTGGTATGTACATACTTTAGAAAAATATCAGTAGATGAAACAGGCTTTTTGAACAATAGAAATGTATTATTTCTCTCTTGGAGACAATTGTGTCCATGAGGATGATATTTTTATAATAAGGATAGAGTATATGGAAACTGGGACACCAATTTATCTAAGCATCATTTATACCATGGTTTCCAGAATGCCGGGAGGCTCAGTTATGGTACACATTGAAGTTGAGCAAGATAATCTAACACACTTTGGGTAAAAAGCTTTCCTGAAGGGCAGATGGTCAGAATTCTCAGAAGGCACAGACCCAGGCGTGCAGGGCACACACTCTTGCAAGCAATAAAGACTCATTGCCAATGAAACCAGCTGTCCCAGCATCTGTGTGTGCTTCCAATGAATACAAAATATGAGGAAATGACAGCGTTGAACTTTCAGTTTCTGTACTTCTGCAGCAAACAATGCTAAAATTATGACTTTAAGCATCTTATTTTTGGTTCCACAGGCTTTTTAATGCCTGTGACAATAGGACTCAGAAGAGACAAGATATATCCAGAAAATTCTTTAAACCTCTTTTGACCTAAATCCGTAAGACCTATCTACATTATGAGAGGTTGCCTAGAACCTAGGATGTACTACAAGATCATAGCATACTTAACCCAATGCAGTATAGTTCTAATTTCTCGGCTCATCACACCTGAAACAAACCAAAGACTTCTAATGTGGACTCCTGGATATACCCTTGGAAGCCAGAAGCAGAGCAGAATACTAAGAGAAATCTGAAATTCATTTAACTTTTAACTTACATCCCCCAGGTTCATGTTTGCCAAATGGCTAAGTTAGCTTCTTGTCTAGGTCTAGCCCTACTTCCCTCTACCTACTCTCACAGGCTATGACGGTTCTGCTTCCTTTAGGAATCCTTACAGTTTAAGATTAGCTCCAATGTCTTCAGGCTGCTTCCTCTGTAGTCTTATATATCCTAAGCTGGCTCATAACTACGTCTCTTTCTGCAGCTGCATCTATACTGTGACCCATTTTTTGTTCCATAACTAGGATTATACTATAGTATAAAACAAGAAGGATTAGAAACTGTAACCAAGCTTAAAAGGTAGAGTGGGAGAGCTGCTTAGAAAAATTCTGCTTTATAAGCTGGAACCAGGCATCTGAACGATATAAAGACAGTGCAATCAAGAAAAATAAGCAAGATATTTGAGAATATGGATTGGAGGTCAGTAATCAATGATGAGTAACCCTTGACTGTGCAAGAGGAATTCATGCTCTTGATTTCTGATAATTTTTTCATAGAGCAGGAGGGTATAGCATTTGGAATGGGGTTCAGAGATAAGAACTTGGTGCTTTGAATTTCAAGTTGAAACAAAACAGAGAGCAGAACTTAAGAAAATGGCAAAAATCATCTACCTAAAGGAATAAGTTCATTAATTTAGGATTAAACTGGCAAAAAGATAATTTTATGCTGAAACCTAGAGCAAATGAATAGGAATTACCTCCCAGAAAGGCTAGAATAGTGTAGGTTCTATTAAGACAATATAAGACTGAACTTGTTTTTGATCATCAGTCAGTCCTATCTACAAAAGAAATAGAATGTGGAGATTAGAGAAAGACAAAAACAACAAAATTGACAGGATCTGACAAATTCTTTACCCATTTTGTACTTTCTTCTCACTACTTACTCATGGAGTCCCATCTTTTCAGTACCCTTGTATCCTGCCATCTCATATACCCAGGCCTACAGATTCTAAATCAAAGCCTTTAGGTGAGCTGCAAAAACTCCTGACTTATCAAAATTTATTTGGTCAGACATAGCCTATCAGCTCTCATTATTCTGGACAGTAATAGTTGTTCTGAGTTGCAAGACAGATAAGGACGACAGAGCAAGGTAGAGAAGAGCCACAGTAAAAACTCGCAGATTCTTGAAAAAAGAGCTTATACACCATTCAGAATATAACATAGTGTATCACTGCATTTATTATAGTGGTTTTTTTTTATTTGTGTTGTGTTTCAAAGTCATGCTTTGATATTGAAACAGCAGCTCACTCATTCTTTCAATAGATATGCATCGAGCTCAAGTTTTCCAATACTGGATGGCAAGACAACAAAGTTACATGAAACATAGTTATTGTCCATGTATTCGACCTTTGCTGCGTATTTTGTTTGCCTCATCTTCTCTGCATTAGGCTAACACGTCATTAAGTCAATATGTCATCCTCACTTTTGCATTCTTCAAAATGTTAGGGCAATGCTTTTTGTCTACAATTTTTATTTTTCCACGGGTGAATAAATGAATAGTAAATGATTATAAAGATGATAAATAGATAAACAAGTACCACAAGTAAAAATTATCACTGTCACATAAAATGGGAAAACTTACTTGAAACAAAGTGATAAATAAAGATACAGCTTAAGATCTCTAAGTTAAAGGACCAGGCCAAGAGAAGAGCTGCATTCAATATTCTCAAGAGTTTTTCCCAGTTACGAGTGATGGCAGTGACAATCCATCTGGAGCTGCCGCTGCGAGGATACCGACTGCAGCAGTTGAGGTGTGGGGCCGTGCGCTCTGCCGAGATTGGGGGAATTGAGAACAGGCAAGAGCCCCACCCCTTATTGAGTTGGGGGGTCAGGAGCCCATGCTCCCGGGTGTAGCCGCAGCCTCCCAGCCACAGCTTCAGACCATGGCACCCCTGCGCTCTTAGGGACCCAGGAAGACTCCTGCCCCCACAGGCTTGAAAGTGCCTGATCCCACTCCCTGGCCTCTCCCTGCTCTCAGTGCCCACTCCAGGGGAGAGGAAAGTTGTAGCCAAGCCTGAATACTGTCACAACCTGGCCAGATGTGCACATGCTCAGGGGGTTGCTGATACACCAGCCCCCTGCCAACTCGATCTGCTCCAGACTTTGGGTGCCAATGAGAGCAGGAGGGGTACCGGAGGTGTGCTGAGGGTGACTGGGCATGGGCCAGCAGGTGCCTCTCCGTGTGGACAGCCTAGGCACCATGGACAACATATTAAAGGAAGACAGGTTCCTAGGCAGGAAGGGGTGAGTCTCCAACGAAACCCTACCTTCAATCCAGGGATGCCCTGTAGCCTGGGGCCAGGCCGCCAGTTCCAGGCAAAGTCAGCAGACCAGAGTAAGAACTTCATTAATGACCATTAGGCCAATCGGATGGTCTTTTTCCAGGCCCATCCATGGCTGTCTATGAACCAATCAACATGTACTTCCTCAATTCTGAGGACCTAAAATTCCCAGACTCAGCTAGACTCACACACTGCCTGGGGAAAGGAGCTACCCACTTTGGGTCTCCTGAGAGCTGTTCTGTCACTCAATAAAACTCCTCTCTGGCTCACTCACCCTCCTGTTGTCTGCATACCTCATTCTTCTTGGACACCAGCCAAGTACTTGGGTCCCTCCGAATGGCAGAACTGAAAGAGCTGTAACACAATCAGGGTTGAAACATGCCCCACCCCTCTCACCACATTGTGGGTGATGAGAAGAAGAAAAGAGCTGTGGCTTTTTGGGGAGAAAAGACCTATGGTCTCCCTGAGTAAGGGGTGTGACACCCTCTTTGGGGCTCTGTGGTTCCTGGTGTCTCCAAGCTTCTAGGCACCACCATGTTTCTCTCATCTAGATGTAGGTGCCCACAGCGGAGGCTGCTTGCAGTACATCTTATCCAGCCGTAACCTTGCACAGAACCAGCACCTGTATTGGTGCCTGGAGCTGCCAGTGCTGCCACAGCAGCTGGCATACCTGGCTGTGTGCAGTGGCCAGACCCTGGGCTCATTCCCTCACACATCCCTCACTACTCTGTGCCTGGCTCACCCATGGCACACATAGGATCCGAGCTGGTAGCCCGAGTGGAGCACAGCCTACAAGGCAGAGTGGGCAGAACAAGCCCAGCGGACCCAAACAAAACAAAACAAAACAAAACCACCACCTACGGAAGTTTCTGGCTGGAAAAGTGACACCCTAAAAATCCTTTGACACAAGGATTACACTAAACTTCTATTAGAGCAGTGTTTCATTTCTCTTAGGCCACCTGGAATGATTTTAAGAATTAGATCTGTGAATTAGTGGCCTAGGAATGCTATGTTGTTGTATAATTATTCTACTCACATCAAAATAATGTGTAGGCTTATAGCAGTCAGGATGTTCACACAATTTATATGTATTTTTTCCTAAAATAAAATGTATTTATTGTAATTTTCAGAAAATATCCCCAGCTCCACAAATGTTCATATATCAAATTGTCAATTAACGTTTTGTTACTACATTTTTCAAAACCATCCATGCAGAGTAGCTTCCTGATTTCTTGTTGGTACTCCAGAATGATTTAGCTGTTAGAGTAAATTATAGATGATTTATTTTCTAAGCACTAGAGCTATCCATTTTGAGGGAAAGGCACAGGAATATCATTCCCCCTTTTTTTTGTAGTGAGATATTTTCAAAATTAGGATGTATTTGTGTTATTTAACAAATGTTGAATTATATAAGAAGAAAACTCAATGTAACTTTGATGCCTTGATTCTATAGTTGCTTTTATATGTCAATCAACTTATTATTTTTAATCTAAATAGAGTTAGAATATTATTAATTTAAAAATGCAAATCAATCCTTCTGCCTGGGAATAATTTCATGACATTTATTTCTCTGGTCAAAACATATTAAGAAAGAAGCGTGATGTTTGTGATTAAAGCAAAACCCTGGCAACTTTATTCCTGGGGTAAATTCCTACCTCATTACCTTCTAGCCATGTGACATTGTGCAGGGCACTTGACATCTTTGTGCCTGAGTTTCTAAATCTGTTAAATGTGGATAATAGTAGAGTTGTTTTGAGGAATAAATGAGTGTGTGTGTGTATATATTTAATGTATACATACATATGTATATTTAATACATATATATACACACACACATGCATGCACACACACACATACTCCCTGAGTCAGGGAGTACATATACACACACACACACACACACACACACTTTTTTAATACACAAACAGGCACACACACATATATATGTGTATATATATGTGTATATATATGTGTATATATACATACATATATATATACACACACATATATATATATGGCACTATAAGAAAGTTGAAAAGAAATTATTCTGAGTAACATAGACCACAAAGAACCTAAAAAGTAATTTAGGAGTTGTTATAATAAGTAACACAAAATCACATGACAGTGTCACTGAATTTATTAAGCACATATTAGGTGGTCTATATAAATATAAAGTGTATATATATGTATATATAATACTGGCACAGAAGTTGAGACATTCTACTAGTAATGTATGCAGCTTTTTTTCTGAAATGGTTTATGACTAACATAAAAAAAGTTCTATAAAATAAAAAACTATCTTCAATATTTTTATCCATTCTAGATCACATTTTCCTATGCAAAAATAGAGATAATAATGCAATGTACCTTGTAGGGTTATTGTGAAGAATATGTGACATTACACATTTAAAGGCCTGAGCAGAGAGCCTGGTTTATGTAAATTTTCAAAATAAAGCCTTTTATTATCCCAGCATGGTTACATAACATGCTATTTTCCTAAACACTTTTCTAAAAATAGAATCAAACTTCTGTAGGACATGAGTTATGCGACTGTCTAGAGCTCAGAATAATCTCTTTTTAAATGGAAATACTAATATCCTTTCTTGCTCTTTTGGGAAACTCTAAATGGGATGTATTTTTTTTTTCTCCGTGACTGTTGCAGATGTACATCCAAATGCCTTGAATTATCCAGTTGGTTGGTGTATTAGTTTAACTAGTGTCTCTGAGGAAAGGGAAAAAACTGCTATGGATAACATAAACAATAGATTCATGGCAAATCTGTTCAGTACAAAAATATATACATCGGGTGTGGTGGCTCATGCCTGTAATCCCACCACTTTGGGAGGCCAAGGCGGGTGGATCACCTGAGGTCAGGAGTTCGAGACCAGCCTAGACAACACAGTGAAACCCCATTTCTACTAAAAGTAGTAAAATTAGCTGGGTGTGATGGTGCATGCCTATAATCCCAGCTACTTGGGAGACTGAGGCAGGAGAATCGCTTAAACTCCGGAGGCGGAGGTTGCAGTGAGCTCGTGAGATCATGACGCTGCACTTCAGCCTGGAAAACAGAGCAAGGCTCCATCTCAAAAAAAAAAAAAAGAAAAAGAAAGAAAAAGAAAAAAAAGAACATATATAAAGATATGTACATATCTATTATTATATTCACTTTCTGTTCATTCTTGTATTGACTATTTTAACCATAAGAAACATCATACATTTTATATCTTATATAATTATAAACATTTCCCTATGGTTTAAATAGTAAAAGAGCAATTGTGTTTACATATTTTGTTTACCCGCACTTCCTCTTCTCAAAATTAAACTGTGTTAAAGGAGAAAATTTTAATTAAATCTATTCAATATTGTGCATTTGAGTATCAGACAACTTATAGATGTCTGATTACTTATATTCCATTTGTGCTAATATCCTATGTATCGTGTTATTTACTTATCACTCTAGAAAAACCTCCATTGTAAATAAAGAAACATTAAATGTCACATTTTATTTAATAATGAAGGAGAGGTGTAGTATATAGAAAAAAATCGGGGGCACTTAATGATTTCTACAATAATGCTATTCTGCTTGTTTCATAGCTTTTTCTGTATTTGGCAATCAGAATTACAAATATACTTTTGTTTCATGCATGGCCAAAATACAAGAAATTACTCATCCTTCTTCCTTATGAATAATGCCAATCTTTATCAATAGTCAAATAAACTTTAGTGCTTCAAACTATACTGTAATATTTGACACTTTGGAAAAATGATACACAGTTTTTCTGGATTCTGTAAACTTTTTAAACCCAGCTGGTTTGAGGCATTAGTTAGAATGATCAAAGTTTGTTTAGATCACAATAAAAAAACGTGCTTCTCTAGGACCCAGAAAATATAGTTTTTATTCCTGAGAAGATACTAAAATTATCCCAATCCATCTTTATATCCTTGCAAGGTTTTATAGATCTGCATAGCTTCTCCATAAGGTAGACAATATATAGACAACAAATTAAAAAACTATAGATCAGAAAGATAAGTAATCTTTCCAAGGTCACACAGGAGTTAAGTAGAAGCCAAGAAATATTAAGCTGTTATAATGAGCTAATTATTGGCAGAAATATTAAACTCTATTTATCATACAAAACAGCATTAATTTACGGCTAATAAACTGGCTAGATTGTGGAGGACTGAACTGACAGCCAAAGTCAATGGATGATAACCTATATATGTAATTGATTAACTAAATTTTGTGTTCATTTAAAGAAAAGGCATTTTGCTAAGAGTATGACACATATGCTAATATTGAGAAATCCTACTGTTGGAACTAAACTTCCTCTTTAAACAGATCAAAAAATAATTTTCATTAATGTGAGAGATTTAGATTAGGTAAAAAACATTAAAATATTTTCAACATAAAAAAAAAATTCTAAAATGTTTCCACAAAAAAATGCTAGAAAAAGAAAGAGCTTCAGTTTTCCACTAAGTACAAGCACTTTAGAGAAACTTCATTTTATATTTTAAAAAATCTGCTTTACATTGGCTTTGGATATATAGAAAGAACTACTGCATAGAAATAAATTAGGTGGGAAAAAAGTTATTATTTCCTTTTATTATAAATTCAGGAGTGATATCACTTTCCAAGAAGAAAGAAAAGATGCTACAATGGCTTGTCCTAAAGTCTGAGATGTGGACCTAATCAGTGAAATTATACCTATAAGAATACAAAGATATTATGAGAGCAAACTCAGGGCTTTCTCAAAAACCAGGTTGACAATTTGGGAAGTAAGCAAAGAATAAGTGCTTAGAGGTACAAGTTTGAAACAAAAGCATGAACATGCTAAGGGAAGCCATGAATCAGCCCTATGGCCAATTCAGAGAAACTATACTGTCAAGAAGCTGTTTTACATATCCAAGCACAATCATGATTGCATCCAACAGGGACTCTTTCTGTGGTCATTTTGCTTTTTTCTGATGTGGAAGTCAGAAGCTCCAAGAAAAGGCCAGCCACATCCTTATCTAGGACCTGAAAAGTCATTCAAGCTGAAACAAAAAGTAGATTCGGAAAGTGTCTCCCTTTACAAGAGCTTAAACAGAAGTTAGACAAAGTAACTTTATTTTGCAGGAACTGGCCACATTTCTTCCTCTCATTTTGCAGACAGCTGAATCATTAAATCATGTTTCAAATGTTTACCAGACAACCTACAAGAGGGAGAAAATCACCATGACCCTCTGTATTCAGTATAAAGGATCTTAACAAAACTAATGTTTAAAGTTCTAGAACTAACAGTCTGAATCACCTCTTATTTTCAAAAGAAAAATATGTATCTATGAAAATAGTATGTAATGAAAGAGAATACAAAACATAGCATGAAGAGATGTCATACATTTGAATGTTAATCACATATGATTTATTCATTTAAAAATGTGAATTCTAATATATTTTTGCAATTAAAATAAGGATTTTTATAGATGGCACTATAGAAAATTTCAGGAACAGATTATGTATATGTATATACATAGTCATGCAAATTTGGTATGTGTACTTGTTGAAGCAAGGGAGACAACAGGAAATGAAAAACCCACAGAGTGAGAGAGTGTTAAAAAGAGATATGGAATTGGATCTGGGCTCGTGTTAGCCAATCTGGGGGAGAATTCAAAGAACTAGGAATTAGCTTTTGTTTGAGTGGTCTCAGGAAGGGAAGTGGGGACCTCAGTAATTAGATACTTTAATTTTTTTCAATTTATGGGGCAGGAGACATGGAGTGTGCTATGCCCTAACAGGTTAAAGAAGCAACAGCAGTCATATTTACTGGCAGATGCTGGGGCAGAGGGGTGGTTGGTCTTCTTTGCGGTGCTCACGGTGTTCTTGTTTTCATCTGTGTAGAACTGTGATTATGGAGCATTCTTGTTCTTACATGCTCCATCCTGGGCATGGAATGTGCTTGCCTAATCTTAGGGTTCTGTGAAATTGTAGATGTTTCAGCAGAGAAACAACACAGCCCAGCTACCCAGGCCAGCTCCCAGGGGAAAGTTACTGGGGCTGCTTTTTTCTTTCTTAAGAATTACTCCAAGAATAAGAAACTACACAGAAAGAAGACAGAGAAAAACAATGAGAATAAATTATGGCTATTGAGGGCTCCGAACAGAGATTTATCTCCTAGTAAAGACAAATGGAGTAAAAACAATGATCAAAGTTACAATAAGGAAAAATCATGCTCATGAGGAATCACCAAATCAGCATTAAAAGAGTGTCACACTTACAAACAAAAATTATTTAAAAGTTGCAGCTTCAAGTTTTATTGCAATAGATATTAGAATTTTTAAAAATAAAGACTTGTTTGAATATCTAGTCATATATTTACAAAGGAAGATAATTGTGAAAGGCTTTTATTATCTTCTTTGCAAAAAAAACAGAAAAAAGAACTTAGTCACTGAAGTTTAAGAACATTAAATATATCATTTAAAATGTTTTTAAAACTCAAAAATATCTATTTAATATTTGAAATACATAATTAAATCAGGGCACATTTATACTGGCATAGCCAAATTAATGGAATAAAATAGAAAGATTGGCTACAAAATTGAGAAAATACATGTATTTAGTGTAAATGACATTTTAGTAGATGGTAACAGGAGAAATGATATAATAATAATAATACAATTATTTAAATATTTAGGAAAAATTATAATACATATGATTACTACACATCATTTAAAATAAAATGGAATCCAGGTTAATATGAGTTATATACAAGGAAGTAAAACAAAAACAGAAGTAAATACTGGTATATGTGTATCTGGAGATGCTGCACAGACCTTTCTAGCTGTTAAAAAACTGATGGGAACTTGAAAAACATAAATAACTTGATTGAAAAATTTGTGTAAAACTTTTATACATATACCATATCAAGGAGCACAGTCAAAGAAATCGTTTAAAACAAAAAATCATCTGATGAAAAACATTTAAAAATATAATCATAGCGAAAAAAATGCCAGTAATATCCACAGTTAAAGATAAGCGATTTTAAAAAATAATACCTCAAATAAAAAAATGAAAAAAGGCACATCCAACTGGTCCTCTGAAGCAGTAATACAAATGGCATCCAAATACCTGAGAAAAACAACCTCACTACACATAAAGGAACACAAATTAAGTCATCACCACAAGATGATCTGATTGCAGTGGCATAGCAC
This sequence comes from Papio anubis, assembly GCF_008728515.1. Taxonomy (NCBI): domain Eukaryota; kingdom Metazoa; phylum Chordata; class Mammalia; order Primates; family Cercopithecidae; genus Papio; species Papio anubis. The sequence continues at coordinate 62,632,446 of NC_044990.1, read as the reverse complement.
TTACACATAAAGATGAAGTGTACATGGCAATAAACTCTCCTTAGATGAGTATAGCAACAGGTGTTGAATCACTAAATATAGTCACAGACTTTCATCCAAAATTCCCACTTCTCAAAACCTATTTTAAGAAAATAATTAGATGTGTGCACAGAAATGTATGTAGGAAATTGAAAGAACTATTTATAAATGCCAAACATTGTAAATTAATAAAATGTCCAATAATAGGTGAATTTGAAAATAAATGCAATACATCAGCATTGTACAGTAATGCAAAATTATGTTGCATAAAAATATACTTAAATCAGATACACTGTTATTATATAGTTATTTTAAGAAATGACAAAGTGCAAGAGAATGTAAATTTAATGCATAGAAACAACCTATGTGCCAATATATTTGAAATGCAGATATATTTACTTACTTATGGAAAAATGTTTAATGAAATAAAATCAAATATTCTTAGTAGTTTTCAGTGTAGCAAACTTTTAACCAATTTAATTTATTCCAAAGTAAGTCGGCTAGTACATTTGGAATCAAGTTGAGAAAGTGAAGTATGGACTGTCTCTTAGGACTGAAGATAATATAAACAATCTTTTTTCTTATATTTTATGCATAATAATACTGAATTTAATGTATAACACAATTTTAATAGCAAATATCATAAATCACAGTGTTAAATTATCCTGTTTTTTCTTTGAGAAGAAGTGCATGTATTTTGTATCTTTCTTTGTATATAATTGCAAATTAGTTGCCACCAAAGTAAAAAAAGACATTTCCATTAACTCTATCATGACAAATCTTCATTACTTCCTAGATTATTTTAAAATCCTGGTCATATCAAAATCAAGGTTGTGACCCCTCTGTAGCCACATACTGCTGTTGTCACAGACAATAACTCTACAGTACTCAAAAACATACAAATCCAAATGTGACACTTGTGGAGTGTGTTTTGGTTTGTTAGTTGTTTATTGGTTTGCTTTTGATTTATTATTGAAATGCTGTTTCTTTACTGGTTTTTAGTCATCTGCCTCTCTCTGGAGTAAAGAAAACATCTTACTTTAGGTTGTGGAATCAGGCTATTCCCATCACCCTGAGCGTCCCCAGCTGATCCTTCAAGGGAGAGGGCTGATGGTTTTTCGCTGAGCTTGCCTGGGCAGCTATTTCTCATCTTATTTCTCCACTACACATTTCTAAAGAGACCACTTGGTATCTACAATACAATTAAGTCTATCTTTCTCTGATGTAATCTTTCCCTTCCCTGCGTATTTTGTGTTTTAGCTTCTGCTGAGTGCTTTATTAACTTCCTGCTGTAAATCTTCTGAAGGCAGAATGGAGATAATCTAAAATCCTTTTACATGGCTATACAATGGGAAAGAAGGGAGTACAAAATTGTCTGTCTGCAGTAGCTGCATAGATTTTTCACCCACTCTTTTTCTCCACAGAAGTTTCCTAACTTCTAATTTTCTTTTTTTCTTGGAAGAACTTTGGAGCTTTTCCAAAATAATGTATAAAGTCAATACAAAAAACTATAATTTTAAAAGATAGCTGAATAAATATCCTAGAATTTTCCATGTCAGATTCCATAAATTTCTGTTTATTGTATTTTCTGCCTTAACCACTTATTATCAATACAATTTAATTTGAGCAAATCCATTAAAAAAGTATATAATAAGAATACCAGATTTTTAAAAAGAGATTCAATTTTTTGTTCTGGTTCTGTTAGTAATTGTTTCAAGATCATGGGCATATATCCTAGTACTGTTTGCTTTTTCTTCTCATATATAAAATGAGGTTGATGATACCCACCTTAAGGAATTAATAATATATAAGATTTGATTCATCCATTTTTTGTTCTTTCACTGTTGCTTTGTTTCTACTGTGTTCCAATATCTGCATTAGTTCATGGAGAAAGTCCACTTTCAGGAGAGTACCAATTTCTTTCTTTTTAAAAAAAATTTATTTTACTTTAAGTTCTGCAATACAAGTGCAGAATGTGTAGTTTGTTACATAGGAATACATGTGCCATGGTGGTTTGCTGCACCTATCAACCTGTCACCTAGGTTTTAAGGCCCGCATGTATTAGCAACTTGTCCGAATGTTCTCCCTCCCCTCAACCCTACCCTGTGACTGGGCCAGGTGTGTATTGTTCCCCTCCCTGTGTCCATGTGTTTTAATTGTTCAACTCCCACTTATGAGTGAGAACATGCAGTGTTTGGTTTCCTGATCCTGTGTTAGTTTGCTGAGAATGATGGCTTCCAGCTTCATCCGTGTTCCTGCAAAGGACATGATCTCATTCCTTTTTATGGCTGCATAGTATTTGGTGGTGTATATGTACCACATTTTCTGTATTCAGTTTATCAGTGGTGGGCATTTGGGTTGGTTCCATGTCTTTGTTATTGTAAATAGTGCTGCAATAAAACATACGTGTGCATGTGTCTTTATAGTAGAATGATTTATATTCCATTGGGTATATGCCCAGTAATGGGATTGCTGGGTCAAATGGTATTTCTGGTTCTAGGTCCTTGAGGAATTGCCACAATGTCTTCCACATGGTTGAACTAATTTATATTCCCACCAAGGGTATAAAAGTGTTCCTATTTCTCCACAGTCTTTCCAGCATCTACTGTTTTTGACTTTTTAATAATCGCCGTTCTGACTTTCATGAGATGGTATCTCATCGTGGTTTTGATTTGAGTTTCTCTAATGATAAGTGACATTGAACTTTTTTTCATATGCTTGTTGGCTACATAAATGTCTTCTTTTGAGAAATTTCTGTTCATATCCTTTACCCACTTTTTGATGGGGTTGTTTTTTTCTTGTAAATTTGCTTAAGTTCCTTGTAGATTCTGGATATTAGACCTTGTCACATGGGTAGATGGCAAAAGTTTTCTCCAATTCTGTAGGTTTCCTGTTCATTCTGATGATAGTTTCTTTTGCTGAGCAGAAGCTCTTTAGTGTAATTAGATCCCATTTGCAATTTTGACTCTTGTTGTAACTGCTTTTGGCATTTTTGTCATGAAGTCTCTGCTCATACCTATGTCCTAAATGGTATTGCCTAGGTTTTCTTCTGGAGGTTTTATGGTTTTGGATTTTACATTTACGTCTTTAATAAATCTTGAGTTGGTTTTTGTATAAGGTGTAAGGAAAGGATCCAGTTTCAGTTTTCTGCATATCGTCAGCTGGTTTTCCCAGCACCATTTATGAAATAGGAAATCCTTTCCCCTTTGCTTGTTTTTTTCAGGAGATAGAAATTTCATAGAGGAGAAATAAAGGGAGAAATTAAAATAAATGTGGTAAATGTGATTACAGAATTCTTAATAAAGCAACCTTTAGGCCGCCTTTAAAAGGGGTATTAAGAATGTTTCAGGTTACGTCAATAGGGTATTCCAGAGACAAGGAAGAAAAGATTCAAAGAAAAATGTGATAAAAGGCATGGTGGTTCAAGGGACTAGTGTGGAGTTCCTTTTGGTAGGAGTTTAGGGACAAGTCAAAAGAGAATATGAAGATAAAACCACAAAGGTGGATATAAATCTGTGATGGAGCTGTTATACTAAGCTAGAAAGTATTAAGTTTAAATTTAGGTATTCTGTATATCAGGAATGAGATTATCAAAACTTTGACAGAATACAAGTCTGAAGGCAATATGCAAAATTGAAATTTCTGGCATGGAATTCAACAGAAAGTTACAATATTTCAAACAAAAAATAATGAGGTCTGGAAGACAGACATTGAAGCAACAATGGAAAGGCTAAAACAGAGTATATAATTACTTTTATTACAGATGATGGGGTTTTTTTGTTCAACCGTATGTGAAAAGAAAATAACAAAACACTAAAGAAAAATATCTTACGATTTTCTGTTTTAGTAGAAAAGGCAGACTGGTCACAGTAGCTCATGCTGTAATCCTAGCACTTTGGGAGGTAAAGAAGGGTGAATCACCTGAGGCCAGGAGATTAAGACCAGCCTGGCAAACATGGTGAAACCCTGTCTCTACTAAAAATACAAAAATTAGCTGGGAGTGGTGGCATGCACCTATAATCCCAGCTACTCAGGAGGCTGGGGCAGGAGAATTGTTTGAACCAGGGAGGTGGACATTGCAGTGGGCCAAGATCGTGCCACTGCACTCCAGTCTGAACAAAAAGAGCAAAACTCCAACTCAATAGAGAAAAAAAAAAAAAAAGATGATAATGCTAATGAAAATCAAGAACACTGGTAGATCAGCAGCACACCATATAACCATGTAACAAACCTGACCATGTATAATCAGCCGCTTTGTGATTCGGGTGAGCCATGTTGTGTTAAAGGAATCAAGTGATATTTCCATTTGGATATGTCTAAATTTAGGAGAGAAGCTGAGATAAGGATTGAAGCGACAGGGCCATGATGTAACTGAGGTTGTACATTAGAAAGAAGTGTTAAGAAAAAATGATTAATGTGAGATAAAAGAAAGCTGAAGACAGAATTAAGGACTATTAGCAATTAAGAGTGGACAGAAAAGAAGGAACAAGAAAATAGTACATGGACAGTTAATATTTTGACAGAAAAAATTATGAAATATTTTTGTAAATGAGAAAAGAAAGGTTTCAAAACTAAGAGAGGTCAATAGTATCTCAAAACTATTCATACAATATATGAATAAACAATTACATTAGGTGTCTTAGTCCATCTGTGTTGCTACAAAGGAAGACCTAAGACTGGGTAATTTATTTTTTAAAAATGTTTATTAGACTCATCATCATTCTGCAGGATACACAAGAAACATGGTGTCAATATCTGCTTTTGATTGGGCCTCAGGAAGGTTCTACTCATGGTGTAAAGTAATGAGAAGCTGATGTGTACCAATATCACACGGTCAGAGGGCAGAAGCAAGAGTGAGGAAAGGGAGGTGCCAGAATCTTTTAACCAACCAGCTGTCTTTGGTACTAATAGAGTGAGAACAAACTCCTTTCCCCACCCTCCCAGAAAGGGCATTAATCTATTCATGCATGACACAAACACCTCCCATTAGGTCCCATCTCCAATATTAGGGATCAACTTTCAACATTAGGTTTGGAAGGGATCAGCATCCAAACTATACTATATATACATATATTATATATCATATATATATAATATAATAAGCACGGCATGATGTTACCTATGAATAATTATTTACCCGTTTTTTTCTTAAACCAGATTGTTGACATCCCCAAGAAATCCTAAGTTATCAAAGGTGATTTTATTATTTATAAAAAACAAAATATATTTTGCTAAATTCAACAAAGATTATCAGGTTCATGTAGTAGGCAAATGTCTAGTGACCAGGGAATATATCACTTAACAAAAACAATGTTCCTTATGAAATTCCAGTTTAACAAATCAGAAAATAAAAAGGTAAAGAAGTATAGAATGTGTCTGGTAAAATGTTAAGAAAAAAATTAAGCAGGTTAAGAAACAGAGGATGGTGTTGCAAGCATATGCTAGTTTAGTTTGCGTGGGCATGAAAGGTTCCACAGTATATCAGCATTTGGGCACAGACCGGTAGGAAGTGATGATATGAACCATGTGGATGCCTGCGAAGGCTGTGAGCAGAGGAGTGATTTCATCTAAAGAGCTTTATAAAAGGATCCTTCTGACTCCTCTGTGATTACTTGATTGTAGGTGGATAGCTAGGGAAGACATTTAAAGACTATTTAGGAACACATTTTAGGAAAATAGTAGTGAGAGATAATGGAATCTTGGTGCACGTTAGGGTTTCTCAATCTAGGTACTCTTGCCATTTTCGAAGGGATAATTTGTTGCTGTGGGAGACTGCCTGCACTTTGCAGGATGTTTAGTGGCACCTCTAACCTCTACCCACTGAATGACAGTAGCCCCCTCATGTTTTGAGAAGCAAAAATATCACCAGATATTGTCCAATAATATGACTAGGGAGCAAAATCACCCTCAATTGAGAACGCTGGTTTCTGTAGATAATGGGGGAGTGAAAGAATGTGTAAATAGATATATTTCATAGATACAGCTGAAAGAAATTTCTTGTGAATTGGATGTACACTGTGAGAGAGATGATGCCAAGGTTTCTGACTTGAACAGCTGGATGATTAAATTGCCATTCCTGAGATCTGGAAGACTAAAAGTGCAGTGGGAACCAATATATCAGTTTTGGCCTTACTAAATTTGAAAATAGTTAGTTGTAAAAGTACAGCTTAAGGGAGAGCTCAGGCTGTGTATATGAATTTGGTTGCTATATGTATATAGATAGTATTTAAAGCCATAGAATGGATGAGCTCATCTAGGGATTGGGCAGAGATAGAAGACAGGATATATTCAGAGACTGAGCTCTAGGCTCCTACAATGTTGAGAGCTGGGGAAGATGAGGAGGATCTGCAATGGAGAATGAGCTATCAGGTGTGTGCATGCTGATGTGTGTGCTTAATTACCTATTTCCTGTTTTATCTCACCTTCATGAGTACAAAAGAATAAAAGGTGGCCGGGCGCGGTGGCTCAAGCCTGTAATCCCAGCACTTTGGGAGGCCGAGACGGGCGGATCACGAGGTCAGGAGATCGAGACCATCCTGGCGAACACGGTGAAACCCCGTCTCTACTAAAAAAATACAAAAAACTAGCCGGGCGAGGCGGCGGGCGCCTGTAGTCCCAGCTACTCGGGAGGCTGAGGCAGGAGAATGGCGGGAACCCGGGAGGCGGAGCTTGCAGTGAGCTGAGATCTGGCCACTGCACTCCAGCCCGGGTGACAGAGCCAGACTCCGTCTCAAAAAAAAAAAAAAAAAAAAAAGAATAAAAGGTAAAAAAAAAAAAAGTTACAATGCAGTCTGAATGAGAATATTGTTGTCTTATAGAAATTTTTAGTGACAAAATACCAACTTAACTGTGTCTACATAATATTTTTCTTTTTAGATTAGCAAGTCCTTCCTTTGGGGAATTGCCCCCTCTCTCCTCATCAAATCCTGTAATTTGGTACTGGCAATGAACCATAATTCTCATCTCTTTAGCTATAATAAAGATGATCTAACTCAAAATTTTCTGGGCCCAGGAGTTGCTGGCAGCCATTGTGGAAAATTTTAGTGCATTAAAAAAATTATCTATATATAAAGGATGTAAATATAGACTGACAGCAGATATCTTGATGGCATCTGATGCTCTGGTCTAGGATCCCTGATGCCAAATATACTTTCAGCCTTCACAAAGTTTGTTCTGAGACTACATATTCGTCACATCCTGCCTATTTCAAGTTGGAATTCTCTCACTTGAAACCCAAACCATTCTGCCTAAAATAATAATGCAAAAGAGTAAATAATTTCAAACACCCATCAAAGATGTTTCAGTGTTATGTAGACAAAGCAAGAAGAATATTTAAATAAGCATGACATGATGTTACCTATGAATAATTATTTGCCTGTTTTTTTCTTACTCCAGGTTGATGATACACCAAAGAAATCCTAAGTTTTCAAAGGTGAATTTTCTTAAACTCCCTAAAAATAGTTTCAAAATGTTGATAGTGAGAGGCACTTGGAATTATCTTATTGGTGTCATAAATTCATGTGGAAACAACAAATTCAAATTTTATGTAGATGTGTAAAATTTCCTTACCTAAAAAGACAATCCTAACATTTGAAAAATTAGGATCCATTGCACTGTGACATAAGTTATGGTCATTTGCTTTTATTTAAAAATGGGCCAGGCATGGTGGTTCATGCCTGTAATCTCAGCATTTTGGAGACTGAGGTGGCTGGATCATTTGCGCCTAGGAGTTTGAGACCAGCCTGGACAACATGGCAAATCCTCATCTCTACAAAAAATACCAAAATTAGCCCGGCATTTTGGTGCACACCTACAGTGCCAGCTATCAAGAGGCTGAGGTGGGAGGATTGCTTGAGCCTGGGAGGTCAAGGCTGCAGAGAGCCTTGAACACACCATTGCACTCCACCCTGGGTGATAGAGTGAGACCCTGTTTCAAAAAACTAAAATAAAATAAAATAAAATAAAAATGAAAACGAATGCTAGGCCACCTTACTATTTTCAGCTTTATAGCACAAATTTCATAATAAATAAAATTTAAGAATAGAGCAAGTTTTCCAAAAATAAAAAATTCTAGGGTTTTTAGAGTTCACTGAAAGGAATCTCTATTTTGAAAGCAATTTATTATTTGTTTATGTTACTGCTATGCTTTTCATCCCGGCCTGTTTCCATTATTGGTGCCAGGATATAGTTGATCAAAACATCTACAATTCTCTGATTACTACCTTTATAGTGAGCTCTTTGCTGATATTTATTATATAATTTGTTATAAACAATAACTCATAATTTTATAGTTCATCATCTGATGGTGTCTTCATTAAAGACTACATTAAGTCTTATGTAGTCTTCATCTTATGTAGTCTTCATTAAAGACTACATAGGTCTAAATTTGAAAGAAAGTTGCATGCAGCATCTTATGCCTATAGTCCCAGCAATTTGGGAGGCTGAGGCGGGAGGATCACTTGAGTCCAAGAGTTTAAGACCAGCCTGAACAAGACAGTGAGACCCCCATCTCTACAAAAAATAAAAAAATAATAGTCAGGCATGCTGGTGTGTGCCTGTGGCCCCAACTATTCAGAAGCCTGAGGTGGGAGGATCTCTTAAGCCTAAGAGTCCAAGGCTGCAGTGTGCTAGGATCACACCATTGCACCCCAGCCTGGGTGACAGAGCAAGGCCCTGTCTCTTAAAAAGAAAAAGAAAATGCTGAAGAAGACATTTAAGAAGACTTAAAGAAGACTAACACTGTAAGATAACAAACCATCATTAATTGTTATGCTACAGCATTTTCTTTGTCACTCATTATTTTTCACTTTTCTGTTCGAATTGCAGCGTAATGAATCAGAGGGGTTATTCTGCCTCTAACACTTACTTAAGCATCTAATGTCAAAATCTCTCATCTGCAAAGAGAAACAAAAATATCAATCTCATTCTTAAGATTTACAGAGAAGCAAATGAGTGCTTATTTTTTAAAGTGCTAAACGCTAGCCAACTTGGAAAATATTAGACCTTTATGAGGATCTTACAACATGATAAACATTCAATAAATATTTGCTAATATATGGAATCCCAATTTTACTCCATACACACAGTTATGTCTTACATAGTTAGTAATTGTTAGCTAATGTGTGCTTTTTCAGGTGACTATATCTATTCTTTGTCTACTGCTGTTTGACAAGAAATATTAGACATAATACATTTTGCAAGTCCCTTCACCCACCTAGCTCAGTTTCTTCATCTCTGCAGTGCACGCTACAGATAAGTTATGGTGAGATAGTCCTTATGAAAACATATGGACAGAATTTAAATATGAACTAAGTTAATATGACCTTTTAAATTTCTAGATAATTATAGATTTATATGTAACTGTCAGAAATAATTAAAATATTATATACCTTTACTCAGTTACTCACAAAATCTATAGTAGAGTATAAAAACAGGATTTTGACATTGTTATAACCAACCAATCTTACTTAGATTTTCCCTAGGTTAAGAGTATTCGTGTGTGTGTGTGTGTGTGTTGTGTTTGTGTGTGTATATAGTTCTATACAATTTTATCATATGTATAACTTTAATAAATTTGAAGTTTTAGAAACTTCCATAGTCATTTGCATGACTCTTTTCTTAATGCTACTCTTCTTCATTTTGTTCTTTTCCTCAGTAGTCATGTTAATCCAGGAAATACTGATCTAAATGATTTGATATTTAATGTAAGAGTAATTCTGAATAACTTGAGGAGAAAGTTTATGATAGGAGATTACTCAACATGTACAGAAATAAGAATGAGACAAGAGGATAAAAAGAAAATAATCCACAGGCTTAAAGTTACCAAAGAAGAAATTATTAAAAATCAGATAGTAAATGTTATCATTACATTAAAAGTCATGAGGTCATGAAGAGAGTATTTTAAAAGGGGAGTTAAGCAACACCATTAGAAATACATAGCAAAATGGAATATTTTCAACACCAGGTAGTTGTATATTAATGCATAACAATGAAATAATTCAATTAATTTGAATATCTACTTAGTGAATATCTATCATATAAATCAATCTGCAGTAATGAAGATGTATAAAACACATTATTCTCTAGGTACTTATAGTCTAAAAGGAAAAATAAAATACATGCCTGCATGTGCAACAGTGGAAATGAGTAATCTAGACAATATGTAGATAAGGAATCCAGAGGTAAAAGAGAGCAATTAGGTTCAATAATATTCCACAAAAGAGATGGAGGATTAATTATACTTTGGTATAATAAGTAGGAGATTGCTAGAGAAAAAGTAAAAGATAAAGATAATGAGCCCAAGGTATGGATGAGAAAAAAAAACTGTCATCAAGAAAGCTGGGTTGACTGCAAGCAGGATTTACATTAGGGAGTATGAGAAGATAATGTTTCACTGATAAAGCCTGGATTATATTATAGGATTCTTGAAAACAAGTGAGATCCCAGACCGACACATCAAACTAGGTGAGATGGCAGGCACACACTTATTTTAGTTCTTCCATTCTGTGAGATACTGTGAGTTGGCACTCGCCAGGCATAAATGATGATGTTTTTAATCTATAAAATTCTTTGTCCAATTTTAACCAAAGAACTTTTCATTTCTGCAGTTATATTTTCACAGTATCCCAAACAATCCCTGAACACATAGAATGTGGGTGTAACTGATAAAACTGCGTGTACATATACGGCTAAATTGCTGTGTAATCAGGGTCTGATTGGGTCTGATTATGAAAGCACTCCTTAATGAATACAAATGTTTGCTAGACTGTTAAAATTCCTTCTTATATTATTATGTATTCACTATATAATAATTGCAAAGCACTGAAGAACAACTATTCTCTTTTTATAATTTTTATTTTATTTTTGACTGACACACAGTAAGTGTACGTATTTATGGGGCACACTGTGCTGTTTTGATACATGTACATATTGTGTAATGATCAAATCAGGATGACCGGGATATTCATCATGTTAAATATTTCTTATTTCTTTGTAATGCAGACATTCAAAATTCTCTGTTTTAGTTATTTTTAAATATACATTTTTGTTAACTCTAGTTTCTCTAATATAAAATAAAACACTAGAACTTATTCCTTCTAGGTAACTGTAACATCATATCATTAATGAATCTCTCCTCTATCTCCTCTCCTCTATACTTCATAGCCTCGGGCAACTATTCTACTGTCAACAGCTATCATTTCAATTTTTAAAGATTCCACATATAAGTAAGATATTGTACTATTTGTCTTTCTGTGCTTGGCTTAAAAATAAAAAAAACCTGAAGGCATCACAATACCTAACTTCCAACTATACTACAAAAATATAGTAACCAAAAAAGCATGGTACTGGCATAAAAACAGACACATAGACTGATGTATCAGAATAAAATGCCCAGAAATATATCCACACACGTACAGCCTACAGGTTGTTGACAGTGGAGCCAGGAACACACATTGAGAAAAGGACAGTCTCTTCAATAAATGATGTTGGGAAAACTGGATATTCACATGTAGAGGAATAAAATAAGACCCTTATCTCTCACCATATGAAAAAATCAGCTCAAGATGGATTGAAGACTTAAATATAATACCTGAAACTACGAAACTACTAGAAGAAAACATAAGGCAAAAGTTTCATGACAGTGGTCTGGGCAAAGATGTTTTGGATAAGACCCCAAAAGCAGAAGCAAGAGAAGCAAACTAGACAAATGAGATTACAGCAAATTAAAAATCTTTTGCACAGCAAAGGAAACAATCAATAGAATGAGACAGCCTAAAAGTGGGAGAAAATATTTGCATATTTGCGAACTATACATCTGTTAAGGGTTTAATATCCAAAATATATAAGGAACTCAATCAACTCAATAGAGAAAAAACAACCTGTTTAAAAAGGGGGAAAAAATTCCTAAATAGATATTTCTCAAAGACGACGTACAAATGCTTAACAGGTATATAAAAAAAATGCTCAGCATCACTAATAATTAGGAAAATGCAAATCAAAACCTTCTAACTCTTGCTAAAATGACTAATATTTTTAAAAAAGATAATTTGAGGCAGGAATGTGGAGAAATGGGAGCCCTTCCAATGATTGCTTGGAATGTGAATTAGCACAGCCACAATGGAAAATATTATAAAGATCTGCAAAACATTAAAATTAGACTTGCCAAATAATTCAACAATCTTCCTATTGGGTATATATTCAAAAGACATGAAATCAGTATGTCGAAGAGACACTGATAGTAGCAGGTGTGTGTAACTGATAAAATTGCTTATGCAGATACTGATAAATTGCTGTGTAATTGAAGAGTATGTTGGAGAGACATCTGTACTCTTATGTGTATTGTATGATTATTCACAATAGCCAAGACATAGCATCTACCTAAGTGCCTATCAGTGGATGAATGTATGGAGAAATTGTGGTATATAAAATGGAATACTACACAGCCATAACAAATATGAAATTTCTGTCATTTACAACATCTTGGATGAACCTGGAGGACATCTATTCTCTTTTGAGTCTCACGTGCTTAAAGTTTTACTTTTATAAAATGTTAAAAATAAATAACATTATTGACTTTTTAATATTATCTTTAAAAATGCTAGTATGCTAGTAAACTAGTAAGCCAGGTCATCCTTACACAAACAATTAGTCATAGCCATGTAGTATCAAGTATCCTCTTAGAAAATGACATGTGGAACTTATTTGTACATATATAGGTCAAATAATGTTCAACAAACAAAAAGTGGGAGTATTAACACTGTTAAATTTCATTTTAATTGAAACAGAAATATGTTTTTTAGTTAGAGTCATCTTTCTAGTTGATAAACTATAGGTTTGTAACACAACATATGAGATAAATCAAATAAAGATATATACACCTCTATGGTCATTAGAGTTGTAATCTGGGGGTTTAAATTGATATTGCTCAGCAAAAGAGGCAGCTAAGAAAGCTAGGCTCTTTTTAACAAGTACAGAGAAAGGTCATTAATATAAACCTTTACTATCGGTTACTTCAAATTTACCAGGTTAACATACTGTCTTTTCTGTAAAGCTTATCCATCCCATTCCTCTATTACCAGAAGAATTACCATCTCTTCTGGACTTTTGAGAAGTTTCCTCTCAAATGTTAAACCTGTCCTTGCTAGTAAGTCTCTCCCTAGGGTGCATTCATCTTTGTCTTCAAGTTTACGTATATTCTGGGTCTTGATTCTATCACCTATGGTGTGTCAAATTTGTAAATTATGTTATAATAGTCATCCTCCAAACAACTGCTTTAAACTTTAACTGTTTTCTATAATTAATAAAATAATATGTAGGATATAAATTGTTCACATAGTAAATAGGCTAGCGTATACTTAGAGCACTTAGCCTAGTCACTGACAAGTAGGAAGAGATCATAGCACGTTATTTTCCTCCTTTCTCTTACCTTTTTTTCAGGTCCATACTTCACAAATAAATGTCTGGAGCTATTCCATTTTTTCATCATCAGATTTAAATTTGCTTCACCATTGCATGCTCTACAAAATTGTTTTTATAAAAATCACCACTGATCTGCAATTAGTCTCAATCCATCTGTTATAATTCTTCCGTCTGAGCTTTCAAGTGCATTTCACACTTTTAATTATTGCCTCTTTCCTGAAACCCTCTTCTCCTTTGGTTTCCATGACCCTTATTTTCCTTTCCTTACTCCACATTATCCTCTTCTTACCTCTACAGAATTTAGTGGCTGGTTAAGCATATTTTTGCAAAGTTGTATGAGGATTCTAAAGCACTGACAGTAATGAGCTATGCAGTTTTGTTGGACTACTTCACTTCTGTAACTTACCTTTATGAATCTATAAAATGGGTTGGTTTAATATTATTAATATCTAAGATTTTATCAAAAGTAGAGATTGTGGAATACAAGATTATTTTTCATTTTAATTTGAAAAGTATAATTCAAGTGACATATAGTTTATATAACAAAATAGATCATGCCATAGAAAGTTGATCCAAGAATGTGAGGAGTAAATAAAGTGTTAAACTAGTGATATAGTAGAGTAAGTGATATAAATTTGTTGCCAGAGTTGTATATATTTTCCTATAAGACTCTTCCATGATTCCAAAAGATTCCATGGATCTTTTGAACATCACTAGGATGGCAGTAACTTTTCACAAAATTACAGGTCAACTAAAGAGCCCCCCGTTAACTTTTCCTCGTCTCAAATTTCTCATTTCAATTTTAGTATCATTAGTATAAGTCTCCTAGAGTCAAAAATGAAATATGAATTTATTCATTGTAGACATAACAAACCCCATTTGCTTTTAAATATTTTTATTCAAAATACTCCATAACAAATTTTAATATAGATACAATTTATTGATTGATTCAATCCTACTTAATACTAGTGTGAGCTATTCTAAGTTTTAGAATACATATGTGAAATTTCTGCAGTATTTATTAAGAGTAAAGTACAGATATATTCATGCTCTTCAGATATGAAGCTCCCAAACCTATTTGTGTGCTTGTCCTGGTTTTTATCAAACATCTGAGGGTCACCTTTTACACTATATTAAGTTATGTTTGTGATACAAGCATGAATCAAAGACACTGCCTTGAACATGAATGATACAGAATTAGAGACATATACAAACAACTAACCCAAATAAAAAAAATCAGAGATAAGGGCAAGCGCAATGGGAGTACAGGGTTAAAGTGTAGGCTGGAGACTATGGCATCAAATGATAGGAACTTGGAATAAGACTTGGGGAAACTTCAGGAAGAATTACGAAACAGATATTAGACTTTAGATCAACCTAAAAAGCAGCTCTTAGTAAGGGAACCATGATGGATGTATACAGATGGTTCACTGTGGTTGGAGTAACTGTAATACCTTATAGTTCCTTCTTATTGTTTGTTCCCTTCTTTCAGCAATATCCAATCCTCAATGAAAAGGACATTGATAATGGTCCATATTGTGATAGGTTTTATTTGTATATTCTTATTTAACCATTTCTGAAACCTTATTAAATACCTTTGCTATTCCCATTTTGTCAGAGTGGTTGAAAAACCACGACTCAAATTGTGATTTCTGATCACCAAAGATCATGCTAATTGCCTTATTTTCATTATGCAAATAATAAATATACACACGTTTATTTATTTAGTTAGTTAGCTAATCCCCCTCCACTTTAGTGTTAACCACTTATCATAAAAATATGAGTATTTTTATCTTGATTTTCATAAATCTCTGCTTCTACTGATAGAATTTTAGATCTGGCTAATGCTGGAACAACCCATCTTATAAAGGTAAGTTAGAGAGGTGAATTTATTTAACAAAATTGCATAGTTAGATACTGTCAAGAACCATAGCCAGAAGCAGAAGCTTTTACATCTCTTGCCATGTTACTTTCTATTTTACTATCCAATTTATTTTTTCTCTGTCAAATGCAGCAGCCAAGAATGTTCCTTAAATAGTGCTTTTATCATGTTAGTCTGTGACTAAATGCTATATTAAAGCCCCATTTTTTGTTAAAAGAGGGGGAAAAAACTCTTTAATGCATACTGTGAGCCATCTCTGTCTTCATATCTGGTTCTGTGCAGTATATTCTAAGAAGCACCATTTCAACAACTCATTATTTCATGGCAACAATTGAATGTATCAGATGGAAAGGAACTGTGGTTTGCACACAAACACAAATGTGCTTTTGTCTGCCCCCAACCTTTGTTCTTTCTAAGTCTAATGACCAGGAAAATATCCTCCTAATGTATAATCTGTCTTCCACCTGTGTTCTTAGTCCTACACTCCACCATTTGGTCTATTACAGTCTTTCCTGTAGCCAGTCCCTTCCTTCCTTTCTTCCTTCCTTCCTCCCTCCCTCCCTCCCTTCCTTCCTTCCTCTCTCTCTCTCTCTCTCTCTCTCCCCTTCTTGCTTTTGTCAGTGATTTAAACAACTTCAAATCTCACCTAGTTGTGGCAAGAATATTGGAGAAAGTTTACTTCTTTTTTACTAAGATCATTAAAAACTGTAGTGCTTTTTAAAAAAAAATCAGAATGTTTATCTTCCATCCTCTTGCCTTATTAGAATAACAATTAATGATTATACTTGTAAAGACTAGTCTATTTATGTGCATATACTCCTTTTTTTTTTTTTTTTTTTGAGACAGAGTTTTGCTCTTCTTGCCCAGGCTGGACTGCAATGGTGTGATCTCAGCTCACTGCAACCTCTGCCTCCCGATTCCCCTGTCTCATCCTCCCAAGTAGCTGGGATTACAGGTGCATGCCACCATGAGCAGCTAATTTTTGTATTTTTTGTAGAGACGGGGTTTCATCATATTGGTCAGGCTGGTCTCAAACTCCTGTCAGGTGATCTGACCATCTTGGCCTCCCAAAGTGCTGAGATTACAGGTGTGAGCCATCGCACCCAGCCTATATTCCCTACAAACAAAATTGCATGTAAGATATTTATCAAGTGTGCTTTAGTAAACCAATAAATACAAGTTGAACTACAGGTTATAGTAGTTGTTCAAATAATCTGTAGTTTTTATTGTTGTTGTTTTTGTTTTTTTGGTTGTGTTTTGGTTCAAAGAGACTTAGAAACAATTTGGTTCAATTCCTCTACTATTTCACCATGTATTTCTTTTAGAACTTTCTTTATACAAGTGAAAAAATTGAAACCCAGCAAGGAAATGTAACTTGCTGGTCAAGATCAATGACTAAATCAGTCACAGAAGCAGTAGAGAAAGCTAAGGTACACTGAACTACTGTGTACTAGAGTCTACAAAATGACTGATATGCAGGTATTCTTCAGTCTTTGCAGCAAATCTGTAAAGTAACTAAGTACAGTTATCCTCATTTGACAAATTAGAGACCAACAGTGAGGAGCTGGGGAACTGGAATCAAGCTTATCTAGAAGGTATGTCACAGAAATTGGTACTCGGCTCTGTTTGAACGCAAGTTGTGGTAATGTACACTAAAGCAGAATTCACAGGTGATGCACCTTTAAAAAACTGATTAGGAAACAAAAGAAAAAAAAAAAGAAAAAAACTTACACGTATATGCTTTACTGTAAACTCATTCATATCTATTACATAAGTAAATTTCCACTACAGAACAGTCAATGAACAGCATATCATTATCTTCCTACTCCTCCTTTTTCTGATGCTACTACTGCTGCTACCATTACTACTACTATTAATGCTGCTACCACTATTACCACCCATATTACTAGTAGAACCATACTGTAATAGTTTCTAAAATATTTTCCAGGCAGTTGTCGAAGTTATTTTTGTTTAAAATGTACAACCACTGTATGAGATACGTATTGTTCTTATCTTCCTTTTGAAGGAAGAGGCAAAACACACACACACACACACACACATAGAGGTTAAATAATTTTCTTGAGGAAATGAGTAAAGGATACTGGATAGATGTTATAGCCACCACGTCAAATGGAGGCAGAATGAGTATAGATCCTGCAATAGAAATGATCACATTCTAGAACCAAAATTGTCCTCAGGCATGTAGGCAGATAAATCTAGAATTATATTCTTGATTAAATTGTGTTTCTGTTCTTTATTATTTTATATATTTGGCCAAACTGTGTATGAACTCTTGTACAAACTAAAGATATTACTGACTTTACAGGATTACAGTTAAAATTAAGTTGAAAATTAAGCATTTAATTGGCACTTTATCCATTGTAGATATTTAAAAGACACTTACTTTTTGTGTGTATGTTAAACATCGTTGTCTAAATTTATGAGAATATAAAAATTAGTAGCATGATTTAGTAGGATGTATGTATTTGTATTCATGCATATTAAAAAACCTGAGTTTGGCCAGGCGAGGTGGCTCACACTTGTAATCCCAGCACTTTGGGAGTCCGAGGCAGGCAGATCACGAGGTCAGGAGATGGAGACCATCCTGGCCAGAACAGTGAAACCTCGTCTCTACTAAAAACACAAAAAATTAGCCGGGTGTGGTGGCAAGCGCCTGTAGTCCCAGCTACTCACGAGGCTGAGGCAGGAGAATGGTGTGAACCTGGTAGGTGGAGCTTGCAGTGAGCCAAGATCACACCACTGCACTCCAGCCTGGGCAACAGAGCATGACTCCGTCTCAAAAAAAAAACAAACAAACAAACAAAAACAAACCAGAGTTTATATGTGTAAGAAACTGATCCTTCTAGAAAAGCTTTAGTGTGTGTGTATGTGTGTGTGTGTGTGTGTGTGTGTGTGTGTGTGTGTGTATATATTCCTCATGCCACATTTTAAATAAATATACTAAGGTCTGAATCAAGAAATAGAATGACTAGCAAAAGTAAAAGTAACAAATTATTACCATAAAAAATTGTCAGAAAAAAATATGCTAAGGACTACAGGGCATGCCACCCAAACTACTACCTCTAAAATGAGCTATGGAAGTTCAGAGTACAGTTCAAAGACCACATTACAAACACAAATGAACAGTTTTCCTATCACAAAGCCAACCTCTTTGGAACTGTAAAATTATTCACGAGAAAATTTTAAATCCTTTTAGACATACTTCCAAAAACGTCATGTCATTTCAAGAAAAGTTAAAAAAACATCAGCCAACTACTACTTCCTACCCTTCTTTGTTTATAAAATATTTTTTACCTGAAGTGCCTTGCATAGAATAACCAGATTCATAGCAACTTATAAGTCAATTCACTATAATAGGCTGGAAACCAGGATGATTAATGTGTAGCTCTTAATATATTCAAAGTGTTGTGTCTACATGCAAAATATTCTTTCTCAGTTCTGCATATAATATATGCCACAACACCTTGCCAAGCACAAAGATTGAATTCTAATAAAGAATAGAATTTATCAGAGTAATATAAGGTAGCATAGCTTTTCATAATAAGGACCCTCAAGGAACATGAACTTCAACTATGAAATATTGTTTCTTTTTTTCATTCAAACATATGTCACAAAAGCTTGTGTAACAATGTGATATCTTCTTATTAAATATAATTTTCTAGAACTGAAGTATAATTTTTCCAGCGATTTTATGTATAGTTGCCTTATTTTGTTACATTCTGTACAATTTCAATAACATATTTTTAAAGCCCCTAAATTAGAAAGAGAGAGAAGTAAAGAGAAATTTATGGACTACTACCTAGTATGGAGAATAAGTTTTAATTCATGTTAATGTATTTCTAAATGTCTTCATGAACTACAGTGAAAATGAATAATTACAAAGCGTTTATAAATTAATTGTTTTTGTGGTTCTAATCAATAATATATTAATATATCAATTATGTATAATTTTTAATCAAATCAAAAACATACTCTTTCATTATTGCTACTCAGTATTATTATTTTTCCATAGCATACACAAAAGGCCAATTTGCCATAACCAAGTTTAGGGGGTACACTAAATAATTAATTGAATACCTTTGAAAAAAATAAAATGTTCAGAGTTGGGGACACTTTCACTTATTTCCTAGGTTCTTCTGAAAATATATCATGATTCTTTACTCTTTGCTTCTCAAATTACAGCCCCATTAGCAAACTGAACTTTATTCTCGATATGAAACTGACATAGATTCTGTTTAAGACTAATGAATTTTCCTTTAATAGAAATCATACCAGTTGTAGTCTCATCCAGTGGGTGGGGAGTACCAACAGAGAGAGAGCAGGAGAGAATGTTTTGGGGCAATACAACTATTCTGTGTCTAGACTGGAGTGGAGGGTAAACAAGTATATACATTTGTCAAGCCTCATCAGACTGTACACTTTAAATGAATACATTTTATTGTATGTAAGTTATACATTAAAAACTCCAAAAGAATTTGAGTGCCTCTTATGTACCAAAATAAAGTATAATTCATAAATTCTAAATTTAGTTATAATTTTGAAAAATGGCTTTGTGAAACAAATGCCTTGTGTTGCTTAGCACATTTCAAAACGTGGGTATCTTTTTCAGAGTTGCATAACTTTAGTGAGAAGTTGAGTCTCTCAGGTTGCCTTCAGTTTAGTTCTTCATTGCTCATATGGCCAGAACATTCTACTAAGCTCTGGGGGAGGGTGTAAAACCAATAAAATCTGGGACACCTGTCTTCAAAGAGTTGACAATTGAGTGGGAGATTTAAAATATTTTGCCACCTTTAAAAAATAACAGATAAAGGAAAGCAAATGAAAATTGCACAGTCACAGTGCAAGTTATGAGGTGTAGTATATGAGAAAAGCGATCAGAGTGAGTCCGAGTTAATCAGGAGAAGTGCAGAAATGATTTGTGTTTTCAGCCAGGCAATGAAGGAGAGGGAAGACAGGTTGGAGGGAAAAAGGAGGGAGGTCAGTTTTAAACAGATATGCACACTGAAAGCAGTTTCTAATGAAGAAAGATTGTTTTTGCAGCATCCAGTTGGGATTACTGAGGGCCTCTACCTCATACCATCTCTATTCCTCCATTAGAATGCCATCCACAAAGGTGCAGAATGAAAGGAGACTTGTGACCTCCTGAGGCTTTTCTATCCTCTTGCTACTTGGAAGCAAAGCATTTCTATTTTTTCTTTCATTACAGCTCGGTCAGCTAACATTTTAAATAGATTATTAGCTTTAAAAAATCTATAAGAAATAAAACAACAAGTTCCAAAGTATATTTATTTTTTCTGGGTATATGACAATTTCCATTCAGTTACTGAATAATTTATTGATATAATAGATTGAATAATACACAAGGTCTTATTTATTTTCTCCATCAATTTGGAAAATCCACAACCTAAATTATTTTTGAGTTTGGCTGGCAATTCTGACAAATTCATTAAGATTCATAGTCTTTCCAAATATTAAGAGTCTAATCCTCTCCCTGATTATAATTTCCACAGATATGTCCTAGGTACCCACTGCAGCTTTCTTCCCAATATTGTCTTTTTTCTTCACCCTGTATTTTTAGCTACATCTCTTTGAGTGCAAGGAATAGAGAGATACTCAAATTTTCCCAAGCACAGAAGAGAGGTGTTTATCATACTGATGTGTAAAATACAAAATGCATGGCACATATATTTACATATATGTGTGTCCATTTTATACACACACATACACACACAGAGGTTATATTGCATATTACAGCAGTAATCTGTAACCAGAAAAATGTCTGCTTCTCTGTGAAACAATGTGCTACAGGGAACTCAAATAAGGGTGTACTGGATTGTGTTAGATGTCAGAGAATCAGCAGTGAGCAAGACAGACATGATCTTTGAATTCATGAGATGTGAGGTCTAAAGGGCAGACAGGCATTGAGCAAAGCACTATTCAGGCAAGTGTAGACGCTATAAAAGTATATAACCAGAACTCCTAAACACTGTAATACAGGCTTTCTATGGAAAACTAAGGTAAAACTATGGGCTGAAAATTATTGAAGGCAGCTATCTTAAAAGTAGGCGGAGAGAATTTTATGGGTTCCACAAGTTTTTGCATACTTGTGGAGCAATTAAAATTCTCTGCACCTACTTTTTCATGGCTCCTCTGAAACCAGTAACTTATTTGTTCTCTTTGTGTACTGCTTTCAGAGGAGCCATGAAAATTCTCCAATCATCCAAAACACAAGTTGATACCAGAAAATCCACCTCCGTTGTTACAAAACTTAATACTTTAAAAAATTATTGTTGAACTTAACATTTAAATTCAAGTTCAAATTCACTGCTTCATTCATTCAATAAATAGTTATTAAGCATCTACCATGTACCCACCCTTATTCTAAGTAAAAGGCAAAGAACAGTGAACAACCAGGGTGACCAAACATTCTGGTTTGCCATGGACCATCCCAGTGATAGCACTGAAAGTGCCACATCCTGAGAACCTCCCTACTCCCCTTCCCCAGTCTCACACCAACCAGAACATTTGGCCACCCTAAAAAAAGACACAACACATCCTTAACTCTGTAAGGTTTAAATTCCAGGTGGAGGAACAAAACATAAACATACACTTCTATGTGTATGAGGCATTAATGAATGCAAAGAAGAAAAGTTAAGCCAGGCAGTGGAAAAAGGAATAAGGAGCTAGAGTTTTTGACATGTTATTCAGAAAAGGCTTCTCTAAGGAAGTGATATTTAAGCAGAATCTCAAATAAAATGAAGAAGCCAGCCATGAAAATATCTGGGGAAGTTTCATAAAGAGAATAAAAGGGCAAACTTTCTGAAGAACACAAGGCTTAGTAGGCTCAAGAAAGTTCAATGAGATTAGAGAGGTAATTGGGGACCAGCTCAGGCCAAACGTTGGTTAGATATTGATTCAATTTTCAGTGTGATAGGACACCATTGAAGAATCTAAACAACAACTGATTTGTGAACTAATAACATACTACTTTTGAAAGCTTAGTTGTCTCAAAAAAAGTGCTGGAGAATTAGTTGTTTTCTTATTTTGGCTCACATTTTTGTTATACTTTTTTTGTGATATTTTAACTGGAAAATCAGGACTTCAAGATTTCTAGTTAAAATGTTCAATCCTTTTTTTTGGCATAAAACAACTTCTCCTTTTTTGTTACTGTTTTGATAAACATACTATATATACTTAAAAATAATATGTATTCTACAATCTAGTGCACATAAAAAGCCATATGTGTGATCACGTGCACTGAGAAAGATATAAAAATACATATTAAGAAATAAATAAGATTACCTCAAGGCAAGGAAGTAAAAGATTACGATAATAACAAAATAGTATCTCGATTTTTGTGTAATTAAAAATATAGGCCAAGCACAGTGGCTCATGCCTGTCATCCCAACACTTTGGGAGGCTAAGGCAGGCAGATAGCTTGAGTCCAAGAGTTCAAGACGAGCCTGGGCAACATGGTGAAACCGCTCTCAACAAGAAATACAAAAAGTTGTCTTGGTATGCTGTGTGTGCTTGTAGTCCCAGATACTTGGGAGGCTGAGGTGAAAGGATGACTTGAGCCCAGGAGGCGGAGGTGGCAGTGAGCCAAGTTCACGCCACTGCATTCCAGCCAGGGTGACAGAGTCAGATCATGTCTCAAAATAAAATAAAGTAAAATAAATATAATTTTATATCCTGCATTTTTAAATTACAGAATATTTATATTTCTGTTTTGATATAGAATCTTTTAAATTAGTTGTCATCATCTTTATCCCTATTGTCCTTTCTCACATCATGACAGATATTGACAACAGTATCAACAAAAAGAAAAACCAAAGAGTAAACAAACTAAAAAACTATAGCTGTCGAGGTCAAAAATCACCTAATAAAATTAATGTGTTTTGAAATTGCCCATACAAATACTTAATTCTTATATAACTAGAAATTTAATGTGATACTCTACATAGTTACTTAATTTTATATGCATTTTTCAAATTTTATGTATGATTTCAAAAATATACATTATTTGTGTGGGCAACATTAAATATACTAATTTTATTAAGTGAATTTTGTCTTGAACCTTATTATTTGAAGATTGTTTTGAAATAATAAAAAAATCCTCTAAACAATGGTTATTTTCTCTTAGTAAGGTACAATGTAAATAAATGTCAATTTTAATATAATTTTTATAATTGCTATTTTAATTTGTCTTTATCAGTAGTTTCTCAGACAATACTTCCATTACCTGACTGGAAATGTGTCCCCATAATATTTGCTAAATAATGAATGAAGATAAACAGTTTACCTATCTGCATTGTTTTCTATAAAATATCATTGAATTATTTCTTGAACACTAAATGGATTTTTTTGTATCTCTGACATTCTTACCAAGTTTTGTTTCCTTTTTCTGTTTTTGACACAGGGTCTTGTTCTGTCACCCAGACTGGAGTGGGGTGGTGCAATCACAGCTCCTTTTGACCACCAACTCCCGGACCCAAGCAATCCTACCACCTCAGCCTCCTGAGTATTTGGGACTACAGGCATGATTCACTATACCTAACTCTCAACCAAAAGTTCAAGATCATTAAGCATTGCTTTACAAGGTTTGAAATATCCTACTCTTTTGAGGCATTATAGTTCTATGTTGCTATTATTAATAGCAATTAACATAAACAAATATATGAATAACTATGAATATCTTTAAAAAATTTATTACACAATGTCACTAACCTCAGAGATGGAAAAAATAATTTAATAAATTATGCTTTTTGGAGAAATTTCCCATATACTTTATCTCCATTTAGAAAAGATATGTTTTTAATCTGCAATGCAAAATATGGCTTTGATTGGACTGTAGCTTATTTTCAACATTTTCATTACATTCTTTGGTGCTAAACCATGGCAGTTTCTAAAGGATTTGAAAGATGGTGAAATAGGTTTAATAAATAAAGGATTAAGAAAGTACTTCTCCGTATCATTGTTGTTTTAAAATCTGAAACTAAAGGCTGAGGTAAAACCTGGAGCTAAATGCTGAGGTATAATCAGCTAAAGACTGATTATAGCCTTCAAATATACTGAAGAATAGTTTCTACATTGACGTTTACAGCTTCATTTCCTAGAAAAAGCAGACTACAAAAACTCAGTGGATTTGGGTAACAGAACGATGAATTCAAGTATCCATTATTTTTAAGTTGTGGAATATTTGAGTTGTTGTGTGCTCAACCTTGAACATTTTTTAAGAAGGAAAAATAAATTCAAGGTTTTTTGTTTTCAATAAATTAAGTGCAAATAAGAAAGTAAACAGTAAATTACAAAGTCCTTTTTTATTTCAGTGTTCAATCTTCTCTACTTAAATTTTTTAAATTATGGCTATAAAGATATTTATTTACAGAAGATTTCAAGAAGTTTTTCCTTATTTTTCTAAAATGTCACATGTGCCAAATGAAATGTCTGCGTGTATATGACATCACAGTATTTTAACCAGCATTTATTTATGATTATGCATTCTTTAATTATATGGAATAGCCAGAAGCTAATGTGGATAACAATATTTTTCTACACATACATAAACAAACACATACACACACTTTAAGTAGAATGTGATCTCCATTATGTATAAATATGTTGTATGTTTACTTAAGCAGAAATTACCTCCAAGAGTCTATAACAATAGACTATCATACATATTTTTATACTTTAAGGTAGCCAGGTATTATATAGAAGTTTTATAATGTGTAAATTTAAATTATAAATAATGCATCATCCCACAATAATTTTCATATTCTAAAAATTTCTATAAAATATATTATTTTATTCACTGAATGTTTCAATGTAACCTCTTCAAAAATAAATAAATTTTTCAGTGAATCACTATCATTGCCAAGGTAAGTGGAGGGTTTAGCAATTCTTTTCTCAATTCCATTATAGTGAACGCTTGAGGATTTTGTATGGTTATTGGGTACACAATGCCATTTTTCCTTATTAAACTGTCACCAAATTTTTCATATAGCTCATATTATTCTCCACGAAAGAATAATTATGGGATAACAAGGTATACAATTTTACATTTGAGCCAGGCTGCTCTGAAGATTTGGAGTTTTTGTTTTGTTTTGTTCTGTTTAATGTCTTTGTGAATATAAAGATAACAAAATGTCCATCCTGATAAACATGCACACATACACATACATACTCACAAACACAGAGAGAAAGAAGCAGAGATTTGGGGGGAGAGAATGGATAGTACAAAGTACTGATGCATGGAGACTGTGAAAAAAAGGAATTTAAAAAGTCCATCAGCCAAGAACGCAACAAAAATACAAATTTTAGTAGAAGGTAAGAAATAAGCAAATAAGCAAATTACTTCTAACTTGAAAGACACCTACAGATGATTTAAAGAAATGAAACAGATATTAATGTGTAAACAAACTTGAACAGATTTAAATTTAGTTAATTTGATTTATTCAGCTCTTTTATATCTCTAAATTCTAATGAATGCATACATAAAGCTATGAGTGATCATAAGAATATAAGCTAATTTCATTCAGTCTCATTATTCTAAATTACAAAATGGCAGTAACATCTATTCCTTTATGTTGTTAGGTTGAACCTTAATTGACATAATGCATTTAAAACACACTTCATAAAATATAAAGTGACACAGACATGAAAGTGTTCACATTAGGGAACAAAATGTTGGCCCTCCAACATTTTGTGACAATGCAACAGTTTTCTTTAAAAGCAACATATGGAACAGTTTTTCATGGAAAAAATATAGCTACATTAGTACACACTTGGAAATAACATTCTGATCTGGTTATTAAGGAAGCTAATCTTATGTCAGTTTCAAAACCCAGTAAATGATAAACTGGCTGCTGCAGCGGTTAATAGTTGAAAAATGGTAGTTGTGGATATAAGTAAAATACAAAAGCTCTATTCTTTTCTATCTCTTTGGCTATATAAGAAAAGACGTGGGGATAGGGCTTCAGAAGCTTAAAAGTGAATACATCCTTCACTGAGGAAGCCATAAGCTCCTACGAAAAAGCCAGAATAAAATACATTTTAAGTACAATGTATAACAAGCATTTGATTTGCAGCAATATGCTATGCATATATGCAAACAACTAAGAGGCATTTGATGAAATGTAAACCTCAGAGTGGTATTTCTATTCAGTAATATCAAGGGAAAGTTCTATTTGTAACAAAGAATTATAAGGCTAAATTTAGTTCATTAAATTCAAATACAAGGCATTTTAAAATCTGACCCTAATTTATCTTTTCAAGCCTGCCTGTCATTTCTGAACCATATATACATTGTGAATGAAGATTCTGTGTTCTATAGCTATAAATTTATTTTTGCTAATTATTCTATTCAGGGACTTTTTCTATTCAAGTACTTTTTTATTGCTATATAATAGTTGTATCTTTACAAGGCACATGAGTTTTTTGGATACCTGCATACAATACATAATTATCAAATAAGGATAACTGAGATATCCATATCATTTGTTTGTGTTGAGAACATTTCCAATATCCCCTTCTATTTTGAAATATATAAAAAATTCCTGTTAACAATAATTGTCCTAGTATGCTATTGAACACTAGAACTTCTATCTATTTGTATTTTTGAACCTATTGACCAGTCTCTCTTCAATGCCCACCACCCTCTTCCCTTCCCTGACTCTGGTAACCACCATTCTACTATCTGCCTCCATGGGATAATTTTGTTTCAGCTCCTACATATGAATGAGAACGTATTATACTTCTTTGCCTCGCTCATTTTAATTAACCTCTAGTTTCATTTATCTTGCTGCAAATGGCAGGATTTTATTCTCTTTATGGATGAATAATATTACATCGTGTATGTGTACCACATTTTCTTTATCCATTCATTTGTTAATGGACACTTAGGTTGATTCCATATCTTGGCTATTGTGAATATCGCTGCAATGAACACGGGAGTGCAGCTATCGCTTCAATATACTGATTTCCTGTAGGAAAAAGTGCTCTTTTAGGAAAACTTGCCTTCACAAAATTAATGTCTTAGAAGAATTTATCTTTTAAGTATAGAAACTTTATTAGGGGAAGTAATATTAAAGTATGACTAGTCAAATTTATTAATAAAAATTAAGTAGCCACTCTATAATCCTAGAGAAGTAAACAACATGGACAAAACAGCATTCTTAGTGCAAAAGCTATTTCAGACGTATCATATTTGTTATTTTTGTTCCCACAGAAACTCTTTGCAAAGTATGCATTTTATTGATGACAAATTATGTACCTACATATAGATTAAATGAGCAAAGATCTCAGACATCTAGTAAACTGCATATATAATCTGGTTAAAATTGGTCAATCTGATACAAATCAAGTTCTAATTGAGCTTTATTAACTATAAGATCTAGATTCAGAATCAGAGCATTTTCCTAAATAGAAATATTCTGAACATCTTTTTCTTTATAGCTTATCTCAGCTAAGAATTCATAATAGGCAAGAGAAGAAGTTGAGAAAACAGAAGCTGAGATAAGAAGTGGAAAACAAGAACTAGCACACAAGCTATATGGCTGTCTACTCAGTGTTAAAGTCAAAGGTCAAAAAAAAAAAAAAAAGGAATTAATTTTCAACTGATGGCAACATTCAGGAATTCTGACCCAGAGGATTAAGAGTACATACAAATGGTTATTCATAAATAGCTTGGGAATATTTTGGAATAACAGAACTGGGGGTCTTTCTATCGTTCATTCCATCAATATACATTACTAAAGCAATTGGGAAGGAGGTATTATATTGCTCAGCTACACAGGACACTAGGATGTGATGAACACATCATTACTCCAGTAATAGTTGGAATTGCTGAATGCTGAATATATAACTGGGGAAAACATCCACTAATGTAAAGTTGAAAAGATAAACTGTTAATGGAACCTCTTTGGTCTAATATATTTACAGGTGTTTGGATCTACCCCCAGGTACAATCACTACAAGGTCTATAACAATGATGGATATCAGAGATCATCTTCTTGTGGGAATCAGTCATGGCTGACTTGAGAACTGAGGAGCGCTGAGCCTAGAGCTTCCAGTTATCAGTGCATGATGGATGCATGGATGGATTTTATTCACTTAGAACAATTCCTAGCATTGAGACACCACATATTAAATATTTGTGAAATGAAAAAAAAAGTTTGAATAAATGAATGGATGATTGAATGAATGGACTGAACAAAGTAGAATTATTTTTATTTAGTATTTGCTTCTGTTTTGAGACTATGAACAAATATTCCCTAAACATTAGTTGAGAAAAGAGAATGCCATAGGATTAAAAAAAGAAGGCACTGGTAAGTGAAATGATTGCATTTTATATGAATGACATTTCTGAAGAACACAATAGTGTGGTTAAGTGATTTGAAATAGCTGGGAATCATATTGCTAAATAATGCCATTGAAATTTCTGAGAACTTTCAGGAATAACTTATTTTTTAATGTCCATGACAGCATCCAATCATAATTGTCATTGAAGAAACAAAAAATACTGATAGGGCTTGGCTGTGTCCCCACCCAAATCTCAAATTGAATTGTGGTTCCCATAATCCCCATGTGTCATGGGAGTGACCCAGTGGGAGGTAATTAAATCATGGGGGCAATTTCCCCCATGCTATTCTCATGGTAGTAAGTAAGTTCTCACGAGATCTGATGGTTTTATAAGGGGCTTCCCCCTTAGCTCGGTTTTCATTCTCCTCTTTCCACCATGATTGTAAGTTTCCTGAGGCCACCTAGTTCTGCAGAACTGTGAGTCTATTAAACCTCTTTCTTTTATAAATTACCCAGTCTCAGGTTTGTCCTTATAGCAACATGGGAATGGACTAATACAGATATGTAATATTAAGTACTGTGTCTTAGTAGATCAGTTTGGTTAGATATCTAAGAATTAAATTTAAGTCTTGAACTCTCAGTTTACTATACAAATTAAAAATAAAAATCACTGAGGATTTTAATTATAGCTGATGTAATAGTTTCCGCCATTGCACAGAATTGAATTGCTATGTCACCAACTCTACTTGATTAAAAAAAAAAAATCAATTTATTATCTTGGGTATCTTAAACAGTTGAAACACAAATGTTTTTTGTATTCAATATATCTGAATAAATGAAAAATGAATATGACTCTTAAAAAGCAATTCTAACAGTTTCTTACAATAACCATGAAATCCATTAGCTATTTCAGACAGAGAAAAAAAAAAAAAAAAACACTGGCTTTAGATCACCTAAGAAGCAGCTTAGGAGGGAGGAAATTACTTATGTTTTGTGAACTATTTATCGTGACACTTCCTGGTGAAAACCACAACACAAATGTCAAACCAACTTACACAACACAGATGGGTTTTCTCAGAGTTCCAGGTTCATATATAAAACAAATCCTTTGTTTCATTCATCACTATACTCAAAGATTTGGGAAAAAAACAGACAAATGTACTAATTGTTTTCAAAGAGGACATATGCTTGAAATGCAGTAGTTTTTAGGATGCTAACTGTCAAGAATATCTTAAAAAAGAAAAGATACGACACTATTTTCATATAGAATTATTTGTTAGTTCAATAACTATAAGGATTGGAAGCTATCTTGGAAATCTATTGTTTGTTTTGAATATCAAGAAATTAATGTCAGGGTTTACATAGCTCAAAAAAACTTGTATAGATAAATAGTAGCTACATTGGGATTAAGACTCAGGTTTTCTGATTCATGGCCTATATGAATATTAACTTGCTATAATATCTGCTTATTCAATTGAGTTTTATGATAGCATATTAGTTATTGCCTTCATAAAATAAATAAAATTGAATTGTAAATGTCATTTGGAGTTGGGAAGTGGATACAAAGCAAAGAGAATTGAGTAGGACAAAGATGATACTTGGGATAGAAACCATGCCAATTAGTCCTTTTTTCATCTGGAAAAAGAAGCCTGAGACATCTCAGAAAAAGAGATACCTTCACAAGGAATTACTTAAGATGCTAAGAGTGCAGATTAGAGGTGAAATATGGTTAGATGTGGAATATGCCCTGGGGGGGGTGTGTGTGTGTGTGTATATATATACACACACATATATATATATGTATATATATGTTTCAGTAAAGCCTTTGAAATATCCAAACATACCCAAAACATAGCACTCTTGTCTCATGCTGATGTGGTTTATGACAGTTACAAGATGTGGTGTGTATATATATATATATATATATATTTGTGAAATACCATGATTGCTGTTTTCTCACTAGGAAGGGTTTTGCTTATTCAGAGATCTTCTATGTAGATATTTTGACTTTTCTTCTGAATCTGCCTACTTTTACATATATATAATATATATTATATATATAATTATATATTATATATATTTCAGTTTAGTTATATCATTGTTGTATTAGTCCATTCTCACACTGCTATAAAGAAATAACAGACTGGGTAATTTTTAAAGAAAAGAGGTTTAGTCGGCTCACGGTTCTGCTGGCCATACAGAAAGCACAGCACCAGTATCTTCCTGAGGAGACCTCATGGAGCTTTTACTCCTGGTGAGAGGCAAAGAAGGAGCAAGTACATCACATGGCAAAAGCAGGAAAAAGGGAGAGAGAGAAGAGAGATGCCTACTTATATATATATATATACACACACACACATACACACACACACTTATTTTTTATATATATATATAGAGAGAGAGAGAGAGCATCTGTAAAAATTCTGCTATACGCATAGTTAGTGTTGGGTATTAGATACTCTGAAAATATATGACCTAATTTAAAGACACAGGACAACTTTCTATAATACTATCATTACACTATTTACATATTTTCACTTAACAAATCTTATTGCATTAAATATGTGTAACTAAAGTTAAGATATAAAATGTCTATCTGAGTGCTATGATGAAAATTCTCACAAAATAATTATACAAAAAAGGAGTTTTGATTCTAAAATTTAGCAAACTACTAATAAGAAGGCTTAGAAGATATCTGTTTTCTCACATTTGAGGTCTCCTTCAATGTTACTGTTAGGAAGAAACACTTAATAGCTCTTTAGAGTCAAAAGGCTCCTGTTTCTGGAATTTACACAGACCACTTTCCTGCACATCTTTTCCAGTATCACAACCCTTCCTTTAATCTGCTGTAGTCATTGAGGCTTTCAGATCCTTAATTTTAATCTCATAGCTTCCTCAGTTACCCCTACTTTAAAAGAAAAGTCTGATATTCCATATTTGAATCTTAATATCCTTCTTGAGGCACTTGTTTCTCTTAAACACTTAATTGTTGGAAACAGGTACTCTCACCTGTTTCCAAGGTGGAAATCCAAGGTCATGAGCCAAGCTCCAAATATCTGCCTCGTTAAATAGATAATTTGATATCAAATACAAAAAAATGATAAATGGAGATATTATTACACTTTGAAAACAAAAAGGGAAAACAAGAAGAGGCAGATAATTGAAAAGCAATAATGAGAACATACTACATTTAATATAGGAAGACAAACTATCAAGCCATAGCTGGACAGTTCTTCAAAAATTGCATTTCAGTTCAGTTACATCATTGTTGTATTAGTCCATTCTCACATAGCTATAAAGAAATAACAGACTGGGTAATTTTTAAAGAAAAGAGGTTTAGTCGGCTCATGATTCTGCTGACTGTACAGAAAGCACAGCACCAGTATCTTCCTGAGGAGACCTCATGAAGCTTTTACTCATGGTGAGAGGCAAAGAAGGAGCAAGTACATCACATGGCGAAAGCAGGAAAAAGAGAGAGAAGAGAGTTGCTACACACTTTTAAATAACCAGATCTCGTGATAACTCACTATTGTGAAGACAGTATCAAGATGTTGCTAAAATACTCATGAGAAGGCCACTCTCCTGATCCGGTCAACTCTCACCTATCCCCACCTCCAATACCGGGGATTACAATTCAACATTAGATTTGAGTGGGGACACATCCATACTGTATCAACTGTTATCAGAGAAAGTCGTCCAGTATTGTCCAGGAGACAATGCGATACGATATGATACGATGCGATACGATACGATACGATACGATACGATACAATACAATCTCACTCCAGTTGAACGATGTCTGGAGGCTATTTGTACATTTACATAAATGTCCTCTATGTGGACCATATCAGTCTGGGCATAAAAATGAGACTGTTTTATTTGAAATGACTTTTTCCTTAGTAATCACTCAGTTTCTATAAAAGGAATTCCAGAAAATATGTCCAAATTATTTCTGCAAACTGCCAGAGGATGTTTCTCATTTGATCACATACAAGTTTTCTCAACCACATTACTGTCTATGAATTTTACTAATATTATATTTAACTTCTCCTTTGTGATGCTTCATTTTGGTAAAATCTCTTGACTAGTGCATTAAGCTTACTCACCTGCACAAGGTTTTCAGTCCTGTTATCACCAAGTTTCCTTCTCCGCTCTAAACATCAGCAAGTAATTAGTACTCTCTTATTGAAGTACTGAATAGGCAAAGGCTAAACTCTGTTTACAGGAACCTTATTTTTAAAGAAAGGCCTCTGTAATTTAAGAAAAAGTTTTTTTCTTCCATTTTTGTTACCTGTCATTAGATAGGTGCCAAACCATATTTTTTTGCCCACCAGTGTCCTCAGAGTAAAATTTTTAAGCATGCTGTGAGACTTGCACCCAAAAGGATGACAGATATGGCCTTGCATTTGAACTCTGGAGTTCCTCATACATCCATGATTAGTATATAAACTTCATAAGCTTACAAGAAGGAAGATCATAGAACTTTTATTTAGGCTTTGAGTGTGGAGATCCTCTCCAGTGTTCAGTGGATGACAAAGAAAATAGTTGAGCAAAAGTCAAAAAAGTAGCAAATTTCCCTGTATCATTCAAAGATTTACAAAAATCTTTTAAATTAAATAAAAGGAAAATCTGCAATATGAATATACGATAAAAAGGGAAAAATAAATATACTGTGTCTAAATTTACAAAGTCAAAAATATCAACAGAATAAGAAATTACAATTTGAATTTACATAAAGGTAAATAGATTGACACATTTAATTACTTTAACCTCTATATAACCTTGAAACAATTTCTCAACTGAGATAAGCTATAAAAGTTTCATACAGAAATAGAGGAAAAGTGCATCTTAGCGCTATTCAACTATTTGAAAACAGCTTTTAAATAATTAAAACAGAAAGTCAATGTAATTATGGTTTCTCCTTGTGCAAAGGATCTCAAAATTTAGCTAACATCAGAATGATCTGAAGGCTTTTTAAACTACACATTTCTAAGCCCCTCCCCTAATTCTGATTCATTATGTCTTCAGTGAAACAAAACAATTTGTGTGTCTAACAAGTTCCTAAGTGGTAATTATATTATTAATCCAGGGGTTACGCTTTCTTCATCCAATATAAAATCACAGAAAGTCGCCAAAAAAAAAAAAATGCTTGAAGGATTAGTGGAGTGAAAAATCTTTCTTGCATGGCAAGTTCAAGGTTTCTGAGAAATCAGTCAGAAAACATACAGTGGCAAATTTATATCTAATATAACTTAGTGGATGCTTTGCCTTGAAATACTATGTGGAAGTCTATAAAAAGTAATTATTAACTTTATAGAAAAAAATACTTCAGGAATGAACTTGTCAAAGAAAGCTAAGGTCTCATCTGAAAGATACAATGATCAATGTTACTATTATCACAAGGAAGGCAGCACATTTTTCTTTGTTGCTCTGGTAGATTGGAGATAGGGTGATGTTAAAGATTTAAAGTTTGTACTTCACTATTTTATGAGTACAAATATATGTTACTAATGAGGCATCCATACTGATAAATTTACATGAAATAATATAGAGAAAACGTATGTAAACAAAATTGTGTGAACAAAATTATGAAGGGCTTTATATTTCTGTTTAAAAGCAATAGCAGCACCATTATAAAGAAATAAAACAAATTATAAAGAAATACTTTTATGGAAATAAATTAAAGGAAGGCCATTTACATGCATAATTTCCACTGCATTATTCTTTTCATATGTCTAGTAAATCTTAAGGGTTGCAGCCTCCTTTATTTATTTCCTGAGGATTTTTTTCTGCAGTAGAAAACTACAATATAATATCAAGACACTATCATACCTCACAACCATAATGGGTGATAGAAGGGAGCTCATGTCACTTTGAAGAACTATAGGACATGTGTTACTATACAAATATAATTACAACCCTGTATGTAAGTGAATGATTTGTTTTAAAATAAAAATAGATTTTAAATATAACATACTGTTCGAAGTTTCAGAGTTGGTTGCTTTTCTTCATTTTCCACATTGCCTGCAAAATAATAGAAGATAACCAAAAATTGTAGAGGACCAAAAAAAGCAAAATTTCAAATTAAGGGCTAGTGAAACTAATCATCTTTTTTATGTGACATTGATATAAATGATACAAATGATACTGCATATGTACAAAGTTCTCTGAGAGCAGAAAATTTATCATACCCATTTTTGCTATTCTTTATAATGCCATTCAACAATTTTTCAAAAAAATAGTAAAACTATTGCTCACAAGATTTTCACTTGTCTTTCCATTTCTTTCTTCCCTTTATTGCAAAACTGAAATATTTGCCTATACAGTTTTTCGTGTTCTTGTTTCATGCATTCCTTCATTCACAATAATTAGGTTTTCATTTCTACTTCTCCAAAGAAATTGTCCTTACCAAGTTCATAACAACTTCACTAAGCCAAAGCCAGTGGCAAATTCTAAGCCCTCAACTGATTAGACTCTCAGCAGTATTTGACATTACTAATGACTCCTTTCTTCCTATAATACGTACTTCACTTGGTGTAAGGGACAGCATTACACTCTTGCCTCTCAATGTCATCCCCTTTGCTGGCCCCTGTGCTTTCTACCTATAATTTTAGAAACTCCACAGATTGACTCTGATGTTTATTTGTCAGAACTAACCATTTTCTTGAACTTGAAATTCATTTATCAAACTGTCCAGTTTGCCACATGGCTTTGGTAGGTAACAGCATCACAAATGGATTGTGCTTATAACAGAACTCTTGATTTCTCCCTTCAAACTCTAGAAGGTATGCTCTCTTAGGACACAATCTTGTTAGATATCATATGTAAAGGATGGACAGCAGGACCTGAAACACAGTGTTCAAGGAATGCAAACTAAAACAAATCAAAATAAATAAACAAATATGTAAATGGCCATTTAAATGCAGAAACATGGTATTTGAAACAGCATGAGACTTCTATAGGTAGCTTCATATGATGCAGAGCTAGGATTCAAAAAAAGGAAATGATTAATTAAGATAGTCTCAGAGACTTTTCTCAAAGATAGAATGATGTATTTGGCTGAGTTTCAGGAAATCCTTGAGTGGAAATTTATAGAATATTTGAAAAAAAAAGATTTAAATAATTTCTATATTTGGTTATAGATGTCTATATGTAAGTTTCTCAAAGTGATTTCAATGATTATTTAATTTTTAAGGTGTTTATAATAGAAAACTTTCAGATATTATTAATAACTACGGACAGCATGGGTTCTACTACACGTATGATTATGCTACCCACTTTAGACAAACCAGGTAAACAACATCGCTTTCACAAAGCAGACTGCAAAGACTGATTCCAAAGTGTCTTTTGTACAGGTCTGTTACAAGAGTGAGGCCATCTGAAAGGTAACAATCAGTTCTCAGAAGATACGTATCCAAGTGGGCTACTCCAATTTCTATGAGAGGTACCTGCACTTAAGAGTTCCTATTGCCTTACCTAAATTTCAGCTTCTAGACAAGATCCTAGTAGAGAAGAAAGGAAAGCACACATCCACATACCTCCAAACACACAACATGATGAGGCTCTATCTAAAAATAAGTGCTGGTTAATCTAGATTTGATATTGGATCTCTTCTAACGTCAATGCATCAGAGATTTAATCAGACATGGTTGTTTTACTGTGAATATTGAGAAAAGTGTTTTAATTTTCTGAGTTATTAAATGAGAAGCATGAATGAAGAAGAAAAATTCAAGAAAATAAAAAAGCTAAAAGAATGCTTCTATTTTTACTCACCTCAATTACCCGTAAAAAATTATCATTCAATTTGAAACATGTTGCTCTTTACCAGCATGTTGCACTGCTCCCCCTTGTTAAGCTGAGGGAAAATATATGAGGTCCTGGGCTTGTGGATAAGAAGCAATAAGAAGCAACAGCTATTCTTCAATCAAGGGGAGAAGCAGCTGCATCCCCAATGTCCATGCCCTTTAGAATATACATAACACCCTGGAATCCCCGGTGGCAGCTGTGCACCGTAGTATCCTGGCTATTGCACTTTCTACACTATTTCATGAAGCTTAAGATGCTAATTTCAGGATGTGGAATGTTTAGCCTTGCAGCTTTGAGGATGTTGGCACTGAAGCTGATAGAAATGTGTTCTCTCGAGTTTGAATATGTCTTTATGCATCAGCATCTCTGGTAAATCATTCCTTACATTTATTTTCAAGCCCCTGTGTGCATTTGATAGAGTGAGACCAAGGGATTATTGCAATGATACACTGCACATCTTTGTTATTTTGGGGAGCAGTTTTCCATTCTGAAATATCAAACATATTTTGGGTTTATTATCCCAAACCATTTCAGTTTTGTAATTTTTGTCATCCTCAGCAAATTAATCCCACATATGCCTTTGTCTGTCATGTGACCCATGCAGAAATTTTGAATTATGTCACCTCTATAAATGGGAATCTTGGAAGAAGGATTAAATGCTAAGGGTGATCAGTCAGAGAAAGTGGCAACTCGTCTGGTTCAATGATTAAAGTCTGGACATGAAAATAAGAATTACTAGATTCTATTTGTGGCTTTGCTATCAATTTGCTATATGACTTTTAGTATGACTTTTCACCAGGAATTAGTTTTCAGATATGGGCTAAAGGAAAAAAATGTAGACCTTCAAAACCTAAAGGACGAATTTGTTTTATTTCTTAGAAATATTACACAGTTTATTAGGAGGGCCTTTCACAGAGTTTGGTTAAATCTCAGCCAAATACATGTTTTATGTCAGCTAAACTAATAATCAAACCATTAATTGGAGAAAAATTTGTAGGATGTTGAATTATCTCACATAGGCAGTTCAAGTAGGCATCTGGCTATGTTTCTGTTTAGACAGAGTCGTAAACAGTAGGAATTTCTAAGGTATGTAAATAACTTACAAAATCAGGATAGTATTTAGAAACCTTAGGGGAAAAAACCTACTAATCTCCGAATTTAGAGTGATTTTTTTTTCCCACTGATTCTCTATGTTTAGCCTGTTTGGAACATGACACAGCTAAACCCTTCCTTTCCTGGCAATTTACTGTCAGTTATGACTCCACTGTATGTAATTGTGCCTCCAAGTTCATATAACATAGGTTTTTCTGATGCTTTGTTGTCCTTATTGTTTACTTTGTTGGTTTTTAAAATTTTTTTAAATGTTTAAATATTTTAAAGACTTTTCCTTTCAAACTACAAAAGCTTTATATGCTTATTGCATCAAATTAGGTCATACAGATGTGAACAAAATACAATGCCTGAATGTAATTTTTCATTATTCCACTTTATATTCATCTTTCTACATTTTTTTCTATGAATAAGAAACAGATATATGTATAAACACCAAATTTCTTATTACAAAATGTTATTATAAAAATGTTTGCCAATTTACATTTTTTTCTTCTTGATTAAAAAGAAACCTAATTAGGGTGTTTTCATCATGGTTTTCCAGAGCAACAGAACCAACAGAGTATATATTTCTGTATATATATCCTACATATATATATATGGACATATGTATATATACATATGTATATATGTCATTTATTATATATTATTATGTATTATATATAATTATACACATACACACACAGAGAAGCTGGAAGAGAGATCAATGTTAAGGAGTAGACTCATATGATTATGGAGGAGGTTCACAAGTCTAAAATCTGCAAAGTAGGCTGGCCAACTGAAAACCCAGGGAAGAGTCGCTATTTGAGTCTGCTGGCAGAATTACCTCTACCTCCTGAAAAGTCCATTTTTTTTTAATTTCCCTTAAGTCCTTCAACTAATTTAATAAGCCCCATCCATATAATGGAGAGCAATCTGATATATTCGAAGTCTACTAATTTAAGTGTTAATCTCATGTAAAAATTAACCTCACAGAAACAAATGCAATATTTGACCAAATGACTGGGCACCATGGCATCTAGCAAAGATGACTGATAAAATTGAACATCACATAGGCCTATGACTTTCTAATCTGTTCTAAGCACTTTTCATGTATTATCTCATTTAATAATCAAAACCACCCTATGATATAGGTATTATCATTTCAGTTCCTGAATACAAACAACGCCACCACCTTAAGCACATTGCTGTCTTCCTATGCTTTAATTTCCTCATCTATAGAATGAAAAATAATGGTATCTACAAAATGTTGATATGAGTAACAAATATACAATATATGCAAAGTGTTTAACCCACTATCAGGTACATGGTAAGCACATTAACACTTTTGTTATCATTTCATCAGACTATTCAAACATTCCTTTTAGATGGTTATTTATGTTGCTTGCCATGACAAATACTTGGATATAAGCCTTTTTAGTTTATTTGCTGGTAGCTTTATTTCTGTAGAATATGGTCACAAATAAGGGTAATTGACCCTTTTAATAGGTTCACATCAATGATTTTTTATACTGTTCACAAGATTTTGCAATCATCACCATTAATTCCAGAGTAGTTCATTATTCCAAAGGAAACCCCATACCTATTAGCAATCACTCCCTGTATCTCCTCCTGACAAAGTCCTGATAACCACTGGCACAGTTTCAATGTGTGTCCCTGCCCTGAATTTCATGTTGAAATATAACCCCTAATGTTGGAGGTGGGGTCTGGATGGAGGTGGTTGGATCATAGGGGCAAATTTCTCGTGAATGATTCAATGCCATACCCTTGGTGCTGTCCTAGGCACAGTGAATAAGTTC
The DNA here is from genome assembly GCF_008728515.1 of Papio anubis. NCBI lineage: Eukaryota > Metazoa > Chordata > Mammalia > Primates > Cercopithecidae > Papio > Papio anubis. Next base: position 62,593,089 of record NC_044990.1, on the reverse strand, counting down.
TCATGAGATCTGGTCATTTTCAAGTGCTTAGCACCTCCCCATTCTCTCTCTCTCACTCCTGCTCCCTCCATGTGAGACACCCGCTCCCCCTTCACACTCTGCCATGATTGGAAGCTCCCTGAGCCCTCCCTACAAGCAGATGCTGACGTTATGCTTTCTGTAACACTTGCACAGTGAACCAATTAAATCTTTTTTCTTATAAATTACTCAGTCTGAGGTACAGCAATGCAAGAACAGCCTAATACAACCACAAACTAATGTTTTGTCTATTTGTCTATGTTGGACATTTAATTAAAAAAAGAATCATATATAATATATTGCCTTTTGTGTCTCACTTCTTTTACATGGTATGTTTTCAAGATTCACCCATGGTATAGCATATGTCAATACTTCACTCTTTTTCAAGGATAAATAATATTCTGTTATATAGATGTATACCTCTTTTGTATATCCATTTATCACTTGATGAGTATTTGAGTTGTTTACAGATTGAGATATTATGCATAGTACTGCTGTGAATAAGTATGTATTAATACAAGATTTTGTGTGAACACGTTTTTATTTATCTTGGGTATACACGTAGAAATGGAATTGCTATATTGTTTTCCTAATTATAAAAATTTACACTCCCATCAGCAATATGTGCCAATACTTGGGTTTTTTGTTTTGTTTTGATTTATGACATAATCACCACAAAAAAGTAATTTAGTATTTTCTCAAATTTTTGTCTTAGAGGAGGATATAATTAACAGGGACAGAGATTAACTAACATTTGTTAAAGCAGGCAAAAATGTGGATACTTTACATATATTATCAAATTTTATGTTCACAATATCCTTGGAAGATTTTATCAGATATACTTGCTGTATGGTGAATATTCATTATCACAATTTTAATATGAGGAAGTTAAGACCTGGGAATAATGTATTCAATATCACTCAGCTAATGAAAAATAACATCAGTCTTTGAGACTACTATAACTAACCCATGTGTTTCAAGTTGCCTTATGAATTTTAAACATATTTTGGCAACTTGTCCAAAGCAACACAGCAACAAAGCAACTGTAATTTGGTAGAAAAAGGATTCAACATTAGTGCCTTCTGATTCCAAAGTTTCTTTGCCTGAAAAGTGTGTGAATTTCCCAAGAAAATCTCTTTTCTCCGTTTCTTTGTAGAAATGGTAGCCTTACCTCCTATGTTTCTTTTTAAAGGATTGCATAGCATAAAAGGTTAAGCCTTTTATCCTCTGGGAAGAACACTGTGTTCGTTTCTGCTGAGTCCCGCCATTGTAGTATCACACATCAGCACATTTTGTTATGTTGTTCTTGTTTGCCAGGTCTTGATTGCAAAGCTTCCTTTATCTGATACTGTCAGAGAAAACCTCCAATGCATTTTGATGAACAGACTTGCAGTTGTCTGTCCTCATTTTTAAAAATCATCTCTTAATTTTACCTCTACCATGCTTACCTGAACTGATGTGTGGTGCTTTTACATGATAACCGAATGGGCTGTGAAATAATACAGTTTAAGTATAGCAATTTAAATTTGACCACAATTAAACTCTGCACTAAATGTAAGTACTTGGTTATTACATGCTCTTTAAGCTGGAATATGGTCTTTTCTTATTAAGCTATTTAAAACATTGTTGACCATATGTTGTTTTCATTGTTTTATTTAAAAAAAAAAAAAAATCCTCAGAAACTATTTACATGCTTCCACATTTCATTTGGGGTCAATTTTTAATTTAAAATAAAATGAAAAAATAACAAATATAGTCTTAAGAGATTCATGCTGTTATTCCTAGTTCTAAAGGGGGTTTCAGCTCTATTTACTTTCTGGTACCCAGTGCTTCCTTTGGGAAGAATTGTAGTTGACCTATTCTGTGGACCCAGCATCTGTTGCGTAATACGTCATTGAATTTGGGAGCAGAAATATTGAGTATGAAAGCAGTAAGCAGTCTCCATTTAGGATCTCTGCTGGTACTGGTCTGTCTGTGCTCAGACATGATGAAGGTACCTTGCCCTTTCATTCTGCTTGAGGTGAGAAGTTCAGGCAGGACTGGCCTTTGAGGGCATGTGAAGTTCTCCTTTCCCACTGTTCGTACTTTCCCATTTTCAGCTGAGAATGATGAAAAATTAAGGTAAGCCCCTATTTGTCTCCAATTCAAGTAAGAAAGATTTGTAGGCCTATGTTGGACTGAAGTCCTTGTCTCGCTGTTAATTCATTTTACAGGGAACCCTGCACTTTGAGTAATAATAGGAACACCCGACTCTTATGTTTATCCTCACTCTCAAAAACAAGCCTGAAAAGGAACAATGCATAAAACCCTATCTCTCTAATAGAATCCCTGATCAATCCACTTCAACCTCTAATCCATACAAATTTAGGAAAGAAATAACATATCAAGTACAAAAATGGGGATTTTTAATTATTCATATTTCTGCTCTCTTTTACTATGCATATATATAACCACATTTATATAAAGCTACATAAATCAAATCACAAGATAATTATTCGTTCAGCTTTACTTTTGTATATGCAATAATAAAAAGTTTAACAATATAATAGTTTATTCTAAAAATGAACTTTATTATTTAAAAATTTATACCTAATAAATTTAGAGGTTTTGGCAAAAAGCTAATAAATATCTGCGTCAATGGCTTTAATTGACATTCTGTATATATCCATTTTTAGAATGACATATGAAGTAACTCTTCACAGAAAAGTTGTAATTTCACAGTTTATTAATGACACTAATAAACTGCATATTGTGAGAGATGCTCAAGCAGGCAATTACTATTACTTTTCCTGTTTCCTATGTTAAGGAACTAATTTAAGAATGAAGGTTTGAGAAACCTTCATTTTTAGCTACTTAGTTTTAGCTGCTTAGTTTAGCTACTTTTAACTACTTAGCTACTTAGTTTTCCAGTCTGCCTCTTACTCAAAAACCTGATTTGCAATAAAAAGTTATGTAAATTTTTATCAGATTAGACTTTCAGAACTAAATTTCAATAACATACATAACGATTATTTCAGTAAAATTGACAAAATGTCAGAGTGTGGGACAAGGTTGAGTAATTAGCAGAATGGTGGGAATCTGCAAACAATTCAAATAGAGAAAGTTTTTATTTTCCTGAAGGTTGTAATTTCCCAGAGGATAAGCAAAGAACAAAATTTTTATGGACAATTTTATTACTCAAGTTAGGATGTAGAGAATCTATATATCACCTAATTTTAAAATTCCTGATAACTTACAATTTGAGTATTATTATATAATAATATTTTTACCTATAGTTTATGTCACAATAAAATTTTGTGCCATTTCTAGGTAACTTGTTGTGGGTATTATAATATGCAAATAATTACATAAAGGCTCTAATCTTTGCTTTTACTAAACAAATCACCTTTTATGGATTTCAGGATGCTCATTCTATTTCATCCTGACTTATACCCTACTAAGTTGACAACAAAATGCCATTGATGTCAAGATTTTCTCATTGTGCTAAACCTTCAATATACAACATTTACAAACTCAAAAGCAAGACCAGCAGAATCTGAGAGTGGTGCATTCTAATGTGAAATGTTTACCAATTTTAGTTTTGTAAATAAAGTTGACTTATATGCAAGTAGTTTATGTCTAATTATAAAACACAGAGGTAAAATTGTTAGTACATATGTTATTTAAGCTTAAGTAAACTCTTTTTATTAAGAATTCTTTGCATATTTGAGAGAATATTACCTTGATTAAGCTTATTTGCAACACAAAATGCATAGTTCCTTTTCTTAAATTTGATCCTTTTTTTGCTTCTAGCTTAAGTAAGAGAAAAATGTATATAAAGAAACAAAAATCTGTTTAATCTTGGAACATTGCTACTTCTATTTCCAATATATATCATATGGGGGAATAATTTCTTAATTTTCACTGTTGGAAATTTTAAAACAATTTAGGTTTTTCTTATAATTATTTGTCTTTTCATAGTCTTATCCCGCCTGCCCAGTGACAACATGTCACCAACATTTTCCAAAATATTGTACTACGATTTGCATTACTTTCTTTTATTATTGTCTCAAACCTCAATAGAAAAGATTTAAGAAAGGTCTTTATACTAAAGTAATAGTTAATAAGTTTATACCTTATAACTCTAAATGGGCAATGTTAGTTTCAACAAGAGTTCTTTAACACAAAGAAATTAGTCAACAATGTTGGGGTTTTCATCATCTGCAGAAGATTTGTAGAAAAAGAAATAGACCTTTTGGACAGAAAAACGTCCTCTCAAATTGTATCCTATAATTGCACATAAAAATATTAGAAACAGAAACTTTTAAAAGTAGACATTTAGTATAGTACTTATTCTTTAAAAGTGTTTACATATACTATTTCAATTAACCTTTACAACAATTCTATGAAATTGGTTTTATTATCATAAGTCAATTTACAAATTTACTGATGAGAAAATTGAATAGATAGTTGCATCAGGCCTGCTATATTGATAAAATACCAGATATAAATGGGCTATATTTTCTGAGACTTCCTGGACCAAATAGCTGTAACTCCCCTCCTTTGTCAATAATATTCACCACATTGTTGTGTCATGATCTTCCACTTAAGAAAATTTCTCCTGTGTCATATCTTCCTAAAATATTTTTATTAAAAAAAATACTCCATATGTTCAGATCACGTTTCTACCCACATTTTAACTGATGCTTTATATTCTTGCTTCATATCTCAAACCCTGGGTTTGTTAATGTCTCCTAAAATGTTGAATGTCTTTACCACAAAGCAGATTAATACAATAGCATATACATTAGGTAATATACAGCGTAGAGTACAGATAAGCTTTCCTCTCAAAACTCTGGTCTTTGCACCATTAACTACTTTCCTGAATGAGCTATCATGAGACTAGTGATTCCTTCATGTGTTTTACTGTCACAGACTTCTCACAGTCTGGCTTTGCTCTCAAAATAGCAATTTCATTGACCTGTTGTCATGACACCAATAATTATGATCATCTCATTGAAAATTTCTTCTAAAGGTACCTCTGGGCCATTGATAAATTTGAGTATTTAACAAATTTAATTTCCATAAACTGTCCTTAAAAGAGAAAGGTGATATAATGTATTTCCGTGGAGTAGTAGTCACTTCTCCTCTGTTATTACATTTAGGCAAAAACACCCATAATTTTCTAAAAGGTCATTAACAATATAGATAATTCATTCATCATGAACTTATTTTGTACTGATGTTATTCAAGGGCACAGCTACAGATTTAAGAATTTTATCATTGATAAATATAGATAAACAAACAACCATCCCAACAAATACACACTCCCAGACTATCCTTAGTGTCAATCTTAACAAACATTGGTAGGACAAAAAGAAGTGCATGAAAAAGCTTTAAAAAATGTATCTGATGGAAGGCAGTATCAACCCTCATTAAGCCGCAATTCCTACACTAAGACTTCTATACGTTTTCCATCTTGACCATCTACTAATTAATTAAAATTATTCATTATGTTCCCATGAGGTGTTACTAAACTTTATCTCCAAAAACTACAGCCTCAGTTTAGTTGCATAAATGACAATATAGATTTTGCTAATATCTGTGGAATTTTAAAAATCATGCTGAGATCTTCATTACTATGAACATTTATCAATTTGAAGTTTTTGTTTTCCATTCTATAGTGTGTATACATTAATTCAACAGTCTAGACAAGTTTAAAATAAAGAAAAACTACAATGTTGATTATCTTAGGGAAAACAGAATTTTTGATAGAAGTTCCTTGTTTTGCAGTAGTTTTTCTAGTCATGGCATTTATTTACATATACCTTTGGGCATTGATCTCATGAAAATCACAGCTATATCCTCAGTTCTCCAGAAAATATCCAAAAACTAAGTAATGTTAATTCAGTATTTGATGAATAAATATTATGTTCACCAACTGTACAAATAACCATGAGATTTCTTCTCAAGGTACCTCTAGGCCATTGGTAAGTTTGAATATTTAACAAACTTAATTCCCATAAACTGTTTTAAGATGATTTACATAAACTGTTCTTAAGAGAGAAAGACGATATAATGCATTTTCATGGAGTAGTAGTAATTTCCTTTTTGTTATTACATTCAGGCAAAACCACAAAATTTCCTAAAACGAAAGTCATACACAAGCCTTACAAACATAGACACATTGGGAACACAAAACATATTAATAAATATAAAATAATTGTCAGGATACAATCAAATGTGAAAGTGAGGAAGAAGTTGAGAACAGGGTCAAAAATGTTAAACTCCCTGGTGTATGGAATACAATCCTTCACAATAAAGAAATTTCCCACTAAAAAATGCAGAAAGTGTCTTCATTTAGAAACACTGGTATTAGAAGATTTAGTATTTACTAGTGAATCATTACTGATAGATCAGTGATAGTAGGAAATAAATTTTTGCTGTGTTTTGATATTATAATGGTTTACTCATATTTAATCTGAAATAATATTCAGAACCACTTGGAAGTAAGAACACATGAAAAAGCTATGAATACAGAAGGCCACATGGCCAAATTAGAAAGAAGAACATTGGCTCGAATAGTCTTCCACCTGCTTGAGATGTATCATAAAACAAACTGCATCAACTCCAAAAGATTTCTAAACAAGACTTAGTCCAAGGCATATGATTGGGTCTTATAAAACAGAGATTCAACAACCAAGTAAGTTTCCAATGTTCTGTGTTTCACATAATAAACAATTTATATACACATCTCAACAGCTTTAATATACTAATGTGGTTTATAATTTTCAAAAATAGAAATAATTACATAACACGTATTAATATTATCAAATTGCTTTTTCTGCAAATGGTATTTTTAGAAACAAAAATCCTATATAGGCTGCTTCTACCAAAATGTATGAAAGACACATCCTTTATCCATTGGTTAGAAAATGAGGCTTAGTATGATTTCTCTTTTTAACTTTTGCTCTATAAGCATTGATGGCAAAAAGTGTGTTTAATTATCCATATGCAATTAAACACTTAAGGGATTAATTAATTAGTTGGCATTTGTAACACTCTTTAAGATGAAAATCACTGTTTAAGAATTATCATTATTAATATGAACAGATGCAAGGGATGAAAGCATCATTCATGCATGCATATGGCACACCCATCAACTCTTAGCTTACACTTGATTATGAAGATGGATAAATACGCTCTTTGCTTTATCATAAATGTCAACTTTGTTAGGGCCCTATTCAAAGACGTGATTGCTCTTTGAGCCAACATGAGCACCAATTTCCAAATATCAAACCAATGTGTCTTCAGAAAAATTATGCCTCAAATCATTCTCAGTAATGCCTGTTTTCACTTATAGAAAAACTACATGTTTTGTGAAAGCATATTTAAACTACTTAAGTAAATTATGTCACCATTATATATACGTACCTGTTGTCCAATGCTATTGGAAATGACACTACAAAATTAACTATCAGACAGAAAGTATTATTTATTTAAAAGAAGTAATAGAATTTGAGCCATTCTCTACTGCAACATCTAACAGTACATCATGTCCAACTGCAGATTTCTCATTTAATTTAAGCCTTGTAAAGTTAAATTTGGATATTTACTATCATTGTTTTGATATAATTATCTCCCTTTATAAGATAAAGGATATTCATTTAATGGAAGGGCAAATCTATACGAAAGCTTATTTTTGTATTTTATCTTTGGCATGTTGATTTAATAAAATAAGGCTATTTTGGTGCTACATTGATGTAAAGCCAAAACTCATTGAAAGCAATAAAAATCCATACAAACTGTTGACTAACGCTTTCATTTTAACCTAAGATATCATATTAAAACTTACAATGTGGTAAGTGATGTCCTCACACAATATCATAGCAAGTAATGAAGAAATAATATGGAGTTTACAGAGCCATTTATATCAACTTCTTAAATGGCCAAAACCTGTTATCTTAGCTCTGCAGGCCATAAATTCAAATATATAATAGAAAGATGTTTTCCTTGAGAACATTTTTGATGCTTGGTAAAGCTTTATATTGGCATTTTTATTAAAACAATGTGTAGGTTGCTATAGTTATACGGAAATGGTATTTCAGCTTCCAACCACTGTTTTCATAAAGTGAAAATATAAGCAAAACACTCATCAGAATAAAGCCTTAAGTACTTACTTTGAGTATAACACTTAATTGTGTTTCTAAATTTAATGAATAAATGTTAAATTAACATGAAAGCCAAGGCTTAAGCATGCAGAGAGTAATGCAGAGGAGGCTACAAAATTTGATAATTTAATGGAAACAATTTTTGGAATATATTCAGTGTCTTAGCACAACAGATATTCTTCTTTTAAAATGATTTTATTAAGATTTATATATTTTTAACTCTAGGTCACTTAATGTTTGTAGCTAGAGAAGATGAAGAAAGTCCTTTGTAATGAACTAAAACATTATATCTCTCTTTGTTACGGATTTTCAAACTTGTTGCCAATATATATAATTTGTTCAAGCATAGAATGTTTTATATTCTCATTATTATTTCTTTATCTTAACCTTCAACAGCAATGATGATCCTATCTTTATCTTAACAATAGCATATCTAATTTATATTTTCTTAGAAAATAAGCCGTCAGTAAATAGAAAGAATTATGTGCATTAAAGTAAGTAAAATCTATGTTAAAAATACCCAGAGATGAAATCCACATTTTCATTGTTGTTATAGATTACCCAACTCCTAAGGGTCTTTCCAAAATTACGACTAAGCAATTCCATTGATATTTCAAAAGATTAGTTACTACATTCTGGGAAATAACTCTTCACATAATTGAAGGAAGGTTTAAAATTAACTTTAAGCTTTCTTTTTTTATATACCAAGTTTAACATGTTAAAATAGAGGATTCAGAAGTGACATGGCTATCAACAATGACAAAGACCAGAAATTTAGGAGTAGATGACTGAAGTGGAGTGGCAGGTTAGACCATTCAAAATGTAGAGCATGGAAATATTTAAACCAATAAAAATAACAAGAACATTAGAGGATAAAAGACAGCAACTTGGCTATTAAAATATATAATTACCTGGATTATAAATCATTCTACTACAAAGACGTGCACACGTATATTTATTGTAGCAATATTTACAATAGCAAAGACTTAGAACCCAAATGCCCATTAATGACAGACTGGACAAAGAAAATGTGGCACATATATACCATGGAATACTACGCAGTGATAAAAACGAATGAAATCATGTCATGTTCAGGGACATGGATGAAGCTGGAAACCATCATTCTCAGCAAACTAACACAGGAACAGAAAACCAAACACCACATGTTCTGGCAAATGTATCCCAGAACTTAAAGTAAAGTTAAAATTAAAACAAAACAAAACAAAAAAGAAATAAAGGAATCAAAAAAAAGGTAAATTAAAAAAAGGGAAAAAAAAAAACCATGTCATTAGTGAGGAATAGTGGGAAGCATGTGGTCAAGGAGAAGCATCTAGGGTAGTAACAGGTGCTTCAAAATTCTTTGCTTTTCTAGGGAGGAAGATAAAACAGTGACATAAAAGTGGTAATGAAAGTTTAGTCAAGGACCTAGTTCACCTTCTCTGCAGTACACAGATGAAAAGGGAGAGAACACAGTATCTTCAACTGACATCCAGGCTTTTGCATTAGTTAGGAAAGTTCTGACAAAAATGATGAATATTTAATGGATTTTGTTGATGACAGATTTTGAGTTCACATGAACATCAAAGAAGAGTTTGTGTTGACAGGAGTTAGGAAGGGGTGCACACTGTATTCATATTGCGGGATACACTGAACATTTTGTAGATGAACCTAAATGCTGACAGATAACCTGGGAGGTTGTGAATTGCTCTAGATACCAGCTAAGAAAATGGGACATGATTGAAATTATTTGGATGGTTTCTTAGAAAGAGCTAATCAAAGACACTTGAGACTCTGCCTGTGCTCTTAGGCAGTCTATATTGCTAGTGTCCAAAATGTTGGCAGATATGAAGTAAGATTTTTTGTTTGTTTTTTGAGACAGAGTCTCCCTTTGTCATGAGGCTGGAGTGCAACGGCATGATCTCAGCTCACTGCAACCTCCGCCTCCCGGGTTCAATCAATTCTCCTGCCTCAGCCTGCCAAGTAGCTGAGATTACAGGCCCCTGCCACCGCTCCTGGCTAATTTTTTTTATTTTTAGTAGAGACGGGGTTTTGCCATGTTGACCAGGCTGGTCTCAAACTCCTGACCTCAAGTGATCCACCCACCTCAGCCTCCCAAAGTGCTGGATTACAGGCGTGAGCCACCGTACCTGGCCTGAAGTAAGTTTTTTTATTCGACCCTGCAATGGGTGACACAGAGAGCATGGGAGAACATTTGGAGCAGAGTTATCTGGGTAATCCTAGTGTTCTGAAATTTTAAATTGATGTGCTTCATGTGAGAACTCTCATTACATGTCATAAAAAACAGCTATACTATGTGAATTAGAAAATGTTTTTGCTTTTAGTTCTGAAATCACATTGTTTCATTCATCTAATTACTAGCCCAGTTATTCCTTTTTCAGTTTTCTCTTTCTGAAAGTTTGGGCATTCAACTTAGATTTAGCCTATAAATTTCTCATGTATTTTTTGTTACTTTTTAATCACTTTGTCTTTTTGTTCTACTCACTAGAGCAATCTTCAATTTTACCTAAAGTGAGTATTCTGTCATTCAATTTTTTTTTTATTTCCAAGTGTATTTCTTATTTAAGGAACATGCCTTTTAAAACACGTTCTCATTTTATGGACTTAATAAACTTTGTGGTATTTCTGAGAACATCAGCTATATTGACTTAAATTTCCATCTAATCTCGGCATCACCTGTTTCTTTACATTCCTATTTTAAGTTTCTTGGTTTTGTTTTCTCTCGTTGATGCAAAAGTCTTTCTTCAAAGTGTGGATCACAATTTGCTATCATATTTAAGAGTCTGTCAATGTACCTGTTGGCTATATAAATATCTATTTTGAGAAATGTCTATTCAGCTCTTATTTTACAGTGTATACATGTATCAAAACATCACATTGTACCCCATAAATATGTATAATAAAAAAGAGTAAGACATTTTAACAGCACGGGATCTCTGTTTCAAGTGAGAGATTGGATAGCAATCCATCCTGTTTATGGAAATAACCCCCAAACAGCACAGGACATCTTTTGTTTGGGATTATGCAGTTTATTCAGAGAAGAGTATCTCATTCTCCTGATTTAGGGAGGATGAGAGGAGAATGTCCCTGTGTTCTTGGTCTTGGAGCTTATCTACATAGTTTGTCACTATTTTTTTCAGTAATTTAAGTTATTCTTACTGCTCTTGCTTTTAGTGTGAGATCATTTTCTGGTAATCCCATATCTGGACAACCTTTGGTTAATTTTTTCATAGATTAAATTTTCTGTTCACTTTGTAAAGAGATGTAATCAACTGGTTTCCCTGATGCGAACTGCAAATTGAGTTTTAACTTCTTCTTATTCATATTTTTTAATATTCTTACATTTTTAGTCCCATACCTTACTCTCATTTAAAGAAATTCCTCCTTTCTCCAATTCTGGATTTGCCTATTGCACTTGAAACAAATCAGCTTTATGATTCCACGGGCAGATGCCAGTTTTCTCTTTGAGGATACTATCTAAACAGATGTTCATCCACTTTTCACCTTTTAAAGCTTAGTTTAGTTTCTGCTTCTCAGCTTGTATCACCTATACATCCATTTTCCTTGACATTCTTATTCCTTTATGACCAACTTAGTGTTAATGCAGGAAAGAGCAAAAACAAATAACTTCACACAATATGCCGTGTTTTGGTCATAATTATATTTTATTCTTATTATTTTCACTATTTTTGTTATTTTTCTTTTTTGCATTTTTAAGCTAAGAAGTTGATGATATGTTTTAGTCAAAAATTCTTTCGGCCGGGCATGGTGACTCACGCCTGTAATCCCAGCACTTTGGGAGGTCGAGGCAGGTGGATCACGAGGTCAGGAGTTGGAGACCAGCCTGACCAAAACGGTGAAACCCGGTCTCTACTAAAAATACAAAAATTATCCAGGCATAGTGGCATGCGCCTGTAATCCCAGCTATTCAGGAGGCTGAGGCAGGAGAATCACTTGAGCCCGGGAGGTGGATGTTGCAGTGAGCCAAGATCGTGTCACTGCACTCCAGCCTGGGTGACAAGAGCAAGACACTGTCTCAAAAAAAATAAAATAAAATAAAAAGAAAAGAAGAAAAACAATTCTTTCAAGTAAAATTAAAATTGAGATAAATATAACACCACCAACATGTCACATTGTGTTATTTATGAATAATTATTTCAGTGCAAAACTCTACATGATAGGCTAAGTTAAATATAATAGGTAATTATATCACAGTGAACTTAACATAGTTATTGACATTAAGATTTAATACTTACATGGAATATATACAGTGAGTCCTATGTAACAAAAAATGACTTTGTGCAAAACAAACTAGTTTTCCCAAAAATATACAAAAGAATTGCTTGTCATACATAGATTTGAAGGAAACCATGTAAAAACATAAAACAGATTTACTCCAAATTTTTTATGTTTAGATGGAGGATCAATTTTTTACATAAATTTTCAAAGTTTAGAAGCAATTTTGTTTTTCTTTGTGATAAGCTTCATTTGGTGCTTTATTATAGTGGAAAAATACTGTCATGTAAAAGTCTTGTAGCTTTTGATAATATCCCTCAGGTTCATCTTAAACTGCCTGGAATTTACAATCAACTCGCAAAACTCATTCAAAATTTTTGGCCATACGAGCAGATTGAAGGTTACGATTGTATAATATTTTGGTACAATTACCTGTGACCTTGTAAAAGTAAACTGCAAACATCTGCTGAAAAACTGATCATCCTCATCTCCATACATGTGAGAAGTTCTGAAATATTCTTTTATGCAGTAGCCAGAAAATAAGAAGAAATAAATTAAGAAATAAATTGCTCAGTAAAATATAAACAATGCAAAATCCATGTGTGTCTAAAAATTTTACCATAGAGAATGATCTCACTAAAAAAATTATTTTCTTAAGATGTAACAAGAGAATCAAGCTTTTAAAAAAAATTCAATGTACTTAGAAAGTAATAAAAGGTATATAAAGAATGAACTGTGTGATCAAGTTGTTATTCTAATACATATGAGACAATTTTGCTCCTAGAAGTTATAAAAAATGGGGAAAACTATTATAGTGGTAACTTAACTATTTTTATTTCTTTTAAAATTAGTATCAATTTTTCTCAAGTAGATTTTGTTAACATGCAAAATATAAAAATAAACATTTAATTTTTTTAAATTGCAGATACTGTTTGCACCGTCCCCCACCCCCACCAAAACAAAACAAAACAAAAACAAGGACTGGCTTCTCTAGTGCTTGCCACCTTTGTCAAAGCACCTGACAACACTGTCAAAGCACTCACAGCCAGCAGAGCTACCTCACCTGACAGTTATCACCCTAGGGCCTGAGAAATGGCCTACCTGGTGGCCCCCAAGCTCACTGAACTAGGCCAATGACTCCACAAACACCCACAGTCTAAGCCACTGAGCTACATGCAGACATCATTGAGATTGATTTTTTTTAAATATCACAGATTAAAAAGGCATTCCATTCTAATTAAAACCAAAATCAAGCAGGAGTAGCTATACTTAGATAAAATAGACTTAAGTAAAACACTGTAAAAAGAGTCAAAGAAGGTCATTATAAAATAATAAAGGAATCAATTTAGCAAGAAGATATAGCAATTATATTCTCACACAACACTGGTGCACTTAGATATATAAAGCAATATTAGTAATCCTAAAGGAAAAATAGACACAATAAAAGCTGGGGACTTCAACAACACACTTCTAGCATTAGATCACCTAGACAGAAAATCGACAAACATCAGATATAATGTACACTGTAGAACAAATGAATCTAACAGATATTTACAGAATATTTCATCCAACAGATACATAAAACACATTTTCCTCATCAGTACATGAAACTCTCTCCAAGATAAACCATATGTTAGAACACAAAAAAGTTCTTAACAAATTTTAAAAAATCAAAACTATATCAAGTATCTTCTCAGGCCACAACAGAATAAATCTAGAAATTTATAACAAGAAGCCAGGCAAGGTAGCTCACGCCTGTAATTCCAGCACTTTGGGAGGCCACGGTGGGTGGATCACGAGGTCAGGAGATCTAGACCATCCTGGCTAACACAGTGAAACCCTGTCTCTACTAAAAATACAACAAACTAGTCAGGCGTAGTGGCAGGCCTGTAGTCCCAGATACTCAGGAGGCTGAGGCAGGAGAATTGCTTGAACCTGGAGGCGGAGGTTGCAGTGAGCCGAGATCACGCCACTGCACTCCAGCCTGGGCCACAGAGCAAGACTCAGTCACAAAAAAAAAAAAAAAAAAAGAAATTGATAACAAGAGGAACTTTGGAAACTATATATACACAATGTGGAAATTAAACAATGTGGTCCTCAATGACCATTGGATCAAGGGAGAAATAAAGAATAAAATTTTAAATATTTCTTGTAATAAATAAAAATTAAAATATAACATGCTAAAATCTAGGAGATACAGTAAAAACACTGCTAAGAGGGAATTTTATAGCAACAAGTGCCTACACCAGAAAAGTAGAAAGATTTTAAATAAATAATCTTGTAATGCATCTTATAGAACTGGAAAAGCACCAACAAATCAAACCCAAGATCAGTAGAAGAAATGAATAAAAATCAGAGCAGAACTAAACAAACTAGAGACCAAAAAACAATAGAAAAGACCAACCAAAAAATGATTTCTTGAAAAGATAAGCAATATCAATAAACCACTTGCTAAGCTAAGCAAGAAAAAACAAAAGGAGATCCAATAAACAACACCAAAATGAAAAAGAATATATTAATATTACAATTGACATAGAAATGCGAAAGATTATCAATGATTTTTATGAACAACTCTACGCTAAGGAACTGGAAAACCTATACGAAATAGATAAATTTCTGGACACATGCAACCTACCAAGTTTGAATCAGAACAAATACAAAAACTGAACAGAACAATAGTAAGTAAAAGATCAAAGCAGGAATCAAAGTCTCTGATATGGTTTGGCTCTGTTTCCTCACCCAAATCTCATGTTGAATTGTGTTGGGGAGGGGCCTGGTGGGAAGTGATTGACTCACGGGGGCAGACTTCCCCTTTCTTCTTCTCATGATAGTGAATGAGTTCTCATGAGATCTGGTTATTTAAAAGTGTGTAGCACTCCCCACTTCGCTCTCTTTCTCTCCTGCTCCTCCATGGTAAGACGTGCTTGCTTTCTCTTAGCTTTCTGCCATAATTCTAAGTGTCCTGAGGCCTTCTAGCCATGCCTCCTGTACAGCCTGTGTAACTATCAATTAAACTTCTTTCCCTTATAAATTACCCAGTCTCCGGTAATTTTTTAATACTAGTGTGAGAATGGACTAATACGGCCTCTCAAGAGAAAAAAAGTCCAGGACCAGATGGCTTCACTACCACGTTTTACCAAGCTTTCAAAGAATAACTAACACCAACAACTAACACACTACTCCATCAAAATGAAAATAAGGGAACTCTTCCTAACTCATACTATGAGACCAGCACTACCTGGATATGAAAACCAAACAAGGACACAACGAAAATAAGAAAACTACAGGCCAATGCCTCTGATGAACATAAATATAAAAATCTTTAACAAAATAGTAGTAAAACAGATCCAATAGCACACAAAAAAACAATAATACAACATGCATAAGTGTGATATATTCCAGGGAAGAAAGGATGGTTCAGCAAATGCATCAGAAAATGTGATACATTATACCATCAGAATGAAGGATAAGAACTATATAATCATCTTAATAGATGCTGAAAAAGCATTTGATAAAATTCAACATCCCTTCATGATCAAAGCTGCCATAGAAGCCACATATCTCAACATTAAAAGTCCATACACAACAACTCTACAGCTACTGTCATACTGAATGGAGAAGAGTGGAAAGCCTTTTCTCTAATAACTGGAAAAAGACAAGAAAGCCAAAAATGCTCACTTTTCACCAGTGAAAACATAATACTAGATTATGTTCAACATAATACTAGAAGTCCCAGCCAGAGCGTTTAAGAAAAAGAAACAAATAGAAGGCATCTAAATTGGCAAACAGGATGTCAAATTGTCTCTCTTCGCTAGTAATATTATCTTGTATGTAAAAACCTAAAGACTCCACCAAAAAACTCAGGTCTGATAAATGAATTAAGTAAAGGTTCAGGATACAAAATCAACATAGAAAAATTGGTAGCATTTCTATACACCAATAATGAACTAGCTAAGAAAAATATAAAGAAGACAATCCCATTTACAGTGGCTTCAAATGAAACAAAATATCTAGGAATAAATTTAACCAAAAGTGTAAAATATTTCTTTTTTTTTTTTTTTTTTTTGAGACGGAGTCTCGCTCTGTCGCCCAGGCTGCAGTGCAGTGGCCGGATCTCAGCTCACTGCAAGCTCCGCCTCCCGGGTTCACGCCATTCTCCTGCCTCAGCCTCCCCAGTAGCTGGGACTACAGGCGCCCGCCACCTCACCCGGCTAGTTTTTTGTATTTTTTAGTAGAGACGGGGTTTCACCGTGTCAGCCAGGATGGTCTCGATCTCCTGACCTCGTGATCCGCCCGCCTCGGCCTCCCAAAGTGTTGGGATTACAAGCTTGAGCCACCACGCCCGGCCAAAAGTGTAAAATATTTCTAAAAGGAAAACTACAAAACAATGATTAAAAAGAAAATGAAGTGGATAGAAGTAAATGGAATGACAACCCATGCTCATAGGTTGAAATAATTAATATTGTTAAAATAACCATCTTTATTCCCCAAATCAGTCTCTAGATGCAATGCAATCTCTACCACAATTCCAATGTCATTTTTCACAAAATTAGAAGGACAATCCTAAACTTGTATGAAATCAAAAAAGAGTCTGAATAGTCAAAGCAATCCTGAGCAAAAAGCACAAAGCTGGAAGCATCCTACTACCTGACTTATTACAAGGCTTTGGTAAACAAAACAGCCTGGTATTGGTATAAAAACAAACACATAAACTAATAGAATAGAACAAAGGATCCAGAAAAAAAAATTCCTGACCTCTCTTTCTCACCATTACAAAAATCAACTCAAGATTGTTTAAAAACTGAAATGTAAGATGTGAAACTCTAAAACTTCGAGGAGAAAACATAAGGAAAACAATTCAGGACATTGGTGTAGGTAAAGATTTTATGGCTAAGACCTCAGAAGCACAGAAAATAAAAATTTAAAAATAGACAAATGTGACTAGATTAAATTTAAAAGCTTCTGCACAACAAAAGAAATGGTCATCAAAGCGAAGAGAAAATCAACAGAATGGGACAAAATATTTGCAAACTATTCAACTGACAGAGAACTAATATCCAGAATATTCAAAGAACTCTAACATCTCAACAGTAGGAAAA
Source organism: Papio anubis (assembly GCF_008728515.1). NCBI lineage: Eukaryota > Metazoa > Chordata > Mammalia > Primates > Cercopithecidae > Papio > Papio anubis. Next base: position 62,575,568 of record NC_044990.1, on the reverse strand, counting down.
CAAAAATGTCATTAAAGAGTGGGCAAAAAATATGAATAGACATTTCTCAAAAGAAGATACACAAATGGCTAACAGGTACATAAAAAAATGCTCAACATAGCTAATCATCAGGGAAATGCAAACCAAAATCACAATGAAATATCATTTTACATCAGTTAGAATGGCTATGATCTTTTTTATCTTTATTTTATTTTACTTTAAGTTCTGGGATACATGTGCAGAATGTGCAGGTTTGTTACACAGGTATATATGTGCCATGGTGGTTTGCTGCACCTGTCAACCCGTCATCTAGGTTTTAAGCCCTGCATGCATTAGGTATTTGTCCTAATGCTCTCCTTCCCTTTTCCCCCCCAACTCCCGACAGGTCCCAGTGTGTGATGTTCCCCTCCCAGTGTCCATGTGTTCTCATTGTTCAACTCCCACTTACGTGTAAGAAAATGCAGTGTTTGGTTTTCTGTTCCTGTGTTCGTTTGCTGAGAATGATAGCTTCCAGTTTCATCCACGTCCCTCCAAAGGACATGAACTCATTCTTTTTTATGACTGCATAGTTAGAATTGTTATTACTAAGAAGATCAAAAAAATCACAGATGCTGGCAAGGATACAGCAATGTAACTTCATATAGCCATTATGAGAACCAGTATGGAGGTCCCCACAACAACAACAACAACAACAACAGCAACAACAACAAACAGTGTATTTTTGCAAATGAATAGATATCGGTGGATCAAAGGGATACCTGCACTCACATTTTATTGCAACACTATTTGCAATAGCAAATATATGAAATCAACCTAAATGTCCATGAATGAACAAATGAATTTTTGAAAATGTGGCTTGTATACAATGGAATACTATTTGGCCACAAAAGAGAAAGCAAACATGACATTTGCAGCAACATTGTAGGAGCTAGAGGTCATTTGTTAAGTGAAGTAAGACAGGCACAAAAAGACAGATATTGCAGGTTCTCACCCATATTCAGGAGCTAAAATAATTGATCTCATAAAGATAGAATAGAGAGTGAAATGATGGATATCAGAGGACAAGGAGGATGAGATAGCAGGAGAAGAGAGGTAAATGGGTATAAGCATACAATTAGATAGAAGTTATAAGTTTGATTTTTGATAGCAGAGTGGGGTGACTATAGTTAGCAACAATGTGTTGTACATTTCAGAGTCGCTGGAAAAGACAAATTGTTCACAAAACATTTAAATGAGAAATGCTATTCACAATAGCAAAGACTTGGAATCAACCCAAATGTCCATCAGTGACAGACTGGATTAAGAAAATGTGGCACATATACACCATGGAATATTATGCAGCCATAAAAAAGGATGAGTTCGTGTCCTCTGTAGGGACATGGATGCAGCTGGAAACCATCATTCTTAGCAAACTATCACAAGAACAGAAAACCAAACACTGCATGTTCTCACTTACAGGTGGGAACTGAACAATGAGATCACTTGGACTCAGGAAGGGGAATATCACACACCGGGTCCTATTATGGGGAGGGGGAGGAGGGAGAGGTTGCATTGGGAGTTATACCTGATGTAAATGACGAGTTGATGGGTTATGACAAGTAGATGGGTGCAGCATACCAACATGGCACAAGTATACATATGTAACAAACCTGCATGTTATACACATGTACCCTAGAACTTAAAGTATAATAATAAAAAAAAAATGAATAAATAAAAAGAGTATTTATCAATCCTTAACTTTTTCAAAGATCTCTCTGAGCAGACAGCTTAAATCATTCAATGAGATCATACATCAAAACCAATTCTTTCTACTTCAAAATACAACTTGTCCCAGGGGTTTGGTTTCATGCATATACTTCTCATGAAAGATTATAGTCAGATCAAAAAAGGCAGCAGTGAAATGTGGCTTTCAAACTGTAAGATCATATTTTGATTAACAATGGTAATAATTGCAAGTTGGAATAAGTTGGACTTTATTGAAGTCATTGTGCCCTGCGCTCAGTGCCCCAGCAGAATTGGTTTCAATCTCATTCTGCCCAGGAACTTGGTAATTGTGTCTGTCCTACCAGTCATCACATTGTGATTTTTACTTAGTGTCTGTCTTGAACCAGAGTTTATGGAAACACATGGAGCTCATATCAAGGTAATGTTATATTTAAAGAATAATTCACAAAGACAACTTGAATGTAAATAATGATAGAAATTTATTGTTTATAATTTCTTGTGCATTGTTATTCAATGTGATTTGACATCTTGCCAATTTCCTAAGAACAATGCACCAATTTGCAGCATTTCTGAAACATGAGAGCATCATAATAAGAAAAATATAAGTAGTACCTTTTATATGTGTGAGACGTAGAAAAGTTAATGACTAACATTATTAGCTTTATAATTTAAAAAGCCATTATATTCTGAAACTACTATATAAGAGTTGATGTAGATTACAACAGTCCTTAAGATAAATGTGTGAGTTGAAAAAAATAAAAAGACTTGTTTTTGGCAATATTAGGTTCACAGTAAAACTGAGCAGAGGATACAGAGAGGTTATTTATACTCCTTGTTTCTTCACGTGCATATACTTCCTCATTATTAACATCCCCCAGCAGAGCAGTAGCTTTGTGTACAACTGATGAACCTACTGACACATCATTATCACCCAGAGTCCATAGTTTACATATGGTTCACCATTGGTGTATTCTATGGGTTTCAACAAATGTAAAATGATATGTATCCATCACTATACTACCATACAGAGTAGCTTCCCTACCCAAAAAATTCTTTGAGTAGGCAGTTACAACATTTTGAAAAAAAATTTTTTTAAGTATAATCTTCCTTATCAAAGAAATAAATGAAGACACTATCTGAAAAAGAAAATCATGTTATAATGAATTATAATGCCCTTGATTGTCATTTTAGGTGAATTTATTCATAAACTAATATTTTACACCAAAGATAAGGTGGTCACAAATTCAATTTCTAGAAGAAAATATAAAATTTATTTAATTTTGAGAGTTAAACCTCATTAAGATTTCTTTGAATTATTTTGCTCACTGATGTGTTTCTTAATGAAGATTGAAAATGATATTTCGTGAGGCAACATTACTCATTTTCTGAGACAGAGGATTATTAACTGTCTTATATTCAATAACATTTTTAAAAAATCGATAGCATTGATATATCATTATATTAAAGACTCATTTATTTATTTAGATATCAACTAAAATTGGGTTAATGGGCCTAACTAGAGAACTCCTTCCATTATATCCATTAGGGTCCTGATTTTAGTTCATTGTAAATAGAAATATTTAATAAATGTAAGTAAGACTTGGGTTTATTTTATGTTTAAATATTAATGAAAATGATGTCAGATAAAATACATTTTAAAATTCCATATGATCATAACAACACTTTTTTATCAAAGATTATCAGTACTGACTGCATTAAAAAAAGAAGACCCTAGTTTAAACAATAGCAGCCGACAAATGAAAATTGATAACAAATTTTTTTTTTTTTGAGACACAGAGTCTTGCTCTGTCACCCAGGCTGAAGTGCAGTGGCTCACTTCAACCTCTGCCTCCAGGGTTCAAGCAGTTCTCCTGCCTCAGCTTCCCAAGTAGCTGGGACTACAGGTGTGTACCACCACGCCCACCCAATTTTTGTATTTTTTTTTTAGTAGAGAAGGGGTTTCACCATGTTGGCCAGGCTGGTCTCAAACTCCTGACCTCAGGTGATCCGCCTACCTTGGCCTCCCAAAGTGTTGGGATTACAGGAGTGAGCCATCGCTGCAGGCCAATAACAAATATTCTTAATCGTTTGATTTGCCAAGACTTGTATCTAGTTTATAGATACCTTCTTTCTTCTGTACCTTTTATTAGCACAAAAGCACATGTAAATCCTACATATAAGATTTAGCTTATTGTACTGGAAAAGTAAAAAAAAAAATAAGATGGTCATTTTCATTTATATAAGAAGATACTAAGTTTTCTGCACCAATTATATTTAAAAATTCAGTGGAATTCTTTTTAATATCTGTCAGAAGTACATCACTCCCTCAGAGTAAAATAGAAAATGCCTTTATAATTGAATGGAACAAAGGCTCCTATAATATGATTTTTACTAAAAACAACCTAAAGCTATTCATCAATTTGCATTAAATTAATTCAGTCCAGATGAGAAATCATATAAAAGCTGATGTCTTTACTTCATAGCCCATTACCTCTGAGAGGTAAAGATAGGTCTATATTATTATGTAATGGTGTAAAACATTTGAAACTCGAAAACCTATGCTGTATTTCAATTTTTAATGAGATAAGTTATAGTATTTACATGTGTAAACGACCATAGTCTATTTTTTCTTGTTTTCATGTGATAAAGCAGCTCTCCTTCTGCTTCATTTTAAATGCACACCATCTCTTCAATCTTACAACTCAGTGTATCTACCAAGGCAGATAAACATGGTAAAATGTTATTTACAGGTAATACACTAAAAGGGCATGGGCTGCCTGTATTGAGCACTCATGATGTGCTGTGTTCTATGCTGGGCACTTGGTATTCAATTCTCAGAGCAATCTTAGGTCGGAGGTGTGATTATCGTAACTTTACAGATGAGAAAATTTAACAGACTCAGTACTGTTGAATAAGTTATTCAGGATAACATGGCCAGTAAGTGCCTGACAGGCTTCTGTTTTTGTGATTCTGCAAGTTCCTAGTATTACAGAAAATATGTTTTCTGTAATTTCTTTTTAGAATTGATTTAGTAGAAATGTCATTTCTTCTTAGATGATGTTTTATTGCTTGTACCCCATATGACTCACCTCTCCCTTTACCCTTATTAATCTCTTCATTTGGTGGTAGTATGTTCTATGCAGAAAAAGCACCTTGACATTTGAGTGTACAAAATTAAGGGCTTTCCTACGTACCCTTGCGCCAGTAGTAAAACTGGAAGCACCTTGAGGGCAGATGCAACACTGCAGACATAGTGGGAACTGAAGGAGTTAGGGTCATGCCACCTCAAAATATGCCACTGTGGCATTTTGACTATTTTAAGTAAAAGTACTTGAAAAACAGCAGGTACAAGATTATCATTCTGACCTTCCTTCTGTTTCTTAAAAGCTGCAGACAAAATTTCCATGTAACAGATTTCCTCTCTGTTCCAAAAGGAAAGCATCATTCTCACCATCAAAGATGGAAATGTAAGGTTGGGGAATCTGTATAAATAAACTTTGTTTAATTACTCCTTATCTTCCCAGGCACTTCTACACCCAAATAACCACCTTAGTCAAAGCTTTTTATTTTTATTTTTATTTTTTTGCCTTTTCACAATTTACTTCTTGTCTAATTCAGTATATAAGTGTTCAACTCTGGGTCTTTGGCTCTACATTTTTTCATAAGGCTCCCATGCCACACATAACTTTTACTAAATAAATTTGTATTTTTTTCTAGCTGATCTATCCTATGTTTATTTAATTCTCAGACCCAGCCATAAGAAAAAATATCTTGAAAAGATAAAGATAAAATTGTTTCCCCTATAAGTACCTTATGAAGCAAAACTGCATTTTTTAAATGCTTAATAAATACAAATCAATGCAGCATTTAGGCCAAAATTTTTGTATTAATCACTCACCATAGTTTGAACAGGGCTGAGTTAAAACTTTACGCTCAGAAAAAAATATATGTATTTACTTCTTTCCACAGCAAAATGGTTCTTTCAGAATTATTTTTGACTTTTATGAACTTCTTCAATTTTTAAGAAACCATTTTAAGTTGTAAATGTTGGATCCACATTTCTTTGAGGTCGCAACACCATTTTTGACAACATGTATGAAATTAGAAATTAAGAATGGTATTTTACCAGACACAGTTATTTAAATAACATTAGGTGAGAGATATTTTGTTTGTAAGACTATTAATTATTATAAGATAGACCTATACAACAACAAAGTCATACACAGTAAAACTGGAAAGTTATTCAGAATCTTTTTAAATGAAGGATTTAATGGAAAATATAATCAGAAAGTCAGTGACCAGAAATCTATTTTAATTTTATACTTAAAATCACCAAATAATATAAATCTAATCCACAAAATAAATAAAAACATAACCTGGAAAACATAAAATAATAAAGATTTATGAAACAAAATTTTAATTACAGATTGATAATTTTCTTCAAATTTTCACTTATTCTTTCTCCCTTTGTTTAAATTCAGCTTCTAGTATTCTTACACTAGAAGTTATCTTGTCATCAAAAAACCCTCCAGAATTATCTAAAAAATAATCAAGAGAATAATTGTCTTCAAACTTATCAGCGGTCAATGCTCAGTAGTAGCTAGCTTTGTTAATGCCAAACGATGGTTTTTATGCTTGATTCAGTTCTACTAGAATGGTTCTCTGAACAAGCACTCCTGTTGAGGTGGTTAATGCACAGTTAGCTAAGGCTTCAATAAGGGTCATCTTTTTCCTTTATTTTTAAATCATTCCCAAATAAAGGTCATATTAGAAATTAAGAAAAGAAAAGAATAGAAAGAAAGTAAATGATACTCTACGTCTGGTCTAACAATTCAGGATCTTTGTATCAATGAAAAAATAATTATCTAGATAACTGTGATATGGGAAGAATAAATAATTATCTAGATAACTGCAATGGGGAAAAATAAATATATCAACATATATATGTATGTATGTACACAACTGTGATATAGGAAGAATAAATAATTATCTAGATAACTGCAATAAAGGAAGAATAAATCTATCATATATGAGTATATATGAGATATATATATACACTCACATATATATGCACATATTTTTATATATATATATAGGTTTATACCCCAACTGAGGCTAGGATTTAAGAGAGGGTTTAAATAATCTTTAGAAGAAAATAACCATTGGGTGCCATCTATTCAAGTTGAACAGTTTGATGAACATTTAAATAATTTTTTAAGGAAATTTCCAGAATTAACAGTAAAGTTATTTGTAACTTTTATCTTCATTGCTAAGTCTTTGAGAATAGTAATATTGATGATAAAAGTGTGTGAAAAGGAAAAACATATTAATAAAGACATAAAAATAGCAAAGTTAACATAGATAGCAAGCTGTGTGTGTGTCGATGGTTTCAATTATTAGAGTGATCATAACATGAAAATGATTAGATCTTTTGAAATGTAGTTTTAAAATATATGGACATGTTTATTAAATCTCAAAACAAACAAACTAACATCCCATAGAATATCCTTGGCTCTATTTCCTAAGACAGAACATTGAGTTTATGCATGGTAATACAGTTCAATTTGAGTAATTTTTAGGTTTTCATACTTCCGAAAAGGTGTGGCCTCAAAGTTATGTAACTTACTAACAAATGTGGAGAAGCTGTAGTTAGAAATGACTGTTGTATCCAAAACTATTTTGTCAGTGCTTAACATAATAATTTTTCTATTTCAAAAACCATATTGAAATGGCTTTTTGTCATTATATTACTGACAAACACATACACATACACACACAAAAAATCCTTTTTTTTGGGGGGGGGGGCAAGTATCCTTTGGTAAAGCATGCAAAAGAAAACTGTAACAGAGTGATTCTATCTCTAATTGCACATATATTAGAATTTTTAACTATAGAGAACATGTAATGATGTTGGAATTAACCTACCTTTGGTGAGAGTTAGAATGAAAAGTGGAGAATTAGCCTAGAAAAGGTTGCAAAAACTAATTCCTGGAATCCCAAGAATGGAGCTAGCTCAGGATATAACAATCAGGTAATAGCTAATTCAGCAGATTTTATTTTTCAAAATCATAGGGAAATAAATGTGATGGGAATGTTCAATATCAAACAATTTTTAAATATTCTAGTAAATGTATCTGCCCTCTGGTTCCAAGTTGTACACCTTAATTCTTATCTAGATAATAAGAGGAAGGCTGTACACAGAGTGCTTAAAGTACAGGGCTTAGAATTAAGCAGACCTGGAATGATTAAATTCTAGCTTCAAGTTGCTCAGTCTTTTGCAGGAATCAGATTATCTTTTCTATAAATGAAGATATTAATACCTACCTCATAGGCTTTCTGGGAATATGAAATGAAATGATTTATGTAAAGCACTCAGCAACACTTGGCACAAGATAGAAGTTTAAAATAAAAATATAGCCTTATATTTTTTTCTCCTCCTTAAAGATGAATGTATTCTAGATTAAATTTTTTCCACAAGGAGATAGCACCTCCCTTAAAGCTTTTCATATATCTGGTGAAATGTAGTTTTCAAGCAGTCTCCAGAATACTGGATTTATAATTTTTCTCTCTGAACTTAATCAAGTTATTTAGCCTCTCTGAGCTGTATTTTCCTTTCTGTACATTCAGCATACTAACGTCACTCTCATATGGTAATTATGGGAATCAAGGGATGCAAAATTTACAGTTATATCTGACAAATATATAGTATATAGAAGCATTATTATTTTATTTTTAAATAGCAAAAAATGAAAGGCCTCTTCTTTTTGTCATCTGAGTTCCTTCTACCTCCCACTGCCTCCGACAAGGATGTAAGCCCTGCCCGGTATTTGGTTTCTGGTTTGAAGGCCAGTATGAACATACACACATTTTCCAGTTTATAAATACTAGTTACCTTAATCATATAAGGTCATTTGCCTGCTATTCTAATATTTCCCAACCTTTTTTCCTCATTTTATCTGACAGGCAGTAAAGAATACACAAAACCTGATCATCCTAACTTCCTTTGGTAAGTGATTTATGATTCAAACATTCACTGAAATCAAACCTTACATTTGCAGGCCATATATGATTGACTTTCACATAAACACTCATATTTAATGACTTCGTTGACTGTGATTCCTACACAAGGTTTCTAATAACTTCAGGGGTGGTGGAGGTACATTTATCGTCTTGGTTAAAACATCTGCAAGTTTGTGTCGCCAAGAATTAACTTAGGGTTTGAATTATCAAGTGGTCCTTACGCGGGGAGGTGTGCCTTATCATCGGACTCAGGAGCTTTCCCTGAGTACTTGCACACACCACTCACAAAAATTTTATCTTCATTCCTAGCTACGCCAAAGGGATGCAGAGATTGGAAGATGAATTTGAGAGGAACAGTGGAACTGTTGCACAGTTTACTCACTTAGCAAAAAACTTAAAGCCAATACTTTACAAATCTATTTCTCCAAGTCTTTTCTACTACCCTCCAATGCAAAAAATGAGTGTACCAGCAACTTGCTATTTTAATGTTTCTTCTTTCTTCTCCCTCTAGAATGCAGAGACAATTTTAGCTCCAAGCTCATTTTTTGTGTGTGACCTAAACTTATTAAGATGTTCAGTTAAACAAAAATATACATCTACTCCTTTAAAAAGAGCCTGCTTACTTAGAAGACTTTTTTCTTTTAAATGTGAATTTATTTCATTTATTATTTCATTGACTATTCCAGTGCCATTATTCTTGTAAAATAGTGTTTCCTGATTTGGAATCCAACTGTTAAGTACTTTATATTTTAATAATAATGTATAGACTGTGTTGTAGTGATGTGTATTGTGAGAGATAACTGTATTTTAGATGAAAGTGTTTCTCTAAAATTAGAATATATTAATAAATTGGCTTCTTGAACAGTGAACACAAAGTAATTCCTTCACTAAGCTTTTCCTTTAGTCGGTTTCTGAGGGCTTGAAGGATAGGACAGCATGATGAATGGTGATTAAACTGAGCCTGAGCAAAATGATGAAAAAAATATAAAATTTTTCATTCTTGACAACAGGCATTAACATAGAACTTAGGCCATTATGTTCAGCAGAATTGAAGCCAAGATCCTTTTATAAGTTCTTACAGTGGCACACAGGGAGTAAAGGAAGGAAGCCAAAGGACAGGCCATTTTATTTATAAGCTAAAAAAAAAAGTCAACAGTGGGAATTTTGAGTCTTTCATTCTTCCCAAGTAGGAAATATTTACTATAGTACATTTTCTTTGTTATGAGAAATGTAAGTGCACATTTGGATATAACAATCATTTAATTGCTAAAAGTATGACAACCTTTGATTCAAATATTTTATAATTTTAGGTCTTATTATTACCTTCAGTAACAGCAAATAAAAAACAAGCAGTATATACTATAATAATAATTGCTAACACAAAGCATTTATTATATGATAATGTTATATTTTACAAACGTTAAGTATTAACTCCTTTATTACACATTCGCATTTTATGAGTTATGCAAGATTTTTGTTCATTTCAATGAATGGATAAACTAAAGGTAATTTTCTTAGACTTTCTGGCTTCTACATCCATGTTTATCAGCTTTGATATTCTGAATCTCACCACTCAGAAAAGAGGCCATATGGAAGAGAGATGTCGGTCATTTCAATTCAAGTGGTAGCAGTAGAAGTACAAGAGTTTTTTTCTACAGGTAGAGCTAGCACGTTTGCTGGGGAATAGATATGGTGTATGAGAGAATGAGAAAGTCAATAAGGGCTCCAAGGTTTTCTCCGATACAACTGAAATTTTGGAATTCCAATGAATTGACATGGATAAGACTGTAGATGGAGTAACTTTTAGAGGGATCATAGCAATTTTTTTTGGATAATATTTATTTAGTATGTTTCTTAGGCAGTTAGATGGCAAGATCTAGTAGACAGTTGGCTCTAAGTACCTATAGTTCATAAGAGATGTAGAAATTCAATTTGGGATGTTTCATCTTATAAATTATACTTATAAAGTATAGTATATCTTATAAGTATAATACACTTATAAAGTAAAGTATATCTTATCTTTAAGTATATCTTAAAGTATAATATACTTATAAAGTATATCTTATAAATTATACTTATAAAGTATGTTTCTGATATGAATGAACAAGTTAACTTGATCAACTTCATGGCTAAAGGCAACTAGTATATCTGATTCAGGTGCTTAAACATTTGCTTGAAGTTACTAAAAAGTTAACATCATAATGAAATGTTGCCAGGCAAATATATCAGGGAGAGATAGGAAAGTAAGCTTAGTATTTGAGAACAATTTTTCTTTAGGGCTGTTCACCTATTCTGAAGAAGGGCTGAAGGCACAAAAAAAAAAAAAAAAAAACCATCATTTTGTTGATAACCTTTTAGAAGCTGAGGGACAAAGTCCAGGGTCTCCCAAGAGGAAACAGCTGATAATTTCCCCACACTTTGAGTTAAAACCCAAGAGAGCTATAGTCTAGCAGTTAGGGTGCATCTGGAGACCTGCCCTCCTAGAGCTTGAAGCCAAATCTTCAGTAATATTAATGCCAGAAATGAGTTAAATGCCAAATTGGTGGCCTCCTCATTTGACTTCCACAAGTTAAAGTAAAATTTCTCAGAAGACAACTTTACCTTGAACTTCAAATTACATTTATGCTATCAAATGTTACACAACTCCTGACATTCAATTAAAAAAAAAAGTCAAGCACATACAGAAGTTAAAACACAGAAAGAAGAAACGAGAAAAATTGATAATAAAAACAAAAGTAATCCTGGACATGAAATTACAATACTTTTAAATAACTTTTAATATTAAATGTACAGAGATATAAGAGAATGTTCAGATTTTTGGAAGAAAAAAATGAAAATAATTTAAAAGACCCAAATGATAATTTTAAAACTGAAATATAAAATAACCTAAAATAAGAAGTCAACAGGGAAACTTTGAATGTTCTAATTTTGAAAATGTTTGGCAAGATGATTGGCAAGAAAGCTACATGTAGTTATGTGATTAAACTACTGAATATTGAAGGAAGAAAAATAGAAATTTTTAAAAGATCAAGAAATATACATGACAATTTACCTTCAAAGCAATAACATAGACTGATGGATATTTTCTCATCACAAATAATAACAGCAAAAGCAGTGATGAAAATTGTGTATTTAAAATGCTGAAAGAAAATGTTAAAATTAGAGTTTTCTCCCGAGGAAGAATATTATTCAAAAATGAAGGGGTAATCTAGGGTAATCTAGATATCTTTAGACAACCAAATTTGAGAGAACTTATCACCCATCAGGTTATATTAAAAAGTATTTTTAGGGTGGTTTTCAGGCCAAAAGTAAACTATCCCAAAGAAAATTAGGATATGTAGAAAAAAGAGCAGTGAAAATAGTAAATATGAAGGTTGATATAAATGAATAGTGGCTGTATAAAACAATTTTGGCAGTACTGTATCAGATACATATCTAATACTTATTTACATATCCATATTTTTTTTTTTAATTTATTTATTATTATTATACTTTAAGTTGTAGGGTACATGTGCATAACATGCAGGTTTGTTACATATGTATACTTGTGCCATGTTAGTCTGCTGCACCCATCAACTCGTCATTTACATCAGGTATAACTCCCAATGCAATCCCTCCCCTCCCCCTCCCCATGATAGGCCCGGTGTGTGATGTTCCCCTTCCTGAGTCCAAAGTGATCTCGTTTGTTTAGGTTCCTATGAGTGAGAACATCGCGGTGTTTGGTTTCTGTTCTTGTGATAGTTTGCTTCAAGAATGATGGTTTCCAGCTGCATCCATGTCCCTACAAAGGGGCGCAAACTCATCCTTTTTTATGGCTGCATAGTATTCCATGGTGTATATGTGCCACATTTTTCTTAATCAGTCTGTCACTGATGGACATTTGGGTTGATTCAAGTCTTTGCTATTGTGAATAGTGCTGCAATAATAAACATGCGTGTTAATATGTCTTTATAGCAGCATAATTTATAATCACTTTGGGTATATCCCAGTAATGGGATGGCTGGGTCATATGGTACATCTAGTTCTAGATCATGAGGAATCGCCATACTGTTTTATAATGGTTGAACTAGTTTACAATCCCACCAACAGTGTAAAAGTGTTCTATTTCTCCACATCCTCTCCAGCTTTTGTGCGTTTCCTGACTTTTTTAATGTCAGCCATTCTAACTGGTGTGAGATGGTATCTCATTGTGGTTTGATTTGCATTTCTCTGATGGCCAGTGATGATGAGCATTTTCATATGTCTGTTGGCTGTATGAATGTCCTCTTTTGAGAAATGTCTGTTCATATCCTTTGCCACTTTTGATGGGGTTGTTTGTTTTCTTGTAAATTTGTTGGAGTTCTTTGTAGGTTCTGGATAATAGCCCTTTGTCAGATGAGTAGGTGCAAAATTTTCTCCCCATTCTGCTTAGGTTGCCTGTTCCTCTGATGGTAGTTTCTTTTGCTGTGCAGAAGCTCTTTAGTTGAAAATTAGATCCCATTTGTCAATTTTAGCTTTGCTGCAGTAGCTTTTCCAGTGTTTTAGACATGAAGTCTTTGCCCATGCCTATGTCTGAATGTGGGTACTACCTAGGTTTTCCTCTAGGATTTTTTATGGTAATGGGTCCACAACATTTAAGTCTAATCCATCTTGAGTTAATTTTGTATAAGGAGTAAGGAAAGGATCAGTTTCAGCTTTCTACTGATGGCTAGCCAATTTCCCAGCACCATTTATTAAATAAGGAATCCTTTCCCCATTTCTTGTTTTTCTCAGGTTTGTCAAAGATCAGATGGCTGTAGATGTATTGGTATTATTTCCTGAGGACTCTGTTCTGTTCCCATTGGTCTATATCTCTGTTTTGGTACCAGTACCATGCTGTTTTGGTTACTGTAGCCTTGTAGTATAGTTTCCCGAAGTCAGGTAAGCGTGATGCCTCAGCTTTATTCTTTTTGACTTAGGATTGTCTTGGAATCTGAGGGCTCTTTTTTGGTTCCATATGAACTTTAAAGCAGTTTTCAATTCTGTGAAAGAAGCTCATTGGTAACTTGATGGGGATGGCATTTGATCTATAAATTACCTTGGGCAGTATGGCCATTTTTCCGCGATAATGATTCTTCCTATCCATGAGCATGGTATGTTCTTCCATTTGTTTGTGTCCTCTTTTATTTCACTGAGCAGTGGTTTTGTAGTTCTCATGAAGAGGTCCTTTACATCCTTGTAAGTTTGGTTCCCTAGGTATTTGATTCTCTTTGAAGAATTGTGAATGGAAGTTCATTCATGATTTGGCTCTGTGTGTTTGTCTGTTATTGGTGTATAAGAATGCTTGTGATTTTTGCACATTAATTTTGTATCCTATGAGACTTTGCTTTGGAAGTTGTATCAGCTTAAGGAGATTTTGGGCTGAGACAATGGGGTTTTCCTAAATATACAATCATGTCATCTGCAAACAGGGACAATTTGACTTCTTCTTTCTAACTGAATACCCTGATTTCTTTCTCTTGCCCTAATTGCTAGCCAGAACTGTACTATGTTGAATAGGAGTGGTGAGAGGGCATCTGTCTTATTAGCCAGTTTTTCCAAAGGGAATTTTTCAGTTTTGCCCATTCAGTATGATGTGGCTGTGGGTGTGTCATAAATAGCTCTTATTATTTTGAGTACGTTCCGTAATACGAATTTATTGGCGTTTTTTAGCATGAAGGGCTGTTGAATTTTGTCAAAGCTTGCGTCTATTGAGATAATCATGTGGTTCTTGTCTTTGGTTCTGTTTATATGCTGGATTATGTTTATTGATTTGCGAATGTTGAACCAGCCTTGCATCCAGGGATGAAGCCCATGATAAGTAGTGGATAAGCTTTTGATGTGTTGTTGAATCGGTTTGCCAGTATTTTATTGAGGATTTTTGCATCGATGTTCATCAGGATATTGGTCTAAAATTCTCTTTTTGTGTGTCTCTGCCAGGCTTTGGTATCAGGATGATGTTGGCCTCATAAAATGAGTTAGGAGGATTCCCTCTTTTTCTATTGATTGGAATAGTTTCAGAAGGAATAGTACCAACTCCTCCTTATGGTAGAATTCAGCTAATGAATCCATCTGGTCCTGGACTTTTTTTTTGGTTGGTAGGCTCTTAATTATTGCCTCAATTTCAAGACTACTATTGGTCTGTCCAGGGATTCAACTTCTTCCTGGTTTAGTCTTGGAAGAGTGTAAGTGTCAGGAAATTATCCATTTCTTCTAGGTTTTTCAGTTTATTTCATTAGAGGTGTTTATAGTATTCTCTGATGGTAGTTTGTATTTCTGTGGGGTGGGTGGTGATATCCCTTTATCATTTTAATTAAGTCGATTTGATTCTTCTCTCTTTTCTTCTTTATTAGTCTTTGCCTAATTGGTCTGTCGAATTTTGTTGATCTTTTCAAAAACCAACTCCTGGATTCATTGATTTTGGAGGGTTTTTGTGTCTATCTCCTTCAGTTCTGCTCTGATCTTAGTTATTTCTTGCCTTCTGCTAGCTTTGGAATGTGTTTGCTCTTTTTGCTTCTCCTAGTTCTTTAATTGCGATGTTAGAGTGTCAATTTTTGATCTTTCCTGCTTTCTCTTATTGGGCATTTAGTGCTATAAATTTCCCTCTGCACACTGCTTTAAATGTGTCCAGAAATTCTGAGTATGTTATATCTTTGTTCTCATTTGGTTTCAAGAACATCTTTATTTCTGCCTTCATTTAGGTGATGTACAGTAGTCATTCAGGGAGCAGGTTGTTCAGTTTCCATGTAGTTGTGGTTTTGATTGAGTTTTCTTAGTCCTGAGTTCTGGTTGGTGCACTGTGGTCTGAGAGACAGTTTGTTATAATTTCTGTTCTTGTACATTTGCTGAGGAGTGCTTTACTTCCAATTATATGGTCAATTTTTGGGTAAGTACGATGTGGTGCTGAAGAATGTATATTCTGTTGATTTGGGGTGGAGAGTTCTATAGATGTCTATTAAGGTCTGCTTGCTGCAGAGATGAGTTCAATTCCTGGACATCCTTGTTAACTTTCTGTCTAGTTGATCTGTCTAATGTTGACAGTGGAGTGTTGAAGTCTCCCATTATTATTGTATGGGAGTCTAAGTCTCTTTGTAGTCTCTAAGGACTTGCTTTATGAATCTAGGTGCTCCTGTATTGGGTGCATATATATTTAGGATAGTTAGCTCTTCCTGTTGAATTCAGTCCCTTTACCATTATGTGTGGCCTTCTTTGTCTCTTTTGATCTTTGATGGTTTTAAAAGTCTGTTTTATCAGAGACTAGGATTGCAACCCTGCTTTGTTCTGCTCCATTTGCTTGGTAAATCTTCCTCCATCCCTTTATTTTGAGCCTATGTATGTCTCTAAGTGTGAGATGGGTCTCCTGAATACAGACTGATGGAGTGTGACTCTTTATCCAGTTTGCCAGTCTGTGTCTTTTAATTGGAGCATTTAGTCCATTTACATTTAAAGGTTAAGATTGTTATGTGTAGAACTTGATCCTGCCATTATAGTATTAACTGGTTATTTTGCTTTCGTTAGTTGATGCAGTTTCTTCCTAGCCTCGATGGTCTTTACATTTGGCATGTTTTGCAATGGCTGGTACCGGTTGTTCCTTTCCATGTTGAGTGCTTCCTTCAGGGTCTCTTTGGGGGCAGGCACAGAGTGGTGACAAAATCTCTAAGCATTTGCTTATCTGTAAGTTTTATTTCTCCTTCTTATGAAACTTAGTTTGGCCTGGATATGAAATTCTGGGTTTAAAATTCTTTCTTTAGAATGTTGAATATTATTTACTCTCTTCTGGCTTGAAGTTTCTGCGAAGATCTGCTGTGAGTCTGATGGGCTTCCTTTGTAGGTAGCTTGACCTTTCTCTCTATTACTTATAAGATTTTTCCTTCATTTCAACTTTGGTGAATCTGGCAGGTATGTGTCTTGGAGTTGCTCTCTTCTCGAGGGAGTATCTTTGTGTGGCGTTCTCTGTATTTCCTGGATTTGAATGTTGGCCTGCCCTACTAGGTTGGGGATTCTCCTGGATGATATCCTGAAGAGTGTTTTCCAACTTGGTTCCATTTCCCCTCGCGCCATTTTAATCAGGCGGAATTTTGGTCTTTTTTACATAATCCCATACTTCTTGCAGGCTTTGTTCATTTCTTTTCTTCTTTTTTCTTTTGGTTTCTCCTATAGCTTCATTTCATTCATTTGATCCTCAATGTGATACTCTTTCTTCCAGTTGATGGTCGATTTACTGAAGCGTGCATTTGTCCGCGTATTTCGTGTGCGTGGTTTCATCACTTTCATTTCGTTTATGACCTTCTCTGCATTAGTGAGATCTAGCGTCAATTCTTCCACTTTTTCAAGATTTTACCCCAGTTTCTTTGCTGGAGTGCGTAATTCCTCTTTAGCTCTAAAAATTTGATGGACTGAAACCTTCTCTCATCGTCAGAGTCATTTTCGATCCAGCTTTGATCCGTTGCTGGCGTGACTCTGCGCTCCTTTGCCGGGGAGATGTGCTCTTATTTTTGAATTTCCAGCTTTCTGCCCTGCTTTTTCCCCATCTTTGTGGTTTTATCTGCCTCTGGTCTTTGATGATGGTGATGTACTGATGGGGTTTTGGTGTAGGTGTCCTTCCTGTTTTTGATAGTTTTTCCTTCTAACAGTCAGGACCCTCAATGAGTCTGATGGAGATTAGCGAGGTCCTCAGACCACTGTTGCCTGGGTATCAGCAGCAGAAGGCTTGGGGCAGAATATTTCTGAACTTGGCAGTGTACCTGTCTGATTCTTGCTTTGGAAGCTTCCTCTCAGGGGTGTAGCTTCCACCCTGTGAGGGTGGGGAGTGTCAGACTGCCCCTAGTGGGATGTCCCAGTTAGGCTACTCAGGGGTCAGGGACCCACTTGAGCAGGAGTCTGTCCCTTCTCAGATCTCAACCTCGTGTTGGGAGATCCACTGCTCTCTTCAAAGCTGTCAGACAGAGTGGTTCGTCTGCAGAGTTTCTGCTGCTTTGTTGCATTTGTTGTTGTTGTTGTTGTGTGCCCTGTCCCCAGAGGTGGAGTCTACAGAGACGAGCAGGTTTCATGAGCTGCTGTGAGCTCTCCGCAGTTGGGCTTCCCCAGCAACTTGTTCCCCCTAGCAGCCCTCAGCAATGGCTGGTAGCCCCTCCCCAGCCTGGCTGCTGCGCAGGTAGATCACAGACTGCTGTGCCCCTAGCAGCAATGAGGGAGGCTCCGTGGGCGTGGGACCCTCCCGGCCAGGTGTGGGATATGATCTCCCTGGTGGTGTGCCTGTTTGCTTAAAAGCGCAATATTGGGGTGGGAGTTACCCGATTTTCCAGGTGTTGTGTGTCTCAGTTCCCTGGCTAGAAAGGGACCCCTTCCCCCTTGCGCTTCCCAGGTGGCGATGCCTCGCCCTGCTTCAGCTCTGGCTGAGTGGGGCTGCAGCAGCTGACCAGCACCGATGCGTCCGGCACTCCCCAGTGAGATGAACCCAGTACCTCAGTTGAAAATGCAGAAATCACCCGGTCTTCTGTGTGGCTGGCTGGGAGTTGGGGCGGAGCTGTTCCTATTGACCCATCTTGCTCAGCCCCTTACATATCCATATTAATATTCATTATATTTATTGGAGAATATGGAAGAGAAAAGGTCCTTCATTGACTTCAGCCCTGGCCTTGTGTGTTTATGGTTGTGTCTTCTGCTACCAGTGGGTCTTGGAAATAAAATAAATATTAATAAGTTTTTACGTATGTTTCATATATATTATCTGAGAAGTATTATATAAAATAAAAATTTTTATTACCTGAATAAGTCCTTAACATTGCCACTCTGGTATATATTTCTGTGAGTACTGTTAACCTTGCTAAAAAGTATGAATGTTACATGATTAGATACTACTCAGCAGTGCTCACCGGCATTTTCACTGCATGAATATTCACTATAGACTATGGTTCTTTGTACATACACTTAAACTTCATGTATATCGAAATAATTTTATTATATTCATAATTAAGGGTATAAAAATAGCTTAAAGTATTTAAACATTTTAATTTCAGGAATTCCAATTCTTTGTGTGTGAATCCTGAAGATTCGTATTTGTCAAGAGTTTAAAAACATTACACAGGATATTAATAACTGAGACATCCCTGTGGGAAAGAAAAGTAAAGAAACCATAGTAATTATTACCAAAACAGACTTACCTATATGTAGTGAAGTGATTTACATATATTATTTACATGAGGCATATTATTTAGTATGAATATAATAAACATAAGAGGTCAAGTGAGCATGAAAGTATTTCTGAGAAAGTATAGAAAAGGAACAAACCAGAGTGTAAAAAAGAATTATCAATTCCATGTAATTTTCATCTGCCAAATGAGCCAAAGGTACAAACACAAACTTTATTGAGCCCTTACTCTTATTTGTACCATAAGGACAGTAAAGGATAGTTAGAGCAATAAATCACTGACGTTAAGGAATGTCAGAATATTTGTATTTAGCCCCCAATAAGAGGAAGTGTTCTGGGGATGATATTCACTTGTAAACAGTAATCATTAGCATCAGGGTCATATAGATACCTGCTTTCCCTGATGGTGTCATGGTAATCCTCAAGAGTCCTTTTGGGTATAATTGATACCTTTGAGATTATAATTTATCTGGTAAATAATCTTAATGAACTGGGTCTTTGGGGAAATTTGCACAATACAAGAATTATTATTCCTCTGAAAATCATAGAAAGAAAACACGTTTGCACCATGTAGTCCAGATGCCAGAGGTTAACATATTTCCCTTTCCTAGAAAAAAGTTGTACAGAATAGTCACTTTAACTATCTCTCTTCTGTTTATTTATTTTTCTTAATTCCATGTATTTTATCACTTAATAAGCCTTAATTGTGCATTTGTAATATAGCAAATATTGTACAAATAATTAAAACATAATTCCATCATCTAAGAAGCCCAGGTCATTAAACTGTCAACAAATGATTCAGTCATCATTATTTTATCACCATTTGTTAGCTACCATCTAATGTCTACTATTTCCTAGATACTACATATATGTTAAGTATTTAGCTAAATATTTTGAAAAGATCATCTTAATTAAAACCTCTGCTGCAACTAATGTGACAGTAAGCTTGGATATCAAAATACTGAGCTCAGAGTAATTAGGCAACTTTTTCACAGCTGAAGAGTCAGAGACTGATGAATGAAGGGGTAAGCCCAGGGCTGATTTCAGTGTTTGGAGTCTCAAGCACTACGATAAACTTCCTATGTACCAAAGCAATGCAATAGCTGCTTTGGACACACAGAATTGGGGTGGTACACTCTGCCTGAAATGAGAGGCCCTAGGACGACTGCACAAGGATGTGATATTTAACCTACACTTTGAACGTATAGCAGATAAGCATTCACCCATTGTACATATTGGAATAATACATTCAAAACAGATGATCCTATATGAATAAAGAATCAAGTCTCATTATTTCTTATCGTAAATTTTCAATATGATGATATGTATTATTGCACTTAAGAAAAAATTTATAGGTCATTGGGCATTAAATACGTATGCTGTAATCATAGAACATTTATTAATCTATATTGGACTTTGCACACTGCATTTTATCTCAATGCTGATTAATAAACATTTGAATGATTTGTCTGATTTTACAATATTTATAATACTGTTTATCTTTTCCATTTAAAATTACCTACTGTTTTCATTTCATTTTTAGATCAACACATTTTGGTTAACAGCCCTAATCATGCAAATAAAGCTATTTTACTGTGGGAGCCAGACACATAAGAGCAAGTGAAATAAATTCTGAGTAGCCTTCAATGTAATCACACTAATGGCAATTCTCATCTTCTTTGATCTATTTTAGTACCAACTCCTTTAACGGTGATGGACATGATAGTTAATAAGTTGCCGACCCTTATTTCACTGTATTTTTTTCTGTTAACTTCCTATGACTGTAGATGAGAAGATGCACTATTTTAAAACTGTCGTTTCTACTATTGGTTGACCTACGTATTTGATGCAAATTTAAACTATCACAATGTGATTTTTTTGGATTAGAAGAAATTTATTCTGAGGTTTATCTGGAAGAAGAAAGTTACAAGGATAGGTAACAAAATATGCTTTGCAAAACAGAAAGAGCAAGGAGGATTATTGATACCTTGTCATATGTACAAATATGCCATCGATCCTTATAATTTAAAGAATATGCTACTGAGTATCCTTAAATGCAGAAAAAAGAAATTAAAAATAGAAATATATGGAAATGTAATATATATTCAATTATTTGAACTGAGTTTTGTCTCCCATGTTTTCATATTTATCAGATGACTGTTATTACAGCAAAAACAAGCCAATGAAATATATGGTAACATTGAAATTTCAAATTCACTGTGGAGGGAAAGTTGATTATCATTAGCTAAAAAGTAGTAGGAAAAATAAACTTAGATTATCACAAAGCACGCACACACACAGACAGAATTTAATTGTGTCATATAACCTACAAGAAAGCGATAAACTATTACAAGAAGAAAATTTAGAAGAGCTTTCTAGATATCTTGTAACAAAATCCATTCAAATATCACATGACACCAACATTTTTAAAAGAAGAGGACTATTTTATGTTAATGGACATTGTTAAGTTTAAAGAAAAAAAAAACAAGATAAAAACATAGTGGCAACAGATATTGTAAACACATCACTGAATATCAAAAAATACAGATGTATTGATTATGTATTGCTGTATAAGAAATCACCCCAAAACTAAGGAGCTCAAAACAGGATAAAAGAGACACCGGTCCTGAATTCAAGAGCAGCCTTTCCAAGTGGTCTCTGGCTTAGAGTCTTTCATGAGATTGTAGTCAGACTGCAATCTGACTAGGGCCATCCAAAGTCTCCTTGCTTCGTATTCTAGTGCTTAGGCTATACAGTCCAGAGTAGAGGATAGAGCAGCCTAGGACCTTCGGCACCATTCTCTTTCTCTAGCTAAACAGCCTCTCCAGCTTACTAGCATCACAGTAACACGATTTCTCATGTGGATGCTCAGAGGCTCAGAGTTCCAAAGGCACGATCCCTGAGACAGCAAGCCAGATGAAACTCTACCAGTTTTATTCTCTGACCTTGAAAATCACAGCATCACTCCTACTGCTGTAGTTGCTCAGAGAAGACAGAAGCCTTTACCCAGATTGAAGAGTAGGAAACATAAGCCCCACCTGTTAATGAGAAGAGTGTGAGTCACATGGTAAGAACAATATGTGGAAAATTCATTTTGCCACAGTATGGTGACTTTACAAATAATGAAGAACATAATGCCTAGGCGTAGAAAGACTTAGATTTCCATAGGTGAATGGGAGAGGAATACAAAGGCAGAGGGATTCAGGCAGAGGTTTCTGCACCCCCTGTCCCCACCATCATCCAGTGGAGGTATTAACAGGAATTTCAGGAGCATAAAGTCATGAGGCAGAGGGAAGCCTCATGAGAAGATCCTCTTCATGCTTATGTGGTATGGAAAAAATCCAAAAATTCACTGAATCCCGGAATGTCGAGTGATACATTCAGATAGACACACCTGATAATATGGAACCAAGTAACTATGTGTCCCATAAAAGAAACAAAGGCACTGAAGACCCTCATCAATTTCTTCTTTTCTATATGTGAAAATGGAGGTCTCCAGACATGAAAACACATCAAAATAGAATTAGTTTATGGAAAATATCCAACACCTGGAACAAGTAGATATGTGAAGGACTTGGAAGCTTCTCTGTGGATACTCCTGAACTCAGATTCTTGACTATGACATAGCAGTTTTCAATATCCAGACTTCTTTAGGGAAACAAGAGAATCCACAGCAGTGGTGACACATCCGAGATTCTCAGCACAAATACTCTACAATTTAGATATTTTTGAATAAATGAAAAAATAATAAAGCCCTTTTAACTTATGCATCACTTATGTATAATTATTCACAAAAGGGCTGGGCAGAAATTTCCAATAATTGCAAAAAATGTTATTAAATAAAATTTACCTACTTAGGAAGACAAATTTTTCACTATGGTGGTATATATTCCTCTGTAATTTGCATTATGTTTATATAATTAAACTAGATGTGAATGTAGTTAAAGGCTAAAGCTAAAAGCTACAAAAAGTATTTTTGCAAAGATTCAAAGTGTGATAAATTAACTAACATTCATGATGTATTTAGAAATCAACGTAGATTCAAAAACATCCCGACTCTAAGTAACCTTGCATCCATCTTTTCTCATTCATTGTTTTTCTCAGATTTCTCTTACAAAGGTCATTAATTGTATCTCATTATGAGATCCTACTATTAGTTCTCATCCTACTTCACATTACTTGAATTTATCTTCCTTTGCCTTCTAGGTCACTGCACTCCTGCTTCTCTGATTATTTCCTTTCTGAGTAATTTTCATGATTCTGGTTCTTAAAAATACTGTCAGTTCACAATAAAGTTGGTATTAAATGATTAAATAAATAAAACCTTTGTGCTCACAGGGAAGAAACACATGTAACAGGAAATTTTATGCTACCTTAATTGTATTCCTGTTTTCAGTTTATATTCCAATTGGAAAATTACTATTGACTTAAAAAAAAAAAAAAAAGCAAACATAAGCAATCCATAGCACACCAGAAACAAAAACGTGAAGTATAAAACCAGCTCATGTGTAACACAGAAAATGCAGACAAAGTGAACAGAAAGTACAGCAAAATGCTTCAAGGGACAGAAAAAGAAACAGAATCTATTCATATGGATAAACTAACTAGCAGTTGACATTCTGCAGACAATACTGGAGGTAATGAAAATATCTTAAAGATACTATAATTTTAAAAGTACTTATTAATTACTATTTAGCATATACAAACCCCAAATCTGGGAATTTTATATTTTTTCACAACTAAACTAGTTTAGGACAAAGATACTGGAATGTTATCACCAGGAAAAAAATTAATGGAGAGCTTAGACTAGAAGAAATTATCTTTATTAAACATTCCTAAAAGTTTTTACTATTATATGTATAAATAAAATGTCAATAATTAATACCAGAATCTCTCTTTAGGTATGATTTGGGATTTGGGTATGCGCTCATGCTGTCTAAATTTAGGTTGACTGTATATGTATGTTTTTCTTCGAGGATGTGGGCCCAGTCATTCTAATGGAAAATCGTTCTTGTCTACATCAAGCCTAAGATAAAGAGCCTCTTAAAGTGGATAATATCTGACATTACTGAGTGAACATCTTTAGGTAAATAGGCCACCTTCCTGAATGCCAGCCTAAAGAGTCTTACTTGACTTGCACATTGCCATTCATTATCCCTCTATCCTCAAATACTTCTTTATTTCTCTTTTGAAAAGTCTCTGCAACCCAAGAATTTCTTGTCTGCTATGCAAATGACTTCCTAATGTCTAGCTGAAACCTGCCTAATGAGCTTTAGATTCATACTTCCAATTACTTGATCAGCAGCATCATCACCTGGATTTCCAACTGATACTTTAAACTCCGTAAACACAAAGCAGGATACATCAACTTTCCCAGGAGATCTGTCACTTTGCTTTCCTAAATTTCTCTTGGTTCAAAACGATTCTCACAGTTACCTAAGCACAGTCATCCAAAACTAACACAGAAGGCACATCTCCTATGCAGATTTCTCTGATTCTTACAGTAAAACAACAACAACAAAATGACAACAAAAACTCTTCTTCTGATGAAAGTATAACTGAAAGTTGCCTACGACACATCTCATTTTTTATCATGGATTAGTCTGTCCATGACATACTTCATGACTCATGAAAGCATGCCTCAGGACTTGCTTTACTACGACGATATGAATCTCAGGCACTTGCGAATTTGCAATCTTTTCTGAATATATTTCGAATGAGTAGTAAATGAATGAATTTCATATGTATAAAAGAAAAATATTTCTAATACCTCAAAAAATGTATTACACTACACACACACACACACACACACACATTCAAGCCCTCTTTAGCTTTTATGTAGTTTTAGTTTTTTAAAACCTTATGGGAAACTAAATTTGACCTATGTCAAATTATATGTCTAGGAATTAGAATTAGATAGGCAGATACTTGTTTACCTAATTAATGCCTCTGCAATTGTAGAGATTCTAATTTTATCACATTGCTTTCATCTTTCCAGATCAGAGAGCCATTTTTAAGATATTTTACACAAACTGATACCATCTCTTCATGTTTAATCATTTAATGCACTCTTCCTTAGATCTTTTCTATCTACTCCATATAAAATAATTTGATGTTCTATATTAAACTTAGCATTATCATTTCACTATCATTGTGATTTTTTTATATTGTGAATTTTTGTGATTTTTGCTTCCAAAGATTTTCACATGATGGCTATGATTTTCCGATTTATTAGAACATAGTTTCTACTCTAGTTACTATTCTAATTCAGGAATATATCCCTCAGGGAAGCAGGATACAGTAGCTCTAAATTCCTTTCACAGATCAGATACATATATACATACCTATATTGAAATGTATATACATCATGCATAAATGTGTGTAAATGGAGATTATAAAACATGCATGATAGAACTATTGAGAAGTGTAAATAAACAAACATAAGTGAAGTATTTGAAACAATGGCTGGCACACAATCACATAATAAATCTCAGCTTTGATTATTATGAATGAATCTCCCAGGATCTTTTACAGTGATAAAACAGTAACTGTTGAAGTTTTAGATCCATAAAAATCATTCTGCTGAAATCTGAAATAGAAACTCTCAAAAATTTATAACTGCATGGAGATTAACATATTACCTAACTTAACCCTCCTACTTGTGTTAGATATAATGGTAGAATAAGAAATGTGTAGTGACTTGCCCAAGGTCAGACAGTTAGTTTGATTGCAGAACTGGTGGCTAGAATATGAATCTTACGAGTCAGTGTACTTTCTAACTCAGTATGTTTCTTGCAGTTTAGTTTGTTTGTTGCTACTCCTTTTTTACTGAGATCTTGTCAAAGAGATACTGAACATAAGTATGAATGCTAATATTTGGCTTCCTTTCTTATATATTAAAAAATAATTGTAAAACTGTGATTAATTCTTACAGAACCCATATTTCTTACACTCTTACATTCCTAGAAGTTGATAATCACATATTTCTTTTTTTTTTTTTTTTTGAGACAGAGTCTTGCTCTGTCACCCAGGCTGGAGTGCAGTGACCGAATCTCGGCTCACTGCAAGCTCTGCCTCCTGGGTTTATGCCATTCTCCTGCCTCAGCCTCCCGAGTAGCTAGGACTACAGGCGCCCGCCACCTCACCCGGCTAGTTTTTTGTATTTTTGGTAGAGACGGGGTTTCACCATGTTAGCCAAGATGGTCTCGATCACCTGACCTCGTGATCCGCCCGTCTCGGCCTCCCAAAGTGCTGTGATTACAGGCTTGAGTCACCGTGCCCGGCCAATAATCACATATTTCTTATTTAAGCACTTTGTTATACACACCTGTGACAGATAAAAGCATAAGGAACTAAGATTTTGGTGCCTAGGAGTCTACCAAAATCTGTGCTCTACCCTCCATAGTCTGGAGCTCTCATTGGGCTTTCAGTGGTCAACTGGGGGACAATATTTTCTTTGTTTCTTTTTCTTTTTTTTTTTTTTTTGAGACCGAGTCTCACTCTGTTGCCAGGCTGGAATGCAGTGGCAGGATCTTGGCTCACTGAAACCTCTGTCTCCCGGGTTCAAGCGATTCTCCTGCCTCAGCCTCCCGAGTAGCTGGGACCACAGGAGTGCCTCATCACACCCGGCTAATTTTTGTATTTTTAGTAAAGACGGGGTTTCACCATGTTGGCCAGGCTGGTCTCAAACTCTTGACCTCACATGATCTGTTCACATAGGTCTCCCAAAGTGCTGGGATTACAGGTGTGAGCTGCAGGGACAATATTTTCTAATATCACCACTCCATCTTGCCTACAACTCTGGACACATGACTAATTTTCACCAGCAGTATATCAGTAGCAATGATGCTTTTATGAAGTGTGTGAATATCTTCATTCTCTATTTGTCATTTCTCTAGGTACAAGACTGTCAAGCCTAAGGAACAGCAAACTTGAAAGGGTATGTAATCCTAAATCAGTAAATTGCATAAAGCTGCCTGGCAGCCAGGACACCATATTGTATTGTCATGTAAGTGAGAAATAAACTCCTATTGTCTTACATCACTAAAATTTTGAGGTTCTTTGTTTCCTCAATACAATCCAAAGTAAAATTTGCCTGTCTCCTTCGTGTTTCTATAAATGATTCAATATTTGAAGTTAATAAAACTAATCTCTTAAAATTTTCCTATATCGTGGACTTTCTACTAATTCAGAGAGGCACCCTGCAAATCTAGTCTGATTCAATATCATTAATATATGTACTTCATTCATATATAGCATTTGTGGCAAATAGAGATTTACGAACTCTCTATGAACCTTTTTGTCACCAGGATTCACTTTTATTTCCACATCATTCACTCCAACCCACTCTGTTCAGCAAAGGTCTAAGTAGTATCAAGTGAATTGAGAAGTTCAGCAGGGGGTTGGGATGCCTGAATGAAAAATAAATACAATAACATACGTCTGTTTTCTCAATACAAACAGTAGAAAAATGAAAATTCAGACAATTTGTGAGTATTATTACTTAGAAGTAATGTAGACTTAATTTTCACCAATAATATAGATCAATTGCTCTTTAATGTCTTTTAAAACTTTCTGAGATGTTGAGTTTTATACTGATCTTGATTTTTTTTTTCCCTTTTGTTTTCACTTCCTGCAGCTGTAGCTTCCCTGTGACACAGTTAAGCCACATCCTGCCCACCTCCTTTCTAGTGCCTCTTCTGTGACTTACTGGAAATAGGCTCCCAATCGTTTTTTAATTGCCATGCATGGGAAATGTTTTTCGACAGCACAGCTGGCTCCAGGATATATCTCTGGTATTGGAGCAACTATTTTCTAATTGCTTCTCTACCTTTCCGATTAAACTGAAAAGAACTCAGCTGGGGGCAAACTCTTCAAATGGATAACCAGCCCTACTATGTCAGCTCCTAGTTGCTCTGATGTGATAATCAGGAAAAAAGAAGTGTTCCTTTTGATAACTGAACTTCAGTAGTATTGAGAACAAAGGAACTTCAGCAGGATGGAAATGGGACTTTAGTCCAGTATTTCAGCCTCATGGGAAAAACCAGAAACACTGAGATCTTGCCTATTAAACAATACATGACTAAATTCTCCTGTATTTGCTATGTCAATTTTTCTTGCTTGCCCATGTCAAAAACCTTCTTAGTGGAAAAATTCTTCC
The DNA here is from genome assembly GCF_008728515.1 of Papio anubis. Taxonomy (NCBI): domain Eukaryota; kingdom Metazoa; phylum Chordata; class Mammalia; order Primates; family Cercopithecidae; genus Papio; species Papio anubis. The sequence goes on along the minus strand of NC_044990.1, from coordinate 62,547,537 downwards.
TACTACTCTATTGTCAACTTTCTCTATATAATACAAGTTCCCATCTGTGGGTTAACTGTATCCTAATCATGAACATTCAACTGATGTTTGGTCTGTATGTTAGTTTGTGGTGTCAGTGAAAATTGTGTACAATTACAACTACATAATCTCAGAAGCAATATTTTCCTCACTAGGTAGGCAGACATATTTTTCTAATTCTAACTAAAAGATAATATATTCATTCAAGTAAGAACACCTTTAGACTGAGGTCCTTAAGCCTTTTTGTTGATGTGAAAGGAAAATAAATCTTGGGGCCCCCAAGTCCCTAAGCTAAAGGGAAAAGTCAAGCTGGGAACTGCTTAGGGCCAACCTGCCTCCCATTCTATTCAAAGTCACCCCTCTGCTCACTGACATAGATGCATACCTGAGTGCCTCCTTTGGAAAGGCTAATCAGAAACTTAAAAGAATGCAACCATTTGTCTCTGACCTACCTGTGACCTGGAAGCCTCTCCCCTCTTCAGTTCTTCCCACTTTTGCTTCAAGTTGTCCTGCCCTTCCAGAGCAAACCAATGTACTTCTTGCATATATTGACTGATGTGTCATGTCTTCCTAAAATGTATAAAACTAAGCTGTTTTATACAATTTTTTTTATAAATGTTCATGTTTTATACATTTCATCACCTTGGGCACATGTCTTCAGGACTTCCTGAGGCTGCGTCTTGGCAAAATAAACTTGCCAAATTAACGGAGACCTGACTCAAATTTTGGGAGTTCACAGTGGAAAAAAACATGAAAGAAAAATATCTGTAAGTTTCTGTTACTTTCATTTTAGTCTGGTGAAACAGACAATAAATAAAGCTCAAATTTTTAAAATGATGAATTATTCACAGCACCTCAAATTTAAATGATGAAAAATTTTCAAAATGAATTTGATAAAGGGGCATTATATTTTTCATTAAAATGATTTTAAAGACTATTTTGTTATCATACAATAGATGGTACCTTGTAAACAGACCTAGACAGTGTAAGGACATGGTTCTGTTACAGTGGGTAGTTAGGTCACCCAACCACGACAGTCAGGTGACCAGCATGTGATGATGGTCAGGCAGCTGTTACATGGTCTCTCTAAAATAATAATTGGTCGCAGCCAACACCAAGGAAAGGCAGTATCCCAATAGATTGAAAAAATCTGGAACTGGTGATCGGCAGCTCCCCAATAAGATCTTAGGAGCTGGGTGAGTGGGCTCAAGCATGCAAACTAACAGGCAAAATGGCAGAGTTTAACTGGTATGTGACCTTCTAGGAAAGCCTCAAGTGAGCATGCCTACAACTTCAGTAAACGCACTGAACATGTGGCCCCTCCCAAGTGTTAGCAGGCCACTGCACATACGGACAGCCTGCCCCAAAGGAAGAATCGGGGAAGAAGGCAATAAGACCCCAGAGGCATGCCAATGTATAAACCCCAAGTCAAAGGTCAAGCTGTGCACTTGAATCTCTCAAGTTCCTCTCTTGGCACTCTTCCAATTGTACTTTACTTCCTTTCGTTCCTGTTCTAAAACATTTTAATAATTTTTTGCTCCTGTTCCTACACTTGCCTCGGTCTCCCACTCTGTCTTATGCCCCTCAGTGGAATTCTTTCTTCTGAGGATGCAAGAACTGAGGTTGCTACAGACCTATATTTATTCACTGCTGCTAACAGTTCCATCTTTGCAACTACATAAAGGCAGATTTTGGGGAATTTGATGAATTATTCACTTGGTAAAATAAAGACACTGAGCTCTGTGATTAGTATTTTGTAATTAGTTCAGTTTCAGTAACAGACATGTATTTTTTACTTTCTTCACCTTTGTATATTCTAAATATTATTTCAGTTAAGGACAAAGAGCTCTTTTATGTATTATCTTCAGCAGTCAGATATTTGCTTCAAAGCTTCCTCAAATCTGTAAGTTCTATTAATATCCTTTAACCAAAAAAATCAAAACCAATTAAAATAACACACTCACAATTATTTAAATGTAGAATGAAAGACTAGATCAAAGTCTCAGCAGAGATTAGCTTAAATTGACATTCTCACACTTATGACTGCTAGAGAGATTAAACAGTATGCCTCATGACTCAGATTCAGTTCTTCAATGCCTTGATAGAAATATTCTGATTGATTCATATGTTTAAAGCTTTCTAGAACCATCAAGCACAGGTGATATTCAATTTTTAGGATAATAATCATGAGTATATATCCGCTAATGAGAAAATACACAGTATATTGATGGTAAAATTTGAAACTATATTATCCACATTTAATAAATGCTGGTTGTAGAACTGAAAGCACAATTGTCAACAACAACAACAAAAAACTATGTCTTTTAAAAAATAAGAAAAAATTTATCAAACTGACCTGCAAATTTATAGCCCAAGTCACATTAGAATAGTATTAATTTCACAGAAATGTACAAACACACACACACTCACAAATGTATATGTTATAGCACTTAAGTTATATTTTAACATATTGCTGTCTTTTAAATTGTCTTACGTTGTAAATACGCATGGCAATATACTTGTCTAATTATGTCCTTAGATAAAGGTATATTGGCTTATTTATGTTATTTTTTCTACTTAAATATAGCCTTAAACACAAATATTGTTGAATTCAGAGTTGAATTTTTGTAATAGAATAGAAGCAAAATTTTAAAACTCTAAACACAAAATGTTTTCCAGAAACATTATTGTGCTTACAAATTATTTTAAAATATTATCTCCCAAAGACTATAGTTTCTGAAAACTATTTTCAATTGTGTTCTTATGCATAGGCTTTTAGTATATAGTTTAACTTCTTCCAACATAAGCTACTGCCTGAAGGCATATTTTACAACTGTCTTCACAACATGTCATAAATTGCTATGGCATGCAGTTACAAAACTATATACCAAAAGAAATCAGAAGTGTATGAATAAGGAACATTAAATTTAATTTAATTATAGATGAATTTGACAAGTTTATCATTACATACAGAATTAAAATATTAACAATAATAATATGTCACCTTTTTAGACTACTTATCATGCCATAACCTGACATCTATTACTGATGGATATAATATCTTAGTGGACCACAAATGCTTTTAGATAAATAATTCACATCATGACAAAGCATTTCAATCAACAGAAACAACTTTCTTCACTTGATTGTTTAATTAATCATTATACCTCAAAGAAGATGAAAAAGGAAATATACAGTATCAGACCGTCAATGAAATTTTACCTGGTTAAGAGAAAACAAAAGATAATCAAATTGAGCAAAAGCACAAAATATAAGATTGTGGCCAGTAAGTGTGAAGTTTAACATTAAGAGGCTTATTATAATTAGCTGAGATGAACTTGGTATCTCTAGTTCTTGCAATGGCCTCATCTCATAGCCTGTGATACATATTTGAATCACCTTAACATCTGCTAATATGAGTTTCTTTTTCCAGTTCTTTCTGATGTAATGTTTGTAACAGTTTTCCTTCAGAGACAGAACATGAGTGCTCACTTTAAAATATACTTTGGAACAGGAGTTTCTAAGGATACTGTTGCCTGCTGGCCACTTTGTGTGATAGCCAGTGGTGGCATGGTTTGTGCTAAAGACTTTGAGATGCATGGTAGTTGACCAGGGAGTGGGAAAAATGAGAAATTTATGTTAAGTGTATATAGAAATTAGAGGCAGATCAGAACTGCCCTGGAGATTCTACAGGGTAATATGAATCCTTTTGCTGTAGTGTTTTGTCACGGATTATATGACTTAAACCTATTTATATTTTGTAGGAAAATGTATACTTTTATAATAAACATATTTTATTAGCAATAGGTTAAAAATACAAAAATACAAATACACAAGTTTTCTCATTTACATGTGGGAGTTTAAAAAATTGAACACATAGCGGGGCACAGTGGCTCACGCCTATAATCCCAGAATTTTGGGAGGCCGAAGCTGGTGGATCACCTGAGGTCAGGAGTTCAAGACCAGCCCAGCCAACATGGTGAAATCTCGTCTCTACAAAAATACAAAAAATTATCTGAGCATGATGGTGGGTGCCTATAATCCCAGTTACCTAGGAAGTTAAGGTGGGAGAATCACTTGAACCTGAGAGGCAGAGGTTGCAGTGAGCTGAGATCATGCCATTGCACTCCAGTCTGGGCGATGGAGTGAGACTCAGTCTCAAACACAAAAAATGAACACATAGAGGAGGTAGAGAGTGAAAAAATAGATAACAGAGACTGGGAAGGATGAATGGACAGGCGGGGGAAGGATGATGAGAACTGCGTTAAAAGGTACAAACACACAATAAGATGGAAGGAATAAAGTCAATGTTTGATAGCAGAGTAGGATGCCTATATTTAACAAAAATTTGTTGAACTCAGGTGATGGACACCCCTGAATACCATCACTTGATTACTACACGGTATATACATGTAACAAAATTTCTCATGTACCCCATGAATTTGCATGCACTAAAAAAAATGTAAAAAAAAAAAAAAATGAAAAAATAACATTAAGCAATGTTGAGTTAAAAACAAACAATGCAAAACTTACTAAATAAGTTGGCCTATAAATTTGTTTGGATTTGTCTTCTTTACTTTACTTGCTTTGTTAAAATTAGAATCAGGTGTCAATCACCTTGAATTAAAAGCACTAGTCTTTATTAATACTAAGTGATAGTAATTTCTTCATGATGCAAGGTAAAGTTAATAATTACCCAAAGGCACACAGATTTTCAGTGAGAGAAAGACAAATCGCCCACTAAGGTCTATCTTAATTTTGGGTTCAATCCTCTTAGCCAGATTCCATGACATCTCTAGAAAAGATGATGGGGGAGATATTCCTGTCTCTAGCGAGAATTTTAAAAAGAGAAATAAAGGTTGAAAAAAATAAGTACCGCTGAACAAAATCTATGTGACTTAAAGTAAGTTACTCTGGGACTCTTCCCAGCAGAACAGTCAATATACATTGGCTATGTTAAAATTGCCACAACTCCCTGGATATACCAGGATATGGTATGATATTGTGATTTTGCCTCTGCTTTGGTCATTTAGTATACTTCATCTTCAGAATGTTCCCTTGAAATCACATGAATCCCTCAAGATCCAGTTCTAAAACCAACTCTTCAATAACACTTTCCCCAGCACTGTTCATTATACCCAATCCTTAGCACAACAAGTTGATTTACTCTTTAATCTAAGACTATATGGAGGCAACAGTAAATGTTACTTGGGAATGATTAAATCCACAATTTTTTTAAAAAAAGAATCTCAAATAATAGGAAAAGAAATTAGAGAGACTCCCCTGTGGAATTTAAAACAAACAAACAACACAAAACAAAAAACTAAAGATGAGAACATATTGTAATGGTGAGAACCACAGTCTCTAATTCTAGAACTAAATTGACTCAGTCAGATTCTGTATTTTGGCAATACTTGTAGGTGATTCGCATGCACAGTGAATTTGAGACCTTCTTAATTATGTGTTTTGCTTTGCTTCACTTTGAAGATCACGCGTTTTTTACACATTGAAAGTTTGTGGCAATCTTGCATTAAGGACATTTATTATATCAGCGCCATATTTCCAACAGCCTGTGCTCACTTGCTGTCTGTGTCACATTTTGGTAATTCTCACAATATGTTCAAGTTTTTCATGACCATTATATTTGTTATGATGATCTGTGATCAGTGATTGTTGCTGTTACCATTGTAATCATTTAGGGGTGCCATGAACCACACAGCAAACTTAATCAATGTGTGTGTTCTGACTGGTCCACTGGCCAGCCATTCCCCTGTATCTCTCCCTCTTCTTGGGCCTCCTTGTTTTGTGGGACACAAAGATATTGAAATTAAGCCAATTAATAACCCTACAATAGTCTTTAAGTGTTCAAGTGAAAAGAAGAGTCACATGTCTCTCACTTTAAGTCAAAAGTTAGAGATGATTAAGTTTAGTGAAGAAGGCATGTTGAAAGCTGAAAGGCCAAAAGCTGGGCCTCTTGGGTCAAACAGTTATCCAAGTTGTAAATGCAAAGAAAAAATGCTTGGCTGGGCGCGGTGGCTCAAGCCTGTAATCCCAGCACTTTGGGAGGCCAAGATGGGCAGATCACGAGGTCAGGAGATCGAGACCACCCTGGCTAACACAGCGAAACCCCGTCTCTACTAAAAAAATACAAAAAACTAGCTGGACGAGGTGGCGGGCGCCTGTAGTCCCAGCTACTTGGGAGGCTGAGGCAGGAGAATGGCGTAAACCCGGGAGGCGGAGCTTGCAGTGAGTTGAGATCCGGCCACTGCACTCCAGCCTGGGTGACAGAGCGAGACTCCGTCTCAACCGAAAAAAAAAAAAAAAAAATGCTTGAAGAAAATTAAAAGTGCTACTACAGTGAACACGCAAAAGAAAAAAAAGCAAACAGTCTTATTGCAGATATGAAGAAACTTTTAGTGATCTGGATAGAAAAGCAAACCAGCCATAACAGTCTTTTAAATAAAAGAGCCATACAGCCTCTTTTATTCTATGAGAGAGGTGAGAAAGCTGCAGAAGAAAATTTGAAACTAGCAGAAGTTGATCCATGAGGTTTAGGAAAGAAGCCATCTGCATAACATTAAAGTGCAAGGTGAAGCAAGTACTGATTAGAAGCTGAAGCAAGTTATCTAGAAGATATAACTAAGATCATCAATGAAGGCAGCTATACTGAACACTAGATTTACAATGGGGATGAAAACAGTCTTATATTGGAAGATGATGTCATCTAGAACATTCATGACTAGAGAGAAGAAGTCAATGTCTGGCTTCTAAGCTTCAAAAGACAGTCTGACTCTTAGTAGGGGCTAATACACCTGATGACTGTAACTTGAAGCCAATGCTCATTTGCCATTCCAAAAATTTTAGGACCCTTAAGAATTACGCTAAATCTACTCTGCGTGTGCTTGTAAATAAAACAAATAAGCTAAGCCTGAATGATAGCAGGTGTGTTTACAGCATAGTTTGCTGAATATTTTAAGCCCACTTTTGAGAACTGCACCTCAGGAAAAAAAAAAAAAGAAAAAGCTTACTTTCAAAAAAACTACTGCTCATTGACAATGAACCTGGTCACTCAAGAGCTCTGATAAAGATATCCAAAAATTTAATGATGTTTTCATGTCTGCTTACACAACATCCATTCTGCAGCCCCTGGGTTAAGGCATAATTTCCATTTTCAAGCCTTATTATTAAAAAAATACATTTCAAATAAGGCTGTAGCAGCCATAGATAGTGATTCCTCTGATAGATATGGGCAAAGTAAATTGAAAGTCTTTTGAAAAGGATTCATCATTGTAGATGCCATTAAGAACATTTGAGATTCATAGGAGGAGGTCAAAATACTAAAATTAACTGTTGTTTAGAAGAAGTTCATTGCAATCCTCATAGATTAATCTGAAGGATTCAAGACTACAGTGAAGGAAATTATTGCAGATGTGGTGGAAATAGCAAGATAAGTAGAGTTAGCAGTAGAGCCTGCAAATATGACAGAATTGCTGCAATTTCATGACAAAAATTTAATGAATAAGGACTTGCTTCTTTTGAATAAGCAAAGATTCTTGAGATGGAATATTCTGGCAAAGATGCTATCCCATTATTGAAATAACAACAAAGGATTTGGCATATTACATAAAATTAGTTTATAAAGCAGCAACAGGGTTCGAGAGGATTGACTCCAATTTTGAAAGATGTTCTACTGCGTGTAAAATGCTATCAAACATCATTGTATGCTACAGTGATATCTTTTGAAAAAGGAAGTGTGAATTGATGTGGCAATTTCATAGTTGTCTCATTTTAAGAAATTGCAGGCCAGGCACTGTGGCTTATGCCTGTAATCCCAGCACTTTGGGAGGCTGAGGCAGGAGGATCACGAGGTCAAGAAATCAAGACCATCCTGGCCAACATGGTGAAACCCCATCTCTACCAAAAATGCAAAAATCAGCCGGGCGTAGTGGTGCGCGCCTGTAGTCCCAGCTACTCGGGAGGCTGAGGCAGCAGAATCACTTGAACGTGGGAGGCGGAGGTTGCAGTGAGTAGAGATCGCGCCACTGCACTCCAGCCTGGTGACAGATTGAGACTCTGTCTCGAAAACAAACAAAAAAAAAACAGAAAAAAAAAAAAAGAAATTGCAATAGCTGCTTCAACCTTCAGTAACCACCACACTCTTCAGTTAGCAGCCACAACACGGAGGCAAGACTTTCCACCAGCAAAAACATTATGGCTAGCTGAAGGCTCAGTTACGCATTAGCATTTTTAAAATATAGTATTTTAAAATTAATATCTGCATACTTTTAGACATAATACTGTTACTCATTTAATAGATATAACATAAACAAAGCTTTCTATATGCACTGGGAAACCAAAAAATTTGTGTGACTCGCTATGTTAAGTTATTCACTTTATTGCAGTGGTCTGGAACTAAATCTGCAATAGCTCTGACACATTTCTGTAAATAAAGGCTGTCTGAGCTCATTTGGTTATACAATTACGGCTAACAGTAGCAACTCTGAGCTTTGAGGAAGGAGATTAAAAAACATAACATGGCCCAGCACTGCTACTGTGTGGTCATGGGCAATTACATAACTTCAATGTGCTTCAACACAGTTCTCTACAATAATAGTAATAAATAATGAAATAATAATGAAACCAACCTCAAAAATTTATTGTGAGGAATAAATAAGTTAATATAGTTTAAGAGCTTAAGTCAGATCCTGGACCATAATGAGTGCTATACAATTATGATGAAGGTGATAAATTGAAGTAAATAGCTGCAAAGATTGTGAAGACAGTCTTGAAGAAAATAAAAATGTTATTAGCAATACAATCAATATCTGCTGCTTATGTAAAATGAATGCTGATTAGAACAAAAACAGAAGCCAGTACATAATCACTCCAGTTTAGAATGTCTGAGACACAGACTCACTGAGAGACACAAAAATAGACCAGCAGAATGAAAAAAGAAAGAAAGAAAAAAATATGGATAAGACTGGAACAGAGTCCAAATGTTTTCTTCATCTACTTAGAAGAAAATACGTATATCTGAAACTTCATACTATATGATATACATATATAGTTATTTTGTTTTGGCTATTGATGAAGGGGGGAATACTTTTTTCCTCAGTCATTTCTGGACTCGTGGCTGAGGCATCTATAATGAAAGATTATCAAGAGAAAAAATGGCTAGGTAAGGTGGCTTACTCCTATAATCTCAGCTACTCAGGATGCTGAGATGGAAGGATCACCTGAGCCTCAGAGTTCAAGGCAACAGTGAGGTATGATCATGCACTGCACCATAGTCTGGATAACAGACAGACCCTCTCTCTAAAAAATTGACAATAATAATAAAAAACAAAGAGAAAATCACACAAATTCATGTAATTCAACTTCTACATGACACAGTAGCCTTCAGAAATGAAGACACTACAAAAAAGGGAAACCGGTATATTTTTATGGTTAGGTTGATAAAAATGGATAGTTGTAGAGAGGTATGACCGGGCAAAAAGGGTAAAATCAAATAGTAATAAACTGGAGGGAGCTTAGCAAGGCTTGTTTGTTCATATTCTTCTGTGTTCCTGTGTCTTCAGATATAAAGACATTCCCTTTTTCTGGATATAAGGAGGGTTCCTCTCAAATGAGGGACTCATGACCTTCTTCAGAAGGTCAGAGCATTTTTTCTGGCCTGCTTCATGGGAGAAGGGTATAGATAAAACAAGTTTTCCCATTATGTGACAATTGAAAAAGCCTTGTGACAGCAACATGAGAAGTCAAAATATTACTATCTATCTTTACTTTTAGTTTTGTTTGAATTTGTCCATAATCTAAAGCTTTAAAAAATGTGGTCAGAGACAGTTACAGAAAGAATGATTGGAATTTGATCTTATCATCAGGGGATTAAAAACTTCTACTAGGTCTTAGACATGTCATACTTTTTGATCTCCTTTCTGGTAGCAGCAGCAGCAGCTCCAAGTTGTTACTGTTAATCATGACATTTGTGTTAGCAAATAAGCAAAAACAGCATTTATATATTTGCTATCTGATATAGCTTGGCTCTGTGTCCCCTCCCAAATCTCATCTCTAATTGTAATCCCCACATCTCCAGGGAGCGACCTGGAATCCCCACGTGCTGAGGGAGTTGATTGGATCATGGGGACAGTTTCCACCATGCTGTTCTTGTGATACTGAGTGAGTTATCATGAGATCCAATGGTTTTTTAAGTGTTTGGAAGTTCCTCCTTCGCACTTTGCTTTCTCTCCTGCCGCCTTGTGAAGGTTCCTGCTTCCACTTCTGCCATGAGTATAAGTTTCCTGAGGCTTCCCCAGCCATGTGGAACTGTGAGTCAATTAAATCTCTTTTCTTTATAAATTACCCAGTCTTGGGGAAGTTCTTTATAGCAGTGTGAAAACAAACTAATACACTATCCATCCATGGATTTACTAAATTGAGTGAGCATCAGAATCACCTATGAGGCTTACAAAAAACAAATTGTTGGTATCTTTCTCTTTAAGAGTTTCCAATTCAGTAATTCTGGGGAGAGGGCCCAGAATGTGGATTTCTAATAAGGCCCTAGTTGATGCTACCGCTGCTGCTAAAGGAACTACATTCTGAGAACCTTTTCTCTAGCCTTTGATGTGGTTTGGCTGTGTCCCCACCCAAAATCTCTTCTTGAATTGTAATCCAAATTGTAAGCCCCATGTGTTGGGAGCAGAACTTTGTGGGCGGTGATTAGATCATAAGGGCCGTTTCCCCACGCAGTTCTCAAAATAGTGAGTGAGTCAGTTCTCCCAAGATCTGATGGTTTAAGGGGCTTTTCCTCCCTTCACTCATTCTCCTTGATGCCATCATGTGAAGAAGGTTGTGTTTGCTTCCCCTTCTGCCATGATTTTAAGTTTTCTGAGGCTTCCTCAGCCATGCTGAACTGTGAGTCAAATAAACCTCTCCCCTACAAATTACCCTGTCTCAGGTATGTCTTTATTAGCAGTGTGAGAATGAACTAAAACACCTGTATATTTACAACACTGCTAAACATTATTAATCACTGAGCATTATGATGTGAGAATTTTATTTTATTTATCAGAGCATTGTGCAGTAGCTGGCATATTGGGTAAGATTAATAATTACACATATGAATATACTTAATATACTTGGACTGCTCTTATTTTTTTTGCTCTTGGCTTAAATTACCTCAGGGAGTCTCTCTATTAGATTGAAATGAGAATGCCAAAACAATGAATAGCATTTTAGATTTTGCTCAATATTATTTTAATTTGGGTAGTAACATCTAATCATCCATCTGAAAATAATAAAGGGACAAATATATCTTCTATGTCAGAAACTATCTTGGGCACAGGGGCACGACCCTAAGGAATACTTCAAGGCCTCAACCTTCATTGATTAGAAAGATTTATATTGTTAAAGCATACAGAAACGATCAGAGGGAGCGAAGGCAAGAAGGTCATTTTTACAGCTATTGCAGAATCACAAATGTAACATCATACATATTAAACTGTAGGTGGTAAATGCAAAAATAGGAAAGAAGTAGTAGATGTAAGCTATATTATAAAAGAAGATAACAAGAACTCAGTGACTGTTTTAATATCAAGGACTGAGTAGACTGTTGCTCTTGTTTCTGTAATAAAAGTATATTTCTTGAAAAGGATAACTAGTTTTCATAAAAAAGATAAATTAAATATAAATAAAACCATTAAGTTAGGTAAGAATATACCATTTGTCCATTTTGAAATTTTAAAAAGGCATATTTACAACCACAGAGTTTGAGACTTAAAATAACAAGATGATTTTACAGGTAAATTTTATGCTATCTCAATATTCATGCATCAAAGAATAAACTAAGTCTTAAATATGCCGTTTGTGTTCATGCTATGTTTTTATGATTCAACTTTTTGTTTTGCTTTGTTTTATTTCCTCAAGGGCTAACCATTGGTTTTCCCAGCAGGGGAAAGAAAGCCCACCCACCAAGTCCCTTCCAACTTTCACTGATGAGATCTTGGGGCTGTTTACATTAACCATGCAAATTTGAAACACCCTGTCTCCTGGTGCTTAATCTCACAACCCAATTTGTTTCTGAAGCTGGTGTGCTTAGCAGCTGTGCAGCAGTGCTTTGTCCCAAAGACAAAAGACTATTTTTTTTTACTTAAAGAATAGACAGAATACTCCAGTTATCTTAGATCACAGCATTGACAGAGTTAATTAATGACCCAGAACAGTCACAAACAGCCTATTTTCAGTCATCATTGAGAACAAAAATGTATGTGTCAGATATTTCCTGGAACTGGACCATATATATAACAGTTACTCACAAACACACTTTGAAAAGTTAGGAATGACAAAATATCTGTGAGTAAGCAAATTCCCCCTCCCCACCAGCAATAGCTTTTCCTTACAATTTATTTAAAAACATCTGTTTCTAGCAGACTTAAAAATATATAAAATTGGGTTAAAAATCCTGCTGCTGTTAACACAAAAAGAGAAAGAGGTATATATTTATGTATCCGGCCTCAAAATGGCCCTCAGTTGAGCTGTTTCTGAAGAAAGTGCTTTTAACACAGGTCTCTGAAATTGTGGGCTGTAAATAAAAATCTCAGAAAATAAATCTCCGAAAATGAGTTAGATCTATTTCTGCTATTACTAGGAAATAAATGACCTCCAACTTTAGATTCCAGGGTTCCATTTTGCATTTAACAAAGTGGGCTTTTTGTTTGTTTGTTTTGTGGGTTTTGGGTTTTTGGGTTTTTTTGGGTTTTTTTCCATCTAGAAAAGTATACCAGCTTAACTCCAAACTTCTAAACATTGTCTATAAGGTCCTTCACAATTTGAGCTTGATCCCTTGATCAACTTCCTTTCCCAATGAACCTTTTTTATTTTTTTAAATAGACTTTTTTTTTTTTTGAGAAGAGTCTCACTCTGTTGCCCAGGCTGGAGTGCAATAGCACCATCTCAGCTCACTGCAACCTCTGCCTCCCAGGTTCGAGAGATTCTCCTGTCTCAGCCTCCCAAGTAGCTGGGATTACAGGTGCCTGCCACCACGCCTGGCTGATTTTTGTATTTTTAGTAGAGATGGGATTTCACCATGTTGGTCAGGCTGGTCTCCAACTCCTGACCTCAGATGATCCACCTGCCTTGGCCTCCCAATGTACTGGGATTACATAAGTGAGCCATGGCGCCAGCCTAAATAGACTTTATTTTCAAGAGAGGTTTAAGTTCACAGCAAAACTGAGAGAAATTAGCAGTGATTTCCCATGTATCCTCTGTGCCACATGTGTACCTTCCTCCATTATCAACATTCTCCACTAAAGTGGTATATCTGTTACAACTGATGAACCTGAACTGTCATGTCATTATTATCCCAAGTCCACAGTTCAGTTAGAGTTCACTCTTGCCACTATACATTTTATGAGTTCAGAAACATGTATAATGACATTTATCCACCACTATAGTTTCACACAGAGTTATACCATCCTAAAAGTCTTTTGTGCTCCCCCTATCCATCCATGTTTCCTTTCTAACCCCAGGCAACAACTGGGCTTTTTACTGTCTCTATATTTGGCCTTTTGAAGAATGTCATATAGTTCAAATTATGTAACACATAGGGCTTTTTTAGGTTGGATTCTTTTACTTGGCAATATGCATTTAAATATCCTCCATGTTTTCTCATGGTTGACAGCACATTTCTTTCTAATGAAGAATAGATTGCTTTTTCTTAAGTGTACCACAGTTTGTTTATCCATTCACCTACTGAAGGACATCTTAGTTGATTCCAAGAGAATTTCTACATGCAAACAACAACAAAATAAATCTAGACATAGATCTTGCATACTTTCACAAGAAATTCACTCAAAATAGATCACAGACCTAAATTTAAAATGCAAAACTATAAAAATTATTAGTGATAACATAGGAGATAATCTACATGTCCCTGAGTTTGGGTGATAACTTTTTACATGTAATACCAAAGGTATGATTCATTAAAGAAATAATTGAAATATGGACTTTATTTTTTTTAATGTGCTCTGTGAAAAAACTTTCAAGAACATTTAAAGACAAGCCAGAGACCAGGAGAAAATATTTGAAAATCACATTGCAAATAAAAGATTGTTATTAAAAGTATACAAAGAATACTTAAAATTTCACAATAAGAAAATAAACAACCCGACTGAAAAATAGGACAAAGACCTTAAAGGACACCTCACCAAAAAAGATCTTCAGATGGCAAATGAGCACACGAAAACATACACCATCATATGTCATCAGGGTAATATAAATTAAAACAACCATGAGATACTACTTCACACTCATTAGAATGGCCAATGTCCAGAACACAGACACCATCAAATGCTGGGGAGAATGTGGAGTTAGAGAAGTTATCATTTGTTGCTGGCGGGAATGTAAAATGATAAAACTGTTTTGAAAGATAGTTTGGTGGTTTCTTACAAGACTAAACATATTCTTACCATGCACTATAACAATTTTACTTCTTGGTATTTACCAAAATGAGTGGAAAATTCATGTCCACACAAAAACTGCTACACACAGATGTTTATAGCAGCTTTATTTATAATTGATGAAAAAAGCAACAGATTTCTCAGTGTTACTAAAAATATCTGCCTCTTAGTGTTGCTGTGCCATTATTCATGATGATGCCGTTGTTGCCTTGCCTGCCCTCCTCATTCCTCACCTTTTAAATCTTATTTATAATCTAAGATTCTTTCCACTTTATTAAGCTCCTCAAGTCTTATTTCCCCTAATAGGCAATAGTAATACCCACCTCTTTGCTGTTTTAGGAATACCATGGAAAATTGTCCTTATGATGGATGCTATGTTATGGTAACTTAATAATTTCCCTTCTGAACGAGACATTCCATAATAATACATCCCTGTGTAATAAACACTCATTTATCCTCAAGTACTTATCAGTTACAGTGAGTAATCTAAAGGTTTTATTTTACTTAGTAGTCTATTTGATCATTTCTTTTACCATCAAGAATTAGTCAGCATTGTCACTTGTCGATTTCAAATTTATAGCACTGAATGTCTAGTTCTTTTAAGTAATTTTTAAAATCAAATTTTTGGAGGTATGAATCAGATACAAATTGTTTCTGAGGCTCACAATACGAGTAAATTGCTTTAAAACATGAATAATACTCCTCTCCTATTTGTTCTCTGTAACTTTTCTATTTTAACAAATAGTCTACGTTTTCATGATTTCTGTATTAGTGCTTGGCGTACGCTTCTTTTAGGAGATAAAGTATACATTCAATGGCCTAATTAATTATGTACTTTGCAGCATGGCTCTGCTTATAATTGTCTCTTACATCATGGCACTTAACTCCTAACTGAAAATTTAATCAAGCAGGGGCAATGTAGTTTAAGTAATGTAACATTTTAGATAAGAGTAAGTAGAACTTACAAAGAAGATAAACACACAATTCTAATTGAATAAAGTGTCTCCATATAGTTAGAAGCAAATGAAAATAAAAGCACAGTTGTGAGTTAATGCTGCGCATGTACACTTTAAAATGGAAAAAAAAAAAGACAGATAAGAAGGCTGAAGAAAGCCTTTGACACAAGAGTCTCTTCTATACGTTAAGCATTATACATTATGTAATGCTATGAGCACACACTTCTAAAGTACAAATCAACCTTATGCATGTCATTGCTTTCCCAAGATAGGATTTCTGTGAAGACACAGGAAGAAAGCTACAAAATAACCCACAACTTTCTTTCCTTTCTTGAGGAAGTATTTGTTTCTTGAATCTGATCTTTCACTCCCAATTGGTAAATACTCCAGTAAGTGTAGTTTTATATTAAAATAATTTCTTCTTCTTAGCCAAAAAAGGGGGATTATTAACTCATAAATCTTTGCATATTGTAAATATTAGTATACGAATTCAACCTGTGGGCCATATAAAGTGAAAGCATGCACATCAAGATCTGTACACCTCTGATTCCTTCCCTCAGAAGAGAATGAGCCCACAAAGTAAATCATATCTAAGCTATTCCAACAAAAACCATAAAAATGTATTTTTCCTATTATTCAAATTTTCAATATTTACATGTATTATGATTGATATGTGTTTAATTTCTGTTTATATATGTTTAGATTATTTATATGGCCAATCAATATAGACTTTCCAAAATGAGAATAACATAATTTAGCTAGCATTTGCTTTAAAATTTTAGAAATAAAAGTCCCCTTGCTTTTTATGGAATTAACTCACAAAACTGAATCACTATCTCCAAAAAAACTAGAAAATATATAGTTAATTCATCTTTAAAAGTTCCCATGATATTCTGCATACAGTGCTCCTGGAGAAAGTGTCAAGGATAATTCCTAAACTGTTCTGGAAAAGTAGTAGCTTTTCTCTCCCTTGAGAAAATTCTGTTTCATACCATGAGTGACAATAATTCATGGCATTCATTTATTTGGAAAGTGAAGGAAAAACAGACATCTGAAGCAAGAACACAGAGATTCAACCACATTCCTCCACTTACTAGCTTTGGGAGTTAGAGCAATTTTCTTAATCTCTTTGTGCCACTGTTGATACTGAAATTAATTACTCTTCTCTAAATTAATTCCCTAAAAGAATAGTTGCTAATCATCCTAAAATATGTGGATGTGTAATTCTTGGCTTAGCGCCCTTTACCAAGATGGCACTAGAAAACACTTTTAGCTCTATTCTGGAGGCCTGAATTCTCTAGTTTATCAACTTAGTTCCATCATTCAGGAGAAACTGGGGAACTGGAAAGCTCCTTGGCAGTCCAAGCCAATAATAAGTTTCTATTGGCTTGAAAATGATGCTCTTGAGACATAATTCTCAAAGGATATTCTATTTAGAAAATGAATATTCTATCTTCATGGATCTTCTGCTTACAGTGTTACAATATTCTCAGATCCCAAAAGTAAGCACTACTCTCAGAATTTTGAGTTCTCTAATGCCGAGGACGTAGTCTTTGCGAGACAAAAAGGCTCTGTGTCCAGCACTTTACTGTTTTCAATAGTCACAGGCTTGATTTCTTACTCACGTGCATCTGAATATTGATTTACTACAATGGGTGACAGAGACTCTAGATAGACTGATCAGACTCTCCCACAATCAAATCTTGTTTTTGCCCCTGTGTATGGAACTTAAATTATTATTCCTAACAATATATTAAAGCTTATTTCAACTATAATGTAGGTTATTTGGACATGAAGGTGGCATCACACATTATACTACTGAGCTCATTACTAAGATATTCTGTTATTCTTATTTCTGTCTGTTTTATAGATCTTTACAATCACTGGCATTGGGGGAGTTCACACAATGAACGCAAGGATAAAAGACCTTTATAAATAGTTAAAGCAAGAAGCCATTGTGATTTTAGAGTATCACAACCAATGGTGCCATTACTGCTAATATTTAGATGATAAATTCTTATTTTAAATTCAACCTTAAGTGGCTTGAAGAGCTAGTTTGTAAAAAAAAATTAATTGTCAAAAAGGAATAGACCATATTAAAGGGACTTTCATTAATTTTCATTAGGGTAACTTGGCAATTAAACATATCATCCCCAACTAGGGGGACTGGGCTCATAAAGAAAAGATTTTCATCATCTTTTTATTTATGAAATCCTGGTGTCCCAACTCTTCACTACCCTTTCTTCTCTCAAAGAGGTAAGGTTTTTTTTTTTAACATGCAGAGCAATCAAATCATTTGGTCCTACTATTTTTTTTCCACAGCCTGCTAGGTTACATGTCTTGCAATTGCCAAAAATAATCACTGTAAAATCTAAATTATAATTCACATAAACAGAGTATTCCTTAAAGAAAATGTAACAGAAAATCCTGTTTCTCTTGCCACATTGTCTCTAATACATTAATAATAATATGTCCTCAAATGAGAATTCAAATCTAGAAGAGAGAAAAGCTGCAATTCCAGCTTCTGAGAACTTATCTTGCATAGTCTTCCCAAAATATATAAAACACTTCAATCCTGAGGGCTCCATATGCAAGTTTCCGTGTAAATACTCCTACCATGTCAGACATGCACTCAGGCTCCCACCAGGCCACCAACCTCATCTCTTGTCAGTTTTGTCTAGGTGTTACCTTACCTTCCTTTTAGGAAAAGGTCAACCCTTTCAACAGGTGGAGCTTTCATTCTCTGTCTATGAACTGTGTCTTATAACCACTAATAGCGCCTGGTCTATTGTGATAAATATGGATGCCAATCACTACCTTGAGATTTAGAATCAAGAGAGTCTCCTCTCATCCCCTGGATGAGAATTGAAGATGGTTGTCTCTTTCCAACAGATTTCCATTAATGAGATTTTTGGTTCAATTATGCATATTTAAAAAATATATATTTATTCTTAAAACAAGATTGATAGAATATCGAAAAAAACATATTGAAAAACTACTCAAAATGGCAACAGTCCAAGTGTCCAACACAAGAATAGAAAAACTAATTATGATATATATTACATCCAGTGGAAGGCTCTTTGGCAATAAAAAAGAACACATTTCCAAAATAGGCAAAATGTGGATGACTCTCAAAAACATTTTATCGGACAACAGAAACTAGACACAAAAAGATATACATTGAGGCGGGGCACAGTGGCTCACACCTGTAATCCCAGTACTTTGGGAGGCTGAGGTGGGCGGATCACAAGGTCAAGAGATCTAGACCATCCGGACCAACATGGTGAAATCCCGTCTCTAATAAAAACACAAAAATTAGCTGGGCATGGTGGCGTGTGCCTGTAGTCCCAGTACTTGGGAGGCTGAGGCAGGAGAAATGCTTGAACCTGGGAGGTGGAGGCTGCAGTGAGCCGAGATCACGCCACTGCACTCCAGCCTGGGCGACAGAATGAGACTCCGTCTCAAAAATAAATAAATAAATAAATACACATTGAGTAGTATTACTATTCATGTAAAGTTCTAGAATAAGCAAAGCTATAATTCTTAGAAATCAGTATAGTGGATGCCTAGAGTAGAAGACTGTGATTGACTAAAAGGAACAGAGAGAGCGATGTAGGGAAACAGTAACATCCAGTACCTCATCTGGATAGTATCTACAGGAATGTATTCATATGTTAATATTCCTAAAGCTAGACCCTTAACATTAATGCATTTTACTGGATGTAAGTTATACTTTAATGAACATACTGATTATTTGATTATCATAAATAATAAGGTAGAATTCAAAATTGAATAAACATAATTGCAATTTGTAGGGCTCTGGCTCTGCTTTTTTAGAAAATTTGATCCTATTTTTGCCATGAGATGCACTGTATACTTTACTACTCTTTCTGAAGTACATATGAACTTGAGAGGATTCTAACAAATGGGATTGTGGTTTGCCAGGGCACCTGCTTTTACTTTTTTTAGCTATTCCTGTCAGACATCTTTTCCACTAACTTCACAATAAACAAAATTGTAACTAGCTTCTGACCACTAGCAGAAATATTTCAAAACTTATGGGAGTATGATTGGCAGCACCCTGCCTATTTCTTATTTGTTTACTTGTATGCATCAGTGTTCTATGAAATAAACGCTGGATGTGCTCTTGGAAGACAATCTTTCTCCATATATGCATATTAATACTTATTTTTAAATGACTGCATATAATAATATGCTAAGAAAGCAGGAAGTATTTCTGACTTCGTGTCATGAGAATGGTTTTATATGTTACTCTTTGTGGCAATTAAAAAAATATTCAGATATATTGAGCTGGAGTATATATGGACTTTCATATTTAAACATCTTACCAAAATTGTGTTCACCATTTTTTCACATAGGCATAGCAATATATTTTCTGCCTTACCAATAAAATGTCAATGTGAGTGATAGTTTTTTATGTAAACACAGTAAATTCTAAAATGTTACATGCAAGGGCTGTGAATAAACATTTTTAAATTGACATGTTATTTAATTGTTATCTCTAGTTTTCCTTCTTTTGAAATTCTTTTATTGTCTTTGTTACTCTTAATCAAATCTAGCCAAAATATTATAGAGAAAAAGCTTGCTGATATTTTGATTATCTTAGCATGCTGATGTAATTTGGAGTTGATTGATGAATTCAAAGATGAGACTCAAAAACTGGAAAAGAGTTAGTTCTCATTTTTTAAAAATTTCAAATGATTTGGGTTGTCTATCTAGTTGTATAGATATATTTTGATGTACTGAATTAGAAACACCAACTAGTAATGCAAAAAAAAAAAAAAAAACACTCGAAGAATTTTAATGTAGCCCTCAGTAATAGGGCAGACGGCTAATTTCTGAAACAATATGAATGCATTCCAAATTTTCAAAAGAAATTTGTTTATATACCTTGCGGTAGTTACACTACCATCTTTTAGTCAGCCTGTGAATAAACTATCAGTTTGAATAATATATTATACTTATTCATACAGTTAACAAGGCTTATTGAGATTCAGCACTGTGGGATGCTTCGATGTACTCAACAGAGATTACACTTTTTTTCTTATTCAAATAGACTCATCATAGTTTTAAAATTATCATCGTTTGTAATAATAATAAATCTTAAATTGTATGTGTGTGTGTTTCTGTGCATGTATGTGTGTGTGATACAGAGAGAAACCTCCATGAGGGATGTATAAAATGTTTCCAACTGAAGATTCAAATTAGAAGCAATTCAAAGCAATGATGGTTTATCATGTGCTTTGAAGGGAAATTAAATGCAATGTTCATGAAAAACAACAGTTTCAAAAAGGTGAAAAGCAGTAGCTAAAGGAGCATCAATAAAGATAGTTGAAATTACCAAAATAGACAAAGAATTACGTAAATTGGTGTATGAATATTGTTATAGAGCAGTGAGGAGTTCACATGTGTCAATACGAATTAAAATAGCTGTAGGGTATAGACACTTACGGCTCACAGAAAGTGATAATTATTTGACTCTTCTAGTTAAAAGACTTTCTCTTTGCCTCATAGTGTTGCCTCCAATGATCCTTTCAGAGTCCTATTTTCCTTCAAAAGTATGCTTTCCTCCTGCCACACTGCCTATTTACAGTTCTCTAAAAAATCCAGACTATTTTTCTAATGAGTCAAGATTTACCTCTCGCTTCCCGGAACATGCATTTTTCCTGCACTCCTTCTTTTGCATTATCATTACGTCTACTACCACACTTAAAACATAATTCTAACTATTTCTATATCTTTCATCCATAAAAATGCAAACTGTCAATTGCAGAAAACATATTCCATTATATCTCTAGCTCTACACCTACTATAAAGTCTGGATGTCATGAATGTTTAATAAATATGTTAATAAATTTTAAAACAGCCATATAGAAGTTTTTTTCAAGGTATAGCCAAATGGAATGTAAGACTTTACTGGAATTGAATAATATTTAGAGATATACACAAATGCCTTGTTTTTATTAAGAGTTTTAAATTACTCCATTTGTACCTAGAATCTCAATTTAAAAAAAAAAAATCTGAACATCATTTAAAAAATCATATGAAACAAGCTCTCATAAGGAAAAACTTTAGAAGCTTTTCTCATCCAACTTCAAAATAAAACTCTCCAATATTATTTATTTATTTACTATTTTGTCTTCACATTTTAAAATAACATATTTTACTGGTTTTCCTCAATCAATTTTAGGCACGAATATCCAGTGATAATCATGTATATTTCATTGTCATACTTTCTTCTTTCTAATAGCGTATTCCTATTTCTGGTTAAATCACCATTCTATGATTATTTTATTAGGACTGTAAATACCATTTACTGTTGAGCCATGAAGCTTTCTATGCATTTTAATAAACATTTTATTCTTCCTTGACTTAACATTTTCTTTATTTTAAATTGCATAATGTCATGCAATAAATGTATAACTGAATAATAAGTAACATTATGATGCTTCATCCAGAAAGCAATCCCTACCTTCCTTCAATTTAGTATCAAAAATTTTGAAATGATTACATTTCAATGTATCTCTGCCACATGTTTCAAGTTTTGTTAATGATAGCTTATTCTGCACCACCATGTGGCTTGAAATTAATATTTATTGCTTGTATCAGATAGGACTTTTATTGAAATAAACAGAGAGCTATCCAAAACTAATTTAAACAATACTAAGACTTCAAAGCTAGGTCATGGTTAGAGTTGGCTGCTGTGGTGGTAGAGTGGTCCACCACGTTAACAAAAGTGGCCAACATTCACTGATACTTTTGTCAAGTTTTACTAATACTTCCCAAACTCCTAGAGGATTAAGACATGAGTTTACAAAGGATTAGATTGTGATACATATCCAAGTGATCAATAATATGCTGTGCTCAAAATTGTCTCTTCCTTGCAGGTAAAAATGTCCTAGTTTTGACAAATAATTATTAAATAATTTATTAAATAATTATTTGTAATTACAAAATACATTTTGTATTTTTGCATTTTGTATTTTTATTACAATAAGAACTCAAAATTTTTATTGGAAAACTAAAAAACTTTGTTGAAAGAGTCTTCTGATTCATCCCAAAGATTCAACAGAAATACCTAAACTTATCTGTATCCAGGGATATTCAAATAATAATAACAATAATAACCTATCAGAAAACAACTATATACACCCTAAGTTGTGAATATCTTTGCAAGGCACTACTGTTTCTTTTCTCATAAATAAAAAACATTATTAATTTAATTAATATTTATTAAAAATAGGATAAAACAAAACTAGCCATTGAACCACCTAGCTAATAATTTCACACATTTGACACTTCCAGTTTATACTTCACATACCTGCCAGAATATGGTACACACATTGATTATACAAAATCACAACATCATTGCAAAAAAAAAATCTTTATTAAATCACTGGCTTAATAAATCAAGTAATGCCATCTCAGGATCCAATCCATCTCTCAAGACCAGTCTAAATAACTTTTAAAGAACATTTCTGCTTTCTCAGAGATCATTTACACTTTCTCAGAAAATCTAGAGAACTGCTTATGTGCCATTTATATTACAATGATATATTGCTTTTCGTGATATTTACTTGGTTTATTTTTTCTTTCATACTTAGTTGTAAATTTCTTTAGGTAGGACACCACATTTAAAAATCTTTGCAATATTTATAGAATTTAGCACAGTACCTTGTATTTATCAAATACTTTATATTTGTTGAATAAATGTATTTTTAGTATGGAAGAAGGCAGGCAGTACGTAATAAGCATATACACTTTGGGAAAACTATTGACTTTTTAAAAAATTTTAAAGGTCATGTTCTTCTCTATTGGCTATTTTTTATGATTTATCAATGCTTACTGACAACATAGAGCTAATGTAGTTTTTGAGAAAGTGGACTATAGTGAACTTCACATAGGAATTAATTCAAATGTTCCAGGCATCAAGCTATGTTAAATAAAAGGTCATTTTCTGAGCTTACTTTAAGTTAGTGTGTGATCACTGTACTTTGGGCAACAGGTCTGGAAACTAGTGGTATTAATAACAAGCAACCATTTGTTTTCCTCTGTGTTGTTGTCTTTGGGGCAACCACATCCCGAGCAATGTCCCCTATGTGTTCCAAACTTTCAGAATTATGTAATACAACTACAAAGGCAGACAGAAACATTTTAAGTTTACTCTGAGGCTATATACGTTTTATTTTTATATATGTCATTGTTTACTTTTGTACGAATTTGTGCTTTGATCTATATGACTTTATGTTTTTCTTAATTTAATATCAGAAATGATTCACATATTTAAGTTTGAAAGTACACTCTTTCCCTTTTACCTCTGCCATTCCCCTCTCCCTTCTCCTTTCCTCATCCACTCTTTTCCTTTCTCTGTCTCCCTTCCCATTTTCAATATTTCAAAAATATATCACTTCATTAAAATTTATGTAAAATCTATCCAAATAAAGTAAAAGTGATTCACCAAAAATATTGACAACCACAACAGCGATTCTGGGCATTATAATAAATAACTCAGAGTTAGTGGAGAGAGACGCTGTTCAGTATGGCAAGACTTTTGAATGTGACAGGTTACTCATGAACATACATGCATAACTATTTTTCTACATATATATTCTCCCCCCAAAACAATGTGTGTGTGTGTGCACCCATGCACGTGTGTGTGTAGAACACCTAGGTGAGAATTTAAAATGCCATCAATATAACATTGAAAATACGCAATTTGTTCACATGATAATTCTAGTCCCTGATCCAATTTAAAAATGTATATTACCTTCTTTTAAATTTTTTTTTTTTTTTTTTTTTTTTGGTGAGACATTGTCTCACTCTGTCGCCAGGCTGGAGTGCAGTGGCGCGATCTCGGCTCACTGCAAGCTCCGCCTCCCGGGTTCACGCCATTCTCCTGCCTCAGCCTCCTGAGTAGCTGCGACTACAGGCGCCCGCCACCACGTCCACCTTATTTTTTGTATTTTTAGTAGAGACGGGGTTTCACCGTGTTAGCCAGGATGGTCTCGAGCCTTTTAACTTTTCAAAAACGCAAACAAACTGAGTAGGAGATTCGTTAAGAAAAAAATGTTTACCTTGACAATATGATATGTTCTTTAAGAACTCAGTAATTATTTTCTTTTATATTTACCTAAATAACACACTGTACATCCAAGGTTATAAAACTTTCCATCCCTGGAATTCTGTCTTGCCTTGACTTCTGGGAATTCTGTAAAAAATGAAAAGACCTCTTCTGGCATTGGCCTTTGAACAGGGGTGCTAATCCTTTTGCTCTGGCTTCAGAGCACTATGCCATTTAAGATAATGAGGTTATTCTTTCACATTGGCAATATTGTGAAAGACCTGAATATTTCAATAGTAGAAATTATGTATATATATATGCAGATGGATTAAATGTAGAACTGATTGTACCAAAAATTCTATGTTTTCTGAACATAGAGTTTGTATTTGTAATAATCAGTGACTATATTTACATTACTATTACCTTATATTTTGAAATAAAATTGGCAACACTTTGTGATAAATAGCTTATCAGTTCGTTTTCACGTTGCCTGATAAAGACAAACCTGAGACTGGGGAGAAAAAGAGGTTTAAGAAAGTCACAAATATTCTACAATTTCAGACTAATCTGGTAACAAAAATTTTTTAAATAACTTCTTCCACTTAAGGGTTAACAATCTGAGGTTAAGTTTATTACATATTCATACATATGTGCAATAATTAGATTGCTTAATTCTTATGATAAATTTGGATTCTTATGGAATGAGAGAGCGAGTTTTTGGAGGGGGGAGGGCAAGAAGTGTTAATTGCACAGCTTGGTTCAAGTGGGATACCACTGTGAGAAATTTTAATCAAGTGAATGTAATATTCATATACTCCCCTCTATCATCCCTTCTACAAATGTTTAAATATTCATATGGCAACACTCTATATCATGAAGTTCCTTCAGTTTAAAGAATCACTAATTATTTTGGTTTGATGACAGGTATATTTCTTTTTATCGGTAAAAATATTAAAAGGAATCCTACTTTAAATACTATAGTAAACTATGTAACTTCAAAAATATTGACAATGTTTTCAATTCTTTATTATAAAATTGCAAAGATTAAATATCATCTAGTCTAAAACCTTCATTTTTCATACAAGGAACATATGAGAATAGATTATTCAATCCATTATGAACATGACTAATGAAATTCTATTTGTGCTTGGTTAGCACTTTTCAGCTTGGAAAAAGGTTTAATAATTTTTAGAACTACAGTCCTAGCTCTCTTCCATTTACAAATTTCTTCCAAAACAGTATACGTAATGAGTCATTAATTCATTAGAATATAACTTTTGCCTAATTTTTGTACCATTGAAGTTATTAAGTACACTAGTCACATCTCTGTTGCAACATCAAATAGGCACATTTATCTTCATTGTTCTTAACCTCTCAACAGTATTTGTCCCCAATTGTTTACTCACTTACATAAAATGCTGCCCCTTGTCTTCCTTAGTATCTCCTTTCCTCTTTGTCACTGGTGCCACCTTCTTTTATTCTGTATTTGAAGTAGTATAAAAGCTTATTTTTACTCTACGCTCTTTCCCTCTAAGAACTTATATTGCTTTAAGTTTAATTACTCTTAATACATAACAAATTTCCAAACGTTTTTCTCCAAATCGTACTTGTCCTGGGAGTTCCAGATGTCTGTATCCAACCACGTAGTTCCTATCTCAATATTCAAATATACATACACAGGCCGAGCACGGTGGCTCACACCTGTAATCCCAGCACTTTGGGAGGCTGAGGTGGGCACTTCGGGAGGCTGAGGTGAGCAGATCACCTGAGGCCAGGAGTTCAAGACCAGCCTGGCCAATGTGTTGAAACCCTGTCCCTACTAAAAATACAACAATTAATCAGGCATGGTGGTATGCGCCTGTAATCCCAGCTACTAGGGAGGCTGAGGCAAGAGAATTGCTTAAACTTGGGAGGCAGAGGTTGCAGTGAATGGAGATGACACCACTGCACTCCAGCCTGGGGAACAGAGCAAGACTCAGTCTAAATTTTTTATATATATAATAATATATATAAAATTTATAATATATATAATATTTATATATATATAATTATATATAAAATTTATATATATATATAATTTATATATATATGTAAAATACAGCCCCCCCACACACACACGTGTACATATTCAATCATGAGTCACTTAAGGATGGGGATATGTTTTGAGGCATGTGTCAGTAGACAGTTTCACCCATGTGCAAACATAGAGTGTACTTCCACAAACCTAGGTGATATGTCTTTCTACACACCTAGCCTATGTGGTATAACCTATGGCTTCTAGACAAGAAACCTATGCAGCCTGTTACTGTACTGAATACTGCAGGCAATTGTAACACAGTGATTGGTATTTTGTATCTAAACATATCTAAACAAGAAAATGTACAGTAAAAGTACAGAAGTACAGTATTATAAACTTATGGAATGACTATCATATATGCAGTTTGTTGTTGACCAAAATTTTGTTATGTGGTGTCTGAAATATGTGTGTGTGTGTGTGTGTATATACATATGCAGAGAGGGAGAGACAGAGACAGAGATAAAAAGGGAGTCAAAGAGCAAGATAGAGACACAGAGACTGAGAGCTTTTGCTGAGCTGCACCCCATAAATATTTGTATGTTATGTTCATATTCATTTCAAATTATTTACTATTTTTTCTTGTAATTTTCTGACTCATAGCTTATTTTGGAGTTTATTATATAATTTCTGCATATTTGTGAATTTCCTTAATTTTTTTTTTCTATTACTTATTTCTAATTGCATTCATTGTAACCAGAGAATGTACTGAGCATGATTTGGGTCTTTCTAAATTTATTGAGACTTGTGTTAAAGGCAAAGATATGATCTATCCTGTTTAATATTCCCTGGGAAACTTAAGAATAATACATATTCTGCTATTGCATAGTGTTTTATAGATATCTCTTATGTCTTGTTCATTTATAGTGCTTTTCATTCTATTTTCTTTTTTATTTTTTAGTTTTTCTATCTATTATTGGATTTGAGGCAATAAGTCTCCAACAATTATTGCTGAATTGCTTAACTCCTTTTTGTTAGTTATTCATATATTTGGGGGCTGTGTTGTTAATAATATATGTATTACATTTCTGATTGATATTATAAAATATTATTTTTGTCTCTAGTAACAATTTTTGTCTTAAAGTTTATTTTGTCTCATGTTAGAACAGGCAGCTCAGCTCATCTTTTGTTAGTGTTTTCATGGTAACTTTTTTCATCATTTTAATTAAAAAAAAAATGGTTATCTTTGAACCTGAAGTGTTTCTTGTCTTTTTTAGAAAGCATACAGTTTGATCATTTTGTTAAATCTATTGCTCCAATCTCTGCCTTTTGATTGCAGTGTTTATTCTTTGTATATTCAATTGTTTAATGTAATTACAAGTAAGATAGGGTTTCAGTCTGACATTTTTCTATTTGTTTTCCTTATGTCTCACATGGTTTTGTTTGATAAATAGTTGTCTTCTAATATACTATTTTAATTTTCTTAATTTTTTTACTATAGTTTATGAGCTTTTTTTAAATGGTTAACCTGGATATTACAATCAGCTTCTTACTTTATAACAATATAATTTGGTTTATACCACCTTAATTTCAATCATTCACAAAATCTATGTGTCTATATAGTTCCATCCATCCTACTTATTTTTGGTTTTATTGTCATACAAACATTACAGTGTACATTTTATGCCCATTAATACAGACTTATAATTACTTCATGAGATATTTGTCTTTTAAATCAAGTAAGTAAAAAAAAGTATTAAAATCTACATTTATACTTTTTATATTTAACTATATAGTTACCTTTCCTGCTGCTTCTTATGGGTGTACGCTGATTTGAGTTACCGTGTGTTGTCCTTTCTTTTCACCTTAAAAGACTTCCTGTATGTTGATTTTAGACCACGGTCACTAGCTATTATTTCTATTTTTTGGTTATTCAGGATGTCTGAAATTTGTCTTCATTTTTTTGGAGGATAATTTTACTACATATAGAATTTTTTGTTGACAATATTTTTCTTTCAGCCCCACTCTTTTATTTCTGACAAGAAAGCAGCTGTTAATCCTAAACATGTAGTGGATTCCTTCTACATGTTGTGTTACTTTTTTCTGATGTTTTTAATATTCTTTGTCTTCTGTTTTCGACTGTTTATTATTGAGTGAGGTTAATACTGCTTTATTAAGAAAATAATTCCTATCTTTTAGGTCAAGTTTAGGTCTTCCAAATATATTTTGGAAGAATTGAGAACGAGAACCTAATCTGGATTGTAAATACAAATCTAATTACAAATAATATTTTTAAATTAATTGTGAGATTAGGAAGCTAATATCTGTATCCTCCATGCTTATGAGATAGATGAAGATACTGCCTTTTTAATATATTATCAATGCATGTACAATGTCAGTCACCTAACAGGACTATAGTAAATATTTTTAATGGATAAGTTAATGTGTAAGTGAAAGAATTTAAATGTCATTTAAAAGTTATTAATATGCTGTTTGAATGACTGTGAGAAACCAGAAGATAAAATAACTTAAAATCAATTTAACAAAATGTACAGAATTAAAATTTCAAGGCAATAGTTATAACAAGCTAGATCTTGTAGCAGTAACTAACATCTGGAGATCTGTAGTGGAAATACAAGAATTAAGTCTTTTCACACTCATGCTAAATATTCAGCAATGTTCAGCTCTTATTCTGATCCATATTACCTTCACTTAAGAACTTAGCCTGATAGCGATGCTTTTGTCTTCAAAATTGCTACATGTATGAAGGCAAGGAAGAAACACTGGTAACCACAACTGGCTCTTAAAGTTACTCTCAGAAATGCCATTATATCACTTTCACTCACATTTAATTGGCAAATATAAGTTGCATGGGCAATCCTAACTCAAGTGGACAGACATGTATAACCCTCTAATAAGACAGGGTAGACAAGTCATAGGGCCAAGCTGGTCCCTCATAGAGAAGGAAAAACAATCTTCTGGAAAGCAGGGTAGTTATTAAAAAATAAATAAATAAATAAATAAATTGTAATTTACCACAATGATATTGATCCCCAGTCTAATGTCGATTCTACTAAATTGGTTTATATAGTTAGGCACAGTGGTTCATGCACTTAATCCTAGCACTTTGGTAGGCCTAGGTAGGAGGATGACTTGAGCCCAGGAGTTCAAGACCAGCCTGAGCAACATGATGAAACTCCCTCTCTATAAGAAATACAAAAATAAGCCAGGCATGGTGGTATGTGCCTGTAATCCCAGCTACTTGGGAGGCTGAGGTAGAAAGATCACTTGAGCCCTGGAGGTTGAGGCTGCAGTAAGCTGTGTTCATGCTATTGCACTCCAACTTGGGATGGAGAGTGAGACCCTCTCTCGAATAAAATAAAATCAATAAAAAATTGGTCTACATAATGCATATTCCATTACTAGTAATATCTGATAACTAAGCTTTGATGTGCATATATATATATACAGTAGCTCTAGCATACACAAAAACAATTTACTGCAGATATTTGTTCACAGTTCATTAAACAGCTATACAAAACTGGTTTTATACTTTCCAAAGCATGTTTATGATTTGTAGAAATGACACCTTAGATATAAAAGTAAAA
Source organism: Papio anubis (assembly GCF_008728515.1). Classification (NCBI taxonomy): domain Eukaryota; kingdom Metazoa; phylum Chordata; class Mammalia; order Primates; family Cercopithecidae; genus Papio; species Papio anubis. The sequence continues at coordinate 62,517,406 of NC_044990.1, read as the reverse complement.
TAAAACATTACTTTGACTTCTGACATATCTGGAATGGCAATGCATCAATCACCCACAGCCTAAAGAACAAGATGATGTTTAGTGCTGAGAAAGTCTGTCTAAAAATATTGCCTGAGAGGCATATCATGGTCTTCTTTTTTTTCCTCAAAAATTAGTTGTCCAGAGAGACCTTCATCAACAATACAACATATGTACTACATTATTCAGAATGTATGTTTTTCAAAATCAGAGAGAAAAAAAAGAAAAACAGAACATACACTCTGGACAATAACTTAGGATGTTTCATCTACAAATGACTTCTTTTGTACAAGCATTTTCTAAAGCTCCTTTTTTTTTCATGTTCTTGAAGGAACAGACAGATCAGTCAAAAATTTACTTTGGGTCTTGTATTGTGCTAAGTAATCTGAAGGATACAATTAAAATATATAAAATGGATACTACCCTGAGGCAGCCAGCCAGTAAGATGGTGATTTAAGGGAAAATTAAACAATTAAGAATTAATCAATTCTCAGCTCACTGCAAGCTCCGCCTCCCAGGTTCACACCATTCTCCTGCCTCAGCCTCCTGAGTAGCTGGGACTACAGGCGCCCACCACCACACCTGGCTAATTTTTTGTATTTTTTCGTAGAGACAGGGTTTCACTGTGTTAACCAGAATGGTCTCGATCTCCTGACCTCATGATCTGCCAGCCCCGGCCTCCCAAAGTACTGGGATTACAGGCATGAGCCACCGCGCACAGCCAAGAATTAATAAATTCTTAATCCCAGTACTTTGGGAGGCCAAGGCATGTGGATAATTTGAAGTCAGGAGTTCAAGACCAGTCTGACCAACCTGGTGAAACCTCATCTCTACTAAATTACAAAAATAAAAAATAAAATAAAATAATAAAATACAAAAATTAACCCCATCTCTACCAAAAATACAAAAAAAAAAAATAGTTAGCAGTCACCTGTCATCCCAGCTACTAGGGAGGCTGAGGCAGGAGAATCACTTGAACCTGGGAGGCAGAAGTTGCAGTGAGCCGAGATTACACCACTGCACTCCAGCTTGGGCAATACAGCAAGACTCCATCTCAGGAAAAAAAAAAAAAAAAGGAATTAATAAATTCTAAAATGAATAGTGCAAAATTTTGGACAGAGATATTCAAGCCAGCCAGATATCTACTTGTGGTGCTGAGGCAGGAGGACTGCTTGAGCCCAGGAGGTCAGGGCTTCAGTGAGCTATGATCATGCTACTGCATACCAGCCTGGGTGAAAAAGTAAGACCCTGTCTCAAAAAAGAAAAAAAGATATCCAAGCCTAATTATATAAAACAATGAGATACACTACACACATACACACACACTCACATATATGATATATATATATGATACCAACATCAAAGGCACACAGTAATGGAAAATCTGTAATACCATAGTTTTTGACACTATCAAAAGTATGTTTTATTCTCAGAACGATTTAAATTTGGATTCTTGAGAAATACCAAAATAGTGAATGTAAAGTGATCTCCTCACAAAATTATGATGAGTTACACATTATATTACAATGCATACAATTTCATCTGTAAACTTTAATAAACTAATTAATTTAAAATTATTCTAGAGATTAACAGAGTAAGTATTAACTTCCAACCTGAGACAAGACACCAATGGAAGAGAATAACAGAATGAATATAACACCAGAAAACAAATTTTATGGTAGATGTACCAAAAGCAGTGTTTAGCAGAAACTTTCATTATATCAGAAGCAAACTGAAAAGTAATGAGCTAAAGAGTAAGTTCAAGAAGTTATAAACAAGCAACAGAATAAGCTATGAAAAGAAGAAAGTGAAAAATAAGGATCAGAGAAAAGCATAATGAAATAAAAAGGTGAAGTCTGAAAATAACAAATATTTTTAAATATATTTCTAAAATATATTTAGAAGATAGAGACAAACTGGCTAACTTTAGGCAGACTGATAAGAAAATGAAAATACAGATGAAAAATATTAGTCTCTTTTATTCAGTCTCTTTATCATTGCTATATATTTTAGTAATGTAAAACTTAGTGAGAGGATACTGTTCGTAATATAGAATGAAAATAGCAAAAATAATCCAAGGAGAGAAAACCTTAGGCCAACATCATTATGAACATCAATGCAAAGAAACACACAGTATATTAACCAATAGAATTCAGAGGTACATTAAATGTATAATATGCCATAATCAAATGTTTCATTACAAATTAAGGATGTGTTTTCTGTAGGACACATATGTTGATTAAAAATATAAAACCAGCAGAGGCGCACCCAAGATGGCCGAATAGGAAGAGCTCCAGCCTCCAGCCCCCAGCGTGAGTGACACAGAAGACAGGTGATTTCTGCATTTTCAACTGAGGTACTAGGTTCTTCTCACTGGGAAGTGCCAAACAATCGGTGCTGGTCAGCTGGTGCAGGCTGACCAGCCAGAGCTGAAGCAGGGAGAGGCATCACCTCACCTGGGAAGCGGAAGGGGGAAGAGAATTCCTTTTCCTAGCCAAGGGAAACTCAGACAGACAACACCTGGAAAATCGGGTAACTCCCACCCTAGTACTGAGCTTTACCAAACGGTCTTAGCAAATGGCACACCAGGAGATTATATCCCACACCTGGCCCAGAGGGTCCCATGCCCACAGAGCCTCCCTCATTGCTAGCAGAGCAGTCTGAGATCTAACTGCAAGGCAGCAGCAAGAGTGGGGGAGGGGCACCCGCCATTGCTGAGGCTTAAGTGGGTAAACAAAGCAACCAGGAAGCTCGAATTGGGTGGAGCCCACCACAGCTCAAGGAGGCCGGCCTGCCACTGTAGACTCCTCCTCTGGGGACAGGGCACAGCTAAACAAAAAGCAGCAGAAACCTCTGCGGAGGTAAATGCCCCTGTCTGATAGCTTTGAACAGAGCAATGGATCTCCCAGCATGGAGGCTGAGATCTGAGAACGGACAGACTGCCTGCTCAAGTGGGTCCCTGACCTCTGAGTAGCCTAACTGGGAGACATCCCCCACTAGGTGAAGACCGACAACTCACACCTCACAAGGTGGGGTACACCCCTGAGTCGAAGCTTCCAGAGTGAGAATCAGACAGGTACACTTGCTGTTCAGCAATATTCTATCTTCTGCAGCCTCCGCTGCTGATACCTAGGCAAACGGGGTCTGGAGTGGACCTCAAGCAAACTCCAAAAGACCTACAGCTGAGGGTCCTGAATGTTAGAAGGAAAACTAACAGAGAGGACACTCACACCAAAACCCCATCAGAACGTCACCATCATCAAAGACCAAAGGCAGATAAAACCACAAAGATGGGGAAAAAGCAGGGCAGAAAAGCTGGAAATTCAAAAAATCAGAGTGCATCCCCCCCACCAAAGGAACGCAGCTCATCGCCAGCAACGGATCAAAGCTGGACGGAGAATGACTTTGATGAGTTGAGAGAAGAAGGCTTCAGTCCATCAAACTTCTCAGAGCTAAAGGAGGAATTACATACCCAGCGCAAAGAAACTAAAAATCTTGAAAAACGAATGGAAGAATGGATAACTAGAATAATCAATGCAGAGAAGACCTTAAAAGAACTGATAGAGATGAAAACCATAACACGAGAAATATGTGACAAATGCACAAGCTTCAGTAACCGACTCGATTAACTGGAAGAAAGAGTATCAGCGATTGAAGATCAAATGAATGAAATGAAGTAAGAAGAGAAGTGTGGAGAAAAAAGAGTAAAAAGAAATGAACAAAGCTTCCAAGAAGTATGGGATTATGTGAAAAGACCAAATCTATGTCTGATTGGGGTGCCTGAAAGTGACGGGGAAAATGGAACCAAACTGGAAAACACTCTGCAGGATATCATCCAGGAGAATTTCCCCCACCTAGTAAGGCAGGCCAACATTCAAATTCAGGAAATACAGAGAATGCCACAAAGATCCTCCTCAAGAAGAGCAACTCCAAGATACATAATTGTGAGATTCACCAAAGTTGAAATGAAAGAAAAAATGTTAATGGCAGCCAGAGAGAAAGGTCGGGTTACACACAAAGGGAAGCGCATCAGACTAACAGCAGATCTCTTGGCAGAAACTCTCCAAGCCAGAAGAGAGTGGGGATCAATATTCAACATTCTTAAAGAAAACAATATTCAACCCAGAATTTCACATCCAGCCAAACTAAGTTTCATAAGTGAAGGAGAAATAAAATCCATTACAGACAAGCAAATGCTTAGAGATTTTGTCACCACCAGGCCTGCCCTACAAGAGATCCTGAAGGAAGCACTAAACATGGAAAGGAACAACAGGTACCAGTCATTGCAAAAACATGTCGAAATGTAAAGTCCATCAATGCTAGGAAGAAACTGCATCAACTAGCAAGCAAAATGATCAGCTAATATCATAATGACAGGATCAAGTTCACACATGACAATATTAACTTTAAGTGTAAATGGACTAAATGCTCCAATTAAAAGATACAGACTGACCAATTGGATAGAGTCAAGACCCATCAGTTTGCTGTATTCAGGAGACCCATCTCACATGCAGAGACACACATAGGCTCAAAATAAAGGAATGGAGGAAGACCTATCAAGCAAATGGAAAACAAAAAAAAGCAGGGGGTGCAATCCTAGTCTGAGATAAAACAGACTTTAAACCATCAAAGATCAAAAGAGACAAAGAAGGCCATTACATAACGATAAAGGGATCAATTCAACAGGAATAGTTAACTATCCTAAATATATATGCACCCAATAGAGGAGCACCCAGATTCATAAAGCAAGTCCTTAGAGACTTACAAAGAGACTTAGACTCCCATACAATAATAATGGGAGACTTCAACACCTCACTGTCAACATTAGACAGATCAACGAGACAGAAATTTAACAAGGATATCCAGGAATTGAACTCAACTCTGCACCAAGTGAACCTAATAGACATCTACAGAACTCTCCACCCCAAATAAATAGAATATACATCCTTCTCAGCACCACATCGCACTTATTCCAAAATTGACCACATAGTTGGAAGTAAAGCACTCCTCAGCGAATGTACAAGAACAGAAATTATAACAAATTGTCTCTCAGACCACAGTGGAATTAAACTAGAACTCAGGACTAAGAAACTCAATCAAAACCAATCAACTATATGGAAACTGAGCGACCTGCTCCTGAGTGACTACTGGGTACATAACGAAATGAAGGCAGAAATAAAGATGTTCTTTGAAACCAATGAGAACAAAGATACAACATACCAGAATCTCTGGGACACATTTAAAGCAGCGTGTAGAGGGAAATTTATAGCACTAAATGCCCACAAGAGAAAGCAGGAAAGATCTAAAATTGACACCCTAACATCACAATTAAAACAACGAGAGAAGCAAGAGCAAACACATTCAAAAGCTAGCAGAAGGCAAGAAATAACAAAGATCACAGCAGAACTGAAGGAGAAAGAGACACAAAAAACCCTCCAAAAAATCAGTGAATCCAGAAGCTGGCTTTTTGGAAAGATCAACAAAATTGATAGACCTCTAGCAAGATTAATAAAGAAGAAAAGAGAGAAGAATCCAATAGACACAATAAAAAACAATAAAGGGGATATCACCACTGACCCAACAGAAATACAAACTACCATCAGAGAATATTATAAACACCTCTAAGCAAACAAACTAGAAAACCTAGAATAAATGGATAATTTCCTGGACACTTACACTCTCCCAAGACTAAACCAGGAAGAAGTTGAAGCCCTGAATAGACCAATAGCAGACTCTGAAATTGAGGCAATAATTAATAGCCTATCAACCAAAAAAAGTCCAGGACCAGACAGATTCACAGCCAAATTCTACCAGAGGTACAAGGAGGACTTGGTACCATTCCTTCTGAAACTTTTCCAATCAATAGAAAAAGAGGGAATCCTCCCTAACTCATTTTACAAGGCCAACGTCATCCTGATACCAAAGCCTGACAGAGATACAACCAAAAAAGAAAATTTTAGACCAATATCCCTGATGAACATCGATGCAAAAATCCTCAACAAAATACTGGCAGACCGAATCTAGCAGCACATCAAAAAGCTTATCCACCATGATCAAGTGGGCTTCATCCCTGGGATGGAAGGCTGGTTCAACATACGCAAATCAGTAAATGTAATCCAGCATATAAACAGAACCAAAGACAAAAACCACATGATTATCTCAATAGATGCAGAAAAGACCTTTGACAAAATTCAACAGCCCTTCATGTTAAAAACTCTCAATAAATTCGGTGCTGATGGAATGTATCTCAAAATAATAAGAGCTATTTATGACAAACCCACAGCCAATATCATACTGAATGGGCAAAAACTGGAAGCATTCCCTTTGAAAACTGGCACAAGACAGGGATGCCCTCTCTCACCACTCCTATTCAACATAGTTTGGAAGTTCTGGCTAGGGCAATCAGGCAAAAGAAATAAATCAAGGGTATTCAGTTAGGAAAAGAAGAAGTCAAATTGTCCCTCTTTGCAGATGACATGATTGTATATTTAGAAAACCCCATCGTCTCAACCCAAAATCTCCTTAAGCTGATAAGCAACTTCAGCAAATTCTCAGGATACAAAATCAATGTGCAAAAATCACAAGCATTCTTATATACCAGTAACAGACAAACAGAGAGCCAAATCATGAATGAACTTCCATTCACAATTGCCTCAAAGAGAATGAAATACCTAGGAATCCAACTTACAAGGGATGTAAAGGACCTCTTCAAGGAGAACTACAAACCACTACTCAGTGAAATAAAAGAGGACACAAACAAATGGAAGAACATACCATGTTCATGGATAGGAAGAATCAATAGTATGAAAATGGCCATACTGTCCATGGTAATTTATAGATGCAATGCCATCCCCATTAAGCTACCAATGAGTTTCTTCACAGAATTGGAAAAACCTGCTTTAAAGTTCATATGGAACCAAAAAAGACCCGGCATTGCCAAGACAATCCTAAGCCAAAAGAACAAAGCTGGAGGCATCACGCTACCTGACTTCAAACTATACTACAAGGCTACAGTAACCAAAACAGCATGGTACTGGTACCAAAACAGAGACATAGACCAATGGAACAGAACAGAGCCCTCAGAAATAATAGCACACATCTACAGCCATCTGATCTTTGACCAACATGACAAAAACAAGAAATGGGGAAAGGATTCCCTATTTAATAAATGGTGCTGGGAAAATTGGCTAGCCATAAGTAGAAAGCTGAAACTGGATCCTTTCCTTACTCCTTATACGAAAATTAATTCAAGATGGATTAGAGACTTAAATGTTAGACCTAATACCATAAAAACCCTAGAAGAAAACCCAGGGAATACCATTCAGGACATAGGCATGGGTAAGGACTTCATGTCTAAAACACCAAAAGCAACAGCAACAAAAGCCAAAATTGACAAATGGGATCTAATTAAACTAAAGAGCTTCTGCACAGCAAAAAAAACTACCATCAGAGTGAACAGGTAACCTACAGAATGGGACAAAATTTTTGCAATCTACCCATCTGACAAATGGCTAATATCCAGAACCTATAAAGAACTCAATCAAATTTACAAGAAAAAAACAAACAACCCCATCAAAAAGTGGGCAAAGGATATGAATAGACACTTCTCAAAAGAAGATATTCATACAGCCAACAGACACATGAAAAAATGCTCATCATCACTCGCCATCAGAGAAATGCAAATCAAAACCACAATGAGATACCATCTCATTCAGTTAGAATGGCTGCATCACAAAAGTCAGGAAACAACAGGTGCTGGAGAGGATGGTGAGAAATAGGAACACTTTTTACACTGTTGGTGGGATCTCAAACCAAGGCTCAACCATTGTGGAAACAGTGTGGCACCCTCAAGGATCAGGAACTGTGTTTACCATTTCACCCAGCCATTCCATTACTGGGTATACCCAAAGGATTATAAATCATGCTATAAAGACACATGCACATGTATGTTCTTTTATGCACTATTCACAATAGCAAAGACTTTGGAATCAACCCAATGTCCATCAGTGACAGACTGGACAAGAAATGTGGCACATATATACACACCATGGATATCACTATGCAGCCATAAAAGGATTAGAGTTCATGTCCTTTGTAGGACATGATGCAGCTAGAAACCACGACTACCAAACCATTGCAAGAACAGAAACCAAATACCACATGTTCTCACCCTTATAGATGGGAATTGAACAATGAGATCACTTGGACACAGGGAGGGGAGCATCAAACACTGGGTCCTATTGTGGGGAGGGATAGCATCAGGAGATATACCTATGGTAAATGATGAGTTAATGGTACCAACATGGCACATGTATATATATGTAACAAACCTGCATGTTGTGCACATGTACCCTAGAACTTTAAGTATAATTTTAAAAAACAATTAAAAAAATAAAATAAAACCAAACGATCAAGTTGATGACGAGAGAAATTGACTAATTCAACATTTATATTTAATTTTTTAAATGTTAAATAGATAATATAGATACATATTTAACATGACATACGTGTGTGGATGTATATCCATTAATTTGACTATGAGTAATTAATGACCATATTCTATGTAAGTATACTTATGCTTGAAAGAAATACACAAGATTCTTTCCTATTGAATTCATGAACTAGACAAGTCAATCTTGCCCACTATAACAAATATTATTCTATTTATTTTAGCAGTGCTAACCATATTGATTTAGACATAGTTAAAATACTAGTTTTAAATATAGTCTACAAAGAAGAAACATGGAAGATTATTTAATTGCATATCAGAAAAATACATGAGAATCATCTAAAAAACTCATTAAAAATTAAAGAATTTACTATAATAAAAAGTTACAAAACTAATCTAAAGGAGTCATCTTCTTTTTCAGGAATAAAAAGATGCTTAAAATATATGACAGAAAACAAACCTCTTTAGAGTAGTAAACAAAGCATTTATATCTATATCTGCATCTATGTCAATATTTACAGGGAAATGGGAGAGAGGAAGAAACAAAAGAGCATAGAAAAGTAACAATACCTACTGAGAAACAAATAAATGATTAAAATAAATGGAAAGTGTAATATAGTTCTAGATTTTAAAAAGCTCAAATTGTAAAGATATAAAATTTTCTTAAGTCAATCTATAAATTCAACTGAAATCCAATTAAAATAACAGCAGGACAGGGTTACTGAGAAAATAAATATAGTAGACTAATCAGGAAAATCATTAAAAAAAAGAGTAAGAAATCAGGGGTATTCAGTTAGAAAAGAAGAAGTCACCCATCCCTGCATATACATTGTATATTTAGAAAAACCCACAATCGTTTCCAAAATCTCCTTTTGCTGATAAGCAACTTCAGCAAAGTCTCAGGATACAAAATTAATGTGCAAAAATCACAAGCATTCTTATACACCAGTAATAGACAAACAGAGAGAGCCAAATCATGAATGAACTTCCATTCACAATTGCTTCAAAGAGAATCAAATACCTAGGAATCCAACTTACAAGGGGATGTAAAGGACCCTTCAAGGAGAACTACAAACACTGCTCACTGAAATAAAAAGAGACACAAACAAATGGAAGAACATACCATGCCTATGGATAGGAAGAATCAATATCGTGAAATGGCCATACTGCCCAAGGTAATTTATATATAGATTCAATGCCATCCCCATCAAGCTGGGCTCAATGAGTTTTCCACAGAATTGAAAAACTGCTTTAAAGTTCATATGGAACCAAAAGAGCCCGCATCTCCAAGACAATCCCAAGCCTGAACAAAGCTGGAGGCATCACACCACCTGACTTCAAACTATACTACAAGGCTGTTGTGCAACCAAAACAAGCACTGGCACAAAACAGAGATATAGGACCCCAATGGAACAGAACAGAGTCCTCAGAAATAATACCACACACATCTGTACATCTGATCTTTGACAAACCTGAGAAAAAACAAGAAATGGGGGAAAGGATTCCCTATTTAATAAATGGTGCTGGGAAAATTGGCTAGCCATAAGTAGAAAGCTGAAACTGGATCCTTTTCCTTACTCCTTATAATGAAAATTAATTCAAGATGGATTAGAGACTTAAATGTTAGACCTAATACCATAAAAAATCTAGAGGAAAAAAACCTAGGTAGTAAATTTAATATTCAGGACATAGGTATTGGGCAAAGACTTATGTCTAAAACACCAAAAGCAACGCAGCAAAGCCAAAATTGACAAATGGGATCTCATTAAACTAAAGAGCCGCACAAAAGAAACTACCATCAGAGTGAACAGGCAACCTACAGAATGGGAGAAAATTTTGCACCTACTCATCTGACAAAGGGCTAATATCCAGAACCCAAGCAAAAGAACTCAAACAAATTTACAAGAAAAACAAACAACCCCATCAAAAAGTGGGCAAAGGATAAGGAATAGACATTTCAAAAGAAGCACATTCATACAGCCAAATGTAAAACACACATGAAAAATGCTCATCATCACTGGCCACCAAGAGCCTAAATCAAAAACCACAATGAGGATACCATCTCACACCAGTTAGGAATGGCACTGGCTAAAGCTGCAAAACAACAGGTGCTGGAGAGGATGTGGAGAAATAGGAACACTTTACACTGTTGGTGGGATTAAACTAGTTCAACCATTATGGAAAATGCATGGCTGGTATTCTGAAGGATCTAGAACTAGATGTACCATATGACCCAGCCATCCCATTACTGGTATATATACCCAAAGTTGATTATTATAAATTATGCTGCTCTAAAGACACATGCACACGATGTTTATTGCAGCACTATTCACACAGCAAAGACTTGGAATCAACCCACCGTCCATCAGCATAGATTGATTAAGAAAATGTAAGTAACATATACACCATGGAATACTATGCAGCCATAAAAAGGATGAGTCAGGGTCCTTGTAGGGACATGGATGCAGCTGGAATCCATCATTCTTAGCAAACCATGGCCTACAACAGAGAAAACCAAACACCCGTGATGTTCCTCACTCATAGGTGGTGGGAAACTGGAACAATGAGATCACTTGACTCAAAGGAACATCACACACCGGGCCTATCATGAGGGAGTAATTGCATTGGGAGTTATACCTGATGTAAATGACGAGTTGATGGGCAGCACACCAACAAGGCACAAGGCATACATATGTAACAAACCTGCATCGCTATGCAATATTGCACTCTACAATCCTTACAGCATAATAATAATAAATAAATTAAAAAAAAAAAAAAAAAAAAAAAAAAAGAGTAATGAGGCAAAACATAGTCTTAACACACTAAAAGATTGGAAGCTAGAATAATAAATACACAATTCAGCACACCATCAAGATACATAAATCAAAGGAACAGACAGAGTTCAGGAAAAAACACCAAAAATACATATACTATATAGTATGTCATAATGATGGCATTTTAAGTTGTAAGGACATGAGAGTGAACCACACTTGCAACAGGTTTTGTGTCTGTGTATATAAGATGTGTGTAATGCTTATTACAAAAATAATTTTTCATAGATTAATTTTTAGGGTTGAAAATGAGAAAATAAATGTTACGAGAGTTGACTGTGTTTGCTAGCCCACTTTTTATTAGGAAACACTTTTTCAAGGGAAGGAGAGATTTCCTCCTATTCAGTTCTTAATTAATACTTGGCAAAATTTTAGACTAAGACAATTCTTAAAACACACAAAGACAGAAATCAGTCATAGGATATTTCAACAGAGCTTTTATTTTTATTCACAAAAATGTTCTATGCATTGGACATTACTCAATTGGTTTCCTAATTCTGTGAAAGTGAGTCACTTTTCTTCTTTGTATAAAGTACAAATTCTCCTCGACTTATATAATGAGATTACATCCAAATAAATCCATCATAAATTGAAAATGCACTTTAATACTCTATCCCAAGGCCAGGTGCAGTGGCTCACTCCTGTAATCCCAGCAATTTGAGAGGCCAAGGCGGGGTGGATCACTGGAAGTCAGGAGTTCAAGACCAGGCTGGTCAACATGGTGAATCCCGTCCCTACTAAAAATACAAAAATTAGCTGGGCATGCTGGTATACACCTATAATCCCAGCTGCTTGGGAGGCTGAGGCAGGAGAATTGCATGAACCCAGGAGGTGGAGGTTGCAGTGAGCCATGATAACGCCACTGCACTCCAGCCTGGGTGACAAATCAAAACTCCGTCTCAAAAAAAAAAAAAAAAAAAATCTACCCTACCCAACATCATACCTTAGACTAGCCTACCTTAAACATACTCAGAACATTTACGTTAGCCTACAGTTGGGAAAAGTCATCTAATACAAAGCCTATTTTATAATAAATTGTTAAATATCTCTAATAATTTAATGAATACTGAGCTGAAAGTGAAAAGAGAATGTTTGTACGGGTACTTAAAATTCAGTTTCTACTGAATGCATGTTACTGTCACAAAATTGTAAAGTTGAAAAATTGTAAATCAAACTATGGTAAGTCAGGAACTATTTGTACCTGAATAATTGTTCACTCCCATTTCCCCAGTTTGAGAAACCTCTTTTTATTGATCTGATTAGGAATCAATAATGTCATCCAATTTCATTATTTGTCTTTTAAGTATAGGTCCTAGAGGCAGCTTTTTCTTTAATAGATTAAGCTTGAATAATATCCCTGAATAAATAAAAACAATTTTGTTAAGTATTACATGCATTTTGTTGCATCATATATATACGTCTCAGGATTTAAAGTTCAGAGTTTAGAGTACCAAGGAGTAAAAATAAGTTACAGTTATTAACTTCACTTCTTTTTTTGTTTGTTTGTTTTCCCTAAATAATGAAGAATTATAATCTGGAAAGTTAATCCAAGTCTCAGAAAAGAACTCTGCAATATTCTCTTGGCTTATTTTGTTTGAGGAATTTTTCTAAGCAATACATGTAACACACTCCAAAAGTAAAAAAAAAAAAAAAAATAGGTATATCTGACTATATAGAAATGTAGACTACTATCAAAAATAATCAATCAAGGTATTTAAAAATTGTGAAAAATACTACAGTGAGATTCTTACTTATTAGTCGAATACATAGCTCATAAAAATAAGAAATCCATCACAAACAAACTTATTTGGAAAATGAGAAAGGATGTAAATAGCTAAATGATAAAGATAAAAGTTAAGAATAGCAAAAGAGTTGGATATTTAATTTTAAGAATGGAAATAAATAACAATTTTTTACCTGTGTTATTAAAAACTATTAATTTGACAAACCAATAGCCGTTAAGTGTATCTGTCTTTTAAACTGTTAATAGGTCTGTAAATTGTGAACATTTCTGGAGGTAAATTTGCAATGTTTAGAAAAACTTAAATGCTGGTACCTTTTTAATCATCACAGCTAGAAATGAAAGTATACCCTGTGACTATCTGCTATATGTACTGTGATTACTGATATACTCATAAAATTCTCTGTACGTACACATACACCCTCCATCCCCCAAAATACACACTCAAGTTAATTATGATGTATTATCATTTATAATGGCCAAAAACTGAAATCAACCAATGTGACTATCAACAAAAAACTGATAAAGTAAATCCTGGTACATTCATATGATGAAAAGTTATTATAAAGAATGACTTTGTTCTGGAGAGAATGCCAAGATATTTTTTAAAACATAATTAAAACTCAAGATACAACTACAATGTATACATTATCATCCATTATGTGTAAATCAAATTGATGGACAGTTAAGTTGCTGTATAGATATTAGATTGATGGTACTATAAGTAAATAAATAGATGAAAATAAATTAAAAGTGTCTTCTTTGTGGAAGGCACTACAATCATTTCAAAAACTAAATTACATTTGGAGTGTATTGCTAGGATAGAACAGGGATATAAAGCAGGGAAATAAGGATTTCATGTGTCATTTTGTGTTTTTTTAACATAAAAAATGTGCAGAATTAGTCATATGAACTGCTTATTGAACATTTTATTAAATATAACATAAAGTGTATAAATTACAAAGGTATAGCATAACAAAACCACACACCATGAGTATACATATTTGACCAGCATACAGATTAAATAATAGACTTCAACATTGTTGCAGGACTTTTTCTTGGGTCAGCTAAAGATGGGATCCTTGTCCCACAGCCATGAAAGTTTAGGCTTGCAGATGGTTCGAAGGGCGAGTAAAGCAGGGTTTTATTTGGTGAGAAGGAAAAAAAGGGAAAATATGGACTCTCTACAAGGCCAGAATCCCCTGCCAGAGTGATTCCTGTCTCGCCCTTTGAATCCCAGGTTCCACACAGGAAGAGGAGGGGATAGGCTTCACCCTGCTGCAAATGGCGCAAACTTCCCAAGGCTCCACCTGAGTGTGCAGCCTGGCTGGATTCTGCCCAGGACTTCCTCCCACCTGGCTAATTCCTCACTCTAAAGAAGTACATCTAATTGCCATTAGAATAAGGATAAGGACAAAGACCAATCTTAACTGCTTCATGCTGACAGGGGGCGCTGTTTTAGGAGGCACTGTTTTGGGAAAATGGCAGTCACAGCTCCCTCAGAGGCCTATCTAAGGGTCCCCAACAGAAGGGGCCATTGTCAGAGGCTCCAGTTGCATGACCATTTGGAGTCTCATGAGCGGAAGGCAGGAACAGACAAACCAGGTTATTAGAAAACATATATCAAAACAAAACAATGGGAGAGGCAAGGACAGCTCAAAAATGTTGAGGCCTTTTACCAGTTTGCACAGGGAGACTGAGGCCAAAAGCCTGACTGGTAAAAAATACTTACCCTTGGCTGGGCGTAGTGGCTCATGCCTGTAATCCCAGCACTTTGGTAGGCCAAAATGGGTGGATCACCTGAGGTCAGGAGTTCAAGACCAATCTGGTCAACATGGCAAAACCCTGTCTCTACTAAAAATACAAAAAATTAACCAGGCCTGGTGTCTCAGGCCTGTAATCTTAGCTACTCAGGAGGCTAAGGCAGGAAAATAGCTTAAACCTGGGAGGTGGAGATTGCAGTGAGCCAAGATCACGCCACTGCACCCCACCCTGGGCAAAACTTCATCTCAAAAACCAAAAACAAAAACAAAAAACCTCTACCCTTTTGCCAGCATGTTGGGCTTCTGGTTGCCTTCCCCTGAGCCCAATCGTAAGCCGACCAGTTTAAGGTTTGGGAAATTAACTCTTCCCAGTTTGGAGAATGCATCTGAGGAGAGTGTCCTGTAGTAGAGACACAATTACCTATCTGTGAAGAGAGAAAGGAGAAGAAAGGAGAAAAAGGTGTTTTTTCAAAGGAGTCCCAGGGGTTCAGGATGCATTTGAAAGGGTTACAGACTAAAGATGAATGGCTACCCATCTAGACAGAGGAGAGGGGAAAAGGCATCACTGGTTCCCTTCTCTTCTTAGCAGATAACTGGGGTACATGAGGGAGAGAGGGAAGAGCATCCTCTTTCCTTCTTCCGTCTTTGTATCCCTGGGTCCCAGCAACCTTAGTAGGTGCTGACATGAGTGCCAAAGCAGCTTGCACCCATGAAGCAAAGGGATCTAGGGGATTGGAATCACCCACTCTTACCCATGTATGCCCTATCTCCCCTGCTGTCAGTAGCCTGGGATTCCCTAGACCTCATTTATGCCATGGATATTAATGTGACCTTTATCCATGAAACAGGACGCTTGGAGTTGGCTTGATAGGCAGGATCATCCATGTTCACCTGCACCATGCTTTTTAACTTCTTTTATCCTTTGCCTCTGGATCCCTGAGATCCAGTTTTCTTCCTAGGGCTTTGACCTGAAATTTGCAATTGAGTTTGGGAAAAAAATGTGTCTCAGGGGGTGCTGCATGGCCTCCTTATCATAAGCTGAATGCTAAGGTGAAACTGGAACTGAGTCCTCCTCCAACAAAAGAGAGAAAAAGTCATCTTGTGACACACCCAGAAAATTGGCGGCTATAGTTATGCTTGCTGAAATACGGGTGTATGGTACTTGGCTTTGGTTAGTTCCCTTGGTCTTACTTTCCCAAAAGGAAACCTTCAAGTGGTGGGCATCCTATTTATTGCCATCAACTGGCACGATTTGCAGAATAATTGCTCAGGACTAGAATACTGATCCAGGTTTCTACATTACCCATCCCTTTTGTTCTTTCTGAGCTGCAGCCAGAGATTACTGGTTGGTTCACCGGAACAAGCAGGGTTACCGTAAATGTAGGCAAAAACTTAAAAACAACTGATGAGTTTAGGATTTAGTGACAAATGTATGATAAGTTTTAAAACATAATTTCTCATACCATATGACCCAGCCATCCCATTACTGGGTATATACCCAAAGAATTATAAATCATGCTTCTATAAAGACACATGCGCACGTATGTTTATTGCAGCACTATTCACAATAGCAAAGACGTGGAATCAACCCATGTGTCCATCAGTGACAGACTGGATTAAGAAAATGTGGCACATATACACCATGGAATACTATGCAGCTATAAAAAGGGATGAGTTCGTGTCCTTTGTAGGGACATGGATGCAGCTGGAAACCATCATTCTCAGCAAACTATCGCAAGAACAGAAAACCAAACACCGCATGTTCTCACTCACAGGTGGGAATTGAACAATGAGATCACTTGGACATGGGAAGGGGAACATCACACACCGGGGCCTATTGTGGGGAGGGGGGAGGGGGCAGGATGGCATTAGGAGTTATACCTGATGTAAATGACGAGTTGATGGGTGCTGACGAGTTGATGGGTGCAGCATACCAACATGGCACATGTATACATATGTAACAAACCTGCACATTATGCACATGTACCCTAGAACTTAAAGTATAATAAAAAATAATAATTAAAAAAAAATTTTTAAAAACATAATTTCTCTCCTTCCAGTCCTCATTTAAAACAAATTATGTTAGGACTGAGTTATTTGCAACACAGAATTTAGTTTTATACTTGCCTGATTATTTGCATAAAGTGCAGCAAGAATAACTGTTTCTACATAGGCCTTTTGGATTGGCTTTGATGAAAGTCTGTACCACAAGAAATCTCAGATAAGGCCTTTAAAGCTGAACTTTAAAGGATCTGTCTCCTCAGGTACCTGTGAGTTGGGTGATCCTTTCCTCTTAAGGTCCTAAGACAAACTTGGAGCTGCGGGACATGTTAGAAATTTGGAGCTCCTGGATCTGTTAGAAAGTGACATTCTTTACTGACCACAGGTCAAGAACCCTATACAGGGACTATGTAGACGACAGTATAAGGCCAGTCTCCCATGGGGCTTTTATCAGCTCTACAAGTCAAGATTGAGTCCTTAAAGGGAAGCATACCCTTCCACCCTTGGTAAAATGACCACTTTCTCCAATTGTGTCCCATTGCAAAAGAAAAATGGATTCTTATTGCACTGATGCAAACAACTATATTGCCATAAGTTAAGAATACTCACAGACAGTTTCCAAATTCTAGAGGATTCAGGCAGAGAGAAGCAAACGTGCTCCAAATTTTGTTCATAGGAGTATACCTTGCTCAATTATTAAAGGCTGTAAATAGTTCAAAATAAGTTTCCTTGACTCTGAAAAACAAAACATGGATCAGGATTATTCCAAGCAAAAATCAAAAAGGTTGCTTCAGCTTTCTGAGTTTAGTCCATTTAGTTAACATTTGTTTTGCTTAATATTTGTGAACATTCAGCTCTTTATGAGTCCTGTATGTTTTGCTTTATTCCAATATTATAATCTCCAAAGTTATTGGAAGCCTGTATTTGAGAACACCAGTTAAAGTTCTATAAATTATAAACCATCTTTTGAAAAGGATTAAAACAAGAAAAACAATTGTCTATGAATAGCAAAACATCTAGGGTAGTTACAGTTAGAAACATGATTGATGAAGTTTGGTTAGCTCCATGATTTACAATAACTTAACATAACCTCAATTACTATTGATAGCATATACTTAGACATTAGAGTTTTAGAAATTCCATACAATTTTGGAATATGTATTAACATTATTCCTAAAAATATAACCTAAAGATTGAACATCATTTATTTCCAGTAGTTTCAATTACATGTCGTAATAATAACTTCTAACAATTTTTAACCTTAAGGTGAAACCTGGAAAGTTGCTTTAATTGTGTGCTAAGTGCAGCCAAGGTTTGACGTTTTTCAGCATAATTAAGGGTGTGGATAGTTCCATATATCCCCAGGCCTTGACAACTGTGAAGCCGGCAAGTCAAGTAGTTCTCAAGACTCACAAAGCAGTCTATAACCTGAAAACATTTAGCAAACCTTGCATCTGCCCATATAATTTAGTCACCTATTTACATTGTAATGATACCTGCATTTTACCAATAGTCTTTAAGGCTCTTTTTATTTCTCAAAGATTAAAGTCACATTAACTGAAAGGTACCACAGCTTTTATCTTCCCTTCAGAAAATATTCAATCCAAGCGCTTGTCTTTCTTTAAGCCAAATTAATTAGAGCTATTTTTACAGACAATACACAGACACAGACAGGCAGGAAAAAACCCAGTTCCCAGGTGGGGTTCTATAAGATACAGGGCTAGGAAAACATGCAGATATCAAACCAGAAAGGAACTTATTCCCTAAGGCAGGATTGCTAAACAAAGCCATGCCACCACAGTTACAAGCCATGCCCTCCAGGATGGAAAGCAAGATGGAGGCTTGTTTTCACAACCAAAGCTTGCAGAGAATATAAACAGAGACAGTTGGGGGGCCTGGCTTAGAAAAATGTCTTCTGAAAAACAAAACAAGAAAAAAAAAAAAAACTTTAAAAAATTAACTGCTAATGGGGTAGAGAAGGGGAAGAAAAAAACAGTTTAAAAATGCCTGGGGAAGAACCTTTTATTCTTATGCAACTGGTTCCTCCACCAGGGAGAAAAGTTTACCCTTAATTACTGTCCAATAGAGTTAAACCCCTTGGCCAGGGAAGGGGAAGGCTGCGGAAGTATGTGGCTGGGAACCAGCCAGCCTCCTGTGTGTGGGACGCTTGGGCCATGCGTCCAGGTCCTGGCACAGAGGTGAGGGTGGTGGGCGGCGCGGAGCTGCTGCTTGCTGGTTTGTCCTTAAAGAAGAAAGAAAAAGGCCATGAAAAGGCCTGATTCCCAGAAGCGACAAGGGGTGGGGGTGCGGTTTCCCATAACCTCAGAAGTTTGAGGATGAAAAAGCTTAAAATCCAGAGGGGGAAAAAAAGATCTCTCCGTTTGCATTTCACTCACCGCTTCTAGAGCCCCCACGTTGCACGCCAAAAATGTTGCAGGATTTTTCCTTAGTTCAGATAAAGATGGGGTCCTTGTTCCATGGCCTATAAAGTTTGGGCTCACAGATGGTCTGAAGGGTGAGTAAAGCAAGTTTTTATTGAGTGAAAAAGAAAAAACGGAAAACAGGGACTCTCCGCAAGCCCACACTATCCTGCTAGATTGCTTCCCCCATTCCCAGTTCAAATCCCAGGTTCCACACAGGAAGAGGAGGGGCCAAGCCCACCGGAAACCACGAAAACTTCCCAAGGCTCCGCCCCAGTGCTCAGGCCGGCTGAGTTTTACCGGAACCCTCTCCCACCTGGCAGTCTCATCATTAGCCAGAAGTTCCCTTCATGTTCTCCATAAGCCTATTTTTCATTTTAACATGAAGACACACAACTGATATTATTAAATGCTTGGCTACAATTCTAAAACCATTGTTACTGTGTGTGAAAGGAGTGCAGATTTGGTTTTAAGTAATTTAACATTGAACATTTTTTATGAACTATCTTAAAAGTGATTACAATTTTAATATTTTAAAACAGAAAGTTTTACCAACATTGCTCCCAAAACAAAACAAAAAAATTGAGTTGTTAACATTTTTTCTCAACAATATAATTTACTTTTCTTACAAGACAATTGTAGGAATTTAGCATTTCTGTAGTATTCTTCAGCTTTATTTATAGTCGCCAAGCTATAATTTAATTGAATTTGATTAACACAGCTAGATTATTTAGAGTTGATAGTATTTATACTTAGAAATGCGAGATATTGATTCTTCAACTTTACAACCCACATTCATCCTATACCTTAAGATTTTTAAAATACATTTTTAAAAATAGTTAAATTTTTTGGAACGGTTTATGGTTCATCCCAAAATTGAATGGAAAGTAGAGAGCTTTTCCATACCTCTTCCCCACCATATGTCATCAGGGAAATGCAAATTAAAACGAAAGTTAGATACCACTATGTACTTACTGGAATAATCAGCATCCAGAACACAGACAACTTAAAATTCTGGGAAGGATGTCGATCTAGAGAAACTGCCATTCATTTGTTGATGAGAAGGCTAAATGTCATAGCCCCGTTCAAAGACAATTTGGTAGTGTCTTATAAAACTTAACCTAAAGTTAACAAGCATAGCTTTCATCATTGTCAATATCCCCCACCAGTACAATTGATTAATCTACATTGCTACAACATGATCATCCAAATTCCATAGCTTACATTAGGTTCACTTTTGATGTTCTGCATCTTGTGGGTTTGGAAAATGTATACCAATACGTACTTACCATTTCAGTATCATAATGAATAAAGTTACTGCCTTGAAAATTCCTCCAGCTGTTCAGCCCTCCCTGCACCCTAACCCCTGACAATGATTGGTGTTTTTACTGTCTCCAGAGTGTTGCCTTTTCCCAGAATGTCATACAGTTTGAATTATATAGTATGTAGCATTATTATACTGGCTTCCTTTACTTAACAGTATGCATTTAAGTTTCTGCCGTGTCTTTTCAGGGCATTTTGGTTGCTTCGAAGTTTGGCAATTATAAATAAAGCTACTAAAAGCATTCATCTGAAGGTTTTTGTGTGAACATAAAACTGCTACTAATTTGTGTTACTACCAAGGGGCTAGATTGTATAGTAAATTTATGCTAAGTTTTATAAGACATAGCAAACTGTCTTTGAAAGTGGCTATAACATTTAGCCTTCTCATCAACAATGAATAGCCATTTCTCTAGATCCACATCCTTGCCAGCATTTGAAGTTGTCTATGTTCCGGATACTCATTATTCCAATAGGCGCATAGTAGTATCTAACTTCTGTTTTCATTTGCATTTCCCTGATGACATATGATGTGGAACATCTTTTCACATGCTTATTTGCTATCTGTATTTCTATTTTGGTGAAGTGTCTGTTAAGGTTTTTGTCCCATTTTTCAGTCAGGTTGTTCATTTCTATATTGTGAAGTTTTAATTCATTATAATAGATAACAGTCCTATGCAAGGTATGTCTTTCTAAAATATTTCCTCCCAGGCCCTGGCTTGTCTTTTTGTTCTTTTGACAGTGTCTTTCATGGAGCAAAATTTTAAAATAAAGTCTAGTTTATGAGTTCTTTCTTTTACATATTGTGCATTTGGTGTTATATGTAAAAAGTCATCACCAAACTCAAGGTTATTTAGAATTTCTCTTTTCCTCTGGAGTTTCATAGTTTTGTGTTTTACCTTTGTTCTAAGATCTATCTTGAGTTAATTTTTGTGAAAGGCATGTGGTCTTAGTCTGGAATTTTTTGCAGGTGAATGTCCAGTTGTTCCACTACTATTCTTTGGAAACTATCTTTTCTTCATTGCATTGTCTTTGCTTCTTTGTCAAAAATCAGTTGACTGTAGATCTATTTCTGGCTCCTGCATTCTGTTCCGTTTATATATTTGCCTATTCATTTGCCAATAACATACTTGCATTAATTGCTGTAGCTTTAAAATAAGTCTTGAAGTGGAACAACGTCAGTCCTCCAACGTTGTTCTTCTTCAGTATTGTGTTTGCTATTGTGGGTCTTTTGCCTCTCCATATTTGAGAATCAGTTTGTCAATATCCACAACATAACTTGCTGGAATTTTTATTCCGATTTAGTTGAATCTATGGGCTAAATTGGAAAGAACTGATATCTTGGCGATATTCAGACTCCTAATGCAGGAGTATTAATTATCTCTCCATGTACTTGTCCTTCATTTCCTCAGATTTTTGTCGATTTCCTCACATATAACATGTACATTGATTAGATTTATATCTAAATATTTCCTTTTGGGGTGATAATATAAATGTTATTATGCTATTAATTTCAAAATTCACTTGTTCATTACTAGGTTATAAGAAAGTAATTGAATTTTGTATATTAAATGTGTTTCCTAGAACCTTGGTATAGTTACTCACTAGTTTCAGGTTTGTTTGTTTGGTTGCTTGCTTGTTTGTTTTTGGTCTATTTTGTTTTATTTTGTACACAGATAATCATTTCTTCTTTCCCTATTACTGTACCTTTTCCCTCTTTCCTTATCTTACTACATTAAGTCTTCAAGTACAATCTTAATAAGGAATACAAGAAGAGACATCTTTGCTTTGTTCCTGATCCTAGTAGGAAAGCTTCTAGTTTCTCACCATTAAGTACAAAGTTACCTGCAAGGTTTTTTGTAGATATTCATTTTTAAATTGAGAAATTTCCTCTGTATTCTGTTTTTATCTAGAATTTTTTTTATCATGAATGGGTGTTGAATTTTGTAAATGCCTTCTCAGCATTTATTACCATGATCAAGTAAATTTTATTTTCTTTAGCCTGTTGATCCATTAGGATTACATTAATTGATTTTTAATTATTGAATCAGCTTTGCATGACAGGCATAAATCTCTCTTGGTCATGGTGTATAATACATATACATGCATATACACACATATGTATTATATATAATTATATGATATATATTTCTTTATATGTAATTTTTATATAATTTTTATATATAATTTATATATATATAATTCTTTTCTTATATGTCCATTAAATGTTATAAAGTTTCTAAGTACTGCATTTCACAAATCTCTATATTTTGTTTTCTTTTCTTTCTTTTTTGAGACAATCTTGCTCTGTTGCCTAGGCTGGAGTGCAATGGCACAGTCTTGGCTCACTGCAAGTTCACTTTCCAGGTTCAAGTGATTCTCTTGCCTCAGCCTCCCGAGTAGCTGGGATTATAGGCACCTGCCACCACGATCGGCTAATTTTTGTATTTTAGTAGGGACAAGGTTTCACCGTGTTTGCCAGACTGATCTCGAATTCCTGACCTCAGGTGATCTGCCCACCTCAGCCTACCAAAGTACTGGGATTACAGGTGCAAGCCACCGCACCCAGCTATATATTCTTTATATAGAAAGAGTAGGATTTGATTTTCTACTTTTTCTGAAGATTTTTGCATATATGTTCATGTGAGTTTTTTTGTAGTTTTATTATATTTTATTGTTTGGGGATTAGGGTGGTGCTGGCCTCATAGAACTGAGATAGAAAGTATTTTATCTGCTTCTGTATTCTGAAAGAGATTGTAGATAGTTGATGTAATTTCTTCTTTAAATATTTGGTAGAATTCATAAGTGGACTCATTCAGATTTAGTACTTTCTATTTTGAAATGTTATTAATTACTGATTTAATTTTTTATTAGAAATGGTCCTATTCAGATTGTCTGTTTTTTCTTGTGTGAGTATTGGTAGACAGCGTCTTTCAAGGAATTTGTTCATTTTACATAGGTCATCATATTTGTGGGCACAGCATTGCTCATAGTATTCAATTAATATCCTTTTATTTTCCATGGGATAAGTAGTAATTTCCCCTTTTTAATTTCTGATATTAGTAATTTGGGTCCTCTCTTTTTTTCTTAGCCTGAAGGAAGGCTTATTGATTTTAATGGTGTTTTCAAAGAGCCAGCTTTTAGTTTCATTGGTTTCTCCATTCAATTCTGTTCCAGTTTTATTGATTATTGCTTAGTTTTATATTATTTCTTCAGTTTCTTTACATTTAATTTGCTCTAGTTTTTCTAGTTTTCTAAGTTTGAGGCTTAGATGACTGACTTTAGTTTCTTTTACTTTTCTGATATATTCATTCAGTGTTATAAATCTTTCTCTAAGCCCTGCATTTCACAAATCTTGATATACTATACTTATTTTCCTTTAATTCAAAATATTTTAAATAACCTTTAGATTTCTTTTTTTACCCATGTGTTATTTGGAAGTGTGTTGTTTAATCTTCAAATATTTTGAGATTTTCCAACTGTCTTTCTGTTATTAATTTCTAATTTAATTCCATTGTGTTCTGAGAGCAGAACACAAAATAATGATTTTTATTTTTTAAAAAAATTTTAATATGTTTTATGGCCCAAAATGAGGTAGCTCTTGGTGAATACCCCATGTAAGCTTCAGAAGAATGTGTATTCTGCTATTTGTGGATGAAGTAATTGATAGATGTGAATTACATCCAGTTGATTGATGGTGTTGGTGAGTACATCTATGTCCTTACTGATTTTCTGCCTGCTGGATTTGTCCATTTCTGAGAGACAGTCATTTAAGTCTCTAACAATAGCAGTGGATTAATCTAATTTTTGTAGCAATTCACCCATTTTTAACTTATGTATTTAGATACTCTTTTATTAGGTATGTAAGCTTTGAGGATTGTTAAGTCTTGGAGAACTGATCATTTTAGCATTGTATAATTCCTCATAACTTTTCTTGCTCTCAAGTCTGCTTTATCTGAAATTAATATGGCTATTCCTACTTTCTCTTGATTCATGTTAGCATGGTATATGTTTCAAATTTCTTTTAATGTATATGTCTCTTTATAGTTGGTTTCTTGTAGACAAAATATAGTTGCATTTTTTATCCACTCTGATGATCTCTGTTTTGTTTTTTTTTGTTTTTTTTTTTTTTTTTTTTTTTTTTAATTGATGCTTTTAGGCCATAGGTATTTAACGTGATAACTGACACTGCTGGATTAATATCAATCATATTTGTTTCTTTTTTCTATTTGTAGCCTTTGTTCTTGTTCTTATTCTGTCTTTCACTCATTCTGCCTTTTGTGTTTATAGTTGAACATTTTATATGATCCAATTTTCTCTCCTTTGTTAGCATATCAGTTACTTCTTTTTTTTAACCTGTTTTTTAGTGGTTGCCCTAGAGTTTGCAATGTACATTTACAATTAATCCAAGTTCATTTTCAAATAAAATTATACTGCTTCAGAGAAAATGTGAGCGCTTTATACCAACCAAATAATCCTAATTCCTCCCTCCTATATCCGTTGTGTCATTGCTGTCATTGATTTTACTTATACATAAGCTTAAGTAAATAAAATACATTGTGCATTTACAGTGTGTATAATAAAATACATTGTTGACATTATTTTTTAACAAACTTTTTAATCCCTGAGTTCAAGTAATAATAAAAAATAAAAGTTTTATTTTATCTTTACTTATTTCTCCTCTCATGCCTCATTCTTGATATGCATCTGAGTTTCTGGCCTGTATCTTCTTCCTTCTCTGTTAATAACTTTAAAACAATTATTGAAATGCTGGTCTATTGACATTTTTGTTTGTCTGAGAAAGTCTTTATTTCTCTTTCACTTTAGAAGAATAATATTGCAAAACACAGAATTCTAAGTGGGTGTTTTTTTCTCTTAGTCCTTTAAATATTGTACTTAACTTTCTTCTTGCTTGAATGGTTTCTGAAGAGAAGGTGACTTTATCTTTGCTCCTCTAGAGATATAGTACTTTTTAAAAATCTGATCTCTTTAGAGATTTTTTTTTAATCTTTGATTTTCTGCTTCAAATATTTCTTGTATTCCTTTCTCTCTTTCTTCTTCCATTACACATGTTTTGTCTTTTTTGTAGTTGTTCCATAGTTCTTCGGGAGTTTGTGCAGTGTTTTTAGTCTTTTTTCTTTTTGCTTTTCAGTTTTGGAGGTTTCTCTTGATATCCTCAGTTTCAGATATTCTTTCTTCATGGTGTCTGGTCTGCTAGTAAGATCATCAAAGGTATTCTTCATTTCTGTGACAATGTTTTTGATCTGTAGCATTTTCTTTTTATTCTTTATAGGAAATTCCACCTCTGATTGCATTGCCCATTTGTTGTTGCAAAACTGTTTGTTTTATTTATTGGCACCCTTAGGATATTAATCATAGTTATTTTAAGTTCCCAGGTTTTTAATCACATTATTTTTGCCATATATATGTGTGGTTCTAATTTTCGCTTTGTCTCTTCAAATTGTGTTTGTTGCCTTTCAGTGTGCCTTGTAATTCTTGCATGATTGCCATACAGGATGTATAAGGTAAAAGACACATCTATAAATAGGCTTTTAGTACTATGGTGGTAAGGTGTAGGAGGAGAGGAAGCAGCCTATAACTCTTAACTGTCAATTTAGCACATGCTTCTCCATCTCCCCCACCCCAAATGAAACAGGATGGATCGAGTGAAATAGAGTTGGGTATTTCCCTTTAATCAAGTCATTTAGACTCTGATAAAACTCTAGTAGGTTATGCTCTGGTTAAACAGTTTCTCCTTACGCAAACTTTTTAATGAAACAGAATATTCTGGTGCTTTTCAAAATGGCTACATTTCCTCTCCACCTGACAAAAGCACGAGAAGATTTTTCTGTGATATTCACTGTGAGAACCTGGCCACGTTCCTGGAGGTGAACTTCTTAAACGTGTGGGAAACCCTACCATCATAACTGATTTCCCTTGGAGTATGTGACTCCCAAATTTGTGCACACTGAGCATCCAGCAATTCATTTCAGTTCTGGTTCTCCAGCCCCATCGTTGGTTCATGTGACGGTTTCTGCTCATGGGTTTCTTCTCCAGTAAGTTGAGATTCTCTGTATTTGCTGCTTTGTCTCCCAGTCTGGGGGACAACGTTTTGCCCTATGACCTTACTTCTTTTACAGATCTTAGAGGAGTTAATTTTTCAGTTTGTTCAGCTTTTTACTTTTGTTAACTTGGAGTAGTGACTCCTAAAATCCTTATATGCCAGACCAGAAATCATTAAGTTCTTGGTGATGCCATTTAAAAATGTGAATATATCAATGAATTATTTAAAGATAAGGATTCTCAATTAGAAAGTGATAGAATTTTTATCCAGTTCAAGCTGAGCCCTTTTCTCAACAATTAATATGGGAGAAGGTATCAAACCTAAAATATTCTAGATCTGCAGATTTTTAAAAATTCCAATTTATATGTATCTATTAATGCATAACCAATTTTAAATTCAGGAACATAAAATACCATTTTAATGTGTATGATTTTTTGGATTATGAGTTTGAGTAGGGCACAGAGGGGTGAGACCACCTCCATTCTATGAGGTTTGAGACCTCAGCTAGAGTGTCTTGGATAGCTGGGGATGTCTGGACTAGCTCAGCTTGGACATGCAACCAGAACCTTGGTTCTTTTTCACATGATGTATACTGGGGCTAGAATGTTCAAGATGGCATATTCACTCACAGTCTGGTATCAGGGCTCGTATGACCAAGACAGCTAACAAGACAGTTCTTCCCCTGTGGCTTCTCCAAGTAGCTAGATTAGCTTTCACATGCTTGGTGGTCTCAGTAAGGTTGGACATAATAGAACGTGTCTGGCTTCCTGCAGAGTGAGCATTCGAAAAACCTTAGGAAAAATACATAAAGCTTCTTATAACTTAGCACTGGAAGCCCCAGAATGTCACAATTCTGCTACATTGTATTGGTCAACCAATTTATTAAACCAGCCCAGATTTAATGGGAGGAAAATTAATCTCCATCTCTCCAAGGGAGGATTAGCACAGAACGTGAAGCCATCTTTAATCTAGCATACTAATTGTTTTAAAAAAAATACAAAATATCTTACTTTTGCAAATATGACATTAACAGATGACCAGAGAAACACATTGCCTTGTACACTCAAAATGCTTCATACAAGTGAGGGACCGCAATTAAATTTCACAGTTTAAGAGTACATCTGATTCTGCTAGAAGCTGGGCACATTAACAATATACAATAGAATAAACCTCTGGACACAAATTTAATATTTTGGGTAGCAAAATAAGTATTTTTTAAAATACTGTAATATAGCTCACCTACATTTTGCCTCTCTTTTATATAAAACTACTGGATGTGAATGTTTTTAATAGTTTTAACTAGATACTTCACTTTTCTTAATATATTCTATTTTCTTAATATCCATATATTAAGGCTGATATATTCGTACCTTCCAGTTATTATGTCCTTTATTTATTTGATGAAGTTATAGGTTAATATATCTGTAAATCTATTATGTTTCTATTTGTGTATACATGATTTGCTTCTAATCAATTTACGGTATCTTTCAGCCCTGGGGTGAAAAGAGAACATTGGTAAGGGGAAGCGATTACTCTAGCATTCTTGAAGAGAGAAATGATTAAAATTCTTCATATTCAAAAATGACATCTTAATGATACAGCAATACAACAGGCTTAAAAATGAGACTTTTTGACATAAAATGTTTTTTCTAAATTTTTACCACACTGTAAAATATATAAAGCAAATTTTTTCAGAAAAGGCAAGGAGTATATTTGGAGAGGAGGTATAAATCCCTTAGTCTACCATTTCTGGTTTAGAGACTGGTGCAAGGAAGAAATGGGAGTGGTCAGGGAGGCAGGAATGGATACTTGCAGACAGAGTCCACTCTCTTTACTCTTGGTTTCTTCTGCCTAATCCCAAACTTGGTGGACTGTCACATAAATTTAGCTCAAGTTATTCTTTTTTCCTGTGTGTATTTCATGGAAGATATTTGTAAGTTATATGAGGCCTGGAAGGTGATACAGAAAATATCTAAATTGAAAGTATGTTAAGAGTTTAGTAAACTGAAGCCATGGTCCAAATAGACAACAAGGCAAAACCAACATAAAAGTCTGAGAGCCATAGTGAGTTTTGATGAGGCCCATCAGGCAGAGAGCACCATAGTCCCCAACAAAAGTGATAGTGAACACAAAACAGTTGAACACATGTAATGTTATTCACAGATTTCAGTAGAAGATGCAAGCAATATACTCAAGGATTGGAATAGCTGCACATTGGAAGTGTTTCTAACCAAAGAGCCCACATCAGATACAAACAAACATCCCTCAGTACATCACATAGATCCAGTAAACGATGAGGAACTCCTTTGTCCTCTTAAATTGTTTAAATACCTTTTCTCTAGACAGAGAGCTATTATTTAGAAAAAAAAAATTATTGAAGGGAGACATAAAAGTTAAATTTAAGCGATCTAGAAATTTTGCCTAAAGAAATTGAGAATTAACCTGCAAAGACTGAATTATTACACCATGTAAGATTACAATTTAGCAACCTGCTCATACTTGATATTGATCCCTGAAAACAATGGTTTTCAGTGTGTGGACTCTAGTAGCAGTTATGATCATCTAGGAACCTGTTGAAAATGCAGATTATCATACCAATCTCCATTTCAATGAATTGAAAAACTCTTGAGTTAGAACCCAATATCTGTGTTTAATGTGTCTTTCAGATGATTCCTATACATTGTAAAGTTAGAGAACCTCTACCTTAGATAAACGGAAACTTTCATTTCTATATATTATCTTCTCATTTTCCACAATTGTGGTCTCTTCCAGTCACTATCACGTGTACCTGTTTTGCTAAGGCATGAAAGTTAACTTCTAATATTCATCTTTGGAGTTTAAAACATGTAACTATCCTTTGCCTGATTTAATTAACAGCCTTCAAATTAGCCTGTGCCTAACTAATTTGGGAGAAATGCCAGGTGACTAATCTCTGTTTTCTCAGATGCCTATCAATTGCTCTTTTTCTCCTTGGGATACACCCTGTTAAGTCAAGTTATCTTTGCATTTTCCTTTACATTGAGGCCTCTTAATAGATGATAATCTATATGTATTATCTTTGCATTTTACTCTTATTTCCTCCCCAACACCTTAAAATCCTGAATCTGACTCTACCACTCCATTATTACAGTTTTCCAATTGTCTTACTGATATGATAAATCAACATATTTTGTCCACATTTAATTGGCTTCTATGTAGCATTTGATATTTCCCCATATTCTTGAAAGGAGTACTTTTTCTGGACTTTCCCTTATATTTGGATTGTTTTTTTCTCAGTGTCTTAAATAGTTTCTTTTCTCTCTCCATTTTTTGAAATGGTAGAATTCCTTAAGCCTATCTTCTTGGTCTTTTCTTCTTATTTTATTCTGACCCCACTGAGGTGCCTCATACAATCTATAGCTTTTCATATAATTTATAGCTTTATAAATCAACAATGATTACAAAGTCTGTATTTCCAAAACTGACCTCACCTGTGAGAGTCAGGTCCAAACATCCAAAACCTACTGAATGGTTTCCTATAAATTATCTACAAATTTCCTCAGTCAGTAAATCTGAATATACACATGTACTATTTACGATAGTAAAAGTTCTACATACTCATTAGAGACATGAATATTTCTAAATGAGCTAAAACTGAAAACATTAGTTATTGAAAATACTATCACTCAGAAATAATCAGTGTGTAAGCACACACACACACACAAATTGTATTCTTTGATTTGTAATCATAATGTTGTACATTTCTTACCACATATGTGATTGTTAAGAACTCAAGTGTATTTTTTATTACCCATGCACACAATGTTGTAACTGTTTATGCATAACCTTGATACCAAGTCAATCAGACCATTTTTGCACAAGAATCTGTTTCTTTGACTGTTTTATATGCACTCGGTTGCATTTAAATTACAAAGGGTTATGTGCAGCAGGATGGAGATTTTTCAGGTTGAAAGCTGGCATACAACATTACCCTTGAGCTATAGTATATAGCTTTCCATAAATATATTTTCCTTCAGGGAACAAATATACTTTCTCTAGAAAAACAGTGGAGAGCTACAGTATGACATTTAGTAAAAATTCAGTTTTGAAATGGACATGTGGCTTCAAACTATTATCTCACTACCATGCATCTTAAATCAAGACAAATGAAAAGCTGTTTATTCTTCAGTTCAAATGGAAACCTGCAGTGTTCTAGGATCAATGTTATTTTGAGGGGTCTGTATGTGTGTGTGCTTATATTTTAAAAAAATAAACAGAACTGGAAAAATATTTTTCACTAAGAAACAGGCATTTTGATTATTTCTAAATTTTTGACTTAGAAAATTTAGCTCCAAGTCGAAATCATCTCAACGTAATAGATGATGTCTAATGGCAGAATGTCAGAAGGTGACTGAATAACTTAGAATATGAAGGTAAATGCCAAAAGAATCAGCTACATGACATGTGAGTCAATGAAAAAGAGAGCGCATCTTGGAGAGTACTCTTCATCTTACAAATCTCTGTAAAAGTATGTTTTTCCTTAAAGTGTCCTACAGTTGTCCTTCTGTAGAAGACTGAGGGGGGTTGGTTCCAAGATTTCCGCAGATGCAGAAATCCCCACTTACTCAAGTCCCACAGTGTGCCCTTCAGAACCCACGTTCCGAAAAGTCAGTCCTCAGTATGTGTGCGTTTCACAGCCCCCGAATACTGCAGTTTCAATCTTATTTGGTTAAAAATTATCCGTGTATAAGTGGATCTGTTCTATTCAAACCCATGTTGTTCAAGGGTCAACTGCACATGAATAACTTTGATTTTAAAATTAATGTCACTCTTTTAAATAGAGAAAAGTTGTATCAATAGGGAGCATTTGTGTCATATAATCTCTATGTCTCCTACCTAATTAAGAAGAAAAATTATTTTTTTGCGTGCTTCTACTAGGGCAAGCAAAATGCGAAGCAGAAACATAAATAAGTCTGATTACTGTTCTAAAGGAGTTATAAATTCTGGAGAAGATGAGACAATGTGTGACCCAAGCACAGTGAGAGATAGAATGAAATAAGTGGCAGGACAGCAAAAGCATCTTTCTCTGCCATAGAGCTCTATACTGCCAACTCTGAAGTTTCAGTGTATACCTCTCCTGGATATACAGGAAATCATTACAGAGTTTAAAAAAAAAAAAAAAAAAAAAAAAACAGAGCAAATCATTACTGCCCATAGAACCAGAGCTGACCACCCAGCTTTCAGTTCCGACTAAGACCAATCCCATGATGTGGCATGTTTCTGTTTCCCTCAGGCCTCAAGGCATGCATTATGACCTGAACTCTCATGTCCCAACTTTTCTCTGTCTCCCCAATCTGAACCAGTTTTTAATCTATACATTGTAACCTGTTATTCTTTGTTTTTCTGGAGAGCTGCAAATCAACAATAAGCAAACTCTGTGGCATTCTGAAACTCTTCTCAGAATGTTTATTTTACCTCTTTGCCTTGAAAGAGACTTGACTGTGCCCTGAATTCATCTCTGTAGCCACCTCAATCTGATGGTCTTTATTTTATTTTCTGTCCCACCAGAATTCCATAGTACATGAGCAGCTGTTGTCTTTTACCTTAATACAACTTTCAAATGATTAAATCCTTCTATCTTCCAAATATTTAAAAAAAAAAAAAAGTCTGTTTCGTTAAGGATCAAACCATTCAAGGTGAACCACTCACTCATCTTCCTTTTTTCCATCATAAACCAATCTCTGGCTGACTTCCATGGATTCAGTGAAAACTCAGCTCTTGACTCAAAGTTGTCTTTTACCAGAGTTGCTGTTATAATTCTGGACAACTTCAATATCCACATAGATATGTATTTCAGATGACACTCAGTCTTTCCGTTTCTTCATTCTCTTATCTCTAATAACATTTTCCTTAAAACTTCTTCACGTACCCTCTTTCATAACCACCTTCAGAACAATTATCATCATCAAAAACATTCTCCTCTTAAGCAGTTAAAATGCAAGAACCTCAGCTTTCAAAACTATTTTTTTTCCCTTTAGTTTTCCTTAAGTACTCACGGTACAACTTTTTTGCCACTTCTGAAACATGACATCCACTCGTCTGCTAGTCTCACTGTTTGTTCATAATTCATCTATTATCCATTTCTTTGCTTCACTTTCTTTTAAGAATCCTAAGGTCTACAGTCTATCAATGTAGTCACTCCTCCATAAGCGTTCTTGAGTTCATTCCACACCCAATTACTTATCACCCCCATCTCCATAATATTTGTATTTCAAAATTCCAACTGTGAGTGAACTAAAAAATAGGGTTTCTAGGCCGGGCATGGTGGCTCATGCCTGTAATCCCAGCACTTTGGGAGGCTGAGGGGTGGATCACCTGAGGTCAGGAATTTGAGACCAGCCTGGCCAACGTGGTGAAACCCCATCTCTATTAAAAATTAAAAAAATTAGCTGGTGTGGTGGTGGACGCCTTTAATTCCAGCTACTCGGGAGGCTGGGGTAGGAGAATAGCTTGAACCCGGAGGTTCAAGCAGTGAGTCGAGATACTGCCACATGTACTGCAGCCTAGGAGATGGAGTGAGACTGAGTCTCCAAAATAATAATAATAATAATAATAATAATAATAATGCTTTCTCTATGCCTGTAACCAAGCAGCTGAATTACATATTCACACTAACCCCTTAGTCTTACCTAATGTTCACTATCTCAGGAGGTAAACAGGCTTACCACATTGCCTGATCACCCTCACCCTCCTATTCTAGCGGTAGACTCACTTCCTCACTTCTGAGAATATATTACATCTTTTTCTTTCTTCAAATATCTGTCACTCCACCCCTATTCCACCATCTTAGCAGATGAGTTTGCCTCACATATGACTGTAAAAAGAGAAATCATTAGATGGTAAATCTTTTATTTCTTACCTATCATAATCAATCTTGGCAAGGTCATCAGTGACTTTGAAGTTGCCAAATCCAGTGTTTCCCATTCTGCCTACACATGACACAGTACAGAAGGGCACTATTCGATGCTATTGACTTCTCAATACTGGAAACGTATCTTGTCTCTTCAATCCCATACCAACAGAGTCTCCTTGTTCTTCTCTGAGTCTTTTCTCTCTTTTTATACAAACTCTAAATGTTAAAATTATCTTGGGTTCTAGCCCATATTACCGCATCCTTTTACATTTTCTTCACAGCCTGAGGTCTGTAAACATCTTTGTGTGATTTTTATTGAGTTAACATTGGTCCTACAATGTCAGACACCAATGTTACCTGTATTTCACTTAAGGGAGTTCTCTTTATACATTCTGGTCACTTTGTCTCTACTTCCATTATATCACACAGGGCATTACACACAGAAGATGTATCGGTTTGTTGAATGAATGAGTAAATGGAACTTTGGTAATCTTATAACAACAGTAATATTTGTACTTACCTGCACAAAAGTACAAAGTAGAGGTCAATTATTTCTATCTTTTTTGTGTTTTCATTTTTGAAACAGTAGGCTTTCAACTGCTCCTTTTTCCACTGATTATAATCATATCTTGTTATTACACTCTTGTTCCTTCTTGAAAGCTATAACTGGAAGCTTCTTTTCTCTTCTTGACATATTGTGCTTTTGCTGATGCTAAAGAGGCCTATACTTGCTTATAGTTAAAAGTGGGAGGCTCTGCTGCAAGGAAAAACTTCCTTTCACTTTAGTGCCTACAGGGCATCTGACATCATTCATTACAAATAGGCTACTTTCTACCTTATTAGTGATGCTACATGCTTCATGGTGCAGGTTAATTTCCTCTTACGGATCTGCATAAATTGTCAACATTATCCTATATCTCAGCTACATATTTCTTCAGGGAATTTATCAGGATACCTTCTCCTACTTGAATACTATATTTAAATTTCCTGCATATCTGTATTGGAATATGTCTGAAAAAATATAATAATCTAGAGTATGTTTGGTTATAGATATTAGCTACAACATAGTTAAATTGTATCATTTTATGTATCAATGGTTGACATACTGGCCTAGTTCATCTACTATTGTTTTAAGAAAATGTTGACAGCTTCTTATTGGTTTAAGTAGAATCTCCCTTTTCTGTATCTTTGCTGTTACTATTAATATGCCATGTCAAGTCAGATGTAGACAAAAAGGAATTAGTTTAATTTCTAAGTTTATATTCTGGAGGTTTAAGGTTCTTAGGTGTCATATACTGTGTTA
This sequence comes from Papio anubis, assembly GCF_008728515.1. Lineage (NCBI taxonomy): Eukaryota > Metazoa > Chordata > Mammalia > Primates > Cercopithecidae > Papio > Papio anubis. The sequence goes on along the minus strand of NC_044990.1, from coordinate 62,482,604 downwards.
ATACGAAAATAGAGGTACTTTCTGTTTGGTGAAGTATACGTCTGTTGTAACCACTTTCTAAGAAATAAACACAAAAATAAACCGACTAAAGTAGATTACTGACTGTTGCAAACCAGCTCCCGGATTCATGGCTTAGACCAAAATTGCCTACAGAGAAAACCACTTTAAATGTATATTGTGTGTCTCTGTTGTTTAATCTTATTTGATTAAATAAGATTTTTTAATTTCTGTGGGCTAACAGTTTAGTCAAGATTTTGTTTCCTAAGTTTGAGTTTATAGAAATGTCCTAGGCTAAGTTCAGTCTAGGAGACACAGACAACTGTACAATATTTTAATAAGAGAGATGACAGTTGGAAAGGCTGCAGGAAATTATAAAATAATAGGCTTTTCAAGAATGACACACAGAACATGTCCAACTTTCCAGGGTCATAAAGCTACGACCACTGTCCAGTTAGAAAATAGGTTATTTGGAAATTGCCAATGGATTTATTGCATTTAGAAGCATATCTTCTAAAGCTATGACCACTGTCCAATTAGAAAATAGGTTATCAGGAAATTGCCAATGGATTTATTGCATTTAGAAGCTTATCTTCTATTTACTCTTTGGGAAGCTATGATCAGGAAGCCACTGTTATGATAGCCACAAGTGTGTCTTGACACACACCAGCCAGTGATGGACACGGAACATAAATTCTAGTCTACTGACTGACACTGTCACCTTGTAACCCCACAGCATAGAGATGGGGCATTGGAAAACCATTTCAGACCAAACCATCTTCACATCCTTGCTTTCCAGAAGAAAACAGCTAAAGTAACGAGAGGATTGCCTCTGTCTCATTTCTGTCTTCCAAGGCTTAAGTGCAAATTTTGTTTTACACTTTGTGACAACAGAGTACTCGAAGCCATACTAGGAAGAACTGTGAGTAGAGTCTGGATGATATTGACCAAATCCACCATAAACATTTTTGTGGAAAAAAAAAAAAAAAAAAAAACAACAATACTAAAAGGGAACTGGTATAGTGATCCATTAAACAAGTATATCACAAATGTTCTACTTCACTGACATAATGATTGTGAAACACTTAAAATATGCAAAGGATAGAACTGGTTCTTTATTTTTCTTAAGTTCTGTTGTACTGAGATATTTGAATTTCCTAAATTCCCTAGATTTGTTCTTGCCTCTTAGCTCACACATTATGCTCCTAAAACAAAACTAGGACATTTTCTCCCCACATCTTATCTATTGGCCACTCTATTTGCTTCAGAAAGCCTTATTTTATCATAAATATCATTTGCATTTGTTCCTTCCTGTATGGTCCTAAAGCTCTCAATGTAAATGTCTATCATAAAATCATCATCTATTAAGCTACTTTATATACCATTAAATTCCAATAGATCATAAAGTTTTTCAGGACAATCTTCTTCAATATGTAGTGTTCATAACAGATGCTCAGTAAAGATTATTTGAATCTACGTTCAAATGCCAGTTTAAGGCTTCTTGGTAGCATTTAGATATGAGTTATATTTAGCAAACTTTCATTTTATTCAAAGTGCTATATTACTGATTGCATGGCATAATGAATAAATAGATATGTATCTTCAGTTTTACGTTTAAGAATCTTAACCTGTTAGGTATTAGATAAATTCAGTTGTTTTTTCTTCATAGACTTAAGACATTCGAAAGGTAAAAAAAGATGTTTTTCCTCTCAAAGCCAGAAATGTTAAATAAACAGAGAATATATATATACATATCTACATAAAGTTAATAACTCAGGACAAAAAAGAAGCTGTCCCTTATGCAGAAGACTACCATTACCACCATCCCTGTCCAGTAACAACTAATTTTGAGCAGCAAATAACCTGGACGGGAGAATCTCTGAGTGGACTGGGAGGTCAGTGGGCACAGCTGACAACAGAAAAAAATATGTTTTATTAGAATTAAGGACACCATATTTCCCTGAATTCTTTGGACTCCCTAACTCCTATTCTTTGAGTAAACATCAAGAACATTCATTTTAACTTGTCCATAGAAAAAGGCCAATAATGTAAAATTTTTTTGCATGTTTTTGGCTTTCTGAAAAAAAATAAGGTGTAGATAAGAGGTTTCATAGACTAAGTTTTCAAAAGCCAAGTTATTATTTATAGTCAACTGTCTATATTTAGGAATTGCTTATCTTTATTTTTTTCTTTATGTCAACAATGCAAATTCAAAAGTGTCAGAAGAAAATTTGGGAAAATAAGTTATATAGCACTGATGTCTTGAGAAACAGAGACCAACATAATAATTATGATATTATCATTCCAGTGTTATTCATCCCAATTTCAAGAACAAGTGTTGGCACAGGGAACCTAAAACTGAGATGAGACGGCAAACATCTTTAGAGTAGAATATAGAAAAAATAAATACAACCATTCTATGAGTACTTACCTTTAAACACATCTATTGTTCAAGAATTGAAGGACATTTGGAAAGAGAATAAACTATGAATTATTACTCTTTACACTAGTAATAGTTTAATAATTGAATTGCAGAAAACTTTTGCCCAAGTACTGAAAATGAGAAGCTGAGGGAGGGGGGAGTGGAAGGGGGAAGAGCAAAAGAAATAACAACAAAACACAACAGAAGAACATAATTCAACTGGGATGAAGGTAGGGTTTTTAAAATTTAATTCCTTTAATTCGATTTCAGTTAGATAAAATAGATAAATTTCAACAGATTAGATAAATGCAAACAAAAACTTCTTTATAAATAATGTCATTAAGTACCATAAATTAAAAATTGTAAAAATTCCACAAGTACATTTTTTATGGTAAACTGGAAAGACCAGCATCTAGGAATTTGTCCTGTGAATATATCCACAAAAGTTCACCTAGATCCTCTTTGAAAAATATAAATATAATTTTTTAAAAACAGAAATGCAGAGGATCCTATGATAATTATAATATATATGATGCCACCCATGCAGGCAATTATTTAAGTCACAAATTCTTTGATTTAAATGAAAACAAAATGTGATTTCACACGCTCAAGTGTTGCACAGCAAATTAATGCTTCTTACATCCAAATAAAGTGGTAGTCTGTGAATTTTCTCTTTTTTTCCTCTTCATCCTCCCTTTCCTGCCCTTGTTTCTTTATATTATTGATCTGTGAAAGTAAGCTGAAGTTTTGAAGAGATAAATACTATTGCTTTAAATTTCTGATGATATACTTAATCTATATGCTAATTCTGTATATTTTAGGAAGTTGGTATATTTTCAATCCCCTTGATTCCAATAATGTTATCACAGTACTATGCAGTCTCTGACTCTTAAGTGGTTTTCATTAAAACTTGTTGATTGCATAAATAAGTGAGAGTTCATCAAAAAACTCTGGCCCTTTTTACATGTATAAATAAGTGAGAATGCACATTTTAAAACTATGACTCCTTTCCTTGTGAAATGTACCTATTTTATTAGATTTTATCACTGCCTTAGCAACTTCCTACACACTATGAGTGGCTTAGAACAACACAGATTTATGATTTTGCAGTTCTGGAGGTTAGAAGTTCAACAGATGTCTCATGGGCTAAAACCATTGTTAGCAAGGCTGTAGTTACTACTAGAGGCTTTGGAGGAGAGTCCACTCCCAAGCTTACTCAGTTGTTGGAAGAATTTAGTTCCTTGCAGTTGCAGAATCTGTCTCTGTTTCCCACCTGGCTCTCTGCTTTAGGCTGCTTTCAGCTCTGAGAGGTCTTTCTTCTCTTCTTGCATGTGAACCCTTCATCTGAACACCAGCAAAAGAGCTTGGAATCTTTTCCTTCTGCTCTTTCTTCTGCTGGTAACCACAGGTTATTTGCTTATGCTTATTTTGGACTCACCAGGATAGTCTAAGCTAATCTCCCTGTTTTAAGATTTGTTACATGAATTTTATCTACAATGTCCCTTTGCAGATGTAATATAATACATTCGTATGCCGGGGAGATTAGGTCATGGAGATCTTGGGGTTGTCATTCTTCTGCTAACCATAACCATGTTTTCTTTACTCTGCATTTGATTATTTAAGAGACTAATGTCAAAACAAGGATCAGCTACAAATTTTTGTGATGTGAAATATTTGCAATGAAGCCAAAACGATCCACGGAATTTTTTAAGGAATTCCTTTGCTCTTCAAACATTTTATTTGCTGATAGGAATTGCTAAATATTTATTCAGCATGAAGTAATAAAAACAAGTGCTTCACAGTCACCTCCTGAGGTCACATAAATGTGGCTTTTCTTTGACTAGCATTTTCTCATTTTAATTTGCTACAAATATTATACGTGACTATGGGAATATCTATGCATGGATATAAAATCTGTCCAAAAATAAGATTTAACATTGATAAAACAAGTCATGAAATTCCCTGTGGCTAAGTTTTAATAAACTGTAAATCAACTTGAAAGTAGCAAGATAATCTAGAGTAATCTTGAGAAGAATTGATATGTTATTGTTGTAGTCCAGGGCCTAGTTTGCATACAGTTGATAAGCATAGCATTTGCAAGCATAAGAGATTGGTATAAAGATTGTAATTTCAGAAATTTATGTTTAGTAAATTTAATTTTAAAACTATGTTTTCTAGTTATACAGCACTTTAGTTCAGAAACTGTTTTTTATATTAACTAATATAATTCTTACAACCCACTAAAATTGTTATTAAAAAATATGTAATCTCTATTCAATGACAGATTTAGCATGCGGCTGTGATCATAAACTGGATCTTTCAGTTACTTGTTTCAGATTTTTATTTTATACGTGTTGGTGTATATGTATTTTAGTAAAAATGTTAATCAAATAGAATATTTATATATACATACACATTCTAGATAAGAAAATATATGTGATAAGGTTACGCAAAATCCTCCTAAAGGCAAAAGGATGATGCAAATGAATTCTAGGAGATCTCTCCTTCTAGTTTTATTTTTCTAACTTGTATCAAGATGGGAATGGAAAGTGGGGGTAGGGTGCTTGCAGGTTTTAGATGAGATGTTGGTTACTTCAAACATCAGTTACTTCACCATGTTAACACATTCTTACATTTTAAAAAAAATTTCTTTGTTTATTTTGAGACAATGTTAATTTATTTGATGACTTTACGTTATATAACTCTACAAAAACACTTAAAATAATTAAAGTCAATAATACACTCAAGGGTAAACATTTGTCAGTCACTGTATGTCACACACCTGTATATGAGTTATTGCTTATTTACTCACAGCAGCCAGAGGTAGAATCTCCTTGAATTATAGCCACTCAAACTCTAAAATTTCTAGTTAAATATGGGTTGTTATGTAATCAACCGAAGCAGTGAAAAGGCAAGCAGATAAAAAAATAAAAGTACCAAGAGCTTTCCAGCACAATCTCCTAACATAGAAGTATACCATCTATTTCAAATTTAAAATCCTTAAATAATTTTGTGTCAAATGTATATCCTATTGTATCCTACACAAATTAATCTCTTGTGCCAATTAAATCTTTACCTAATTCATATTGCACATGTGAACTTAAACATTCCACTAAATATTTAAAATTTGATGTGATAATTATCTCCTCCTGTATATTTGTTTAGTAATTCACCATCTTTGAGATTATGATTGATATTTAACATATATCTCATTGTAATTAACTAGATCTTTTCAACAGCAATGAATCGTGGCAGCCCTTAAAATACTCTACATAGTCTTGTTTATTTCAAGGACACTTTTCTGATACAAAACAAAAACGAATCCCTGTAAAGATGAGCCATTTTTAGAAAATACTATTTAGTTTTGTGAACTTCATTCCGTGAGTGGTGCAAGTGAAATAATTGTCTAGGGTATAAGAAAAACAATGCATTAGGAAAGGTGTCTTGTTTCGAGGATTTTCTACCAAATGGTTTCTTTAATTGTTAAATACTGACCTAGTCTAGGAGGAAAGTTAATGAAATCTAGCTGGAAATCTATTGCACTTGACCAAGACAGCCCTAACATTTCCCTCGCTTCACAAAACTTTAGACAGGTTGCTTCCTGATTCTTGGCTCCTGATCCCCGTTTTCTTAAAACATTTACTTTAGAAAACTTGTAATTGTCAATCCTTTGTATGATTCTAGATTTTTAATCCTTTAGAAAACCTCTTGCCAGTTTTACAAACCAGGACTGTATTTCTCAAGGACCTGGAAGCCATCTCTCTGAAATGTAGAAAAATAAAGATGGCACCCCTATTTCCCACTTTATGTAGGAAGAGAGTAGCCTAACTTCCCAGGAAACCTTAATCTAGGTTGTAAAATTTTCTCCTATCATGAAGACAGGAGAAAGTTTTTTAAAAAAGATGTTTAATTATTATAGATACATACTAGTCATACCTATATATCAGGTACATATATATGTGATAATATGACACAAGAATATAATGGGTAATAGTTAAATCAGGGTAATGGGAATATGTGTCATGTCAAGCATTTGTCATTTCTCTGTGTAACAGGCAAAGGAGATGTAACTTAGTCTACTGCAATAGGAGAGAGAGTCCAGAACTGAGTCTGAACTCAACCTCACTGAAACAAAAGTTCAGTGCAAATGCTGCTTTGTCATTTTCTAAGAGAAAACTTATTCATGAACATCAGAAAAGGAGGGGGAAATTCTCTTTAAGTTATGATACAAGGATAGCATTAAAATCAGGTATAATAAAGCATTTTTGGCTGTGATGAAGATTATGCACATTTTGAGCATATATATTTCTTATTTACTGAATCTTGCACTAAAATGAAATTTAAAAGTGCAGAAGGAAAGAAATTTCTAATAATGTTGAGAAGATAGTGACTGGATGGGAAGAGTGATGTTGATGCACCATTCATTAGAAAATTTATTAAATTTCATGAAGACCATAGACAGAAGAAGAATGTGAACAACTTCAAATCTGAGACTCCTAGAATATAATGTTTCTCCATGGGCTATAAGCTGGTTAATGTGTCAGAGCAAGGCATATAGATGCAACATTGTGCTAGGATGGGTAATGACCCTACAGGATTGAGGTGAGAAGCAGGGCTGAAGAGCGAGAGCCAAAAAAACTACAAACCTAGGCAACGGAATCATTCTGTACTCCCATCCTTCTCCCATTCCAGGCAGAACACATACTATAAGCAAAGATAGGGCAAAACAGATATTTTTTCTCTAAACTGATAAACAAATAAAAAAAATCCACTTACCCAATATACAAACAACAACAACAACAACAAAATGCAAAAAGCTTAGTTACATATTAAAGTATGAAAAAGACACTTTTCTTTTAGGTATTGGAGTGTCCACAGATCTCAAAGGAAACCTATGTTTAAACAGGACCTATCCTGCCTGGCTTCACACAACTCCTGCACAAAGTTCCTACTCCCAGAAGAGATTTAGATGGAAAGGAGATCTTTCCATACAATAGCAAAGGGGAAATGGAAAAATGCACTAATCATTTTTTAGGGTATAAAAATGACAATTAAGGATCACCAATATGCCTAAAGAACTAACAATATACAAATTAAAACAACAAACAAATATTTTTGTTTTTAAAATCTATACAACTCAGGGTCCAACTATGAAACAAAACAATTGATGTAATGTAAGAAAAGGTAATCCATTACCTATATTTTCTTGTTTAGTTATTTTGTTTCCTTTGATAAACCTTTTGGACATTTTGTCTACTTGTCAGGATTAAAATAATAACAGTAATGATTCATCTTCTAGGTGAGTTATTTTATTTTTAGTTTTTGCAGTCCCACACACACAGGCTGTTCTAAAATTCCATGCACCTAGAGCAAATTCACACTTGACTCTGCCAAGGCCTTTAGTGTGTGGACATGAACAAAGGCCAGCCTAATGAGATCAAGCAAAAGCTATTTACTCAGAGCTTGCTATAGGAAGAAAGTACTTTTCAGTACATTTAGAAGAGCCTCAAAGGTTGAAAGGGGAGTGGAAAGTTTTATACTGAGCAAAAGGCTTGGATATGCTCTGAATGGACTTTGTTGATGTGGAGAAGCTGGACTCCAGCTAACTAGATGCTGGACATCCTATATGATGGGTTTGAAAAAGACATTTGACTTTTTCTGGTTAGTACTGAGTTGGAAAGAGATGAGCAATAATCAGAAAAGCTGGCAGTTATTGGGCAAATCCTACTCTTTTAGGGTGAATTGCTGCAGAGGTTATGGTTTGGCTTCCTATGGTGGTTGCTATAGAGGTTGTGGATGAGAGTTTTAATTTTATCTGTGGTCTGGTAATTGTCATTTTTATACTGTCTCTCAAGGATTTATAGATCCCCCACAAGAATACGGCTCACAGCTTTAACACCACTCCAGGTCTCCAAACACACTCAGATGTGCTCATGTGCATGTGCACCTACCTCCCAGCCCACACACACACACACACACACACACACACACACACACACACACAGTCTCTCTTAGGGTATTAAAACTCCAGTATCCAAAATGAACTGCCTGTTGCGATATTACCACGGGCTCAGCAGTTAACTTGTTTTTGCTACTCTGCATTTCTTCTTCTTCTTTTCTACTCAGTTCAATAGTTGGGGGTTTCCATTTGTTTTATTTTTTCTTTCTTTCCTTTATTCTTTCTTACTTTTTTTTTTTTTTCATTTTCTTTTTAAAGTACAATCACAGAGTTAATTTTCTGGTTATACTTCAGGTTGCCTTTATATAATATTGAAGTACAAGGACTTGGCATATTAATTCACTCTGGTATGAACCAGAAATACCAATGAAACCAGAAGTGCTTATTATATTTATGATAAGAAAAATTAAAAGATTAACACACTTACAGAAAAAGAATAAAAAAGCATACAAAAAAGACATTCCTTGTAAATCTATTTAATTCTATGTAAATCTCTCTGGTAATTTTGTGTCCCACCGGAAGCAGACAGTTTATCTGTACAGAGAACAGTGTGAACTGATTTTTACTACATATGCAAACTTGAAAATTTTGTTTTCTTTACTGATCACAGTTTTCTCACATGTCAAGTGAGAATTACATGAGATCATATAAATCTGGTGCCTGGAACAGCCACTATTATTATTACATTATTATTGCAGGAGATAATGGGACACTTGAGTTATTCAAATATTGTGGCTACTTAGAAAATATCACAAATACCATGCATAGGTTATTCATTTTTTACCATGTAGTTTTGACTAAGAACTAAATAAATTAAAATCAAAACATAATTAGAATTTTTATGCTTCAATTAAAAATAATTATATTAATATAAATTACAATTTCACTCTAAGGATTTGAATATTGACTTGATAATCTATGCTTTATTTGTGATTTAATAGTCTTGATCCATTTTTAATAAATTATTACATTTCTCCATGACATAATCCCTCTTTAAAAACATGTCAATTTGTTCAGTTTGTTCTGTGAACATTTTGTATATATTATTCTGCAATTCCATTAATAGTTAAAATGTACAAACATGTTCTACAGTTGTTTCTTGTACTTATTAGAATTCCTACCAGAATGTAAGGTGATTGTAGTCAGGCATTGGGTTCATACAATATGGTTTGTACCTTCAATGATATGACAAATTTTTAAAAAATAAATATTATTTAATAGATAATGATGACTCATTATGTAACTATGTAAAAATATACAGACATACCTATGTATGTGCATATGTGTATACACACATATCTTAACATTGTGAGTAAATTAGAGTTCACACACACACATAATCTTGCCTTTCTATGCCATTTTTGATTGCTGCTATTATAGATTTAATCTTTCCTACCTACCTTTAAAAAGTATGAAATTGCCAGCGGTGTTTCTGGATTATCACACACATAGAGAATTAAGCAAACTGAAATCTGGAGCTTGTTCCAAGATTTCTAAATACTGGAGATTAGATGCAGGCAGAAAGGATTGATGGGATCATTACCTCAAAGCTCTGAAAGGACACTGCTGAGGAATATGAGACACGTGAGAGTTCCTTCTGAGCCAAGAAAGGGTTCAGCAGAAGGGCCAGATCCAAATATCTTTCATGTGGGTAGTATTTTTCTTCTGAGAGAACTTGAAGATATTTTTACTTTATTTTACAGAGAGTCATCAATCACTGTAACTGATTTTTCTGAGCTCACCAATAAAGGTCTTCTATGAACAGCCCTTTGGAAATAATACAGAATAACATGGGGCAACAGATTACTGCATCTTAGTTCTTATTTGTGAAGGCTGAAGCTGATACAAAGATAAGGCTACTAAGAATGAACTGGCTTCAATAGATAAAATAAGGTTCTAAGGAGATCATTTTTCCAGGAAGAACAGGGAGATCTTCAGTTTATTATACCACTATCACATGTAAGGCACTTGAGAGAAAAGGACAATCAGGCACTCATTGTACACATCACACTTGGGAAGAACAAGAACATTGACATTTCTCATTGAAAAAAGGAAAGTTAAATTTTCATGGCAGGGAAAAACCGAGCAAAGTGAATGATCTAGAAACTGGATCAGAGCCTGGGCAGTTATATAGCACTTTAATCAAAACATATTTTCTGATTTGAGTAAAGTAAATGGCACAGGAAAATGCAGGTATTACCTGAGAACTCAAGAGAAATCAATTGAAAAAAGAGGTGACCTGAATAAGTGAATGGCATATCTCAATTCATAACCAAAAGCCTTGTAAATAGAGCCTCATCATATCAGGAATAATCATCCTTTCATTCCTCCTAGTTACAAGTTAATAGTTCAATGATTCTTTGAATCCAAATAATTTTGTTTCTTAACCCTGCCAAAATCAGAATTTGAACATTTTTATTATTCTTTTAAAAAGTGTTCTTAATTATATCCCTTTCTAGTAACATTATGCTGCATGTGTCTTTAAAAAGAAAAAGAAAATGCCCTAATTAATGACTTGGATGATAGGCCTGTCTGTATGCTTCGCTTAGCTAGACACTTGAGAATGATGTTATTTATTAATTTTTTTATTTACTCTCTCTGGGTTTAATATAGAAATAATACAAGTTGTTTGATATATCTTAAAGTTTACTGCTTATATATCCAGGTGGCCTTCTCAGGAGCTCTGCTACTTTTTCAGTGACCACAACATTAGTTGTCACTCCAGCAATACATTTTTCATTTTTTGTTAAATATAAAATAAAATCTTTCTCTTTAAATGATAGTTTGGTTGGCCTTTATTATCTCTTTTTTTAAAGGTCAATGCACCATTTGTATTTATACTATATTTGCCCTTTGATACTTTCTCTTCTTTAGTTGATCAAGAAGGAATGGTGCACCCAGCGCAGTGGCTCATGCCTGTAATCCCAGCACTTTGGGAAGCCAAGGTAGGCAGATTGCCTGAGGTCAGAAGTTCAAGACCAGCCTGGCTAACGTGGTGAAACCCCCTCTCTACTTAAAGTACAAAAATTTGCCGGGCATGGTGGTGCATCTGTAGTCCCAGCTACTCTGGAGGCTGAGGCAGGAGAATCATTTCAACCCAGGAAGTGGAGGTTACAGTGAGCCGAGATCACGCCCTTGCACTCCTGGTTGGGTGACAGAATGTAACACAGTGAAAAAAAAAAAAAAAAAAAAAAAAAGGAGGAATGATGAAAGAGTTTACATAATATCAATGAGATCTGCTGTGCATTGCTATAATATACTATACTTTTTTCTTCTTGTTGGTTTTGGCATCTAATCAGTGGAGGAAATATTGGCTTCAAGCATGAACTCAAACTTTTTCCCCACCATTTCTGTCTTTGTAGGTTAAAGTACTTATTTGGAAAAATGTTTTTTTTCCCCAAAATCTTTCTACTTAATTGATAAAGTCCCTAGGCTGAGATTCCTTTGGTCAGTATTCTTTCATTCCCTTCTCTAAATGCATGTTTCAAGCAGTCATTTAAAATAATCCAGTAAGACTTTATTTTTCTTTCCCCCTATTTTCACTGAATGACAATTAAGATGGCCAAGAACCCATAGACAAAATTTCAGATGGAAAAAGTTAAAAACCCATAAACTTGGCTTCATCAAGACATTTTTCTAAAATAAGTGTTTATTGAAATATTTGACTAAGAAAAAAAATTTAAAGGTCTGTGAAGATTACTTTATTGTCAATTTTCTGGAAAACTTGTATTGAACATAATAAATACAAAACATGGATATGATATGTCATAATAGATCATATTAAATCAGTGAATCTGAGGCAGCAAACGATTCATAAATCATTTGAATGAACTTCTTAATATATCAGTATGTATAGTGCACTTAAATCCCCTTATAATAGTGTAACAGTTCATCTAGATATACATTCCTAGGAGAGTGATTGAGAATTTTCCTAAGCTTAATCAGTGAATGTAATCACTGTAACCAGACTGTTTGATTATTATTTTTTAGTGTATCCACATTTAACCACTTCTAAAAGAGGATTAAAGAGAGTTCATTTAAGCTAATGATATTACCATGGTGTCTTTAAGTTCAATTTTAAAAGTAGGATACAAATTGTATACTTGAGTAAATGCATATATTCTCTACTTTATTTAGGCAATATTTCTGATATCCTACTATGTTTTAGAAATTGCTATTAGAAGTAGTGAAGCCCAGGCCGAGTGTAGTTGCTCTTGCCCATAATCCCAGCACTTTGGGAGGCTGAGGCGGGCAGATCATGAGGTCAGGAGTTTGAGACCAGGCTGGCCAACATAATGAAACCCTAACTCTACTAAAAATACAAAAATTAGCCGGTGTGGTGGCATGCACCTGTAGGCACAGCTACTCAGGAGGTTGAGGCAGGAGAATCACTTGAACCTGGGAGGCGGAGGTTGCAGTGAGCTGAGACTGCGCCACTGCATTCCAACCTGGGAGACAGCATGAGGCTTTGTCTCAAAAACAAACAAACAAACAAAAAGAAGTACTGAAGCCCATACAAATAACATGGTTTTTAGCGGCCCAATCTCTTCCCTAATGTAATTCACAGTCTAGTAGGGTGCTCTGCAAACTTGACATTGACATTACTTGGAAGGCATTAAAATTACTGAAGCCTAGGTTCAACTACTAATGCCTGGATTACACCCCAGAGATTCTGATATAATTGGTACAAATCCGATCAATGCTTCAAGCCATTTTGAATTCCCCGGTGAGTTTTGTAAAATAATTGTTTAGAGCAGTTTAAGGTTCACAGCAAAATTGAGAAAAAGGTACAGAGACACCTTGTATACTCCCTTCCTCTACGACATGCATGGCTTTCTCCATCATCAAATCACACCTCCCCACAGGATTATCACCTGACTAGAGCCATGCTGACTGTCCAGATGAAGCCAAACATTGAGACAGCAGGTACTAAATTAAAGATAGAATTTAATTATCGCAAGGCAACTCAGCAAGGAGGATGGGAGATATTTCTCAAGGCTGCCTCCCAGAGACTTTAGAGGCTAAGATTTTTAAGATGATTTGTTGGCAATGGGGCTAGGAGATAGATGCTGCTGATTGGTCTGGAATGAAATCATAGAGGTGACAAGGCTGTCTTAATGTGCCGAATCAATTCCCTGGAAGGGAGAGAGTTATAAGATTAGTCAAGTCAAGTCTTTGCTTGGTGACACAGGCCACAAGTCCTGTTGGGGTTAGTTTGTCCACTTGCAGGCAAAGTCTGAAAAATATCTCAAAATCAAGTATTAGGTTTTACAATAGTGTTTGTGACTGCTGGTTACTACAGAAGCCAAGCTGGCAAACAATGGTGGGTTATCATTTAACTATGCCTATAGCTAAGCAGAAAAGATCTCCTCGTAGTTACAGCTGCAGGCATATCACCCCACATTTGCCCAGTTCAACTCCTGGAAGTCATCCAAGGGAGCTGCGTGATCTAAGGATCAATGTTCTTTAAAAGAAAAAAACAAGTTTATTAATCTTGTGGGCAGCCTGCCTGGGGACTAGAATAGGAAGATAATCTATTATTAGCGACTACTATTTATTGAAATGATTATGTGCAAGCAATCATGCATGGAGTAGGAAAAAGAGAGAAAGGAAAATATCTTGCCAAAATTTAGGCTCCTATGATAATTTTAATCTTGAGGCCATTTAAAATCTTATAAAGGCAGTTTCAATACAGTGGTACTTTGTTAAAATTGATGAAATACATTGGCATATCATTGTCACCTAAAGTCCAGTTTACATTAGAGTTCACCTTTTGTGTTGTATATTCAATGGGTTTGGATAAATGTGTAATGAAATGAATCCCCATTGCAATACTATACATAGTATTTTACCACCCTAAATATCTTCTGTGTTACATCTATTCATCCTTCTCTGCCTCCTAGTCTTTTGCAAACATTGATATTTTTACTGTCTCCATAGTTGCCCTTTCCAGGATGTCATATAGTTGGAATCATAAAATATGTAGCATTTTCTGATTTGCTTCGTTCACTTAATAATATGCATTCAGGTTTCCTCCATGTTTTCTTACGGATTGATAACTCATTTATTTTTTAGCACCGAATAACATTCCATCGTCTAAATGTACCACAGTTTATGTAGCCACTAATTTAATGAAGGACATCTTGTTTCCTTCCAAGTTTTAGTCATCATGCATAAAATAGCTATGAACATCTTTATATAGCTTTTTGTCATGGCATGAATTTTCAACCCCTTTGAAAAAAAACTGTGATTGCTGAGTCAAATGGTAAGAGTATGTTTAGTTTTGTAAAGAATACCAATTTTCATTCCCATCAGCAATGAGTGAGAGTTCCTGTTGCTTTACATTCTCAATGGCATTTGATGTCAGTGTTCTGGATTTTGGTTATTATAATAGGTGCATAGTGGTATCTTATTGCTGTTTTAATTTGGATATCCCTGATAATATGTTAGCATCTTTTTGCCATGTGCATTGGTGAAGTATCTGTTAAAGTCCATTTATTAATCGAGCTATTTGTTTTCTTACAGTTGCATTTTAAGAGTTCCTTGAATATTTTAGTTAGTAGTCCTTTATATCCCATTTGCTTTTTGCAAATATTTTCTCTTCGTCTGTGGCTTGTGTTTTCATTCTCTTGACAGTGTCTTTGCAGAGCAGATTTTTAAATCTTAATGAAGTCCAACTTATCAATTATTTCATACCGCATATCTACATATCATGTCTGTGATATTGAATCTAAAAAGTGACTGCTAACATAAGGTCATCTAAATTTTTTCAGAAGTTATCTTCTAGTTTTATAGTTTTTTTTTTGTTTGTTTTAATTTTTGCTTTTGCTTTTTGAGATGAGTCTCTGTTGCCTAGGCTGGAGTACAGTGTCACAATCTCAGCTCACCGCAACCTCTGCCTCCCAAGTTCTAGCAATTCTACCTCAGCCTTCCCAATAGTTGGGATTACAGGCACCCGTCACCATGCCCGGCTTTTTAAAAAATTTTTAGTAGAGATGGGTTTTCACCATGTTGGTGAGGTTGGTCTTGAACTCCTGACCTCAAGTGATCTGCCCGCCTTGGCCTCCCAAAGTGCTGGGATTACAGGGGTGAGTCACTGCGCCCAGCCATTTTATAGTTTTATATTTTACATTTAGATCTGTTTTTTGAGTTAATTTTTGTGAAATGTGTAAGGTCTGTACTTAGCTTCTTTATTTTGCTTTATTTTGTTTTGTTTAGCTTTTCTTTTTTGGTATATGAATGGCCAGTTGTTCCAGCAGAATTTGTTGAAATGACTATTTTTTTCTCCATTGTATTGCCATTGCCATTGCTCCTTTGACTATTTGAATATCAGTTGACTATCTACACGAATTTGGTTTTGGGTTCTTCATTCTGTTCCATTAACGTATGTGTCTATTCTTTCACCAGTACTACATGATCTTGATTACTATAGCATTATAGTAAGTTTTGAGTCACATAGTGTCACTCTCTCAACTTTGTCCTTCAATATTGTGTTGGTTATTGTGAGTCTTTTGCCTTGCTTTATAAACTTTAGGGTCAGATTTTCAATATCTACAAAATAACTGCTGAGATTTTAATTGGAATTACATTGAATCTATTGATCATATTGGGAAAAATTGACATCTTGACAATAGTGAGTCTTATGATCTATGAACATTAATATCTTTCCACTTATTTGTTCTTCTTTGATTTATTTCATCAGAATTTTGTAATTTTTCTCATATATGTCTTATACATATTTTGCTTGTGTTTCATTTTGGAGATGCTAATATAAATGCTCTTGTGTTTTTAATTTTAAAATTTACTTCTTCATTATTGAGTTACAGGAAAATGATTGTTCTTTTTTTTTTTTTTTTTTAGATGGAGTCTTGCTCTGCCAGTACCTGGAGATACACCATTGAATGCGACACAGACTAGCAGTGCAGCAGCACGATCTCGGCTCACTGCAACCTCCACCTCCCAGGTTCAAGTGATTCTCCTTCCTCAGCCTCCCAAGTAAGTGGGATTCCAGGTGCTTGCCACCACACCCAGCTAATTTTTTTATTTTTTATTTTTTATTTTTAGTAGAAGTGAGGTTTCAACATGTTGGCCAGGCTGGTCTCGAACTCCTGACCCCAAGTGATCCACCCACTTCGGCCTCCCAAAGAGTTGGGATTACAGGCATGAGCCACCTTGCCCAGCCAGTCTTTTGTATATTAACCTTCTATCCTACAACCTTACTGTAATTGCTTATTTCCATAAGTTTTTTTAAAATTCTGTTATTTTGGATTTTTGACACAATCACATTATCTGTAAGCAAAGGCAGTTTTATTTGTTCATTCCTCATCACTGTATGATTTTATTTTCTTCCACATTCTTGTGTTATTATAGTAACTAGAACTTTTAGTGTGATCCTGAAAACGAATAGCAAAGGGAACATCTGGCTGGATGCAGTGGCTCATGCCTGTAATCCCAACACTTTAGGAGGCCGAGGCAGGTGGATCACCTGAGGTCTGGAGTTCGAGACCAGCCTGACCAACATTTTGAAACCCAGTCTCCATTAAATACAAAAATTTAGCCAGGCACGCGCATGCCTGTAATCCCAGCAACGCAGGGGACTGAGGCAGGAGAATCACTTAAACCTGGGAGGCAGAGGTTGCAATAAGCCAAGATTGCACCATTGCACTCCAACCTGGGCAACAAGAGAGAAACTCTGTCTCAAAAAAGAAAGGAACATCCTTGGCTTGCTCTTGATATTAGTGAAAAAGTTTCTAGTTTCTCACCATTAACTGTGATATTAGCTGTATGTTTTATGTAAACATTCTTTATCAAGTTGAGGAAGTTCCCTCTATTCCTAGATTACTGAGCCTTTTCGTCAGGAATAAGTGTTAAATTTCGTCAAATGCTTTTTCTCCATCTATTGATATAAGTAGATGATTTTTCTTTCTATTGATGTGATGGGTTATATTGTTTTTTTCTTGTTGACCCAAATAAAACTTGATCATGGTATATAGTTCTTTTTATACATTATTGAATTTAGTGCTTTGTTAAAGATTTTTATGTCACCATTCATAAAACGTATTTTTCTTGCTTGTGATGTCTTTGTCTGGTTTTGGTGTTGTGGTGATGTTGGCTTCACAGAATAATGTTAGGAAGTATTCCCTTTGCTTTTGTCTTCTGTAATTGATTATAGGGAATTGATATAATTTCTTCCTTAAATATTTGATAGAATTTACTAGTAAATCCATCTGGGCATGGTGCTTTCTATTTTGGAAGGTTATAAATTACTGTTTCAATTTTGTGATATATATAGACCTATTCTGATTATTAATCTCCAGGTGATTTTAATGTGCAGATAAGGATGAAAACCACTGATAAGTAAAGATATGTAACCAACACAGAGCTCTAGCAGAAATAATTACAAAGAAAAAAATATGACTTAATTTCTCCCGAGGAAAGGGAAAAGGTCTTCGTCAAAAGGTTGAATTGAACCTTGAGTGAGGAGTAGTTGCTACTAGTTAGCTGGCAGAGCAATACTGAAAGATATTCCATAAGAGGGGAGAGTATGTGCATTAAAGAGTTGAATGTATTTGAACATACGTTGAATGTATTTGAACAGACTGAGTGTACTTGAACAGAAGGAAAACATGAAGCTGGAAAATTAGGTTGAAAGCAGATAGTGGCGTCATGTCAGAGTATTTTGTAAGTGAAAAGAAGCATTTAAATAGTTTGTCATATTTATAAATTTTAATTAAAGGAAGTGTTGCATTAGGTGGAATCAAGAAAGAATGAGAGAAGAACAGTTGGCTGACCTAAAGGGAAGTTCTGATATCCTGAACATAGTCAGTGCCAGAAATATTACAGAGAATAGATTACTCATATTCATTTGAACAAAATGCATTATGTTGTTTTCAATAACAAAACATTCATTGAAAGACTGTTTGCTGAGTAACCTGAGAGTACCTGGAGATACACCATTGAATGAGACAAAGACTAGGAATTTGCAGTGTAATGGGAGAGATTGGCTACTTTTGTGCTATGTAAAGAATTCTATGTGAGTTCCTTACCAGCTGGTGATATTTTCAAGCACCCTGAGAAGAATCAACACTACATGGTTGAAACAAAGGGTGTGGAAATATAATAGCATATTTAGTTAATACTTGTTTGTATTTTTAACCCTTTGTATGTTGTGCTGACCATAATATTTCTTTTTAGATCAGTTCCCTATCCTTTCTTACTCTTCTGTATTATAGCAGGATACCTCCTGAAAATTGAATTTATTCCATTCTTTTGCAAACTTGTTTTTAGTTAGGTTTTGACATGGGAGGCTCCAGAGGGAGGTTGAAGAAAAGCAGTGGAGTAAAGTCAGTGCCTTTCTCCCCATCTCCTTCTGATGTAGCAGGTCCGGAATCATGATTCCAATTTCCTGCCTACAACCTTCTCCTTCTGTCTTCCCAACTCCAGCTCCAGAGACCACAACCACCCTTCATCTTTCAGCCCTAGGGAAGACATTGACTCCTCTATACCAAGCTCTGTGTGACCTTATTATTCAGTTTGTCACTTCAACATTTATAATACCTTCATAACAAGTGTCTTATCTTTAACTTCTTTATTATTTTACTTGGGTTAGGTTTTATATTTTTTCTAAGACTTTAACTGATACACATGCATTAAATCAGTTGATTGTCATAAAATCTTATAAAGTTGGTACTGTTCTATTTTCACTTAATAATGCAGTAAGTTAGAATTGTTTTAATACATGCTACAGGCCCACTCACACAGGTCTCTGTAATAAAAGTGTCACACAAGAATACCTTTTCTTATGTAAGAAGTAAGTAATACTAGACACGATAACAACTGGATTCTGTAACAGTTTATTTTTCACATGCACTATTCTGCTCTAAGTCAATTACTGACCTGAGATCCTCCTGTCTAGTAGGTAACCTTCTCCTAGGATCTCCATGTCTCTCAATGCATGCCTCTGATCAATGCAGAATCAAAGAAAGACTATAGTGTAGGGGCATACATAGTTTCTTAACTACCTTAGCTTGCACGTGACAAACACTGACTCACATTCCAATGGTCAGAAGTAGTTATTATCCCACTTAAATACAAAGGGTCATGGATTTATAGTCTATCATGGGTGCCCAGGGTAAAAATGTAATGGGTTTGGAGGACTCATTTATTTCTCAGAAAGAATAAGTCCTGTTATAGAAAATCTGTGTGGATTAAAGATTGCCATAATTTTTTGCCACTCCTTCAATTGAGAGATGGAGATTACCTCCTATATCTCTGCATCCACACTGCTCTTGAAGTTTATTTTGACTAATATTAGGTTGATGCAAAAGTAATTGCAGTTTCTAGCATTACTTTTAATGGCAAGACTACAGGTAATGGCAAAAACCACAATTACTTGTGAACCAACCTAATAGAATCTGAGAGAAGTATTCATGTGCTGCATATCCTCTAAGAGGTTGCAAGGATGCCCAGCCTAGTTTTCTAAAGAGGCCACATAAAGAATTCATGGAAAACGATATACTGTAAGAGTCAGAGAACACACAGAACCCCAGGCTATGGTCAACACCAAGGCCCCAAACACGTGAGAAGCAACCTGAATGCAACCTAGTTGGTGGCTTCAACTGACACTAGAGAGAACAGAAGAACTGACCATTCAACCCACAGAATTATGGCAAATAATAATTGTTTTTAAGCCACAATTTGCTCTGCAGCAATAGGAAATGGAAACATCATTAAATATGAATTTCGCTTTTTCTCACACATATAGAATACACTCACCATTTCCCCAAGAGACACAAAGTCTTATCCAATCATTGCCTCCAGTTAAGTCCATGATCTCCAGATGATAGAGCACATTCTTTATTTGGTCTCTATGTGGCTTTTTGTGGCCAAGTATTGTTGTCCAAGGCTCTGGATCTGCCATGAGTTTAGTAATTGTGTGTTCTATGTCATTTTCTATTCTACTCCATCATATTCTATTTAATTTTATCTTATTGAATTTGAAGGTCACATGACCCACTAAATTGATAATATGACCTGCTAATATTAAATCATAAACCACAGTTTGAGAAACACTGCGTTATGCTATACTGCCATTTATAAAACTGATTTGTTTTGTGTGCATTTGGGAAGGAGAAGTGGAGAGAAAGGTTACAGAATAATTTTAAGCAGGGAAATTACATGAACAGATTTTCCTTTTGAGCTAACCACTCTAACAGCACTTTGGACAATTGATTGGAAAGAAACAGGGCTATTGGAAGTTTACTCAGTAAGGAGGCAACAGAGATATTTTCGTAGTAATTTTCCTGAGAGTGAGGAAAAACACAGACATGGATGATTCCATAATTTTGAGGTCCTTTCTTAGATGTGTGGCATTCCTGGGCTGGGGTGGGAGAGGGCAGACTGTTCTTTCTATTTACCCTTACTGAGGTGACTGAGGGATTCTTAAAAAATAAAGCATGTTCCATTTAGATACATATTTTTGTAAGCAGACATGGGCTATTTATTTTACTTTTTAAAGCACCTATATAAGAAATGGAGACCTGTGATGAGGATTGATGAATGGTGATAAAAATATAAAATAAAAATAAGCAAAACTGATAAACTGTCAAGTATATTTTGAAGTTGTAAGCAACTTCATCAAATAAGAATATATGTGTGCAATGTGAGTGTATATGTGTATGTAAAATCTGTGTATACCTATATAGGGATTTCAATAAGAAACTCGAACTAATCAAAAGCTCTGGTGAACTCTTTCCATTTTTCGGGATATTCTTTTAGGAGAAAAACAATCAAATGAAGCAACTTGCACTGATTTTAGGGGATTTGGGGAGACTTGGCACAGGCTATTTAATTCCACCAAAGTCTGCTATTCAGTAAGAATTGATTTTCTTAATGGTGCAAGGGCAGAAAACACATAGTCACCAATAAACAATGAAATATGTTCATCATACTATATTTTTTAAAGGCATGACAAGCAATTATATTTGTACAAAAAATGGCAAGGTTTTTTTTTTTTCCTCTTTAAACCTCTTTTAATCAAATAATCATGCCTCTGAAATTTCATTTAATGAAGATTTTATAGCAGCATCGTAAGAAGAGTAGGATTTTATAAAGGGAAATGGCCTGGACAATAATAATATTTTGAATATAATGTATCATTTAAGGTGACATAGAATGGTGTGATTAATCCATTCAAACTCTCTGCATACCATGCTGAGTTACACCAGGACTTGCTGCATAAGATACTCTACATCATCACACTGCCTTGTTATTGCTATCATGATGATTTATGTACTGGAAACAGCTAAGCTTAGCTTGCTATTTTTGCTTTTCAAAATAGATGTATGTTATGAATCATTTTAAATACTTGGAAGTATATTTTATTTAAAAAATAGTTGCCTTAGCTTTTTCTCTATTAAGAGGAATGATGATAAAAATGTAATCTTTGTACAAAATTTTCAAGTAAGGTTGGATGAATGACATCAAGTGAGTTGGTGGGAATGGGTAGTGGAATACACATCTTCTCACAACCTACTTGATATGTATGGAAATTTAGTTTTGTTATGATTCCTCAAAGTGACTTTATCAGTTTTGACCCTTTATCTCACCAATATTCCTATATTTACAAGGGCCCCATAAAACAGGCTTTTATACAAAATCATTCTTAAGTAATTTAACTGAATAATTATTTCTATAACACATCAAATGCAATGCATACTTATTTAATTTTGAATAGTTTGATTTAATTCTTTTACAAATGTTATGACAGATGTAATCTGCAATACTTGGTCCTGAGCTTAATTTGATGATATATGATCAAAGCTTCAGTAACAATTTCCTCTAAATGTACTAAAAATAACCCTTCCTAATTATCTCAAAAGAGAAATTTGTTGTGATTTATATTAAAATTCAGTTAAAAACCTATTTCTAGGCTGGGCATGGTGGCACATGCCTGTAATCCCAGCACTTTTGGGAGGCCGAGGTAGCTGGATCACCTGAGGTCAGCACTTCACGACCAGCCTAACATGGTGAAATCCTGTCTCTTCTAAATACAAAAAAATTAGCCCCGCATGGTGGTGCATGCCTGTAATCTGAGCTACTTGGGAGGCTGAGACAGGAGAATCACTTGTACCTGAAAGGCGGAGGTTGCAGTGAGCCAAGATCGTGTCATTGCACTCCAGCATAGGCAACGACAGTGAAACTCTGTCTCAAACAAAACAAAATAAAAAACCTATTTCTTAACTTGGTTACTTTAGAGAGTACAGAGATTTCAGAAATGTCCTACTTACCATGGTCATGTATCAGAAAACTGTGTTGAAGAGTTTCAGTAAACTGAAGTCGGAGTGTATAATACAAACCATCCACTTACTAGAAGGGCTGGATATGAAAGCATAAAGCCATGAAATTTCAGAGAGTCTACAGGTGTTAGTATTTATCTGGGTTGAAAGTAGGAAAGACTTAAAATAATGAATTGTATAAAAACTGATTCCAAATCTAATTGGAAATGTTTGTGCTGCTAGAGTTATAGCTGATTTTCTGCAGGTGAGGTATATATGATATTTATTAAGAATAGTTATAAGAACTAACTTTTTTAAGCACTGATTTCTGGCAGTGTTGTAAGAGCTTTGGATATATTAATTTATTTAATCTTCACAAACAGTATCTGAGAAAGCAGCTATATAACACCTATTTTACAAATGAGTAGATTAAGGAATGATCTGAGAAGTTATCCTGCAATCCCAGGTATAACAAAATGAAAATATCAGGACCAGGATACCAAACCAGGTATTCTGCCTCTACCCCAGTAGTTCTTCATAGTTCGTATTCATTTGGTATTTACTGGGTGTATAAGTCCCATGACTCCACAAATAACACAGAATGCATAGCCGAATATTATCTTCATTGGTTTATAATCTAGTTTTAAAGAAAAAGTTTAACTAATGTAGGAAAAAAAAATCATGGCTCATACTAATGTGTGAGTATGTGTAGGCATGTATGTGTACATCTGAAGAGAAAAAGAGAATTAATTAGATTTCTCAAGCACAGGCTATTTAAAATTCCAACGAAGATTGAATAGAGCAATGGGTAGTTTTCACGCTAGGCTGAGTGAAAACCAAGATGCATGACTTTTTTTCCTATGTACAAAGGAAATCAATTTCCAGGACCTCAGTTTCCAAATATATTATTTTCTAAAAGGAATCTGCCTAAAATTAGGCCTGGAGTTGAAAACTCATGTTAATTCTTTTTTCCTGCTCGCTCCATTAGAATTCACCATCTCCCAATTGACATATGAACCAAATTTTACTCTTGGTACTGCAAGTTAAAACTTCCCATTACTACAAAACAAAGGTCATTTGAACTACTGGGTGTCATAATAACTAAACAAACTAGACAAAGAAAGAAATTAGATGAGACTAAGAGCTGGTAATACATTCTTTTAAAAAATCAGGTTCTAGCGGCGGTATGGTGGCTCAAGCCTGTAATCCCAGCACTGGGAGGCCGAGACGGGCGGATCACAAAAGGTCAGGAGATCCGAGACCATCCTGGCTAACACGGCGAAACCCGTCTCTACTAAAACACAAAAAAAATTAGCGAGGCCGAGGTAGGCGCCTGTGGTCCCAGCTTCTCGGAGGCTGAGGCAGGAGAATGGGAGCAGGGCCCGAGACTTGCAGTGAGCTGAGAGATCTGGCCACTGCACTCCAGCCTGGGCGACAAACGAGACTCCGTCTCAAAAAATCAGGTTGCTTCAGATTTTTTTATTCAGGAAATGGGATGACCTAAAAGAGATATCATATTTTTAAAATATATTTTTTAATATTTTTAAAAATTAAATGATGCCCATGTTGTGATCTTTGGCATTAAACTTAAAAGAAGTCCTACAAATTTATCGATAAAATGAAATTCTTTTCTTTTAAAGTATTTTTCTTTTTTTTTTTTTTTGAGGCCGGGTCACCAGCTCTGTCGCCCAGGCTGGATTGCGGTAATGGCCGATCTCGGCTCGCCTGCTGGCCTCCTGCCTCGCTCCAGGTAGCTGGAGACTGGCGCCCGCCACCGCCTTCAGATTGTGTCTTTAATGAGGCCGAGGGTCGTGTTAGCCAGGGCTGGTCCTCGGCCTCGTGTCCACCGTCTCCCAGCCTCCCAAAATCACTGGTCAAACTTCAGGCTCTGCCTCCATCATATTTTCTTATGTGGGCCAAAGCATTTTCAAGTTTTACTCTACCAAAAATGTTTTAAAATAAATTTTAATAATTGTATAAAATTAACTTCTGTATTTTCAGACATGTAATAGTCAGATGTATACATAAAATTATTTGGGAAAAAGCCCCATTTATCTCATCTAAGTAGGCATTTATAATATCTTACTTGCTGCTATATTTTATAATTATTCATAGAGAATTATGTTTATAATACGTGGTTTTGATCAATTGTCCACTAGTACAATTTTAACACCTGCAGTCTTGTAGTCTAAAGAAATAAAAAAATAAACTCAACATATATGCATGTTTTTACTGCAGATAAATGTTTTAGCTCATCTGGGGCAAATGTTTTGCAAGAAAACACTGGTCATTCTCCAGATCTAATGCATTCTCCCTACACCATCACCCCACCACACACACACACAGATTATATCCTCCAAGGTAATAAGCAGAGACTGGTCTCATAAAAACTTTAGTAGTGAAACACAGTTCCTCCTCTGTAGGAAATAACATACAACAATAGATATTGTAGATTTAGCTATTAATAACTTTCAAGAACCAAGAGAACATTTTTGTGAAGCTAAGTGGTAACCAAACCTGTTGTTTGAAGTTACCACTGAGAGCTGCTGCAATAGAACTGGGCTTCCTACTATCTGTGAGGATAATCGTGTTGAGACAGGACAGAAGGCAGCATTTCACTAACCAAGGAAAACTGGATGTAATTACTGAAATGGGAAGCAGTGCTGAACCAGCGGACTTGGTTCTCTAGTAATGCAGACTGGAGGTCAGACTCCCTGGTTAGAAAGAACAGGTTGGAAGAACGTAGAAAATGAAATGTGGGTTGCAGGTGGGGAGTAAATGCATAATAACCAGCATCTACTCATATTTTTTTAGATGAAGAAAATCAAACCCCAGACACAGGGCAAATGCAAATTTCTACTCATCACCATTTAGCTGTAGCATCTTGTCAATTCTTTTATGTACCATGTGAGCATAAAACTGTTCTATTATCTGTCATTATTACTTTTCATAGAAAAAGTGTCAATTAAGCAAATCTATCAATCACAATTCCCACTTTGTTAACACATCACAAGTCTACATTGGATAATTTTGCTTTGCTTTTCCATCAAACATTCCATATTGTGCTCAAATTCTGCCAGTACCTACATTGGTTTTTAGTTTGATTTTTATAACCTGTAGAGATTATTAATTAATCATCTCCAAAAGAGCTTTTTCTGTCTTTATGGAGTTGTCATTTTTACTATGAGGATCAAATATGGTATATAAGTAGCATCCCTGTGAATCTCTAGAGTTCCGGCACATTCCTCTTAGATCCTACTGTGAAGCAGCAATCTCTATAAATTTCATAATACTGTTAGGTAGGACAAATCCCCAACAGCTATAAAACCTGTGTCTTATCGATAAATGCATGGGATGAAACAGAAGGAAGGCATCAGTGCTTCTTTACAGCCCTGAGAACTGAAAAATGTTTGATTCAACAGGGATTTTCCTGAAATCTTTGCAAACCAATATGAGCAGCTGTAACTTACAGGGGAAGAGGCAAAAGGAAAAAAATGATACTAGAGTTAGAAACCCTGGGCTGCATGCATTATTTGCTTTGTTAGCAAAACTTCTTTTCAGAACAAAACTCTATTCTTGAAAGAATCTGCTAAGAGTTACAACAAAAATTAGCATTCTAAATATAGTCCAAGTTTCTCTTTTATATTTATTCCTAGATACCTTAAAAATTTTATTATAGTCAATATTATTATTTTCATGAGATTTTTACATGCATCATATTACTTAAATGACAAAATACCCCTACGTACCTCTCTTATCTCCAGATTAATGATAATGCAGCTGAGGAATAAAGACCCAAGGTCATTGGCCCAAAATTAACCTATTATCAAGTGAGGGAGGCCAATTTTGAGTCCATATTTTATAACTCCAACAATATGTTATTGATACTGTGTTTAACTTTTCTAAATCTATTTCCTCAAGTGCAAAGCAGGATTGTGGAGTTTTTGAAAAGACTAAATGACATCATGTACCAATAATAAGCTATTAAGTCAAACTAATAACAGTATGGAAATCATCTATCTTTCTGTTGGGTATGCACCAAGGAGACAGAATATCTAGCACTGGTATTTTCATTTTTAGTAGATACTGCCAAACAATTTTTTACAGCACTGTATAATGTACATCCCTATCCACAATGTAAGAGTATTCAAGTTGCTCTGCATTATCACAAACTCTTGATATATTCAGCGTTTTTGGGGGGGGGGGTTATAGTAGTGTATCTGGGTGGTTTTTAGTTTACATTTCCCTGATACATAATGACATTAAGCACTTTCCTTTTGTTCATTGTCCATTTGAGTATCTTCATTTTTTGACAGGCCTGTTTGCCCACTTTTTATAAATTTGGGTTTTTTGCCTTTTTTTCTATGATTTGTAGGAATTCTTTATACTCTGGATGAAAGTCTCTTGTCAGATATACAGTATTGCTATAGTCTCACCAATACACCACCATGTAGCAGTCTCTCATTGTGAGGTATCACTGGGAGTTCTTTGTCTCAGGACCAAGAGAATTAAGGAGCATGGACACAAAGGGTGAGGTTAGAGTGAAAGTTTAATAAGTAAAAGAAAAAAGCTCTCCATTGTGAATCTGGAAGAGGGTTGCAGTTTTTACAGTTGAATGCAAAGGCTTTTATAAGAAACCAATGAGAGTTGGGCATCTCATTTGCATAAGGCACAAATTTCTGGTGGCTCCACCCCATTCTTGCAGTGCACACATAGGCCCTTAGCTTGAGTTACTCCATATTGCATTGTTCCCCTTACTGCTTACGTATCAGGGAATGAAATTTTCCACTACATGTCTGGGCAAGTTACCTGTGTAGCCTTTCTGATCTGTGAGGCTGTGGGCATGTCTTAGGCAAGCCCCCTATGCAAATTCCCTTATCTGTGCCTACTGGCTGTTCTTTCTTGAAAAGATTCAGCCCAGGACCCACCCTAACGGCCTGCCTGATCCAGTTTTTTCTTTTCTCCTCTCTCACTGTGTGGGAGCCAAATTTACACATTCCCATCACCCCTGCAAAATTTGAATTGATGTAAGCAAGAAATAAACATTTGTTGTATTTTTATTGTGTTTATTTTGTTTAAAACATCAGTAAGTCTGAAACTGATTAATACTTTTTGGGCAGGTATGTCAGACAGATTGTCTATGTAATTGTTCCTCCAGTGCTCTTAGTATTTCCCAGATCACTGCTCTTGTATCCTTTTTGTTTATTTATTCATCTACATTTCTTAATATATGGATAGCCTCTGTAGGTATTCAATAAAGCCATCTACTTTGTTTTATGTTAGTTATCTCGGAGCTAATAGCTACTGTCTAAAAATTGGTCTGCTTAGTTAATTACATTCCTTGAAATTTGTGGCATATAAGGACAAAGCATGCATCCTTAACTTTCTGTACGTTTTAC
Organism: Papio anubis; assembly: GCF_008728515.1. NCBI lineage: Eukaryota > Metazoa > Chordata > Mammalia > Primates > Cercopithecidae > Papio > Papio anubis. The sequence continues at coordinate 62,454,551 of NC_044990.1, read as the reverse complement.
TGCTTTTTTTTTTTTTAATTTTTATGTATTTCACTATTCATTTAAATGGCATTCAGGAAAGGATAACATAGATATTACTGAGGCATCATTTTTGCCTGGCGAGGTGTTAGAGCATTGGCAATGGAAAGTGGTTGGCTCTTGGGGGGTAAAAAAGAATTTACTGACAATAGTACGGGTTTGAAAAAGACAACTGTATTAATTAGAACATTGCAGAAGAGTGCAATGGGGCTCTTCAGCAAGAAAAGACTGAGCACGCCTCCATGGATTTTTCTTAGGGTTATTCAGAGAACTTAAAGCAGAAGCTGAAGGGTAATTTGGACCATATTAGTCACATAGGTCATGATAAATCATTACATTTGTAGATATTTTGGTACCTTGATGTCAGCAAAGATTGCACAATGAGTTTCAGCATGCATTCATTCTGGAGATGTATAGAAATTCTAGTTACTTATGAATTTTTGGGAAGAAAGCCTGGTACCCAATGTAGGCTTTAGATAATAAGGAATTCTGATTACTTCTGAATTCCTCAGATAAGAAGTTTTGCCTCTGGATGATCTGTTTGATGGCCACCAGGTGACCTTTGCTCTCCTCAATTTTGCCTACAAAGGCTTCTGATCCTCACCTTTTAATATCTTTTATTTTTCCATACACATTCGGTATTCAAAAATTTTGAATCATTTCTAGTTCCCATTGCTAAACAAACCTCAATTTACTCACACTGCATAATATGTTCTTACAATCAGATTCTTGCTTATCATGCCTTATAGTAATAAGGAAATATTTTGAAATTTCCTCCCATCCTGTGCTCTTTCCCATTTTCTTACTTTCACATGTCCTGTCTCCCTAGGGTGGAATGCCCTTTCCGTACTTTACTCAGTTGGCACATGACTGACAATTCAGCTTCCTAAGTGTCTCTCTGTTTGATAACATTTTGTGATCTTTCCATAAGAAGTAGCCAAGCCTTCCACTGTGCCTTCAGGGAATTTTTTTTAAAATTTTATTTTACTTTAAGTTCTGGGATACATGTGCAGAATGTGCAGGTTTGTTACATAGGTATACCTGTGCCATGGTGGTTTGCTGCACCTGTCAATCTGTCATCTGGGTTTTAAGCCCCACATGCATTAGGTATTTGTCCTAATGTTCTCCTCCCCTTTGCCCCTTACCCCCAGAGGATTTTATATATGCCTTTATTATGGAACATACTATGCCCAACAAATTTTTAATGAGTATATCAACCACCTAATCAATGGCTTTTAATACTACTACAATGTGCTTACTTTACATTCTTCTAACTACTTCACAAACTGAGCATTTTAACCATTTAAAAATATCAAAAGAAAAATCACTTTTGAAACATTACATTTTATCAGTATGAATATAACTCTCTACTATTTCAGTGGAGGCATAGTGCCGTGAAATATGTGAAATTGTAGAAGTCACTTTTCTAGAACCTCTATTCTTAAAAGGTGGACTAATTTTATATATTTTTAAAATATTTACATAAAGATGGTTAATTATTCTCTGCACTTATTCAAGTGATATATTTAACACTGGGATTTTATATTACCCATGTATGCAGATGCTAGCAAAGATATCTTGTTATAGCTGGTATGTAATGCATTTGTGGGGGTTGACATAGCTTCATTATCTTCCTAATCTTAGAAAAATAATTATTGTGGTTAGGATTATCCAGAGTCAATAAAAAGATTAAAATACATCTATTAATGAAAGGAGTGGGCTTTTTCTGACCTACATTTTTTGTATTATGTTTTAGCTCACTGAAAATCTGCCAGAAGAGTTATTTTACTTTTATCTGCCAAATCCTGCTCTCACTTATTCCAAATAACTTTACAACTTTTATCTCTCCACTTTATTTATTGAACAACATGGTTCCACATTACCTGTTAAAAGATTAGAAAACATAGGTGGTTATAAATTAAGAACAACATCTTCTATCCAATTCTATTGGTTTCATAGTTTGTATCAAAGGCAATCTCTGCATGAAACCAGAAAAAAAAAAAGTTTTATGAAAAAAAAACGACAATTTTATAAATTAGAGTCCTAAAAACTGCACTGTTTACTTCAGATTCAATGGTCTTTTCAGCGATGATGGCTCCCTAAGGAATGCCAGTGTCTGCGAGTCCCTGACAGTGTTTTTGAAGGGGAAATGCCTCTTTTAGTGTGGTAGAAATATTATCAACACCTGAGCCAGCTCTGAACCACCTCTAAAGAGTTTCTTCTCTGACTTTCATTCCATCTGGTTGAGGAACAGTTGTCAGTTCTGTGAGATAAGTGTGGTTGCATATATTATTCATGGTGTGTTGTCAGTGACTCTGAGAGGTCCCATCACGTATTCATATTTTCCTCTTCACAGATGCATATTGTAAGTCATTTAATCATATGTTTAGTATGAACAGGTAAATGGTTGGTTTAAGTAGTAATAGTTTGTTTAGGTAGCAAACCAAAAACGCTTAGGGTTCACTTAGGTTACTTTTTCACCTTTGCCTAACCTAAAATTTAAAGGTTTCTTTTTTTTTTTTAATTTCTAATGTACATTATATAATCATATATGAATTGATTATTTTACTTATTTGAATATATGTATTGAAATAATTTCTTGGTATATGTTTTTGAATTATGAGAAAATGTATATAATATTACCTTTCTGTTAATTTATAACCCAACATGCCCTATGCTCTGTTTACCTTAACTATCTAGTAACCAGAAAAAGCCAAAGCACAATATAACACAACCCAACCAACACAAAAAATGCCCTACTATTTAATACTGGGTTGCTGTCAATCTAGTGATTGACCTGAAAACTATAATAAATTAACTTGTGAATTAAATTCAAACTTCAAGTTCTTTAAATCAGCGTTGTCCCAGTCCTCACACATCCCTAATACATTTTGAATCCTATTTAACTCATATATATGGCCTGCCTGTCGTATTGGCTTATGCTCTTAGGCATTACCTAATTAAGCAATAACCCTGTAATGGAGGTAATATCAGTGATCCCAATTTAACAAACAAAAATGAAAAACTTTCAGAAGTTCAGAAAATTGTTCAAGATCATACATTTTGTAAGTGAAGATTCAGGATTAGAATTTAGAAGTCATATTTCTAACTTCTTCTCAATATTGCCCCAGTTTTGATAATAGAATTTTAGATGCCTGTTTGAATAAATTTTTGCTGGCTTTAAAATACAAACAGGAAAATGTGTTTTGTCACTGGAATTATAGTTTCCACTAAAAGCACAGGAAAAGTGTTTGGAATAAAAACAAAATGAGAAAAGTTTGATGTTTTAAAATTTCACTTCCCTAGAATATTTTATTCATGAAAACTATGCTTTGTGCTCCAAGACAAGCCAAATAAATGCATTTTTAAATTTAGATTTCCTTATTCAGCATACCCCTTTGATATGCAATAATTTCCTTTATAATGCAATGAATGTTAATAATTACATACATAACAATCTGACCAGATGTTTACATTAGCTGCAAGGTAATAGAAAATAACAAAAATGTGGTAATAACACTCATATGAAAATAACTTAAACTATGCTAGCTATTTTATGAATGAAAAAGATTTATTTATGAAGTTAAGAAAAGGGAGATTATCTTTCCCTACTAGTTTCTTAGAGGATATAAATTTTGTAATCTAAATGACTTATAGAAATCCTGAAAAGAGCAAAGAATAAGTACTAAATGAATACTTAGCATGTGTACCTATGTGTGTCTATGTATGTATGTGAATCTCCATAACACATTATTTTCCTTCAAAGCTATTGCTGGCATATGATTAAAAAAATTAAAAGAACCAACAACAAGTAACAAAAATTAAAAAGCTATCTTAGAAAAGTCAAAAGGGCATAACAAGGGAATATACAAGTTTAAGAGCTCTACTTTTAGAAATACCTACCTGGTTAAGCAGAGCACTTACATTAAAACTTCATTTTATAAGGAAATAGTACAATTTCCATTTTTGTACAGTCAATATTTAATGATGTGAACCATGTGCCAGGTTCTATGCTTGATCTTGAAGAGAAAATGCTGAATAAAATATGACACCCTCCCTCAGAGAGCCCACAATAAAATGAGAGGCAGGTGTGAACAAATTATTGTAAATAAAATATGGTGAGTAGAGGTATAAACCAAGTACTATGAAAACACTGAGTGAGGATATTCACAGAAAGATTCAATGAGGAATAAGCATTTGAGCTGACTTTTGAATGTGAGTAGGGGCTTATCATGTGGGTCAGGGAAGAGGGCAATTTCCAGGGAGAGAAAGCAGCACTGACTGAGGGAAACAGGAGGAAAAGAGTAAAAAATGACGAGCGGATTTCGTTAAGAAGAGCACATTGTGCTTAGAGGAGAAGAGAGTGGACACAGACAGATAAAACTAGACCAGGGGCAGAATAGGACTGGGAAGACCTTGAATATGAGCTTTACCTTTAGGCAATAAAAGGTCAACGAAGATTTTAAAACTGGAAGCAATATTACTATATTCGCTTAATTAGGAAGTATCTCTGGAAGCTGAAGTAAAATTTCTGCTTTTCTGCCTTCAAGGAAAAATTGCTTCTTAGCTCATACTTTGTATTTTTCACAGACACAGCTGGCTCAATTTCACCAATTCCAGATGTGGAAGTAGGAGGATAGAATAGAGTTTGCAATGGGTAATGGGTGGAGACAATAATGCAGATAGAGAACTCCTCAGCCCCCACCCTCTGAAGACCTCGGTTCACTTCCACATCCTTCACAATCATGGAGGCTTGTAGGCACCTCCATCTCAGTTTTTCTCTCCATCCTTAAGTAACTTCAGCATTCTGGCGTAATGTCAATATCCTCATGAATGACTATGTAGAAACATAGCCTAACAACTCTTGATGCATTAATAAAACTGTTAGCAGTGGCGAAACAGTACAGGTCTGTAGCAGATCGATTCTTGCCTCCTCCTCAAAGGAGAAAATCCATTTGAGGGCTATAAGAGTGAGAGACTGAGGCAAGTTTTTGAGAAGGAGTGAGAGTTTATTAAAAAGTTTTAGAGCAGGAATGAAAGGAAGTAAAGTACACTTGGGCCAGGCACGGTGGCTCACGCCTGTAATCCAAACATTTTGGGAGGCCGAGGAGGGCGGATCACCTAAGTTCAGGAGTTTGAGACCAACCTGACCAACATAGAGAAATCCTACCTCTACTAAAAATGCAAAAAATTAGTCAGGCATGGTGCTGCATGCCTGTAATCCCAACTACACGGGAGGCTGAGGAAGAAGAATCACTTGAACTCAGGATGCAGAGGTTGCAGTGGGCCGAGATCGTGCCATTGCACCATAGCCTGGGCAACAAGAGTGAAACTCCATCTCAAACAAACAAACAAACAAAAAGTACACTTGGAAGAGGGCCAAGCAAGCAGGCAAACAGGCAACTTGAGAGATCCAAGTGGCTCATTCGACCCTTGACTTGGGGTTTTATACATTGGCGTAATTCCAGGGTCTGTGTTTCTTCTTCCCTGATTCTTCTTTGGGGTGGGCTGCAGCATGCACAGTGGACTGCTAGCACTTAGGAGGAACTGCATGCCTAGTGTGTTTACTGAAGTTGTGCATGTGCTCATTTGAGGCATTTTTTCCAGTTAACTTCCACCATTTTGCCTTTTAGTTTGCATTCTTGAGCCAACTTGCCCAACTCCTGAGATCTTATCTGGAAGCTGCTGATCACCAGGTTTAGGTGTTTTCTATCTATTGGGAGACTGTCTTTTCCTGGCCTTGGCTGCAACCAAATATTATTTTAGAAAGACAGTTCAACAACCACCTGACCATCACCTGATGGTTGCCTGACATTCCTGGGGACTGGGGCGGGGAGGACCCTTTCATGCCCTGCTCATGTCTGCCTAGATCCACCTACTCTAACAAAACCTTTGAAGGCCTTCCTCCATGCCCTTCTTCAGGCACCAATTCTATGACCATAATAGCCACCAATAGCTCAAGGATTGCAATTGCAGCAGTCCTCTCACGAATATGGAATTTCTTTTTCATACTTAAGGAATAATCTCGCCATCTCCACTGATAATCATCACTTTGATATTTGCAAGGACATTACCCTCAACAGGATTAGTCTCATTGTAGTATAGTTATTTAAGTGATAATTATAATGCAATAAGAAATGTACATGATAGGATAATATGATATTGATGATAGACGTACATTTTCCTTTAACATTAGGGAAGTCTTTTTTAAGAAAACAACTGAAGTTTTAGGGATGAACATATATTTGCCAGATTCACAATTAGATAGCGACTATACAACACTGTCTTTGAAACACAAAAGTAGCCACAAAAATATGTAATGTTTGAGTATAGCTGTTTCTAATAAAACTTCACTTACAGATATTAAAATTTGATTTTCAAATGAGTTTTATGCCATGAAGTATTTTTCTTTTTTTTTTCCCAAAACATTTGATTTCACCCATATAAAAGAGGTGAAAGCCTGGATTCAGGACACACTCTGCCAATGTCTGAAATAAAGGGTAGTTTAGCTACATACCAGATAGAGAAAATATAGAATGGAAATAATTCCATCTTCAAAACTTATTTTGGATTTTCTTTTTCTTTTTTTTCTTTTTTGGAGATGGAGTCTCTGGCTTGTTGCTCACGCTGGAGTGCAGGGGCACGATCTCAGCTCTGTGCAACCTCCACCTCCTTGGCTTAAGTGATTCTCCTGCCTCAGTCTCCCAAGTAGCTGGGATTACAGGTGCCCACCACCATGCTCGACTAACTTTTGTATTTTAGAAGAGATGGGGTTTCACCATGTTGGCCAGGCTAGTCTTGAACTCCTGACCTCAAGTGAGCCACCCTTCTCGGCCTCCTAAAGTGCTGAAACTACAGGCGTGAGCCACTGCACCCAGCCTATTTTGCATTTTCATTGGTTAAAATTTTTTAAAAGACTAAATTTTTTCTTAGATTTTAGCTATCATCTTTTGTAGGAAAACAATAAATAGAAACATTTAGGAAACAAAGACTTCTGAAAGATGAATAGAAATTGTTAGAAAACAAAGACTCTTGAAACCCTCGCCTGTTATGCTAACTGCATTTCTTTGTTAACATGATTATCTCCTCCCACTGCCTCTACCCACCTTGAAAATCATAATTCATATGCCATTTCCACATCCATGTCTTCTCTTATTGTCATACCTATAAAGAACATTGCAATCTTTAAAAGCTTATTGAAGTTCAAATACTATGGACATATTCAGTATTTTAATATTTTCTAATTCTTTCATTTTATATTAATTTAGTTCATGGATTAAATTATTTCCCCCAATAACTTTCACAATGTATTTGAAGTTACAGTGTGCTTTAAAACAATACCTTTTAAAAATTTAATCAATATAAGGAACAAAATTTGGAATCTCTGATCTTAGAACTTTTTAGAACTGGTCTAGTCTCCTTAGGTCACATAAAACTTTGCTATCCCAATATTTTTTTCATGACAAAACTGAAACTCAAAATAGTTTTTAAAGCTGTTTATATTATTATTTTTCAATCTAGAATGTAGCATAATTTAAAGTCAAACCAGTAAATGATAGATCTTTGTTTCACTAGCTTTCAGCTCTGACAAGGTGTGAGATTCTAAGTTTTTTTATTCTTAATGACTGTAATTAACATATTAAGATTCCTTGAAAATAAGATCTGAAGCCTTTTTTTTTCTTTTGTAGGAAAGCTTTAGACAGGAAGCCTTTGAAAGAGAACTTTTATCTTTGACTCTTCTCAGCAAATGAGTCCTGCCTTTCTTTCCGATTGTTTCTCCTCATTAGCACGAAACAAAATAAAACAATTACCAGTGTTTCCGGAATGTGGGAGATTCTTGAGTGAATAAGTAGACATGCTTTTTTATTTTAAAAGAATGCATTTTAAAATCTCATCTATGCTATTCTTAATTGAATTTAAATTTAATTCTTATGTGAATTTTTAGATTTGCTTATATATTACTACTGATTTTATACTTTGCATAGCCCTGGCTTAAAATTGGTACAGGTGTTGTATGTCCAAGGAGTATAAATGGAAGCCTTGTCTAGGATTTTCTATGGATATTTAGGGTTGATTTCACTTTTGAAATATTCTTTTATTATATAACAGGCTTTTAATCCTATAAGCTGTTCTACACAGTTCTTGGAAAAGACAAATACAAATTCTTTTGAGTGTAGTTTGTCACAGCAGAGTGAACCCTATCTTTGATGACCCCAGTTCTTCCGCAGCTTTCTGCAGAAGCTGAGAACTGATCACCTTTCTACTGTGACTTATTTGGAGGCCTGGACTCAGTGAAACCTTTCAAAATGATAGAATTTGGACATCTCACTACGACTAAAATGACTGATGATCTTTCCCACATAATAGCACAGTAAATCAAAAAAGCCACAACAATTTTTAAAAAGTCTACAGAAGTATTCTAGAAATCTATTGTAACATATATATTAAAATGTATAATCATTTATCTCTTAAACTAGATTATAAAATATAGTTTGGTTATATACAAAAATGCTAAAATGTAGATCAAATATTCAAGTTCTAGGTAGAAATTCTCTTTGATTTCTCTTTAGTTTATCTCATCAAAATTTTATCTACTATGCCACCGAAAATATCATTATTCTTAATTTGTCTAACTGCTTTCAAGATTTTCCCTTGTCTTTGGTTTTCTGCAGTATGAATATGATAGGGCTGGGTGTATTTTTGTTTGTCTGTTTGTTTGAGTATTTAATGTTTATATGACTCAGTCCTCTTTGATCTTTCTGGATATGTACTTTGCCATCTGTTACTATTTTTGGAAAATTCTCAGCCATTGTCACTTCAAATATTTATTCTCTTTCGTTGTCTTTGTGTTTTGTTTCTAGTATGTCAGTTACGGGTATGTTACGCCTTTTGAAATTGTACCACAGTTCTTGGATGTTCTTTTCTCTATTTTTTTCTTTGTACATCAATTTTGTACATTTCTATTGACATATACATATTTTCAAGTTCACAGATTTTTTTGTCAGCTATGTCTAGCCTACTGATAATCAAAATAATCAAAAGGATTTTTTTGTTACTTTTTAAATTTCTACCATTTCCTTTTATTTTCAATCTCTACCTTTATTTTTGCATAGTTTTATTTCTGTACTCTATAGAGAAAAAATGCATTTGAAATGAATCACTAGCCACATGTTCTGTGTAGCTAGTACATCGAAGTGACTTTCATCAGAAATAAATAAATTTTTATCATTAATCACATTAGTTGTGTTAAACCAGATATAGAGATGCCTAAAAAACTCCATTTGAAATTTGGCTGGGCACAAAATATCACCTAGAAATACAAAGGATTTGAGTAGCATCCAGTGTGTCTGTGAGTACTGCAGTTATTCAGGGGAAATTAAAAAGAAACTGAAAAAGTTTCATATCGTTTTATTTTCAAAGGCAAAATCTGCCAGTATAATAGCTGCAACATTATCTTTAGTCATCACTATATTCTGTGTTTGTTGGCAGCATGTACAAAGAAGTAGTGTCTGCAATCTATGAAATAGAAGCATAATATGAACAATGTTTTTTTGTCAGAGGCATGTGAACCACAGCAACTTCATCTTGAATAGTAGTTGGGTAAAATGAGGCTAAAACCTACTGGGCAACATTTCCAGATGGTTAAGGCATTCTAAGTCACAAGATGAGATACAAGGTCAGCACAAGATACAGGTCATAAAACAAGTTGCAGTAAAGACTGATAAAACAGGTTGCAGTAAAGAAGTCAGCTAAATCCCACCAAGACGAAAATGGCGATGAGAATAACCTCTGGCCATCCTCACTGCTACACTCTCACCAGTGCCATGACACTTTAGAAATGCCATGGCAATGTCAGGAAGTTACCCTATATGGTCTAAAATGGGGACGCATGAATAAAACACCCCTTGTTTAGCATATCATCAAGAAATAATCATAAAAATAGGCAACCAGCAGCCCTCGGAGCTGCTCTGTCTATGGAGTAGCCATTCCTTTATTCCTTTACTTTCTTAATCAACTTGCTTTCACTTTACTCTATGGACTTGTTCTGAATCCTTTCTTGTGCGAGATCCAAGAACCTCTCCTGGGGTCTGGATCCGTACCCTTTCCTGTAACACTTTGAGAAAAATCTAAAGGGCTAAAACACTACTATTTCTCATTTTTGCAAGTTTGGTCAGATAAACCATAGAGAAGGTTTCTTTGAATATTATTAAGACTTAACTTTGGCTCATTTGGAAGACCACAGTTTTCAAACAACCTTTGCAAAAAATTGTATCAATGAAAAAATTATGACACTGAAAGAGATCTGACCTAACTCACCTCACCTTGCCTTTCCCTTAATTATTCCTGGGCTTTTGGGCAGAGCTAACTTGAGAGACATTTAGGCTATAGTTTAAATGATGATAGGCCTCTCTCCAAACTCAACAGCTTGTGTAAAACTAATGGGAGACCATCAGGCTAGGGGATGGGGGCTGGGAAGAGGAGACTGAGTCCTGCCAAGGCTTAGACATAATCAATTATCAGGCATTATTCCAGAGGTTGTAAGATAGGCAACTTCCCCAGTTATTCCTGCTGATAGTATCACTATTGGTGACTGGCATTTGGAGACATATTTTCAGGGTTGTTTTGCTTTTTTTTTTTGGATGTCTGACATCCATGGCTCCACCTGGACCCACCTGGACCTGCCAACTCCACTTCTATGGCCCCATCCAGAAGCAATTCAGCATGCAGAACAGTTTCTACCCCCTATGATTTCATCTCTGCCCTAGCCAATCAGCAGCAAATCTAGTCACCACCACACCTTCCCCAAACTGGCTTTTCAAAACCCCTACATAAACCATGAGCTTTGGACAAGATGATTTGAGTACGAACTCCATCTCCTCGGTGTGACTGGCCTTGTGTCTATTAAATTCTTTCTCTACTACAATGCTGTGGTCTTTTTTTTTTTTAATGCAGTAGGCAGAAAGAACTTGGGTTGTTATGGTTTTCTTTGTTATGGTTTTCTTTGGGAATCAATAGTTTGGCAGATTTTATAATGAGTAGTTTTTGCTAGTAGAACTTTATGGTTCACTGTATTTTTCGTATTTCAACCTATATAATGTACTCCCTGAAAAGTGCATTGTTTTTAACTACAAATTAAACTAGAAAATGGATGAACAAAAATCAACGACACTGTTCAATATAATATAGAAACTATAGGCCAATAGTTCAAATGTATGTGGCCATTATGATATACAGGTATTTAAGATTCTTAAGGAAATTTTTAAATAAATGTTCCTTAAAGGTTGAATATATTCTGATGTTGTAAATGTTTTCTTTAAATATACATGTTATGCAACCCAAATGCATAGAGAATATTTTTAAAGCGGTCTTTTACTGTAAAGGCTCACAGTGTAATGTCCAGGTTGATAAATAACAAAGGGTGGCTTAACTAGGTAGAATTTATACAGCAAAAAAGGAAAAGAAAAAGGGTTAAATATTAGAGAAATAGTCTAGATGAAAACTGGAAAATGTAAAAAACCTATGTGGTTTATGCTCTATAAAATACGTAATACATGAACAGGAAACAATTTATAACTTAATACTTAAGTTTATAGTCTTACCAGTGGCGAATCTGTATGGATCTGCAACAACCTCAGTTCTTGCCTCCTCAGAAGAAAGAGTTTAACGAGGGGCATAAGGCAGAAGCAGAGACTGAGGCAAGTATTAAAGCAGGAGTGAAAGTTTATTAAAAAGTTTTTGAGCAGGAATGAAGGAAGTACAGTACGCTTGGAAGAGGACCAAGTGGGTGACTTGAGAGATCAAGTGCGCAATTGACCCTTTGAATTGGGGTTTTTACTTGTTGGCATGCTTCTGGGGTCTTGCAGTCCTTCTCCCCCTAATTCTTCCCTTGGGACAGGCTGTCTGCACATTCAGTGCCCTGCCAACACTTGGAAGGGGCCACATGTGCAGTGTGTTTACTGGAGCTGTATGTATGCTCTTTTGAGATTTTCTTCCCTTACCAGTCAAATGTCCCTACAAGGTCATATACCAGTTAAAGTCCACCATTTGCCTCTTAATGCACATGCTTGAACCCACTCGCCCAATTCCTGAGATCCTGTCAGGAAGCTGCTGATCATCAGTTTCAGGTGTTTCTGGTTATTGGGAGACTGTCTTTCCCCGGTGCTGACTGTAACCCATCATTATTTTAGAAAGACAGTTAACAACCATCTGACCACCACCCGATGGTCGCCTAACATTCCTAGTGTGTCTGTGGGTGGAGGCAGGCTGCCTTGCCCTGCTCATGTCTGACTAGCTACCTACTGCAACAATATGTGTGATTATCTAACAGAGTCTTTCTAAGAGAAACGCATCTTAAGTCAGATTTTGAAAGGAGCCGATCATAATACCAAAAACACAGTCCTAACCACCATAATCCTGAATGTTGAAATCCTAAAAGACTGAAATCCCTGTAGAAAAAGTAACTAAGAGTATTTAAAAATATACACTTTTTTAAAAGGAGATTTGAGAAACATGTAAAACCATGACAAAACGCTTTATAGGCCACTTTACACAATAAAATAGACAATGATAACATAGTTGCACAGGTATAACAATTATGAGCAGATGAACCATATTCATAAAAAGGTCAAAAATAGACACTGATAAACATATATAACTACAGTCAACGTTGATAATTGTGTGTACTCAGCTTTAGACCTGCAGTCATCAACACCATGATGAACAATCTAAGTCTTTTGATGAGATTGATCAAAAACCATGACAGATTACCACCACATATATAGTAGCCGAAATAGCCAAGATCTTGAAAAATTTTATCTTTCACAAATGCAGATGTACAAAAAGGCCATCTCTTTATTTACTGAGAAAGTTTCAGTGCTTAAGCACACGGCCAATGATTACACAGAGTCAACCTTGTAATAATGCACTTTTGTGGAGTTTAATTTGCAAAACGAATTGCATAAAATGAACTCGAACGCTCTCAAATTCTCTATAAAAAATTATTCCAGTATTGGAAATAATGTGAAGATGAAATATGTAACATAGCAAATTATAACAATAATGCCAACAATTTAAAATAGTAAAAAAAAGCAAATACAAAACTAAACAAAAAAAAAAAAAACCTAAGAAAACTAAAAAGAAAATTTGACATATAAAAAGTATATTACAGGGATAGATTATAGGCAATCCATAAAAGTTTACTGATTATCATGATTATTAACTATATTTTGAAATCTTGTAGCACAAGAAATAACTATTTTATTTTTTTCTTTTTCTTTTAGGACATGGCTGACCTTGGAGAATACAGTCACATTTATTTTCTACATGGCACTGATCTTTTTGGAATTATTCTATAGGTTGATAGAGACCAACATGAGCATTCCCTGTTAAATGTTCCCATTGTCTATGCCATGCTCATATGTTGTTTTGGGTATGTGGAAATCCGTTCTGCATGCATTTATATACAAACTACAAACTTGGCAGAAACAGTATTGGTGATCAAACAGCAACACCATTTCATAAGCGTCTTCTTATCCTACTATGCCTATAATCCTATAATTATTTTTGAATCAGTCAGTGACTTCCCTGGTTTCTTCATGTAAAGGTAGCTTTAGTTCTTTAAAAACTTTTGAAATTTTATTGGCTAGAAGGAATATCAATGCAGGTAAATAACACATTTTTAAAATAAAGTTTTGTCATTGCAATATCACATGTCCAATCCACTCATTTGAATGTTCTGCCAAATGTATTGGGCTGAATGGAAAAGCAAACTATGAGTAATACCTTTAAATTCACTTTTAGAAGCCTTGATTTCATCTAATTCCAAATATGTCATTATGGTTTGGGGATTCATTTAGAGGTAAAGGATTTCAGACTTTAGAGATTTTGATCTTTTGGGATTCCAACATTTGGGATGATGGCATTTGGAATTGTGTCTTTTGAAATTATGATCCAAGCTCATTTGGAAGATATAGTAATGACACTGAATTGGTAGATCTAGATATAGAAAGACTGGAAACAAGTTTGAGTAAAGGAGGAATTACTTGAGAATAGCCACAGAAAATTAGGATTGACCAATTACATGTTGAAAAAGACTACTGAGCAACTCGAGTAGGATACAATATTATTAATAAAGAGAATTAATTTAGTGAGATTGGATTTATATGATAGAAAGGATGAATATTTAGATATTAGATGAGGTACTAAAAACAAAATTTTAACTATTAAGGAATAAAATACCATTACAAGTGAGTTAAGAAAAAACTGGTGCCATCTTTAATTTTTATGTATAATCAAAATAAATAGTTTACAAAAGGAATATTGAATATTTAATTCTAGTTAATTGCCTAATACCTTAGAATAAATATAATATGATTTTCAAATTCTAATTAATCTGTAACTCTTCAATACCATTGGAAAAAAATATAGAGCTCAAAACATTCTCAAAGAAACACAGAAATTCAATATTGCAGTGCAATGGGAAAAGAATGAAAGAATGTATTATCAATCAGTAATACTCTGTGGATGGGCTACATTTTTTAAGTATGAATTTTGTTTTCTCATTCCTTTGACAAAAACAATTTCAGATGATTTATAAATTTACATATGGAAAGTAAAATAATAAAGTTTATAAGGTAACATGTAAGAATATCTTCATAATTTGGCATAAGGCAGAGATTTCTTAAAAGATATTCAAAATAAGTACTGAAAGGAGAGATAATAAGTTTTACTAATGGTAAGAACATCTTTTTATCCAAAGTTATCAGTAAGAATGTGAAAAGGCAACCCACGTTGTGGGAGAAGACACTGGCAGCACATACAGCTGACAAAGATTTCTGATTATATAAAGAGCTCTTCTAAATAAATAATAAATAGCTCAACCAGGAAAAAAAAAAAAAAAAAAGGAAAAGACTTTAAAAAGCACTTTACAACAGAAGTTATCCAAGTGACCAATAAATATTAGAAGGTGTGTACAACTTCATTAATTATCAGGGAAAAGCAAATTAAAAACCTAAAATTAACCTCCTGACATACTCAGTAGAATACATAAGCTAAGAAAGACAAAAATGTCAAGTATTGGTAAGTATGTGGAGCAAATCAAATTCTCTTATTCTGTTTGTGAGAGATTAAATTGGTGTAGGCATTTTGGCACACTGTTTGACAGAATCTATTAACACCAAGTTACTACTTCCTTGACCCAGTAATTCTGTTCATGAGCTGATAACATATGGAAATGCATCTCTATGTTCACCAAATACAAGTATAAGATATTTACAAAACTATAAATATTAGCCAAATATTGTGAACAACACAAGTATTTCTCAATATCGGAGTGGGTAATTATGCTGTAGCTTATCCATTCAATGAATGAATAAACTATAAAGCAGAGACAATGAACGTGCTACAATTACAAGCCACAATAGAGAGGAGTTTCTAAAATAAAATGCTGAGTGAACTAAGGTAGTCACAAAAGAGCGTTATTGTAATAGTTCTATTATCTAAAGTAAAAGAAAATCACATGTATTAATACATATGGTGGTGGAAGTTAAACCGGTGGTTATCTTTGGTTGAGTATATAGTCTTGGGAGGGGCAGGGCATTTTGGTTGCTGCCAATGTTACATTTCTTTATCTAGGCCCTGCATTCATGATTGTATTCACAAGCCCAAATTCATCAAACTCTGTAGTTTCATTTTGTTCACTTTTCATTACTGATACTAACTTAAATACAAATTTTTATTAAAACAAAATTTTTTATTGGGCAATGCCACAAACATAAGTCCCCAGGATTGCCAATATAAACTCTTGTTTAAAAAGTTCTAGAATCTATAATTTCTTTTCCAAAATTGAAGTCAAAGACAAATTATAACTGGTACTTTATTTATAATAAAAGAGTTTGATGACATTTCTGTCCAAGAGAATAGTATAAAAAAGAGGTACAGGGGATGTAAAGTTTAGGGAATATTTTCAGGGTAGTGAGTTGACTGGTGTGATTAACTCATTAATTTCAGAAAGAATTGATGCAAGTGATGATGTGGTAAAAATGGAAAGAGTATTTGCATTCAAATGTTGAAAAGGGAGAGGTAATTTAGATTCAAGTAATTGAGGTATTTGCATGCTATTCTAAAGAATTTGAACAGTATTTTGTAGATAGTGAGACTCCTCAGATGGTTTTTGTAAAGAAAAATGATGGAATTTTCTGTTGTTATGAAGATAACTTGGATGGCAGTGTGAAGAACGGATTAAAATGATTAGAGTCCAAACACCTGGAGTTGGATAGTTGGATAGATATTGCAACAAATAAAGCAGACTATGAAAACCCGAACCAGGATATTAACAAGAGGAAACTTTAGAAGGGAATGGCAGATAATTTTCAAGATGTAGTGGGAAGAGAATTGATAGAATTTAGCAGGTGATTAGATATGGAAAATGAGAAATAAATGCGTGGAGTAAAATGAACTTTAATATGTCTAACTTCTGAGATAAGCAAGTAAAGAGTTTCATTAACAGAAAAATAAAAAGAAAAGAAGCACCTTATAGAGAAATGAAGGAATTCGTTTTAGAATATTGGAGTTTTGTATAATGGAGTTGGTATAAAGCCAGCACGAACTGGCAATCAAGAGCTGGAGTTTAGAAGGCAGGTTAAAATGGTAATGTATATTTCGTACTTTGCACACAAAGGTCCCCTTAGAAATCTTTGGAATGATTTCCTGGAATCTTCCTATCAGATTTAATATTTATTATCATAACACCTCATTGTGTTGATGTGTAACCTTATGTGTATATTTTTAAATTCTCTCTGCTGAAGTAACATTTCATATTTTTTGTATATTGCCTCATAGGACCCAGCATAAGGCTTGCCATAAAGTAATCATTTACTACTGATTTTGTTGTAATTTGAGCTCTTGGGTATCTTGATAAATAGCCTCATATGCTTTAATATGCATTGTGAATTTTATAATTTGTTAATACTAAGACTATAAAATACATCACTCAACTTTGTGAAATATAGGTTACCAGAACAACTCACACTATTTATTTCATTATTATATCAAATGTGTTTCAACATTGGTTTTGAAAAAACATTCATTAGATCCTGTAGCAAAATAAAATTTGGCTACCATCAATAGTAGCAATACTTAGAAAATATATATCTTAATTATTCCCCATGTAGATTATTGTATTGGTTTCCAACTAGATATCCCTTTCTTTAATCTAATTCTTTTTTTTTCTTTTTCTTTCTTTTTTTTTTTCTGCTTTTTTTGTTTTGTTTGTTTGTTTGTTTTGTTCTGAGACAGGCTCTCACTCTGTCGCCCAGGCTGGAGTGCAGTGGTGAGCTCTTGGCTCACTGCAGCCTTCACCTCCCAAGCTCAAGAGGTTCTCCCACCTCAGCCTCCAGAGTAGGTGGGACTACAGGGGTACACCACCACACCCAGCTCATTCTTTGTAGTTTTAGTGGAGGCAGGGTTTTGCCATGCTGGCCAGGCTGGTCTCAAACTCCTGGGCTCAAGTGATTTGCCCACCTTGGCCTCCCAAAGTGCTAGGATTACGGACATGAGGCAACATGCCCGGCCTCTTCAGTCCAAATTTTCTTTTTCACCCTATAGTCAATAATCAATCATCCTTTAGTCTATGATTTGTACTCCTGCTTCAGGATAGCTTTTAAAATTTTTTTCTAGACATTTCCCTTGCGGTTATTCCATATCAGTGCAGCTTCTGTGAAGTCCTACTATCAGAATTTACTGAACCAAATGTACAATAAAAAATAAGACTTGAATGCAGGGAAAGTGGCTGTGTTTCAGGAGCTTATTGTTAGGGATATTAGTTTTTTGTGAGAGGGGTGAATTCTCTTCCTATGATTGTCATATTATGTGCTAATTCATGTAAGTGATTTCTCCCAGAATAGAAACCTACCCTTTAAAATTTAAAACATAATGTGACTTGTTTTTATCATTTTCATGGCAATATTTCCAAAATGGATAGCACATTCTCTTTCCTATCAAATAATAAGTACTGAACACAATTCAACCTTTAATAATGACTCAGGACCATTATCACCAGCATCACTTGGCTCTAACTTCAAAATTATTGTATCCAGCTTTTTATATCACCCTTACTGCTACCCCTCAGGTCCACACAAACATCATATATCATCTGGCTTACTGTAATGCCTCCTAACTTGTCTCTCAGCCTCTCATGCTCACTGCAGCCTGTTCGCAGACAAGCCAGAATGTTTATTTTAAAGTTTAAGTCAGATCATGTCATTTCTCAGCTCAAAACACTCCAATAGCTCCCTGTTGACTCTTACAATAGCCTACAAAGTCTTATATGACTTGGTTCCCCATTACTGCTCTCACCTCATTTCCTACTACTCTCTTTGAAGACATGAGTCATGTTCCCTTTGCACTAGCTGTATTATCTACTTCTTCAGTTTCTTCTGCCCTTGACAAGGCTTCAATACATCTTGGCTTTGAAACACTCACAACCATATACATACAAATACACATGCACAGAGAGACTTCTAATTTGTGAATTTTAATAGCAACTAAAAACATCTTGTCCAAATGATGTCTAAAATTAGCAGGCACAAGCTCTGAAAGGCAGCCTGAAGGATTTTTCTTTAAGGAAATTGTATACTTTTAGAAAATGATTAAATGGCTCAATTCTATTGCGTTCATGTATTTAAATGTTCTAAATATTTGACATTATGGAAATAGTCATCTCAACAAAAGTGGGGTATTATTTTCTATGTCATATAAGTGGCACTGATGAAACTGTCAATATAATGGGTAGGAAAGAAAAAACCTTTATCTGTTGGTGATTTAATTTTCAATTATATTGTTTCTATTTTTATTTCAAAAAGAAATAAATGTGTTGAACCCCTGAAGAATGAATTTAAATTGCAATCCAAAGCATTTAGCACATACTCAATGATTTAAAAAAATAAAACTGAGAAAACAATCAGTTACAAAGAAAACACAATGGGAAATGTTTATCTTTTGTCAATTTATCTGCATCAATCCTATTTAGAAAGATGAAAACTGAATTTTTAAGACACACAAAGCACATAAAAAAAGAATTATGAAAAAAATTGTTATTCTCATGATAAAAACTTTCACTTCATTCTCATATTACAGTGTTAAATGCCAAAATTAAATTAGTTATCTCCTCTTCATTAAAACTCAAATGAAGTGTTAACAATGCCAAGAGTACCATGTAAATATGTTGCATGGTTCAGTGTAAGCAACATATTATTATTACTACTTAAAATATAACAATAACAGTGATCCATTATATTTACAAGCTCCAACATTCAGGAAAAAAATCTTAAACATAAGTGATATATGTATTTAGAAATTCCTTCAATAGCTATAGAAATAAAGACATAACTGAACATATTTTTGACTGAACAGAGTCTGACAACACTATGTGTTCCTGGCTTGAGTGGTTGACTTAAGTGGCTTCATTTACTGCAATCCCTTTAGATTGTTTTATAATAGGAAAACCCAGATGATAGCTGGTGAATTGAGTCAAACAAGCATTGTATCACATTGGATGCTAAGATGAAGATAAGCCTTAGAGTGAAAGATTATTTGGATAGTGAATGACCCAGTGACAAAGTACACCATGACTAAAAATCAGGTCTCTGCAGTAGCCACATGATATGAGTCCATTGAGCTATTTTACAGGAACCTTATTAATATATTACTCACTCTTGATAGTAATTTATAGTGAGATAAAATGAAATTCATCTTCAGCTCATCTGAAGAAATTCAGGAATAAAAGGACAAGAAAACCTCATCTTGTCAGAGTGTATCTATCTATACTAGGGCAGAATTCATCCCTGGAGATAGGCTCCACTATTTAGAGATCATGACCTGAGACAGTTCCAAACAGTATACAAATAAAATACTGTGGTTTGCTATTGTTTTCATACTAAAATATTAGTATAAATAAACAAACAGAAGCAAATGTTTCAGAGAAGATGATGGGGTTTCCAGAACAGAAATGACTACGCAACCTCCAATTGTTCCCCTTCACTCTTCCTATCAGTGTAACACTGAATCTAGAAACCCTATGGAATCTTCATGAATTAAGAACATGGTCAAAATCCCTTGTCTCTCCTGGATAGACCTTACAGGATGAAGGGAAATGTTTTGGTAGCCTAATAAGGCCAGGTGACAGAAAGATAATTAAGTATCTATGCTCAGTGCTAGTTAGGTGGGGATTTCTTCCATTATGAATATTAAAAACAAGCAAACCAAAAAAGCCAAATTGTGATTCATTTCTATATCATCATCATCATCATCCTTCTCCTCTTCATAGTTAATATTTACTTTATGTGTGTGTCAGGTTCTGTTTTACATGCTTGACAATTTAACATGTATTAATGAATGTTAATAACAACATTATGAAATAAACACTGTTGTTATCCTCATTTATAATAAAGAACCTGAGGCACTGATTTCTCTTTGTGAACAATTACGAATGACTCCAGAACAATTATTTAATCAATCTACAAACATGTAGCTAACTCATTTTATGGTATATACAAATACTATGCCAACATTTTATAATAAGAATTTTTATTTTTCGTTTTCATAGATTCAGGGGGTACATGTGCTGTTTGTTACATGGATATGTTGTGTAGTGGTGAAATCTGGGCTTTTAGTGCACCTAAATAGTGAATATTGTAACCAAAGTAATTTTTCAGCTCTCACTGCCCTTGCACACTCCCTGCTTTTGTAGTCTCTATTGTCTATTATTTCCCTTTGTATGTCCACGTGTACCCAATGTTAGGTTGCCACTTACAAGTGAGAACATGAAGTATTTGAATTTCTGTTTGAGTTATTTAACTTAAGATAATGGCATCCACCTCCATCCATGTTGCTGCAAAAGGCATGATTTCATTCTTCTTATGGCTGTGTAGTATTCCATGGTGTATATAAGCCACATTTTCTTTATCCTATCATCTGTTAATGGATATTTAGGCTGAATTTCATGACTTTACTATTGTGAATAATTCTGCAATAAACACATGTGCGTAGGTGTCTCTCTCTGGTTAAAGAGACATAATGTTGCCTGGTCTCTCAGACTAGATATATAGTGGTGTAATCATAGCTTACTATGGCCTCAAAACTCTGTGGCTCAAGTGATCTTCCCACCCTGGCCTCCCTGAGGGCTGGGCTTACAGGTCAGAGCAACTGTGCCCGGCCCTGCAGGTGTCTTTTTGCTAAAACAATTTCCTTTTTTGGGTAGATACCAGTAGTGGGATTGCTGGGTTGACTTATATACACACACACACATATATATGTACACATATTACAAGATATTCCTTATTCTTTATTATATATAATAATCTTCTATTTAGTGATTAGACTTTATAACTTTATATAACCACAAACTTATATATTAAAAAGAGGGGTCATCACAATTGTACTTACCAACATTAAAAATACATATAGCATTATTTGACTGTCACTAACTCATTGTTAAGTATACAGTTACTGCCTAGGTTGTGCTAGGCGTTTCATGTAGGTACTGAGGATATTGCTTTCAATGAAAATGTGTGATCCATACCCTCATAAAACTGTAAAACATTATAGAAGAAATAAGTATTTACAATAGTCACAAAAATGACTATGCTATAGTTACAAAATATGAAACTGCTTTGAAAGAAAACTAAGGCAAAATAAAAAAAAAAATTATAATGACCAGACATAATTAATATCTGGGGGAAAGAGAGGTGGTTAGAGAAGTTCTCCTGGAGTAAGTAATACTTCAGTTAGATTTTTTTTTCCCCTGGCAAAAGGAACAGCATATGTAAATCTCTAAATCTAAGTGGACGTTAGTTACCTAAAGTAACTGAGATCAATGTAGCTGCTTCAGAATGATGACAAGCCTGATTAGATTACAGAGATAAATGGAGTGAGACTATCAGGCATTTTGAGTAGGAAATCATGAGAAGGTTTTGTTTTAACCAGGATGCAATGGGAATCTGTCAAAGTGGTTATGAGTAGGGGATTAATGTGTTTTCATAGAGATTAAAAAGATCACTGCAAATCCTGGGTAAAAATTTCTGATCATTCAAAAAGTCCAAGAAGTGAAAAAAGCAAATACTCTTCAATGCCCACTGCAGCTTATCAATACATGCTGCATATCTGTCTTCCTTCCCTCCAAAAACGTCCTTAAATTAGTGAAATTAAAATATCTCCAAAACCTCCAGCCTTTTATAACATGTGAAATGCCTTTACACAATGTCAATGTCCCCAAGGTTGAGAAGCACTGCCTTAGAAAAAAGATATTGATGAAGAGAACTTTAACTGTAATTGAATTAAATATTGCATTCACAATACAAGAAAGAATATAAAAAAAAAAACAAGAAATAAGAAGCTCTTAAAATTAAAGATATTTCTAAAATTACACTTTAAAAATTGACAGCTTAGAAAAGTTAAGAAAATAAATTAAAAAAGGACAAAATGAGGAAAACAACATGAGATCCAATACACAATAAATAAAATCTTAATAAAGAGAGCAAAGAAAATAAAAGCTAATAAAAGAAAACTTCTCAGAAAGATGTGTCTAAGCTGCTTAGCCTTGGCCAATGCCCAAAAGAATAAATGACAAAAATTCTGAAAGATAAAGAGTGGATCCTAAATTTTTCCCTAGAGAAAGAGTTCACAAACAATTAGTTGGATTTGAGTCACAATTATCATGAGCAAGGATGTAGATTGAGATCACATGTGTAAGGAAAATGATCTCAGAAGAAAGGACAGAGGTAAAAAAATGGAAGCAGAAAATTACATACATATAGGTAAATCAAAGAAACAAGACGAGGTCAAATAGAAAGCTTACTATGCTTATTAAAATCTTGTTAATTTTATCTTATTAAACTGAACTATAAAAGCATGTAAGATGTGGAGAATGATTGAAACTTAAGTGTTCTAAAGTTTTGCACTGTGAAAGATAAATATAATTATATACTTTAAATTTAGATTTTAACCTTATTGACTTAGGTATGTATAATAAAGTTTCAAGCACCACCACTAAAAGTATATAATTAGAGTGTGACTACCTAATTATTAAAATTGTGATGGAAATTTGGAATGAAAAATTTTTACTGCGTGAAAAAGAGGCAAATCAAAATAAGAAAAGATTAAAAAGTATATAAAAAGTTGGACAAATTGAATATGCAAAATATTTAGGTAGAAGTAAATTTAAATGTCAGAAATTATAATAAATGAAAAGAAATTTTCTAGTTAATCAGAAAAATTGGCTACTTACTCTATTTCCAAGCCATAACTAATATGTAAGAACCCAGAGGAACCCAAATCTTTGGGTTCCTCATCTGTAGATTCAACCAACCACAAATAAAAAATATCAGAGAAAAAATAAATAAATAAATAAAGAACAATAAAAAATAATGCAAACAAAATATGGTATAACAGCTATTTATATAACATTTACATTGTATTAGCTATTATAAATAATCTAGAGATAACTTAAAGTACATGGGAGAAAGTCCATAGATTTATATAAGGGACTTCAGTATCCTCTGATTTTGGTATACACAGAGATCCTATAATCAATCCCCCACAGATACACAGGGACAACTGTAAAGTTAATATGTGTTACAAGGGATTATGTATTAGATAATAAGGTAAGTTTAACACTTAAAGTATGATTGTGAAACTGGTCATATGCTTGAATCACAATGCAATTTAAGTTAGATGTCAGTATCAGATACAAAGTTACTCTCCTACCTGTGACATTTTTAAATCCACTTCCATGTATCTCCAAATGAACTTCTCCCATAACATAAAAACGGAAGTCAATGAAAATACCACATATTGAAACAAAGCAAAAGGATATGTAACTGCCTGAAGGGTTTTTTCCTGCTTGCCCTACAGACAAAATTACTTCACTGAGAAAACAAAGAGTTTAATTCACATGAAGACACCAAGGGGGCAGATGGACTTACTACTCAAAGTTGTTCAAGGACAGTTTGGTGGGCTGAGTACTAGGGAATAGGGAATGTTGATTGGTTGGGGATGAAATCAGAGGGGTATGGAAAGCAGTAAAGCTGTGCTGAGTCAGCCTCTGGGTGGGGGCCACAGGACCAGTTAAGGTATGAGTTTCAGGGCTGGGTGGAGTCAACTGGTCATGAGAAATGCAAAAGTCTGGAGAGACTCTCAAAGGGCCAATCTTTGGTTCTACAATAGTGATGTTATCTATATGAGTGATTAAGGAAGTTACAAATCTTGTGACCATAACAATGGCAGGTTATTAGTGTACACTGCCTACATCTTAGCAGAATTCAGACCCCTCTCATAAACATAACCTTGTAGACTTTCATTAATTTTACAAAGGCAGTTTAGTTTTGGGAAGAGCTATTATCATCTTTGCTTTAAACTTAAACTATAAGTTCTTCTCCAAGTTAGCTTGGCGTATGCCCAGGAGTGACCAAGGACATCTTGGAGGTTAGAAGCAAGATGAAATCAACTGTGTCAAACTTCTCTTACTGTCAATAATTTTGCAAACGTGGTGTCAGGTATATTTTTAAAATTATGGATATAATATTTACATTAGTAAAGGATAAAAGGATAAAAATCGTGAGCAAAATGTTCAGCTTGTCTGAAAAAGGAACACAAAATAAATGCAAGAAGAAATAACTAACATGAGAATATAAATTACCAAATTAGCGAATCAAGATTCAATAGAGAAGATGAACAAAACCAAAGCTGTCAGTGGAAAAAAAAAATGAAAAGAATTAATAAAAGAGGCAGATTTTTCTCGAGTATTATAAAAAAGTACAGATGTAGATACACAATACAATAGAGAATAAAATGAACACTAATATACCATTGAAACCGTCATTGCAAAATTATGACCGAGACAGTGAAAGAGATCTAACCTAACCAACTACATCTTGCTTCTAACCTCCAACCTGTTCTTGTTCATTCCTGGGCATAGGCTGAACTTTGAGAGGAACTTAGCCTTTCCCAAAACAAACCTCCTTCTTGCCTAAGAAGCAGACTCTCTTTGTAGGACTAAGAAATTAGCCACAAGATTAGAAACTACGGTTTAGGAGTCATGCAGCTGGAGGCTACAAGATTCTGACTCACCCTAAACCGCTTCTAAGATTAGTGCTTGAGAGGAGAGAGGAGCCACCCCGGCTGCAGTAAGGGGCTGGGGTAGGGGCCCAGGACAGAGAGGCTGCATGACCCTGTTCTGTGAAGGGCTGAGTAAGGAGCCAAACTCCTGGCGGCCCCGTGTCCGCACAACTTTCAGCACAGAGCAGGTCCGCGCCTTGGAGGGCGACTTCTGGCACCACCAGTACCTGGGCCCTCTGGAGCAGAAGGGGCTGGCCAGGGAGATGCAGCTCTCAGAGGTCCAGATAAAAACCTGGTTTCAAAACCGCCGGATGAAACACGAACGGCAAATGCAGGACTCACAGCTGAACAGCCCCTTCTCGGGGTCGCTCCACGCGCCCCGGCTTTCCACTCACCGTCTTCCGGTCTTGCCAAGGCCCTGCAGCTGCTGTGCCCTTGGGCTACCCTGCCAGGGCCCCAGGCTCTGATGATGCCCCCTGGCTCCTGGGAGTCTCTGCCAAGTGGAACAAGAGCCCCTGGCCTCTGCGTGGGCTTCCTGCTGCGGGCAGCCTCTGGTGTAACACCCCCAAAGCCCAGGAAGTGGCGTGGATACGCTGGGACCAGCCCTGTCCGCAGGGCCCTGGGGCCTGTGTGCTCTGCCAGAGACAGCAGCTGCATTTTCAGCAAGCGCGTCTGACTCCATGTCTCCCACACACGCGGCCTGTGCAGATGGCACCTGGCACCTACCCGGAGGACTCAGCTGTTCTGCTTACGTCCTGGCGGCACCTTTCACCCTGACCCACGCAAAGGTTCTGGAGATTTCTGGAGAATGTATTTGTTAAAGCCACCTCTTCAGTGAAAGTTACCAAAAGGGTTGGATTAGGAAGTAAATGAAAGGTCGGTGAACAGAGTCAAAGGCAGAAGTGGGCTTGTTATGGGTAGGGCTTTCCGCATATGATAAAAGGATAATTTGTTTTTAAAAATGTGTTGGAAAAACTGTTTTCCAGTTGGAAAAAGTAAAGGTTGTAAGCTTTGTGTGTAAAAAAGAAAACCATGAAGGATTGGAAGGGAATGCAGGTGTCGCGTTTATAAGCTTGTGGTTCGAGTTCCTCCTAACAAGGACTCCAAAGCTGGAAAGCAGGAGGGAACAAAGGTGAAAATTAAGGCGGGGCGCTGGGGCCCTGCAGAGCGGTCTAGGCCTTGCATGAGCCGGGAATGTGCCCGCAGCCTGCTGGGGGCTGCTCTTCTCGGGCCAGGGAAAGCAGGGCAGCCGGGACCTGTGACTGTGCCTGGACTGAAGCCTTCCCGCACGTCCCCACCCTCCAGCATGTGCTCACCTGTCCTCCTCCTCGCAGCAGCCTCCGGACAAAACAGAATGACTCAAAGACAGCACTTCCTGCAAATACTCCGGAAGTGCCCAGAATGGGAGGCACGGAATCCCCTCCCGGGGAGGACTCTCCCTCATCGATGGACGGAACATTGTTGGTGCAGAGTCCTGACTACACGCACCGAACCTTAGACAAGGGCGCATCCGTCCACGTCGCCCCAGAGTGCCCAGGAGGTAGGCAGCGCAGGGCGCCCAGATAGACGGGTTCAGCCTGCAGGACTGCGAGGCGACCTGTGAAACCGACCTAGGCATCCCAACAGGAACAAAAGCGTGGTCGTGTGGCCGTGTCCACAGCAAGTTCCACTTTCCCCTTGCTCATTTCTGCATTGTTGGAAGTGTTTTCAACCAACACGTGCTTTTATAATACAACCTCAGGTAAGAGTGGAAGAGCTGCTGTGTGTCCTAGCGAGTGACGGTGTGAGGGAAGCCTGGGCGAGGCCCTGGGAGGACAGTGGTTGGACAGGGGCTCCTGGGTGTGGCCTGGACAGCACTAATTTGTGGATGTGGATGGGGGCACATTGTCCGTG
The DNA here is from genome assembly GCF_008728515.1 of Papio anubis. NCBI lineage: Eukaryota > Metazoa > Chordata > Mammalia > Primates > Cercopithecidae > Papio > Papio anubis. The sequence continues at coordinate 62,427,530 of NC_044990.1, read as the reverse complement.
ATAAAAGTACAAGTACGCCGCAAAAAAACTAACTAACTAACTAAATAAATAAGTAAATCAGTGCTTGAGATACTTTGCAGACCCTGCACTTGATGGTTTAGCTAGCATCACCCAAATCCATAAACTGGCTCATCTAATCTTGTGGCCCCCATCCAGGAACTGACTCAGCACAACAAGACACCTTTGACTACCTGTGATTTTGTCTCTGACCTGACCAGTTAGCACTCCTGGCTCACTGGCCTCCCCCTACCCATTAAGTTGTCTTTAAAAACTCTGCTCCGCGAATGCTCTGGGAGGCTGATATGAGTAATAATAAAACTCCAGTCTCCCACACAACCAGCCAGCTCTGTGTGTATCACTCTTTCTCTATTGCAATTCCCCTGTCTTGATAAATCAGCTCTGTCTAGGTGGCGGGCAGGGTAAACCCATTGGGCAGTTACACTATTACACAGAGTTTATGAAATGTAATATTCTTCAATCTGTTTTAATAGTTTACATATTTGCAGTTAATGTTTTAATTTTCTATAACTTTTCAAATTTCTGACTTAAAGCTGTTCATAATGCCTTTTCAATCTTGATCTTAAATTTATTACTGCCCAACAGAACATTTTTGAACAGATAGTAATTTCTATTGATTTCTAAAATAAGCTACAATTTGATTACAGTTACAAATAGAGCTTAGTGGTTTCAACTGCTAAGAAATATAAGCTAACTTTTATATATCTATGTTACCATATAAACTACATGCTGTATGACAATATGACAGTATGGTTATATACCTTTATACTTATATATAAATATATACCTATAGAATATACATTGTATACAATACACATATACGTTGTTTATGTGTATGTGTATTCACAATGCAAGATAAGAAAAAGATTAGTGATATTAAAATGACATTTCAAATGATACAATCATGATGGAGTTGAAAAATATAAATTAAACCTTGTCATACTTACCAGTGACAGTATTACATTTGATGCACCCCATAAACAGATTCTTTTTGTAAATTCAATATTAATTTTTACTTAAACTTTCAGTGTTTGTAGAATTCCATTTTGTTCCTATTTTTCTTTTATTGGTGACCTAATTTCAGAATCTGCATTTGTGCTAATTAAATAGTTTCACGAATTCACTATTCACTTACAACATGTGGCTATAATGTATATGTGTGTATGTGTGTATATCTTTATATATGTGAATATATATTCATTTATTTGTAACAAACTTTTTAGTAAGGGACTAATGATTTTATTATTCACCTTTTAATATCTAAGCAATGTGCAATTATATACCATCTGAAGTTCTACGAAGGGAAATCAGGGAATATCTCTGATTTCACTGATCTGTACTTACCAAACTGTACCTGCAAGGGATTGGATAATAGCTAACATCCATTTCTTGTCAACATAAATACCTGAAGGTTTTTTTTTCCTTAAACAATTCTACAAGTAATAACAACTCAAAAATACAAATCTTTTTGTAACAATTTGACTAATTTAAATATTACATGGCTCAGAGAGAGTGTAATTTTAACACAAAAATAAGTGCAATGCAAGTAGGTAATTATTAAGGATCATTATTTTGAAAGACAACAAAACAAAGCAAGATGGAAATGGGCATTTTTGAGGAAGACCATGTAGGTAATGTACTGGTTGTCCCTAACTTAGGACGGTTTGACTTAAATTTTTCAGACTTTTCGATGGATTGAAAGTCATGTGCATTCATACAGGTACTTTGAGTACCCATACAAACATTCTGTTTTTTACATTCAGTGGAGTATTTAATAAATTGCATGAGATATTCAACATTTTATTATGAAATAGGCTTTTTAAAGATGATTTTGCTCAAATGTAGGCTAATGTAAGTGTTCTGAGAATATTTAAAGTTGGTTAGGCTAAGCTATGATGTTTGGTAGGTTAGGTGTATTAAATGCATTTGACTTAAGGATATTTTCAACTTAAGATACACTTATTGGGACTTGACCCCATTGTAAGTCAAGAAGAATCTGTATTTCCCATTACATTTTTAAAAGACTGCACAGGGGTGAAGTAACCTATAGATTCCTGTGACTATTTTAATTATTCTCTCTAGCTTTGATGATAAACCTACTTTCATAGCCAAATTAATATTTTTCCCACCAACAAATGAGTATTTTTCCACCTAACAAGAGGATTTTTTTTCCTATATTTTTCCCTGTATTATGTTTTATTTTATATAAACTACCAATGTATTTTTATCATGTTACTGCTGAAATACATGTAAGTCCTATGTTCTATAATTAAATTTTACATGATATGTTACTGTATTAGGCTGCACAAAATAGGGTTTTTTAAAAATCCCTATAATCAGAAAAATACTATAAAACATAGATTTCCTTTCTGAGCATGCTTTATTACTAGTAATTTCTGCTAATTTTTCACTTGGCTTTGTTTGACATTGCTGGTGCTTTAGTTTTAAAGTTAAAAACCAGATGTAGTGGTCACACACCTGTAATCCCAGCTGCTTGGGAGGCTGAGGTGCAAGGATTGCTTTGAGTCCAGGAGAAAAAGACCAGACTGGGCAACATACTGATATACCCCTCTCAAAAAAGGAAGAAAATTTAAAAAGTTAGATACATGAATTATTGAGTGAGTATTAGATGTGTAACAAAGCTTCTAGTTTAAATTTATATTCACATGTATTAAAGGATATACATATTTCTAGATAAATATTCAAATTTTTTCACAATGAAATTGAGAGTTGCATATGCTGTGGTGCCCTGGTGAGGGCAGCAAAATATTCAGCCTGATTTCATTTGAATTAAAAAAAAAAATTTAATTGACAGTAATTGTATATATAGAATACAATGTGGTGTCTTGATATGTGTATACATTGTGGAATAATTAAATCAAGCTACATACCCATCACTTCATATACTTACCATTTTTTATGGTGAGAATATTTCAAATGTACTAAAGCAGTTTTGAAATATGCAATACATTATTTTTAACAATAGTCACCATACTGTTATAGATCTCAAACACTTATTTCCGCTATCTATGTGAATCTATGTACCATTTACCATCAGCTCTGTATTTCATCCCCGCTACCCTACCCTAGCTTTTGGTAAGCATCATTCTAATTTCTGCGTCTATGAGATCAACATTTTTAAGATTCTATATACAAGTGAAATAATGGAATATTTGTCTTTCTGTACCTGGCTTCTTTCACCTGGAATAATGTCCTACAGACTCATCCATGTTGTCACAAATGACAGAATTCTCCTTTTATAAGGCTGAGTAGTATTCCATTGTGTATGTATCTCAGATATTCTTTGTTCATTCATCCCTTGATAGACGCTCTAGTCAATTCAAAATTTTGCCATTGTAAATAATGCTTCAGTGAATAAGAGAGTACAGATGTCTCTTCAACATACTGATTTCAATTTATTTGGATATACACCTAGAACTGTGATTGCTGGATCATATGGCAGTTTTACTTTTAGTTTTTGAGGAACCTAATTACATTTTGATTTTAAAAGGCAGATACTCTTCTGTACAAACTACAGGCTATTGGAAAATCTGAACTGTAGCTCTTTAGTCCAAAAGAAAGCATTCCCAGAAAAACAACTGTATTTCATATCAGAACAATTACTGTATCATTATTGTTTTCTAAATCAGAGTAGCTGTATTCTCGAATTCAGTCATTCATTCTTCACCAGCATTAATATATCACAGTTACAGACCTACCAGAAACCTTAGGAATCACCTAATATAAACTCAAAAGATGTGAATATATCTGTAGTTGGTATCTAGAAAAAATGTACACTGTTAGTATTTCTGGAAAAAAATGCAGTAGTTCATATGTTGCGTGCATGCTTTCTAATCTTTTTCCTTTTTATTTTATTTATTTTTTTTTTTGTGAGACAGAGTCTTGCTCTGTCACCAAGGCTGCATGAAGAAACTTAAGTTCAAACTCACATTATTGGAGTTTCCACTGTGACAAAATTGAAGTAGCTTTAGAAATCTGAAATGAAAACTTAACATTTCAGTCTTTTTAGTGATGTGCTCTATGTTTCTAGTTACATCAATAGTATAATAATTTGTGGAAAGCACCCCCCACCCAGTGAAAATATTTCAAGGAGCTCAGAGCATGTCTCTTGCTATCTTCCTATTTGCTGTTTTAAGAAGTGATTTTCATATATGTTTAACTGATACCATAATTTTGAACATCAATAAGTCAGCTGTCCATAGTTGTGGCTCCCATATCAGTTAAACCAACTTTGAATGGAGAAATATTTTGAAAAGTAAAAATAAACAATAATACAACAATAAGTACTAACAAAAATTTAAAAATACTTTTAGTATAGCAACTATTTCCACTGCATTAGTTATTACAAGAAATTTAGAAGTGATTTAAAGAACATGGGAGGATGTGCATAGGTTATACGCAAAAACTATGGCATTTTATATGAGGTACTTGAGCATAGGTGGATTTTGGTATCTTCGGGGGACCACTCTTCCACAGATAAGGAGGGACAGCTGCATATACTTCTAGTTGATAAAGCTCAGAAATTACAAATTCATCCTATTCTCGGAGCCACTAAACGAAAAAGGAATTAGTGATGTTGTATCTTATTTGACACATAGAATTACAAATTTGATATTGGTGATATATTTTATTTTGGAGACTCAAAGAATAAATATATACTGTGAACCTACTAAAAGTGAGTGCAAAACATAATTCAATTTTAAAGTACATACAGCCTAAGCAAGAAAATCAGTTAATGGTATGTTATAAGTTAAGAAAACTATATGTTGAAATGTTTGGTATTTGGGAATTTATAATTTGTAGACAAATGAGAAGCAAAGACATACAGCAAAAAAGAAGTTCAAATAAGTTAATTTCATGTTGTAATTATCATCCATTTATTCATTTGAAAATTTATTTATTTTATTTTTTACTTTTATTTTTTTTTCCGAGATGGAGTCTCGCTCTGTCACCCAGGCTGGAGTGCAGTGGCATCATATCTGCTCACTACAACCTCCGCAGTGATTCAAGTGATTCTCCCAGGTTCAAACGATTCTCCTGCCTCAGTCTTCGGAGTAACTCAGACTATAGGCACCTGCCACGACGCCCAGCTAATTTTTGTATTTGTAGTAGAGACGGGGTTTCGCCAAATTTGCCAGGTTGGTCTCGATCTCCTGGCCTCAGGTGATCCGCCCACCTCTGCCTCCCGAAGTGCTGGGATTACAGGCGTCTGGCCTTATTTGAAAATTTATTTTGGTTATCTACTTTGTTTAAGTTATGTATTCTCATTCCCTGTAGGCAATGTCTGGGGAAGATATATAGTGGTTAGAAGGTAAATTGATGTGAGTAAAATCAGAATTAAAGAACTTACGTAGATGTACTTTCCAGGGCTTTACTCTTCTCCTTAAAGTTATTAGACAGCCTTTGTCTCTGACTTTCCTCCTGTTTTGCTCCATTTCTAATGCTTTTCTCTCGTTTTTAAGTTTTCAGCTGTGATACTACTCAAATGGTATCAGTTTTATTTACCCAAAGAGCTAGTATTTAGTGTGAGTAACACATATATAAGGTGATGTATCACATACTAATTTGAAAGTATAACTTCCAATCTATAGTCAGTAAATGAATCTTGTTATTGTGCTTCATACAATGTACCAACTACATTATTATTTTTAACACTGGTGTGTGTGTGTGTGTGTGTGTGTATATATATATATTCATACATACACATAAATTCAAAGTTTACAATGTGTAATGTGAGATGGTACCTACATATAATAGAAGCTTGACTATGATGAGACTGGTAGGGAAATGTGCCATATGAATTCTACTAAGTTTACACTTAGGTTTATTAGAGAATAAGCATTAAAAAGGGGCCATCCTTTTGCAGAATTTTCTATGGGTCTAATGTTTGGTTTTTACACTCCTCTAACATGTTTCCATCATAATCTTAACAACTATCAGACCTTTTGATAAAAAATACTGTTTGGAGAATCAGATGAAGATTCTAGGTATGCATTTGGGTTTTGCTCAGCCGACTTCCTATAGTTTTTCCTTTTAAATTATTTTACAAACAGCCAAAAGCAAGTAAAATAATGGTGCACTTAGATAGCTAAGATACAGTGATTTATAGTTGATAAAGCTTCATTATGTACATCAATTCTCTAATCCTCATAACATACACAGGAGTTAGGTAGGGCATGATTAAAGTGAGTTGTGCATCTTTTATTTTTCGAGCTACAAAGAGTAATTATATTTATTTTTAAGCATTAATTAGTATCCTTTGGAATCTAAGTTCCTCCACCTATTTCAATTATGTTTGGCATATTTTCTACCTCAAGTTTTTACTAAGTTTTGAGAATTGTTAACCTTAATTTTTGTAATTTTTAAATCTTGTAGCTCAATAGTTGGCTAACATTGAAAACCTCTCTTTCCTTCTTTTCTTCATATTTTTCTTTCTGTTTTTCTTTTTGTTTTAAAATTTATTTTAATTGAGACATAAAATTATATATATTTATTGTGTCTAATATGTTATTTTGAAATATGTAGACATTGTAAAATGATTAAATGTAGCTAATTGACAAATGCATTACTTCACATACTCATTATTTTTGGACAGTGGATGAGAAAACTTAAAATTTACTCCCTTAACAATATTTAAGAATATAATACATTGTTATGAACTATAGTCACCATTCTGTGCAATATATCTTTTGTACTTATCTTTCCTATCTATCTGAAGTTTTGTATCCTTTGACTAACATCTCAAACTTCCTTCCACCAATTAATAATAAATAAATAAGGAAGCCTGGCCAACATGATGAAATCCCATCTCAAATGAAAAATACAAAAATTAGCCTGGAGTGGTGATGCATGCCTGTAATCCCAGCTACTCAGGAGGCTGAGGCAGGGGAATCACTTGAACCCTGGAGGCGGAGGTTGCGGTGAGCTGAGACTGCGCCACTGCACTCCAATCTGGGTGACAGACTGAGACTCTGTCTCTAAATAAATAAATAATATATTTTAAAAGAAATAACAAGAGCCCAATCTAAGCACTGTTTTGCATAGAATATAAATATTTCCTCTAGAGTATTATCTTTGAAGACCTGGACATGTGTATTTCACCTCGTTCTACATGTGAAATAGTTCAAATTTACCATCATTCATTGTACAATTATGAGCATTTTTAAGCTTCCTAACCTTTTATTTAAAAGATAGAGTAATAGATATATAATACTATTTGAAGAAAGTTCCTAAAGCATATGGGGTCCATTTATATTTCTGGACGATGAACATTGTGAACACGGATTACATCAGATAATTAAAGAGTTCTATGCAGATTATTGGATCTTGGCAACCTATACATTCTTTGAGCACAATGGTGCTAATTGACTGAAAAAATACTACGAAAACAGTCTTACAAACTCATGTGGGCCGGGCGCGATGGCTCATGCCTGTAATCCCAGCACTTTGGGAGGCTGAGGCAGACAGATCATGAGGTCAGGAGTTCAAGACCAGCCTGGCCAATATAGTGAAACCCCATCTCTACTAAAAGTACAAAAAAATTAGCCAGGCATGGTGGTGGGCACCCATAATCCCAGCTCCTTGGGAGGCTGAGGCAAGGAGAATCACTTGAACCTGAGAGGTAGAGGTTGCAATGAGCCAAAATCACACCACTGCACTTCAGCCTGGGCGTGACAGTCTAAGACTCTGTCTCATAAAAACAAAACAAAACAAAAAAAACTCATGTGTTTGCTCTATGGAGATAATATAGCTTCCATAATATTGACATATCTCAGTGTCTTTTATATAAAAGCCTACATTGAAGACATCTTTCTAAATTCAGTGCCTTTAAAAACATTTTGTTTTCCTAAGAAAACTACAAGTTTCCTCCTAATATTATGAAGCAACTCCCAATGTAGCATTTTATTTTCAGAATTTGGCCACTTTCCAAAGGATATTTTAAAATGTCCTGCACCCCATGTACATTTTATAAATGGAGATACACTATTTTGAAAGGTAAAATGTGTTTGGTTAAAAAGGAGGGGGCATGAGCTGGGGTGATTAATAACTTACAAGCACTTTTTAAAAATTATGCCATCCTTACTGGCAGAGTGTGAAAAAAGAAAATACCATAATTCTGTGAATTTGGCATCTTGTGAGTAGAAATATGGAATACAACTTACATATAAGCATGCCCTTTTAAAATAGCAAAAGTGCAAAAGTGGTATTTCCCATTTTTACTTCAGACACCATAATACTCAGGTGTAAACCTGTAACCACATTAAAATGGCTCTAAGGACCTTATGGTCTGCAGGTTGGGTGCTGATAGCCTTTTCCAATTTGTAGTTTCCCTAAGAATGTGGTTAGACTATACTTATATTTTGTTACCTTATTATATGCACTTCCTATAAACTACCTCAAATCCTTTGTGGAACTAGACATGCTCTTAATTAATTGCCTAATTCTGTGCAGCTGCACTGTGCCATGCCCTCTGCCAGATGCTGGAAATACAAAGATAAACATGACATAATCCCTTTTTTCAAGTTGAAAATCCAGCCAATGTAACTCCCATTTTTGTGACACTTTGGAATAGCAAACTCTTCCACATTATCATATTTGCTATACACACATGGGAAATTTACAAAGTGCATTAGGAGTATGTTTACTCTTTCTGGGCACTGAACTGAAACAATTATTTTTTTCAAAAATAGATCCACTGGGAAGATCTAGCTAATGTGTGAATACTCAAATCTGAATAGATTCTGTGACAATAACTATAATTTTGGTGATGTTGCTGTTTTTTTGCTTCTAAAGTGTCATTGGCTTTTCATTTTCATGAAGCAAAATGCATGCATCGTGATGAAAATCTGAGACTCTGATGTGTGTGTGTGTGTGTGTGTGTGTGTGTGTGTGTGTGTGTATCTATAAAAATGCCGATTAGGCACTAGTTCTTCATAGCTTTGAGAAGGAAGTGGCATGACCTCATGTGGAATAAAATGCCAAGAACCTAGAGGCAATGATCAGAGTATAACTTGATAGCATATTAAGAAAAATCTCAATGAATTTATATTGTTGAATCTTTAAGAACTTAAATATTGTAAATATCAAAAGCAAAATAATTTAATGTCCACTTACAAAATAATAGTGAGATATGTGTGCATATATATAATTAAATAATTGTTTAATTTTTTTATACAAAATAGAAGTTATGACTATTTATGTATCTGAGTGCTCTCTGTGGTTTGTGGTTTATTTGGTTTTAATTTGAAATTTTATTTTAAAACAAAACTATTTACTCTACCACTCTTTTGGCTTCACTCCCTTTTACCTCGTTGGTGAAGGAGGGATTCAGTTTGTTAGCCACTTACACACACATCCTGGAGGAGGACACCGCTTGCTATGCAGAAACACAGGGAGGTTGCACTCGAGAACAGAATGAACAAGCAAGCAGAAGCTGGGGGAGGTGCATTTGTAGTAGTAATAGAGGATGTGGTGACCCCAGGTTTCCTCATAAGAATGTTAGTTGCTTGTTTGAATAATTTCAGACTGGCAGGGAAAGGAAACATATTAGGTTTTGGATGACATGGAGTGCAACTGGTCTGGCTGATAGGGGATCTAGTGGTGAGCCTTTCCCACTGGGTGGTGAGCCTTTCCCACTGGGTAAGGGACATACCTAGAAACAGCCAGAGATCTCACAGTTAGACCTTTGAGACTGTGTGAAGTCAAGAATGTCAAGTCAGCACAAAAACTTTGAAGCCTTATATTACATTTATAACACCAGGTCTATTTTTGAAAGCCTTCTATTATGAAGAATTGCTCAAGAGATATCCCAAATAGTTATAAAGCAGATTCTGAAAAGGAGCAGTCCCTTTCTTTCCACGGAAACCATGAACATTAATATAGGTATAGAAATTTAAAAAAAAATAGTGTAGAAATAATGGAAAGGTGATTAGGGTCCCAGTCTAAATGTGTTTCTGTCATACCCATAATCATAATAAATTAGTTATGGGTATTCATTATGGGTTGCTGCTAATCTTAAAAAACATGTCAAAAATATAGACAAACAACCATGATTTATTAAAATTCCTAGTGTTAATTTTAAAATACAAATGAGTTGAAAATGCATTGCCAACAGAAAAAAGGTAGCATAATAATTTGCCATTCTTTAAGTATGCTAACATATCTAATATTCTCTGATTTTTAAATTTAAGGTAAATTAGAAAGTAAAAAATGCTTTGGCCTTTTAAACATTCTTTTGCAGTGAAGCTTAATGGGTATCTAGGTAATCTAAATCAAATATATAATATAAGAAATGCAACATGTTAGTTAAGGCTTATGAGGGTAGTTACGAATAAAATCAAGGTGTTATTTCATAGTCATATAATATGTATGAAAGTTAACTGAAATTACTTTAATATTTTACAGTTTCCTCATGTAAGTATGATTTTTATAAATTTATAAAATATTTCTATATTAAATAAATCAAGTCTTCTGATTTAAATAACAGATATGATATTGGATTTTTTACATCTGAAATGTTTTTTATTTTTTTTTCCTATAGATTGAGATTTCAAAGTGGTAAAATCAGGTACCACTTTTTGTACTTACTCTTTTTTATTTGACATTGAATCCCCACTTTGTTTTTCTTGATTAAATGATGTTATACAATAAACCTAGAGTGTGTATAATAGCACTATTTGTGAACAGGCCCAAAATGATCTATATATGTTTTTATTATTCATAACAGTGCTATTCTACTGAGTTATTTTATCTTCCTTAAATTATCAAGTGAAACTCATTATTTAATATACTATATTTATCCTAGGGAAACATTTTAAAGTATTTCTCAAAAAGTAATACCATTGAAAATTAATATTTGCCACCACCAACTCACATTTTAACAGTCAGTTTTTGTCAAATATTGGATAGATATCCACATAAAATTATCTCCAATAAATGGGCAAGTGATAACAATTATAGATACTTTAAAGTCATTTGTTTCTTCAAAATGTTATTAACACACTGTTACATAAAAGCCTGTTGCTGGACAAGTCTTCCATTTTGGGCTGTCAGGCTCATTTACAAGCTTCTGCTGTTGTTTTGCCAATAATGCAATAATGCTGTCTTGCCCTAAGAAGACTTTGACCTAGCAGCATATTAACACAGGATTTAAGAAGAAGGGACCAGAGGAGATTGCAGTGCAGCAAACTCTTTGCCAGAGGTATGTGTGCTGATGTTAGTTGTAATAGGCCAAAGTGGAGTTAAAGAAAAAACAAAAAGAAAAAGTCTCCTTTTAACAAAGATTAGGGGAGCTGTTTCAACATCTTTTGATTGACATTTTTGCAGATGTTTAAGTCCTATGAGCTGAACTACAATTTATGGAAACAAAAGTTTGCACCTGGTGGTTTTTCTTTGAGACATCTCATTGAGATAAGACATTTGATTTTGAGTTTTCAAGACCACCTCAGAGACAAAGTGCCATTCAATATCTCCTAATGCTATTAACATATTTTGTGGCTGGTAATATTTCAGCAAGTCTTCCTTCAGCAATATCATGAATAGTAAATAAGTGACTAAACTGTGGTAAAATCTGTAGGAATAAACCATACATTCTCAATGGGGATTATATCACCCACAAGGGGAACAGTTTGAGTGGCGGCATCTTAGCTATTACAATGGTTTGTGGTCCTCCAAAGCACTATATAGTACATAAACAGTAAAGTTTCCCTTGGGAAGTTAGGAAAAAAAATTGCTAAAAGGGCTGCTGGGGCGAAGGAATGAAGATAGAAAAAAAATTTTGAGAGATAATGGTATGAAACCCATTCATTTAAGATTTGAAGCCATATACTTTGTTTACTTAGAATTAACACATCCAGTAAAAGGCAAAACTTGGCTGAATTGGTAAATTTGTAAATGAAATAGTAATCCTAATGTGGCAGTAAATAATCTTCTTCTGAATAGTTTCCTAATGATGTTGTAACATTAAAAAAACTGAAAACAATTATACTTTATAAAAGTTAAAATATGTTCTTATCACTGATTATTTTTATATTACTTTGGTCAAAGTAAATAAATGATAAAACTTACAAGCAAAGTTACAGGTTTTTTGTGTTTTATGTTTTAATTAATGTATTCATTTTCAATTTCAGGAGGAGTAAAACGTGGGGGAATTATTATCAAAATATTTTAAAATTCAGCTTGATAAAAAAAAGTGTAGAAGAGTATATTAAAACATCCCTTCAAATGAACATGAGAATTAAAATAAACAGATTTATTTTGTATTCAATTTAATTATTGTTTTATACTTAATTTTTTTTATTATACTTTAAGTTCTAGGGTACATGTGCACAATGTGCAGGTTTGTTACATATGTATACACGTGCCATGTTGGTTTGCTGCACCCATTAACTCGTCATTTACATTAGGTATCTCTCCTAATGCTATCCCTCCCCCCAGCCACCCCATGGCCGGCCCCGGTGTATGATGTTCCCCGCCCTGTGTTCAAATGTTCTCATTGTTCAATTCCCACCTATGAGTGAGAACATGTGGTGTTTGGTTTTCTGTCCTTGTGATAGCTCTCTCATAATGATGGTTTCCAGCTTCATCCATGTCCCTACAAAGGACATGAACTCATCCTTTTTTATGGCTGCATAGTATTCCACGGTGGTTTTATACTTAATTTTTAAATCATAGAGACAATATTTGCAATTTCTGGTAATGATGTTCTTCAATAACAATTATTTTTATGCAGGTTGTATGCTAATAAACAAGCAATTTAAGGTAGCAAAAGTCACAAATGTTACAAATAACCAATTTAACTAAACGCAGCTAGATTAAAATAATATGCGGTCAGTCTAATGATATGTAAAAATCTATGGCTATGTACAATAAGCCCAAAGTCCTTTTAGAAACCTACTGAAAAATAACACTTTGCTAAATTTGTTCTCTTCAAGTAAAACTATTATACCAAAAACTTTATGTAAGAAAACATTAAGTTACACTATGAGTTTTAGAATGCAAATGTAGTATCTGTTTTATACAATTACTTTTAACATAACTATTCAACTAGTAAACTTACTTTAAAGATGTTATGCATATTTTCACTATATTTGAAATTTATATGCTGATATATTTTCCATGCTAGTGAATGGATTTTTTTTTAGAGTGATAATTTCAAGCTATGCCATATTGGAAAACGGATTGAAGGGAGTAAAAAAAAAAATAGGGAGGCAGAGAATGTTACATAGACAATGACAAAGAATAGAAGTCATCCATTATTATATACAGAAGCTTATTTCTCAAAAATGAGTTACTATGTCAATTTTATTGAAAAAACAAATGAATCTAAAGAAGATTTAGTTACCTTAAAAAATCATTCTAGTAAGAAGCAAGTTGAAACAGAAAACCACATTTCAGAAAACACACACATATGTGCATTTACATATATGTATGTGTGCATACTTATATTGTGCAAATCAGCTACTAGATAAAAGCTGACATCCTAGGTTTCATTGTAGCTATGTTGAAGGGAAAGGCTTTGGGCAATGCAAAATATTCTAGGAAAAGTATACCTTACTGTGATTTAGTTATGAACTTCAGCTTGAAATAACTGGAAACTGAGTATGTGTTGTACTTTTAAGATAAACCCATGTACCAAGCTATATTTAAAAATAGAAATAAATGACTACGATAGAGATGATTGTCCAAGAAGAAACAGGAACCTAGCTAGCTAGTCTAGCTGCAGGGACACAGATACAGGCTGAATGGCATTAAACTTAAAACTGAACTTGACTTCTGGTCATGAATCTCAATGCCACCCTCAAAGTGATGCTCTGAGTTTTCAAATATGATTACAAAATTTAAATTTGTTTTCTCCTGTGTATTCACAATAATATTATAAAACTCTGAAACATCATGGTCTCAGATTTAGCCCTAGTTACCCACTTTGTGGTATGTCTTTAATAAGCTAGCATTTGAAAAAGGATTGACGGAATTTGCTGGGGACAGCGGCAATTTTTACATGAGAAGAGGTTCTAGTGGGTACATTAGTTATCAATACTTTCCTTCAGAGTGTCCCATGCAGAGTTTCCTCTTGAAATGTGATTTCAACCTCGAAGATAAACCCTGTGTTGAGAGAGATGTTGAATTACGAATTGTTCTCAGCACAATAATTCCCAACTCTAAAATTCAGTCTAAGATAAAACTTAATTTATGAAGTTTCCATTTATAAAAGGTTAGTTTGGGTCATCTTACATTCCAATGGGGAGGATAGAAAATAAATTCTCAGACTATGTAGAGCTTTTAACAATAGGTGTTACACATTTTTAAATAAAAAGTCATTGAATAATATGCTATTTGCACTACTTCGGGTTTTCATACATTCTTAAATCTCTTACAACTTTCTGTAAAACGAGTCCTTACCTTAATATATACATAAATCTGTCTGGATTTCCCCATTCTCTTTTCATTTCTTGGCTTCCAGCAGCTCTCCTTAAAATATGAATAAATTAATTACTTTTCTAATATTCGTTGAAGGTTATGAACACTTATTTCAACAACAACCACAAATAGAGGTAAAATATGCTGTGTTCTTTAATTCTTATCATAGACATAAATGCTGCCCAACTTATACTTACTTTGAGGCAAGAAATCTGTTAATTATATAGCTTCAAACATGAATGATTCATGTCCAAATATGTTCTAGAAACAGGCATGATCAGAATCTGAATTTACAATTTAGGTTTTTTAATCCTATTTTTAAATTACCTAGAATATACTAGCTAGTACACTATTTATATCATCTTCATTTACATGTTACAAAAGGGAGAGATGTCCTCACTGTTAGGTATACAATATAATTAATTTATTGTATGAATGTGGAAACTTTATAAAGAAAAATTTTGTGTTATCAATATTTACTACTACAACAACCAGCATGAACCAAAACTTTTCTGGGAAAACAGGCATGCAGGGTCACCCTAGTCACATTTTTAGTCAGCCAGATTTTCTGATTTATTCAATCAGAAAAGACATTTTGTAAAAGGAAACTAGATGGCTCAAAGAATCTCTGGAAAGACTGGAGAAAACTAAGTTGGGTAGATGGACAGGAAAAAAAAAATGGTACTCTAATCAGAATTGGCTGAAATTATGCCATAGCACCCATTTGCTGAGGATGGTGCTGCTAATGCTCAAACCTGTGGGAAACCAGAATGCAACATCGCCCCCCTCAGTCCTGGACCCTGAGAACAAGTATGCTGGAAACCATTGCCACTACTATGCTGGGAACTCCACCTTCCTACCATTGCTACTTCTAGTAGAGGTATCCTTCTATTCCTCTTCCCTGGTGTCACTAGTTCTCATTTCAAAATCCAGATATGTGAGTCCAGTTGGCCAAGCCAAGTCATGATTTGCTCTGGCCACCATGAGACCTGGAAAAATGACTAATATTTTCATCTTTTATAATAGTTTATATGGTTTAGCTTTAAACAAGACTTAAAAGGTGAGAAATTGATCAATATTAGGAATAAGATAATATTTCCCCATATGAAAAGTGTACATATGAAAAGTGTACATCAAAGTATGATTTCTTAAGTTTCATGCCAACGCCTATTGTATTTTCACTGTTCCAGGGAACTGCTCAAGTGTAATAATGCTTCCTCACAACCTAATGATTGCCGTAAGTGTAAGAACAGCTAATTTTTAACTAATTAGAAAATATGTAGTTTATACTTTAATAATATTTATTAGGCATACAATACAATTAATTCATTGCACGAATGTGGAAACTTTATAAACTAAAATTGTGTGTTATCAATATTTACTACTATAACAGCAAGCATAAACTAAAATTTTCTGAGAAAACAGGCATGCATGGTCACCCTACTCACATTATCCTTTGTCCTTGGACAATTCAAAATGTCCACAGGATTCCCCTTTTTTTATATTGTTATCAAAATTAATTACTAGTATACAGTGCTTTATAGAAATCTTTAAAAGTATGGTGTTGACCCTTTTTATTAGCCAATTAGACACATGTAACTTACATGATGTGATTTAACCGCCATTACTAAAAGGTATCCACCTCTGTTAAATGTATCTCTCTACCTAATCTGCAATAGTGCATGTGATTATATCTTTAGAGATTTACTCTGGTTTTGCATTTTACATTTTTTGCACACAGTAGGCATTATATGATATATTTGTATCTTGTCTGTATGTGTGTGCCTTTGTCCGTGTAATAGATAAATAAATAAATAAATGATTTTTAACATTATTCCTTTCCTGGAAACTGACAAAACAGTGTATGGATATAATACTTGCTTTTTTTTTTTTTTTTTTTTTTGACAGAGCAAAGGGTCTTGCTCTGTCACCCAGGCTGGAGTGCAGTAGCTCAATCTCAGCTCACTGCAACCTTTGCCTCCCGAGTTTGAGCGATTCTTCTGCCTCAGCCTCCTGAGCAGCTGGGACTACAGGTGTGCGCCTTACGCCCTGCTAAATTTTTAGTAGAGCCGGGGTTTCACCATATTGACCAGGCTGGTCTTGAACTCCTGACATCATGATCCACCTGCCTCAGACTCCCAAAGTGTTGGGATTACAGGCATAAGTTACCACTCCCGGCCCAGAACATGGGTATAATACGTTTTTCCATCATATGAAACCTCTCAAAGAAACACATCAAATTTTGGTTTGAAATAAGTCCCAAGAAAAATACAATAATAAATACAACAAGTATAATAATGTAACCAATGGGATAGAAAGAGAAATAAAGAGAGTAAAGTCTTTAATGGGAGAAAAATAAGATAATTTAGCCCCTTTGAGATTGTTCATGGCTCTGAAAGGATTAACAGAATAGCAAATAATATTTTTATTTTTATACATTTTATAAATCCAATCAGTAACCTAGACTTAACCTCATTGGGTCTTTAGATTAATGGTTTTTAATAATTTATATTCACAAGAGTTAATTTTATATTTACTTCCTTTTTCAAAAACAGGAATACATTCCTATCGTTAGCATCATCATAAATTATTGGTTGTTGACCAGGTGCATTGTACTGTAATAACTCTTTGGGATATACAAAATGTATATCTCATTTTCTAGATAAAAAATTATAAATATATGCATAATAATACATAATAAAATATATCAAGGGCTACCGAAATAATTCACAGATTGCATCACTTTCCCAAATCCCTGGTTTGTGAATATACCTTGCCTTTGAGCATTTTTACCCTTGTGATCTGTTCCACAAAGTTTATCACTATCTCACATACTGCCTTATTTCTGCTGGAGTGTACATCTTACCATCTTTTGTGCCTGGTACACTGCTGGGTGTTAGATATTAAAAGATAAAAAATCTTATCCCTCTCTTCAAGAATGTTATACTTTATCGAAAACTCAGTCTTTCAAATAACTTATTTTTTTGAAGAAAAAAAGGAATGCAAAATTTAATAGTTGTTCTGCTGAATACCTTAAGGTGAAATGCAGTGAAATGTATAGGTGGCTTTGTCTGGAAATGATCCACAGAAGTGATATTAAACAAAAACATGTCTTAAAAGTTGAAGAAAAATAACAAAGACAATGTACTCAATAAATAATCAGAAATTGAACTGCGTTTGCTCAAGTAAGTGGACAAGCATTGGCTTCACTTTAATGGTACGGAATGATTTGAAAATATGTTAGTGGGGTGTGGTGGCAAGCTTGTAGTCCCAATACTTTGGGAGGCTGAGGCGGACGAATCAGCTGAGGTCAGGAATTCAAGACCAGCCTGGCCAACGTGGTGAAAACCCGTCTCTACAACAATACAAAAATTATCCAGGCATGATGGTGGGTGTCTGTAATCCCAGCTACTTGGGAGGCTGAGGCAGGAGAATCGCTTGAACCCAGGAGGTGGAGGTTGCAGTGAGCTGAAATCATGCCTTTGCATGAATGAATAAATCCATTCCTGGATTAATGGATTCAGGGATTATCTCAGGAGTAGGACTAGTAGCTTAATAATAAGATGACTTGACTTGAGATAGCACATCAGTTCCCTGGACATGTGATACCTACATTGCCTCAGAAGTCTTCAGAGTTCCTGCCAGCAAGAAGGCCCTCACTAGATGCATCCTCTTTGACCATGAACTCCTCAGCCTTCATAACAGTAGAAAATAAATTTATTTTATTTATATATTACTCCGTTTTAGGTATTCTGTTATACACAACACAAAACAGATTAAGAATTCTAATTCCAGGAACCTATAATAAGAAAATAAATAATGATGTAAACATTGATTTAAGTTGGTTCTTTGCTGCATTATTTATGAGAGTAAAAATTCTAGAAAGAACTAAATATCCTATGGTAAAATTAGTCCTATGAATTATTTTGTGTCATACAAGGAATTAAGTCTCTAATAGTAGAACATGTTTAATAACATCAAAAATTTTCACAAATAAATGTTAAGTACAAAAAGCATGCTAAAAGTATATGTATATTTTTACAGCAGTAATCTCTGTGGATTTCAACTTTTTTTGTTGTTTTCTGTTTCCTAAAACCTTTGTAAGTAACATGTATTTCATTATCTTACAATATAATACATACTTTATTGGAAACACAGACTTTTTCTACTCTGTGTGATTATCTGCAAGGTCTTGTGAACATATAGAAAAGAGTAAAACAAGTGCTCAACAAATATATACTTAAGCATCAATTAATATAATAAACAATTGTGGAAATATGGATCCTTCTTATACTTGTAGTGTATGTAGTACAGTGTGATATATAGCTAAGAGTATTACCCTTATTGGGCAAAACTTTGGTTGCCTTATTCATGTTAAATAACAAAAATAATAATCAGAATTTCTGAATATATAAAATTATATTTTGATCAATATTCTTTCCGATAAGCCCAATATGAGATTTATTACAAAAATGAGACTATATGAGAAACTCAGTTTTACTCCAAATAGCCAAACCTATGGC
The DNA here is from genome assembly GCF_008728515.1 of Papio anubis. Taxonomy (NCBI): domain Eukaryota; kingdom Metazoa; phylum Chordata; class Mammalia; order Primates; family Cercopithecidae; genus Papio; species Papio anubis. The sequence continues at coordinate 62,408,550 of NC_044990.1, read as the reverse complement.
CCAGAGTAATAAAAAACATAAAGTGATGTGAACGCAGGACAGTGATACTTTAAGCCACAAAAGAAAACGGTGTGTGCATTTTGACGTGTTTTACTGAGATTGCTATTTCTTTGATGAGAAATAAAAGTTGCTAAGTTATAAAAAGTGATATACTATTAAAGAAATATTGTAAAAATATTGTATTAACTTCACCTTCAGTAATTGTGTAATATTTTCATTATCTTAGCACCCAATTCCTAGAATGTTACAATCTACAAAAATAAAATATGAAAATATGTGTGAGAATCTTACATTCTAAGCATATTTGTTTATAGGTACAATTGATTTCTAACCCTCTTGTAGTTTACAATTATTATCTCAAGATGAAAAAATTCACAATGACCCTTTTATCTTATGACAGTAGTAGATTAAACTCAGGACCAATGAATTCTCTCCCCCAGTGGTTATACTGTTTATTACTGGTTTCAAATCATAGCAAATATTAAATATGGTAACAATTATCCTGAGTTCAAATGTGAAAAGTCTAAGGAAAGCAAGAGACACTAGGTCTGTTGTAAAATCATTTTTAAAATGTTTTGGATTCAGAAAAAAAGAATGTGAAGGGATCAAAAAAATCAGAAACTATAATATATACTAGTATATGTTAAATATACTAGTAAGGAAACTGATCCACAGAAAGCTTAACCAGAGTCATAAATGGCATTGTATTATATATTAAGAACAAAGAGAGACTTAGTAGAGTGAAAGCTTAGCTCAGGAGTCTGTAGCTTTGTTACCATAACAAAATCAACTGATGTTTTTTAATCTTGGTAAATTACTCAGTGTTACTCAGCCTCAGTTTCCACATCCATAAAATAGGATCAATTTGACTATTAACCAACCAGTTATCTATAGTTCTCTGCAATAAAAAGTGTTGTGGATGAGGGAAGAGTAAAGATAGACTTCCTATATGTAATTTTGTATTTGTTAAAAAAGTATCACTTTTACAGTTAAAAATTAGAACAGTAATTTTTAAAGTTATTGTGAAGATTAAATAAACTGAACAAAAAATGTTTGTTATAAATTCTACTTTTTCATTTTAAAAATGTAGTACATATGTGGAAATATCTATAAATTTGATGCCATTTGGGAAAAAATGGATAATTAACTGACAAATTTCTTCTTAATCTGAAAAAATTCTTTATTGAACAATCAACATGCAACTTTTCTTGTTTGCGAGGAGAACTTGTTTGATGAAGAATAGAAATGTGTGAACATTTAATGACACAATTGAAATCTTTCTGGCCACAGCCAGGAAATTAAACTATAGCCCTGAACAAATATTATCAATCATCATCATCATCTGGAATATCCTTTATCTCCAGCTACTGAGATTATCTGTTGAGAGGCAAGGCAACTGAAGGAGTTCACTTGAGCTCAAATAGATACTGTGGAACCCTTTTAAGAAGAATTCATGCCTAAGAAATATTCCCCTAAGGTATTAGAAATGTTTAGATCACATATAAATCCCTTATATTTTTATTCTCCACCAATACATTTATTGTTTAACTTGAATAGTTAGGCTTTGAAGTTGTAGACATGGTTTTCTAGACTGTTTTATGTCTCTAAAATGTATTTATTATGAAAATACTTTAAAATTATGATAGCTACTATAGAGGGTGCATTTCAATAGACTTGCATGTGTACCTCTATATTTTGCTTGCAAGTTTGTATTGGAGATCTTCATATAGGAGGTATAATCTCAATCTTTTCTTCTCAGGCTTAGTTGCTCATCTGGGAACTACCACACTTTTTTCTTAGAGTGCAGAGATAAGAAATTATTTGAAGAGGATATAATTTTTAAAATGTTGTAAGGTACGAAGAGAATATAATTTAAAATATGTTGTAAGGTACCTGAATAGGAGAATCCTAATTGTAAATTTTCTATTGTGATTGGTGTGGTAAGAGGAAAGAAGAAATAAGGGATTAGAGAAAGAGAGAGTTTAAAGGGTGAAGAGGAGAATGAAATCTGAATACAAACTGTAGGTTATCTAAATTCATTTAAACCAACTTAAATATGTTTTTGGAGTCTCTTCACATAAAGATAATATTCTGCAAGTTGAAAAAAGCAGGTAACCTTTTAAGCTTAAAAATGTGGATTTTAGATGATTGTTCTTTCTAAACAGCCAGCATTTTTCTCTTTTCCTTGAATCTTGCCTATCCCTATCAATCACCAACACCATAAGGCTGGTTTCCTTTATCAGAGTGGTTTCTTGGGCCAAGATATTTTAGACCTGAGTCCTATTTAAGAAGAGACAGAAAAATTATTTCCTTCAGTTGAACTGCTTCACATCTGCAGTTCTCAACTGCATAGCATTTCTTTAGCATAATGGTTTCAGATTGATTAAGGTCTTTTTTTTCACTCTCTATATGTGGTAATGGGTCAAATTAAATGAGAACAGAGTTATTTCAGAAGTGTATCATGATGTCTAAAAAAGATCTCTCTAGTGTACACACATGCACACACACACAAACACACTCATGCATGCACATACACACACACACTGAGATGTCTTCATCCCCACCTCCCTTCACTGAATTTCACCAGAGGAATATAACAAAAATATTTTGTCATATGAAAACATTATGTATAGATATTTTCCCCACCCACCTAGAAATTAGCTTCTGACCCAGAAAAAAAAAAAAAAAAATCTTGTAAGTAAACATCTTTAAGACCTTCCATAGCGTTGGGAATTTTCCCAACCCCGATCCTTTCCCCCAAATTTTTACTCCCCATCTTTCTCAAAATACACACTTCGTAGAACATTTGCTCTTTTGCACAAATTATTAACAGGCTTGTAGCAGCTGTCCAACTTGCAAAAGACCTAATTAAAAAGGCAAGTGGTGTAAACATATCCTCTCTGCATAGAGTGAAGAAAGGGCCAAACAGTAACTCTATTTAAAAGACATAAAAATTTCAAATCTTAGAATTATCTATAAATATTTTGGGATGTATTGATGGAAAAGGTGTCGACTCTGAAAGGAAAAGTCAGCAAAACAGGCTTCACGGAAGCAGCACGTTCACGTTTCCTTGCCTCCTGGAAGGTGATATTACTGGATTTTTATAAGCTCTGAGTTTGGAATCTGGTGTTTCCTTCACTGGAAAAAGCCTGAGCTTCGTGTTTCCCCAGCATCAGTGACCCAACAAGCATCTGCGCGAGGAGGAGCTGCCGGCTACCTGCAGATAGCGTTCGCGCTGAGCTTTAGAGTCCAGAGATTTCTATCTCCTCCTCTCAAAATGCAACTGGTTATTTACTTGTAAATATTTAAATTAGTTCAAACTGATGTGGAAACTTTGTCAATGGGGTGTGTGTGTGTGCGTGCGTGTAGTGTGCGCGCCCCTGCCTGCCAGTGGATTTTTAACAGCACTCACAAATCATCTTGGGATTTTGCCCTGCCCCCTCCCTTCTTTTCCGGTTCTCAGTTAAAGCTTTCGGGACTGGAATCAAGGACTTAAGCGTGCATTGTGTTTCACCCTCCAGAGTTAAATAACATTCAAGAAATATCATCAAAGAGCCTAACTCTCAATGATCAACTTGACTAAATTTCTGCAAGTTTTAAAAAGTATATGCCTAATTTATATACCTTGCAACAAAAAATTCATACTCAATTAGATATTATGTAACATATATGTTCCGAAAGCCACTTTCAACATACCAAAAAAAAAAATGTTTCAAAGACATCAAATAGCATAAAACACTGTGCCGCAGAGAAGGAAGAAATGCATTTAAAGCACCGATGAAAATGGCGTGCAGTATAATTACCTCAAATTGCTGTTCGCTTGACACCCTGACACTAATTTTATTCAAGCCATTGGGAAATAAATGTTTTAAAAGCACTCCTTTCCGAATGGTGGAGCTGGTGGGGGCTGTGAGCTCGTTAAGGAAAGGAAAGGGTAAAGTTTCCAGCACGCAAAAAGAATCAAATAATCCATTTAAAATAAGCGTCTATGTAGATCGTCAGCCTTTTATGCCCACATTTTTAACGCTTGCCCTGTACGTGGATTGATTTTTTTTTCTTTCAGCATTCCTTAGCCAGATGGATTTTTGCTACTGCAGATCAGCAGAGGGTGTCAGATCTTTCAGAGTGCACCAGGCTGGAACGAGCAGAGCTTCTTAGCAACTCTCTTCTCCGCCCCCCTCCCCTCATTCTCGCGCTCTCTTCCTCCCTCAGACAACTCGCCCCCCGCCCTCCGCCCCCCTCCACGTAATTCCGAAAGAGCAGAAGAAAGAGAAGGAGAACAGGAAAAGAAGAGCTAGTAAGCTAGAGCGAGAGCACAGAAAAAAAAAGAAAAAAAGAAAAAAAAAAGCCTTAAGAGGACCGAAGGGGAGGAAAGGAAAAGGATGGACAACCACAAAACGCAGCGATTGCGGAAATTTTCCAGCGCCATTGGCTGGGCAGCGTGAGTCCTTCGGTCGGGCGTGATTTCAGCACCGGGGGGACTGGACAGCACCTCGGGGGGACTTCTGGTCAACCCGCAACCACAGCAAGAACTCCACCAGCAGCCTCAACAACAGAAGCCGCGGAAAACCCTGCTTTGTATCAGAGAGGCAAGGTCAGTCCGACGCACAGCCATGCACAGGCAGTGCGCCTGTACTACGCTGCAAACCCTCTGCTTGTTTCTCTAACATGCACTTGCTTCTAATTACTAGCATTGTTTCATTTCTGATCAGTGAGGATCAGTAGATGAGATTCTGTAAGGGTGTACTTTTAATTTATATGTATATATTTAACTTCTTTTGCTGTTATTTTTAAAGGGTTGTGGGGGAGTGGGGTTTTTTTCCTACTTTTTTTTTTTTTTTTTTTTTTTTTTTTTTTTTTTTTTTTTTTTTTTGCTTGCCTTGCACTACGTGCCTGGATAGTTTGTGGATATAATTATTGACTGGCGTCTGGGCTATTGCAGTGCGGGGGGGTTAGGGAGGAAGGAATCCACCCCCACCCCCCCAAACCCTTTTCTTCTCCTTTCCTGGGTTCGGACATTGGAGCACTAAATGAACTTGAATTGTGTCTGTGGCGAGCAGGATGGTCGCTGTTACTTTGTGATGAGATCGGGGATGAATTGCTCGCTTTAAAAATGCTGCTTTGGATTCTGTTGCTGGAGACGTCTCTTTGTTTTGCCGCTGGAAACGTTACAGGGGACGTTTGCAAAGAGAAGATCTGTTCCTGCAATGAGATAGAAGGGGACCTACACGTAGACTGTGAAAAAAAAGGCTTCACAAGTCTGCAGCGTTTCACTGCCCCGACTTCCCAGTTTTACCATTTATTTCTGCATGGCAATTCCCTCACTCGACTTTTCCCTAATGAGTTCGCTAACTTTTATAATGCGGTTAGTTTGCACATGGAAAACAATGGCTTGCATGAAATCGTTCCGGGGGCTTTTCTGGGGCTGCAGCTGGTGAAAAGGCTGCACATCAACAACAACAAGATCAAGTCTTTTCGAAAGCAGACTTTTCTGGGGCTGGATGATCTGGAATATCTCCAGGCTGATTTTAATTTATTACGAGATATAGACCCGGGGGCCTTCCAGGACTTGAACAAGCTGGAGGTGCTCATTTTAAATGACAATCTCATCAGCACCCTACCTGCCAATGTGTTCCAGTATGTGCCCATCACTCATCTCGACCTCCGGGGTAACAGGCTGAAAACGCTGCCCTATGAGGAGGTCTTGGAGCAAATCCCTGGTATTGCGGAGATCCTCCTAGAGGATAACCCTTGGGACTGCACCTGTGATCTGCTCTCCCTGAAAGAATGGCTGGAAAACATTCCCAAGAATGCCCTGATCGGCCGAGTGGTCTGCGAAGCCCCCACCAGACTGCAGGGTAAAGACCTCAATGAAACCACCGAACAGGACTTGTGTCCTTTGAAAAACCGAGTGGATTCTAGTCTCCCGGCACCCCCTGCCCAAGAAGAGACCTTTGCTCCTGGCCCCCTGCCAACCCCTTTCAAGACAAATGGGCAAGAAGATCATGCCACCCCAGGGTCTGCTCCAAACGGAGGTACAAAGATCCCAGGCAACTGGCAGATCAAAATCAGACCGACAGCAGCGATAGCGACGGGTAGCGCCAGAAACAAACCCTTAGCTAACAGTTTGCCCTGCCCTGGGGGCTGCAGCTGCGACCACATCCCAGGGTCGGGTTTAAAGATGAACTGCAACAACCGGAACGTGAGCAGCTTGGCTGATTTGAAGCCCAAGCTCTCTAACGTGCAGGAGCTTTTCCTACGAGATAACAAGATCCACAGCATCCGAAAATCGCACTTTGTGGATTACAAGAACCTCATTCTGTTGGATCTGGGCAACAATAACATCGCTACTGTAGAGAACAACACTTTCAAGAACCTTTTGGACCTCAGGTGGCTATATATGGATAGCAATTACCTGGACACGCTGTCCCGGGAGAAATTCGCGGGGCTGCAAAACCTGGAGTACCTGAACGTGGAGTACAACGCGATCCAGCTCATCTTCCCGGGCACTTTCAATGCCATGCCCAAACTGAGGATCCTCATTCTCAACAACAACCTGCTGAGGTCCCTGCCTGTGGACGTGTTCGCTGGGGTCTCGCTCTCTAAACTCAGCCTGCACAACAATTACTTCATGTACCTCCCTGTGGCAGGGGTGCTGGACCAGTTAACCTCCATCATCCAGATAGACCTGCACGGAAACCCCTGGGAGTGCTCCTGCACCATTGTGCCTTTCAAGCAATGGGCAGAACGCTTGGGTTCCGAAGTGCTGATGAGCGACCTCAAGTGTGAGACGCCGGTGAACTTCTTTAGAAAGGATTTCATGCTCCTCTCCAATGACGAGATCTGCCCCCAGCTGTACGCTAGGATCTCGCCCACGTTAACTTCGCACAGTAAAAACAGCACTGGGTTGGCGGAGACCGGGACACACTCCAACTCCTACCTAGACACCAGCAGGGTGTCCATCTCGGTGTTGGTCCCGGGACTGCTGCTGGTGTTTGTCACCTCCGCCTTCACCGTGGTGGGCATGCTCGTGTTTATCCTGAGGAACCGAAAGCGGTCCAAGAGACGAGATGCCAACTCCTCCGCGTCCGAGATTAATTCCCTACAGACAGTCTGTGACTCTTCCTACTGGCACAATGGGCCTTACAACGCAGATGGGGCCCACAGAGTGTATGACTGTGGCTCTCACTCGCTCTCAGACTAAGACCCCAACCCCGATAGGGGAGGGCAGAGGGAAGGCGATACGTCCTCCCCCGCCGCAGGCACCCCCCAGGGGGCTGGAGGGGCGTATACCCAAATCCATCAGCCTGAATGGGCATAAGTAGATAAATAACTGTGAGTTCGCACAACCGAAAGGGGCTGACCCCTTACTTAGCTCCCTCCTGGAAACAAAGAGCAGACTGTGGCGAGCTGGGAGAGCGCAGCCAGCTCGCTCTTTGCTGAGAGCCCCTTTTGACAGAAAGCCCAGCACGACCCTGCTGGAAGAACTGACAGTGCCCTCGCCCTCGGCCCCAGGGCCTGTGGGGTTGGATGCCGCGGTTCTATACATATATACATATATCTACATCTATATAGAGAGATAGATATCTATTTTTCCCCTGTGGATTAGCCCCGTGATGGCTCCCTGTTGGCTACGCAGGGATGGGCAGTTGCACGAAGGCATGAATGTATTGTAAATAAGTAACTCTGACTTCTGACAAAAATCAAAAAGTGCTGCATGGCTCGCATGGAATCCACGCGCTCCAGGGACTCTGCCCGCCCCCGCGACTGGAGACGGCATCTCCTTCACAGCACCCACCCTCTTACCTGATAAGTTCCATCGTATCAAACTTTCTATAAACAAAATACAGTATAATCAGAAAGTGCCATTTCGCCATTATTTGTGATCGGTAGGCAGTTCAGAGCATACGTTAACTGTGAAAAAAAAAAATGTAAAGGTTTTATTTAAGACATTTGCATGGCTAGTCATCAGTCCATTTTATGAGTTAACAATGTATTTTGTTGAGGGAAGTTTTTAGGGGTTGTTTTGGGTTCTTTTATTTTGATGGTGATGTTTTATTTTATTTTATTTTTTTCAGGGGGACTTTTTTAATACATATCCAATAATGCCTTCCATCTGAATGTAAAATAAGTACCCATGATTTCTATTATAGTATCAGTGTAATTATTTAAAAAATGATTTTGAGGCAGTTAAGCATGACCAATTAATGTCACTCTAGTGCTTAGGCTGCGATCCTATGGTAGCAATTCTGTGCTGGTATAAATCTTACTTATAAAGTAGGAAAAAAGAACCGAGGAAGCACGTGAAACTTACTAATTCTATTCGAGGATTTTATAATGGCATATTTTTTCAGTATTAAAGTGAAAATGTTTTCAACTCTGGGTCCTTACCTTTTTCCAGCTTCATATTTGCAAGTGGTAAATTGGATTTGCGGTGGAAGAGACAGGGGAGGGAAACGGTTGGGGGTAGATCCCTTCCTGAGCTCCGTTAAGGCTCTTTCTCTAATCGCCTTACTTAGCTTTTTACCCTTTAAGTAGCTCCTCTTCCCTCGCCCCCACCCTCCACCCCACCCCCACCTTCGCTCAGACTTTACCGGCTTTCCCCAGTCCATAAAGCTCTTGCCCCAACATACACCCCTTCGTTTTGTCCCCTCTCCAAATGCAGCAGTGAATCCCTTTATTAATACTGGAAATCCCTCACTGCTGCTTTTGTTGGTGCTGCCCACACTGCAGATATTAAGGATGTTAGGAGAGATTTGATTTAATTGACTCTGCCTAGATCGGTCTCATTAAACAGAGTGGAGATTTCATTGGTCAGCACTCCTCAATGAAAGACAGACCTAATGACTGGCATTTGAGATGCTGCTGGCATTTTGAATTCAACATCTGCTGAAAACGGTAAAACTAATTAGTGCCCACCCACCCTCCCCGCCCCAGCAACTGCATATTGAAATTTGTTAAAGCACTCATCTTTATGGAAATTAATCATTATCCTAAAGAAGTGTTTCTCTCCCATCATCCGGATTTCTGGTTGTGGCCCAGCAATTAACAAAAACAGCATTCAACTGTTCGAATTTTTTGAACCAATGTAACTCTGGCCTCAATCATATTCCTCTGGGATTTCTAAACAACAGTTAAGCTACAAAAAGCAAAGAAAATCACACATATTGATGGAGTCTGCATTCCACCACATATCCACCCTTGAGAAGTATGTCAAGAGACTGCAGACTATAGATTTTTTAAAAATATAGGATTATAAATCAGCTACTGAAAGACCCCAGAGCAGTTGTAAGTAGATCTGCCATCTAGAACTCATATTCTAAAGGGAAGTGATTTCCCAGAACAGTAATGTTCTGGAATATGTATTATTTATTTTAACACTTTTTTAATAAAATCTTTATTATAAACCATGACTATTCCTAAGGACATTCATCATTTTCTCTCTTGATTCTTTTGTTTGTGGACTGCATTTCATGACAGTAAACCTGCAACCTACTCCCCTCTGACAGATATTATGGCTTGTTTTCTATTTATTAATTTCTCACAGGATGGCTTTATTCTTTTTACAGAAAGTACAACGGGGTTCTCGGTAAGCAATCAACAGATTTACCTGTGATGGAAAAATTAGGGGAGAAGAGGCATACATTCGACAATGTTATGACCTTTAGAAAGAAAAGAAAAAATGACAGGTGTAGAAACAATATCTTTGGTGGAAGGTGACATTTAATGACAGATATCTAGTGAGGTATATTAGTAATTTTGAAACTGATACATGACTAATCTAGGTCAGGAAACTAGAATTTCTCATAGAAGGTGTGCACAGAGGCAAGAACTTTTCTTCATTTTCATTGAAAATAGATTACAATATAGAAACCAAGGTTAAAGGGTAAAAGTATTTTTAAATAGTAGCTTCCATGGTTTTGGAGTATTCATTGTGCGCCATGCATGTGCTCAGCGATTTATGTAATTATTTAATCTCCACAACCACAGGGCAGTTTAGTAAGATACTATTTCCATTATACAGATGAGAAAATTGAGGCTTAAGAAAAGTCAGCAGTAACTCTGGTCATACATGGTAAATAGCGGAGTGGAATTTAAATTCAATTTTCCTTGTACTCAAAGACCTTATATTTTGAGTGAGTAATCATATACATTTACCTGATCAAGTTCTTAAGGCAATCTTAAAAAAAATAAGCATTTATGAAAATACTGTATAACTAATTATGGACTTAGTTTGTATGTTCATACCCAAATATGTATTGGTGGCCCTTTATATTTCCGGTATTTCTTGCAGCAACAGAAATTTGCCCTTCATTCAGTGGCGATAACTTCAGTGTGTTCTCCAAGAGTAGTATATAAGAAGACATAGCACATAAGAGAAAAGATGAGTCTGCTAAATGAGTTCAAAATTACAGATATTCAGATGATTGAAACTAAATCATCTATATATTGACTCTAAGAATATTTTAATAAATAATATAATGTTAAAAATCTATGTACAGAAGATATCCAATAATTTCATGTATAAGAACATTTTTTATTTAATCTGGCAGGGTTTTATTCATTTTGATAAAATATCTCTGTAACAATTATGTAATTAATATACATCAGTTTTATACACGTATATGTTAGTTTATAGGATACATAATGCATTTGGTCACACCATGTAACTTTCATTTTAAAATACTTAGTATCTTCTCTTTGTTTTGTCTTTGCATCAAATGCTCATGTAACTATAGTTATCATGTGCATTAGTTGAGATATCTTGTTTCTAGTTAAATCATTCTTTAGTTCATTAAAGTAAAAGAGATTTTAGTTGTGCCCAATGTAAAAGGAGAAAAGAAGGATCTTGTTTAGTTACATTACCTTAGAGAAATTAGTAGCTTCTGTGGCTGCTGCTATAACTAAGAATATGCTAGAATTTAAGTTGTTGCCATAGAAATTTATTGTTTAACCATTTTTACATGCTTACCCAAGAGGAGACTGAAATAGCTAATATAACATTAACATAACAAGATTCTTTGTCTTAACAGTATTTATATCATATGTATTTAGAATTGTCGGAAATTTTGATAAGTGTTAAAGTTATATTGGTGATTATAAAGACAGTTTGTTAATTTAGCTTTTTCATATTTCTAATGTTATTTAGTAGGTAGAAAGAGGTAGATGAATTTGCAAGGGTGGACAAGGAAGTTCTGTTTATAATGTGTTAGTGTAATATTGAAAATAGTGGTTTCTAATTCAGCAGTCCTGCTAACTAATTTATAAATCTTATTTTTATTTGTATGCTTATTTAAAGAAAAATGGAAATATAAAATGTGCTAAATATTTAATTTTAGCATGTATTACCTTTTGATTCATTTTCTCTATTATTGAAATCTAGTCATTTAATCTAAGAGATGAACTCTGCGTGATATCAACAGATATAGCACATGCATACTCAAGATTTTTAAGTTATATGATTTGCTTTGACATGGCCCTGAACTATAAAGAGGGCTAAATTAAATACCTTTCTTATAATCCCCTGTCATTTTCTTTTATCTGTAGTGTTACTAAGATATTATTATAACATGAAGACGTACAAGATTTTCTTCTTGGCACTGAAAAGAAATGCTACTAAGTGGTTTCACGAAGTCATCTATTAATAACAAATTTTGAAACGTGAGCTAAATTTGTTGTGACCTATTACAATTTGTTATAACCTACCAAATTTCGATCAGATTTCAGAAAAAAATTGAATAGTTAAGGTAATAACAAATTAAGTGTTTAAAAACTACAGTTTTAAAATGAAATAAACCACTGAAGATATTGTCTTTGATGATCAAGCCCAGTATAACCCTTTCCCTCAACTGACTAGCAATTTAACTTTATTGGCTTAGACCTCAATAGGCAATTAATTACTCTTTTTCCACTTACCTGCTAAATATATATTATGTTACACTTGAAATATAATTATATTTTATACTTGAACTTCACACAAAGGTTATTGGAGAATTACCTAATAGTTTGAAGACTTTTGAATGTGTTAGACATAAATATTCAATTGGCAACATTAATTGGGCACTTGCCACATAAAAAATATTATAGAAGCTCTCTTGGGAAAATAAAATAAGGCAATTCAAACCTCAAGTAGTTTATGCCCTACAAAGGTGAGATATATACATCATTGGAATTATAGAACAGCGCATAACTGGCAGTGTTTAAAGAATGCCGCTAGAACATTTTGTGTTTCTTTCAAGTAAATTAGGTTTTAAATCATTTGAAATATGTAATCATTACATCAGCTTTATTAGTTAGTATAAATAGATGAAAACCTTAAAACAATGTTTTAAATGATGGAAGTAATTTAATTACTTTACTAGTCTTATTTTCATTTCTTTTTCTGTGAAATGGGAATAATTCCTGTTATTTTATGACTTCATGAAGAGTTTTCTAACAAGCATTCTAAAAAGAAATAAACCAGTTTTTATCAGGACAAGTGAATGACTGACAATTTTTCAATTTACTTATCTGGGAAATCAAACATGACATTAGAAAATTCAATAAAATTTTTTCTATTATAAGAAGATTAGAAATAGTCTCTGGGCACTTAGGTTTGATTTTTGTTGTTTATATATGTGTAATAGATTTTGATTATAGAAGCTTTAATATAATATTGTATACAATTTTACAATTTTACTGTAAAGCTAATAATCCTCTTGCTATTTTTTTGTTTAGTAAAACTTAATATTCAATTACTTAGTAGTAATGTCCAGATGCACAAGTCCAAAGGTTTAACAAGCAGGAAGGAATAAGCTAAGCCATGCATTTACTGACTTATATGTCTTTTTCTCTTTGCTTCCAACTCCATTTCTTGGCAGAAGCATACAGGAAGGAAACATGCTCAGCTGTAGCATATCGATAGAAAAAGTCAATGTATAGTGAAAAATGAAAGTGCTTCAAATATAGATGATAAATGGCCACTCCACAGCATTATCAAAGAAGCAGTCTTTGCTTCCCAGGAAAGGAGGATAAGTGGAAAAGGGTCACTAGCCCCATAAACAATAATGGCTGTTACCAGATTCTGTGACATTGATTGTGCACTTTTCCATTTTAAATCAATATCTTGTTTAACATTTCCAAGCTGCACATGAAAGAAAAAAAGAAATGCACATCATTATGATAGTAATAGGATTTGGATAATATTCTCTGCTTATATAGAATTTACTGCCTCTTCCATAAAATAATAAGATTACAAAGTAGCTAAGGAATTTAATACTATGCATTGCCTCTATACTGTAGTAGAATCCATACATTTTAGTGCAGGTCTTATTATTTATTAAAAAACCTGTCATACCTGTGATATAATTAAAGTAATTCTACATGACTAAATTATTATATCTGAAATATTTTGTTCTGTTAAATATGAAATGGTATCATACAATAATTATGTTCTAATTGATGTCCAATTAGATGAATTTTGTAGTGAATCTGATTCAGTTGTGAATCCAGTTAACTTCATTAGTCATATTTACCATCAGTGTGTTTTTTGGTAGCTTATACAGTAAATTGTTGGATATGGCTTTGTCATAACTAAGTTGATATTAACGTTAGTGAACGTCTCAATGTTTTTAAATCATGGATGTCAACTGGCTTAACTAATTATCAGACAAATCTAAAGAGATTGAAATGACTAAATTACTTAAGTAGATAATTTAATGCTGTTAATCCCTCTGTTTCCTGAATGACTAAATGTTTTCCTATATCTCAGCACATGCTTTAATGAGAGAGAGAACCCTCAATTTTTTTTCTTGATCAGAAAATGTTACTTTAAAAATTTTCAGCAAAACTTTGATTGGATGACATTTGTATTTTTCACAATACCAGTCAGCTCTCCAACAATCAGATTTCATGATACAGATGGCATTTGGAATAATTAGACATTAATACATAAAAAGTAGAGTATTCCAGGAGGGTATTTTATTTTGCGCTGTAATATTATGAGGACCACAACTTGAAGCCAAGAAACTAACAGCTGGAAATAGCAGTAATCTCCAAGAATTGAATTACATGGAATGTCATGTTACTATTTTAACTCAAAATTTATAACATCAAATTAAGAAGAAAGTAAGATGAGAGCACATTTGAACATTATTTGCATGAGCATGACATTACTAATAGCCAGTCGAAAGATATTTATGCCATAATTTTTTACAAAATAGAGCCTTTTCTTTTCAGTATTCTTTTCATGGATAGCTAATATTTTGCCTATTAAATTTCCATCCCTGCAAGCCCAATTTACATACTTGATGAGTAATTAAATACATATGTCGGCGAAAAGAGTCAAATTCTGTAAAATATTTTAAGAGATTTATTCTGAGCCAAATATGAGTGACCATGGCCTATGACACAACCCTCAGGAGGTCCTGAGAACATGTACCCAAGATGGTTGGGTACAGCTTGGTTTTATATATTTTATGGAGGCATGAGACATCAATCAGATACATTTAAGAAATACATCTTTTTTGGTTCAGAGAGGTGGGACAATTCAAAGCGGGGGCTTCCAGGTTACAGGTAAATTTAAACATTTTCTGGTTGACGGTTGAGTTTATCTGAAGACCTGGGATCAATGGAAAGGAATGTTCAGGTTAAGATAAAAGATTATGGAGACCAAGTTTTATTGTGCAGAGGATTCTCTCAGATAGCAGACTTCAGAGAGAGAGCAGGTTGTAAAATGTTTCTCATCAGACCTAAAAGGGTGCCTGGCTGTTAGTTGATTATTCCTTGGATCTGGAAAGAAAGGAAGGAAAATAAAATGTTAAAGGGATTCTCCATAGGATGTGGATTTTTCCCACAGGAGATTTTTACAGGGCTATTTCAAGGTATGGCAATGAAATATATTTTGGGGTTAAATTTTTTTTCCTTGTCTTGTAATATTATGCCGGAGTCAGACTGAAAAGTAAGTCATGATATATAGGGTCAGATAAAACCCATCTGATGAGAATTTATGGTTTAGGGCATGACTCCCTAGACCCCTTAGGTAGGAATTTGGGCAAGATAAAAAATTCAGCGCTTAGTCCTCACATAGACTGGAAACAGGGTTATTCTGTTTTATAAATTCGGGATTTTTAGTTCATAATATATGAAACTAGTACAACATACTACCAGAAGATAAATTTCAACCTGCATTTATGTTGTCTTTTAAACAATGAATGAGAAATATTTTCACTAAAGCCTTTAAAATAAAGTGAGTTCTTTAGAAAACAAGCGTCAGTAGTAAATGTATCATATAGCCCAAGGTGGTTTGAGGAGCCAACATAGCATTATGTCAGGCAGCTACATCTTAATTATACCAAATTCAAAATATGAAAAGGAACAGGAAAACAAGTGGGATGATAACAATTTTACCTTGATTGATAGAACAACCATATATGATGCAAAAAATCCCACTGCTAAGTATATACCCAGAAAAAAAAATCAGTTTATTGAAAAGATATCTGCTGTTCCATCTGCAGCATTTACAATAGCCAAGATTGAGTCAATATATATTTATTGATCATTTACTATATACAGGACACTCATGCAGAGGTTTTAAAGCTATACAGAACAGACTATGCTTCTGTTTACCTGAATTTACATTCTATAGAGGATTACAGAAGAACAAAAAACAATAAGTAATACATAACATAAACTTGAATACTGAAGAGCTATGAATGAAAAAAAAAGATCTCCTTTCTTTTATGGTCATCGGAGAATTCCTCTTTGAGGAGATAAGACTCAAATTGTGTGAAAAATGGTAAGAAAGGAACACACATTTTAATATTTGGAGCAACAGAGATTTTGGAAAATAAATCACCAAGTACAATGTATTGTAATTTAAAAATGTTTGAAAACTAAAAAGAAAAAGTGGCTGGAGTCTGGCCCACATAGGGAGGCAAAGATAAGCCAGATAATGCTTTATAGGTTATAGCAAGTAATTTAGATTATATTTCAAGTATAACAGAAAGTTTTAAACTCGCAAGTGATACGATCAAAGTAGTATATTTAGATGATCTTTTAGGCTTTTTAAAAAGTGGAATGAATTATGGGGTCAAAGTACAAGACAAACAGCTACTGTTGTAGAGTTTGGTAAGAGATGATGGTGTCTTTGGACAATAGTGATGGCAGTGAAGATGGACAGAAGTGCAAAGCTGGAGGAATATTGTTGGTGTGGGGACAAAGAAAAGGAAAATAATTTTGTGAGTTTTTGTTTTTTTTTAATCAACTGAGTTGACTATGCCTTTTATTGAGAGGAAAAGGCTGGAGGAAGCAGGATTTATTGTAGAGTTAACTTTAGTATTTACATTTGAGATTGCCTATTTACATATTCTGGGTAGGCTGCTAGCGGGAATATGGAACTCAAGGAGCGTTCAGGAAGTAAAATATGGACTTAGAATTTAGCATTACTCTTTTATTGATGGCTACATTTTACAGATTAAAAACTAAATCTTTGGTTGCATTTAACTGGTGAACTTTATCTTCAGGGCAGAGTTATTGAAAATTAAATGTAAACTTGTTTTTAGACACAAGGAATATAGAAAAGGTATGAAACATATACAATATCTGTAATATCTGTATAGTTTTCCCCAAACCAGAAGTTAGTAAATTATTATTTTCTGAAAATCAAGTAAAAACAGCTAAAATAGTGTGGAAAAGTATAAAAACAGATTGTGACATAAAGGTACAATGTAAAACTTAAGTTGAAACGCTCAAGTTCTGCTTTAATAGGCATATTTCAGAATGAGAATAAAGTAACTAACCTTATCCATTACCACATCCATTACTACTGACTAAAGACTTAGACTTTTATTTCTAAGAGGAAAGATTTCTGACAAAGAAAGCTTATCTTTAGTAGTCAACCCAAGAATGAGAATCAGATTATATTTATTTGGTAGTTTAGTTAAATGTTGGTCTCTGTTTTGGAAGGTTTTATTTTACCTTTGCTTGTATGCAACTCTGTGGTTTGATAAGCTCTTAAAAAAAAACATATACAACATTTGGTATTGAGCCCAACCTTTGAGTAGGCAGCACAACTTTTGTTAAAAAATAATGTTTTCTTTATAAAACCATTTATGTGCACATACCATTCAGCTCATTATCATTAACTGTCTCTAATCCCTAACAACCTAAGTATAATTGAACTTAATCTTCTAAGTACATTATGATTACTATGTTTTTTTTGTTTTACTTTTAGTACTGCTGTAATTCAAATAATAGTTTTGAATAAGAACAGCTTTTCCCTTCATAAGGCTCTGAGTAGCTTTAGTTATTTCTGTATAGATTTGATACCATGTTGTAACTACCTTGCTTATTTTTAAAAAGAAAGTTAAAAGCTGGATGAAAGTTCTGATTAGTTTCTCGTAATACAGCCTCATGTTACTACAGAGTTCAAAGCCCTTGGAATCATTTGGGGGACCACAAAAATGAACCTACAGGCAGAGGGTCTTGATTCTGGATTATGTTCTCCTCTAACCAGTTCTGTTAGGCAAGGCTCTTAATTTTAATAAACCTCTCTTTTCATATTTGCAGTGAGACTGTTGGACTAGAATAAAATTGTCAGAAAACATTTTTTGTAAGGGGCCAGATAATAAGTATTTTGGGTGTTATGGGCTAAGATGCAAAATCAAGGATATTATGTTGGTATTATGTACATAAGTATATTATGTAGATATTATGTGTAAAATAAGAGAGAAAACAAATTCCCAAACATTTTTATTGGCAAAATTTAAACTTTATTTGTGAGCACAAAAATTTGAATTTTATATAAATTTTATCTGTCACAAAATATTATTTTTAAATTTTTTTCAAGCACTTAAAAATATAAAAGGTATTCTTTGCTCACAGGGAGCTTAAAATCGGGTCTAGTATCAGAACCGATCTGGTAATTTGCCAATCCCTAGGCTGGACTAACCATAAGATACCTAATAAAACTCAAATTGGATTTTTATTATATGTTCTTTAAAATGTCTTCAAAATATTTTACTTTATACAAATTGTATAGAATTTTCAAAATTATATAGAATATTTGTACATATATTTTCCTACTCAATTTATAGTTTTTAAAAATAATCCCAGTTAATTCATCAAAATATTATTACAAATGTCATATAAAAGTAGGCCTGGAATAAAACCATGGTTGAAGAGGATTGATAGTAAATTAATCATATTTAATCAATTGGATGTTCCTAGGAGGTCATATATCACTTAAACTCCGCTATGTTGCCTCTTAGTGTACATGCTTGAGCCCACTCGCCAGACTCCTGGAAGCTGCTGATTACCAGCTTCAAACTTTTCTGTCTATTGGGAGACTGCTTGTCCCTGTGACCAGCTGCAACCAATTATTTTAGAGAGACAGATAATAACGGTCTGACCATGACATGATGGTCCCCTGACATTACTGGTGTAGGGTTGGGAGGGGCAAGTCTCTCCCCTGCCCTGCTCCTCTCTGACTAGCTACCTGCTTAGTAACCTATAACTGTATCATTTTTAATACTAGCTCTTGGAACTATCAACTGTGTGAATTTAACCAAGTTACTAACCTTATAGCATGTCTATTTTCTTACCTATAATACCTGAATGATAACAATAGGACCTACCTCAAGAAATATAGTGAATATACCAATGTGAATATGAATGTGAAAATGCCATGAAAGAGAATATAGTAATCCTTAAAAAAGGTTTTGAGACATGAAGTTTCAGAAAGCATTAGCTATTTATTAATAGGAGAGAACAATTGTATAATTTTTTAAAATCCTCAAAATAATCCTATCTAGAAGGCAATTTTTTAAACCACTATTTTATAAATAAAGAACCAGGATGAGAAAGCAACTGGCTCGAGAGTACACTGCAAAGTGTCAGAGCCAAAATTTAAATCCAGGTCTGAGGGACTTAAATGCATTTTAACTTGATGAAAGATTATCAGTGTCTATCCACCTAAATCTTCTGTGACACTTTTCTGACACCCACATGCTTGTTGTTTTTCCTGGGATGATAGGTACACAACGCTATCTTGTAGTCGTATTTCACCATTCCATATCTACAATGAAGTAAATACGTGATTTTTAGAATTTAATACAGTTAAATTCACATCCTCCCTCACTTGTTCTACTTATTGGGCAGTAATTGATATTCTAAAATGTCATTTCTCTTCCTTCTGTGCTTCTACCAACTAAGCCTCAGCTAAATCTCTTCATGGTAGCTGATTTTAGCTAGTCTGTAGAAAGAAACAAAAACAGCTCAAACTATATAGCACTAGGATGTGATGAAATGGTTTAATAATTTTTTTTTTTGCAAGAGGTGTGATGTTTTAAAAAATTTAATAGCAGTGTGGTAGCTTAAACAAGTGCATGTTTAATCCTAGCATTTCAGTGGGAATGTTTGGCAGAAATAATGCTTTCTAGTGCTTCTTATTACATGTAAATAAAATATGCTAAGGAGCCAAGTCACCTTTTTAAAAATCATTCAGAGATTTTTAAATTTATCTTTCTCAATATTTATCTTTAAAAAAATTTTATTTATTTATCTGACACGTAGTATTGTATATATATTTATGGGATATAATGGGATGTTTTGATATATATATACATTGCTTAAAGATTAAAGCAAGCTAATTAACATATTCATCCCCTCACGTAGTTATCTTTTTTTGTACGTGGTGAGAACGTGTAAGGTCTACTTTTCTCCATCGCCTCAGCAAATGAGACTAGAGGATTTTGCCTTTTTACCACTTTCCAGTTGTCCTATAGTGCTGGAAGGGAAATTCTGACTCCTGGTTTTTCAACAAAAATTCTTCCCCTACCAAATCAAACCTATAATTGAAGCAACTATTGTATTTGATTTGGAAAACTCTGTATTAGTTGTCTTTAAGGGTCTTTGGTTTATTTTGCTTGACACAGCATTTATCAATGGATGTACCTATAATATTATTTCTGAAATAATACTAATAGTCCATGCTATCAGAAATTCATTTTGCCTTCCAATACTGAACATGAAGTGAACTGAGATGTCAGAATATACTTGCTTTTAAGATGAAAAACATGCTTTCCTCTCATGACTTCTAATATAATCTATGTTAACTCTGTTATTTACAGAACTGTGGTCTGTGATTCCAAAGGTCCAAGTAATAACACAACTCGTGACCTCCAAAAAGGATTTCTTGATTTTAAAATTTAGAGAAATACCGCATTAAATAACTTAATAGTTCTTATAAGATTTCAGATTATAAGAGTATGTATTCACAAAATCCAATATGATATTCTGTTTCTATGAGAAACATATGATATATTTCCCACACTTATTGGCCTCACAACCCATTACTCTCCTGTCTTTCATATCACCTTTGTTTGTTTTTCTAGAACACTTACTAGAATTGCAGCCCAGAAAAAGTAATTGTCTTACTTAACCTAGGATGGGGGGAAAGGGGGGGAAAAACAAGAAAACAGACTCATACCTTAGAAAACTGAATTCATAGTGGTCTAAAATAATAGACTCACAGGCAATTTCTTCTGAAAGAAAACTAATAATCCAGGGAACAATAACAACAAAACAAAAAGGGAAGCCATTGCATTTGTTTTCTGAGGCTCTTAGGCATCCCTGAGTCCAGTTGTGGCCATTTACCATAAAGAGCTTGGCCTTTCTTCAATTGTGCCATCTGCTGAAGCACAGAATCACATCACTACTTTATGACCTAGTGGTTCAAAATAGCTTTTGTTTCAAGAAATAGAGGACATGCCAAGGACAGACTTTCTCTATTACCAGCCCTGGAAGACTGATCAGTTTAGCAACTTCACGGAAATAAGATTAATTGGTCATACTAGTGTGTATTTTAAAACTGCACAATTCCAAGTTGCCCTTGTCTTTAATGAATTTGTTTTTTCCATACATAGATTTCGTAAGACTAACAAATAAAATTCTATAAATAGTAAACTGATAGCCTACAAGTGATTAATATGGAAGTTCTTAAATCTGTAAATGGGTGACTTTCTTACTCAGCTTTATAAGCAAGTTTATTTCCTCTCATTTAGTGTGTTAAAAAGCTAATTGATTTTCCACCTGAACTTATCACTTAGGACTATACTTAATAAAACAAAGGTCAGTTTATTCTTGTCACTGTTTTGTTAGATCAGTAAGCAAATGCTATGTGTTAAATAATTTACTTCCTATCTACTTTTAAAATAATTTATACCTATGTTCAGAATAATAAATAGGTATTTTTGAGCATTAGAATATCCATACATTTTAGAGTCAATTGACATTTTAAGTTTTCCCTGAATAGGTTTCATGTCTTACGTATTTTTTATTCTCCCTGATATATGGGGAATAGTAGATAATTAATGTTAGTTGATTTAATTAACATGTATGAGGATATTTATCTTTAAGCTTTGAAATATGGTAGCAGAGTGACAAGGCAAAATCTTTACTTTCAGAGAAATTTCAGACCACACTCTTCCCAAATCCCCAATACTTTGCACCACAAAGTGTAATATTTGTAAGCAAATATTTCCATTTCTAGGTCTATTATAAAGATAAACACAGTTAGATTTCAAAGGGGGTGTATAACTTCATCTTTTGATAAACTAATCATACATATTTGATAGAGATAGAAATAGATTTATATAAAGTTAGATTTACATTAAATGGTACATTAAAAGCAAATGAGTCACAGTGCCATAATTCACCAAAGATGTGGCTACAAAAAGATTTTTATAAAATTCTACTGAAGTGTTTCTGGAAAACTTTTCTTCATCCAGCCCCACACATACCCCATAATCTAAGAAAAAGCACAGTAGTATACCATGACCATGACCTCTGGGATACTGACTGATGAAGGATAAATAGGACAGATCACCAATAAATAGAGGTCTATGCTGAAAAATAGGGAAATATCATGTTTCTTTTAATTTGCAAGTCAAATAGAATTATGAGAAGAAAAATTGTGTGTTTGCATAGTTTGTTAAACAAATGAAGAAAGTCCTTATTATAGATTTATTAAAACTACTTGTTAAAATTTAGGACTGGTACAAATGTTTTACGCATTTAAAATTTGCCAAATGTTGCCTCATACACGGCTGAAATAAGGGTCAAATATGTTTGCAAATAAAGCTTGAGTTTCTTTTTTTGAGACCGAGTCTCGCTCTGTCGCCCAGGCTGGAGTGTAGTGGCCGGATCTCGGCTCACCGCAAGCTCCGCCTCCCGGGTTTACGCCATTCTCCTGCCTCAGCCTCCCGAGTAGCTGGGACTACAGGCGCTCGCCACCTCGCCCCGCTAGTTTTTTGTACTTTTTAGTAGAGACGGGGTTTCACCGTGTTAGCCAGGATGGTCTCGATCTCCTGACCTCGTGATCCGCCCGTCTCGGCCTCCCAAAGTGCTGGGATTACAGGCGTGAGCCACCGCGCCCGGCCAGCTTGAGTTTCTTACATAATTTTGAAACTTAAGCTTTCTTAATAATAGTTACTGGGAATTATTAGTTCCTATTAAATGCAATCAATCATAATTTGTTCCAAATTATAATAGGTGAGGGAATATTAGTTATTCAACATTGACTGGCTTTTATTGATAATATTTTATAGTTCTTGTAATCCTTTTTATATTGAAAAATAACCATAGTCTTATTCATAGGCAATTATTAATTATCATCTTTAAGGTATTACACAGTTGTTTTTAAAAAATCAGTTTTTAAAAAAGGATATATAACTTTTTCTATTTTTGTAAATCAATCAGCTTGTATCTTTGAGTTGCATTTTCTAAATTTAGGATCTTAAAACTAATGACTGTGTCTGTAAATGTTAGAATGGCAACAATTGTGTTCTAAAGTTTGATAACATTGTACCAAAATCTGAAATTCCTATGAATTCTTCATGAAATCCTGTTTTACTTTATTTTATTGCATTAAAACATTTTGATAGAGTCACATCAGCATTAACATTAAGGTTGGATTTATTTTTCATGATGATTGGGTGGAAGGTTTTTCTTTTTTTGACAGAAAAATAAAGTTTTATGACTCATTCACATTTTTTTTTAATTAAAGCAGATATACAATAAGAGTGTTTAATATATTTTGCTAAGACTATCAATCTGTGTTTAGAGACACCAAAAATATGTAAATTCTCTACCAGAGTGCTCCTACATAATTCATGAATGCTTTGGGGAAAACAAAAAAATAATTCAAGTTTGAGGGAGGAATCTACCCTTTGTTGCTCACTGGGGCTCTGGAAAAGAGGTGGAGAATTCTCCAATGTGTGCTGTATGGATTAAAGGAATTTATGAAAATAAATAAGGGATCTCCATTGCCTTTGGGTTGGAAACAGAGCTTGAATCTTTCCAGTCCTGTGTTACAATATGGCTGACAGCACTTGGAGACAAAATTACATGTAATTCTGACCCTAGCTGTGCAGCTTGAATGCTACTGCAGAGATCATTTCTTTCTTTCCAAAAGTATCCTCTGAGAGCAGGGCAAAAATGACAAGAGAGTATCATTCTTTTGGCCCATTGGACTACGGAGGCTTGATACAATTATTATGCTTGTTATGGAGACAAGAAATGAATCTCTGTTATTTCAATACAAGAAGATATTTTATAAATTGAACTATTTGATTCTATCAGGCTATAGATGATTATGAATCACATTATTTCAGCAGCCTAACACCAGGGTATGAATATGTAATCATTAGATTTTTTTTTAATATTAATGAAAGGGCAACTCTTTTGCAAAGATTATTTGTTCCATTGGTTTAGTTTAACCAGTAAGATATATGTTTGAGCTGTGTTTCACTTATATTAAGCACAATTTAGTTTTGTATTATATTTTTGTATTACAAATTTTCATACTTAATATTTTTTATGATTCTCACACTTACCTGTTATTCACAATAAACCTGAGACCTAGAAGACTCTTTTAGAATATATATTCTTATTAATTTTATAATTAAATACAATTCCTCCTTTAAGCCAACCCTAAAACTGTGCCTTTAAACTTGTGTAAAGAGGTAAAAAAGACCCAATATGTCAATATTTTAGCTAATGTTGAAAACTAACTGAGAGAATGAAGAAGTTATTGCTTAAAGGGAGACAATGTCAAGTTTAAGACACTTATTATGGTACTCTAAAACTGTACCCAGGGTTAAAATATATTATTACCCTGAAACATTAGTCAGGGAACCTGCACAGTTAATGGAAACCCTCAGTTTGACTAATTGTTGGCATTAAGACAGGAATTTCAAGGTCTATTAAGAAGGAAAACGAAAACTCATATGCATATGTGGTTTAGAGTGTATAGTGGAGTTTGGCAAGGGCATGGACAAAATGTTAGGAATAAAAATAATAGAAAAAGTTACCGAGAGGTCTTATGAAAGTCAGGTGCTGTAAGAGGGACAGAAAATAGTCAAGGATGTCCCAAAGAGAGCTTTTCCTCAGGTTAAAGAATGAGTATTCCTCAGAATGACATATGTCTCTTTCATATGTGTCTTTTAACTCAAGCTGATAACTTAGAAACAAATTATTAATGTTTGGTAGATTTCTATAAATTAGCTATATATCAAGAATAGAAAAGCTGAGCATCTTTTCTCTGAGCAGGAAATAGCATTAATACATATCAATTTATTTTTACATTTTATTTCATTAAAGGCATTTCCATAGACAACAATTATATGGACTTACATGTATTTAAATTGTTTTAAAAAATTATAAACTCCTAGACCTTTGAGTTGTAAACTTAAACACATTTTTCATGTGATACCTACTAAATTAGACCAATGAGATGAATATCTAGGGTGTTAGGGAATACAAAATCTGGATGTTAAAATAGCCATTTACCATTTTCTCAATTTAAATCTCTGTCAACTCAGAATATGTTCCATTACTAAGCTGGAAAACATAAGAGTTTTACATTTTGGATCTCAACATGAAATAAATCATAGAAATTATTTTGTAAATAACATGTAGAGTTGGCCAATAGAATTACTTAGTGGTCAATATGTACAATATTTTATTGACATTCATAGATATATCTATATCTATACAACTATATTATCTATCTATCTATCTATCTATCTATCTATCTATCTATCAATCATCTATCTATCTATCTCACTCATTCAGCATCCCTGGGCTGTAACACATCATCCTGGCTCAAGGTGTCTAGGCAGTAGGGGAATTGATCAATCAATGGGACAACAGTGTTGTCATTCATAGATGTCTATATCTATGAATATCTGTGAATGTCAATAAAAGACTGCACATATTGGCCATTAAGTAATTATAGGCACAAATTATAAGCACACAAATACTACCTTTGAATGAATAAGCGCATTTGTACTGCTGTGCTAGATAAGCTTTATGAATAGTTAGAAACACAGATAAACCACTAAACACTCACATGTTTGCTTACAATCCTAGCTAACGCCTGTACTGACAGTTTGCCAGACTGAGCCAAGGTATAGAGAAGATGCCATGAAGCTCTGTATGCTGTAGCTATGTTTTATTAAATTGACCTTGTGACCTGAAATGATTTCTGCTTCTCCAAGTGCTGAGAGATACTTCCGTTAACAAGCATTTATTGAGCAAAAGGCAATGTGCCAGGCGTTGAGTATAATATGATAAATAAGTCAACCCAGACCCTCTCAAGTCTCTCAGGGAGCTCATATTCTAAGACATTTCCTGTCAAAATATCATTGGTGGATCATCTGCATTGAAATAATCAGTGGGTAGCCAGGCATGATTACACCTGCCTGTAGTCTCAACTATTCTGGAGGCTGAGGCGAGTGGATCATTTGAGCCCAGGAGTTTGAGACTGCATTGAACTATGATTGCACCACTGCACTTCAGCCTGGGCAAAAGAGCAAGACCCTATAAAGAAAGAAGGAAAGAAGAAAGAAGGAAGGAAGGAAGGAAGGAAGGAAGGAAGGAAGGAAGGAAGGAAGGAAGGAAGGAGGGAAGGAAGGAAGGAAGGAGGGAAGGAAGGAAGAGGGGGGAGAGGGAGAGAGAGAGAGGGAGAGAGAGAGAGAGAGAAGGAAATAAAGAAAGGAAGGAGAAGAGAGAAAGAAGGAAGGAAACAAAGGAAAGGAAGGAAGGAAGCAAGGAAGGAAGGAGGGAAAAAGAAAAAAGAAAGAAAGGGAAGGAAAGAAAGAAAGGAAGGAAGGAGAAAGAAAGAAAGAGAGAAAGAAAGAAAGAAAAGAAAGAAAGAAGGAGAAAGAAAGAGAAAGAAAGAAGGAAGGAAGGAAGGAAGGAAAGGGAGAGAGAGGAAGAAAAAGAAAGAAAGAAAGGAAGGAAGAAAGAAAGGGAAAGAGAGAAAGAAGAAAGGAAAGGAAGGAAGGAAGGGAAAGGAAAGAAAGAAAGAATCATCGGGGTGATTAAAGTACAGATTCTTGGGCAATGTCTTAAACTTACTGATTCACAATTTTCAAATTTCTGGCAGCGGCCATTTAAAAAAAATAGCACCCTGCATGTTTCTTAGGCATTCTAAACTTTACTCAGAACATTATTGAGTAATTATTTTTAAAATAATGTGTTAATATGCTCAGAGAATTACAAGCATGGAGAAAGGACTTGTAACACAACCTGAAGGGGTGAGAAGGCCTCCTTTAAGAAGAAACCTCTAAGGGTGACCTTCACAGAAGGCTACCTACTGGCACATGTGCTGTTTGGAATGAGGAACATTATAGAGGTCTTCTAGGTAGCAGCTAATGCATAAAACAAGGAAGAGAGATTAGAAAGAGACTGGTATGTGTAAAGAAATGCAAGGAATTTCTTTAGATATATAATAAAAAAATCTTAAAAAGGAGTATAAAGGAGATAATTAGGCATAAAGTTATCAAGATCCTTGAATGTTACATTAAGGAAATTGGATAGTATCTGGTGTTTCATATCCAAATGCAAATGACATTAATTATTAAAAAACAAGTCCAGAGAGGAAGACAATGCAGTATTTTTAACGCTGATGCTACTCTGTGCCAGCCAGTCGTTGCCATGGGGAAGTGTGGCATAGAATTGCCAGATTGTCAAGTCTTTCAAAAATACCCCAAAATCTGGTGTATTCATTAGAATTAGGTTCAGCTGCAAATAATAATATATTCTAAAATAATAGTGTTTAAGCAAGAATGAAATTGTTTATTGCTCACAAATTAGTCTGGAAGAATGCAGTCCTAGGCTGGAATGTCAGCTCTGTTCCACCAAAACTACAGGAAGCCAGATTCTGTCTAGCTCACGCTTTCAGCATCCCTGGGCTGTAACACATCATCCTGGCTGAAGGTGTCCAGGCAGTAGAGGAACTGGTCAATAAAATGGGGAATAAGGGGTTGTCATTCAGATAAGGTTACTGAACACTGCCATACGATTCTACTCTACATCTATATGCCAAGATCCAAGGAAGGCTATAAAATGGATTTTGCATTCCAGGTGGCCATTGCTTATCAAAAATTTTATTATTATAGATACAGTGCAGAGTAGATATTGGGGGACCAGAAACATTCTGTATTATCATATGTCAATTCCTTCTGCATATAATTTATATATGCAAGATTAAGTATTTATATATTTATGCATCTATATAATCCATCTGTTACTGTGCATGATTAATATTACTATTATTTGAAAACAAAAATAACTGAGTTGTGTATAGCCTCTAAGCCACCAATTTGTTTGTGGGAGTCTTTGATATTAGAAGTTATTGTTTAGAAAGAGAGTAAATCATTACATTTATAGAGAAGGGATGTCTTTGTAAACTATTTAGGTTGTCAAAGTGCCTGAATTTAATAACTGAATTCTAGAATTCAGGGAGACGGGGAATTAAAGACTCACTCCCAGATTTCAAGTTTGATTTATTTGACAGATTGAGATGCCAGCAATTTGGACAATAAATACCAAATGGATCACTGGTTTGTGGGTGAAGATGAGTCCATTTTTATGCATGCTAAGTGATAAATCTTCTTGGAATACTATCGACATTTTGATATTAAGATTGAAGGCAGGGGAGAGGCTTGAATTAAAAATATAGATTTAGGAATTACAGAATATTGTGAATAAAATTATTGTTATGGAAGAAATCATCCAGATGACACAGAAGCAATTGTAGATTGAAAAAAGCAGTGACAATAAAACAGAACACTGGCAAAGATGTTTAATCAGGGGTTGATCAAAAGTATAATACTCATCATTAAAATAAATAGATGAGAGTTGAAGAAAGTTTGAGTATTAGTGCAGCATATGTGCTATAAGATAAAGGCCCACTGTGTTTGTTAATTAGCAGTATGCCAACTCAGTGGAAGGAGTTTTCTCGTGAAGGAAGCCAGATGCTTGTATGTTGATGAGTGAATGGAAGGTGTGGAAATGGATATATGTGATTACTGTAAATATAACTTTTGCAAAAATTGGATAAGAAGATATTAAACATAGATGGAGAGTAAATCAATTTCAAAGAAAAATTATTCATTGTTTTGGATAAAAAAGAGCATATCATTGAATTAGAAAAAGAGACACTGGAGGAAGACTTTGAAGATACTTAAATTGGATATGATTACTAACTGACCAAGGGCTGAGGAAGAAGAAATTAAAGCTATAAGAGAATGGATTGCTTTTTAAAGGAAGAGATGTTATGGGTGTTGTGAATGTGTGTAAGCTTTAGTTTTGGGGACAGGAATTTAGGAAAGACTATTCTTCACTAATACAGTCTTCATCATTAACTTGTTTTCTGTGAATAGAAGTGGAAAATGCAAATGGAAATAATTCACAGAGATCTGAAGCTCCAGCTTAAAAAGGAGACAATAATTTTTGCAATAATGCCAAACAGCAGAGGGACGTATACGTGTCTAAGTGTGTGTGTGTTTTAAGCTGTGCTTCAGTAATTGAATGAAAAGACACATGATAATGACTCAGATATGAGTTTGCTAAACCTGCATGGTAGAAGCATATAGTGATATGAGTGCTTTAAATAATCTTAGTAGAGAATTATTCAGTGAATAAATAGCTGAGTCCAAACTAGAGAAGAAAGGGAGAAAGGATATTTCAAATAGACAGGAAAAAATTAAAACAATTGGGACAATAGTGGTCTCTAAGAATCTGAAGAATAGATTTGCCAGAAATGAGCTTTTGAAAAACCTGATAGAAAGGGATGTTGAAGTTAAAGTGAGGGATACTGTGATTTAGATTACTGACCTGGAGTATTCCCTGGTAATAGACAGGGCTGGTTGAATTGAAATAAAGGTGAAAGACTTAGGTGTCATATTCTCCAGGCACTTCAAATGTATTTGGTTAGTTGTTTCTGGAGACGTTCCATCACTTTATTGAAAACTATGCACATTACACAGATAGGCCTGGGCGTTCCAATGTATTCTCTGTTTCTTTCAATCATTTGATTGCTAATTACTGAAGGGTCACCTAATATTTCTCAATTTTAATTACCAAATGGTATAATTAAAATAACAAAGTTTACCTTTTAAAGATTTATTTAATGATTAATGAAAAAAATTATATTTTCTTGTGAGAAAGCTGTGGCAATTCAGAAACAATGTTATAAGTAGCAAGAGAAAGAAATAAATCTATTGCTATCTTTTTCTTCTCGATTGTAGATTATCTAATAAAAATAAATCACCTCATACCTCCATTCTGCTTCCATAGCTTGGTATGCAGACCAGTGGAAAATCACTAAGACACAGACACACAGATGTAGTTGTAAATGTTGACACTGGTTTTACTTAGACGTCGTAATGATCTTATGAAGTTTCTCATTAACTAAAATCTGAAGAAAATTTGAGAGAAATTACATACATTTCCTCAATGGCAATTGATAGATCCCCAGAACAATGAAAAAATGTGATTTCTTAAATTGTTTTCAAAGAAGTTGTTTCTACGCTAAAGATAATAAGTACATTGATAGCATTTCTCAAAATAATTCTCTAAAGACTTAGTATATTGTTTACACATTTAAAGAACACCTGTATCCATATCAAGAGGAAGACAGCCTAATTTATTATAATTCTGAACAAGAAATGAATATCATAAAAGCAGAATCCAGGAATCTTCCCAAAGCATATGAATGGAAGTAAATTTCTTACCCTAAAGGAGTACTTTAAATAAACAGTGTGTATCAGCCAATGGTAGGGATTTATTTCTATCCTGAGTTGGTTTTGATAAAGATGTGAAAAACTGAAACCACCAGTGATGTCAGAAATTTTAGGTCATGGGGTATGTCTAAAAAAGCAAAAACAATAAATATACATAGTAGTCCATTGCCTGAAGATTTGACTACCAATCACATATTTAAAAATATGATCATAATTTTATTTATTTATTTATTTTGAGACAGAGTCTCACTCTGTCTCCCAGACTGGAGTGCAATGGTGTAATCTCAGCTCACTGCAATGTCTGTCTCCCAGGTTCAAGCGATTCTCCTGCCTCAGCCTCCCAAGTAGCTGGGATTATAGGCACCCGCCACCACGCCTGGCTAATTTTTGTATTTTTAGGAGAGACGGATTTTCATGATGTTGGCCAGGCTGGTCCTGAACTCCTGACCTCAGGTGATCCACCTACCTTGGCCTCCCAAAGTGCTGGGATTATAGGTGTGAGCCACTATGCCCGGCCAAAAAATATTGTCATAATTTTAAATCCGAATATTTTATAAAGAATAAATATCTAAACAAGAAAAAACCATATATATTTATATCCTCTTATATAATTTTAGATTATTTTTCAAAGACAACATTTTGACCCTGAAAAATATAACAAGATCAACTAGTTTTCATTTTTCCTTTTATAAACAACTATGCTTCTAAATTATCTTGGGTTTTTCTTTGAGTTGTTCAGCATTTTGTAGTATTTGTATTTCCTTATAGACCACAAACTACACCAAATGGAAATTTGTCTAATAATCATTCTATTGTTTTGTAAGATTCAATTATAATTACAGATTTGTAAGATACCTTAGAGACTGGTCCAAATCAACATCCTCATTTTCCTATTTTAAACTGAGAAATTGTTTGTAAACTGCTCAAAACATTTGATTTTTTTGTACCTTCTAGTTTGAAATTCTCTTATTGCCAGAGCCTGGCTCTCTGAAATGTGAATTAAAAAACAATCGGGGGGGGGTAGAGAAATAAACAAAGGATAATGTTCAATGTCTATCTGTTTCCAAACTGTTATTTACAGTTCAGTTAATTCACCAGTTTAGCTAAAAATACTTTATATGCAATTCACGTGTGGCTAACAAGGTTGTGAGGTGACATTTTCTTCTTAGTAGAATAAAGAGAAGACTTCAGCCACATTTAGTTGGTATTAAAAATGGAAGATATAGTAGGCACAATTATTCTCAGTTTTCTTCTAAGGTGGAAGAAAAAGGGTGGGTGTCAGAAATCATGGTTTCAATTATTGGGAGAAGAGTGTTGCATTGGCAGATGGTCATGGTTTATACGGCCTTTTGCTCCTGTAGCTTACAGACTTTATTTTCACCCTCTATTCCACATTCTGCAGCACCCTGGCTTCAATATTGGTGGTTTATAAGCAGAGAATCTGTGATTTCATTGTGTGGCAGGTGGAAGAAGTCAAGAGTAGAGAAAGCCCCAATCTTACTCAAGTGGCAGAAACATTCATTTGAAACGTTACAATCTGATTCAATTTTCCCAGTAATAATTGATTGATATATGTCAAGTGTGCCGATTATTTTAAGGTATCATACTACTTTTGACAACAAGCAAGGCATATTAATGATAAGATATAAAGATACATAGAGCTTATATAGAATGATACATGTTGATCAGTGACTAATGAATTACTTGTACAGATCTGTAGATAAATTATATAAAGGGCTTTTGTGAAATTTTGTGAAAGGACTTAAATCCTTATCATTTATAAACATTATTTATCTAAAATGTGTCCTGTGTACTAAATAATATAGATTTATAGGTAGGTCCTTTTTTTAAACAATGCTTATGTGCAAGTTAGAGTTTTAAAATTTGTTTATTTATTCAACAGAGATTATTCTAGGAACTGGAAATATATGGTCCTATGTTGCACATCTGCACCATTTTGCCCATATTTTCTCCACGTCAGACATATGAATGCTATATGCAGGAATCAATCTAAATTAGAATTTGTATTGATTCCTGCATATATATAATAATATGCAAAAATCATTAAACATAACTGCATAATTTCTAAATATATTTTCCCGAGCCAATCAGTCAATTTTCTTATATGTAACTGAGTTAAAGTTGGAGAGGGTAGTGGGGATGGTGGTGTGACTTTCTTTTTAAAGTGGTGTTAGTTGACATGTTTTTGGAGTTTCATTAAATCATCAAATATTTACTGAAAGCCTTAGGTATGATTGGCATAAGACATATCTGTGTGTAAGTTTATATGGAATTATCTCCCTGAAAATGTGAAATTATCAGATAGTTCCTGTTTTCAAGCTAACAGAATAGGGGAAAAATAAGTGATATTTTCCATAAGAAGTAAAAGAACAGGTTTCCAGAACTGAAGTCATTCCATACCTGTACAAGCATATACAAGCAGCTGTCAGCCACCATTTTCTTCTAGGATTACTCTAGTCCAACATGTTATGTTTTTATCTACTTGATGGAAGCAACTCTTTCCAAACTCCCTTTGTATTTTCTAGTAAATATAAATTTATAAATAATAAAAATATTTATATTTTTAGTGGTCATTATATGCAAGAAATAATGGTAAATTTGTAAATATCTCAAGATAATGCTTGAGTCATAAATTTTTACTTCAAAGCCAGGTATCTTTCCCTATGTTCTTTGTTTAGAATACCAAACTTCAATATTTGTTCTAAACTGATCATCTGTGTCGTGGTTGGGAAGATTTAGCTCTCTTTTTTGAGGGCTTTTTTCCTAATAAAGTATGTTAGCAAGCTGTCTCCTTCTTTAAAAACCAGTATCTGCCTCTTATATTTCTCTCTCCTCTTTCATGGGGCAGTTGAATTACTTTCGAACAGTCAATGGTGATCAGCTTTCTTTTTGGTGGTGCCCCTTTTTACAAAATAGTATTTCAGGTTAATTTCTGGTGTTCTAAGATTAATTTGCATTTGTCCTTCTCAAATTATTTTATTAAATTAATTATTACCCCTATAGTAACAAAATAGAAGCAAATACATTTTCAATGGTGCTATGCATGATTTTACAGATAGTGACTTTTTAAACACTTCTCAGTGACACACATTATGTGATGGCAAAACGTTAGTAAATGTGAATACAATAAAACTTATTTTTACTATTACAAGCTACCTTTTTATTTTCTCTAAATCTGTCAAGAGGGAAATTTGAAAACTTCAGTTTAATTTCTTTGCTAAAAAGGTCAAATTAGCACCTGTTTTACATACAAATCAACTAGTCATAAAATTATATTGAACTTAAAAACCAAAATGACATATGCAATAACAGTTTGTTATAGTCACAAAGACAGAATGCCTAAGTAAGGTTACCACAGAGAAGATATAATTGAGTTCATATATTGTAAAATAACCTAACCTACTTTCACTTTACCTGGAATATGTTAGGTGGAGAAGTGAGAGAAGAATTGTGGCATTCAGAAAATTTGCCACTAATATTGGAAATTGTCAGAACCGTCCCTACCTGGAAAAAATTACTTTGCTGATTCTGTATTTTATGAAATTGTTATCCTTTATCTCAGACCCACTTAAGCAAGTGTTTGAAAAATTCCAAATACATTGTTACTCATTTTCCGAATTAACATATGAACAGCCCAAATTATTGTACACAACAGTGAATTTTGAGATTGCTAACAAAAAACTGGAAACCAAAATGTATATTCTAAATATCAGTATGTCTTATAATATACCTTCCTAAATAAGGACACACGTATTGTAACATGTGGTTCTCTTCTCACAGGCATCTTCCAGTCTTCATGTTATAACAATTGTTTGCTACATTAAACTAGAAAACAAATAATTTTATTCAGTACTCTTTTATAAATAATAGCTATGATGGTGACTGAAACCAATTTCAAAAACATAAGTCAATATAGATTTCTTTAATAACCATTCATTTTCCGACATAAGTATTATGTATAGAATATTGTGATGCTATTTTCAAAAATTTCTTGTAAGAGTCACTAGTTTCCAAGAAATAAGAAAAATACATACACACATACATATATATATGTTCCAGAAATGTTACAGTTGTAGGTAATTTTTATTTGATATTGACTACTATGTAATTCTCTCTATATTTTTTTTCAAAATTTTCAAATGTTTAAAGCCTCTCTTTCTGTGGCATAGTTAACAAAACGTTTTGTAAATAAGAAAGACATTACTTTTTTATCAATGTTTATTAGTGTTTGTGAGGCTAT
The DNA here is from genome assembly GCF_008728515.1 of Papio anubis. NCBI lineage: Eukaryota > Metazoa > Chordata > Mammalia > Primates > Cercopithecidae > Papio > Papio anubis. The sequence continues at coordinate 62,374,218 of NC_044990.1, read as the reverse complement.
ATTTAAATATTTAGAAATGTAACTAGGATAAAGTCAAATTATTTTTGTGGGTGGTGTTTTAAAGGAACTCATGTATATAAAATGAGTTTAGGTTTTATGGTTATGTGAACTTATTAGTACTTTATGATATTATAGTTCTAAATACTTAACTTAATTTTTCCACATTAGACATAAAACACACTGTACAGAGAAATAAGAATATTTTATATATTTCAAACACAAAGAAAGGTAAGAAAGGAATTTTCATATTTCAATATTAGAATTTGTTTCAGTATCACTACTAAAGAGGAAAATACACATATATTAAGTAAAATGTACATCTAAAAATTTAATAGTTCAGAAATCAGAGTTTTTGTAATTTACTATAGACTTGTAAAGATATCTAAATGAGTACCCAATCAGGTAAATAATATCTTGAATATGTGTTAGGTAAAACTTCCAGGTTGGAGAGACAATTTTATCATCAAGATACCCATAAACCTTTTCTTATTGACATATTTTACCATTACTTCTACCTTACTATAATTGTTTTATTCATTATCTACTTCCTCCAAATTATCACAAAGTTTCAGAAAATGTTAAAAATAACTTTTCTTTAAAAAACACTTTGCTATTTTAAAATGATTGACAAATGATGTGCTGGTACTTATGGGAGGATAGTTATGGATAGTGCAGGCAATCTTAATATGAGTCTTGAACGTTGAACCGTTTTGAGTCAGATAATATATGTTGATGGTATTGATTTCAGACCATAGAAATAACATTATTATAATATTGCTGGTAAAAAATAATAATGAGTAACTTAATGAGGGTAAGTGCAAAAAGTAGGCTTGCCTAGTGGTTACCTAGACGTCACTAGTCACAGTGCTCTTTTTAGCATAATTGGAATTGAAGCAAATTGAGCAAAAGGCAATTAAGTATTAGAAGGTAATACAAACTTTGTTGGGTGGTAATATGCAATCACTATATTGTTTGTATAAGTAGAATACATAATGGAGTCAAAATTTTTGAAAATATCTAATGGAATAAATAGAAAAAGGGGCAAAGTAAGAAAGCTGTTATAGAAATGCAAGATAAAAGTGACTTACTTTTGAACTATATTTCTACTGGGACTTTAGCAAAAAAAAAAGAATATGTCTAAGGAAGAATATTAAATTAATAAGCGTTTCTGAAAGTGGCCTTACCGTATTTTACCCATGTGATTTAATATGTTTTTGATCTACTATTTATTGTATCAATGGGTAAAACATGCATGGCATGTTTTTATTGTTTTAAATGATGTGATTCTCAATTTTAATCCTACTTTAGAACCACTAATTAATTAAATGAAAAGTTTTCTTTTGAGGTCACCCACACATACCAAGATTTCTAATTTGTCCTGGACCTAAGGGTCTCCAGACACCTGGAAATTTCAGTGCGGAAACTGGGATGAATTTCTCTCTGAAGTATATACTCATGCTTTAAAGAATACTAATATTTGAATTGATTTTGGAAATAAATGAGTTCTGTATTTGCTTAACATTATGGAGAATCAAATCTCCAAGAAGTACAGTCCTCCCTTGGTACCCGTGGAAGGTTGATTTCAGGACCCCCAGGAATAACAGAACACACCGATGCTCAAGTCCCTTATATAAAAGTGGTGTAGTATGTGCATTCAATTATCTCTAGACTACTTATAATATCCAATACAATGTAAATGCTAAGTAAATAGTTGTTACACTGCATTGTTTAGGGAAGAATGGCAAAAAAAAAGAAAAGTCTACATCTGTTTAGTACAGATGCAACCATCTTTTTTTTTTTCTTGAATACTTTTGCTCTGCCATTGGTTAAATCCATGGATGCAAAACCCGTCTATATGGAGGGCTGACTATACATGATTTTTTTTTTGTTTTTGAAATGTTAATGGCTTTTCCTTAAAAAATCGAATCTCTTAGATAATCTCTCTATACAGACTCATCTGACTCTCCCTTTCTCTTGCTTTTAGTTTCATATATAGTCAAGAATCTTTATCCTAAAATAACTACTTTATTTATTTATTGAGATAGGGTCTCACTCTGTTGCCTAGGCTGAAGTGCAGTGGCGCAATCAAGGCTCACTGCAGCCTTGACCCTCTAGGCCCAAGAGATACTCCCATTTGGGCCTCCCAAAGTGTTGGGAAAACAGGCATGAGCCACCGGAACCAGGTCTAAAATAACCACTTCAATTCTCTTGTCTATTATGAAGGAATTTAGTAATATGGTGGAAATGTTTTCCAAATAAAAATCCAAAACATATAGTTTAGTTCTCATTAGTATGGCAATATAGCATCATAATTGACATTAGAAATGTCCTCAATAAATTTAGGTATATTACTGCACAATTGCAAAGAACTGCATGTTTAGGATTTGAAGTTATCAAACAGAAATCTGAGTGTAAATCAGTTAATTTCATAAAGAATATGTGTGATACATTATCATAAGCCAATAAATGTTTAAGGCATATTTCTCCCAGCACTTAGAATAAATATGATATGGCAATTTACTTAAAATATTTCCTAAGGTTTTATTATTCATTCAGTTAATAGAATTGCATAATTCTTATTTTATGCTTCCCATAAGTTGACTAGTTTAATCTGTATAGTAATTTGACATACATCCTCTTCTTGGCAGATTACTCTGGTGCTCAATCTCAATCACAGAGTTAAATACGAAATGGCAGTAAAGCCGGGCGCGGTGGCTCAAGCCTGTAATCCCAGCACTTTGGGAGGCCGAGACGGGCGGATCACAAGGTCAGGAGATCGAGACCATCCTGGCTAACATGGTGAAACCCCGTCTCTACTAAAAATACAAAAAACTAGCCGGGCGAGGTGGCGGGCGCCTGTAGTCCCAGCTACTCGGGAGGCTGAGGCAGGAGAATGGCGTAAACCCGGGAGGCAGAGCTTGCAGTGAGCTGAGATCCGGCCACTGCACTCCAGCCTGGGCAACAGAGCGAGACTCCGTCTCAGAAAAAAAAAAAAAAAAAAAAAAAAAGAAATGGCAGTAAATACACAGGTTCCTAAGTTTACTGAAGCTGTAAGTTTCCAGGTCATACACTTGCGATATAATGGAGTGATTTGTTAGTAACAAGCTTTTACATTTATAGACTATATTTCCTTAGCCACGTCTTGGAACTGAATAATTCTAACTTAATTTTCCTCTCTAAATCAGATTTACTCCAGTTATTTCCTTTGCAGCATTTCAAGAATAACTATATTATTGTCCAGGGGAATATCTAATGGAGTCTTTTAGCTTGAATCTTTCCTTCAGGGCCCCATTTGAAGGGATCATCTGAAAAAATAGCATTAGCTTCTCTCTCAACATCTTCATGATAGCACTTCTTCCAAGACTTAGGGTGGAGGATAGAACACAGAGGTAAGAGGGAGTCACACAAAATCGTAAGGTTTCATTCTTATGTAATCATTCCTTTTTGCTTTATCATTAAGTGATGGATATATATTTAATATATAGATGTGATATCAATATTTTTGTTTCTTTACCCTATTTAATTTTCACAAGTGACAGAGTAACTGGATACTAATAAGCTTGATGTGTGCAATAAGGCTTATTAACTCGTAAAGCCCCCAATCTAGTATTCTAGAAACCAGTGTTTAGAAAGATAAGTATTTTCCCTCAAATCTTACTTTTTACTACTAAAATGATAACTGAGTTTTACAGGTAATGAAATAAACTCTATGTAATTTTGTTTTCTGCATTAAAACTTTTATTTTAAAAATTTATGAAGTGTGATATATATTTTTATGATCTTAACTGGTCAGTTACAATATAAACAAAATACTATAAATTCTCCTCCTATTAGAATTTATTTTTTGGAAATTTTTAAGTGCTTTTCTTTGTAATTCAAATTAGTAATTTATCAGAATGTGAGAGACTATAACACTTTTTCATATATCGGTATAACCCGCTCAATCCCACATCCCGGTTGCTTACTATTGAATTATCATCATATATCCTAAAAATCGTATTTGAGATTTTCTAGTAAATTCATTGCCCACCTAGATATCTAGACTATGGTTTATTTTTTGATTAATAAATGTTTCTCCAGCATTATTTAAAAATACTTCCTAAGATACATTCATACAAGTGTTACTAGTTCTGTACCCTTCTGGTAAGGAGATTAATTTTGCTGAAGAGAACATTTGCATTATCCTGAAAAAAATATTATTTTTTAAGGTATATCTTGACCGGGTTATTTCTTTTCTTTTCTATTCCTTTTTTTTTTTTTTTTTTTTTTTTTTTGAGATGGAGTTTTGCTCTGTCACTCAGGCTGGAGTGCACTGGCTCAATCTTGGCTCACTACAACCTCTGCCGCCCAGGTTCAAGCGATTCTCCTGCCTCAGCCTCCCAAGTAGCTGGGATTACAGGTGCGTGCCACCATGCCTGGCCAATTTTTGCAGTTTTTAGTAGAGACAGGGTTTCACTAGGTTGGCCAGGCTGGTCTTGAACTCCTGACCTTATGATCCACCTGCCTCGGCCTCCCAAAGCGCTGGGATTACAGGCATGAGCCACCACGCCAGGCCTTGAACAAGTTATTTCTATTTAAAAACTTACATATAACATGCATGGGAGATCTGAAAATCAGGAGATAATTGTTTTTGCAATTCCTCCACATTACTTCAAAAATAGTACAACCCCATCTTTTTCTCTCTTTACCCCATATCCTTAATTTTACTCGTTTTCTCTGTTTCCGTTGAAAACAAAACTCCTTGTGAGTTTGCTGCCTACTGTCTTCAATTTCTCTTCATTTTCTCTCTAAACTCCTTTATCAGGCTTTTGTCTTTACCACTCCTCTGAAACTGCTCTTTTAAAAGCTACCTATATCCAACACACTGTAAAATTTGCTTGCTATTTCTCAGACCTATCTTACTTGAATTTAGCATTTGAAACAGATAATCATTTTTGTCTTTTTCAAATGTTTGTTTCACTTGTCTTCCAAAACTTCAATATCTCCTAGTTTCCCTGCTGCCCCACTGACTACTTCATCTCTGTGTGAGCCCTGGAGCTTGCTTCTTGCCCTTCTTCTCTTTTCTGTCTATACTCACCATGTTGATATTTTCAACAGGGCTCATGAAACTATCTATACAACAATGACTAAAATTTATCTATGCAGCCTGGACCCTTTTCCTGAACACCAGACTCATACATTTGTTTGTAGAGTAGACATTTACACTTAGACAGCTAGTAGACATCCCAATGTACCATGTACAAAACTGACTTCTTGGTACTTCTCAAATCTACTTTTCTTATAGCCTTCGGCATCATAAAAATTGACCATTTGAGTTACTCAGGCTGAAGTCATTTATATCACCTCCCATTCCTATCTTGCTCTCACAATTTGGGTTGAATACCTTAGCAAATGATATAGTTTGGTTGATTGTCCCCTCCAAATCTCATGTTGAAATGTGATCCCAGTGTTGGAGGTGGGGCCTAGCCAGAGGTGTTTGGGTCATGAATACGGGCCCCTCACGAATGGCTTGGCGCCCTCCCCAAAGTTTCTGTCCTTACTCTCTATTCCACCATTCCTGTTCCCCAAGCCTCCATGTATACATGTGGCAGCCTGGGACATCTTTTGGGGTGCAATTTAGATGATGCCATAACTCTGCTTGAAGCTGTTAATTGTTGCCCATCACACATTGAAAAGAGATGAAGGCTCCCAAGAGGTTACATAATCTGTACCCTAACCCACTCTAATTTCATTTCCCACTCCTGAATCTATGTCTCGCTCAGTTACTGTGATTCTGGCCTTCCTGCTGTTCCTCAGAAGTGTGAGGTATATATACCTTATTTTGCCATAGGGCTTCTGCACTTCCTTTTTTTCGTTCCTAGAATTATCTATCATTAGATACCTACATGGCTGGCTCTTTCACATCTTCAAAGTCTTTGCAAAAATTACATTTTTTTAGGGATGTCTGCCATGACTTCTACATCTAAAATTGTAGTATTCAACTCCCACATGCCCTATCTCCTTCCCTGCCCTAATTAATTTTATGCCATAGCATTTATCACCTGCTGAACATTTTATATTTTATGTGTTTGTTTTTGATAAAATATTTCTACCAGATATGAACTTTTTGAAGAATTTTTTTCTTCTTTGTTCATTGGTCTATCTAAAGTGTCTAGAATAGTGCTGGGCATGTAGTCAGCACTTACTAAGTAATTATTAAATGTGTGCATCTTTTAAAGTTTATATATCTTATTTGTTTTTCAACAAGGCATGGAAAGCGGTGAATATAAAAAAAAATACAAGATCTCTGTACTCACAGAATTTATAGCATAATAATAATAAACACCTAAGTTTTGTATGCATAGCTTTAAAATATTTATGTTATGCCCCCAATTCCCTATGAATGAGGGTTCCTCTGTGCCTCTCCTAAATCAGTTTCATGATTTCTCAAAATTTGTTCAAAAACTTTTAAATCAAAGTTGTGCTAACATTGTGTTAGAAAATGAAGAAAAACAACAGAAACACCAGAACAAAAATCAATTCTGCTCATTATCTCTATAATGTTAGATCTCATTTTTATGTTTTAAATTATATTACTAAAATAAAAGTTCTCTTTTTTATTTTTATGATTATTTTTAATTGGCACAAAATAATTGTATGTATTATGGGGAACAGTGTGATATTTCAATACATGTGTACAATGTGTAGCTATCAAATCAGAGTTATTAGCATATCCAGCACTTCAAACACCTATTATTTTTTTTGCCTTGGGAACATTTCAAAATCCGTTCCAGCTATTTGAGAATATACAATAAATTGTTAATTATAGGTACCCAATAGTACTGTAAAACATTGGAACTTATTCCTTTTATGTAGCTGTACTTTTGTAAATGATAACCAACCTCTAGCTAGCCTGCCTTCCTCCTCCTTTCCTAGTCTCTAGTAACCACTGTTCTACTCTCTACTTCTAAAACAGCAACTGTTTTAACTTCCACATATAAGTGAGATCATGCAGCATTTATGTCTCTGTACCTGGGCTGATTTCACTTCACAATGTCCTCCAAGCTCATCCATGTCACCACAAATGATAGAATTTCATCTTTTTGTGGCTGAGTAGTATTCCATTGTGTACATTATACCATATTTTCTTTATTCTTTTTGTGACGGATACTTAGGTTGATTTCCATCTTGGGTATTTCGAATAGTGCTATAATAAACATTGGAATGCAGATAACTCTTCAACATACTGATTTCCTTTCCTTGGGATATCTGCCCAGTAGTGGGATCGCTGAATCATATGGTAATTCTATTTTTAGTTTTGTAGGAACCTCCATACTGTTTTCCATAATGGCTATACTAATTTGTATGTGTGTATTTTTGTAGGCCTATAATTTCTCCAAATCTTTAAAGATTTAACTTGTTAGTAAAAAAAAAAATACATCAATTCATTCAAAAAACATTTTTTAGCATAAGTTTTATGTGCCAAGCTTTTTGTCAGGCATGGTGGCAAAAGAGAATAAAATGCAGGCCAGGCACAGTGGCTCACACTTGTAATCCCAGCACTTTGGGAGACCAAGGCAGGTGGATTACCTGAGGTCAGGAGTTTGAGACCAGCCTGACTGACATGGTGAAACTCCATCTCTACTAAAAGAAAAAAAAAATTAGTCGGAGGTAGTGGCGGGAGCCTGTAATCCCAGCTACTGGGGAGGCTGAGGCAGGAGACTCACTTGAACCCAGGAGGCGGAGGTTGCAGTGAGCCAAGATCGCCCCACTGCACTCCAGCCTGGGCGACCAGGGTAAAACTCCATCTCAAAAAAAAAAAAAAAAAGAAATAGAAAGATCCTTGTTCATAGTGTTCATGTCTCTAATGTTAATGATAATGGCCACATGTAAGCATAAAATTTCAAGGTTAGAGTCATATAGACAAGTTAAAAAGTAATGATACTGAGAGTCATTGAAATATTTTGAACAGGGAACCAATTAAAATTATTTCTAGTTGTATATATAATCAAAAATGAAGAACTAGAAGAAGGAATATACTAATATTTCACAAGAATATTAAATCTGATTTTAAGTGGTCAAAATAAAAAATATTAATATGTAAGGGATATATGGTGGATGTAGAATCTCTTAGGGACTCAGAAAATGATTTTATATGTGTGGAGAAGAAAAACTAGAAGTCAGAAATGACCCAGGGCTTTGATTGTCAGTGGAGACATCAACAAAGATAGAGAAGATAATGAGCTAGCTGTGGGGTAAATGGTGAGGAGACATGATGAATATAATTTAAATAAAGCTATAAATATAATGAATTTGACAGGCACAATATTCTGTTCTTTCATGTAGGCAGAGAAGGAAAGTTAGAGGCAAAACACATCTTTGGAGGTGTACTGGGAGATAAGAAAGGAGAGATTTTAAACAATGGGTGAGAATTGCTGATAGTAAATACATATATAGAATGATCAAGAAGAATATGGAATTGTACCACTGCACTCCAGTCTGCGTGACAGAGTGAGATGTTACCTCAAAAAAAAAAAAAAAAAAAAAAAAAGAGAGAGAGAAATGACAACAAAGGTTATTAGTAACTATGCAGAAACAAATTTAAAAATAAAAGGATGTATTCAACTAGAACAGTGACTTTTTTTTTTAGAGCTAGGAAGAAAGGAAGGAAGAGAGAAGATGGAAGGGAGGAAGAGAGAGAGGAAGGTAGGGAGGAAGGAAGAAAAGAAGGAAAGAAAAGGAACAATAATGCTATAAAGATTATGCATAAGAAGGAGACCAAATATAAAGGAAAAAAATTTCCCGGAGTCCTTAAATACCTTTATAAGGGAAATTTGTCTGCAGAGAATAAGGAACCAGGAAAAGATTGGGAGCTTGAAAGCTCATAAGATTAAGCATTGCGGCTAGAAGCAGTGATTGACACAGAGCATTGAAAATTCAGGACAGGCCATTTGAAGCCCAAGTAAGCTATTTCACACATGTTTTTAGTGATGTCAGTCAACTGAGCCTGACAATTTGGAAGCACAAACAAAGATATATGGTGAGGAGGCTTTTGAGGACCCAGGGTTGGCAAGGGCAGAATTGAATGTCTGTCAGGGTGGTGAGATTAATAAAAAAGAGCAAGCCTACGTATTTAAAGGAGTGGGCAAGAATTTACGTTTCATGGTCCCTAAGCGACTTTGCCATCATGGTTCCTTTTTCTCATTAAAAATTGTATGTTACATCTGTGTTGATATAAAGACAAACATGTTAATATTATGTATTAAAACATATTCTTCTTAGAGTTTGTTTTTCTAACTGTAAAAGAAAGTAAAACAATTTCTTGAATATTAAAAATAGTGTGGACCCTTGGTATTGTGCTTACTGTGCCTAGTGGAAAAGTTTCCTCTGCTTTACAAATTGTTATAAACCAATTGAACTTCTTGAAGATTCCCTCTTCAAAATTATAAAACATCTGGGCATCGGGGCTCATGCCCATGATCCAAACACTTTGGGAGGCCAATGTCAGAGGATCACTTGAGGCCAGGAGTTTAACACTGGACTAGTCAACATAGCGAGTTCCCATCTTTACAAACTAAAAAAACAGCAGGGTGTGGCGACATGGGCCTGTAGTCTCAGCTACTCAGAAGGCTGAGACTCAGGGATTGCTTGAGACCAGAAGTGCCAGGCTGCAGTGAGCTATAATCACTCCACTGTACTGCAACCTGAACTACAGAGAGACACTCTGTCTCAAAATTAAAAATAATAATAATAATAAAAGCCAAAAAAAAAAAAGAAAAAAGAAAGAAGAAAGAAAAAGAATTCTATAACACTACTGACTTTTTAGTAAAGTATTGAGAATCTACTGAAGCCAATATTAGTTCTATTTCTTTGATCTACTAGGGTAATTTTGTTTTTAGTTTGTTTTGTTGTGTTTTCTACATTTTATTTTACCAAACTGGAGTGCTGTGAACAGAAATGAGGACGTGGAAGTCACCTGGTTGTGTCAAATAAATATAACTTAACGATGTATAGGTAATCTTAAACTTGCTAATGATTATTCTTTTCTCCTTTTTTAGAAAATCAATATATTTGTTAATTGTATTTTCACAATTAACCATTGTTGAAGTGCAAAAAAAGTTATCCATGGGCCACCCGAATCCTAGTTACACTGGAGATGTTTTTGCAGTACAAATTTCTAGCCCATCAAATCAGAATTTCTGAAAGTGGAACCCAGGAAATTCATTTTAGCAATATCTCCAGATCATTTGTATGGACTTTAACTGTGAAGACTCAGATGTCAAAATGATTTATAAACAATCTTGAAAATCTAAGATTTTATAATTTTAAGATCAACACCTGTTAAAAAAACAACAACAAAAACAAAAACAAAAACAAAAAAACGTAGTGTGAACTAAGGCATTATTAGAGGTAAAATGGGCCAATTGTTCAATTTGAAACTTGTTTTACCAACTGAGTACAAAAGGGAAGTAACTTCGTTTATTTCCCCCTTTATTCTGCTATTGAGGTAAGGGGAATTGCTTGTCGGTCACAAATGTAGCCTAATCAGTTACTGCCAGAAAAGTTTCCTAGGTGTGCTTTAAGTGTGCACAGAGATGCTACTTAGCAGGTGCCTGCGGAATTGATGGCCCACATACTGCCTCTATCTGGGGCCTCTGGGATTTATTTGGTGCTTTGATGGTGATTAAATGGCACCTGACTCTTTGTAAGGGTTCAGGAAACATCTTTGTTGTTTGATTCATTCCCAGGGAGCGACTTTGGAATAGGGGAGACTAGAGTTTATACTTCTGGTGTAGTTAGTTTACTTGTGCAAATAGACAGACATTTTAAAAAACATTATCTCTCGCATGAGAAGAGATATTGAGGGACGGGCGCACTGGCTCACGCCTGTAATCCCAGCACTTTGGGAGGCCGAGGCGGGCGGATCACGAGGTCAGGAGATGGAGACCATCCTGGCTAACACGGTGAAACCCCGTCTCTACAAAAATACAAAAAATGAGCCGGGTGTGGTGGCGGGCGCCTGTAGTCCCAGCTGCTGGGGAGGCTGAGGCAGGAGAATGGCGTGAACCCGGGAAGCGGAGCTTGCAGTGAGCCGAGATCGTGCCACTGCATTCTAGCTTGGGCGACAGAGTGAGACTCCGTTTCACAAAAAAAAAAAAAAAAAAAAAAAAAGAAGAGATATTGAGAAGGCCGGACTGTTATATTTTTATTCTTTAAAGAAAAATAGAATTTTATCTGTTTCTAAGAATGGATTTTTTTTTTAAATTTATTTATTTTTTATTTTTTTGTGATGGAGTTTCACTCTTGTCCAGGCTGGAGTGCAATGGCACAATCTCAGCTCATGGAAACCTTCGTCTCCTGGGTTCAAGTGATTCTCCTGCCTCAGCCTTCTGAGTAGCTGAGATTACAGGCGTGGGCCATCATGCCTAGCTAATTTTTGTATTTTTAGTAGAACTAATAGTAGAGCTATTTAGTAGAGCTAATTTTTGTATTTTAGTAGAGGTTCTTCTGACCTCAGGTGATCCACCCTCCTTGGCCTCCCAAAGTGCTGGGATCACAGGTGTGAGCCACTGTGCCCGGCTAAAAACTGATTTTTTACTTTGTAGCATAATATATGCCCCAGGCAAATATAGAGAAATATAAACAGATAAAGGGAACAGAAACCTCTAAATATTACCACCTAGATGGGTCCAATTTTAACATTTTGGTACTCTTGTTTCTGAGGGTCTTTGACTCATATGTGTGTATGTGTATAATACATTCATATATTCGTATATGCATATATTTATGCATGTACATATTCATATTGTTGACATTCTATATTTATAATTTTGTCCCTTTTAAGATACTATAAAATTATTTGAAAATATTTTATTGGTTATAAAAGATACTCTATCTTATGAATTAATAGTATGGTTACACATTTCTGTCTGTGGGTCAGGCTCTTTTTAACTCAGTTTGTGTATAAATCTTTAACTGTATCTCTCATTATTTTCTTAGGAAAATGAAGTAATTAGAATTTGCTTGATGAAGTAAGAGTATTTTTCCAACTATTGGCACAGCTTGCAAAACTGATTTTCACATATAATCTTTTATTTTTGTTGCAAAATTAACAAAACCAAGTCCTATGAGGAAACACTTGTGAAGTCTCTTGATGTTCTGAAATATTTGATTCAATGACCAAAAAAAAAAATAGTAGAATGTATCACAATTTCTGAAATGATATATTGAGGAGTAAGAGGAGTGACATTTCTAAATGTCCACTATATTATTAATATTGTGTTATAAGATCATTAAAACACTAAATGTTAAGGAACTGGTGTAAATTATAAATACTGAACGTGGGTGAACTTTACAGAAATAGGAAAAATGTAAGAGTATAAGCAAGCCAAAATTAAGAAATCTATTTGAAATGAAAGAAACTTTATAAATCTTTAAAAAGCTAATAGAAAGAGATTTGAATTTATCACATATTATCGAGGTGGATGTATAGTTTGTTGATGCAGAGAAATAAAGAAGATTGGGTAGCCATGCTTTACATGTGATCCAACCATAAAGGAATTCATAGCTAAAACTGAGGAAAGAATTTAATGCTTTACTGCCAATCACACCCACAAAAGACAAAAAATAATAATTTAATGAGGTGCATATGCATTCCAAAATAGATGAGAAAGAAAGAGGACATTTTAAGAAAATGAGGAGTTCTTAAAATTGGTCAATATTGGGAAGCCAGCCATGACTAACTCTTTCTAAATTTCAGTTCTCTGAGAAGCTTGAATAGATGCACGTTAACATTGCCCAGGGAGGTAATTTTGCAGCCCTGCTTTGTGTTAAATGCCAGTCCTTATTCTACCAGGAGAATATCTCATTAGTTGTGCCACACCATGGTTCTAGGGAATCAAGTTCTAAAACCGAATTTATTTAGTAAACTGAACTATTTCAGTATAGGCACTTAGGACTCTTTCTGGATGGGACCAACTAAAAATTGGGTATCTGGATCATCTCAAACTGTGCTCGACCATCCAGCATGTTAACTTTTTCAGAAATACCTACTTCAGACAACATGACATGTCCTAAATCAACTTTGGCTTATTCACCTTCAATAGTGCCTTTTCACAAGAAAAGAAAATCTAAGACCATTATTTTGTTTCTAGGTAGTGGAATATGAGCTTTTCAGATCCTAGTTCCCTAAGGGTAAAAATGGTCTAACATTTAATTATAAGCAGCCAAGTCATGATTGGCAAAGTAAAGTGGAAAGTTAACATTTATTTTAAGACTCAGCTATGTAGACAGTTGATCTTGTAATTGTATTTCAATACAGGTACAGGAAAACAGAATCAGATTCATGTTTTTCAGAAGTGTTAGTGAATTACAAATTTTATATCTATGAAAGATAGTTTTATGAAATATAGTCAAAATAGATAATCAGGTTTCTTAAACAGTTCATCATCATTTCCTAGAAGCAATATTCTGCATCATGAACAAAGTGGAGTCATCAACAATGGAGCCCAGAATGCGGCTATTTCATCTGCATTTAAATGATACTCTCTGCAAAGGCTCTGCCCTGGGCAGGGTTTGTCTTGGGGCTGGATAGTGACATAAGGGCACCAAAGCCGCTGAAGCATTCAAAGACTGCAAAGTAAACAAAGTAAATGCTGTAAGGAGAAACTGAAGCAGAATGCTAAGTGATTTAGCAGAGTTTTATGGTGCCTGAAAATTCCTAACACAGGTTCACAAATCTGACACAGAAAGGAGATAGGTTGCTTTCCATATAATTGGAAAGGAAACAGCAACAGGTTCTGCAAGAGCAGTTGCTGCTGGAATCCAGAGAAACCTCTTTGCATGTTGTTTTTGATTTTAAAAAATTTTCTTAAATGATATCAATTATACCTCCTCCAATTTAAAGAAATAATAAAGAACAATATTTTACTGAGCACTAAGTCCAGATGTAATACACAGTTCTTGCTCAGATGCATGGCGTAGGGCAAACTAACAAACTTGTAACAAGTACTTAGAATTACAGAGAGAACAAATTGAGGATGTTTCAGTGTTATTTTCTAAGCAGTAAAATCTACCAGCCCATAGAATCATCGCCTAAAGGAAGTGAGTAAAGTACATTATTACAATCACTTAAAATTTGTTGAACAAAACATGGAAGAACACGTTGGAGGAAACAGCAAAAATGTAAAGAGAATAGTTCCCATTCTCTTGATATTATTTACCTTACTGCTCTTTTTATCTGCTTTTCCCCCTCCAATTGGAATATAAGTATATAGAAGTTCTTTTCATTTTTTATGTACACATTACAGTATTTCACCTGGTTCTTGAGTTAGGACATATGGTGTAATAGGCTAGAGACCAATGCAATATATTTTATCTTTTCTTTTTTTATCAGTCGTTTTTGGAAGTTAAAATATGTTCATCTCACTAATGCATTGATTTTTGTAGTAGTCTCATTCTTTTGAAATCCATCATCATCAATATGGCTCATTAGGAAAAAGAGGCTGGCAAGGGAATTTTTCTTAAATGTTGAAAGTGAGGAATCGTCCTCTGCCAGTGCACCTGTCTGCAATTCTTAGTCATTTTAATTTGGTTCTACGTGGTTGCTACAAGCGTGATTTTCATACTGAACGGTTAAGACAAAATTATGATTCTTGTAGAGTTGTACATTATGATAATCTGACCTACATAGTTTGAAAGTTGCATGGGGATAGAGGTGTTTTAAGAACTTTGGAATACAGTACGACATGGTAGTAGTACACATTAATGGTCAAGAATTTAGAAAAACAAGTAGCTTACAGTCCTTCAGGTAAGATGTGACTAAGATGCAATTCTCAACTTGATGGAAATTTACCCGGTAATTTAATTAGGACTAAATTATTTTTAAGTCTCACTCATGACAAAATAAATTGTTTGGAGAAATGAAGGAAGGGCTACAATAATTTGCAATTTCAAGTCTTCAAAAAAAGTATATTATAATTTTGATCTAGGCCATTGTTTTTTAATACTATTTCTATTAATGCTTTAGAATCATTTTATACCTCTATATTCAAAATGGAGTCATACATTTTATGCCATGAAATTTTCCCAGAAATGTTATATGCTATTTTTCTCCTTTCTATAAGATAGGAAGCAGAGGCTTAGTGAAATTAAATCACTTAATTAGTAAATGGTAGAGCTAAGATTAGAACCCAAACTTTCCACACCTTGTTGTCCTTTCCTTTTCAGTGCATGAAGTACACAGTTGGTTTTAATTAGATCAGCCTTGGTTAGTTCACATGTAGAGAACGTTTGAGAACTCTGCAATCCATTTTGAACTTGTGCCTATTATTGAAATACATACAATTTGCCCCCCTTACTGTTCCATTCCAAACTTCCACTTTTCTCTCATCCTCATCTTAGTTTTTAGTAATAATGAAACAGCTTAAGCTGTATTCTTCTGGAAATAACTTTATTTCAATATAACAACAGCAGATATTTTGTAATTTAACCCTATTTTGAAATCTTGAGGTTTAATATTTGTATAAATTTAAGAGGTAAAAGTGAAGTTTTGTTACATCGATATATTGGATAGTGGTTAAGTATGGGTTTTAGGGTAACCATCAATGGAATATTCACATTGTACCCATTAATTAATTTCTCATCCCTTACCCCACTCCCAACTTCCCATTTTTTGTGTCTTTGATGTCAATTTTTCTACACATCTGTCCATGTGCACACACTTTTTTTAAGCTCCCACTAAAAGTGAGAACATGTGGTATTTGACTTTCTGTTTCTGAGTTGTTTCATTCAAATGAATGAACTCAAGTTCTATCCATGTTGCAGCAAAAGACATGATTTTATTCATTTTTGTGACTGACTAGTATTCCATTTTGTATGTATGTGTATCCAATCATCCATTGATAGACACTTATGTTGCTTCCACATCTTTGCTATCTTTACATATGTAGATATATATGTGTTATTCAATCATGCATTGACAGACACTTATGTTGCTTGTACACCTTTGTTATTGTGAACAGTGCTGCAACAAATATACTCGTGCAGATTTTTTTTAATGTAATGATTTATTTTCTTATGGGTAGATGTTCAGTAGTAGGATTGCTGGATCGAATCATAGTTCTGTTTTTAGTTTTTTGAGAAATACTACTCTTTTCCATAGAGGTTATACTAATTTAGATTCCCATGAACAGTGCATGAGAATTCCATTTCTCTGCACTTCACCAACATCTGTTATTTTTTTACTTTTTCATAAAAGCCATTCTGATTGGTATAAGATGATATCTCATTGTGGTTTTAATGTGCATTTCTCTGAAGGTTAGTGATGTTGAGCATTTTTTCATATGTTTGTTGGCTATTTTTAGTTTTTTAGTTTTTTTTTTTTTCAAATGTCTGTTCACATCCCTTGCCCACTTTTTAATAGGGCTATGACTGTGTGGTTTTACTTTGATGTTGTTGACTTGCTTGAGTACCTTGTAAATTCTGAATATTAGTCTCCTATTGGATGCATAGTTTTGGAAATGTTTTCTCCAATTCTGCAGGTTGTCTGTTCAATTTATTGATTATTTCTTCGGCCATGCAGAAGCTTTTTAGTTTAATTAAGCCCTATTTGCCTATTTTTGCTTTGGTTGCTTATACTCTTGAGATCTTAGTCATGAATTCTTTGCCTAAGTCAATGTCCAGAAGAGTTTTCACCCGGTTTTCTTTTAGTATTTTATAGTTTCAGGTCTAATGTTTAACTCTTTAATCCATCTTGAATTGACTTTTGCATATCATGAACAATAGGAGTCCAATTTTATTTTTCTGCATTTGGCAATCCAATTTTACCAGCACCATTTATTCAAAAGGCTGTCCTTTCCCCAGTACATGATTTTGTCAGCTTTGTCAAAGATCAGTTGTCTATAAATATGTGGCTTTATTTCTGGGTTCTTTGTTCTGTTTCATTAATCTATGTGTCTATTTTTATATCACTACCATGCTGTTTTTGTCACTATAGCATTGTCTAATTTGAAGTTAGGTAATGTGATGCCTCTAGCTTTTTTCTTTTTACTTAGGATTGCTTTGGCTAGTCAGGCTCTTTTGTGGTTTCATGTGAATTTTAGGATTTTTTTTTCTAATTCTGTGATAATGTTGGTATCTTGATAGGAATTGCATTGAATTTGGAGATTGCTTTGGGCTTTATGGTCATTTTAATAATATTAATTTTTTCAATCTATGAGCATGGGATGTTTTTCTATTTGTTGATGTCATCTATAATTTATTTCATCCATGTTTTTTAGTTTTCCTTGCAAAGATTTTTTAATTAAACATATCTTTAGTTAGATATATACCTAGATATTTTATTTTTTTGTTGCTATTGTGAATGAGATTGCCTTCTTAATTTGATTCTCAGCTTGATCATTATTGGTATATAGAAATGATACTAATTTTTGTACATTAATTTTTTATCATGAAACTTTCCTGAATTCATTTATCAAATTTAAAAGTTGAAATAGTCCTTTATTTGAAGAAGCATTTATTTAGTCAAAGGTAGGGGCTGTAGGTACAAATAAAATGTGTCCTGAGACATTTCTACACACATTTTGTTTTAATAGTAAAGTGACAGGAATGTCATCATTTTCTCAAGCCAAAATTAGGACTCATGCCTTGAAAATCTTGGCATACAATGAAACACAATACATGAAATTAGAAAAGCTATGGAAAATCCAATACATCGTGCATAGAATAAACACTGTTGTTTTCTCAAGGTAGCCTTTGCTGACCTAAGCTACACTATATTTTTCTCACTGTCAATACTCGGCTTCCTCTTTTTCTTTACAGAATACTACCACACTATTAATTTTAAAATGTGGTGTTTTAATTTGCATAACAGCAAGAATTACAGGTAGAATCTCTCATGTTCAACATAGTATATTTGACATATAACAGGTATTTATATATAACCTTTGATACGTGAATGATTGATCATACAAATGTATGAATTAAAAAGCTGGCAGTCCTAGGTTCTAACTGTAACCTCTTTGCATACTTGAATGAGTGACTTTCCAGAACACTCTCCTTCACTATCTAAACGTATGCCTCAACTAACGGTGTTCTCGAGAGGATCAAGTGAAAAGACAATGCATGTATTTTTGTTCTACGTACATTTCAGGTTATATTGAAAATGCACTGTAAATTCTTTAAATTATTTCAGTTACATAATTTTACATCAAATGCTAACAATTGGAAATGTTTATACTATCATCTCTGAAAGAAACATTTTCATAGGCATATTTTATTTTAACATTTCTGTATTGTTTTATGCAGATTGTATGTGGTTTTGCTTTGAAACATTTTGTGTTTTCCCTTTAACTTCTTACTCCATATTTCTCTGATATAAAATATAAGTTTTTAAAGTTAAAATTGATCCATTAATTAAATTATAAATGTATTTGTTTAATATATTTGCCTCTTTTCTCATAGATTTTTATTAGGTAGTAGCAATGAGTATTCCCATGATTTGAATTAATTTAATTTAAGACTAAATGCAGTGCCCATTGTCCTGGGTTAACAACATTCCTTAGTACTGTGACCTAAGTAAATTCTGTATTTGTTGTTTATGTTTTGTTTATAATGTACTTATATTAAAAAAAAAAAAAAAAACCTGTATTTTTGGATGTATTTTTAGAAAACCAGTGAGATTTACAGGAAACAAACCAAACAAAAAGACTTGTGGTGTAAGAAATTAGAAAATACAGTATATTTAAGATGGATCTGTTAGCTGGTCCCAGCTAAACTCAGTTCAAAATATGGGATAAAAGAGATTTTACTTTTAACTTCAAACAGCTAGAGAATGATATGCAATATGCAATATATGCAGAACTAGTATTGAACCAAATACCTACCTGTTTCATAGAAAGGGCATTGCAGGCCATTTTCAAGAGCTCTTTTCTTCTGTAGTACTGACTGCCAAGTCCCATGTGACCTTATTTTGTCTGAAGTGTTCTTTTCACCACATTAGGAAAATCTTCATGGTTTCATGCTCTTTCCAAATTTCAAGAATTTGCCAGAATTTATCTGCTGTATTTCTGCAATTCCATACAGAATAATTCAAGTTTGTTAAAGGACAAAACAAAGCTGTATTCATATTTTTCATGTAGAATGTTTGTTTTATGGGAGTATCAAAAGGGATAAGAAAGTAAATTTTATTAAATTATTATAGCAAAGTAAGAAGCTTTTATATTTTGTTTTAGTCTACTAAGCCAAACTTTTGATCTATTCTCAACATAAATAGCTTATTTTTAATTGAATAAATTAATAATATTTAGGAAACGATTTTCTACAATGAACAGATAACAATTTGTTTTATGAATATAATTTGGAATTTCTATAGCATCTCCTCCAAAAAGTTAATGGTGATATTTCATTAAATTCATTAAATTTAAATATCTTATAATTAATTAAATTAGATTCTCTTGGAAAATTAGAAGTCAATAAAGTCAAATATTCAAAATGTACAAAATTTACAGAAAGTTTTCATTGAAACTTTTTATAACATATTTGCTTTATTGAACTTTAAAACATAATCTACAAAAATACTGAAGTTCATAAAATGCAAATTGATCTATCACTCCAATATAACTGTTTTTAACCTATTTGTCTTCTTTCTAATACTTTTACAGAATAGTATTGGAGATTGTTTTTCTTTGTATATGTATAAAAATTACCCAAAGACATGCCTGAAATGGCAATCTGTAATTAGTCATTGTTCCTCCTCCTGCTCTAGCTCCTGTTCCTCTTTCTTCTTTTTTGTTTCTTTGTGATGCAGTCGATTGCACAGTCAGGCCAGAAGTATATTCTCAGGCAATTGCTGTTTCTCCAATCCATTCAGTCTTTCATTAACAATATTTTGAGCCATATTATTTGTCAGGCACTACTTTAGGGACTACAGATATTAGAGTGAGTAAGTTGTCCAGAATCCTTCCATTTATGAAGTTAACTTTCATGTCAATAAAAAAATAAAATAATGAACTTGGTTTAGCATATAACAACATGATTTCAGAGAATAATATAAAGAAAATAAAATTGAGTAAGAAGCTAGAATGTGGCACAGGTGAGGTGTGAGCATGTTCAAGAATGGTGAACAGCTTCAACTTGGATGCTTCAGGAAAGCTAGTTGGTAGAAGTGACAGATGAGCAGAAAAGTAAAAGGTGAAGAGAAGGAGCAGAATGTGTGTGAAGATGATTTTAGACAAAGTCCTAAAAATGGAAAGTAAAAAATCAAGAAGACTGCTGTGGCTCATCAGAAAGGGGAAATGTGCACATAGAGGAGGTCAAAAAGATGCAGGAGTTAAAATTAAGAGATAATCTTCCATCTAAAATGAAATTGATAGATGCTAAATTCTTCAGGAATACATTGAAGGATATAATGAAAACCATGTGGAGATAAACTGCTTATAATATGTGGATTCATTTTGATTACTAATTGAGTAGGGAGAAAGATGTGACCTTTTCCTTCAGCAGCTTAGTCTGATTCCTGTTCAACTCATACTTCATGTTCAAGATAACTATCCCTGAGCCAACAAAGAAAAACCATTTGATCTGTGTCCAAGAGTGAATACCAAAGGAATTTATCCTCTCTAATTTCACCTGAATTGTTTACAAGGAAATGCCATATTTGTCCCTGGTCCCTCCTCTTTCACTCATCCCAATGACTACATATGCCATTCACATTTTCACAAACTCCTACTTGGTCTCCAGGTCATTTTACCTCTGTGGATGATCTTTCAAACAAGAGAGAAAATAAAGCTACAAAATTTAGGTTTCTTTCCTCTGGGTTTAGAACAAGAAATTTCCCTCCTTTACTTTTCTTTCCAGGATCATCTCCATTTGCCTTCTGGATGCCATCCCACAATGCCTTATCTGAGAGTTTCATTCTTAGCTTAATGTCTCTCACATAGCATCTCTCTCTCTCTCTCGCTCTCCCTTCCTCCTTCTTTTCTTTCCTCATCTCCTTCCCTTTCTCTCTCATTTCCTTTCTTCCTCCTTACTTTCTACTCTATCTCATCCTCTGGTTTCTTCTCTACAGAGTACAAACTTATTTAAATCTTTCTCAGCATAAAAGACCACAAACAGTGAAAATCTTTCTGTTATTGCACTTTCCCCTAAGCCTTCTCCCCTGTTTGCTTTTTCTTTTTGCTATGCAAATTCTTTAATATAATAGACCACCTTATCTGCCTTTATTTTCACAAACATGATTTACTTTTCAGCATGTATTATGAAGGTACTGGTTTCATCCTACTTCTTAACCATGTTCACCACATTTAAGACTTTTCCATATTCTTATGGAAGCATTTACAATATTTTGCTAAATCAGATGGCCTATGTTGCTTCTCATTCTTTTGACATTTGATGTGTATGTGATGTTGTTGACCATTCCTATTGGAAAATATTTTTATGCTTCACTTCTAAGAAATTTCTTGTCTCTCCCTGCCTTTTGAAATTATTCTTTTAATAGTTTCTCCTCCCCTACTTATAGCTTAAACATTTTGTTCTTCAGGGTCTTGTTGTTTTTTACTTCACAGGTACTTTATGTAATCAAACATAAAGCATGGCTCAAAATGATTTAATACTTTTAACCTCCTTTCACCTCTTTTAAAAATTCATATTATGTGGCCAGGCGTGGTGGCTCACTCCTGTAATCCCACCACTTTGGGAGGCCGAGGCAGGCAGATCACGAGGTCAGGAGATAGAGACCATCCTGGCCAACATGGTGAAACTCCATCTCTACTACAAAAATACAAAAATAAATCAGCTGGGTGTGTTGGTGGGCGCCTGTAATCCCCACTACTGGTCAGGCTGAGTCAGAAGAATCGCTTGAACCCGGGAGGCGGAGCTTGCAGTGAGCCGAGATCGAGCCACTGCACTCCAGCCTGGGCGACAGAGCCAGACTCCATCTCAAAAAATAAAATAAAATAAAATAAAATAAAATAAAAATTCATATTATGATTTGGCTGACAAAATTTATGCAGTCCCAAAGGTAGTAGCCTAAGTATCTTCATTCTCTCCTTTCCTTCAACACTTATACAAAATCAGAAACTAAATCAGCCCAATCAGTGCTTCTCAAACTCTCAAACAAACAAAAACAAATATAAAAACATGTTTTATTGTTTCTGAACCATGCCTTCCTTTCTGTTGCTGCCCTAATTCCAGCCTACTTTAATGGTCACATAACTTACAGTATGCTTTTTGCTCCCCTAATCTTGATCTGTATTTCTTTGTAAGTTCCTAATAAAAATATGTCTTTCCACTTTCATTTTTATAACAAAACAACAACCTCAACCATCTCTGACATTTCCTGCCAACTTCTTACACTACAATTCCCTTCAGAAATTCACTTCAAACACAGCCAGAACTACACATAACTCACAGATCCTTAAATATAGCACTTGCTTTTGTTGCATAAGCTGTTCCTATGGCCTGGAATGTCCTTTAACACCTTAACTATATAGCATAATCCTGGTTATCCTCAAGTCTTGGATCGCACGTCATCTTTTCTGCCAAGTCCTATGTGAACATTACAGGCTTACTTAGCTTTCAAGTATAATGAAAAAAAATATGAGGTTTGGAGTAACTCAGTTTGAATTCTATCACCTGATAGTCAAGAACCATATTTCAATTTTCTAAAGTTCTCTCATCCTCAATTGTTTCTTCTAAATCATCGAAATAATCATATTGATATTACGAGATGTATTGATGATTCAGTGAAATACGTGCGGATTATATTGTGGTCTGTGTAGTTCTTAGCACATAGAAAGTAGCTAGTATAATAGTATATAATTTCTGCTCTCATTTATAATTTATTATACTTTTTCTAACAATTATAATTGAATTATTAATTTACCTTCTACCTTCTTAACAATCTGCTCTATTATCTTTTAATTTCTGGGTATTGTACTGGGATAGGAACAAATAGATGCTCAGTATATGTTTGATGAATTCATGAAGACAACTTTCTTGGAGGTAACAGTGGAAGGGACTCATCTGCCTCTCATCAATGCTCAATATTTATTTTTGCTTTTAATAGGAATCTAATTTCCAATGGCTTTCAATATTTATTATATGGACATGTGAATTGAGGTTTTGAATAAAAAATTATGCTATTTAGGAAAAGCTGAAGTGACTGCCCATTCTAGGGCTTGCCTTCGTCATGAAGGCGAAACAACAAAACAATCTGCGTTAAGCAAAATGTATCTTGTGTGCAGATCTCTGAAGGGCAAATAACTTAAACAGTCAATCACTATATTCACTCCGAATCCTAAAAGAATGCTCTAGTTTCTCCAAAGCTTGTTAAACCAGAATCAACAAAATGACTGATTTGTCATTGAAGCACAGCACACAATTCAGAAAAAGATTTAAAAGACATCTCTAGTAGTTTAGCTCTGATTTCAGGGGCAATTTTTGACAATACTAATCTAGCACTAATATACTATCAGAGAAAAAAAATGTGTGCATTCTCTGTAGAGAAAAATAGTATACCTAAGATATGACCTAAAAATGGGCTTCCTCCTTTTTGTTCATTTTATTTTACTCTTGCAGAAAAGTTTTGCTCTAGGAATTTTTGATTTGTGGCAGCACATACTGAAGCACATAGAGGTCAAGCGAAATAAGAAAGATTCAATGAGATGTGGCAGGTTCGTCTTTCGCATTTATATTACTCATAAAAAAATTTAGACTATGATATTTTAATAGGGAGACTCCTGAATTAATGTGCTGTTTTCTAAGGGAAAATTAAAAAGTTGTTTTCTCCAAAACACAAAGAGAATAGATAATGATAAATTAACAATTTAAACTTGAATTTTTATAAGCAGGAAGTGTATATTTAAAAAAAGATGGCCTTAAAATATGGTTATTGCAATTTTGAGTCTATTTAAAAGGTCAAGACAAGACATAATTAATTGAGGGAAAAATTCATTTATGTGCTATAGACAGCTTTTAAACCAAAATGAATGTTAGCATCTTATATCCAAACTGCATTATAATGCATAAATGATAGCCCATTCAGTAGACTTGTCTTGATATTGCCTATTACAATGACCACTGAGACAAGAAATAAAATTATATTCATCCAAAGAGATAACCCAGGATTAAAGTGGAACATTTACTTTTTATCTAAATTCTGATCAGAAATGTATTGTTCTGTCCATGAGAATTCTTTTTTTTCAAGGAAGAATGCCTGTTATTTAAACAGACAAAATCCTTCCGGTATAAGTCTTGTAGCTTCTGGCTGGGTCTCATTTCTTAAAGTGTTGACAACAGACATATACAAAATCAAGAAAATAAGTAATTTGTGATTATAAGCAAAATCTAAATACCAGATTGGGCATTTAAGTTCTGTGTAGTACCTCTTGACTGATCAAATATGTCACGTTGATTACACAGTTAGTGACCTCTTGCTTTTCATATTTTTCTGTCAAAGCTGTGTATATGCGCGTGTGTGTATGTGTGTCGGAGAGACACACAAAAGAGACAAATCACAACATTTCCAATATACTTTGTCCAATTAAAAAGAACACAAAACAGTTACAATATAAGAAATTATTTACTTTTCTCATCTGGAAACAAATCTGAAATTGACAAGAGAGTGAGGTATGAATTTTATGATGGCTATTTCTGAGACCAGAAACAGATGGAAAGAAACTATTATAAGAGTCAGAGAATATTGCTAATGTGTTTCTGTTTTGCTTTCATTTCAAAAATGCAGCAAACAATGGACAGAAAAATAGAATTAGATTAGAAAGGGAAATATTCCATCAATTTGAAAAATTTCCAAGTACTGTTATAAAAGTGAATCCTTTTGCATTAGTGCCTCAGTTATCTGAGCATAACAAATTATAACTCTGAAGATCATGTACCTTGAGGTGCACAAATTTTTCTGCCTTTCACACCTACTTGGCTTATTGCCAGTAGAAAATCCACAACTGTTACTGACATTTATTTTAAAATGCTGCCTTGTCTGATTGCAGTCTTCTGCAGTCCGTGACTCAAACTTGAAGGTGGAAAGATCAAATTACCTTGCTTGTTTTTGTCTTCCTGAAGTCTTCATCTTCTGGCATAACATTTCAAATTCAGAAGCTATTTTATAACTGGGAAAGGTGAGAATCAAGGTAATCGCTCCCCTGGTATAACTATATTACAGTGTGTTCTGTATTATTTTAAAATTTGCTAATTATTTATCTCCCTCACTACACCATAAAGCTCCTTTAGAGAATGGGTTTTGTGATTTTATTTCCACAGCATTCATTAGTGTTTTGCACATAGGAAAATCTCTAATAGATATTTGCTGAAATAAACTGAACTAAGTAAAACACAAAGAATAAAGCTGCAATATGCCTATAACAAAAAGAAAAATGAGGCCTATTGATCTCACCCTTGATATTTTTCCTTTTAATTTCTGAAATCTTTGCAGATTATACAAATGTCCATTAGAAACTAAAATGTGTACTAAATTTAACTGAAATCTAAACAAAAATCATAGTATTTTCAATTATGATCCTAATGTATCTTTTATTTCATTCTATAGTTTCATAAAAAATATAATGTTTTACATGCACCTTCAGGCTAGAAACTTATTTCTTGTAGTACAAAAATCAAAATGATGTCACATAGAAGTGTGTGTGTATATGTATACACGTGTCCATGTGTTTGAGGCGTATAGATCTCAGAAAGACAAACAGACATAAACAAGATGTTAAAGATGTAAACTTTCATTATATATGTTTGTTACAGCAATATTGTAACAATGCTAAATTTTGGGATTGAAATATTAGAGTTAACTAAAATGACAGATTTCATTCCTTACAGCTTTCTTCTGTAAAAATAAAAACCAAAATAAAACAAATTTTTTTTTTAGGTTTTAGTCAGAATACATAAGACACTGATTCTATAAATGCAGCAGAACAGAAAATGTATGAGTGTATGTAGGCTTTTCTTTTAAACTCTGGAAACATGGAAGGGGTCTAAAACCTCTCTGGCCACTTATGGTACACTGGTTTTCTTTTATTGTGACAGCATCTTTTCTAAAGTAAATGGATAAAGGAAGTAAGACAATTTTCTAATCAACCATCTGATTAACAAGTGTATGGGGTGTGTGTGTCTGCACATACACACTTGAAAAAGGACTGAATATTGAGTAGTACTTATATTTTTAAAAAAGTATTTTCTAGCATTTTATTTAGTGGACCCAAGGTATTTAAAAAATAAAATACTAAGAATTCGATGTTAATGAAGAAGATAAATTTTCAACTCTATCTCTTGAACATGAAATAATGTCTATCTAGAAAATGTTAGTTCATCATTTAACAGAACTCAAATTTATTTCTAATTCATCTAATATAAGAAAAGCACTATTGTTTTTCATTTGCTCTGGATTCCTATTATTTACATTAGTCATGAAAAAAGTATTGCTTCATTTGGTGTGGAGTAATTGTTAAAAAGCCTTTGCAGTTATTCTACAGCATTAAATGTTATGTTTTATATGAAAGGTTTTTTTTTTTTTTTTTTTTTAAGGCTAATTTACTATTTCCATCTATTGCTGCAACAAATAGTCACAAAACATTTTGCAGCATTCTGGCACCTGCACAAGGCTGTGACTTATGAATATGCTAATGAGACTGCATCCCGAACTGGCAAAAATTCAGGACTTTCACACAGTTACGGTTCTGGCAGCCCTCAGTGCTATGATACTAAGCCTGACAAATAATATTTAGGTTAATTAATACAAGGTATAGCTTTTTGCATTTCCAATGCAAAAAGCTTTTAACTTACTTTTAACACAGCAACTCTTTTAACTATTTGGAATCAAGATATTTTACTTACTGTAATGATTTTCCTATTAATATTGTTGGAATACTTTACATACATTTTAGCAGTTATTTTGTATCACTAATGCTGCTAAATCTTGGAAAGATTATTTTTTCTACAAAACTTGTCGTACAAATAATGCCTAGAATGACTTTATTTTTTTGTTTTAAAACAACGTTGGATGCCAGAAGCTATTTCCTCAAATATTTTCAGAAAAGATCCTATTAATTTACCTAATGTTTGATAACATGGCTTTCTATTGCTGCAAATAGCTCAGCTTTCAAAGCATTGCTTTCCCCCAATAATATAGTAAGGCCTGAGGTTTTCAGTTTCTGTAGGACAAAAATCTTGTAAATCTCTTAACTATTCTTAACTATTTGTTCAGTGTTGGAAGCTTCTTACAAATGTAAAAGCATGTAAATATTAAGTTACCATAAAGAGTTACTTGTCTCTAATGACTTATTTAAGATGGTTTCAGCAAAAGCAAAGCTGGGACGAAATAAAAAAGATCTGCTTAGAGCCAAATCTTATTAAACCCAGAGCTTTATACTTCACCATGTGGAATTCCTTAGCAAACTTAGGAGCTCTTTGTTTTTTGTTTGTTTTATTTGTTTTGTTATTCATAATTTTGCACATATTTATTCTTAAAATGTATTTATTTGCCCATTTCAATGTCTAAAAAAGCCAGTTCCCTCCAGGCACAAAAGAAAATATGTCACAGGATCCTTCAGGTGTTGCTTTTATAGTCGGGAACCTCTGTGGCCAGTGGCGCCTTTGCCCAAGTTTTGCTCACTGGGTTCGTTCTGCCCGCTCAGCCTAGCAGGCTGTGCTCAGCTCATGCTACTGGCCTGGATCTCACGCCTGCCGAAGGTGAGCCTGGGGCAGAGTGACAAGGGCTGCATAAGCGAGGGAGTGCAGAGTCTGGCCACTGCGCACAGCCAGGCAAGCAGCTGTGGTGGGGCAGGCAGCTCCAGGTGCTGGCACAGGCATCGACTTCCTGCAAGGCTGCAGCTGGACCAAGTGTCCCGCAAGTGGCTTCCACTGCAGGCACCAGGAAACACAGTGGTGCCTGGAAGCTTGGAGATGCCAGGAACCTCAGAGCCCCAAAGGGGATGTCACAGCCCTGGTTTGGGGAGATCCTAGGTCTAGGCTCCCTGAAGGGCCACAGCAATTCTCTCCTGCCTTCTCTCCTTGTTTCCCACAATGTGGAGAGAGGGGGCATGTTTCAGCCATTTGTGTTACTAGCTCTTTCAGTCCCACCATTCCGTGGGTCTTGAGTTCTTGTCCCACATCTAGGAAGAATAAGGTACATGGATAATTGGAGACAGAGCAAGATGAAGAGGTGCTTTATTGAGCCACACTATAGCTCTCAGGAGACCTGAAGTGGCCAGCTTCTTTCTGCAGGCAGGTCATCCTGACAACTACAACTCTCAGCAGAGACGAGACCCGGAGTGGGTAGCTCCTATCTGCAGCCACGTCGTCCTGACATCTGCCCAAGTCTGGCTGAGTCCAGGGTTTTTATGAACTCAGAAAGTACGTACTGATGGGTCCATGGATGGCCATGCACAGGTCTGGAAAAAGCACCATAAGTTCTCACTCCCGGCACAGACTCCACCAGGAACAGACAGCTTGGCCGCTAGGTTTCAGCTTGTCTCTGGCTTGAAGGTAGGGCTTCACTGGGGACACACCCCTTTCCACCCAGAAGCCTGTCTGCCTCCTGCTGCCATCTACATACTGTTCACAGCATCTAGGCTGTTTGTGCCTAGGGGTACCTGCAGGCCCATACCAAGCGGCCCTCAGCACCCCCTCAGCCTCCCTCCTGTGCTCGTCAGTGTCCAAAGTCTGGAGGGGGCCAAGGCAGCAGGGGGCTGGTGTGTCAGCACCACCATGAGCGTGCCCACACCCTGCCAGGTTGTGACAGTGGCTGGGCTTGGCCACAACTTTGTTCCAAAATCAGAGAGGGCTCCGAGAGCAGGGAGAGGCCAGGCAGCAAGAGCAAGCACTTCTGAGTTTGTGGGGGCAGGGGAGGCTTTCTAGGCCTCCCAGAGTGTAGGGATGCCCAGGCCCACGATGGCTGGGTAGCTGCAGCTGTACTTGGGAGGGCAGAGCTCCTGCCCAGGCAACTTGGAAGGGGGTGGGGCTCCCACCTCCCTGGCTCCCACCAGCTCACTTGCAGCCCCAGAGGCACTCCCCTGTGGCAGCCCGTGCCTTCACAGTGGCCGGTCCAGATGGGCCACCGCTGCCATCAAATATATGAGCATGATAGATTTTTTTTTTACTCTAGTACACAGTCATTATTCTTGAGATTAGGAGTTTTTGACTTTTCTTTTCTTTCTTCCTTTCTTTTTTTTAAAAAATAACTGGGAATACCTCCAACTACTATTAGTAAGAGGGGGTCCCCAAGCTGTGACTCTCATGAGAGTCATGGGGCCGCAGCAGTGAAACTCTCAGAATCCCAAACGCAATACAGTTTAAAATTAACTGGAGGTGACTGGGACTCTGTCTTTTCTTAAGACTTCCTAGTCACTGCTTAACTGAGTGTTTCTGATATACTACGTAACAAAAATAAAACACTCATACATTCTGAATAAAGCGATTTTATCATTATTCTGTTTCTGTGACAAGTCTGAAGTACACTTAGTAGGAAAGTTAAGGCCATGTTTCCGGGAGTGAGTCATGTACCTCAAAGCTGTACATAATGGCACATGCATTTCTGACTTATTATTTGGATGGTATTTCTTGTCGATGTAAAATAATAACAAAAAAAGATCATTAGAGATAATGAGTTAATTTGGGAGTGAGCCCTGCAATGTGGAATATAGTGTCACAGTCAACTACAGGCATATTCAGGGAGACAGGGGAAAATGAAGTTTTAAAAATTACATAAATTATTTTGTGTAATTTTGTATTTTAGATAAGATATTTAAGTTACGTAAATTATTTTGAAACAATTATCGTTAGCTACAAGAATCAATAACAAGGGTTGTGTCTGTACAAGGTTGAAGAGGTGGTTGCCGGGTGGATGTCATCACACAAGTATTTTTTGTGTAAAGTTGTGGTGGCCTTTATGCAAGGTTGTAGTTTTGCCAGTCTTTGTGATAGTTCTTGTTACCAAGCAATCATGTGTGATACCCTCCCTTTATGGCCTTCCCTGGCTCCATTTTGTCAGGGTTTGACACAAGGGACTTTGTTTTAATTTGGACATCTTTCACATTTCCCTCTTTTGAGCAAATCCTTTCACTGGAAACACTGCTTATCAAACATCGTATGTTTAGGTTTTGATTGACTTTTGGTGCAGGGATGGACCTGTCCTGGTTGTTGTTCTGGTACCACATTGGAGGAAGATGATTGGCAACTACGAGTCAGTGTTAAGAGCTTTTCGTCCACATTTCAGCAATAAGGGGGATTTAAAGGGAGTAACTCTTAGGCTGATACTAGTTGGAATCCATTGTTAAGTATCAATTTTGTCTCTTCCTTAGGCATTGACTATCATCTCAAAGTCCTAGGACACCATTGTTCTGTTATGAGTTATAGTTCTGCAGAAATAGTTACAATATTTAGAAAGGAAAATACAAAGTAAAATTAATAGTAGTATAATAATGGAGCTTGTATAATTGTTGTTGTTGTTGTTGTTGTTGTTGTTACGGAGTCTCGCTCTGTCGCCTGGGCTGGAGTGTAGGGGCACTATCTCGGCTCACTGCAACCTCCACCTCCCAGGCTCAAGTGATTCTCCTGTCTCAGCCTCCTGAGTAGCTGGGACTACAGGTGCCCACCATCAGCCTGGCTAATTTTTGTATTTTTAGTAGAGACGGGGTTTCACTGTGTTAGCAAGCATGGTCTTGATCTCCTGACCTCGTGATCCGCCCACCTCGGCCTCCCAAAGTGCTGGGATTACAGGCATGAGCCATGTATAATAGTTTTGAGCCATGAAGTTTGGCTTAAAGGCCACCTACTGAGTACATTACATGACCGTGGTGAGCTAGATGAGACCTGATGTAAGTTTGTGTCTTGTTTTCTTATCTTATGTTTTGGGGTCTCAATTTCTTCAGACAAATTTATCCAGATATATCATGTAGCATTAACAATAGTACATATGTTTCCTTATTTAACCAATATTTAGCCTACAGAACCTACTGATTGTAAAATTTTAACTACACCATTATTCTGCCAAGTAAAAATGGTAGGTATAAACAATGAAAATTTAATAGGGAAAGAACCTCATTAAAATGGAAATCTTGTTCCGTTGTTTTGGGGACAGTTTTCCACAACATGCAGCCATCAATTTCTCATTGTGGTTTTCAGTTTGAATGTCTCTGGTTATGGCATCTGTATGAAGCTTATTCCTTGAAATTTATAATAAATTGTCCAACTTCAGCTTAAGGTGCTTTAGAAAAGAGCAGTTTTGTTCTTGGTAATTACATAGAAAACAAGCATATGGAAAGAAACTAGAACTCACGATTTAGTCTGGTCTACAAGTAGAAAGTAAAAATGCAAAAAACAATGCACAGGGCTACAATCTTATAACAAGTATATTATAGTTTTCTTTATAAAATAATATGTTTCTCTACCTGATTTTTGCCCAAGATAATTGGTAAGACAAATTTGCTTGTAAAAGTTTAATTTTATGCAGTTTGACATGATTATTTACATAAGTACAGCAATAATAATGATTGACTACATAGGTAATCTCAAATCGGACTCCAGAAAACCTCTCAAGATGGAAAGCCAAACCAAGCGGACTTCAGATTTTGTCTGCAGGACCTGAAACAATTTAAATAGAACATCCCAGTCAATACCTTGGTAATATAATCAAGATTTTCAATTAGACTTTATTACAAAATGAAACAGATTCCCATTGAACTTATGTAAGTAACCTTATTCACATAAAAATAAGAATATTTAGAAATAGTTTCAGAATTTTGGAAAGATCAAATAGGGAGAAAAAGTAAATATTTTTTAGTTTGTCCAGAAAAGGATACTTACCAAATTGCTGTAACTATAGATACCTTAAATCCGGGGGGCGGGGGGGAACCATTTAAGTAAAGAACCAGTAATGTTTTAAATAAATAGCCTGTAAAACTCGTAATTTAAAAAATAAGTTCATTTATTCTCACATCATTATTTCTTGTCCTTTTGATCTTTGCAGTGTCACAAATTTATCAATTTTTAAAATAGTGATCTGGAAGTTCTTAGTTAATCCACTGATCTTCAAGTTATTAAAAACCTGCATTTAAGAGTAATGATTAGAAACATTTTTTCATGAATCTGACTATTGATGTCTTTAGAGAAGACTTAAAACAATAACTGTGGATGAAAAAGAGATAGAATAGCCATGCTTAAAAATCTGATAAGAGTTTATTATAATGATGCAATTAAAAATGAACTTCAATTATTTTTATTTCATACATTAAGGCAACAACATGCATCATGACTGATAGCATCACTCCAGGACCATCAGACTTTTATACATTTTACATAATCCTCAGAACATTTACATCAATAGCATATTTCTATACATAGAACTTAAAGAAAATTTAGCATCACTCTGTCATTTGACAATGCTTCCCATACAATCCAACATGGTAAATGGGCCGTATTAGTTAATATCTAGGTGAGAAACATACCTTCGGAGTTCCAGGGGCCCAATTAGAGATTCCAAAAGTTAGTTTGCAATTAAGAAGACTTAATTTAGAACTTTGATTCTTAGGAAGCTTGTCAAATATGTCAAAATTTTAAGACACTTGATTAAAACAGCATCACAGGCCACTGTGAAATAATAACCAGCCATTTAACCAGAACGATAATTTAGAGACTTCAAAAACAAATACGGAAAGTTACATATATTTAAAAAGAATCTCAGACCCCTAACACAGATGACTTATTTTTGTCTAAGCAATCAAAGAGGCTTACTGAGGGCAAGAAGCACAGAAAATAATCGTGATGAAACAAATCTTTGTTTTTGTAGGCCAGTTTTTAAATGATAAAGAAAAATGTCCTGCAGTGTGATTGCTTCTGTTTGTGGGAAGCCCGTTTAGATATCCTGGAAGTCAAACCTGATGAAAAGGTACTTAAATTCAATCAAACACTGGAAGCATATATGCCCAAAGTTTTAAATGTACACCATACTGTAGAAGAAATAAATAAGAAAACCAGTACCATGAGCAGCAGAATACATGAATCTTAGAAATAGCGAAGGCATGTGAAATTTCCTGGGCATGAAGAACAATTCAAACATACCCAAAAAAGCCAGTAGTACGGAATCAAGTTATACTGGAGGAAGACAGTGCTACCTTAGACCATCCACACAAATATTTTTAGCATCACACCACAATAGCAGAGTCAGAACTGGGGAAAGAAAAAGCTACAGAAACTAATAAAAAAGTTAAGCAAAAAAGTCATTTTTCCAGCCAACGCCCCCCACAAAAAGGTATCTTTTCAAGGAGAGAAGGATGAAGAGCAGAAGGCAATGACACATGACCTGCAAATCAAGTGCAATGAAATACAGCAAAAGTTGAAGTTGTGAGATATAAATATCAAAAGCTTTAAAAGGAAAATTTTATTTTGAGAAAAAGAATTATTATTTTGAGTGAAGATAGCAATCGTAAGCTGATCAGGGTAATTAAATGAAAAATAAAATGGAATTAAGTGGAAAATGTAAAATATTAAAATGTTGAAGTTCAGAAGTTCAGGAGATGGGTGAAATTTTAAAGAAACAAATTTCAGAATTAAAAATTTAAAACCTCTTGCAAAATTATTTTAAATTAAGAGCAGATCAATTTTAAACATAGGGGACTAGATTCTGGTTTTGCATTATTGTACTTTGATATTAATAATTCTTAGGAAAACTTTCAAATAATTAGAGCCAACTTGATCACACATAAAATTCCTCTTATAAGATTCATATTTTATAAACCTTTTACAACTGTCTCAGACCTTTTACAACTTGCTCAAACCTTCTACATCTTGTTCAAACATTCTATGACTTGCTTAAGACATCAATTTTGCCCTATACTTTTTAAAAATAGAAAAACCAACCACTCTACCTTGGACAAAAATTTACCTTTTTCCTTATTATTGAGACTACTCAAAATTCTTTCTCAGACAAAAGTCACACCCTTTTTTCTTTTGGCTTTCCTGAACAAAAATACATTTTCATACTTACAACTTTCTTTGCATCTGTCTCCTACTTATTGGCTCCTTTTAGCTTTGTTTCTAATATATTCTTAAATACATATTCTAAGATAACCTTTAAATAACCTCTAACTGTAGATAAAATCATTCCTTTTAAATAGAAAACATATTTTCATGTCATAAATATTTGTCACATGTATATATATTTTCATGTCATATATACACATATTTATATATGTGATATATATTCTCATGTCATATATACATATTTAGATATGTGTGTGTATACACACACACACACATATACATACCACATACATACACACATATTTTTTAGCCAATAGCATATTTTACTTTTCTGATATACTTTGTATATATAATTATATGTATTAATTACAAATTGTAACTGTCAGTATATTTAATTTCTAACAAAAACTTAAGTAAGCAAGTTGCAACCTGTCACATTTCAACATTTTATGAAAACATATTTTGTAATTTCTAAAAATATGTGCTTTCTCACAGAATAAATTTTCAATGGGGAATAGAAGATAATTACCAACAGACCAAAGTGTTTTCCGTTTTTTTATATAAAATTTAAGAATCCAAAAGTAAATAAACTTGAATCTATGTTCAGCAATCAACATTTTAGTATTTTAACTTACTTGGAAATGACCTAGGCTCTCCATAAATATGTATTATTTAATTCAAAATAACATAAATTTAAGATCTCAAATTACATAAAAAGTTCATTTATAAATATTTATTCCATTTACACCTATTATTTTTTAATAATTATACATAAATCATTTATGAAAACTGAGATACTAGACAAAGCTAGTCATCATTTCAAGTTATTGCTCTCCTAACCATTTTTATAGCTTGTGAATATCAGATGTTAATGATCCAAGTAAGGGTAAAATAAAATATATGAGCATTTTGGCAATAACTCAGAAGATACAGCTGTTTACATGAAACCAACAATATTATATTAGTCTTATTTATCAGAAGTTACACAAAGATAATTTTGCTCTTAGGCTGAATGTACAGATTTATGACGTTAAATTCTCTAGGAGAGACATATATAACCTTGTCTGATCAGCAAACCCAGACAAAACATGTATGCTAACAACTCTGAAGACACCTTCATCTTTATTTTTACCAACAAATGTAAAAAGAGTTTATTTACCAAAGATTTACTTGAGTCATGTGAACTAAAAGACATCTGGCTTACTCTATATTTTTAAAGTTTTAAGTATAATTAGCCTAAGTCCTCGTTTATTACTGAGCCAATTTGAATAGAATTCTTTAAGAGATTTTACCATTGCAGACAGAAAATACATGTATAAACCACATAAACATGTATATACACAAAGATCTTATACCTTTCATTTTAGATCTTTTGTCATGAGACAGTAAAATACAGTAATATAAACTCACTCTAACTTATAAAAGACAGTTTGATCCAAATTATATTTCCAACAAAATGGCACAAGTTAACGTCACCTGTTCATGTGGCTAAACCTCAAGATTTTTATTTGTCCTGTTAGGTAACTTAATGAAGGCTGTGGACCTAATTTGAAGTAAAGCAGTTTTCACAGCAGTTTAAAATAACCCTCTTTACTCTTTTCCTCTGCTTTTCTATCTCAAGTCTGAAATGTTATATTTCAGTTAAAACTGCCTGGAATATAAACCTCTAAGTTGCTTTGAATTTAGTAACAGATTTGTCTTAATACAAGCAAAAAAGTCAGCAGATTCCAGATATTGCTGCACCATTCAGACTGCTTAACTTTATAGCTGCATTTTTGTGTTTTTGTTTGTTTTTCATTAATGGTAAGAGAAATAGGCTTGGAGAACTCAAAAGGTGCCCACAGTGGCCACAAATTATCTTTAGTGTAATCTGTTCAGTGGTTTAAAAATGTATGTGAAGAAAAGCCAACATTTTGTATGGATATTAAGTTGAGGTCTCTGAAAGAAGCTTGTTTTTAGACAACTTAGCATGCCTTAGAATTTGAAGATTCCATTCTGTTTCTCATTAATCTTTCAAGAACAAAAACATCCTACAATTTATATCTAGAATTTCAGGGTTTGGGCAAAGCCCAAAGTGTACCTTGGCAAGTGTACCTGACACAGAATTTTTTTTTTTTAACCTGTAAGTTACCTTTGGTTGTTTGACCTGTGACCAGGTTTTTCCTTTTCATACTGCATTTTTCTGGAGACTGGCCAGTGCCCTAGTAGTAACTTTGCTTGTCCATACCCACTACATTCCAACACAGAATAGTTTACCCTCAAAAACAGAAGTTCCTCATAGATGGTGGTGATCACTCTAGTGGCCATCCCATATTCACCATTTAAAAAATAATTTTGCTCTGGAAAGAAGTTCAGAAACAAGCAAGGAAAAAAAAAAAGAGCCAAATTATTTGCAGATGCGCATAAGCAAACCAAAATGATAGCCCAAAAAAGAGTACTCACAAAAACTTTAAAACAGGCATATAGAGCAAACAAAATATTAAACCAGGTGCGTAGGAAAAAAAAGCAAATGTGAAT
Organism: Papio anubis; assembly: GCF_008728515.1. Classification (NCBI taxonomy): domain Eukaryota; kingdom Metazoa; phylum Chordata; class Mammalia; order Primates; family Cercopithecidae; genus Papio; species Papio anubis. Next base: position 62,337,723 of record NC_044990.1, on the reverse strand, counting down.
TTATCAGAAAACACAGGAGGTCGTCATAGAGAGAACAAAATCTCTGTAAAAACCAGAGTATTATCCGGAAGATCAGTGTCCTTATACTAGAAAGGGCTTGCCAGAAAAGACGAAAAATCTTTTATGGTCCAAGAGGGATGCAGTGTCCTTTATTGAGGCAGCTTTTATCCCAACCAGATCCTGAATAAAGTCGAAAGAACTCACCAAAAGGAGGGAATTCAGCCTGAGAGAAGACTCCCCAGGTAAGAAAAGATGAGGCATGGAAACCAAGAGCTCAAACAGGCTTTAGTGGGTACTGCATGTAATTGCAGGTGTCACCCATCCTTTCAAGGTGAACTCACTTTAGGTCACATTTCTTGACACCAATTTATGTCAACTTAAAATGAAAACAGAAAGAGTATTCAAAGGTAATGAGCTTATATGGGGGTCAGTACTGCAACGGGAAATGCAGTGCCATAGTAAACTATGGGCATATTTAAGGAGGAAGGGGAAGACAAAGGTTTTTGTTTTTGTTCTTTTCTTCTCCCCTCCCCTCCCCTTCCTTTCCTTTCCTTTCCTTTCCTTTCTTTTTTGACAAAGTTTTGCTCTTGTTGCCCAGGCTGGACTGTGGTGGTGTGTTCTCGGCTCACTGCAACCTCCACCTCCTGGGTTCAAACGATTCTCCTGCCTTAGCCTCCTGAGTAGCTGGGATTACAGGCCCATACCACCACGCCCAGCTAATTTTTGTATTTTTAGTAGAGAGGGGGTTTCACCATATTGATCAGGTTGGTCTCGAACTCCTGACCTCATGATCCTCCCACCTCAGCCTCCCAAGACAAAAGTTTTTAAAGGTAAAATGAAGAGGATTACATAAGTTATTTTGAAGCAAATATCCTTAGCTACCAGAATCAATAATAAGGATGGTATCAGTCCAAGATTAGACAGGTAGTTGCTGGGCAGATGTTGTTGTAGAAGTATAACGTGTAATATTGTGCTCTGGCCTTTGTGCAAGGTTGCAGTGTTTGGCCATTTATTTTAATTATTTATTTATTTATTTATTGAGATGCAGTCTCGCTCTGTCGCCCAGGCTGGAGGGCAGTGGCACAATCTCAGCTCACTGCAAGCTCCGCCTCCCATTGGCAGAATCTTTTGTTATCAGGAAATTATGCATGAGAACTTGCTCTTCATGGCGTTCCCTGACTCCATTTTGTCAGAGCTTGATACAATCAGCTTCATTTTGATTTTGACAAGTTTCACATTTTTATGACAACAATGTTTTTTACTGATAACTATTCTTTACTTATTTGTTGTACTCAACAAGTGTATATTAAATAACTGCACCCTACTAAGATTATAGCTAGAAATTTAACAAGCGTTTCCAATCTTCTGAAAGGCCTCTCAACAGGACATTTAGTACCTGAGCAAGCATTCTAAGACCCGAGTTCTGTCCTGGAAACTTGTTGCATAAGGAATTTGCTCTTGGTGCCACATAATACAAAAGCCTAGGTGTATGGGTAACTTTCTTAGAAAATTGATTTTTACATAACTCACAGACATGGACATCAGTAATAACAAATCTGGAATTCCATGTGATAATACATTCTATCACAGGAGTAAGTTATATCTGAGATGACACTGGAAAAAGATAGTTGCTTGGTAACTATTGTTATGGGTTGAATTTCACCTCCCAAAAGATATGTCACAATTTTAACCCCTGGCATCTGTGTATGCAGCCTTCTTTGGACATATGGTATTTGTAGATGTAATTAATTTGAGCTCATACTGGAGTATGGGCCCTTAAACAAATAAGACAGTGGTCCCTATAAGACGAAGTGAGAGACAAGCACAGGGAGAACGGGTGTCCCCAAAGCAAATATTGAAGTGATGTAACTTCAAGTCAAGGAGCAGGGATTGACTACCAACACCTGAAGCAAGTGAGAGACAAAGATGGGTTCTACCCAGAGTCCCAAAGGAACTATGTCCTGCATAGGTCCTACATCTTGAGTTCAGACTTCTAGCCTCCAAAACTGGGATAGAAAAAAATATCTGCTGTTTTATACAGCCCAGTTTATGCTACTTTGTTAAAGCAGCCCTAGAAATGTAGTAAAATAAAAAGCTAATGTCCAGCCAGTATCCACTGATGAGATCATAGTCATATTTTAAAACTGGTTTCATTCAGACTGATTGTAGCTTACATTGGTTGATGCCCAAGTTATACTTGTTACAAGTTTTTTGAAGATATCTCTTTGTGAACATGGAATCAGAATAAGAAAATGAAATTGTTGAAAAGTGCAATCATGCATGAACATGGAAGTCTACAGCTAAGGATCCTTCTTAGCACATGAAGGGCAATGCTGAATTTTTCTGTTAAGACTTTATATTTCAATATTTTAAATTTATCATATTTTCCCTCTACTTACTAATAGCTTATTTCTCTATTACATTTAATTGGATTTCTCTACTATCAGAATAACCCTTTGCTCTAACCTATTTAATAAAGATTCTACAGTTAAATCTCAAGAGGTTAGTTTTATTTCCCTCATTGCCCTTGTGGGTGTCTCATCAGTGAAAGTAAAATAAGATACTATGTTAAGTGTGAAATCAACACAAACATGAAGATGTAGTGCTTTGCCTTTAAGAACTTTAGCTTCTTCACCAGTAAGCTTGATTTTGGTTCTAGCTTCTATAGGGCCAGTCTGAGGTGGACACAGTTGGTGGGTGAAGGGGCTTGGTTTCAGAGTTGAAGATACAATAGAGAGGGCTTAGAAGGCCACCAGGTACCACTTACAGACATTCATTCTAAACTTAGGACAATTCATTGTTTAGGCTTTTCTTCAGACAACAGGAAAGTAACCAAGGTGTATACCTAAGGTTTTATTAATCTTGACCAACCAAAGTCCACAAAGTTCAAAGTTTTATTACTGCTGTTTCACAGAATGTTAGGGATTGGCCATGATGTATAGTCCCTACCCTTTGAAGACATTAAAAGAGTAACGTGGTGACAGACTTTGGAAGTGAAGGATGCATAAAATGAGCATGTAACCCAATCTGAGGATGTCTAGAAAGCCACTTGATGAATGTAATATCTGAATTAAGCCTTAGAGATACGTGAGAGTGAGGTAGTGAAAAAAAATAAGAAAAGTATTTTAGATATATATGCAGGAGCGTACTAACTGACAACAAGATCATGGAGGATTTGCATGGCAATCTGGGAAGGTGGTTTTATCCTGTGGGTGTCTGGAAGCGATTAATGCATTTAAGCAGAGCAACGGCATGTTTTCACTTCCATTTCAAATAAAACATTTGAATGATGTTGAGAAAAACAGATTTAAAGACCAACAGCCGCAGGCATTAGGGAAAGTTAGGGAGCTATTGTGGAGACTCAGGAAAGACACTATAAACTGCTGAATTAGGACAGTAGTAAATGAGAAGGAAAGGATGATTTTTGAAAAGTGAAATTTTTGCTTTCTAAAGATTAAAGAACACATACATGTGTGTAAACGAAATGCATACTTTTTTGCATTCATTTATATATATACACACACATAATATTTGCTTTCTCAATACATGAAGGTATATATTAACTCTATTTTTGAGTGTTATAAAAATAGCAAAAAAATAAAATGTATACTAATGGAATTAATGACTACATAGTTTCTGAAAAGAAGAAGTTAAAGATAATAGATACATAGATATGTCACAAAATGTTTTTATTTTTAATATATACAAATTTTTGAGTGTTAAAAATATTTTAATTTTATAACATATTTTATAATTTATAATTTTATATAATTCATAATTTATGAGATACTTTTATAAGAAATTTAGTTTTATAAAATTTAGTAGTAATTACTAAATATTTATAAATGTGTACAAAATAAAAATGTGCTTAAAACTTAATGTTTATCTTTGACATATAGTTACTATAGGATTATAGATATATTTTCTTTTTAGGCAATCTACTTCATTTTATATGAGTTTTTGTTCAAGTTGCTGGTTTTAATGTTATCTTTTAGAAAATGTAGCATATGTAGAAAAAATAAATATTTACAGAATACAATTTTGTAGGACTCTCAATTAATTGGCTTAGGGAATGATGAAGAAGGAAGAGTCAAGATTTTGTCTTTCTTTTTTTCTCTAGTTTTAGTCCAAATTACTAAGGTGGCTTTTAGTGCCAGAATTCCAACAAGCAAAAAAATATATTTTTGCTTGATTTTTAGAGAAGAGAGAAATGGTGATTTTTTAATATATATTTATTACTTGATGTATCTCTAGCATATATATGGAGGGGAAGATTTCTGATGGTTGAAAGAACTGGGGCTATGAACAGGGACCTAACTGCCTGGAAAATAGTAGTCAATAATTATAACTTAAAATAATTTGTACCATAGATAGTTATGGTGATTCAGGAGTAGATGAATTCACTCATGGAGAAGATAATGCTGAAAGGAGAAAAACAGACCCTGGAAAAAGTTTTCAGCTAAAAATAATAGCCTTTAGAACCAAAGATTGCATGGAAATCTTCCAAATCAACAATGTCCTCATTTCCCAAAAACAAAATCTAAAATCCAGATGAAATATTTCATTCAAACTTCTCTAATTAATGGTTAATTAAAGGCGGAACAAAGATTATAAACGAGTACAATTCGGCAGATTTTCAGTTCATTTGTTTTTCTCTATCCTTCCAGAAGAACTTGATTAACAATTTTATGGAGTATTACCCCTTAAAAAATTCTTCCATATACACAATCACCTTTGAACTCCACAGCACATGGTAGGTATGAAGGGCAGATGGTGAGTTCAACTTTATAGCTAATATAAAGTGAAATAACTTTTACAAAGTTGTTTAGTAAAGCACAGAGCCAGAATTGGAATCAAGGTTTTCCAAAGCCAATTTGTGTACTTTTTCAGCATCACCAACAACATCTGAAAAGTAACCTTTACCATACTTTTATATCACTTGAGTCACATCTTTCCTCTCAGTCTTTGAAAGTGCAAAAGACTGTAATTTTTCTACTACGTACATGCTTATTTGAGTGCATTCTGGAGATAATAGCTTTTCTTCTACTTGAAATATATGAATATAACATAGTTTTTAATCATAAAATAACTAGATTCAATAAAATGTTACTTGTTTTCAAAAGAAAGTTAACAATATATGAAAAATTATATAATTGTAATTATAAAATAAATATTGTGTACATAATTATATTTATAAAATAAATATAAATGGATTTATAAAATAAATATTTTTTAAAATGGCAATATTTGTTTTTCACAATTAGAAATTCTATAATTGAAGACATGATAAAAAATAGTGTTCTTATGAATGCACATTTGATTCTTTAATCTTATCCCTTTTTATTTTTATCCCATTTTGAATTTGCCCTTGTGAGGTTTGGCTAGTATCTTACCTACACTCAAGAGCCTGAAACTGTAAGTTCTGCATATTAAGGAGTGGGTTTTAGTCATTAATGAGTTGATAACATTAACTTATTTTGTGTGATACATATGATGCCACAGCTTCCTCATCATTTTCAAAGGATTAGTTTCTTAAAAGTCATTTTTTTGGCCCTTCTTTTTTTCATTAAACTTTCCAACTGCTGTGCAGTGACACAACAGGGTCTTTGTCAGCTGCTTAGAGGAGCTATTTGTTAATTGTTTTGCTTCAAGGACTGCCTCCTTTGTTGATGTTCTTCCACAGATCCAAAAAGTAGTTCAACAAAGAAGAAAACTTAAAAAAATATGTAATTTTTATTCATTGGGTATTTTTTAACAGAGAGGAAACATTTTCTAGTCGTGTTATTTAAAAACTTATTTTAATTACTTGAGAAGTGAAGGTTAATCCATTATGGCTTTTCATTGGCAACAGAAAGAAAAAGGCACTTAACAAATAGAAACATTATAAGAATAGAAATGAGTAGGCATCTCGAGTTGGTGAAATGGTAGCATTAGATATGAGGCAAAACGTATTATGAAATTTGCTATTGCAAAGACAAGATACAGAGAATTTCCATTGTGATTTCAGATAATATAAAGTGAGAAATGGGCTGCCATTTAACAGAAACCTAAAACTCGAAGGGATTTTAGATCGCATCTAAACCCATCTATCCCTTTCATAGGTGAGAAAATTGCAGCCCAGGGAAATGAAGTGATTGCCCAGCTTCTAGAGCAAGTGCCAATAGAGAACAGGGAGTAAATATATTATACCACTGTGGCTTGCCACCTGGCACTCACTACAAAGAACATTGCCTTCGCTTCCCCTATAGATTTTCATTCATTCAGAAATGAGCCGTTTTCCTCAAGCAATGCTATCTGCAGAGAGTTGTGAATTAAAGACTGATTTTAGAGACTTTTCAACTCATTTCTGTGTATATAAGAATGAAATAGGTAAATTTTAAAAATAAATGTATTGTATTCAGTTTCTTATAGTTTATAGATCCCTGATGGATTGAGTCTTTACTATAATATACGATTTAGACTGTACCATTTGACCTTTCTTTATCATATTTTTTCCTTTAACTTTCTGCATCTCTGAATAAATAGATAAATTAATAAAAGATTAATATAAAGTAAATTTTAAAGAATTTTCTGTAAGTAGTAGTCAGTAGACTATGTTCTGTGAACAAAATCCAGTCTATTGCCTGTTTGTTTTTTAAACATATTTACTGTGTGGCCATTTACAGAATAAAAGTTTCCTGCCCTAAATCGACATGCAAGGACTATTTGCTAATAAATAAGGCAAGCATGTTTGTGAAATTGGATCAGACAGAGGAGTCCCAGATGTGTATGATAATTCAGCTACTACCAAAATAAATGTTTGAAGATGAGAGAAAGTGGGTGGTCTAGAGTGTTTTTCATTGGATAATAATTATATTTTAAAATACTTACTTTGGTAGTATCTTCTTTAATAATTTAATTTTATTTCCATATTGATTCTTTAGATGATACAGAAGCATTAAAATGACTTATGTGATCCAACATGTTGAAAGATGCTCAGAAAAACACTTTTAGAATAAAAAGAAATGTTTCTTAACAAAATAAAGCAGTTTATTGAAAACATAATTAACCTTGAATCTCAGCATTCTTTGAGTATATGACAAACATTTGTGCTTTGTGAAAATGTTTCTTTTTATATTCAATGCTGAAAGTTTTTTGCTTCCCTTAGGGCATTGCTGCAATAATGGATAGTAAGTACAGGATGTCTTCCTTATGTTTCTATGTTGATGTCAGCGTTCACTGCAAGAAGTGTCCACCATATGTGGGACAGTAACAAATATTATATAAGAATTCCTTTTTTTGTTGTTTTTGAGTCGGAGTTTCACTCTTGTTGCTCAGGCTGGAGTGCAATGGCGCGATCTTGATCTTGGCTCACGGCAACCTCCGCCTCCTGGGTTCAAGCGAGTCTCCTACCTTAGCCTCCCGAGTATCTGGGATTACAGGCATGTGCCACTACACCTAGCTAATTTTCTGTATGTTTAGTAGAGATGGAGTTTCTTCATGTTGGTCAGGCTTGTCTCAAACTCCTGACCTCAGGTGATCCACCCACCTCGGCCTCTCAAAGTGCTGGGATCACAGGCGTGCGTCACTGCAACCAGCCAAGAATTTCAAACTCTTTGATGTCTATATATGAAACGTCAGTGAAATCAACGGATACTTTGTTTGAAGCAGATATTTTATGATACATTTTTAGAGAATCAAATATACTAAAGGACTGTCAGATGCGGTAAATATTTGTTTGACATTTGTCTAATTTTATTCAACTCAGAATAAAAATATTCATGTGTAAGGATCTTATGATTTAAAAACTTGTTTATTATAGGTGAAGAAACATAGAACTAGTTTGGAAATAATCCCCATTTTCTATTATCCGGTTAACTTAATGTTGCATTCTAAAACTTAAGAAAAAACTCTTCCATGTACACAGAAGGAAAATACAATGGAGAATTCAGTTAGTGTTCTTACACATAGATGACAATAGAATATACAAATATTGAACAATGTTTTTTGATTGACATTTTCTGGAGCCTCAGGATTTCTGGAAATTTTATACGGAGTTAAACAAGAGCAATTTTTCAGGTTCATTTGCAGCTACTGCAATAAGACCTCATCCTCATGCAAGTCTGTTTTACATTAGATTCTGCATAAAATGTTATTGGACAGAAATCAAGGCTTTACTACCAATACATGTGTGAATGCCACCGCTGTAGGTTAATGACCAAGATCATTCAATAAAGGAAATGGTAGTAACATCAGAGGTTACTGTTGGGTGGTCCCCTGACTTTTTCATCATAAGCAAATCTTTACTAAAATAGTTATATTGAACAGTATGAGAGATTAAGGTTTAGCCAAGATCTCAGAGACCCAGTCTGTTTAATAGTAATGTAATGAGTGAGGAACTATATTCATACTTCAGTGTAAATGCAATAATAATAATCACGAGGCCTTTATTAAAAAGACAAAAATAAAATTAGAAATCTTTGACATATTTGATGAGTCATAAACCAGATTATATATCCAACTTTTTCATTTTGTAAAGATATTATAATCTAAAGAATTTTCCTTATTACCAGCAGAACCAGGATGATACTAAAAGCCCATGACCACCTTTTATATGGTTTATACTAGAAAGCAGATTAGTTTAAGACCCCAGAAATCTAGCTTTGATGTGTAATACCTCTCTAACCTTGAGAAACTTAATTAAATTATCTAAGTGATAATTTAATTATCTGTATCATGATAATTCCTGAATATATAACAATGTTTTTGTAAAGATGGCATGAAATGCCCTACGAGTGATGTCACAGGTAAATATAAGTTAATCATATTAGAATAAGTTTAAACAACATGGAGTTGCCAATATGTTACTTTTTAAACCTAGAAATACAACAATTTCTTATAGTTTGACAATTATCATTAATACAATTATACCACAAATTAATACTATCATAAGGTTTTATTTTTGTCTTATATGCTGAAATTTTATTTACTTACATGCTTCTTTTCAGAATTCACCATTATTCCTGGTCCTAGTAAGCTTTTATTTTCATCTTCATTTATATGCATATAAGTACATATATACATACAAATAATCATCTCACAGCATCCCATTCCTTACTCCTACTTACCTTACATCAAAAGCAACCATTTTAATACATTAGATGTATTTTCTTTTATTACTATATATCTCTGAAGTTTTAAAATAGCCATTATTCTATTGTAATGCTTTGCAAAATTTTAAATTTACAATTTAACTCATTAGAATACAATGTACTTGAGATTACATTTTATTCTTGAAGAAAAAAATGATGTTTTCCTTCTCTAAAGTGTTTAGTAGGCATGGCAAGAGAATAGAATTAATCATATGAACTGGACTGGACATAACTATCACCAAACTGTGACTACAGCTGACATCCTTTAACACATTGCTTCAATTCTGCTAGGCCTACTGGCAGGCTGTAGTTTCTAAACATTCTCCTGGTTTCGTTGTTTTTTGATTCAAATACTGACACAAACACACATGATAGTGTGAGGATGCACACACTCTCATGAACACACACACTAACACAGAGGGAAAAAAGTAAAGAAAGGTTAAGATACAGAAAAGAACAACTGGCCTACTTTTTTTTTCAGACTGAAATATCTAGGTAACAGAATGAGCTGACTGGTAATGAGAATTTTCCAATCCCAAGATTAATCATTGTCAGGACATCAGGTTCACTTTGAAAACTCCTGGAAACATTCAGGGCTTATCAAAATCAAAGCAAATAAAAAAACATCCTAAATGGATATAAATAGAAGTAGGTCAAAATTTTTCCATTTTAATTTTAAGCCACAAATGAAAACAATTTAGTCTGTATTCCTTTTTAAACAATATGAAATATAAAATATTCTAAGAAACTATGATTGCTTATTTTCGCTAGAGTGTAGTGGAAACAATTTCCAGACTTAGCTTTGAATCTCAAATCAGCAGTTTAGTTGTTAAAAAAAAAAAAAAAAAAACTTTCTGTACATCAGTTTCTATATACTTAACTATAAAATTATAATCTTATGAGAATATTCCACTGAACTAGTTTAAAAAAGAATAACAGGTTTTATGATTTTGAGCAGGAAAAATTGATGGTGATGCTGGGAAGAACGGGAAAGTTCCTCAGCAACTTGTAATATTGTGCTTTTTGTGGCCTGTTTGAATTCAATGGAAACATAGTATTGGGGTGAAGGAGCTCGAACCATTGAAGTCCTTCTGATTATAAAAAAGTAAAGAAAAAATATATGAGCAAGAAAATGATACCCATGAAGTAATTTGTGAATATTTTGCCTGTGACAAGGAAAAGTGTGACTTTTTTTTTAGTTTCCAAGTGTTTATATATATTTCTTTAATTTTTATTTTTTGTGGGGACACAGGTGTATGTTTACATAGTAGACGTATTTTTACATATACTTATGGTGTACATGAGATGTTTTAATACAGGCATACAGTGTGTAATAATCATATGATGGAGAATGGGGTATCCATTCTCAAACATTTATCCTTTGTGTTACAAACAATCCAGTTATATTCTTTTTGTCATTCTAAAATGTACAATTAAATTGTTATTGATGATAGTCACCTCTGTTGTGCTATCAAATAGGTCTTATTTATTCTTCAAACTATTTTTTTTATCCATTATCCATCCCCACCTTCCTCCCAATGACCCTTGAAGAAGTAGTAAGATCCTACTGGGATTATTGTCTACTGATGAGTTAATATCGGAAAACTCAAGATAGTATGTGATAAATTAAACTTGTATTTATTACAATCTGTTTTTCATTGAATTTGCCTCTTCTTAGTCTTTGCTACATCAAGAGAGAAGTGTGGCAAGTTTAAATATTCCAACAAATCTTTTACCTGCCTAGGATTAAACTTCACTGATTTTACCAGTATTTCACTGTCCTTCATTCCCACTTAAACATTCTTTTCCTTCTTATCATGGTTAAATTCTCTGGTCAGGGTTTATAATTACCCGCTCCCCATCCCTTTATTTTTCCTCAATGCCCCTCAGCTTGTTTGTGTGGCAAAGCCATGACTTAGACTTAATCTAATTATCTATCTAGGCTATACTTGCTGACAGTGGCTGGAGGAAAAAAAAATCACAGGACTGATGACAAGTCTTAATTTAAATTCTTATAAATGAACCTCATATTGTGTCTGAGTACAGAGCAGCAGTTATACTCTATTTCATGTACTTTCTCATTGTCCTAGGACATTATTTATAACCCTCTTCTCCTATTCTCAGTCTCAGTTAATGACCTTAAGTATTTCACTGAGAATGCAGATATATCCCCCATATTAACTCTTCTTAACAATATATACTTTGCATTCTCTCCTGCTGCTACAGATGGTCTGTCCTCATCCTTAAGGCTGATCCCTAACCCACACAGACAGACACATGCAACTCTGCATTAGATCCTATCACTTCTGGCCTACATAGAGACAGCAACACTTTTCTCTGTATTGCATCATCTGTTTTTTCTCTCTACTAGATAATTCCACTAGCATAAATATAGGGTGTAATTCCTTCCATCTTAGAAAACTTTCTCATGTTCCAGTTATCTCACTAACTACTACATTGGTTCCCTATTCCACTGCCAGAGCAACACCTTGAAAGAATTTTCTGTTACCCATTCCCTTTGATCTACACCATCTCCATTTCTGAAATCTACCTCAGTCAGATTTTTACTTCTATTTTTTTTCCCCAGAAACAGAATCTTGTTCTGCCGACCAGGCTGGAGTGCAGTGGCACAATCATAGCTCACTGCAGCCTCTGACCCCAGGGCTCAAGCCGGTCTCCTGCGTTAGACTTCCAAGTACCTGGGACCACAGGCATGCGTCACTTCACCCAGATAATTTTTCCTTTTTTATTTTCTATTTTTCTCCTGCTTTAATTTTTTTATTTTTTAGAGATAGATCTTTCTCTGTCATCCACACAGGAATGTACTGGTGTGATCAGGGCTCACTCAGGCATTGGGTTTGATGCTGCAGTGAGCCCTGATTGCACCACTACATTCCCACCTTGGTGACAGAGCAAGACCTGCTTGGTACAGGCAAGCAATCCTCCCACCCCAGTCTCCTGAGTAGCTGGGACTGCAGTCAGCCACCACCACACTCAGCTAATTTTTAAAATGTTTTGTAGAGGTGGGGTCTTATTATGTTGCCCAAGCTGGTCTCGATCTCCTGGACTCGAGTGATCCTCTTACCATGGTCTTTCCTCTTACCATGGTCTTCCGAAGTGCTGGACTTACAAGCATGAGCCACAGACACTAGCCTAATTTTTAATTTTTATGTTTTTTTGTAGAGACTTGCTATGATGTCCAGGTGGGCCTCAAACTCCTGGCTACAAGTGACCTTCCCACCTCTGCCTCCCAAAACGCTGGGATTATAGATGTGAGCCACTGCTCCTGGCCTTACTTTAATTTTTTTTTTTTTTTTAAATGAATGATACTGCTTCTGTCAAGGTCATGAATGACATCCATATTGTGAAGTTATTTTGTCAATTCTTAATCCACTTTATGCTTAGCATTTCACGACCACTTGTATCTGCTAATCATTCTTCGTCTTTGAACAATCTTCTTCCTTTACCTTTGTGGACACTATGTTGATTTCTTCCCACCTCATTGTTTTTTCATTTTCTCATTACTCCTTTGTTGTTTCTTCATTTTTGTCCTGACATTTATTTTTACATCGCTATCCTTTTTAAAATTTGTGGTGAAAACACATGAGGTCTATCTAGCTTCTTAACAAATTTCAACTATAGAGTACATTGTTATTAACTATAGCCAGCATGCTGTCCATTAGGTCGATAGAGCTTGGCTTTCCATCTCTCTGACTGAAACTGTCTTCCCCTAGATAGCTGCAAGGCTTCCTCTCCTGCTGCTTTAAATGGTTCGTCTAGTGAGGTCAACTCTGACCACGTTATTAAAAACTGACACCCTTAGTTAGGCTTACTTATATCCTTACCCTGATACATTTTTCATAGATTTGTTTACCTGATAAAATTTGTTTACCTGACTATATATACGATTCATTTCTTTATTGATGATATTTGCCAGCATTATTTTACTACCAGATTGTAAGCTGTGTGAAGACATGCATTTCCCTGTTCATTTGTTTTGCTTACCTCTACACTCTTCATACATAGGAGCAGGTATTCTGAAATAGTTATTGACTGAATGAATAAAAGAATGAGATCACTTACTTCCTAAAATTAAGTAATAACACATATATGGCAATACATAACTTTTGGGCCCAGTGACTGGTACATTTTATATATATATACACACACACACACACACACATTGATATATATATTTATATATATAACAAATGTCATCACTTTCCCTATTTTTTCATTAAATTTCCAAAATCACAAGGCCCATAGAAAGTTATAAAATGGAGAAATTTTTTAAAATTGCTGTCTGTCTACCAGTAGCTAAGTTATACAACAAAAATCATCCACAATCTAAGCTTAATTATGTTTGTTCTTCCTCATGCATATAGGATATCCAGCTGTTTTGCCCCCTTCCAGCAGCACCAATATCTTTTGCTTACTAAAGGAGGTGAGTTATATTTAACTATTACATATTTTTAAAAAGTGGCCAGCTGATTGTTTTGGTTGCAATTTTAATAAATCAAATTTGTCAAGTACTTTAAATTGGCATTGTTAGAGGTGCATTTTTCATAGCTACAAATGAACTGTACCACTTGTTTTCTACAGTAAGTGACTTTGGGTATATAAAAAAGACTGAAACAATACTAAATCATATGCATATATTAACTGAAATTTTAGGGAGGAATTTTTACGAATAGCAAGGGACAGAATATATGAAAAATTAAGATACAGTATCTGTCAAAAGATACATCCACACTTATTAAGGGTCATAAAATGCAGTATGTTTTAATCTCTATGGAGGAGAGGAGCACTGTAATGCCTTCTGTAATTATTTTACTGCGGGGAGACAATAATTTCTTAGTTCTCTTGGTTGGCTATAGCAGAATACCATAAATTAGGTAGCTTGTAAACAAGGAAAAATTATTTCTGACAGTTGCAGAGGCTGGGAAGTCCAAAACCATGGCACTGGCAGATTTGGTGTCTAGTAAGGGCCTGTCCCGTGGTTGATAGATGAAGTCTCCTAGCTGTATCCTTACATGGTGAAAGGAGCCAGGCAGCAATCTGGATCCTCTCTTACAAGGGCACTAATCTCATTGAGGAGTGCTGTGCTCTTATGACCAATTCAGTTCCCACAGGCCCCATCTCCAATGTCATCACATTGGTAACTAGATTTCAGCATGCAGATTTTGGGGAGACACATGCAGATCAGAGCAATTTCAATGTGTGTGTGGGGTCAGTAGTCATTGATATAGTTTCCTACCTAATTTAAATTATTTAAAATTTTCCAATTGTAGAATTTTAATACTCTTTTTTTTGTAAGTTGGATTCCTGTTCTTAAAATGTCATTCAGTGACTTCCACTGGTTCCTAAAATTGGTTTAAAATACAAATTCTAGCCAGAACCATAATCAAAAATATTAAAAACTTAAAATAATGATTTGGAGAAAATGAACTAATTTATAAAACAATGTTCTACTCACAGCCAAAAGAAGCCCAGTCTTTTATTTTGTGTTCTCTTTGCTGGCTCCAAGAAAATAAAATGGGCCTCAATTTTTAAAATGTTTTTATAACTAGGTGTTATTTAAATTTTATTTAATTGTCAAATTGTATTGTTTATTTAGTTCCAAAATAGTAGTACAAATATAAAAATCATGATGAGGAGCTACATAGACGTATAATCAATGTCTTCAGTTTTACATACATTGAATCTTAATAAAGATGTGATGCATATAAATTTTGGGCCTTAGTGCTGCCTTTTGAGCAAATGTATTAGTGTTTGATTTGCCACTGTATCTGTTAAGGGCTAATCAACTATTTTTTTTTTTTTTTTTTTTTTTTTTTTTTTGAGACGGAGTCTTGCTCGGCCTCAACTATTAATTGAATGAGAAAATTAGTAGTGACTCTAAGAGGAAGGTTAAGGATTTATTTTTCAAGACATCCCCCCCTATTGTTATTAGGGCAAACAGTTCCTATAATTTGAATTTCAAAAGGTTTAGAAAACCTCCATTCCTGCCTATTTAATACCCAATTCACATCCCAGCAGGCAAATGATGTAATAGTTTCTTGTGTATCCTTTGTAGAACTATACATATTTAAACAAATATCCATTTACACACACATATACGGTAATTTACTTTAAAATTTTTAATCTTTTCTGTATTTTTACAAGAAAATAATACAGTGAACAATTTTATGCATTTTTCACATGAGAAACTATATATACATATGTGTGTATGTATGTGTATATATATGTGTGTGTTTGTGTGTGTGGGTATGTATATATAAATTTATTTAGACATGAAATTGCTGGGTCCAAGAGAACGGCATTTATAATTTTATAATGTTGATAAAGATTTCTAAAAACTTTCCACAGAATATTTACTATATTCCATCTGCAGGGTATGAGAATGCTGGTTTATTCATAGCATTATTTGGGGGGCTTTAATAATAATTGGAATGCTGGGTACAATAAAATAAAATAGTCTATCTAAGTAGATTTGAGTAGATTACAGGGCTAGAAATATAAGGTAAAAGAGGAATCAAAGGAAAAATATTTTGCTTTTTTCCCCCTGAAAAATGGTAAACTTTTTGAAGTCAGGGATATGATTACACTTCAGAAGACATAGCAGTACACTACTGATTCAGTGTGAAAACAATGAATTTTAAACCAGATTATGGCATCACGTATATGTTGAGAGGTTAGGCAAATGCCAGAGTTACAGATGCACATTGACAACTTAATTACAGTCACCTGTATAATCTGACATTGGCTCTTGACAGCCCACACTAAGGACAGCAGAGAATTGCTGGTGAACTCAAGTCCCTGCAGTACCTGAAAAATTCACAGAAACTGTTAGAGCAGACCATCAGTAACTATTAGAGAAGTCCCTCCAAACTAAATTGATTGAACCAATGTAATGACAAACAAGTTATCTCTGATCAGCGGTCCCACTTAAAAGATTTTGAAAAGTTCAGCTTCTTAACTTTATTAGTTACATAAACCAGGAAACTTTTGAAATAGCACGTGTGTGTGTGTGTCTCTGTGTGTGTAATATTATTTTCTTTTTTGTCTAATGTTATTTTCATAGTGGTATTTTATTTCCTTCAAAAGAAGGAAAGAACTTTAATTGGCTACATTTAACTGTGTCTGAGGTCACTGTCCTGTTGCAGAGCTGTTGTTTTGCTAAAGGAAAAACCCCTTGTAGTGAGACATAATGTGACACCCATGTAGACACATAAGTAATTTGTAAAACACATGAGACAATGAAAAAACAATATAATTGCAAAATTTTATTATTATACTTGTATCTCAATTTAGCAACCATATCAGTAATATTCATTTATATAGGGCATTAATTTTTGTTGGTTTTATGTTATTTGATATTATTAAAATTTGACTTTAATTCAGGCTTTTAATTCAGAGTTCTAGACTAAGAGAATAGAAAGATAAAATATGAAATAAAGTTAAGCATGTATAAATATGTATAAAAGTCCACTTTAAAACTATATTTATCAGTATAGTACACATGTCCTTTAATAAATTTTACCATTTGTTTTAGTATTGTTACATTCAAAGCCAAAAAATTATTTTCAGTTTTTATAGTTAATAAGAATTACTATTAATTAATTTTCATTGCCTAAAGGGTCCTAAGTATATGTAATAGCCTATTTCTCCTCTTGTGTTCTCCTAGTTCCTCAATTTCAGTAAGAATTTCATCATTAGTAGCAGAATCTTATGGAAATAATGGTAAGAGCCATTATGAAATTTCAATAAGGTTATCTGAGTGAGTCATATTTAGTTCTATTTGCTGAAAATAAAAGAAATTTACTTGAGTTTTCATCATATCTAGGAAATGATGTACGGGAAGATTAAGTATATAACAATTTACAAAACTTTATCTTCTAGTCAGACACCATTCTAACCACTGTTTATTGTCATTTAATCCCACAATGAGCTTATAGGGCAGATATTTCTATTATTTATCTATATTTCACTGATAAGAAAATTGAACTACAGAAATGTTAAACAACTTCCCAAAGCTCTGATGCAAGCCTGTGATGGAGCTGGGACTTGAATCCAAGCAGTCTGGCTCCATGATGTCCTTGACCCATCAAGGTTAAGCACAACAAGCTTTCCTGTTCCACTTTTCTGAAATATGCTCTATCAGTGAGATATCTGAAGCACTTTATTCATGAAAGTTTCTTCTCTCATCTTAGTTTTAAAGTTCCTGTCAAATTTGCAAGGAAATTGTGTGTCTAAGCATGGTATTTTACTGTGATTACTTCTGATTATAGTGGCATACCAAAAAACATTTTTGATTTTAGTGGCAGTTGAGCATTGCTCAATTTTAAAAAGTAACTGAGTTAACCCAAATATTTTACACTAAAATGGTATGCTTCGCTTGAACAAAACAAAGCAAGCAAGACCAGGTTAATTTAAGCAAATTGTCACTAATGTCTCCTTTGTCTTTATAGTTTAGAGAAAATAAAATTTATGACCTATTCTACTAATAGCCTTTATTATCCATCAGAAGACTAACATCTTGATAAATTTTAAGTTTGTGATTTCTTTCTTTAATATTAAAAGTTAAACTTAAGTTAGACATTCCATTAGTAATATAACATTCTGACACTTAGAATACGAACACTCATATGAGAGAATGTCCATTGTATTTCATTCTAAATGATGTTCTTGAACATTATCTACAGCATTTCTCATAATCTAGAATACTTCAGTAGGAAATAGGTTCAAATGTTCTAGAGTAAATTTGTTTAAAATTCTGTATACATATATATGTTAAACATATATATACATATATGTATTTGAGAGAATCCAGTTAGGCAGCAAATGACCTTTTACTATCTGAAAAATATTTAATTTAGAGATTTTTTTTTTTTACTAATTTTCCAACATAAAAAATAAATCCTAAAAGAAAGTCTACCTACTTATTTATTTTGAACATATTTCACCATGTAAGATGTCTAAAATAAGCTAGAGAATATTAAAACAAATTTGTAGTTGGTTATCTAAAATTTAACTAATCAAGGCAATATATAATTGACCTAGGTCCTTTTGTTACTTAGTAAGATATGCATGGAACTTTGCATCTTCACATAAAACGTCATGTGTAGCAAAGCATACTGTGTCACATGCTGCTAAAATATTTTCCTTTACCATAGTTTTGTAAATGGAATTTTTAAAAGTTGACAAAAAGCCAACATCTAGCTTTCAGAGTTCTGCTGTATTTTTCAGAAAATAGTAAAAATAATAGCTAAGTCACTGAGGGACCTTTTCCAGACAGTGTTCTAAGGCAGAAATTCTGATAATAGAGGATTTTTGAAACAATCAATTTCACGTCATTGGCTTAAGTGACCAGGGCACAAGTTCATTATATTGTTTTCAGAGAGTTTGTATGTCTATCTGTGATAACCCAAATATTTGGTGAATCTAAATTTTAAAGAGCAGAACCTGGAAGACTAACATTAAATGACTTTTGCCTTCTTTATAAATTTGTCTAAGACAGATAGCACATATATATAGGCTCAATGCAGAAAGGTTTACTACCTAAGATTTTGATTAGGTCACTGGAAAAATTAGCCCCCTTTTTGAAAATAATTTGTTGGGAGACTAAGCTTTCAATTTCTTATTAGAAAGGAGTATTTTCAATAAAGTGATGAATGGTCAATATCTTTGTAATGTTTTCTCCTTGATTCCAGTTTTCCTTTTGATATATTATGTTACCAGGGGAGAGTTAACTCAGTGATGTAATCTAAAAGACCTTTCCTTTAGGCTTCTGTTTGGCATACAGAGAAGTGAAGAACAGGAATAAATTGAAAAAATAGTAACAGTAAACAGCAGGAAAGTGTTGCAGTCAAAAAGATTAAAACAAAACAATCCGCAAAGTGAATTGTTCAATTTCATAATTGAAAACTGTATATCTATTTTTTAAACCTGAGGGACTGAGGAGATTAGATGTATTGGACATTTAAAATGTTAAGTGAATGTATCTGTATTCATCCACATAGTGATTTCCCTTAGTAACATAAGAAATTGTACTTATACTTTAAAGTGGCTTTTGAAAGTAGAAGGAAACTACGTTAGATTTTAATTGAAATTGATACAGACAAGAGGCCAGGAAATACTGGGTAGAAGAGTGTAGGATCCCTGGTGAGTTCTCCGCTCTCAAGCTGGGGCCCGCAGCCCTAAATGAGAACTTCTCATACCTGTTTTCCCACCCAAATATTGCTTTTGGCCTGCCCTGCTCCTCTATCTTGTGCCCATATAAACCCCAGACCTCAGCTGGCAGAGGGACAAGAGGCTGAATGTCAATAGGAGAAGAGGCAACTGAGTGTCGGAGACTGTGGATAGACTTGGCTTAATTTCAGATGGCATGACTTTGGAGAGGAGCCAACTGGAGATGGCTTGGCTTCAGGGGATGATTATCTTCCCATTTCATCCCCTTTCCAGCTCCCCATCCAAGTGAGAGCCACCTTCATCACTCAATAAAACCTCCACATTCCTCATCCCTCAAGTCCATGTGATTTGATTCTTCGTGGATGTCAGACAAGGACCAGGGTACCAAGAGGGCAGGGTGTAAAAGGCTGTCACCCAACTCACCACTAAGCTGGTTAACACTTAGTCATTTGCACACGGCAACTGCTAAAAGAGCATTAGTTGTAGCACACCCCTAGACACTACCATGGGGCCAGAGCCCAAAAGCCCTTGCCCCAGCCCTGGCACTCACTTGTCTGTGTGCTCTCCCTCCTGCAAAGGGTTTGAGTATGGTGGTGGAGTAAGCTGTTCACATCCCTGTCGCAAATCTAGCAAAGGGGTTCAGGGAACTCTCCCATCTCAAAATGGCATACAATTATCTCATGGAGAACATTCTGAGAAGAAAGTGATGAGATTCCTGTAGACTTCAAAAGCTATGAAAAAATATGCATCCATATGCAAAGTCAAAATTTCATGTTAATGTGAATTTCTTCATGTGGCCCACTACGTGAAAGGTATCCTGTTCATAAAAGTCTTCACTATTTGTTCAACAAATAACTATTGTTTTCTGTAGTTGTGATTGCTTACTGTCTGACATAAGTGAAATTTTAAAGTAGCAATTATATTTGAATTATGTTTGCACTCTTGAAAAAATCATGAATGAAAATTTCTATTTATCTCAAGTTTTTTTTTGATGTTATAACTATAGTTATTTTTAACAGAAACCCACTTTGTACTAAAATCTCAAGACAGTGATGTACCAACTGAGATTATTTAGCTTGGGGTGAAAAGAGTGAGACCTGCTTAAACAGATCGGCTATAGAATATAATTACATGTCCATGTTTGTTATTGATAATTAAAATTTTAACTGGAGATTAAAAAATGACAATTGGCTTGAAACATACATAAAAGTTTTGTACTTGGGCTGATAAAGGAATACATTTACTTGTCACCACATATTTGACTTTAGAAAACATCAAACATGGTATTACAGTATTAGGGAGACTTTTCAAAAATAGCTCCATAGAAGACTTTTGCTATATTTCTTTTAAAAATACAGTACCCTAAATAACTTGTCAATGTGTTTTCCTGGCTTAAATCTTTATTCTGTTTTAGAAAAATAATTCCAAACAGAATCTTCTCATTCTGTCTGACAATAGGTGTGTGTGTGTATGTGTGTGTGTGTGTACAACTTTAGGATATTACTAATACTGTATTGCAAAAAAAAAAAAAGAAATTAAAATTCCATATCCAATTGTTATAAAAAGTATCAATGCTCACTTAGATCTTGATTTTCCTAAATATTTTATTATCCTTTTTAAGTGGAAATGTGCTAGAAAATCATTCATTTCCATGATTAGTCTAATTTCACTTATATTTATATACAACAACATACAGGAAAATACGTGCATGGCTTTTATCTGTTTGAAAATGGTTAATTTTTCTAACATCCATGTATGTCAAATTCTGAAATGACAGCTTCTCTTCTTGAACCTCAACTATGATGTAGCTCATTACATTAGCACCAAGAAAGCAGGCCATAAATTTCCACAGTGTGTTCAGGCACGTCTGTAGGCTTGACATTGCCTTCCTCATAGAATATCCATCATTCCAGAAATGTCCTGGGTGCCGAAGGGACAGACTGCAAAGAAATTACATTCCCAAAATAGCGTCACAGAATTTCTCACTGTTAAAATCAGTAGATGATACTGTTGTAATCAGTTGGATTTCTGCCTCATCATTAAACTCAAGTAGTTTCCTGCTTATGTCAGAAAGGATTTCATGCTTTAAAAACTGTGGAGAGTTTACTATGTTTACTTAGTTTATGAAAATGGGAGAAAAGGAAGAGCAGAGTAAAATTAATAGAAAATCTAAAACATGAACGGAAATATTTTTTACTTCATGCATTTTAGGAAATAATAAACTTTAATGAACTAAACGTAAGCAAGCACTTTCAGGACTGAAAATATATTATTTCTAAAGAATATGCTTGGAGTGAAGAACAGTCAGGACATTTTTTGTTGCAATACTTATACCAGAGCTTCTAACAGAGCTACAGATAATGTTTAAGGCATAGAGGGGAAAGAACATATTGAAAGGTACAAATTAACATGTTTTTTTCTGGCCTAAGAATGTTAAGTTCTCTGAGGAAATGAATGGGAAATAGAAACTATTTAAATGTAGAGCCTATTTAGAATATTAATGAAGGATGGAAATAATATTCTGTCACACATTCATCGATTTCAGCCAGCATCAATACAGTCTTATTTTTGGGGACGTAAAATGAACATGATATCTTGGAATTTCAGATCCTATATGTTTTTGGGGAGTTGGGGGGAAATGCAGAACAAAAAATGGACTGGAAAATCTGTCTCTTAATATTCAATTTACTGATTTTCTTAAAACAAGAAACACAACTGTTTGGGTAGATATCAGATACTTTTAAAACCCCTGATTCAATATTTTTTAAGTAATTAAAACATCATGCTACTCTTTCTGTAATTAAGATAGAAAAAAATTAATGTATTTCTTCAATTGATGATAACTGTATTATACAACATTAAGTGTTATATTCATATTTCAAAAAATGTGACCCTGAAAAATCAGATGCTAACATAAAGGAAAAGGTAAACCAATTCCTGTGGATTAGCAGTTCTGGTAGCCAGAATAGTAGACCCTTGCAAATGTGCAATATTCTTGCCCTGAAAATTTGTGAATGTTACCCAGTGTGGTAAAAGGAGTTTTGCTGACATAATTAATGTCATAGACCTTAAAATAGGGAAAGATGACCTGAATTATCCAGGTGCTGCTGATCTAATCACTGAATCTAATCTAATCTAGCCTCTAAAAGCAGAGAATTTTGGGAGGCTGAGGCAGGTGGATCATGAGGTCAGGAGTTCAAGGCCAGCCTGGCCAAGATGGTGAAACCCCGTCTCTACTAAAAATACAAAAATTAGCCTGGCACGGTAGCAGGCACCTGTAATCCCAGCCACTCAGGAGGCTGAGGCAGGAGAATTGCTTGAACCCAGTGGGGAGTAGCGGAGGTTTCAGTGAGCCGAGATCATGCCACTGCACTCCAACCTGGGTGACAGAGTGAGACTCCATCTCAAAAAATAAAACAAACAAACAAAAACAAAAGCAGAGAATTTTCTACAGCTAGTTAAAGAACAAGATGGCATAGAGAGGCAGCAAAAGGGAAACTGGAGAGATTCAAAGTCTGAGAGGGAATCCACTTGCTGTTGCTGGAGACCACGGGTGAGAAGGGCCATTAAGAAGAATGTCACAAGCACCTAAAAGCATGAGAAGAAAAACACCCAAACTCTAGGAGGGAAGATTAACCCCCACAGCTGAGAGGCAGAAAAGAAATGAGAACCTCAGTTACAGGAACTGAATTCTTCCAACCAAGCAGAATGTATGTGGAAACTGGTTAATTCCCCAGAGCCTCCAGAAAGGGTGAGCAAAGCTTCACTGACACTGATTTTGGCTCTCTGAGACCCAGTGCAAAAAACTAGCAGAGTTTCATCCCTATTTCTGACCTACAGAAGTTAGATAATAAATGTGTGTTGTTTTAGGCCAAAAACAAACAAACAAACAAACAAAACACCTGTGGTAATATGTTAAAGTGGTATAGAAATCACTCCCACAGAATTACTTCCTCTTAAGGCATGAAAGTTAAATTAAAGATAAGTATATTCACAAACATATGTCATTAAATTAATTTGTAATCCAAACATGCATACAATATGTTTTTATATCCTTCTAGATGTGCAATTGGGGTAATATACAATATTTAAAACTGCATATCAGAAAACAGTAATGCTGCCTAGTGTTCACTTTGTTGTGTGGATCCATTCAAAGTGCCTAATGTAGAAAACTTAAAAGTAGAGTCAGATTTTATTAGAAATTGTTCCCTCCGGGACAAGCTCATATACAAATCTACTTGAAGTTGGTGCTATTAGCAGTGGAGCTCCTCAATTGACCTGACTTTTGTAAAAATTTAATTTTCTTGCCTCTTTCCAGCTGGAGATTTTAGCAGTAATAAAGCAGCAAAAACTTACAGAAAAGCTATATAATGAATGTTTGACATCAGCTATGATTGCAAACGTATCCTCTTGTATAGGTAAACATATTCACTTGGGACAACTCAAATTCATTTAGGGCAATGTCTGTGACAACAGAAAATACAAACCATTATTAAAATTTCTGATTCTGTGTTATCCTGGGCAACATAATGAAATCCCATCTCTTAAAAAAAAATTAGCTGTATGTGGTGTCATATGACTATAGCCCCAGCTACTCAAGAGTCTGAGGTGGGAGGATGGCTTGAGCCTGGGAGGTTGAGGCTGCAGTGACCTGTGATTGTGTCACTGCACTCTAGGTAACAGAGTGAGACCCTCCCTCAAAAAACAAAACACAACCAAAAAAATGATGATTCTATTTCTTGAGAACTCCCTGGTCATTCACTGCTCATTATTTATGTGTGCCTAGATATCTTTTCTCTGCCCAAATGGTAGATAAATCCTATTTTAAAAACTCTGATAGTATTTCCACATAAATGCAAGTGAGTGTCTTGATGGAAATATAATAGATATTGATAGATTTTTATAGCATCATTGTATATTGCGTATCATAAAATATAATTTGCAATTTAAAATTGAAAAATTAACAGAGGGGCAAATATTAGGGGCAAATAACCGAAATAAAGCATGTTTCAGTTTAGGATTAATGCTGTTATTTTAATTGTTAAGGAGAAGAATGCAGACGTTTTCTGTGCGTCATCAATATCTAAAACACTCAATCAACTATTATCTAAGTCTTTATGGAGTGCTCAAAATATAATAAAAAGTAATTTAGAGTGTTCTGCCTTCTACATGTAAGATTTAAAAGAAACACTCCTTTGTTAGGCTATATTTATTTTTCAATATATTGAATTATATTCTAAGCAGCAATTGGTAAGTAGGAAAAGAAAATATTGTTTTAAAGTACTCTTTACTCATTTAAATGCCCAAACAAGAATTAATAAAGTGCTACCATTTCTGGATATATATAAAAGCAGAAATCTTTCTCTATCTGCCTCATTGCTTATCACAAGTGTCTTGCTTTTTTGTGTTTTAGAATATTGCTAAGAGCATACAATCTTGCCATTGCAATTTCACACTAATTTTTTTCCATGTTCCCTATCTAGTTTCCTAGATTCCAAGGTCATGTCCTGGTACTCACTTTAGGCACTTATGGAACAGTAAACTGAAGTTAAATGTGTGTGTGTGTGTGTGTGTGTGTCTGTGTGTGTATGAATCTAAATTCCTTCTTTGACAATGTCAACAAAATAGCATATATAGTATTTTGAACTGGCAATTTTAAATATGAATGCATCTTTACCTGAAAGTAATGGGAGACAAGGACACAGTCAACTAAACAAAATATCTAAAGATTTAAAATGCAAAATATTTCTAAAAATACTATAAATAAAAAATAGTTTTCATGACCTGAAACAGTAAAATAAGAATGCTGCAAATTTTAGAGAATGCCCAAATATCTAGATGATTGCAATAATGTGACTATGTTAGCCCTTCTATGCATTATAGCTATAGCATTCTCATGGCCTGAAACAAAGTAATGAAACCCATATTTATTCATCCAAAATGTTACCTAAGTCTTGAATAGACTCTGAATCACTGAATTTGTAAAATGAAAAAAAAAAATCAAAATAATAATAATAATGATAATAAAACATTTTTCTAACTCAATTTTGATGAGAAAATAATCAAAAGATAATTTTTAATTATAATCCCAGTATAGAAAACAAATAAGATGTCAGAAGTATTTTAAAGGCAAAAAGAGGTCAGGAAAGCCAACACATACCTGTCCTAAGTGATTTAATTGTTAAAATATGAATTAAGAGAAAAATAATTTGAAACTGTTGAAAATATGTCAATTACTAGATAAATTCTTTAAACTTTAGGAAGTATAGTATCTATCAAAATGATTATATTTCAAATAAAGCAAGTGATGAGACAATTACAGATATGTTGAGTACTAAACAAAATTTAATTCAGATATCTTAGTCCTAAGAATGATTAACTTATATTTATAAATATTAAATTTCAACACTTTGTATAGCTCAGCTCACATTTCTTAATTTCTCCTTGTATAATAGTGATGCCATGAAAAATATAGAAATACTTTAAAAATTACTTTTTACTAAAAATCACAAAAAAACAGAATAAAGAAAATTTGTCTATTAAAATATTTGCTGTTATGGCTTGTTTATACATACATGGCCTCTGTGTTGCTTGGTTTTATGTGTCAAATTGACAAGTGTTAGTTCTTAACTATTTAATCAAACACTAACCTAGGTGTTGCTATGAAGGTACATGTGGTTAACATCTATAATAAGTTAACTTTAAGTATAGGAGATAGCTCTCAATAATATGGGTGAGGATTACTTAATCATTTGATAGGCCTTAAGAGCAAAAACAGGGATGTTCCTGATAAGAAGAAGAAATCTGCCTCAAGACCAGAACATCAACTACTGCTTGATTTTCCCGCCGTCCAGCCTGCAAATTGCAAACAAATTTCAGACTTGCCAGTCTTCGGAATAATGTGAGCAAATTCACTGAAATAAATCTCTTCATATATAGGTAGACATAGATAGCTAGGTAATGATAAGTAGATAGATACATGACAGATGATAGATAGATAGATAGTAGACGAATGGAAATGAATGATAGATAGATAGATGACAGATGAGTAGAAGTCTTTTATTTGGTTTTATTTTTCTGGGGAAATCTGATTGCTACAGCCTCACAGAAAAAATGTGAATATTAGAGGCATTCAAAAAGTACTCCTTTTAACACTTATTTTAACAACTAGAATTTATAAAAACTCTCTTCCCATATTCAGATTTTTATGTTTTTTCTACTGCTTTATACCTCCAGTCTCTGATATAGCGAATATTACTCTAACTGAAGACTTTCTCATAAGCTCCAGTTTTCACGGAGAGAAATTAAATGGGAAGATCACTAGAAGTAGAGCTGCAGTTTTAAACAAAATTTAAAGTAAATTAGTAAAGCTTTCAATAAAGTTAATCAAGATAACATGTCCATACCCAGAGAGAAAGAAACCCATCACATGTAATACTCAATGCTTAAAATAGTAATTTTTCTATTATTTGAAATAACTTTTTTACTCTTTGAATATTATAGTGAATGTCTTTTATTCTTCTATTTTTTCTTTCATCTTTTGCCCTCTTCTAAAAACAGATAACATTGAAAGATGAGAACAGTGGATTATTGTCAGGGATTTAAAATGAATTAGTTAACAGCAAATACTTGTCAGTTGATACATGAGGCTATAGTAATAAAACATTCCTTTTGATGCTTTGTGATTCATGTGAATCTATATGCCACATAATTAGGAACCCAAGTGAACAGCAGCTAAAATTGTCAATTTCAAGAAATTCCCAGAGTTTTCAAAGACACTTTGGAAAAAAAAAATGGGTCAAATATGTATAGCACATAAAAATCAATGTTCAAATTTATGTGGTATACTTTGTTTATTTCTATAAGTACATAAACTTATTTTGAGGTCACATTAAAAATTAAGTTTAGGAATTAATTTAGAGAAAGGTAATTTAGTTGGGTTAGAAATCCAAGTAAGTGGCCAGCATGTCAAGTGTGAAGCCACAAAATAAGTTAGTCACTAGTTTATATAAATTTTGGTTTTAAGTAATTAATAATTTTAGAGGTGAGTTACAAAAATTTTAATGCAGGAATATTTTAATAACTAAAGCATAATTAATCCATCAACTAAGAGGAAATTTTCTCAAGATTTTCTATTTCTAGAAGTAAAAATTAATTTACAGCAGCCTATATTTTTAACTTTTTCTGAGGAACCACTTCCACATATTGGCACATATTTTGCACTTATTTACCCTTTACCCTATTGCATGGTAGAATATGACTTTCACAAAAACTTCATATTAGCAAATATAAATTAAATGATATTATTTATATGCAAATAAACAATCATGGTTTAGAAAATTAAAATCGTAAAGACAAAAGCCAACTTTTTTCTGATAAAATCTGAATTAAAAAGAAAATTTAATTTGTATTTTCTTTAGGTAACGCCATATTCTTTAAGAAATTAAAAATCAAATTCCCATATGACCTGACAATCGTTCTTCTAGATATATACCCAAAGGAGATAAAATCACCAACTTGTAAAAATACCTGCACTCCCATGTTCATTGTAGCATTGTTTACAATAGCCAAATATAGAAATAACATAAATGTCCACCTATAAATGAATGAATAAAGAAAATGTGAGCCGGGCACGGTGGCTCAAGCCTGTAATCCCAGCACTTTGGGAGGCTGAGACGGGTGGATCACGAGGTCAGGAGATCGAGACCATCCTGGCTAACACGGTGAAACCCCGTCTCTAATAAAAAATACAAAAAACTAGCCAGGCGAGGTGGCGGGTGCCTGTAGTCCCAGCTACTCGGGAGGCTGAGGCAGGAGAATGGCGTGAACCCGGGAGGCGGAGCTTGCAGTGAGCTGAGATCCCGCCACTGCACTCCAGCCTGGGCGACAGAGCGAGACTCGGTCTCAAAAAAAAAAAAAAAAAAAAAAAAAAAAAGAAAATGTGGTATGTGTGTGTGTATATATATACACACAATGGAATAACTATTCAGCCTTTAAAAAGAAGACCCTACATTTGCCACAAAATGGATAGACCTGGAGGACATTATGCTAAGTAAAATATGCGAGAAAAAATATATTGCACAATCTCACTAATATGTAAAATAAGAACAAAAAAAGCTCAACTACACAGAGATACAGAATGAAATGAGAGAGAAGGGGCAAATGTAGGTCAAAGGATAAAAAAATAACAGATATGTAGGATGAAAAAGTTTAGATATCTAATGCACGACTTAAGGACTAATGTTGATTTCAGTTAACAGATCAACGAGTTCATGAAAGCTGGGCAGTCAAGAAGGACTCAACATCACCAGAAGCTCCAGGAGAGCGGGTCCTTTCACGAATATTCCTAAATTTTTAGTTATGAATTGGGAAGTGGAAGGTAATGGAGACTGTAGCACAGATAAAAGAAGCCACTAATTGAGTTTTGTAAATCCCAAGCCACTGATGGCAACCCTTACTTTCCCTTCCTCTCACATTACAGAGGGGAGAATATGGAAGTTGTCAGAATAGTTTTGGTTCTGACATGCTTTGTTACATCTGACATGTAAACAAAGATTAAATGTTCCCAGCATCAGCACCATGACTGGGTTATAGCCATGATTGTAGTAACATGGCTGAGATGGGCTCTGTGGGAAAATTCAAGGTCATTCCCCTTCCAGCCAAGGTCTCCCTCACTAATCAGCATCCAAATCCACAGAAAACCCTAATAAGGTTTTCAGAGAAGGGTACAATTATGGGTTTGATGGCAGAAAGTTGAGTGGGTTCTCATCTGGTGTTTTTAAAAATTGCCTCTGAGGAAAGGGATGGAACAGATGGAAAGAAAAAAAGATGCTCAAATTAAAAGTTAAGAGATTAGAGGAGTTAGTGCAGGGCAAGGCTGGTATCCCAAATGTAATCCGAGACATAAAAACATGATCAGTTTTCATTGCTTATGGACTTCCCTTGGTCCACTATTTACTGTATCATTAATAACAATTATTTCAACCCAGACAGGCGGTTTTGCTAGATGAATGGAGTGGAAGAGCAGAAGGGCAAATTATTTGAGTATGTTAGCAACCTGAGTCATTTAAGTGGTAATTATTAGAAAAAGGAGGGAGAATAAGAAAAGAGATGCAGAGAGTGAGACAGATTAGGGAACAAAAGAACAAAGTAAAAGTGAGATGAAAGAACAAACGTGTTAGAGCTATATGGAGTCGCAATGGTGGGAAATTGTGATCAAATAGTATAAAACCCCAATCGATTATCTGAGAGATAAAAGATTTCCAGAGAATGTGGAGTTCTATTGATGTCAGTCCAAGTATTTGAGGTAAACTTGAGGGGGGTTTTCCTGTGACTTATCCCAGAGATTATCTTCAGTTGGTCTTCCCTTACATTATCCCCTTCTTCCCATATTGCTCCCCAGCTCTCATCTGCAGTGAACACTTCACATTCATCTTACCCCTCTATGGAATAGCATATAGAGTGAACAGTTTATGGTTCCGTTACCAGTGAATTCTGCTAAAAGGATGTCTAAATTCTATGAAAAGCAAATTTAGTATCAAAATAATTCCAGTGCTTCCTATGTTGACCATCTTAGGTAGTGTTGCATCATAATAGAAGCTTTATATTTCTACTTAATGAAACCATAAATGGTGGAACTACTGAGTGATTGAAATTTAGTAGTGAGAAAAATGTTGGTTTTCCTTACATTATGTTATCTATGGCTATGCTTTTATGATACAGCCCATACAACCATTAAGGCCTCTAAGAAATTTGAGGTTTCAGAATAATATAGCTCAGAATTGGCAAGTAAACAATACAAATGATGCCTAATTGGTAACTGCACTTTTTTCCAGCTGTAGGAAGAATTAACTGAAGAAGTCTTCTTGACATGCTGTCTCAGTCATTATCATTTCATCAACATTTGTACTTCAGCAGCATGCTATTTGTTATCTCTCTCTAGCCTTTTCCTTAGGAAGCCCAAAAGGATTCTGAATAATTATCTTTGGCTCTAGTACCACAAGCAAACGTTCAGAGATAAATTACATCCTAAGAGACAGGGAGGATCTGGTTTTACAATGCTCCCAAGCACGCTGGGCTTTCTGAAACCCAATGAATCCAAGACAGATGTCCTCAGAGACTTATGAAAGCAAAGGTGAGCACAGGCTTTCATCTTTTCCACAAAGTTTTCTGTTGGGTCTTTGTGAATCTGGAATTCACATTGTTAAAAGTGCATCGATTCTTCTTTCCATCATGACTGTCTGGCTGTGCTTTCTTGCCTCATATTTGATGTAAAACAAAGAGAGGTTTAGTGTACCTTGTTAGGCTATTTATCTTAAAAATATGAAACCATTCTACAAATGTCATAAAAATTCCTAACATCGTACAGTTTGTTATATTCTTTAAAAATACATTGATTCAGTATTATCCTTGTATGTCCATTCCAACATGTAAAATTGAGGAATTTTTAATTCACAAAGGGAAAAACCAGCTTCATATTTGGCCTATCAAAATTGTCAAATTTTGCAAGGATATTTAAATTCAATATAGTTTACATTATTAATAATTTTTTGTAATATTAGTTATATTGGAAGTAGATTTTCAGATAATTTTTTTTAATGACAGTAAAATTCTATCCATTTCCCATTTTAGGGCACTATATGTATTCTATTTGGTGATTCTCACATGTGACATAGGTGTGACACTAATTCAGCTAGTGTGATAGCTCATGAAATTTCAAATGTATAACAATTATTTGACATATTGAAGCAGAAATAATATTTTAAGCATATATTATATGTGAAAATGAGACAAATATTAAGTGATAATTTTTATTTCACAGGGAACACCTTCACTTTTTTTTTTTTTTTTTTTTTTTTTTTTTAGTTCATGTCTTTTGTTAACTCATACAGTTACTTGTCTTCTGGCTTGTTGAAGCAATAAGTCAGACGTTTGCCACAATAATGTCTGTCAAAGTGGCTTGCCACAAACACCCCAGCACCACATTCATCAGACGGGCACTCTTGATGAAGGCGACTAATTTTGCCATTCTCATCCACCTGATAATATTTCAGGACAGCCAGCTTAACCTTCTTTCTCTTGTGCTTATTCTTCTTGGGAGTGATGTAAGACTTCTTCTTCCTTTTCTTAGCACCACGAAGTCTTAACACAAGATGAAGAGTAGACTCCTTTTCAATATTGTAGTCAGACAAAGTCCATGCATCTTCCACTTGCTTGCCAGCAAAGATCCCTCTTTGCTGAGCAGGAGGAATTCCTTCCTTATCCTGGATCTCGGCCTTTACATTTTCTATCGTATCCGAGGGTTCAACATCAAGGGTGATGGTCTTCCCGTAAGGGTTTTCATGAAAATCTGCATTTTGGTGGCAGCTCCACCTGAGGTTGGGGAAAAGGAAGAGACGGGTTAGGTCAGGGATGACAAGAGAACGCGGCATAGGGCGCTGGCCCCAGAGCAGCCAAAGAGCAGACACTCATCCCACATTTTCTTTTAAATATGTTTTGCCAGACATGTTGACTTTATTAAAATATAGGCTATATGTAATTAAAATCATAACTAGCTTTCACTTATGATGGTTGGCATCGTGAGTACGGCAGTCTTGAGAAGACTATTCAATGGTGTTTAACCACACTGTCTTCATTTAAAAATGTAAAAATATCATTAGGAAAATAATACTGTTATGACTGTAGTTTGGATCAAGAAAAATAAACCGGGGAAACTACATTGGAAACTGTTATTCTGTAAACCGTGAAAAGTTATTATGACAATTGTATGTCACATTCTAGCTCCAAGTTTCCTAAAAGACTGTCAGATTTTGTATTTTGTTCTCTTATTTGTTTTTATTACCATGTTGTACAAGCAATTGCATGGGTGGCAGAAGTCAGCAGCATATATCGACAGTTTCTTTCCAGTGAGATTTCTAATGAATTCTTTTCCCCAAGACCTATTTAAGAGGCAAAGTAACAAGCACTTGAATCTGTTACTTTTAATCAAATGTGTTATAAAAGTTGCAAATATGAATGCAACATTTTATGTTTTTATCATGATGTAAATTCGAGATTAAATAGTATATTGTTATTGTTCTCTATGAACATATTATAGGAAGAATTTATGAAAACAGCACAGTCTTGTAAAAATCATTTTGAAAATATTTTATCTTTTAAATTTCATTGGAATAAAATAAGAGTTTTCGTCTATTTTCACTCTCCTATCCACTCTGGCTTCAATTTCTAAAAGGTAAAATGAACCAACTAGATTTTACCACTTCTGCCTCTGCAGGTTAGTCAACTCTCTGTTGTTTTCTTTGTTCCCACCTTCTACCCTCCACCTGCTACCCTACAAAGAGCACATCATGGCAGGTTTCATGAGCATTTTGCCCAAATACAAAGAGTAAGTGAGATTCAGTGTAACAAAAAATTGGGCAAATATGTAGTCTTCTCTACCTCTGCCCAACCTGAAAACCAGAACTATTTCTCTCATCAAGCCAGGAGGAGTCTCATTATTATATTATTTTAGCATTTCATTTATGTCACAATAATTGAGTATTGCCTTATCATAGCTTGGAAATTCAGGTCATTCCATTCTCTCTGTTTCTGATGGCCTGACATATGACATAAATTATAATAGAAATATCTACTGAAGGACACATTATTACATTTTGTTTATCAGGAAACTTTTCCTAATAAGAGTATGCTAAAATCATTTTCTCAAAAATATTTTAAAAATATGAAGTCACTCATTTTATTTTAAATCCATTTGTTATTCTAACAATAAGACATTATGTTATTGAAGATAATACTATGTTTACAACAAAATTGCTGTCACTTCCCCACTCCACTCCATGCTAGAGTCAACCACTGCAACACTATTTTTTGTTTTTTATTTTATTCTATTCCAAATAGCCCACTAACAAACATACTCTTATTTCATGATTCTTCAGTGGACAAAATAATCTATTGCTTTTTATGAAAAACTAACATTTTATGGAAAATTAGGATTTACTCAACCTAATATATAACCCCTCACTCCCACACCCAGACACACTTCTTCTTTTCCCATCCTCATTGTTGCTATATCATTTTATCTTGTTTTTGTGAAATATTTGGGGTTTGTTATATCTATGAACATTTTGCTACTCTTCTATGGTTATATTTACTTTCTTATGTAGTATTTAATTGAGGGGCATTGTCATCTTAATCTCAAAGTTTTTAGTTTACTTTTCTTTCTATTTGAATTTATCCACAAAAGCACAAAAGACTTAAGCATTATATCTGTATACAGAGAATGGAATAAATTAATGTCAGCTTTGTTTTATTTTTTTTCCTAGAGATGGAGATGCTTCCCCCAAAATCCTTCTTCCTTTTGGTCTGCTCTGAATTGTTTTCTAGGCTTATTGCTCAGCTGTCAGCCTTAGAACTCTCTTTTATCTTAATGCTGGGAGTCTCCTATACCTTTCTTCTTTGGTGGATTCTTTCCCCACCCTAGTTTTACATCTTCTTTCTTGCTTTACTTCTCTCTTTTGTCAGATCACATTTATCTATAGTTCCTAGAAGTCTTTGGGAGGATTTTGTTTTTTTCAGAACTTGCATGTTAGAAGAAGGTTTTACTTTATCCTCACAGTTAACTAAAGTCTAGGTTAAAAATACATTAATATTTCCATCAGAATGTTGAAGACAGTGCTATATCGTCTTCTATCATTGTTGCCATATCAGATCTTTATATACGACCTATAAGCCTTCTCATTCATTCATACATAGACAAATATAAGGCATTAAGGAAATTCATTTTATTTTTTTCCTAGTCTGGTAGAGATTTGGGGATGTATCTCTGTTTTCATTTGTTTCAAAATATTTTTGATTTCTGCCTTAATTTCATTGTTTACCCAAAAGTCACTCAGGAGCAAGTTGTTTAGTTTCCAGGTCCTGTGTAATTTTGAGAGTTCCTCTTGCTATTGATTTCTAATTTTATTACACTGTGATCTGAGAAGATATTTGATATTATTTCATTGTTTTGAATTTATTGAGACTTGCTTTATGGCCAACTGTTTGGTCAATTTTAGAGAATGTTCCATGCATAGATGAGAAAAATGTGTATTCTGGGGTTGCTGGGTGGAATGTTCTGTAGATGTCTATTAGCACCTTTTGGTCAAGAGTCCTAATTATGTCTGAGTTTCTTGGTTAGCTTTCTGCCTTGCTGATTTGTCTAGTGCAGTCAGTGGGGCGTGGAAATCCTCCACTATTATTGTATGGCAGTCTATTGCTTTTCTTAGATCTAGTGGGTATTTATTAATAATGACTTTCTATTTTTTTTTTGTTTTGTTTTCCATTTGTGTGATGTATCTTTTACTACCCTTTACTTTGAGCCTGTGGGTGTCTTTACTCGTTATATGGATCTGTTGTAAGCAGCAGATGGTTGGGTCTTTCTTTTTTTTTTTTTAATCCAATTTGCCAATCTGTATGTTTTAAATGGAGCATTTAAGCCATTTTCTTCAAGGTTAATATTGATATGTGAGGTTTTGTTTCTGATATAATGTGTTAGCTATTTGCTTCGTAGACTTAATTGTATAATTGCTTTATAGGATCTATGAACTTTGTTCTTACATGTGAGTATTGTCTTTTTCTGGTAGTGAGTATTGTTCTTTTGTATCTATGTTTCAACTCCTTTGAGCATTTCTTATAGAAACAGTGTAGTGATAACAAATTTGCACTTGTTTGGGAAATACTTTATTTCTTCTTTATTTATGAAGCTTAGTTTGACAGAAAATGAAATCCTTGGCTGGCATTATTTTCTTTAAGAAAGCTGAAAGTAGGCCCCTCATTTCTTCTTGCTTGTAATAGTTCTACTGATAAGTCTGCTTTTAGTCTGATGAGATTTCCTTCATAGGTGATCTTGACCTTGGATAGTCTGATGACTATTTGCCTTCGTTATATTCACACTGTATAGTATTTCACAGATGTTCTCTGAATTTCTTGTATCTGGATGTCTATTTCCCTAGCAAGATCACAGAATTTCCCTGAATTAGTCTCTCAAATATGTTTTCTAAATTAATTGCTTTTTCTTTTTGTCCTTAGGAATGCTTATAAGTCTTAGGTTTCGTTTCTTCACATAGGCTTTATTCACTTTTTTCCCCGTTATTTATATCTGATTGGATTAATTCTAAAGACCAGTCTTTGGCAAGGTGTGGTTGCTCACGCCTGTAATCCCAGCACTTTGGGAGGCCGAGGCCAGCGGATCACAAGGGCAGAAGGTCGAGACCATCCTGGCTAACACGGTGAAACTCCCCCATCTCTACTAAAATTACAAAAAAAAAAAAAAAATTAGCCGGGCGTGATGGCAGGTGCCTGTAGTCCCAGCTACTCAGGAGGCTGAGGCAGGAGAATGGCGTGAACCCAGGAGGCGGAGCTTGCAGTGAGCCGAGATCATGCCACCGCACTCCAGCCTGGGTGACAGAGCGAGACTCTGTTCCAAAAAAAAAAAAAAGACTGCTCTTCTAGCTCTAACGTTCATTCTTGAACTTCCTTTAGTAATTTTTTTCACTTCTAGAAGTTCTGTTTGTTTTCTTTAAGAATATAGCTGTCATTCAGATACTAAATTATTATTTTTAAATTATTTTTGTGTTGTTTTCAGTTTATCCTGGATTTCACTGAGCTTTCTTACAATCCATATTTTGAATTCCCAATTGTTATTTCAGAATTTTCATCTTGGTTAGCATCCATTGCTAAAAAGCTCGTGTTATCCTGTGTTATTGTGTGTAAGTGTCACAACAGTCTTTGTTTTTTGAATTACCAGAGTTTTTATACTGATCTGTCTCATCTGAAGGAACTTTCATATCTTATTTTTAATATGAAAGAAGTCCCATTTCATGAAGATGGAATTTTTAATTTGTTTAAATTCTTTTTCCCCTTGAGGGTATGATTGTGGTCTATTTTGTATATGATCATTCGGTTTCGTTTCTGTATGCTTTCAGGGGACCAATTCACTATATAGGTACCTTAGGGATAGTTTTTGCATATAGGCTTTTTAAAATGTTATTTGTTGTAGTGATATATTGGGTCTATGAGCCAACACACTATCTTCTGCAGGGGTGAGAATGTGGAGGTCTATAGGAAGCTTACCTCATACACTAGCACTTTGCCTTTCTGATAGCAGATTTTTTATTTGGTGATGCAGTTCAGTCTCTAGTCCAGTAGGTGTTGATTAAGAGTAAGACCCAGCTTATGGGCCAGTAGTCTGATAATGAGTGGAGGCAACAGCTCTGATGACATGGCAGGAGAAGTTTGTGTTGGATTGTTCTAAGGTCTCAGGGATAGATGTGGGTTGGAGGGCTGCACCTGTACCTCATCCTGGGCCAGCAGGAATGCAATCCACTTCCCTATTACACCCCTATGACAGGACTTATGACCTACATAAATGTAGACATTTTCATTTGATTCCTAGCTACAGTGCAACTGAGGTCCATTGAAACACACTTCTAGTGGCTACCGCTGGAATGGCCTTAGGGAAGAACCTCTGTTCACAGCGGATAGCTCTGCAGGTTGTCCACCTTCTCTTTCCAGGATGCTGCTGCTCTGCATAGGAAAAAGGAGTTGGGTCCTGTCCTTCATGTAAGCCTGGGTGGGGTATCTTCCTTTCAGTGGGCGTATAGCTGCCACAAAAAGTGCTGGGAAAACTGTCTCCATTTGTGCTCATGCCAGCCCCCAGTGGGGAAAGTCTCTGCTGCATCCATAACAGTGGATAGGAGGAGCAGGAGATAATCCTCTCTTCACCTCTGCTCCTAAGTACCAGTGCCACCTCATTTAGCAATTGGCACTGCGGGCATGTTTCTTTTATCCCAAAGGAGGCTTTGATGGGCTGCACTACCACCTCTCCTAGGGGTGACCCATGTGTAGGATTAGGTCTTTAGGAACCCCACAGCTCCTCATGGTCCTTCAGGTTCCCTGTGCTTGCCAAAGTCAGAGCGAGTTGTGGGCTATGTTTGTGAAGGATATGGTGATGCTGCAACTCAAGACCTGAGTTCTCTTTGCAGGGCAGTGGCCTACAATGGGTGCACAATGGATCTCTGTTCACATCTGAGGGGAATGTGGGTGTACCAGAATGAACTGGCCATCCAGTGCTCTTTCTCCAGGAAGTTCCCAAATCTCCACCAACAGCATTGCCTGGTAACATGAGGCCAGAGGGCTCTCTAACAGTTTGGCAGTGAGCAGTTTGTTACAAGTGTGAAGGGAGTTGAGAAGCATCCCTGCCTACCCTTTCTGCACGACTTGAAGTTCTCTTGGGGTCAGTTATAGCCAGGTTCTTGCTGCATTTCTTTTCCATACCCCAGCCTCTATCTGTGGACTCTCTGACAGATCCTGGCTCTCTTTCCTCAGTTTTCAATTCAAATCATGACCATTCACCTGTAACTTTGGTCTTCTTTTGAGTAGAACTGGTATCTGATGTTCATATTCAGACATCTTGAAAAAAAGTACATTAAGGAAATTTAAAATAACACACAGTTACAAGTGAATTAGTCAGACAATTCAAATAAAACTTTAAAA
Source organism: Papio anubis (assembly GCF_008728515.1). Lineage (NCBI taxonomy): Eukaryota > Metazoa > Chordata > Mammalia > Primates > Cercopithecidae > Papio > Papio anubis. The sequence goes on along the minus strand of NC_044990.1, from coordinate 62,299,870 downwards.
TTAGGTTTAGCTTTACCAATGTGATGAATTTGTCAATTCCTCAGTTTTCTTCTTATGCAGAGAAAGCCATGCTAATTAGAGTTTGAAAATGAGCAATTTTCTCACCATTTTTACATATTTGCTTCCAAATCTGTGTTTGAAGGGCTGGTGGAGTAAAATGAAACTTGCAAAACTTGGCTTTACATCTATGTATTCTCATCATTGTATCAAAAGATGTTATATTAGAGGTTTCTTAACTGTAACTGAAAGAAATTCTTTTCTATTAATACTAGATTTCAAGCAGAATCATAGTAGAGGCTATGGCTGCATTTCTGCATTTGTATCTTTAGATGTTAGCATAGGGCCTATAAAAATACTCTTTAAGTATTAAAAGAGTTATATATATGTATGTAGAGTAAATTATATATGCACTTACAAATGAAATATATATAATACATATTATTTTATATATATTCATATATATTATATATACTCATATATATTATATATTCATAAATATATAATATATATTCATAAAAATATATATTTATATGTGAATATATACATTTATATATGAATATATATACATTTATATATGAATATATATTTATATATACATTTATTTATATATATATATAAATAAAGTAACTGAAAATCTGAGTAAAATAAGTCACCAGAAATAACAGCAGGACTTTTACAAAAGTCACTAGGGCTGAAGAACATTTCCAACATGAAAACACTAATTCTGAGGGCCGGGCATGGTGACTCATGCCTGTAATCCCAGTACTTTGGGAGGCCAAGGCTGCTAGATCACTTGAGGTCAGGAGTTTGAGACCAGCCTGGCCAACATGGTGAAATCCCACCTCTTCTAAAAATACAAAAATTAGCTGGGTGTGGTGTCAGATGCCTGTAATCCCAGCTACTCAGGAGGCTGAGGCAGGAGAATCACTTGAAACCAGGAAGCAGAGACTGCAGTGAACCGAGATTGTGCCCCTGCACTCCAGTCTGAGTGACAAAGAGCGACTCCGTCTCAAGAAAAAAAAAAAAACTCTTTCTGACTCACACTGGTATTTGAAGAATGAATATTCAGTACAGTTTTATTTATTTATTTATTTATTTTCTACATTTCTTCCATTAACATTGTTGCAACATACCGTGTGGCACTGCTCAAACTTCAAACTGTTATTAAATTTGTCTTTATTCTGCCAGACTGAGATGATTGTGATCAATGTGAAGACTGTCCTAGCACAGTATGCAGATATTGAGAACTTGTGATATAGATAAAGATTTTGATCTTTCTGCAAATTAAAAGAATAAGGACATAAAAGAGCTCATCTAAGCCCAATTTTTTGGAAGCCTAGTTTGGGTCTATAACCTTCAATAATATCAGGCCCCAGTAGTTACATGAATTACCCTGATTTAGATCTTTAGAATTCAGGGATTAAACTTGGATAAAGCTTGCAGGTAAGACCTTATGGCTAATTTAAGCTAGGAATAATTACTAGATTATAATTATTGAGAGACCTTGAAAGTGGAAGAATACTGAATAAATGGCTTGATGATCAGAAGGCATAGGTAATTTTTCTTTTCAGTGAGGTTAGGAAGAAAAACATAGATTGAACTGATATTCTTCTTTAGTAAGACAGTCTTTTGCTTTTTAAGAACTGTAAAACTAATGCCATTGCCCACCAAATCTTTTAAAATATGTTTAACAAAAAATGACCACTTAAAACATCAATTTGATAAATAACAATTAAATGAGAAGAAAACAACAACAAAAACTATCATGCAATCAAAAAAAAAAACAAAAAACCATTATCTGCCCAGAGGAAGTATATTATTCAACTGGCAATCATAAATAAGTCATAAGCCCTGAAGATTCTGGTCAGTCACTTATGTGATGTTTTTGAAGTACACATATTAGCTATTCTTTTCAGAAATATAATGTTAATTTGTTTGGAGAAAATATGTAATTAGAATGCTTGTAAATTTTTTAAAAATCAAGCACATTCCATGGTTTTGTGAAAAAGACGACTTAGACCAAAATAATTAAAATTGAAAGAAGTAAAGTAATTACTTTACTCCACAGGTAATCAATCACCAGATAAGATTACAATTAAAAACTCTAGTATTAATGGACTATCTACACATTCATAAAAATATTTTGTGTTCAATCATTATAAAATAATCTTTACTACATTACCTTTACTTTAATTAAAAACAAAACAATTCTGTCTGAACTAAATTCCCAATATTTAATGAAATGTATGACAATGAATAAATTATGCAGGTTAACATACATGTGCAATTATTCATAAGCACTAATGATAGTATACAATATTACAAACCAATAGTAAACCAGAGGCTTATAAACATGTCTAGGACCATAACCAATGAATTTGCAAGTTGTTTTTGGATTAGTTGTCTTCAACTGCTTTAAACACTTTGTGTGAAAATTCATTCATTTATAGATAAGGTAGTTATTTTATAGTATAATCAAATCATCCTTACTAAAATATAAAAAACTTCCCTAACTTTTAAAAATATTAATTTTAAACCACTGGATGTACTCATCTGAGGTCAGTGCCCATGTAATAGCCGGTTTAACTTTATTTGATATTTATTGAAAATGATATCTTTGTCTCTCACTACACTTTTCATCTTCACTCAATTTAATGCTTTGATTATGCTTACCAGAAATAACAATGATTATTTTGACTTTGGCATTACCAGCCCTCTGTTTCAATATGATAAAACTTCAAGTGATTTTAAAGCCTTACTAACTTGTTCCACATGCCTGGTCAAGGTTAGTTGCCAGCATAGTGAAAAAGCATGATTAAAGCTGTTTAATTCAAGTATACATTATTTTTCTGTTAAGTCTAATCTACATTCACTGAAATAAAATTTCATCAGTTTAAAGGGAGGTCTTAAATAATGTATGTGTAAGAAAGAAGATGGCATTTTTGAGGTTGAAATAACCAAGCTTAAAAGCTGGGTGAAATACGATGTTGAGCATGGAAAACACACACACACACACACACACACACACAAGAACACACACAATAAAAAGGTAAAGGAAGGAGGAAAATCTAACACATTGCCTCATTCTGATTTCTAGATTCTGCCAAAGCATAAAGAGAGCTTGATTACTGTTCAAAGTAAGGAGAGAATGTGCGAGAATACAGGAAGTACAGGAAAGTGGATAATAGGAGATATGAGATTGCACACCAATCATTTGAATATGAATAGTGTTGATGAAGTTGGTTGATTTAATAAATATTAATACATTATACCTTAAAAGAGGACAGACAATAACTAATGGATTAAAATTCTGTTTTTCAAATAAGTTTGTTTAAATAATACTTAAATTAGTTATAGCTTACCTGTAAAGAAACTGCTTAAATTAAGTGTTTAACTTTATCAAAGGTATGCTTTTGGGAAATGGAAAGTTTATGTTCTACCTGAAGCTATAAATATGAGCTGAGTGTCATGGGCATGCCTGTAGTCCTACCTACTTGGGAGACTGAGGCAGGAGGATTATTTGAGCTCAGGGGTTCGAGACTTGCACCACTGCACTCCAGCCTGGGCGACAGAGTGGGACTCTCTCTAAAAACAAGCCATAAATATATTCTTTAGTTGGTTTAATAATTTGAACATTTGAACTAGATATTTGTATAAAGAGTCAAAAAATAATTTAATTAGGAATACTACATTTGAGATTTGGATATGTATTTTACTTGTTTATACATTGATATATCTAACATTATTTATTTAGTTTTTTAATATTTTGGTTTTGATGGTGTGTGTGTGTGTTTGTGTGTGTGTGTGTTTGTGTGTATGTGTGCACGTGTGCCTTTCAGCCAATTTAACACCATTAAAACTACGCTGGCAAGAAGGAAAATCTCTGGGATGTAGGATGTGGTAAAGGGGTGGTTTGCTGGGTTGTTTGTGAATGTCATGTAGACACATGGCGTGGAGTCTAAAATATTTCACAGTGGCAGACATGTAAGTTATTTTTGCTTTTAAAAATGAGAAGTAGGTTGAAATACCACAGAAGAATATCAAGTTTGAGGTAGCTGGGAAGATTCCTAGTTCTTTGTTTGCATAGATGATTATATGTCTATGTTCCTGATGAGTTTTCTATCTCTGGGTAATAACTTTAGATTAAGCATTACATCTAGCCTAATTTGAAGGATTTTCTAGCACTGTATAATATAGTTCTTTGTTTGTAATAGGAAACTTAGTGCAATGTAAGATCCTCAGAAATTCTGCAAAGCTACTGCCATGTATAAGCATAAAGTAGACAGATATAGCTAAATGGCATTTTTGTGAACCATTTGTAATGCACTGCATTTTTTTCAATAAAACAAGAGTGCATTATCATAGCACAGATAAGCTTCAATGAACAGCGCTTGGTATAAAAGGGCACAAATGTAATGGTGCAGAAGTGGCAGAGAGTAAGGAATACCTGTGATGTCAGAGTAAGAGGTCCTTTTACTTCACAGGGACATAAGAGGCACGATTCTCAAGGATGTACATTTTCAGTGAAGGAAAGGAGGTTAAAGATCTCTGTGAAAAATTCTGGATTTAGGGCAAACTGTTCATTGCAGAATAGTGGCTTCATAGGAAATCACCAGAAGGTTTGAGTGAGAGTAGGGCAGTAGAATTTGTGTTAGAAAAGGGGAATTAATGAGAGTTATGGTGTAGAGATGATACAAAACCAGTGGGATTTGCATTGAGTGGTACCAAAGGATATTAAGCCTGGTATGGTAGTTTTAACATTGTCTTTGCTGTAATCCCAGCACTTTGGGAGGCCGAGACGGGCGGATCACGAGGTCAGGAGATCGAGACCATCCTGGCTAACACGGTGAAACCCCGTCTCTCCTAAAAAAATACAAAAAACTAGCCGGGCGAGGTGGTGGGCGCCTGTAGTCCCAGCTACTCGGGAGGCTGAGACAGGAGAATGGCGTGAACCCGGGAGGCGGAGCTTGCAGTGAGCTGAGATCCGGCCACGGCACTCCAGCCTGGGCGATAGAGCGAGACTCCGTCTCAAAAAAAAAAAAAAAAAAAAACCTTGTCTTTGATACAATTTATAGTCATCTGAATCAAAAATATTATTTTTCATTTTCTTGAATCTAAACTTCAGATGTATTGTGAGTGCCTATTCCTTCTTTTTAAATTGCTTTAGTGAGGTATAATCTAAATTCACCATTTGTAAGTATATTGCTCAAATAATATTTAGTAAATACACACAATTGCACAACTACTACCACAATCCAATTTTAGTTTTCTTCACACAAAAACATTCCTCATGCCTGTGTGAGGTCAATCCCTGCTCTTATGCCTGGCAACAGGAAACTGCAGATTCCCTTTCTATCTTTATAAATTTGTCTTCTCTGAACTCTAATATAAATGTTATCTAGCTTCTTTTGTGCCTGGTCTTTTTAACTAAGCATCATATTTTTGCTTATGCATAACATTAGCGTCCCATTAACAATGTAAAAGTGTTTCAATTTCTCCACACCCTTGCCAATACTTGATATTGTGACTCTTAATGATCATCACCATTCTAGTAGTGTATAGTAGTATTTCATTATTAGTATAATTTGCATTCCTTAAGGATATGCTTATTAGACACATGTATTTTCTCTGCTTGTGTTTCTGTATGGCATCTTGACTTCTGAGCAAAGGGCATGATTGAATAGCAAAACGAATTGGAAGTTAGAGATAATTTATCCCTGTGGAGAGATTTGGAGTCATCTTATCCTAGGCTTTTGAAAATAGAGCCCACTTCTTCCCCTACCTCAAAACTTGGCTTACATTATGGTGTGGTATCACATGAGGGATGTCATCTTACACTCCCAGAGAGTAAATTTGCTTACATTCCAGGGTAATTAGTAATGTTAATCTGTCTAAAAAAGAGGTTGAGAAAATAACAGGTAGCCCCAGTGAAGGTCAGAATCTTCTAAAGTTCACACTTCCTCACCTGTGCTGACAGTTCTCAAGTTCATGCTTCTTCACCTGTGCTGACAAGTCCTGCAAAATTTGGGGCACAGGGAACTGCTACATGGTATTGCACTGGATATTATTTTGCTGTGGATAATAAACAGTATATGGCTGGGCTCAGTGGCTCATGCCTATAATCCCAGAACTTTGGGAGGCTGAGGTGGGTGGATTGCCTGAGCTCAGGAGTACTAGACCAGCCTGTGCAACATGGTGAAACCCTGTCTCTACTAAAATACAAAATTTAGCCAGGTGTGGCAGCGTGCACCTGCAATCAGGAGGCTGAGGCAAGAGAATCACTTGAACCCAGGAGGCAGAGGTTACAGTGCGCCAAGATCACATAACTGCCCTCCAGCTGGGGCAACAGAGGGAGACTCCATCTCTAAATAAATAAATAAATAAATAAATAAATAACATTATATGTCTCTGACCCAGGTTCTTTTCTTCTGTCAGTATGTGAATATATACTCTACTTGGTTGCCTAGTTGCTTGCAAATAAGGTAAAATTTCAGACTCAGCATTCTCTGACTTAACAGAAGTAAGTATTAATATGGTTTGGCTGTGTCCCCAACCAAATCTCATCTTGAATTGTGCTCCCATAATTTCCACGTGTTGTGGGAGGGACCCGGTGGGAGATAAGTGAATCATGGGGCTGGTTTCCCCTATACTGTTCTCATAGTATTGAATAAGTCTCATGAGCTCTGATGGTTTTATCAGGGGTTTGCACTTTTGGGTCTTCCTGATTCTCTCTTTGCCTGCTGCCATCCACGTAAGCAGGGACTTACACCTCCTTGCCTTCCACCATGATTTTGAGGCTTCCCCAGCCACGTGGAACTGTAAGTCCAGTTAAACCTCTTTCTTTTGTAAATTGCCCAGTCTCGGGTATGTCTTTATTAGCAACGTGAAAACAGACAGATGCAAGTATCAAATAAATGTCAGCTCTTATGATGACTTTTTTAAAGAATGTAAATGACCATAAGCTACAAAATATAGAATCGTCAGGGAAATTAGAATTTTCTTTCTTGGAATTGTCTCTCAAGGATGCCATTTAGGATTCTACTCATGAGAATCTAAAAATGTCGAACTTATAGAACCAGAGAGTAAAATAATGATTTCCAGAGATTGGGGTTATGGAGATTGAAAAGATGTTCGTAAAAGGAACAAAATTTCAGTCACGCAAAATAAATAAGTTCAAGCAATGTATTGGCATTATGGCAACTATAGTTAATCACAATATATTGCATACTTGAAAATTGTTTGAAGAGTAGATTTTACAGTTTTTTCACTACAAAAAAGTATGTGAGATCACGTATATGAGAGTTAAGTAGCACAATTTAGCCATTCCACAAATGCGTAAGTATATCAAAACATAATAGTGTATATAACTATATGCAACTTATATTTGTCAATTAAAAAATAAAAATAAATAAATAAAATTGTATCAGATGAAGGAAAAGCATTTCTACATATTGACTATAGTCTAGAATTGAATGAGTTTTTTCCCTCAATGTTTTCAGATAGAAATAAATTTGAAACAAACGTTCCTGAAATGTCTTTTTTTTCCTTTGCATTTTACTATGGTAGGAATATGTAACATGAGATCTACTCTCTCAAATTTTTAAGTGTACAATACGTGGTTGACAACAGGCAAAATGTTGTACAGCAGATCCCTAGAGCTTATTTTGCTTGCTTGGCTAAACCTTTATGCCCTGTGATTAGCTACTTTCCATATTCCCTTCTTCCCAGCTCCTGGTAACCACCATTCCATTCTTTGACTTTATACATTTGATGATTTTCGATATTCCCCTAAGTAAGTAGAATCATGCAATATTTGTCTTTCTGTGACTGGGTTATACTGTTCTCCAAGTTCATCCATGTTGTCAAATATTGAAGGATTTCCTTCTTTTGTAGTATTCTATTTCATGTGTAAACCATCTATTCTTTATCTATTTATCTTTCCATGGACAGTTAGATTGTTTTTGCATGTTGGCTATTGTAAATAATGCTTCAGTGGACACGGAGTGGTAATATCTCTTTGAGATTCTGATTTCAACTCTTCTGAATGTATACTCAGAAGTGGGAATGGTGCATCACATGGTAGTTACATTTTTAATTTTGTGAGGAACCTTCATAATGTTTTCCATAACGGATGAAATATTTTACATTCTTACCAAGTGTGCAAGGGTTTCTTTTTTTGCCACATCCTTGTCAACAGTAGTCATTTTAATAGTTGTGAGGTGATAGCATTTTGCAGTTTCAATTTGCATTTTTTTGCATTTTCCTGATAATTAGTGATGTTGAGCATCTTTCCATATACTTGTTGGTCATTTGAATGTCTTCCTTGGAGAAATGTCTATTCAAAGACTTTGCTTATTAAAGCAAATTTTTTTTTTTGCTATTTTAATCTTTTTGGTGTTATTGTAAATGAAATTATTTTCCTAATTTTCTTCTTGGTTTGTTATTAGTGTGAAAAAACACAATAGACTTTTGTATGTTAATTTTGTATCATGCAACTTTATTAAATTTTTTTATTTTAACAGTTTCTTGATGGGGTCTTTAGGATCATGTATATATATGATCATATCTGCAAATGAGGGCAATTTTACTTATTTTTTTTGTGTGGTTTGGATGCCTTTTTTTCTTTCTCTACTACTCTAGCTGGGGTTTCCTGCACTATGTTGAATAGAAGTGGTGAAAGTGGGTATCTGTACCTTGTTCGTGATATCAGAGGAAAAGCTCTGTTTTTCATCACTGAGCGTTGAAAAAGCTGTGAGGTTTTCATACATGGCCTTTGTTATGTTGAGGTAATTTCATTTTATTCCTATTTTGTTGAGAGTTTCTTTTTTAAATCACAAAAGTTGTTGAATTTGTCAAATGCTTTTTCTGCATCTATTTAAATTACTCTGAGATTTTCATTCTGTGTATTGTTAATGTGGTATATCGCACTAATTGATTTTCATGTTGAAGCATGCTTGAATCCTAGAGATGAGTCCCACTTGGCTATGGCGTATGGTCCTCAATGGATTGTTAGATTGAATGTGCTAGGCTTTTGCATCTAGATTCATTGAGGATTTTCATCTGCAGTTTTCTCTGTTTTGTTTGTCTGCCTTTGGTGTCAGTGTCATGCTGGCCTCATATAATCAGTTTGACAGTGTTCCCTCTTCATTTTTTTGGAAAAGTTGAAGAAAGATTGGTGTTATTTCTTCTTTAATTGTTTGATGGAATTTATTAGTGATGCTATCATGTACAGAACTTTTTTTTTATTTTTAGGAGGTTTTTGATGGCCTATTCATTCTCTACATTAATTATAGGCCTATGTAGGCTATTTATTTATGAATTATTCTTGGTGATTCGTATATTTCCAAGAATTTATTCACTTTTCCTAGGCTATACAAATCATTGGAGTATAATTGTTTATAGTAAGGTCTCATAATCCTTATTATTTCTGTGGCATCAATTGTAATGTCTTTTTAGGAGTATATATATATACAACAGAAATTTATTTCTCTCAGCTCTGAAGGCTAAAATTCTGAGGTCAGAATGCCAGCACAGTCAGGTTCTGTGAAGGCTCTCTTCCAAGTTGCACACTGCTGACTTCTCATTGTATCCTGACATGGTGAAAGGAGATCCAGATAGCTCTCAAGGCTCTCCTTTGTTTTTTTTTTTTGTTGTTTTGTTTTTTGTTTTCTTTTTTACTTTTCAAATTATTATTATTGTTATTATTATCATTATTTGGTTACATGAATAAGTTATTTGGTGATGATTTCTGAGATTTTGGTGCACCCATCACTCAATCAGTATACACTGTACCCAATGTGTCTTTTATCCCTTACCCTTCTCTCACCCTTTTCCCTGAGTCCCCAAAGTCCATTGTGTCATTCTGTTGCCTTTGCATCCTCATAGCTGAGCTCCCAATAGTTGTAATGTCTTTTATTTCATTACTGATTTTATCTATTTCAGTATTCTCTTTTTTCCTTAGTCTAGCTAAGAGTTTATAAATTTTGCTTATCTTTAAAAAATTCCACCAACTCTTAATTTTGTTGATTTTTTTTCTAATACTTTTTTGTATCATTTATTTCTGCTGTTTGTTGTTTCCTTTCTTCTGCTAACTTTGGACTAAGTTTTTTAGTCTTTTTGTAGTCCCTTGAGATGTGAAGTTAGGCTATTGGAGATCTTTCTTGTTTTTTAATATAGGAGTTGGGCACTATGAACTTCCATTGGCTTTGGTATGTTGTGTTTTCATTTTCATTTTACCTGATGTATTTTCTAATTTCCTCTTTGATTTTTTTTTACTTTGACCCAATGGTTGTCCAAGTACATGTTGTTTAGTCTCCACATGTGCATTTTCCAGTTTTCCTGTTATTCAGGTTTACCAAGTCTTCAATTTTGTCACTCCAGTTCTGCACAACCAATACAAGATTTGGTGGCAACTCGTTCTGTCAGCAGGGTGCTCATGCTCTGCCTGAGCTGAACCTCAATCCTTAGCCAAACTTCAATCCTTAGCCTTGAACCTACACCCATAATAAGAAATACCCTGGGGGAAAAGGGTCTGCAATCATTAGCTCACTTTTGAGAAGTATTCGTCTGAAATTTTGTCAACATAAACTTGCTTGCATCTATAATTATCTGCTGAGTTTAATTAAATTATTTTAGTATTTTACCTAGCTTTTCCCACAGTCTTTAGTGGGAATGTTAGTCTACCATAACCTACCATTTCTACTAAAAAGCAGGAATTCTACCCATGAGATAAATTTGACAACCCAACTGATTTGCATCAATCTAACTCTATTTCTATGTAATTTTGACACAATCTGGAAGCCTGCCTTGCTCTAGTGATGCCTCCATATTGTCATTTTTTTTTTCAACATCCTAACTGATGCTCTGTTTCTACTTATCCAACAAAAGTTTCTATTCCTCGTCCTGTCTAATTTTTCCTTTACACACTTATCCTTAGAGATTTCATTCTGAACCATGGCTTCAAAGTCTTTTGAGACATGTACCATGCTAAATCAACGAGTTCTATCCATATATCTCTTCTTGAATATCTCAGTTTTACTAAAAATGTGAACTTCCAAAATGAACTCATATTTGATCTTGAATTCATTTCCTGAATCTCCTATCCTGAATCTCCTAGTCCTTATTAAGCAGGGGTGATAGTTTTGTGCAAGTTCAGGCTATCAAAAGGAGAAAATCAAAGTGACTATCCTAGGCAGAAAGGAGATGTGGGGTGGAACAGCAAGCATAACCATCACTCCATGTGGCAAGGATGCATGAAATTTCCATTGTATTTATAGATGATAATAAAATTATCAAGCAGGTTGCCAATTTCTCTATTGGGAAGGCTGGTTGGCTGCCAAATGAACAAAAGACTGTAGGATGGTAGTTGAAGAAGAGTTAGAAGAAGGTGAGCTAGAAAAATTCACCCTATCTAGGGATCTCTAGTCAGTAGGTTTATCCATGTAGACAGGGAGATAGCCAGCCCTCAGACTTTTGTTACAGAGGACAACAGTAATCTCCTACTGCTAGAGAAAAGAGGAAGGAAAATGTAACTGAAAGAGGCATTTGTCCCTTTCTACTTCTCTTGTTTTTATATAAACCTAGTAGAGGTTGAAGGAATCCAAAGAAGAGAGGTAGCAATGGGAAAATGGACCATACCACCTACAGCACCTGGGTTAGTAAGACCATGAATCAAGCTGGACACAGGCAGAGAGGAAAAGAAGACAAACGTTGAATAGACATGAGAATAGTGGATTAAATTGACAAATTTTTCTAACATTTTCATATCTAACAAAGATCATAAAATTATAGAACCATGATTGGATGAAGGGATAAATAAAGTCACTTAATGTACCTCACTTGGTTCACACTGTTTAAATTGATAAGTGAAAACAAAAATGCAATCATATCCTTGAAAATAGTGGAAATTTAATTTGGCTTTGCATTTTTATGGATTATGCATGCTGATATCGCCTTATTTTGTTAGTAGTCTAGTGGTTTTTAAAATGTGGTGTTCACCAGCAGCACTGCTATCAATGCGGAGCGTGTTAAAAATGCTCATTCACAGGTCCCACCCCAGACCCTCTCAATCAGAAAGTCGAGCCCAGTGATCTAAGTTTTAACAAGACTTCCAGGTGTTTCTAATACATTCCAAAGTTTGAGAATCACTATGTAGTTTCTTTTCTGTTTTGGGTATCTCGAGAGAAAGAGTAAAAGAACCAACTTTATTAAATATTTTGATAAAAATTTGCAGTTTTAGATATCAATTATTTCATCATTTTTCTAGTATTTGGTTGAACCTAAACCTATTTGAGATCTTTCTTTAAAATACTATATTAATACATTACAGCATAATGTTATTCAATAATGTAAATAGTTTATACATGTTAAAATTATTTCCCCAATTGAAAATATCTCAGTTCAAATATTTTTATTTGTGATATCAGTTAATGATTATTTGATATAAGCTCTTAGTGAGCTACTCTATTAGCAAGCCATTCTATTAAATACATTTTAGATTATTATACTACATGACCTATAACAAATGAAAGCATTTCCATAATGTTAGTACAATGCCAAATTCAAAATAATAAAATAAAATGATTAACACATTTTCAAAACTTATATTTGGTCAGTAATTCCTTAACAGTTCCTCACTGATCCATACTTAGCTAATAAAAGATTTCAGTTACTTTTGAATTTTTTTTTTTTTTTTTTTTTTGAGATGGAGTCTCGCTCTGTTGCCCAGGCTGGAGTGCAGTGGCGCAATCTCAGCTCACTGCAAGCTCCACCTCTGGGGTTCACGCCATTCTCCTGCCTCAGCCTCCCGAGTAGCTGGGACTATAGGTGCCTGCCACCACGCCTGGCTAATTTTTTGTATTTTTAATACAGACAGGGTTTCACTGTGTTAGCCAGGGTGGTCTCGATCTCCTGACCTCGTGATCAGCGTGCCTCAGCCTCCCAAAGTGCTGGGATTACAGGCGCGAGCTACTGCGCCAGGTCTGTTTTTGAATTTTTGTCATAACTATATTTGAAATAAGCTTGCTGCAATATTTTATATCTGGTCTAATCCTTAAAAATGTATTTCTAACTCTGATTGGTACCTATTTTTTTTTATGTTTCTTATCTAGTTTACTATCCTGGAATATAATCTTTTTAAATTAAAAGTGGTACATCTATATCAAATTTAGAAATCACTGCACTTACATAATGATAAACAGTGAGTTTATTTCTTATGTCACTGCTGTCCCATTTTTTTCTAAACATACACATACATACACACAATTTCTAATTGAGCCATAGCTTAATTCAATTTACTCTGGAGCTGAATTAAGGGTGCGTAAAGACTTGCTGGGTATCTCTCTGTTTGTGAGTAAAACAAACTATATTTTTAGAAAATTCTAATTAAGAAACAACACTTTTTAAATTTTACCATGTTATAAAATATAAAACATTATCACATTACATATTCAAAAATATTATAGAGAAGAGACTAATGACAAATGTGCATGATATTAACACAAACACAAGTGCATTTCTACTATACAAAGATGTTCAACACAAAGTATTTCATTGATTTCGTGCTAGTATCTGCGGTATAGCCACTTGCCCTTGTGTGTATGGCGTTTGACGTAAATCTTGTTCTTATAGAGTGGATTAATAACAAAAATAATATCGCTTTGTTTTTGGATACTTGAACAAGGTCAGGAATCTTCATAACTGCTAAAAATACAGTATTAGTATACCAAACAAAGGGATGCTAAGAACATGTGAGGTCTAAAGTTTGTGGATTTGAGCCAGCTGAGAACAGCAACAAGTAGTTCATTTGAGCAGCCTGAACAAACACTTCTTTCATACAGGAACACTCTGTCCCTATCCCCATCCTAGCCTCTCTCTCTCTGAAAAATCCCATACATGACATTTGCATTGACTTCATCAGCTTCAAATTGCACCATGAATACTGGCATGTATTTTGTATTCTTTCCATCAATAGCCAGGACAGGAGGCTAATTAGCGTACCACCAATGCTTTAAATACAGAGTTGCCATAAAGAGCAGCTCTTGTAAAAACCTCAAGTTCAAAACTTTCAATTTAGTCTGAGAAGGAATATTTTTTCCTCCAACACAGACTGAAGGTACGTAGCTACCTAGGTTCAAGTGCTTTATTTTTTAGACTAAAAAGTGAAATCAAAATATTTTAAAAACTATTCCTGCTCCAATTATAAAAAATGACCATTACGTAGACTTAAATTCTGTTATAAATGAAATTATTTACTGAAAGATATAGAAGTAACATGACATAGTTAGAATAATAGAAGTGGGAATAAAACTCAGAAACTTTTACCAATGTCTGATCCTAGGGGTAGCTATGAACAAATTTCACTGGGTTTAGGATTGCCACAGCTTTTTGAAACTGGTAGACTTCCAATAAATAATACTTATTTTTTAAGAATGAGAGTAAGTAACCATCTATAATGTTCCAACAGAATAAGAATTTGAAAAGTTCTTTGTAACTGTTCAATATCCTTGATTATTTAAAAATGTATGGGCTTGAAATAACAGAATTAACACAGAATGTTGCATATATATATATAATGTATATATACACACATATATACACACAAACGTACATATATACACAAACATGCAGACACAAAAATGCTTTCATTTTTCCTTATAAATCAAAATAAAAATAATATTACTTGGATTTTTTTTTTTTTTTTTTATTTGAGATGGAGTTTCACTCTTGTTGCCCAGGCTGGAGTGCAATGGCGCTATCTTTGCTCACTGTGATCTCCGCCTCCCGGGTTCAAGTGATTCTTCTGCCTCAACCTCCCAAGTAGCTGGGATTACAGGCATGCGCCACCATGCCTGGCTAATTTCGTATTTTTAGTAGAGATGGGGTTTCTCCATGTTGGTCAGGCTGGTCTCATACTCTTGAGCTTAGGTGATCCACCCTCCTCGGCCTCTCAAAGTGCTGGGATTACCGGCGTGAGCAACCTTGCCCTGCCTGGCTTTTTAATAAACATATAAACTAAAATATCTATCATACAATTTAAGGCCATCTTTCATCTTGGAAATATATAAATGTACAATTTTTGCAGGAATTGTTCAAGAGAAAAGAACACAAAACATCTATATGTCATGTAATTGTGTTTAAAATTATTCATTTGTCACTTTGGGAGGCCGAGGCGGGTGGATCATGAGGTCAGGAGTTAAGACCAGCCTGGCCAAGATGGTGAAACCTTATCTCTTCTAAAAAATACAAAAATTAGCTGTGCATGGTGACAGTTGCCTGTAATCCCAGCTACTCCAGAAGCTGAGGCAGAGAATTGCTTGAACCTGGGGAGAGGAGGTTGCAGTGAGCTGAGATCACACCCCTGAACTCCAGCCTGGGCGACAGAGTGAGGCTCCATCTCAAAAAAAAAACACAAAAATTATTCATTTGTAAGAATTTAGTAGTTATGACTGAGATAAATCTCTCCTGCTTCCCTTTTGTGGAAATGGTAAACAGGTGATTATTGCTATCCATATGTGAGTCAGACTGTGTTATAATGTCAAAATGCTCTGAGCAGTAAAACTTGCATAGCACATTTATAATGGAAAACTTATGTTAATAGTAATCTTTGAAAAGTTTCTTTGTGCTCATGATAATAAGGTTTGACCTGTAATGCCTTTTATACTGTATAGGAATGACAAATTAAATATATGATCTCAAAGCTTCTACAAAATGGATCCTCATGATTTTTTTTAAGTGTTTTTTTGTTTTATCTTTCCCAAAACCATTAACAATGTGGCTTATAAAAAAAAAAGAGAGAGAGAGAATAGCAACTATCATCTTATTTTTAACTTTGGAGAAAATATATATTTTCACTTTTTTTTTTTTTTGAGACAGAGTCTCACTCTGTTGCCCAGGCTAGAGTACAGTGGCGTGATCTCGTCTCACTCCAACCTCTGCCTACTGGGTTCAAGTAGTTCTCCTGCCTCAGCCTCCCAAAGAGCTGGAACTACAGGCATGCACCACCATGCCCAGCTATTTTTTTGTAATTTTAGTAGAAATGGGGTTTCGCCATGTTGGCCAGGCTAGTCTTGAACTCCTGACCTGAGGTGATCCACCCGCCTCAGCCTCCCAAAGTGGTAGGATTACAGTTTTTTTTTTTAATTTGGCATATTAATTTTTGAAAAAAATGCATGAGCCTATCAAATATAATTTTAAAAGTATATATTTTAAAATAGCTAGAAAAGAATTGCAATATTCCTGGCCCAAAGAAAGGACAAGTGTTTGAGGTGATGGCTATCCCTACCATGCTGACCCAATCATCACACAGAATACACTGGTATTCAAACATCATATGTATCCCCAAAAGATAAACAGCTATTATAAATATCAGCAAAAAATAAAAAGCTTGATGCTTTTTTAATTGACACATAATATTTGCACATATTTATGGATTACATGTGATACCTTGTTACATGCACAGAATGGGCGACGATCAAGTCAGGGTACTGAGGCTATCCGTTACCTCAGGTATCTATCATTTCTGTATTTGCGGAACATTCAAAATCCTTCCATCTAGCTATTTTTAAATATGAATGTCCCCAGTATGCAGAGGGATTGGTTCCAGGACAGCTGGCATATAACCAAATGCGTGCAAACCCTGTAAGCAAAAAGTCAGCTTTTTGTATATGTGGATTTCACATCCTGTAAATACTATGTTTTTGAGCTGTTTTTTGTCGGAATAAAGATGCACATAAGTGGATTCATGCAGTTACAACCTGTGTTGTTCAAGGGTTAACAGTATACAATATGCTTGTTAACTATAGTTACCCTGTTCTGCTCTCAAACAATATAACTTATTCTGTTTATTTGCATCCTTTAACAAACATCTCTTCATCTGCCCTCATTCATGCACCCTTTTCAGCCTCTAGTAACAACTATTCTACTCTCTACCTCCACGACATTAACTTTTAGCTCTCACATATGAGTGAGAACATGTGTCTTTCTGTGTCTGGCTGATTTCACCTAAAATAGTGACCTTCAGTTCCATCCACGTTGCTGAAAATGATGCAATTTCATTCTTTTTAATGTTTGAATAATATTCCATTGTGTATATATAAAACATCATACATTTATTTGTTGATGGATACTTAGATTGATCCCATACTTTTGCTATTGTAAATAGTGCTGCAAGAAACATGTGAGTGGAGGTATCTCTTTGATATACTGATTTCTTTTCTTTTGAATTAATATCCTGCAGTGGGATTGTTGGATGGTATGGTAGTTCTAGTTTTAGTTTTTTGAAAAATCTCTGTAATGTTTTTTCATAATGGCTATACTAATTTATATTCCCAGCAACAGCGTATAAGTGTTCTCTTTTCCCTGCATCTGTGCCAGCATTTGTTATGTTTTCTTTTTAATTATTGTTTCAACTGTGGTAGAAGATGACGTGAACAGACATTTCTCAAAAGATGACATACAAATGGTTAACAAGCATGTAAAAAAATGTTCAACATCACTGAAAAATGCAAAGCAAAATGACTATTATCTTTAGAGTAAAGATTTTAAAAATATACTATATCTTTTTCAATGCCAGAGTATTAAGGAGCATATCAGAAATAATTTCTTATTATGGTTAACAAAAGTAAATAAAAAATTGCAAAACAATTATCATTCAACTGAAAGTTTTCTGAAGTGATAGCATTAAGCTAGCATGGGGTAAATTAATGAGTATATTAATTTAGAATTCGTTATCTAATGTCTCGTTTCAGCTACACTGCTATACACATCAGAGTATCTGCAAGGGTTTAATTATTTAGTTAAATATGGTCTTAAACCAAACTCCTCTTCTGCTTGTGTTGAAAATAGACTGCAGATGATTACATTTCCATAGACTTCACAACATAAGCTTCTTTCAGTTTGAAATAAGAATGTTAAGGTTGCCAAGTAGAAAGTTTATAACTGCTGTTATTTTGGATTATATAGAGTTATGAAAATCTAAATGTTTTACAAAGTTAAAAAGTATTCTTTTTTTTGCTCACTTATAACTCAAAAATCACTAAAGTCATTTTGCTAAACATGCCACAAAGCCAAGCTTCTTGCCATATGTCTGCATAATTTTATTAAATCACTGCTATTCACGTGCACATTCTCACACACATACAAACAAGAGATGCCAAAGATTAAAAATATGTTTTATGTATTTTATATAAGCTTGAATTGAGACCATGACCTCATTTGAACACAACATGTGGCCTATATCTAGGGTTATTTTTAAACCAGCCTTAGCATACTTTTTTGCATGAGTGTTTTAATTGGTACTTCCTGTATTCCCTACTGTAATTTCAGTAAAACATGATATTGAAGTGATTGAAATAATTGAGTAAATATGTAATTGTTTCAGAATTTCATTTACTGTGTACAATTTTCTTTGCCTATGATTTAATAATATGAGGCCATTATTATTTTAAAAAATTGGGCACAGTGGCTTATGCCTGTAGTCCCAGCACTTTGGGAGACCGAGGCAGGTGGATCACTTGAGGTCAGGACTTGCAGACCAGCCTGGCCAACATGGTGAAACCCCGTCTCTACTAAAATACAAAAATTAGCTGGACATGGCAGCACGCCCTTGTAGTCCTAGCTACCTGGGAGGCCGAGGCATGAGAATCACTTGGACCTGGGCGGCAGAGGTTGTAGTAAGCTGAGATTGCACCACTCCACTCCAGCCTGGGCAATAAAACAAGACTCTGTCTCCAAAAACAAACACAAATAAATAAGTGATATGAAGTAATTATAACAATAAATGCCATGCAGGAAGCACCAATTAAGTACTAGCTATAATAATAGTAATAATTAATATTTCATAGTAATAACTTTTATTAAAACAAATGCATAAACAGTTCTCAGACAACTCCTTTTAATTTATGTCTTAGTTATTAAAATAACTCATCTATCATTCAATTCCTCACTGAATCTTTATTATTTGTGATATCTAGTAGTTCCAAAATCTATTCTGAGTCCATGATTGTCCAAAGTCCTATATTTTCTGTTTACAAATACCCATTAAATACCTTCATATAATCTTTAGTTCTAGGCACTGGAAGGGGCACTAGTTCTAGGCTCTTTCAGGCAACAGAGACAAGGACTGTATTCTTCCTGGAGACGTGAACCAAGAAGGGAGTTTCCAATTTGAATGTTCACAAGTATTTAAGGACTACCTAGTTCGTGCCAAAGAATAAAAAAATACTGCTCCTTTCTGTCTATGTGTTGAAAAAAAATAAGTGAGTGGAAAAAGGCAGGAGGAGTGAGGTGCTCTTTCTGTCTTAACATCTCTGCATTTTGTTCTGTGATAAGACTCAAATGCCTTAGAGTATATTGGGTTTTTCCCAAGTTGATCAAGTTCCCCAATCTATTCTAATACTTTACCAATCTTCTAGTGTATGCTACCACTTTAAGATGCTCCCTTGAAGACTGTAGCTTGTTCCTTCATCTTTCCATATTTATCTGTGTCTTATATTTACACTTATACTATCTGGCAGTTGATTTTTTATGACTTTGTCTCATCCAGTAGACTGTGCTGAAGGCACCTTTAGCTTTTCTTCTTTTTTTTTTTTATTATTATACTTTAAATTCTGAGATACACGTGCAGAGCATGCAAGTTTGTTACATAAGTATACATGTGCCATGGAGGTTTGCTGCACCCATCAACCTGTCATCTACATTAGGTATTTCTCCTGATGCTCTCCCTCCCCTTGCTCTCCACCCCACAATAGGCCCCGGTATGTGATGTTCCCCTCCCTGCACCCATATGTTCTTATTGTTGAACTCCCACTTATGAGTGAGAACATGCAGTGTTTGGTTTTCTGTTCCTGTGTTAATTTGCTGAGAATGATGGTTTCCAGCTTCATTCATGTCCCTGCAAAGAACATGAACTAATTCTTTTTAATGGCTGCATACTATTCCATGGTGTATATGTGCCACTTCTTTATTCAGTCTAACATTGGTGGGCATTTGGGTTAGTTCCAAGTCTTTACTATTGTGAACAGTGCTGCAATAAACATATGTGTGCATGTGTCTTTATAGCAGAATGATTTATAATCCTTTGGGCATATACACGGTAATGGGATTGCTGGGTCAAATGGTATTTCTACGTCTAGATCGTTGAGGAATTCCCACACTGTCTTCCACAATGGTTGAACTAACTTACACTCCCACCAACACTGTAAAAGTGTTCCTATTTCTCCACATCCTCTCCGGCATCTGTTGTTTCCTGACTTTTTAATGATCGCCATTCTAACTGGTGTGAGATGATATCTCACTGTGGTTTTGATTTGCATTTCTCTAATGACCAGTGATGACGAGCACTTTCTCATATGTTTGTTGGCTGCATAAATGTCTTCTTTTAAGAAGTGTCTGTTCATATCCTTCACCCAGTTTTTGATGGAGTTGTTTTTTTTCTTGTAAATTTGTTTAAGTTCCTTGTAGATTCTGGATATTAGCCCTTTGTCAGGTAGATAGATTGCAAAAATTTTCTCTCATTCTGTAGGTTGCCTTTTCACTCTGATGATAGTTTCTTTTGCTGTGCAGAGGCTCTTTAGGTTAATTAGATCCCATTTGTCAATTTTGGTTTTTATTGCAATTGCTTTTGGTGTTTTAGTTATGAAGTCTTTGCCCATGCTTATATCCTGAATGGTATTGCCTAGGTTTTCTTCTAGAGTTTTTATGGTTTTAGGTGTTACATTTAAATCTTTAATCCATCTTTAGTTAATTTTTGTAGAAGTTGTAAGGAAGCGGTACAGTTTCAGTTTTCTGCATATGACTAGCCAGTTTTCCCAACACCATTTATTAAATAGGAAATCCTTTTCCCATTGCTTGTTTTTGTCAGGTTTTTCACAGTTCAGATGGCTATAGATGTATGGTGTTATTTCTGAGGCCTCTGTTCTGTTCCGTTGGTCTATATATCTGTTTTGGTACCAGTGCTAGGCTGTTTTGGTTACTGTATCCTTGTAGTATAGTTTGAAGTCAGGGAGTGTGATGCCTCCAGCTTTGTTCTTTTTGCTTAGGATTGTCTTGGCTACATGGGCTCTTTTTTTGTTCCATGTGAAATTTGAAGTAGTTTTTTTCTAATTCTGTGAAGAAAGGCAATTGTAGCTTGATGATGGGAATAGCCTTGAATCTATAAATTACTTTGGGCAGTATGGCCATTTTCACGATGTTGATTCTTCCTATCAATGAGCATGCCATTTGTTTGTGTCCTCTCTTATTTCCTTGACCAGTGGATTGTAGTTCTCCTTGAAGAGGTCCTTCACATCCCTTCTGAGTTGTATTTCTAGGTATTTTATTCTCTTTGTAGCGAATTGTGAATGGGAGTTCACTCATGATTTGGCTCTCTGTTTGTCTATTTTTGGTGTATAAGAGTGTGATTTTTGCACATTGATTTTGTCTCCTGAGACTTTGCTGAAGTTGCTTATCAGCTTAAGGAGTTTTTGGGCTGAGATGATGGGGTTTTCTAAATATAAAATCATGTCATCTGCAAACAGATAATTTGACTTCTTCTCTTCCTATTTGAATACATTTCTTTCTTTCTCTTGCCTGATTAACCTGGCGAGAACTTCCAATACTATGTTGAATAGGAGTGGTGAGAAAGGGCTTCCTTGTCTTGTGCCGATTTTCAAAGGGAATGCTTGCAGCTTTTGCCCATTCAGTATGATATTGGCTGTGGGTTAGTCATAAATAGCTCTTATTATTTTGAGATACGTTCCATCAATACCTAGTTTATTGAGTGTTTTTAGCATAAAGGGATGTTGAATTTTATCAAAGGACTTTTCTGCATGTATTGAAATAATCATGTGTTTTTTGTCATTGGTTCTGTTTATGTGATGGATTAAATTTATTGATATGTGTATGTTGAACCAGCCTTGCACCCCAGGGTTGAAGTCTACTTGATTGTGGTGGATAAGCTTTTTAATGTACTGCTGGATTCAGTTTGCCAGTATTTTATTGAGGATTTTTGCATCGATGTTCATCAGGAATATTGGCCTGAAATTTTCTTTTCTTGTTGTGTCTCTGCCAGGTTTTGTTATCAGGATAAAGCTGGCCTCATAAAATGAGTTAGGGAGGAGTCCCTCTTTTTCTATTGTTTGGAATAGTTTCAGAAGGAATGATACCAGCTCCTTTTTGTACCTCTGGTAGAATTCAGCTGTAAATCCTTCTGGTTTTATTTTTCTTTTGATTGGCAAGCTATTAATTACTACTTCAATTTCAGAACTTGTTATTGGTTTATTCAGGGATAAAACTTCTTCCTTGTTTAGTCTTCGTGGGGGGCATATATGTCCAGGAATTTATCCATTTCTTCTAGATTTTCTAGTTTATTCATGTAGAGGTATTTATGTTAGTCTCTGATGGTAGTTTGTATTTCTGTGGGATCAGTGGTGATATTCCCTTTATGATTTCTTATTGTGTCATTTCTCCTGTGGGCATTTATTGCTATAAATTTCCCTCTACACACTGCTTTAAATGTGTCCCTGAGATTCTGGTACATTGTTGCCTTTCTCCTCATTGGTTTCAATGAACTTACTTATTTCTGCCTTAATTTCATTATTTACCCAGTAGTCATTCAGGAGAAAGTTGTTGTGCAGTTTTGAGTGAGTTTCTTAAGCCTGAGTTCTAATTTGATTGCACTGTGGTCTGAGAGACTGTTTGTTATGATTTTCATTCCTTTACATTTGCTAAGGAGTGTTTTACTTCCAATTATGGCCAATTTTAGAATAAGTGCTATGTGGTGCTGAGAATGTATATTCTGTTGATTTGGAGTGGGAGTTCTGTAGATGTCTATTAGGTCCACTTGGTCCAGAGCTGAGTTCAAGTCCTGAATATCCTTGTTAATTTTCTGTCTCACTGATCTGTCTAATATTGACAGTGGAGTGTTATAGTCTCCCACTATTATTGTGTGGGAGTCTAAGTCTCTTTGTAGGTCTCTAAGAACTTGCTTTATGAATCTGGGTGCTCCTGTATTAGGTGCATAGATATTTAGAATAGTTAGCTCTTCTTGTTGCATTGATCACTTTACTATTATGTAGTGCTCTTCTTTGTCTTTTTTGATCTTTGTTAAAGTCTGTTTTATCAGAGATTAGGATTGCAACCTCTGCATTTTTTGGTTTCCATCTGTCTAATAAATCTTCCTCCATCCCTTTATTTTGAGCCTATGTGTCTTTGCATGTCAGATGGGTCTCCTGAATACAGCACACCGATGGGTCTTGACTCTTTATTCATGAAATTTGTCAGTCTGTATCTTTTAATTCGGGCATTTAGCCCATTTACATTTAACGTTAATGTTATGTGTGAATTTGATCCTCTCATTATGATGCTGGCTGTTTATTTTGCCCATTAGTTGATGCAGTTTTCTTCATAGCGTCAATGGTCTTTACATTTTGGTATGTTTTTGTAGTGGTTGGTACCAGTTTTTCCTTTCCATATTTAGTGCTTCCTTCAGAAACTCACGTGGTAACAAAATCCCTCAGCATTATTAGCTTGTCTGTAAAGGATTTTATTTCTCCTTCACTTATGAAACTTAGTTTGGCTTGATACAAAATTCTGGGTTGAAACTTCTTTTCTGTAAGGATGTTGAATACTGGCCCTTACTGTCTTCTGGCTTGTAGAGTTTCTGCAGAGAGATCTGCTGTTAGTCTGATGGACTTTGCTTTGTGAGTAACCTGACCTTTCTCTCTGGCTGCCCTTAACATTTTTTCATTCACTTCAACCTTGGCGAATCTGGTGATTATGTGTCTTGGTGTTGCTCTTCTCGAGGAGTATCTTTGTGATGTTCTCTGTATTTCCTGATTTTGAATGTTGGCCTGTCTTACTAGATCGAGGAAGTTTTCCTGGATAATATCCTGAAGTGTATTTTCCAGCTAGGTTTCATTCTCCCCATCACTTTCAGGTCCACCAAGGAAACATAGGTTTGGTCTTTTCACATAGTCCCATATTTCTTGGAGGCTTTGTTCCTTCCTTTTCATTCTTTTTTCTCTAATCTTGTCTTCACAGTTTATTAAGTTGATCTACAATCTCTGATGTCATTTATTCTGCTTCATTGATTTGACTATTGATACTTGTGCATGTTTCATGAAGTTCTCATGTTATGTTTTTCAGCTTCATCAAGTCATTGATGTTCTTCTCTAAACTGGTTATTCCAGTTAGCAGTTCCTGTAACCTTTTATCAAGGTTCTTAGCTTCCTTGCATTGGGTTAGAACATGCTCCTTTAGCTCAGAGGAGTTTATTATCCACCTTCTGAAGCCTATATCTGTCAATTCATCAAACTCACTCTCCATCTAGTTTTGTTCCCTTGCTGGCTAGTTGTGAGTCTTTGGAGGAGAAGAGGTGGTCTGGTGTTTGGAATTTTCAGCTTTTTGCTCTATTTTTTCCTTATCTTCATGAATTTATCTACCTTTGGTCTTTGATGCTGGTGACCTTCCGATGGGGTTTTTGCATGGTCATCCTTTTTGTTGAGGTTGATGCTACTGCTTTCTGTTTTTTAGTTTTCCTTCTAACAGTCAGGCCTGTCTTCTGCAGGTCTGCTGGAGTTTGCTGGAGGTCCACTCCAGACCTTGTTTGTCCAGGTATCACCAGCGGAGGCAGAAGAATAGCAAAGATTGATTCCTGCTTCTTCCTCTGGAGGCCTTGTCACAGAGGGGCACCTGCCAGATGCCAGCCGGAACTCTCTTGTATGAGGTGGCTGTCGACCCCTACTGGGTGATGTCTCCCAGTTAGGAGGCACAAGGGCCAGGGACCCACTTGAGGAGGCAGTCTGTCCTTAGCAGAGCTTGAGCACTGTGCTAGGAGATGTGCTACTCTATTCAGAGCCGGCAGGCAGGAATGTTGAAGTCTGCTGAAGTTGTGCCCATGGCCCCCCTTCCCCCAGGTGTTCTGTCCTAGGGATATGGGAGTTTTATCTGTAAGCCCCTGACTGGGGCTGCTGCCTTTCTTTCAGAGATGTCCTGCCCAGAGAGGAGGAATCTGGAGAGGTAGTATGGATACAGCACTTTTGTGGCACTGTGATGGGCTCCGCCCTGTCCAAACTTGCCAGCGGCTTTGTTAACACTGTGAGGGAAAAACTGGCTACTCAAGACTCAGTAATTGTGGATGTCCCTCCCCACACCAAGTTCAAGAGTCCCAAGTCGACTTCAGAGTGCTGTGCTGTGCTGGCAGCGAGAATTTCAAGTTGGTGGATCTTAGCTTGCTGGACTCCATGGGGGTCTGAGCAAGACCACTTGGCTCCCTGGCTTCAGCCCCGTTTCCAGGGGAGCAAATGGTTCTGTCTCATTGGCATTGCAGGTGCCACTGGGGTATGAAAAAAAACTGCAGCTAGCTTGGTGTCTGCCTAAACAGCTGCCCAGTTTTGTGTTTGAAACCTAGGGCGCTGGTGGCATTGGCACCCAAGGGAATCTCCTGGTCTGCGGACTGTGAAGACCGTGGGAAGAGTATAGTATCTGGGCTGGAGTGCACTGTGCCTCACAGCACAGTTTCTCACAGCTTCCCTTGGCTAGGGAAGGGAGTTCCCTGATCCCTTGCACTTCCCAGGTGAGGCAATGCCCTCTCCTGCTTCAGCTTGCCCTCCATGGGCTGCGCTCACTGTCTAACCAGTCACTATGAGATGAACCGGGTTCCTCAGTTAGGGGTGCAGAAATCACCCGCTTTCTGCGTTGGTCTCACTGGGAGCTGCAGAACAGAGCTCTTCCTATTGGGCCATCTTGCCCAGGAATCTCGCTTTTCTTTTATTCTTACCTTAGGAAAAGGACTCATTGTTTATTTGATTTATGAATAAATGGGAAAGTTATTTTCTTTCCTGAGAAATACTGAAGCTCTATATAATTTATACCATGAGATTGCTATTCACCCCCATTGTAATAAAGTTAGGTGACTTCTGTGGCTCTCAGCTCTGAATGCAGGAAAGGAAAAACCTACTCCAAATATTTATATCAAAATATCTGGGTGTAGAGAAGTCTAAGAACTGATGAGAAAAAAAAAAAAAAAAAAAAAAAAAAAACCCTCAGGTGACTCTAATGGACAGCTAGGGTACAGATTCACAAACATAGATCACCTTGTAACTATCTAAATGCAAGGTTTATATTGCACACATTTATATTGCACACATTTACAAATTAGGCCAAGACATCATCAATGTGCTAGGTGTTGGTGAAGCCTACTAATCATGTGGCTAATATAGGTCCATTTCTTGGGTATTTGTTATATTGGACAAAAACATTAGAGATTTTTCAGAGTTTAGAACTTCATTTGATAAACTGTTTCTCATGATCAGATTTGAGCATGATTTTCTGAATTAACTGTGTCATTTGAATCCCTTCTACAAAATCTTTCATAGATATTTATCTAAATTTTATTTGAATAAGCCACTTTGTGTTTCCCCTGTGACTGTGACACAGTCTATACCTATTAATGGATTGTTTTAATTCTAATCAATGTCCTTACTTGGACTGATTAAATATCAACTTCCTAAACTTCCTAAAGATTTGTCCTGGTCCTTCACACATGAAATCAATCTGCTTTCTTCTACCTGGAAGCCAATAAAGTATTTGAAGATGGTTAGAACATTTACTTTTTCAAACTATATTATTAAATTTATCTTGTAATATGCTATTTGTTTTTTGCATTACTCTGTTTTGTAATAACTCTAAAGTGCAGTGCTGGGATTACAAGGGTTTCACAGATAAGCTTCCTTAACTGGACCCTAAATTTATTTATTTAGGCTTAAATCTTGAGGGTGTTATTTACTGTTTTAGAGGCACAGTGAACTAGTAAACATTAAAATAAAATAATATATATCTGAGTTAAATTTTTTCTTGCTAAATATATGTTACCCCTGCCTCCTCACTCATTCTATATTTTTATCATGTTTTACATTGAAACACAGACATTGCATTTATTATAGCTAAATTTCAGGTTGTTTATTTCATCAGAACTTTGAAATATAGTTGTGCTACTGTAGAAAGAAAGTCATTTATTGAGAAAGCCAAATGCAGAGATTTTTTCAGTCATTTAGACACTAACTGTGTTTTCTCACTCTAGAAGAATATGTGGCTTTGCTGATGCAGAATTTAGTTCAAGACTTCTATAAATTTATGGAAAAAAGGCATATTGACTGATAATTTAAGACAGATGTCAAAGTTCTATGCATAAAAGGTTAGAATTACAGCACAAGTTGTCTTTTTAGGGCCCCACTATACTCTACCTTATTTAGGCATTGTGCTACAGGCAACTACGTTCACTTATTAAGGATTATAGGGCTACATCTGTTTTGCCACAATGGAAAGCCTATTTCTTTTGTGATTATCTATCCTTGGATAACTAAATTGGGAATGCAATTTGTGTAGCATGTGAGTAAATCTGTGCATGTGTGTATGCACATATGTAAGTATATGCCTCTTTGTTTTATTCTGTGTCTTTGCCTGTTAATTCAGCTTATATGAAAAACCATACTTATTAAGTGTGAATTTTTTTCTCCCTGCTCTGGTTGATCATCAGCAACCAAAATAACCTTATCAAAGACGTTAATAACAACGTGGAAGCCAAAGATGGGACTTTGTAGCACACCAAACATACCATACTTAAGACAGCTTTCAAAACCTCCTACTTCCAGTTTCAAATAATTTGCTACTCAACATTCCTGGGACATAATTTTTCAAATAATTGTAAAACAAAGTAACTGCAATATAATTCATATAAATCTCTCAAATTTGCCATAATATATGATGAGAAACTTTAAAAAATACCTTGATAGGCTAAAAATATATCTGAATACTTTATTGATATAGTAGAAATATTAGGTTAATCAATCAAGAGAATTGTAAGGTACTTTAACATACATGTGGCTATTTGGTAAGATATTGCCATTCTAATCTCCCAAGTGTCCAAGTAACTTTGTCTAATCTCAGTGAGTATCTTAATGAGCTATGAAGTAATCATTCATAGAAATGATCATATTTAATTACTAAATGGCTATTTTTGCAAATCCTAGTGTAGTCCTCTGGTGGATAAAGTGGATCTAAGTGAAACAGATTTTCTTAGGGAACTAAAAAGTGTAAAGTATACCACACTCAAAACAGAACAGTTAATCGCCACTACCTGAATTGTCACCTGAAGGAAGGGGGTAGAGGTAACAGTAATACTATGAGGTGGGAAGACCAAGTAGAATCAGATGAAAGTTATGAGAAATACTCCGGAAATTGGGCAAAAAAAAAAAAATTACAGGCAATTGGAAGAGCATCTTAAGTGAGTTCACAGACTTAACTTTCAGATATGTAACAACTTTTACTGTTAATTTCTCAGAAAAGCGTAAACATTTTGAATATATTAAGCGGTCGGTAAATATTAGCTATTTTAACTCTATACTAGTTTAGTCTCCTTGGGTATCTCAAATATTTTTATGTAGATGCTCATGTTCTTTTAAATTTTTACTCCCTCCTGCTCTGTGTGTACATATACATACATACACACACACATATATATTTATACACACGTTTATGCATTACTATATATGACATACTATATAAAATGTCGATGAATAATCTAGTGCTCTTTAGTATCCTATTTTATTTAAAATATATTTTTAAATCTCAGGTCATCCTAATGTCCTTTGCAGGATCTCCCTCTATTATTATTATTGATAGGATATAATCCATATTATTTGATATGAATATTCAATACTTTCTCACTTTAAAAAGTCTCATTATAACGTACTGATTAAGAGAACACTGGTACCAGACTCCTTGTGTTTGAATTATATCTCTCCAAATTAACCACACCAAACCTGTTTACTGACCTATAAAATAGTTAGAAAATAGTTCATATCTCATAGAATTATAAAGGCTGAATAAAATCTAATGTACAAATGCAAAAAATATGGTAGAATAGGCAATTAATGTAACTATCATTATTATTAGACATTAGTCCAATTATTTTATAATTCTACTGTGAATAGTAATTGTGAGATTCTTTTCTCTGCTTGGTCTGTTCTATTAATATTTGTCATTTCATTATGAAATTCTTGTAGTGCAATTTCCAGATCAATCAGGCCGGTTATGTTTTTTGCTGTACTGGCTATTTTGTCTGTCAGCTCGTGCATTGTTTTATCATGATTTTTAGCTTCATTGCATTGGGTTTCATTGTACTCCTATAATTTAATGAACTTTGCTTCTATTCATATTCTGAATGCTATTTTTGTCATTTTAACCATCTCGGCCTTAGTCCTGTTCCAAACCCTTGCTGGAGAGGTGATGCAATCACTTGAGGGAAGAAGGCATTCTAGCTTTTTGAGTTTTCAGTGTTCTTGCACTGATGCTTTCTCATCTTTGTGGGCTTATCCACCTTCCATCTTTGATGTTGCTGACTTTTGGATTTTTTTCCCTCATATTCTATTTAACCACAAGGGTTTTATTGTATTGTAAGGTGGATTCAGCTGACTGGCTTCATTTCTGGGAGATTTCAGGGGGCAACACTCAGCTCCCAACTCCTGGACTTCATTGTCTAAATCTGGGGGACTTGTATTGGGCCCTGACTTTGTTGTCTGGCTCCTTGAGGTTTGGAGTCCCCTGCACTGTGGGGCTGAGATGTGGCAGCTGCAGCAGAGTACCATGAAGGCAGGGATGCCTGCTCCTTGTGGGTGTTCACCACA
The DNA here is from genome assembly GCF_008728515.1 of Papio anubis. NCBI lineage: Eukaryota > Metazoa > Chordata > Mammalia > Primates > Cercopithecidae > Papio > Papio anubis. The sequence continues at coordinate 62,270,207 of NC_044990.1, read as the reverse complement.
GTGGTGAAGGTAAAACAGTTGGGGAGGGGGGAAGTAGTGGTCCCTGCTGGAGACTGTGTGCACCACTGCATTGGCGGTGATGTTGGCTTGGGGCAGCATTCTGGCTGGCACAGGTCTGGGTGCCTTCCCTGCTCCCCACAAGCAGGAGTGGTTTCTCAGGGTATGGAAGGATCTGCAATTCTCTGTACAGTGTTTGTGCAAGGGCGGGGTTCTGGCAGAGGTGGGAATTTCTGGCTCTTTGCCCACCAAATCTCCATCTGCAATGGCAATCAGTGGGTAAAGGTGATGGGGGTGAAGGGGGGTGGACTACACTCCCACATGCTCGTGAGGTAAGTAAAACAAAACCCAGCAATGGAGACACATGCCAGCAAAGTGATGTGCGGAGTTGCTGTGGGCTTAGGGGAAGCTGCAGTAGGGGGAGGGAATGTGCAGGCTGGTGTGCGGTTGTAGCAGTCACCTCACGGGAGTTCTCCATTGGTCACACATGTTCTGCCAGTACAGAAGCTATGGTGTGGGCCTCTAGGATACCCAAGACTGCCTTGTATGCAGATGTGGCCAGACTGGGGACCTGAGAGAGGCCAGCAGACCAAGGGGTGCTCGGGTCAGACCAATCCCACTTGAAGTGCAAGACCATCCTGCAGCAATCAGATCTGATAGTTTCCCTAGTGCTAATGTTGAGCACTAGGGAAATGGAGCAAGTTGAGCCTAGAGGGATGGCCACACCTGGCTGTGCTCCACACCTGGCTGTGCTCCTCTACAGATGCCTTTGTATCAAACCCTCTGGGCTCTGCACTAGCTGGCTCACCATCCCACCACTTCTCTTTGTAGCTCTTCCCACCACTTCAACTGTCTCTTTGGTCATAGGGTCTCCTCCCGCTGGGGTTCCAGAGACCCTTGGAGACAGCGTGTTTCTCCTTGCCTGTTCAACTCACCCATTTCCCAGGATTTTTTTGGTTTAAAAATGAGTCGCAGTGCATGGTAGGCCATGTGGGGTTCCCCGATTTCTTCCCCTTTAGGGGGAGAAATGTGTCCCCCTTCTGTGTCTTCCCTCAATCCATTCTCTGTGCCTTCTCTCTGAAGATCTGTTAGAAAGCATGCTGGTTGTCTCAGTACTTCCTTGGAAGCTATTCCAGTTGTCTGCATCTAGTCAGCCATCTTGGCCTTCTCAGTTTCCTGTTTTGCCAGCTCTGGGCAAATCCTCCTGCCAGTGATACAGGGTGGATAAAATCCACTGAATTTGTTTTTTATATTCCCGATTTATTTCAGGAATTATAAGAGACTCTAATGTCAACATAATCAGTAGAGTGGTTATGTATTTATTTTTCTTGCCATACCTAGCAATTTGGGCAGGAGAGGGGATGAACATGTGATCTCATGGTATTATTAGTATGATTTAATCTCCTATTCATTCGTTGTTTCATTTTTGCTTGTTATTTATAGCTTTTTTGTATTTATTTAGTTTTTAGATAATAGTGGAGGGTGAACACCTAATTTGACTGATTGTATTATACATTTTTCTATACTATAACTTTAATCACTCTCTTAATTATGTGAATTAAAACTTCTTTTACATATTAAAAAAGACACATAAACATTTTTAAGGTTAATACATTCTAAGATTTAATCTTTGCCTTGAATCTCCCATTAGCACCATATTGTTTGAATTATTTCAACACCAAATGTCTGATAATACAAGCCTTTATGTTCTAAAATTATTTTCAAATTCTAGTAAATATTTTGTTCTCTTTATTTTTTATAGTAAACATAACAGTGGATAGTTTTCAAAATTATAACTTTAAAGTGGATACTTTTCAAAATTTTAAACATATGATCTAATTCAAATATAAACATGTCTGAAATCTTAAAAATACATTTCTGAGAGCATCATCAATATGGTGAAGTTGATACAAAGAATATTTTTAAATAGACTGTTTTTCATACAGCTTTAGGTTTACAGAAAATGAGAGCAAAAGTAGATTCTATACCCCTCACTTTTCTCCCAGTTTCCACTATTATTGACATCGCTCATTACTCTGGTATATTTGTTATGATTATTGAAACAATATTGACATGTTTACATTGTAGTGTATCTTTGTGTTAAAAATTTTATTTTGACAAATGTGTGATGAAATGTATTCATATTACAACATCATACAGAAGAGTTTTATTGCTGTAAAATTCCTTGTGACCACCTATTCCTCCCTTCCCCTACTCCAGGCACATGGCAACCACTAATTTTTTACTGTCTCCATAGTTTTGCCTTTTTCAGAATGTCATATCATTGGAATCATGCAGTATTTAGACTATTTAGCATATTTCCCTAATCACTATGCATTTGAGATTTCGCTGTATCTTTTAGTGGCTTGATAGATCATTTCATTTTTAGCTCTGAATAATATTCCATTGTATGGATGTATCCTTTTTGTTTATCCGTTCATCTATTGAAGGACATCTCGGTTGTTTCCAGGTTTTGACAGTTATGAATACAGCCGAAGTGAACAAACACATGCAACGTATTTTTCTGTGGACATACGTTTTCAACTCATTTAAGCAAATAGCAAAAAGTGTGATGGCTGCATCACATAGTAAGACTATATTTAGATGTGTAACACTACCAAACTGTTTTCAATAGTGGATGTACTATTTTGCATACTGACCAGCAAAGAATGACAGCTCCTGTTGCTTCATGTCCCCTCCAGTCTTTGGCCTTGTCAATGCTTTGGATTTAGGCCATTCCAATAAGTCCGTATTGACATCTCATTATTCTTTCAATTTGCTATTTCCTAATGGCATATGATGTGGAACATCTTTTCAAATGCTTATTTGCTATCTGTATATCTTATTTTATGAGATTTTTGTTTAGATATATGCTCATTTTTTATTGGGTCTTTATTTTCTTATTATTTAGCTTTAAGAATTCTTTCTATAGTTTGGATCTGTTTCTTTTATTCAATAAGTGTTTTATAATTTTTCCCCAGTATGTAGCTTACATTTTCATTTTCTTAACAGTATATTTCACAAAGCAGAAGTTATTAATTCTAATTAAGTTCAATTTATCATTTTTTACAGATTGTGCTTTTTGTGTTAATCTAAGAAGCCATTGCCAAACCCCAAAATTAGTTTTATTGTAATCTGGGAATTTTATTCCTGTTTAGTTTTGAAATTCCTATAATCAATTCTTAAAATAATCATTTTCTGCATGGATGTGGTCAACTTATCTTTAACAAAGGAACAAAGAAAATTCAATGGAGAAAATATCATTTTAAAATAAATGATGCTGGAAAAACTGGACATCCACATGTAAAAAAACAGAATCAAGAAACAGATTTTATACCTTTCATAAATTAACTCAAAATGGATCATAGACCTACTTAAATGTAAAACACAATACTCTGAAACTCCTAAAAGATAACATATCAGAAAATTTTAGTGGGCCACGAAATTTATGACTAGAAGTAATTTATCACTTCCAGGAATATGCATAGGAGAGCCTTTGTGTGACCTTCTGCCTGCATCATGCCATGCTCCAAAAAGTGAGAAGACCTTGTTCTGAGGTAGAGGAAGAATGTTGAGGTCTGAGCAGCCTAAATGATTCATTTGCGACATGGAGGGTTGACAGTATAGTCTAAACAAACACCTGAGCCTACAACAGGTATAAGAGCAACAAGAAATAAACTTTTGTGTGTGTGATATGTCAGTGCCATTTTGTTTATACAGCACAACAAAACCTAAGCTATTCTGACCGTACTGTATATATTACGGTATGTATATATATTAACACAACTGATACATATTTAGCTGAATGGATACATAAAAGTGAAAATGTGTTTATTGTAATAGGAACAATCCTACAGGCATGAAAACAATTTTATTACCAAACATAAGTAAATTTATTGAATTATGTCAACCTTCCAAAGAATTATGCAAGATACTAGTCTAATTGTATACATGTGCTTCACGTGTCTGCGACCCATGCACTTAGTAGTCACTAACTAATTCAAGTAAAAACTCAAATTGAATCTGGTAATAGAAAAGTTATCCCTGAGTTACTCTAAACTTTCCAGGCAGAAGAAAACACCTATAAACAGCATGTGGATAAGAAGCCAACATCATTGACACATCCACAGCCAATAGGATCATCCTCAATTTCAATTTGTATGGTTGATTTTCCTAGGTTCAAAGTTTAGTCTTTATTTTCATCTCTTCCAGTTCAATATAGGCCCTCATGTGTGTTTTTCTGTGTCACACTATGTATTTTAGGGCACTGGGAATTTACAAACTTTGTTTTTCACGTCTTGCTGACTAGATTTCTTAACAGAAACAATAGTGGTTGGTGGCAGTGAGAAATTATTGAACTTGAGCACTTTTTTGATAGTTTCAATGTTTATCAAAAACATGCCTCATTAGTGGATCCAAAACTACTACTATAACCTCTTTTAGTGTGCAGTAGCTGATGCAGGCTGGAGGACTCCAGCCCAGAGGCATCAGCAACTTTAATTCCTTGGCATTATGTCTTCTTTCTTTTTATTCCTTCAGTCCTTTCAGTCATTTGTCTCTTTTATCTTTTATCCCTCTGCTGCCTCTGTAAGCTTTCAGCCCATTTGAACAACCTGGATTGATTTCTGTTTCTCTGACTGGACTAGGGAAGACACAATGATAATGTACTTGGCGTATTAAAGGAAGAGAACAGTAAGGGGATTACAAATTTGTCTAAAGTGTGTTTTGCCATATAGACGAGCAAATGTAATACAATGCATAGCAACAGGACATATTTTTCTATTTTATGTGCACAGGTGCCCTTAATAATCTGAACTCTATAGAATAAGTATTAATATTTGAACTAAGACATTACACAGACCTCTAGGTAACCTGAAATAGCTGTCTAAAATTTCATGCCCTAAAATGCACTTTACTTATTTGGATCCATCTCAGCATTTTGTTTTACACACAATTCTAGTAAGATCTTTTATCTCTTTTTTCAGCTTAATCTACTTGGAACAATAATTTTATAGGAGAGTGCTAGAGTGACTCTTAAAGCATAGTGACCAAAACCAAGAATAATAATTTACAGATTAACCATAGAGGAAAAGAAATAATAAAAAATAGTCAAGGGGCTCATAAAATATAATCATATATAATAAAATGCATAGGGACACATTTATGGCTTTCAACATATTCCCAAATATCTAAAAATAATTTCCCCAGGACATGGAATCATTAATAAAGAATATTTTATTTTAAATTTTAAAATATTAGGAATACAGAGTTGTTATTTAAAATTATGCAAATGTAACATGTTTTAATTAAGAGGAAAAATATATAAATGGCTCTAAAACCTAAATGATACTGCCTACCTGCACACTTTTGTAATACAGTTTTGATTTATGTTAATTATCCAGCAAAATTTTACAAAGAACCTTCTTTCATGCTTAAAGTTGTTCTGGTTTGGGCAATAGATTAAATGATTATCTTATCTATTGGTTATATGTTTGTCACAAAATTATTGTAAATCCTGAATTATGCTAATGTTCCACAGCTAACATAATTTCTGGCACATAGTGGTAGTGGCAGAGATTGTTAGCTGTCCTCAATATCTGTACTCCAAATTTTCTAAATTTATACATGCCAATCCAAAATATACATGACTCCAGGAGCAAGCGTAAATTCAGGTCAGATGGGATATAGGAAGAAATGTCATCTGGCAATTTATAGAAACCTTCCTTAAGCGAGAGCTGGCACACACATTTTGGCCTTATTGTTTTTGGTTCCCTCCTTCATGTCTCTTCTTGGGAAATGTGTATTCCATTTTGAAACGTGACACTGGGGGCAAATCCACTGGATAGCAGAGTTCTAAAGGGGAAGACTTTGATTCCTAAGGGAGTTCATACAACAGAGTCAGTAAATAGTTTTGGACCATTTACCTCGGAAGTGTGTTTATGCAAGAGGGAAATAAACATATGTTTTGTCTAAGACACTTATTTACAGTCAAATATAGTTTTACTGAGATAGTAGATATTTAATAAATGTTGAAAGGATAAATAAATTATTGAGTCAAGATGAAGCTAATATTCGATCAAACCTGGAGATAAAGTATTCCCTAATATTCTTTCCGCTGTAAGAAGCAGAAAATCTAACTCAAATTGCTTTGAACAATATTAATATGTATTTAATCACATTAAAGGAAGTCTACAGCTTAGCATGAGATCCAGGGTCTGAAGATTTAGGGGCACAGTAGCATCATGATTCATACATATTTTTTCCATGGTTCCACATGGTCTTCCTCTGGCAGGCATGGAGGATCTAGAATGATTGCAAAGGGGAACAGTAGCAATTTTATTCAGGGGGGAAGGGATGACCATTGCCTAGATTTTTAAAGTGAAAAAATTTTCCAGGAAGTCAGTGGTAAACTTTTGGCTTGAATTGTACTTATTTCTTTCACTGTAAAATTACTATATGCTGATCGATATAGAGACTGGGCTTCCTGGAGCAAAAAATGGCAAGGGGGCTGAGATAATCATTAAGTCATAGACTACTCTGAGCCCACCCAAATGTACATTAAAGGGTAGAGCAGCTGGGTAGTTGGGGGAGGAATGTGTGTCTGTGGAGTTCAATGGCAATAACTTCTATTTTCTACCACTTCAGCCATCCAATAACAATATTTTTTCTTTTTATATACACTTTCAAACATGCTAACTTCAATCTTTTCAGGAGACGACTGAATCACATACAATTTTTGTACCTAGCTTCATGACCAGTATCTCAATGCAATATGCATTCCTCTTTGTCAGATACAGATATTTTTCTTTATAGTCTAGAGATGATAAACAGTTAGATAGATGATAGATAGATAGATAGATAGGTAGATAGATGGATAGATAGATAGATAGATAAATGAATAATGAAATATCCAGCCCCAATGCATATAGAAAAATAGCAGGAAAACTATAATGATTTTTTTTACTTTTATTTTAAGTTTAGGGGTACATTTGTGAAATGTGCAGGTTTGTCACATAGGTAAATGTGTGTCATGGGAGTTTGTTGTGGAAGTTTTCTTATTACCCAGGAATTAAGCCTAGTATCCATTAGTTATTTTTCCTGATCCTCCTTCCACCCTCTGTCCTCTGGTAGGCCCCAGTGTACATTGTTTCCTTCTATATGTCAATGTGTTGTCTCATCATTTAGCTCCCACTTATAAGTGACAATGTGTGGTATTTGGTTTTCTGTTCGTGCATTAGTTTGCTAAGGATAATGGTTCACAGTGTTATCCATGTCCTTGCAAAGGACATGATCTCATTCTTTTTTATAACTGCGTAGTATACCATGGTAAATATGTACCACATTTTCTTTATCCAGTCTATCATTGCTGGGCATTTTTGTTGATTCCATGTCCTTGCTATTGGGAATAGTGCTGCAGTGAACATACACGTATATGTGTCTTTATAATAGAATGATTTATAATCTTACACCGAGTGGTGTGGTTTGGCTGCTTCTCCACACAAATCTCATCTTGAATTGTATTAATCCCCACATGTCAAAGGTGGGGCGAGGTGGAGATGGTGTGGTTTCCCCCATCTGTTCTCCTGGTAATGAATAAGTCTCAAGAGATCTAATGGTTTTATATTTGGGTGTTCCCCTGCTGAAGCTCTTCTTGCCTGCCACTATGTAAGATGTGACTGTGCTCTTCCTTTGCCTTCTGCCTTCACTGTGAGGCCTCCCCAGTTATGTGGAACTATGAGTCCATTAAACCTCTTTTCCTTTATAATTTACCTAGTCTCGGTTATGTCTTTATTAATAGTGTGAAAATGGACTAATGCACCCAGTAACGGGATTGCTGGGTCAAATCAGATTTCGTTTTTAGGTCTCTGAAGAATCACACACTGTCTTCCCTTATGATGGGTGAACTAATGTACACTCCCACCAATAGTGTAAAAGTGTTCCTTTTTCTCCACAACCTCACCAGCATGTTATTTTTTGACTTTTTAATTGTAGCATTCTGAGTGGTGTGAGATGGTATCTCATTGTGGTTTTGATTTATATTTCGCTAATGATCAGTGATACTGAACTTTTTAATCATATGATTGTTGGATGTGTAAGGGTCTTCTTTTGAGAAGTGTCTCTTCATGTCCTTTGCCTACTTTTTAATGGTGTTGTTTGTTTTTCTTGCAAATTTGCATCAGTTTCTTATGGGCCTTTATCAGATGCATAGTTTGCAAAAATTCTCTCTAATTCCATAGGTTGTCTGTTTCCTCTGTTGATAGTTTCTTTTGCTGTGTAACTCTGTAGTGTAATTAGATCCCATATAATAAATATTTTTATTTGTAAAGTTTTAAATAGGAAAGGCTATTCACTTTCTTTTGTTGTTATTGTTTGTTTGGTTGGTTCTTTTGAGACAGGATCTCACTCTGTCACCCAGGCTGGAGTGCAGTAGCCGGATCACAGCCCACTGCAGCCTTGACATCCTGGGCTCAGAGGTGTTTCTCCCACCTCAGGCTCTGGTGTAGTTGAGATTACAGGCATGTGCTCCCACACCCATCTATTTTATCTATTTTTTTTTCTTTAATTTTTTTGTAGAGACCGGGTTTCACCATGTTGCCCAGGCTGGTCTTGAATTCCTGAGCTCAAGTGAACCACCCACCTTGGCCTCCAAAAGTGCTGGGATTACTGGACTGAGCCTCTGCATCTGGCCACTTTGAATTGTTCACATATCACATTATGTTGGAGAGGAAACATAAAGACTCTCATATGGTTGTAGAATTCTGTTTATGAAGATCCCCCTTTTACATTAGTCCTAATGGGTACATATGAAACTGATCATATTATAGTGTTACACTAAATTTTAAGCTTTACGCTTTTGTCTACAGAATAACTAAAAATAAGATTCAGGAAAAATGGTAAAACACTATATGACTGAATCAATTCAGCATTATTAATTATGTAACAAAGTACTTATGAAGAACACTAAAAGAATTAAAATAATTATCTAAAACAGTCATAAGAACATTGTCTCATCTAGGCAAATCATTCATTACTATTACAAGTTAGAAAATGATCTCATTTTTGTTATATAAATTACAGAGTGGTTATATTTAATGAAAGTGAATAAAGAGAAACATATGCATTTGAGATAGCTTGCTTATGTATTTTTCCTTAAAATTTGCTTTTATATGTAACCTTTGGCTTATTGTCTAAATTATCAGAAATTTAATTTCAGCAGGTTATCACCATCTATTTAAGTTATTGTAGAAAAAAGAGATTCAAGAAAGTGAAAGGAGATTTTTTAAAAAATGACTTTTGATAAATTCAGCTTCAAGTCTACATTTCTCTAAATATTCCTTGAGCTACAATGATCACTAATACAGAGATTTTGAATCATTTGATCTGAAAAGTTATACCTGGCAGGTCTGTCTTATTTGTGCTCTTTTATTTCTTACTTTTGAATATTTGGCAGGACTAATCATGTTGATTGATATGTGGTAAAAGAGACTGCTGTGAAAACTGCTTCAGAGCAATATGTTGCTGATGAAAATGGTGCAATTTAAGAATTTTAAATAAAGATGGAAATGGAATAACTTTAGTATTAGGAGATGCATGGGTTTCAGGGAGAACTGGAATAAGACCTCTACTGATATGTTAGTAGTTAAGCTAAATTGCAAATGCCATTAACATTTTCTGTGAAAAGATAAATGAGGCTTAAAAATGCCAAAAAAGGTTTTCTTTATACTTTATTGTTACATTTTAAATCAAAGTGGTTATCAGTGGTTACAAGGTAATTGTGCATTTTCCTTACTTTAATATATATCCTTTCACTCTTCTGCTCCATTTCTCCTGTTAAATATCATATGGTAAGAACAGACAAAAAGGACGTACATTTTTCAATCTCACATTTTATTGCTTTTAAGATTAATTGCTTCTATCTAACATAATAGTGAAAGGTGTCTGTACAATGAAAGAGGGTTTACAGCAAGGGGAAAAGAAGGTGTTGATGTAATCATGGGAAATTCACAGACTTAGTAGAGAACACCCTCTAAACTCCATAGGGAACACACACAAAATTCCATGAGGAGAGGAGCTATGTGTACTATTTCTGGATCAGCAGTTCCTAGGACTGTCTGGAACAAAATAGATGCTAAATACATATATTGAATAAATGAGTGAAAAAAATTTCACAAGATCTTGTCTTCTCCAAAGAAGGGTATCAGTAGACAAATGCCAAATTGGTTCGTGAGGATAATTTGGTTTTAGTCCTACTTAAACCTGAGACTGTACTCAGTGGTATCATTAATAATAAGAAGAAACATAGGGCTGGGACAGTGGCTCACGCCTGTAATCCTAGCACTTTGGGAGGCTGAGGCAGGTGGATCACCTGAGGTCAGTAGTTCGAGAACAGCCTGACCAACATGGAGAAACCCCGTCTCTACTAAAAATACAAACTAGCCAGGCTTGGTGGTGTGTGCCTGTAATCCCAGATACTCGGGAGGCTGAGGCAAGAGAATCCTCTGAACCCAGGAGGCAGAGGTTGCAGTGAGTCGAGATCATGCCATTGCAGTCCAGACTGGGCAACAAAAGCAAAACTCCATCTCACATTGAAAAAAAAAAAAAAAAGAAAGAAAGAAACATAGAGCCTTTTTTTGTTATGTTGATAAATTCTTTTTTCCAAAAGAAAAGCTTATGCCATTTATAAATATCTTTAATTTATATTTTATATTTATACATAAGGAATAAATAATGAAGTAAATGCCTCTTATGATAAAATATCTGTCAATAGAGATATTTCAAATAAGAAAAATTCTCTCAGCTATAAAATTGACACACTATTGTCAAAAAGTAACATAAGAATAAACCTCCACACTGAAATTTAATACTTTTCTGCCTAAAAGTTTCTGACATTTTCATGACGTGTTGTGTTCTAATTTACATCTCTGATGAGATACAGTTCTGCATACATTAAAAAGTAGCAGCACACTCAAAACAGCAGTGGAAATAAAGCAAAACAAACAAAAAATAGTATTGCAGAAAATTTGGAAAATTATAGCAAAGTTAAATAAGTATTGCTAAAAGTAGGAAAGTGAAAGGAACGTAAAAAAGAGTTCCCTTCTGGGGAAATGTATTACTATAATTTTTAAAAGGATTTTAAAAGTTCTATTAAAAATGATTTATTTCGCTTTTATAATATTCATTCTTTAAAATTTACCTTAATTACGCAGGACTTTAGTGGGGAAACAAATACCCAACACATTTTTGGACACAAATCACAAACAGAATTTAACACAAATAAAAGACTATAAAAGGAACAAATCAGCCTGAGCAAAAGGAGAATCCTCTGATCCTCTGTACCATACAAACAACTGCATGTGTTCTTGGTAACCCTTGAAGGCATGCACAAAGTATTTCCTCCAATCACATTACTAACATATTGGTTATTTGGAAACTACTTTCTTCCAAATACATGTATTTGGGGAGGGCAAGAGTTATTCAGAAATGAATGTATTTAATATCCATGCCTGTAATAGCTGTAAGGATGAATAGTAGTAGTAGTTATCCAGATAAATGCATCAGAAAAAAAGGATTATATCATGAGGGAAATCAAATGGTTTACTACATGACACAATTGGACTTTGCTATCTCAATATTTGCCGGTAAAATCATGGGATTCATCACGCAGACAACACTAACAGCAAGATGCCAATAGATCTAACTACTTTCTGTGCTACTCAAAATTGTGGAAGAATGGTGAGTTAAAAGTCACAACAGCTAAAAAGAGAAATCACTTAGAAAGCAAAAATGGTGGAATTTATTAGAGATGAATGTCAGCAGAACATACAACACAACTGAGAAATATCTGCCAGAATAACGCAATATTCCCAGGATTTAAAGTCTCTGAGCATATAATGTCTTTCTCTCACAATAATAATAATATCTAAATAGCCAAAAATATACTAATACTAATGAATATCTAAATCTTTTTGTCTTTATTTGGTAGTGTTTTGTTATGTGTGATTGCTTTAAGACCACATATTCTCTGAGAGGCATTAAGATGCATCTATCTCTTGATCTATTGATCTAACAATTGAGTGATTATATAATAAGATACATAAAGATATTTTTATTTATATCTATATCTATATAAAATGAAGAATGAAGAAGGATAAACATCATAAATACCATAATTTGTTAATTTTAAGTCTCAGATAAGCTTTGTAAGAAAATTCAAAACTATATGAAGATGCTAATCATGTAATAATGTTCTCACTCATCATTGACTTAAGTATAATTTTAAAATTTTTTGCTCAGGTAAAAATATATGTTTAGATTTATTTTTTCTAAAATCTAAAATATGTTTAATTTTCATAAAAAAACATATTGAGAAGTTGATTTAACTTTTATATACCAAGTCATTTTCATTTAAAAATCTTATTTTTCAAAGAGATTCAAAATAATAAATTCATAATATAGGAGCCAGGATAATCAATTAATAGCGAATACTTTAAGGAAAATATTGGTAAAGTACTAAAGCTTTAGAAAAAAATCATATAATCTCTTCACCCATATGTACTTTATTTGCCATAAAATTGCAAATATGATGTGTTAAAAATCCTCCTTTATAAAACATGCACAGAGTATAATCACCAAATGGCCTTGTATATATTTTATAATATACAATCACTCTACTGCCATAAAATTCTTATTGCTGACTAAACCTCTGGCTACAAACATCAACTAGAGTCAGTCTCTTCGCCTCTCTTTAAAACAAATGTTACCTCTTAAATGTAAGCTTTGTTTCAAGTATAAATGTGAGTAGATAAATTAATCATGCACTATAACATAAAAAGAGAAGGACAATAGGCCTCAAGAGGGAGGTAAATGCAAATGAACTAAAACATGTAATAGTCAACTCCAGGGCAATATTGTGATTTTTATTGGAGCAGATGAGAAAGAAGGGTGTGCAGCCTCAAAATCGTTAGTGCAATCAACTGTCCCCATTCCCAAACTAAATATTCATCAACAATCTGAATATGAAAATATAGTTCTACAGTTCAAAAAACTTTAATATTGCAGACTTATCTGTGCTGCTGCTCTATGTGCTGCATACCAAATGTAACTACTTAATTATTTAGTACCTATATAAATTAGTAAGTTAGTGTGTGTGTATATATGTGTGAAATTATATCTTGCAAACACCTGCTGCTACCCATGCATTATGTAAACATGAATAGTGCCAAATGAGAGGGAAAGTATATGCTATTTTGGTGTTGTTGCAACTGTGTCTAAAAATTAGATAATATAAAATATATGATATACCATTTTATTGTCTAAAGCAAATAAGTCAACAGAATAATTAAGATGGCATGAAAATTTCCAGAAAGTCAGCAAGGAAAGACAGTACTTTCACCTATGGCTAGCATGTTAAGAATGGTCTAGGTTGTATCAAATAATAAAGGGATTTTTTAACTTTCTAACAATATCTGAGAACTATTTGAACATTTAGCATTTTAAACCTTGAGTTTTGAGTATTATAGGTAATTTAGTGAGCAAGTAGGATCAACTTTGCCATTGGTTCTTTCCCCCTACTACTGCAGAGAATTAACTTGGGGGTGGTATTTTTAACATTCTTGGGTGTTCTATGAAATATGTGTCCTGCAGCCTAGACATCTGAGTCCAAATTGCCACACAAAACACTGGGGGCGGGGAGTGGGGGGAGAAAAACACCACAACACATAGCTCTTTATATATAATTCTCAACTAAAAGAGAGATTGGACTTCATCAGGCATGTCAATAAATTAATTGTTTTACTGATGGGATAAAAATCAATGACAAGGACTTTGAGAGTTTGAACACCAGAGACTTCATAACTCTAGGCAAAATAACTCGACATGCATTCTTCCTGGAAGGATCTCTCTCAAGTTCCTAGTAGGAAGTTCTTACCATTGAATCATTTCTGTAATGGAAAGACTTTGTGGAATTTCTTTTCTTGATTTGTAGAATTGTGAAATGTAGAGGATGGACCGTGGCACCAACAGGGATTTGTCTAAAGCTCGTTTCCAATATGCATTAATTGAGTAATCATGGAAGATTAGTTCAAATCTTTTGGAACTTTAGTTTCTTCCTGGCGACTTGCATTGATAAAGATTGTTCTATAGTTACATAAAACAATGGGTAAAAATTGCACATGTAGCATAGCATACATACTAGATAATACAAAAATATCATGTCCTTCCCTCTTTTATTATTACAGTTAATTGTTCATAATAAAATATATTTTAAGTCATTACCAAAAATTTTTAGAAAATGATTTCTGCAAAAATAAATCAGATGTTAGCTACTATATTCTGCCCTTGAATTTACTGATCCTTCCTTAATAATATTTTGGTGGTGTATTATTTTAAATTTAATATTTATTTTCTCAACAAATCAGATTGTACGACTGACAACAATAAAAAATAACAGTTTAAAATATCCTGTATAGGGAGGCCGAGGCAGGTGGATGACGAGGTCAGGAGATGGAGACCATCATAGCTAACACGGTGAAACCCTGTCTCTACTAAAAATACAAAAACAAAATTAGCTGAACGTGGTGGTGGGTGCCTGTAGTCCCAGCTACTGGGGAGACTGAGGCAGGAGAATGGCGTGAACCCGGGAGGCGGAGCTTGCAGTGAGCCGAGATTGCGCCACTGCACTCTAGTCTGGGCGACAGAGTGAGACTCCGTTTCAAAAAATAAATAAATAAAAATAAAAACTAAAAAATCCTGTAAAACAAAAGTTAACATTTATTGAGCATTGCTGTGAGTTGTGTATTTTATATATATTCTTCTAAAAGCAGATATTGTTTCTCTTATTTTTCACATAGTCACTGAGGCTTTTGAAGTTTAAATAGATTGCTTAAGTTTTTCAAACTTTAATTGAGGCTCAGGTCTCTGTGGCGCCAAAGACCATGCACCATGCAATACAAAATTCCTGTTTATACAATACAAACTTGTGTTTGTGCAGGTGGAGGATCATGAACTTTGCCCATTTATATCCTTATAATATCTTCTTTATTTGATTCTGATAAAAGAAATCTGTTAGATTCTGTAGCTAAACACAATGGAAACAATGCCAAAATATACTGGTACTAATCAACTGTGCCAATAAAAGTACACATTGGTATTAATCAACTGTGTCAAGAAAAGTACTTTCATTTTTGTCAAAATTGCCACCTGTAAACGACTTGAATAAATAGAAGCATGTATAAATTGAAGACAATGGTAAATCAAGACTAGTTTAGAATCACAATGGCAAGAAATTGTGTTTTGCATGTGGACTGAAAGGATAGAAAATGAAAAAATGGGGAAAAAAAGTAAGGGTGTTCCTCCTAGATCAGGTACAAAGTTAAGTTGTAATTATAGATTGTGTTATAACTTGTAAAAAAGGAGACACATACCTGACCCTGTCTTAGATTCTAGACACTAATTAGGGTCATTTGCATTACAATATTGTCATAGCCCTCAAATTCTTCAGGACAAACTCCCCCATCTTCCTCTCATTCCTCTTTCCCCAGTGCTATCTAATTAATTTTCTTCCTCTTCAAGCTCTCTGATATTTCTTTTACTTTTCCATTCCACTAAACCTCTCAACTTCTATTATTTTCTTATTTCTTTTTATGAATACTCTATTTCAGCTCTCCTTCAGAAAAATTTTCTTTTCTTTTTCTTTTTTTTTTTTTTTTGACAGGTTCTTGTTCTGTCATCCAGGCTGGAGTGCAATAATATGATCGTAAGTCCCTGGAACCTAAAACTCCTGGACTCAAGAGATCTTCCCATTTCTGCCTCTCAGCTGGCTGGGACTACAGGCGTGTGGCACCACGCCCAACTAATTTATTTTTTATTTTTCATTTTTTGTAGAGTTTGGGGTCTTGCCATGCTGCCCAGCCTGGTCTGAAATTTCTGGCCTCACATCGTCCATCTACCTAGACTTCCCAGTGCTGGGATTACAGACATGAGCCCCTGTGCCCAGTCAGAATACATTTTAAAATTCCTTTTTCTCTAGTCATTTTTTTATTCTTACCTTTTTTCTCACTTCTTTCATCTGTATAAACACCTTCTCCAATCTCCACCCATGGTAGTCCAGTTTTCTTCTGCTTCTAGTAGAACCTTAATTATATCCACTCTCTTCCCTGTATCTTCAGCCTTTTTTCCTCTATTGACTCTTTCCTATTTGCCTCTATGCTGTATTCTTGTCTTTCAATCTAAAAATGTTAAACTCTGTATTATTTTCCCTTCCCCTGAGAAGGTTTATTTTACCTTTAGATATGTAACTTGATCTATGTTACTTTTCCTTTAAGCAAAATTTGTTGAAATTTTATATAGACTTAATGTCTTTATTTTTTTCAACTTCCCATTTGTTCTCAATTCGTTCTCACTGATCAGTAGAACTGACTATTGCTAAAGTCACTGATGACTTCCATGTCACTGAAACCAATCGTTACTTTAGAGAATTTTGGATCTCTCAAGGATAGATGATCCAGCTTATTCCCCCCAACCTTCCTGATGTACCCTTGGATACCAGGACATTATACTCTCTTGGGCTTTCAACTCTGTTTTGAAGGTGTTTATCCTCCATATCATTTGCTGAATCTCTCCCTCAAATAGTGTATCCTCTCATGTTCCTGGAAGGCTGGCATTTGTCTTGTCCTGTATGTTTACTAATGAGAGTTGATTCATTGCAGTTACTATCATCATCAAATTGTAAATGCAAATTCCCAGCCCGAAACTCCTTGTTGCAAATCTAGAATGACTGCCCAACTGTGAAACTGACATCTGTATGTGTTACCTCTTTGCAAACATCTCAAATTCATTATGGTTCTGACTGTACTGCTCATTCTACTTCACCCACACCAACTTCTCTACTGGAGTTTCTTATTGCCATTATTATACACATCCGTCTACCTCCTTTCTCAAGCCACATCCCAGGGAGTCATTCTTAATTCCTCTCTCTTCCTAAAACATACACCTCTTCCTAACATGTGCACCTAACCAATTACCAAATCTTTTCATTTAACAACTTAATGTATCTTGAACTTTTCCACTAAGCTCCAACCATCCCTAATGCCTCTATCACAAGCAAAACTAAGTGAGTATCCTGCTAAATCCCTATTCTTGACATTCTTTAATATATTCCACCCACTGCATCCAAAATTATTATTTCTTTAAAAAATGTATATCAAGTCTTTAATATCCTTTAATATCTATTTATAGATCTTTGGTCAAGGCCTATATCTGGCTTTGAAGACATGTAAATAGCCTCTGCTTTCATTTTCAGCACATTTTTAACACTACTCCCTCTAAGCTCCTGACCCTGCTTTTCTTCTGTCTGTTCTGAGAATAAGCCATGTTCTCCATGTTTTTAAACATGCTATTCTGTCTGAATGAAATCTCTTCTTTATAACCATCGTAGCTACCTAACTAATATACTTTATCTCTTATCAGAAATACAACTTGCTCTTAGAGGGCTCAATTCTCTCTTGTGTCTAGGTTGGATTCCTAGTTCATTTTAACTTCCACCTTCATGTTTATTATTCTTATAGTTGTTCATTGTCAGTCTTTCCCAAAAGGAAACAACATCTTTGTTATTCACCACTGAGTTCTTACGACCTAGCCTAATGCCTGACATATAACTGATACCCCATTTAATTGAATTGGTTTATTTTTCCTTCATAAAACTTCTGTATACCTTGATGTGGACAGTGACATTAAATTAAACCAAAAAAGACTCAACCCTGTAACATATGCAGGGTAATATGTGAATAGAAGCAAAAAATAATGTATTACTCATGCTGTCAACTTATATTTTAACCTAGTTCATATGTTTCTACTGCTACGTCATTAAAGCAAATAGATTTATTATTTTTTAATAAAGGCAGACTGGTGGAAATTGAAGGAGCAGTTTGTATCACTAACTCTCATATGTAGACCTACATGTTGATAAGCAATTAGGAAACCCAAAAAGTATTGAATAATCTCATATGTTTAAAGGAAAATTTAGATCCAGATAGTTCACACAGAGAGAAAGGTTAAAAGGTTGGTCACATGCACATTTTAAGATAAATATTTGTTATGACAAATGGCAAGATAATGAGACACAGTCCACTAAAAACAAAATACAATGATCCCTCTTTATTACAGGCTCTCTACTGCACCAGTACATACAATTAAGACAGAAGTTTCTGTCTATTAAATTGTCCGTGGATTTGCTTGATTATTTGCTTGATTATATTCTGCTTTTAAGCAATCTGCAATCTATTCAGAATCATTTTAGAGATCTTGGATTTGATTGTTTTAATTATAACTCTGAGCCTCATGTAAAAAACTTTGTTTCCTTTTCTGTAGTGGTGGGAAATCGAGTGGCGTATGAAGACACACACACACACACACGCATGCACACACAGAATAAAATTCATGAGTAGTCATGCTTGCTAAGCAAAAATTGTTCTTTCCTTTGATTCTTTCTTAAAATACAAACATTGGAAGAGTAGATTTGGAGTCAAAAGTTCTGACTGCTTATTCTCAGTCATGGAATTTGAAGAAGGTAATTTCATCTTAAGGCACAGTCTTTCTCTTCTTTCATAAAAAGTGTATGTAACATTTCATGTACATTTTCTTAGCAACTTTGAGGATAAAATTAAACAGTGATTATAGAAAAGCTTTCATAATGTGAAATGCATTACAGAAATTTAAATTCATAATTTAACTTTCTCTTTTTTCTATGTTAGCTTCCTCATGGCAGGTTTGTGGAAATTTATAAATAAGAGAGTCCTGTAGGACCTGCTTCTAGTTATTTAATTTTAGATCTAGACATAATTATTTTAACTAGAATTCTTACAACACACTTAGCAATTTCTAGTTAATTACTCACTTTTATTTACTCCTGTGGTAAGTCTTAATGCCAATATCTATACCAACCATATTGAGCCACTCCATTATGTTCTAGTTTACACTTGGAGTTCTCAAATGTTAGCACGGATCAGAATCATACGCAGAACTTGTTAAACAGGTTGCTTGATTCCAACTGCAGAGTTTCTTTATATGGACAATTATACGTAGTTTGACTTTAATCCTCACCTTTGCTTGAAACTTTGGCCTGTTCTTTACCTTTCCTATACCTACTATGAACACACAGCTTTGATTACGTGTCTCCATCATTAAACAATGAACACTGTATTTGGATATGGGCTATTCTAGACTATTAGCATGTGAGAGCTGGTTAATATTTCGCAAATGCCGCTCAACAAAAAGTACATATTATGCTTTTAAAATATTAATTTAATAACATGACACTTCTGAGCAAATAATAATAGAGAAAAGTATATATTGAAAGAAGAATCACTAGTTTTATGATATTATATGTGTTGTTATAAACTTTTTGTCAGGTATATGATAGTTACTGCAATGATCTTTTTTTTTTTTTTTTTTTGAGACGGAGTCTCGCCTGTCGCCCAGGTTGGAGTGCAGTGGTGCAATCTGGGCTCACTGCAAGCTTTGCCTCCCAGGTTCACACCATTCTCCTGCCTCAGCCTCCCGAGTAGCTGGGACTACAGGTGCCCACCACCACGCCCAGCTAATTTTTTGTATGTTTAGTGGAGACGGGGTTTCATCGTGTTAGCCAAGATGGTCTCGATCTCCTGACTTCATGAACCTCCTGCCTTGACCTCCCAAAGTGCTGGGATTACAGGCGTGAGGCACCGTGCCTGGCCTGCAATGGTCTCCTTTAGTTGAATATCAAGTCTTGGTTAGTTCCTTTATTATAAATAATATTATTCTTTTCCTGTATGTAAAATTATTTAGACAAAATAAAATTCGGTCTTATAATCATTGGGTAAATGGAAATGAGAATTTTCGTGAAATGGTTTTTAAATTTTAATGAAAACTTTAGGAAATTTACAGATATAGAAAAGTATAAAGTAGAAAAGAAAAATCAACCATTTTAACACAATACAGTTACTTTTAACAATTTATTGTACTTATTTCTTGATTGTATTGTACATATTACCAAATATTTTTAGTATTCCTTTATTTTATTTAAATATTTAACACCAAAATTCTTATAAGTCTTCATAAACATAATTTAAATAATAATAATTGAAGCTAGGATTTACAATGTGCTAACTGTATCTGCTATGTGGTAAAATCCACATATTTGATATCAGTCAATTGTTTTCATAACATAAGATATATTTTTTATCTTTTATCTTTTAAGAGTTTCCAAAACCCATTGTACTTTTTCTTTGGAATTTTTTTTAAAGAACACTCTGCTTCCAATATATTTATTAAATATTTAAAAATAAAGCTTAACTTATATAAATGCATATGCCATTGATGATTTTCTCATCTGTTTAGCAACTATGCTCTTCAAAATATAAAACATTCCCAGCACTAGAAAGGCATTCTTATGTCACATTCCAGACATTAACCTTCCTATCCTATAGGCTGGTTTAACTTGTTTTTGAGCTTTATCTAAGTGGACTCATACAACATGTTCTTTGTGGCGTGTGGCATTTTTTAGATTTAGTTCTATTTTGTCTAATATTCTTGTATCGTTTTGCATAAAACAGTAGTTGGTTCATTTTCATTGGTTTTTGCTATACTTATGGATATCTATACCAAGACTTCAATTTTGACTGGTTACTGTCATTCACCAATAACTCATAATATGTGTGTAGAAATACATGACTGAGACTGGGAGGGGTGGCTCATGCCTGTAATTCTGGTGCTTTGGGAGGCCAGCGGGGGAAAAATAGCTTGAGGTCAAGAGTTCAAGGTCGGCCTGGTCAACACAGCAAGATACTGTCTCCACAAAATGATTTAAAAATAAGCCAGGTTTGGTGGTGCACACTTGTCCTAGCTACTCCAGAGACTGAGGCAGGAGTATCATTTGAACATAGGCATTCAAAGCTGCAGTGAGCTATGATTGCAACACTGCACACCAGCCCGGGCAACAGAACGAAATACTCTCTTAAAAAGAAAAGTAAAAGAAAAAAGAAAAAACAAATGTGAGTAAACTGTCAAACAACTGGGAAAAAAATAAAGTTTTAAACAACCAGAACATACAGTGAATAATAAATCAACTGTACAATGAAGTATTTGTTATACTCATAATCTCTATGAGCCATTAAAAATTCTTACAAAACCAACACCTCAAATCCTTAAAATGTCACGCCTGTAATCCCAGCACTTTGGGAGGCCGAGATGCGCGGATCACGAGGTCAGGAGATCGAGACGATCCTGGCTAACACGGTGAAACCCCCTCTCTACTAAAAAATACAAAAAATTAGCCGGGCGAGGTGGCAGGCGCCTGTAGTCCCAGATACTTTGGAGGCTGAGGCAGGAGAATGGCGTGAACCCGGGAGGCGGAGCTTGCAGTGAGCCGAGATGGCGCCGCTGCACTCCAGCCTGGGAGACAGTGCGAGACTCTGTCTTAAAAAAAAGGAAAACAAACAAACAAACAAACAAACCTTAAAATGGTCATATTTTATATTGCTAAAATTATGGTATACAGTATATATTTTCTAGAAAATGCAAAATGAAATAGATACCAGTTTTGCCTTTAGTAACATGAGCACCCCCCCCCCCACTTAACCAACCCCAATGCCATGGTGGGATATGTTTGATGAATGATCTCTTCAAGACCTCTCACTTCATGCTTTTATATGTCTAGTTAGTGAGAAAAATACTGTTAGGAATTATCTTAGTTAATTCCAAATGCAATGAAATGAGCATTTATTAAGTTAACCGAATGTAAGTAGTTGATATCAATTCACTGAGTAACAGAAAAAAAGTTATTATTTATACAGTACAATATTATTAATGTTTAGTTTAGTCACATGAAGCAGGCAGGAAAACATGGTTACACAAATATAGTTAAATCAATCAACAGCTGCATACTCAATAGATATAGGTAGGATATTTCCTATAATGGTGGCTGTGGCTTATCCGCTTCCATTCATCTGTTCTTCCTCTTGTGAGGTAATCCTCCCATCACTCATGATCCCATGTATCTCAAGGGGAGACACAAATCAAACTTTATAAATAATAAATAACACATTATGCAAATTATTTCAGAATTTGTAATTTTCAAGGTAAGATACTTGAAATACAAAAATTAATATTTTAAAAATCATATTGACTAGGGACTTTATATCATACTCTCTTTGAGATTTAATTAACAACTGAACTGGCTCCAAATGTGGAATTTTCTTGAGATAGGCCTATAAAGGGTGTGAGATGGTTGGTATTATATTCTGTGCTGGAAATCAAGTTTTAAGTGTGTTCAGTGATAACTTCTGGTATAAAGAAAGCTGGAAAATAATCAAAAATAAAAAGAAAACACAAATAATGGCAATAACAAAATATTGCTATTTTAACCTTTTTATTATAGATAAAAATGAATATTTCTGCTGAAACCATAAAAAGAGATAATGTATTATGTTTAAGTATACTTAAAATATGTCAGTATAACTCCAAAGTGGAAATGAAAAACAGGTTTACATGAACACTGTCTAACAAAAATATAGATATAAACGTTAATTAATTTGACATTCTCTCATTGTCTGAATATTAACATTTATTCCCACAAATGTTATATTGTGTTTTTACAAAATTACATTCAGGTGAATAACTGAGAGAATTTTACAAATATAAATTGACTCTAATGTACCAAAATTATTTCTTAAGGAATCCCAGGACTTATGTCACATTTTTTTCTATTTTTTAAAATTGTGGTAAAAGCAATCACCAAGGAATCTACTCTTTTAACAAACTTTTACGTGCAAAACACAGTATGGTTAACAAAGTCACAATGTTATACAGCAGATTTCTAGAACTTTTCCATTTTATATAACTGATAACTTATAGCCGTATAGTAACTTCTCTTTCTTCCTCTCCACAGTTCCTGGCATTTACCATCTACACTGCCTTTCTATGAGTTTGACTGTTTTAGATACCTCGTACAAATAGAATCATACAGAACTTGTGTTTCTGTTACGGGAAAATTTCACTGAGCATAATGTCTTCTAGGTTCATCTTTGTTCTTGCATATGGCAGGATTTCCATAATGATTCATGATGTGAGAATTATTTCATATACCTGTTGGCCATTTGTATATCTTCTTTGATGTCATGTCTATTCAAGTCTTTTGCTCATTTTTAAAGGAATTATTAGGTTTTCAAAAAATACTATTGAGTTTTAGGTGCCCTTATATATTTTGTATATTTCACATTATTTTAAGGAGAAGTGTCTCCGAGATCCATTGTTAAATCCTCTGATGTCTTGACCTATCTCAATGTGGATGATTTTTTCACCATCACTGGCATCTTTTTCACCTGTAGTCCCTCACTATTGTGATTAACATAACAAAGCAAGGAGAAGTGGCTTTTTGTTGGAGTTAGATAAGACTAACAAATTGGGACATACTTTTCCACTCCATATTTTAATTGCTTCCCTTGAACAGACAATAGTTGAACTTTATAACTATAGGCTTGAAGAATTCAGCCACCAGATACAGAATTTATACAAAAACAAACACAAAATAACTGCACATAAATAAGAACAACAACAAAAAATGTGATATGCCTTTCCTACTTTTGATTTATATTAGTTTGTCTTATTATTTATCTTTGCTGTAAGCGTGAAGAACATTGCTGTCCTAATTTTGGATGTTTTCTTCAATAAAGAAGCAAATCTCTACTAGCTGCTCTAAGTTAAATTGGAAGAGATATACAGTCTGTAATAATATTCTATCTAGGACTAGCATTAAAATGTTAAGCCTCTCTCTCTCTCTTTCTCTCTCTCTTTCTCTCTCATTTTAGTATAAAGACTGATTCATTTGACTGAAAATTAGTCAACTAGTGAGACATAGACCAAGTGTCACTGACATCCAATAAATAAACACCCTTTTCCCTATTTTGTCCATAAAAATATAATCCTAGTATATTTCTAGAGTAAATCAATGTCTGGTTACATCAAATCACAACAACATAACTTTGTAGAAGATGGCACTTAATATTTCATTTTCAGAAATTTTTTTTCAACATTTTATTTATGCATTAAGGCAGGTATCTTAAATATTTGTGTGACTGTTTAGCTGAGTTTTATTTATTTTTAATTAGTTTATTATTATTACTATTTTTGGTGACCCAGACCAGAGTGGCATGTTCATGGCTTCCTGCAGCCTCGAACCCCTGGGCTCAAGTGATCCTTGCTGGATTTTATTTAAATTCTGGTCATAATAGTATGTAATGTTGTCATTGCTAGTCATGCAATCTGATACATATAGTATTTTTATTTTAGTATCAAAATCCTATTAGCATTCTTTAATCTGGAATGGTTTACATATAAAAAATACATTAATATGTGATAATATAGCAATTTTTTGTAATGGAAATATACAAAGAAAGCTGAAATTGTCATCTGTATACAAGTAAAGAGTGTATTTTAATGCATTTTTAAATAAACCATATTATGGTAGAACATACCATTAATGTTCTGAAAACAATAATGAACGAATGTGTTACACATATAACACAAATAACTATAAACACGATGTACAGCTTTTGAGGATAATGTGTTCTTGCTATTTTTAAATTCATTAAAAAGGTTTATTTGTAAAATATTGAACACTATCATTCACTGTATTCAAATGGTATTGAGATAGGAAATACCCAGATACCCAGAATCTATATATGTAACCAGTCTGTGCTTCCAAATATATTTGCAATATAATAATTTTTTTGGAAATGATGCTATGTTTTCTTCAAATTCCATGAATAAATTCTACCTAATGCTAACTAACATTCTCATTAACATATGGCTTTATTCGTAATAATATTGTTCCCTTCTCAAAAAATTATGGTAACAACAAGGCCTATAACACTATCTCGCTTGAAGTAAATGGGCTTAATATTACTCAACTGTGTAAACACATTACATTTATGGTGTTTCATGCTGCTATGTATCACTATGCCACTATGCTATGGTAACATCATTGTGTATTTCAACAATTTTGTGAGTAAAAAATGAATTGACTATAATAATTCATCTTTGACAATTGGAGAACTTAAATATCTGTCACAAATATGTGGTTACAAAATAGCACCTGTGGTAGATTTTTTGTTCTTATTTTGTCATGTGTGTGTGTAGTCTGTGTGTGTGTGTGTGTGTGTGTCCTATAATCAGGTGTATAGTATGGTGAACTTTATTCAAAGTGATATGACATAATCTTATTAAAATGTTAACATATTAACATCTACTTACTAAATGGTTTGATTTTGAAAAAGTTTAACTGCATTATAAGTTCACACTTTTGTTTTTGATGATGAATTGCAAGTATGAAGAATTACTTGATATTATGTGTTATAAAATCTTGCTTTCTAATAGATGCTTAGTAAATAGTATCTATAACAATTTTCCTTATTTTCAAGTTTAAAATGTCTTATACTGTTACTCTTTATGTTTTTTCCTCAGTTCTTTTCCTATTAGTCTTAAAATGTTAGCTGCATGATACTGAAACACATTTTCACTGTGTCATTAAAGAGATGGCTTAGGAAATAAAAATAAGTAACTGCAAATCAGAATGTAAAACATTTATTTTTATGTGCCATTCAACATGTGAACAATACAGGTGCAGGAAATAAGATGCTTTGTTTGAATTATTCTTTTCTACTGAGAAATAGGTAATGAAGGAATTTGTATGACTAATATACATTTTTGGCCAGAGTTTCTACATTGCCAAAATTTTACTGTGGTTTCAGCTTCATTTGAATGTGTGTGGTGGAAAAAATAAAGTTTTGAGTAAGCCATAAACATGATTGCTTTTCAATAAGCAATATACTTACCAACAGTGCATTTAAATTGCTATAATATTATTATATAAACTTAATGGTTTTATTTGATAAAAAGCTATTTTACTATGTCATTTCATTAAAACAAAGCTTCTTAGCACATTTTCAAGAGAGATAGAAAGAGAAAGAGAGAAGAAAGCTAGGTTCTTATAGTCACACAGAATTTTAATCTTCAGATTTAATTATAACACTGATGTATGTATCCATACTAGAAAGTAAAATTAGAATTAGAATAAATAGTACCAATACAAACATTAACTGTGGCTTACTTTGCTGTTGTTGTTGTTGTTGTTTTCTTCAGTACTTTTAAGCTAAGAGTTTAGGGACTCCTGGATTTCAAATCTCATACTTAGTATAAAAGGAAATATATCTGAAAACTTTAGAACTTCATGTCTTAGCTATTGGCTGGAATATTTAACTTTACATTCTAGTTTAAGGTTTTTTCAAGTGCCTGAGAAAAATTAACTTTAGAATATGCATTCTTATTAAATTTTGACTTTGTAGCATTTGGTCAAATTTCTGTCTGCTTTCCCTAGATTTTTTAGCTTTGAACATCTTCAAAATATTATGTCTGAAACTATTTTTTAAAGTATAATTAATATACCATAATATTCAGTTTTTTAAAGTGTCCAATTCAGTTGCTGTTGCTATATTTGTAAAGTTGTACAACCATCACCATTATTTAATCCACAAGACCTTTACTACCCTAAAAAGAAAGATGTACTTATTGGCAGTCCCTCCCTATATCTTCCTCCCCCTTCTTCTATCCCCAGTATCAATCTACTTTCTATTTTTATTGGTTTGCCCGTTTGGGCATTTCATATACATGGAGTTATGTAATATATGGTCTTTATCTGGCTTCTTTCACCTGGTATCATGTTTTCAAGGTTCATCTTGAACAATTTTATGTATTAATAGCATTATTCTTACATTTATGATACATTTCTTACTAGTTCAAGTAATCTTCCAAACCATCAAACCATGTTTCCTTTTGGAAAGTTTGGTTTATTGCAATCCTGCAATTTTGTTCAAAGTTGGAAAAGTAAATGTAAGCCATGTCTCCTCTAAATGAAGTGAGTTGGAGTTACCCTTCACTGCACCCCTTTCCCTGGTTCACTAGCTGTTTTGTGTGATCTGTGAAATAAAGGTGCTGTCTGGTCCTTGCCTGTCACAGTTGCCTGCCAGCAGCCATTATGGGCTACATAAAAACTGCATAAGATCCTTTTATCATGCAATGGAAGTTTGGCAGTGCAGGTGAAACCTTTTTCTGTCAGGTAATTCATTGTTCTCACCTAAGAACACAGTTTAAAAGGCTCAAGAGAAATGGAAAATGATCTTAATGTAGATGTAACACTTTTAAGCAGAAGAAAAATGATGAGCTGCTTTCACCTCCTCCAGAAATTTAATACTTAAATCAATCTCTAAATGTTATATAAATGGTGGAATGCATCCAAGATAAATCAAAGATCTAGATAAGATCATAGTAGATGATTGAGAATTTATTTTTTTTTTTTTTTTTTTTTTTTGAGACGGAGTCTCGCTCTGTAGCCCAGGCTGGAGTGCAGTGGCCGGTTCTCAGCTCACTGCAAGCTCCGCCTCCCGGGTTTACGCCATTCTCCTGCCTCAGCCTTCCCGAGTAGCTGGGACTACAAGCGCCCGCCACCGCGCCCGGCTAGTTTTTTGTATTTTTTTAGTAGAGACGGGGTTTCACCGTGTTCGCCAGGATGGTCTCGATCTCCTGACCTCGTGATCCGCCCGTCTCGGCCTCCCAAAGTGCTGGGATTACAGGCTTGAGCCACCGCGCCCGGCCTGATGATTGAGAATTTATACAAAGAAGTTCCAGGAAGCGACATCTTTAGCATGCAAAGCCCATTCTCGGGACTCTAATTTATGTTAAATGTTTTTGAAACATGCAAACTAATACTGATTACAAGCAGGAATAGAGACTGAGAAACAGGAACACACACTTAAATATAATTGTATGGTGGTATTGATAACCCAGTTCATATTCATCTTTTCAAAATGGATCATTATGCCTACGAAGATAAAACTATGAAGACCTTAAAATGCAGGTGTCAAAGGCTCAAATTAGAGTTAACGTTGTAGAGGTTGTGCTAGTCATTTCGATCCTTTATTAAGGTTAAATAGAAGACAATAGAAAAAGATGTATTCTGACAATTGATTAATTTAAATCTAGGGCAAGATTCTAAATTTAATTGTAATCATATAAAAGTGATATTATTTACATTTGTTGAATAATTCACTGAGGTTCAAAAATAAAAGGAAAAGCAGGGCGTCGTCAACAAGCAATCCATCTGTTGGAAGAAAACATCTCAGAGTTATAGACAAAAGCTGATCTTAACGCACCTAACACCAATATTTTACACTAAATAGCTTATTTGAGGAATAGGGTAGCAGAAAGATGAAAGTATTGACAGTTAAATATTTGTATGTGAAAACACTGGACCTCGCATGTGCTGGCTGGATAGGCTTTAATGAACTAATGATGCTTGCTGGGCCTCAGGTTCCTCATCTATAAAATAAAATTGTTAATAATAACACCTATCAAAGTGTGACAATTAAATAAATGATGTTAAGACTCTGGTACTTTGGCTTATGGGCTCGTAGCAAATACTAGCTGGTATTATAATGCCATGCTTTCAAGCTAGATCCCCATATGTATCTTTCCCAATCTGAAGATTCTTTAATCCAATTAACTTAGTCTTTTTTTTTTTTTTTTTTTGAGAGAGAATCTCACTCTGTTGCCCAGGCTGGAGTGCAGTGGCATGATATTGGCTCACTGCAACCTCCGCCTCCTGGGTTCAAGTGATTCTCCTGCCTCAGTCTACTGAGTAGCTGGGACTACAGGCACCCGCCACCATGCCTGGCTAATTTTTGTATTTTTAGTAGAGGCGGGGTTTCACCATATTGGCCAGGCTGGCCTTGAACTCTTGACCTTGTGATCCACCCACCTCGGCCTCCCAAAGTGCTGGGAATATAGGTGTGAGCCACTGTGCCCGGCCTTAGTCTATTAAATCAGTCTTCTTTTCTTTATACTCCACGTTTTAAAGCTAAGCCTAATAAAGTAGAGAACACATTAGCTAGTGTCTAGAAAACTACAAATGTACTGGATTCTTTCTCCATCAATAGTAATTTTTAGGATATGCTTCTAAAGCACATGTCTTCAAAAGTCTTTTAGGTTAATGAAGATAATAGCAATCTATAGAAAAACTAACAAATTAGACTTTAAAGGAAACTTTGGTTAGAACCAGGATTTACAATTTTTTTTTTTGCTATTCCTTTCCAATTACTGTCATTAATAATTTTCAAGGCTAACATAAGCATGTAACCTTATATTTTACTCATTTCTTTTAGACTCAGTATTCTTATGTCATAAAACCTGCAACACACATAGAAGAGGCCTATAAATTTGTCAAAGTCATAATGAAAAAGTAATAGAGCTATACAAGCCTAGTTTTTTTTGTTTAACTATTTAAACATTTTATATCATGAAATTACCATCATATTAGGAATTGCTAAATAGCTCAATTAATCCACATCCTTTTCATGCACAAGTTTATAAATTAGTTTAAAATTAATAACTAACTCCTTCTTCTTCTTCTTCTTTTTTTTTTTTTTTTGTATTCTTGCCTTGCAAGAGTTTTGGCCATTTAATATCATGCTGGCATCTGTGTCAGAGGACACATTTTATCAGGGAAATTTTACCTAATATTAAATCGTTTGGTTAAATTTTTAGTATAGGGAGATTGAAGAGATTAAGTAAAATTGAAGTTAGAGACTTTCTGTGAATTTATCTTATACATCATTATCAAAACATAAGAAGTTTCATCGCACTTGTTTGCATCTAACATTTAATGAATAGTTTTCTAATTTTGTAACATTTACAGTTCCTCACAACAAAGATCATACATGACTCCTTATTTTCTATTATGAAGCAACAGCCTGAAAAAACAGCCACTTATTAAATACTGGGATGAGAAAGTTTTTTTTTTTTTGAGATGGAGTCTTTCTGTTTCACCCAGACTGGAGTGCAGTGGTGCCATCACGGCTCACTGCACCTCTATCTCCTGAGTTCCAATGATTCTCCTGCTTCAGACTCCCAAATAGCTGGGACCACATGCATGGGCTGCCATGCCCAGCTAATTTTTCTATTTTTAGTAGAGACAGGGTTTCACCATGTTGGCCAGGCTGGTCTTGAACTCCTGATCTCAGGTGATCCACCTGCCTCGACCTCCCAAAGTGCTGGGATTACAGGCTTGAGCCACTGCACCCAGCTGAGAAAGGTTTTAAACATAGTAAACTAAATCATGTCATCTAATATGACCTCTGAGAATTAGTTATTTTTGTCATGGGGGAATGTCCCAATCACATTCAAGAGACTTAATAGTGAGGGTGGTATTTAATGGGTTTTTATGTGTGCAAATCTCTTTTATTTTAAATGAAGTTACTTACTCTTTATGGTGCTTAGATCTCTAATATGCTAAAATTCATAAAGGTTTGGATTTTCTAAATAAATATCTTATATAAATAGTAAGATATTTTTAATAGTAATTTTAGTTGATTTTCAGAAAATCATATATTATTTTGTAGGATTCTTAAATTGATTTTGGTTTTTGTAAGATAATATTTTATTTTGTGTTGTTATATCCCCTCAGTCACCAAGGCTACAAATCTCAAAGTCACTGCTTTCATTTAACCTCACCTTTAAACATAAACTAAATTGTTTTCATATTTTGTATTTCCTTCTTTCTTCCTACTTCATCTGCCTATTCAAAATTTCAATGCTCCTTGCCTCATAGTGGTCTAATTACTCACCCAGAATTGAGTCTCCTACTTTATTCTTTGTGCTCTGGGTAGCTGGTGTGCTATAACACAATTTAAATTGTAGCATTATTCTCTTAACAACTGTTTGGTGAGTATAAAAGACCAAGTTCCTTATATTTTGCTGGAAAGGTTTAGGACCTTTCCATATTCCATAAGGAATATGATATGTCACTCGACTTTTCCCTTTTTTATTTCCTATTTTATCCCCAAATCTTTCTTCAGTCAAATGCCAATTTGCCATTTTCTGAAAAGAGGAGCATATGGTACTCTTCCTACTATGTGTCTTTTCTAAAATTCTTCCCTTTTTTCCTTACTTCCTTCTCTATTTGTTTAAAACTTATTATCTTCTAAAGCTGAACATAAATCTCTTTATGAAAAAGACTATTTCCTCATACAAATGAAAATTCTTATTATAATCAGTGTGAATATTTGTACTTATAGTACAATAATGATTTACTCTGCTTCTCATTAAATTAGATATTTGCTTCTCTATTTGAACTGCCTTGAATATAAGGATTATATATTTTTTATTTCTTCTTTCTACTTGTATGCTTCCATTCATGATCAGAAACACCTTTATCCTAACATAATTTAAATGTCAAGCAGATCCAGCGTATCTGTTATGATTCCATTTCTTTTTTTTTGCTGTTTGTTGCTATAGAAATTTAATAACATCTTTTAACAGCATTGCACAGTGTACTTTGGAGTGTTTGTAATAGAATAGAGAATTCTAAAATATGTTTCAATATTAGGACTACATGTACTGATTATCTGAATTATGCTGAATAGTAATGCTGATTATAATATAGATGTTGGCCATGAACATTGTAAATTAGGACTAGGAAAAATTGCAAAAGTATGTAAAGGTCTTTAGTAAATATGTTTTCTTTAATTTAAACTCTTAAACAGCCAAATTTTTGAATAAAAATGTTTATTCATATCTTCCAAAACAAACTGAATGTATATGTCATTATGTATACACACAATGTGTATACACTTATTAGCTTTTATATTAACATATATATGCTTATATATAATATATATTTACAAAGCAAAACAAAAATACCACTTGGTAACAATCTTTATGAATGATATAATTTGATTGCAAACATGAAGCAGTTGAAACTATTTGTACTATACTAGAGAATGTTTTGTGAAAACAAAAAATATGTGTATATAGTATATACATGTCTGTGTGTGTGTGTTGTAAAAATATTCAAGGCATTTTATAGAAATAGGTTTTGATAAATGACTTCAGATAAAATAGAAAATTCTAATTTTGTAAATATCAACTATTTTCATCTTTGTATTAGTTCATAGGAAGATATAGAACTGAATTAAATTTGATATTATATATTAATTTTTTCATATAGTGAACCTCAATTTCATAACTATACAAAATTTCTGATAGTAGTCAAAGCTGGGTAGTAAAATAGCATGTTTTGGAATAATTCATAAAACAGAAGTAATAAAACATATAAAGTAAATAGTATTTTGCAAACTGGAAATCTGGGTTACATAGAATTTATGACTTGTTCAAAATCCTAAAAGTGGAAATCAACTGGCCAACTCCAGGATTTAACTTATATTAAATAATTTAAATATTTGGATTTGATTTTCAAAGTAGTAAGAAAACATAACAAACTTAATAATCATCAGCTCATTGTAAAAATAATGAGATAGACTGTTCTTAGAATTAAAATAGTAAATATTGATACTTCTTGGTAGTTAATTCAATAAACTAAGTAGTTTACCTGTGAAAGGTATTTCATTTATTTAATAATTTATGTATTTTGACAAATAGAAAGAATTTCAGTTCAGTAAAATCTCAGTTTTGACTTTTTTTCCCACTCTTTGTTATAAATTGTGAATTGTAATGATATTAACCTATCTCAAGTATATAAAAACTATTATAAGAAAGTGTTTTTAAAAATACCATCATATAATGGTATGTGTATTATATATATAATATATATACCAGATGGTATAGATATGTATATTATATATAATATACATACCATCATATGATTATATATATAATATGTATTATATATATATTATATTATATATAAAACCCTAAGATACTTACTCATGCTAGCTGATTCCAAAACAAGATAAATAATAAAATTTAAAAAGGAATCATTTAATAGTCTAGGTTATTGGCTTCCAAAGCTGACCGTGTCTCAGATACAGAAAAAAAGATTTACAAAAACTATGACGTCTTGGACCAGCCATTGATATAGTGAGTCAAATTTTCAATGACTAGACTCAGGATTTTTGAAAAATCTTCCAAGTGACTTTGATCACCAATAGTATATGAAAATCTAGTTAATGATGGGAGGAAAACATGGCACAAAGTTCTGGATCAGAAGGAAAACTTACATTTTATTTCTGTTCCACTTTGTAAAATTTTTAAGCAAGCCATATAATATTTAGTGAATTACTCTCTGAGATCTAACATTTATCTTCTGTTTTTTGACATTAATAACTCCTACTACTAATGGCAGGATCAGTGCTACCAAAAATGCTAGGAAATGCTAGAAAATTACCCCCAAACCACAAACAACTCTAAACCACTGCAAAATCTAATTTCCTAGCTAACTCTTGCACTGGTGACTCATAAACTAATTTACTTGCCAGCCATTCCTCCTCCCGGATGTATCTCAAGTGGTTGTGTCTATGTCATCATTTGCCAACAATAATTCTTCTGCTTCCATAAGTGGGCTACAGGACCATGTTGCTTTTCCCTTCAAATGTCAGAGAGATGTTTTCTTGCCACATTTCTTTCTCCCTAAAACTCGAGCATCAGTCAGTCACCGCAGGCTGAATTGGAAGGTAATATAAAAGAGGGGGGAAGGGAAGAGAACAAGGTGGACAAACTACACATAGGGTACCATGTTTACTATTAGATTGGTGCAAAAATAACTGCGGTTTTTCTATTAAAAGTAATGGCAAAAATCACAATTATTTCTGTACCTACCTAATACATGGGCAACTGGATCATTAGCAGCCCAAACTTCAGCATCACACAATATAACCATGTAACAAACCTGCACATGTACCCCATGAACCTAAAATAAAATAACTAAATAAATTTTAAAATGACACATGCTCTTTGGTACTCAAACCATCCATTCCTGACACTGAGAATTTGTACTAGCACATGCTAAATACAATAACTATTAATACCTATTCCCTTACAGTGTGTTCTTTCCCAGGAATTGACTTAGTTTTTTTTTAACTATTAAACATCCCCAGAGAAACCTGTCAAGTTGTCCAGGCATAGTGGCCTATGCCTGCAATCACAGCACTTTGGGAAGCTGAGGTTGGTGAATGGCTTGAGCTCAGGAGTTCGAGACCAGCCTGGCCAACGTGGTGAAACCCCGTCTCTACCAAAAATATAAAAACTTAGCTGTGTGTGGTGCTGTGCATCTGTGATCTCAGCTACTTGGGAGGCTGAGGTGGCTGAGGCAGGAGAATCACTTGGGGGATGTGGGGGTAGGGTTGGAGGGTTGAGCTGAGTAGCTGAGTCTTGCCACTGCACTCCAGCCTTGGTGACAGAGTGAGACTCCGTTGCAAAAAATAAATAAATAAATAGAATCTTCTCAAGGAGTCTTGAAAGATGACTAAGAATGACAATATTATGGTGACCACAATGTAGGGTTAAGTATGCACTATGTGTATATTTGTAATGCATATACAAACAGCTTATCATTTATCCTGTATATATTCTAACACATATATATTTATTATTCTGGCTACTTCACATTGAATTCCTATTTATTCTCCATGAAGAAAAGTATGAAATGGTTACAAATTATCCCCATTTTCTGAATGAGGACATTAAAACACTGAAGTTAAGTAATTTGCTCAAGATAAAAGTGCTAATATATAACAGAGCTGAGGTGAGAATACAGGCATTTTGGCTTCAGAGCTAATGTTCCTTATGGTGGTGATGTTTATATTGTCTCTTTTTTTCTGTGTTTCCTCTTTCTCCATATTCAAATGACAGAGTCACATATATGCAACTATTTCATTTACATATGAATAAGTCTAAACTGACAAGGGAAGAGGCAAGGGAAGAGGCATTATTATCGGAATTGTTTAAATGTATTAGCCCAGGGCTCTCTTTTTACTTTGGAAGATTGCTTAGAAGAGATTACATTGACTTGAAAGTTCAGTCAATCAATGACTTAATTAATTAATCATGCAAGTATAATATATCCATTCAATGTTTGGTACCATATTTCTTGGGTTGTTCCTTGAAGGAAGAAAGCAAAACAGAAAAATAAAACCTTATTGGTGATTTAAAAGAGCTATTTACATAACTAGATAAGCACAGTTCTCAAAAAGTTAGAGAATAATAAGGTAGTAAATTGTGCTATGCTGTCACTAGTAAGAAAAAAAGGGAAATTAAGTTTGAGCCAGAGGCACCAATGAGGAGGTGGCTTGAGCTCAATATTTATGGAAGAATGAAACCTAAAAACTAGAGAAATAGGATCAAATTTTCTAGAATCCAGTAGAAAAGATAGATTACTACAAATATAAAATGTTTTAATCTAAAATATCACATATACAAATAGATAAATTGAATGGATCTGGTGGTAACTTCTAGGCAATTTTTCATAACATGGAGTGATTCTTATCCCATGCATATATGCATTCCTTCATTCAGAAATATCGTTGAGTGATAACATTTGTGTAGAGTTCTAACCAGGGCATCCTTTCTGCCGCGGCTGAAAGATTTCGCTTTTACATCCTATTCTAAGGGTAATTTAAAACTCTTTTAAGGCAGAAATTATATATTATTTTAATTTTCAAACATAAAAGAATTTGCAAATGAGCAGTAACATGAATGAAAGGGAGAACCTTAAATGTAAATACATTCAACCCATGTCTACATAATTGCAAAGAAGTAGCTTGGGAGAAAATAAAATGGTCTATATAGATATAAATGTATCACTTTACACTCTCTGTGCACAAGACTTAAAATATTTATTTTGATAAAGGCACTTATATTCTGGTTCTTATGAAAGTTTTTCTCTTAGCAGATCCTGATTATTACTCTTAACTGCTTTTACAGTGAGAGTCCAGAGGCCTACATCATTTCAGCTTTAATTTTAAGAAAAAAAAAGAAGTGAATTTCTAGCTTCAGTTCTCTAATTGCACACCAGTTATCAGTTTAGAGTAATTGAAATTTTACTCATCATCTAAATAACAGACATTATAGAGACACAGTCTTACAGTTTGTTGGATCAAAACTAGTCTGCTCCATATACACTGGAGAGGATAAAAGGTAATCAACATGATATAATGAAGATGCACTCTAATAGAATAATTAAGGATTATTTCACTATTCAACAGTTGATAGTCTTGATGATAAATATGATATTTGTATTACCATAAAGCTTAATCTTCAAAAGAGAAATGGCAAAATGTACCATCCTTTCATAAAGATCTAATCTTATATCAGTAATAAATATGACAAGGTTAATTAATATATGCTATTATCTAGCCTTTATATGCCAAAATTACAATGTAATTATAAAATATTTTTATGAGGATGTCTAAGGACAGTTCAAATTGAGAGGAAAAAGCACACATAATTGTGTTCATTCATGCATAGAGCAATTGGAACAGATTGATTTGAACATGAAGGAAAATTATAGAAAAAGTAACAAAAAGCAAACAACGCTCCTCATCTAACAGAAAAAAAAAACTTTGTTTATTTAAAATTAATTAAATCATAAAAATAACTTACTTCCAAGAATAAATCACACATTAAACTTAGATCTAAAGAACCAAAATGAACATTTTACAAAGGCATATACAGAGACATTGACTTTCTTCAAATAATTCCAATGACAAATACTTATTCAATACCCATTGGGTGCAATTATTGAGCTATGTTCTGGGGATAGAAAAACAGAAAGATAAAATCATTTTTGTGAAGAACTAACTGCATGCTGTGGGAAAGAATTACTTGAGTACTATAAAATACCGCACAAGCACAGTAATAGAGATGGTTATAGGGTTGATGACAATACTAAAAAGGTACCTTACTCAAACTTCTGACAGTGGGTGTAGTTGGCTTAATGGTTGGGAAAGCATCCTAGAAAAGTGATTACCAAGCTAAGTGTAAAAGAATCAGTCCATGATACTTGACTATACCTAAGTACTGTAAGAAGGACATTCTAGACAGAGGGTGACATGAGCATAGGCATGAAGAGAAGCAAGATATGTTTAGAATATAATCATGTTGGTGTTTTTACAAAACCAATTTGAATTAGAGAGTAGGGACAAATGTTGGAGAAATAAGAGGCTATATCTGAAAGAATATGTCAAAAGAAATGTATTTCTTATCGAAGAGACAATTATTATGTTTAGCCCAACTAGTCCAACAATAACTGAGTGTACTGCAATTTGATTCTGACACTAATTACCTGGAGTTAGCACGTACCCCACAAGTTAAGGGCAACAACCTCCATAAGACCATTGTCACTTCAGATGTGCCCTGCAATTCTCAGAGCAGTCTCCAGACCATCTGATCTTCTGAGTAAATGGCTACAAATCTGAAGGTTTCTGTGATCCCCTAAGGTTTGATAATTTGCTAGAAAGATACAGAATGCAGGGAAGTGCTGTGCTTCTATTACAGATTTAATAAAAAGGGTCCTCATATGCATGAGTTCTGAGAGGGAATGCAGAGCTTCTGAGCTATCTCTTGGAATCAATATATCACTGGCAGGCACATCAATGGGTTTTACCAACCAGGAAGTTTCACTGAGCTTCTGTGTACAGGGTTTTATCAAGGCTTCATTACATAGGCATAATTTATTAATCACTGGCCACCTCCCCACCTCTGGAAGTTAGGTTAGTTCAAAGCTCAAACCCTCTAATGTGGTTAGTCTTTGTGGTGATCAGGCCCCATCCTGGAGCTATTTGAGGGCCTACCACAAGTAATTTCATAGAGGTTAAACATTTATCAATCCTCGTCTCATGTTGTTTCATTTGTATAACCTTCTTCTTCTTTCTTTTTTCCCTTGGGTTAAATTTGCATAATAATGATCTTCACTAAATCTACAAATTAACTTACTTGATCAAAATTCATATATGTTTCATAAACATTTTTATAACATACATACATAATTCAAAACTAAAATAAAACTTAGAAAACGCAGTCATTTTATATGTTTTTATTGTATATTGGGAAGAATACTACTATATATAACGAAATTCAGGCAAGAGTGGCCTGAAATATTCACTTGCATCTTATTGATAGTTTAGAATAAACAAATAAATAAAAAGTATGAAA
The DNA here is from genome assembly GCF_008728515.1 of Papio anubis. Classification (NCBI taxonomy): domain Eukaryota; kingdom Metazoa; phylum Chordata; class Mammalia; order Primates; family Cercopithecidae; genus Papio; species Papio anubis. The sequence goes on along the minus strand of NC_044990.1, from coordinate 62,232,182 downwards.
ATAGATTCATCAATTGACTATAAAAGCAAATGTTATCAATTTGTATTATCTTAAACTTGGTAAATTTTTGTTTTTGTTTTTGTTTTTTTCAGAGACAGGGTCTTACTCTGTCACTCAGTCTGGAGAGCAGTGGTGCAATCATGGCTCACTGCACCCTCGATCTCCTGGGCCCAAGTGATCCTTCTGCCCCAGCCTCCCAAGTAACAGGGACTACAGGTGCATACTGCCATACCCAGCTAAGTTTTGTTTCTTATTTTTTATTTTTTACTTTTTTGTAGAAATGGGGTCTCTCTATGTTGCCCAGGCTGGTCACAAACTCCTGGCCTCATGAGATCCTCCTGCCTAGGCCTCTCTAAGTGCTGAGATTACAAGTATGAGCCACTGTGTTGGGCATGTTTCTATAAGCTAGTTTTTATTTGGTCTCTAATCCTGATTTGATATAACACTTTAAATTTTATGGATTAAAAAATTTTAATATAGAGTAAATAAAAAACATAATATTCTGCTAAAGGGAGAAAATATTTGTTACTCTATCATAAATATTACTTTATTACATACCGTATTTCAATGACTAAAAAATCCTGAAAATTTCTACAGAAATTTTTGAAATAAGTGATAGATTTAAATAAGAGATTCTTTAGAGAAGAGAAGTTTCCAAAACTCTTCTCAGTGTGTGGGTATTTGTAGCAGAGATCAATTAGGGAAGGATGACTAAGAATGGCATATAACAAAATAGTTATTACAAGAGTTTGTTTATGCAATTGTGGGAGTGGTTAAACAATTCATTTACCAATGTTGCTTCTGTATCTGGTGCAGGGTCTGAAGTGAAGAAGTTAAGAAGTATGTGAGGAAACAAATATATAGTATAAGAGGGGGCAAGGACAAATTTGAACTTGTGAGGATGAATTAGAACCTATGAGTATAAACTGGAAAGCATAGTTGTGTCTCAATACCTCCAACTGTCCAACTTCAATGATATGGGTAATCTGCAGACAAAAGCGGGTGCTATTTGCCAAGGGCATAGACACATACCCAGATGGTGGAGGAGTTGGAAGCCTCGCTACTGCTTTACACCAACAAGGTGAGTCAGCAAGTCTACAACACTATGCATGAGCTATAATGTGTCTGATATTACGTGACCCTTTGAGCCTTGATCAAGCTGTTGTTTATGTCCACCTTCCAAATTCCACAGGTAATTTTCTATAGTGGCCAGCCCTGCCTAAGGAGCATAAAAGGAAGGAAAGTCTGAGAAACATTGTTCCAGCTTAGCTAAATTGACACAGTAAAAAGCTGTCAAGGTGTATCTCTTGCCCTCTTGGAAACTATACATATCCTTATTAACCAGACATAAATTCCAAAATCATGCTTCCTCCTGATGTGATTCAGTTGTCCCTTTCATACTAACCTCTTCCTAAATAAATTTACAAAATTATTTTATTTTTAGCTGATGCTTATTTCTCTTCAGGATGAGTCACATTTCCTCTTTGATATTCTGTAACCTAAATATTGAGATATAAGATTAGCTACTACTAAGGCATTTTGTTAGTTGATAAGAGAGTAGAAGGCAAGGAAAAATGCTTAAATTATGTGAATACATCCCTTATTGAAATAAAGATGAAACACTCATAACAAATATGGTCCTTATTTAATCATATTAGTCATGAGGCCATAATGAGTGTTTTTCACTACCTTTCCTGACTATCATTTTATATTTCTTAGCAGCCACCTCAGCTTGTTGTGGTTCCTTGTATGGTTGAATGAGGAAAACTTTTATTCCTAAAGTGTCTGGGTTATTGGACATCCTTGCTCTACTGGGTTCATATGATTTCTCATTGACATTAGTAGATACCTATAGGAACCTCAGAAAGCAAAACATTCTTCTTCTTACACCCCATTTGCTAGTATTATCCCAATTTCTCCTTTATAATAAGAATCAATTATCCCATGTAACACAGTGATCTCTTCCTTGCGATTTATTTACCTACATGAATGGCCCAAAGAGGTCACAAGATATACTCAATTTCCAGTTATTTAGAATTACTGCTGTGTCACTCAGTAACAGTTGGGTTTTGTTTGCTGATCTTGATATATAAAAATTCATATTCACATGTACAAAACAGCATTTATTTGTTTTGGTTAACATGAATTTGACTAACATAAATAATCATGTTAATCATTGTGTTTCAAACACCCTCATTCTCTTGGAACTCTTTTTTTACACTCATTTGGCCAAAATACAACCCTGACCCTGATCTATCATAGTAACTTGATAAATATAGCTAAAGAAAACAAAATTTTTGCTGAATCTTGTGATTTAAATTCATGATCAATAATTTCAGTTGAAACTTCACTGAAGTTTTGATTGTAAAATATGATTTTACAATCATATTTCTTTAAGTCATCCACTCTCCCAGTGTGAAAGATAACTATTTAATTTTCTTCTGACTTCAAACATTCAACATTTTTCTACCTATATATTAACACTCAACTAATACCCATTTTTTTCCCTTCCATTGCAGCAAAATTTCACAACTTTATATATTCTTCCTGTAGTCATTCTCTCACTTTGTTTCCATTTCTCTATCTCCTTTAAATCCACTATGGCCAAACTTTTGTCACCATCATCACATCAAAATATGTTTAGTTGAGGTGTCAAGATCACCAATGATTTCAAGTTGCTGAATATTATGGTCAATTCTCTGTCCTTATCCTGAGGCACAGCAGCATCTGATATAATTCTCAGATTAGGAAAGAAGTCTTTTCTTCCCTTGGTCTCCGAGGATTTTATTTAGTTTTGGACCTCATTGACCACTGTATCTTAATTTTCTTTATTTCTCCTCATTTCTTTGTATATAAATCATGAAGAACTCAGGGTATCTATCTTTGAAAACCTTTATTGTTGGCTTACTGTCACTTTCAGATGTTCTTTGTGTATTTTCATACCTTGACATACATACTTACTTACAAATTTAAATCTCCAGACGGAATCTCTCCCTTAAATTTGGCTAACTCATTCAAATGCCTACTTGACATCTCTACTCAAATATCTAGTAAGTATTTCTAAATTTAATTATCAAAAACTGAGCTCTTGATATGCTCTCCCATACTAAAAAATATTTCTCTTTAAGTTATACCATGTTGGTAATGATGGATTCTGTCTTTCCTGTTGGTCAGACCAAAACTTTTGGAGTCCTCCTTCACTGTTTGGTTTTGGTTTTGATTTTTTGTCTATCATACAACACAAGCGTATGTAATAATATTGTTTGCTTCATATTCAAGATTAACCTCAACCCAAATCGTTGTTAATGCCTCTACTGTTACCACTTGAGTCAAAGCCATGAAAATAGAGTCAAAGGGAATATAGCTACGACTTCCTAACTTCCTATTCTTTCTCCTCTTGTCCTTGACTGCTTTAGTCTATTCCTTTAAAACAATCATCAGAACTCATCACCCCTGCTCAAAATCTCCCAGTGATTTGCCACCTTGCTTAAAGTAAAAGGCAAAACCTTTGGAAGATCAGCCAAACTCTACATAATCTTTAGCTCTGTAGATATGCAGTGGGTGTTTTGCTCAGATGCACTAGAACCCCTATTATTAGTTCTGTGCTTCCCTCTAATAGGACACAGCTGCGAGTCTCTTCGGAGCCTGGACCGTGCTGCTGCAGTCACTTTGCCCTCAGGGAGCTGATGGCCCCAGGGCATTTACATTCTCCCAAGCAGCCTTTAACGTGAGGACTAACTTGAGTTGGGATATGAAACTTCAACCATGTTGCTTGCAGTTGGAATAAAATCTGAGGGAGAAATTTGTACTCCAGAGTTCCTCTGAAGGATCAGACTGAGTCAGGAACTCTGCCTGAAATAAGAGTCTTTCTGTGCTTCTTCTCCCTCTTCCCCCTCATTTTCTCACAGGGTTCTTCTGGGAACATTTCCGTAATCAATCACTTGTATGTATATTTACTCTCGCAGACCCTGACCCAACACAACCCTCCACTCTACTTACCTCTCTGGCCACATCTGCTACTTTAGTTTTCATGTCTCGGCACCAGCTGCTGCTGCTGGTGGTTCCCACCCCAACACATACTTTTCTTCCATTGTAGCAGAGATGTTCCCTCCACACCTTTGCATTTATTTCCTATTCCTGAAATGCTATTCCTCCAGATACCCATGTGGCTCAGTGTCTCATCCTTCCTCTCGTCTCTTTGCTTAAATTACACAGAATCAGGGAGGACTTCTCTTTAAAATGCAATGATATTCCCCATCCACAACACACACTGTCTCTTTACCTGCCTTCTATCTCCATTGCAGTTATCAACCTCTAGTCTATTTTATGAATTATACTTGTTTATTTACTGTCTGTTACCACGAGAATGAAAATACGCTGAAGACAGCAGTTTGATCTGAATCCCCAGAGCACTGAACAGTCCCTGACCCCTGAATGGGGCAACACAATTAGTTCTTAGATGAACTGAACAAAGACACACTCAAGAACAGTATGTGAATGCTTTATGTGTTGAGGAATTGTTACAGGAAAAATATCATATTCTCTATATTATTGTGAAGTACGTATATGTTATTCACATTGTGTTTTTGAGATCAATCCATGGTAATACATACAGGTAAGGTTCATTTATTTTAAATTATTGTATAACTTTCTGTCATTTCAGTGTAGTTTTGAAAAATGAGGGGGTATGTTTTTAGTCAAGATTGTTTAAATGGATGTTACATTTTTTCAAATTTTTTACTTATAAGATAGAAAATTGATATGGTTAAGTAAATTTTCTAGCCTGAAAAAAATATTTTAATATTATAAAAAGCAATTCAGTAAAAAGAAATATTGTCTCAATTACTAAAGCATTTCTATGATGCTTTTTATTTACTTTCAGATTTTTCCCTGTAAGTTACATTTGTATTTTCATATGAATATTGTATTGTGCCATATTCTATAAATAACATTATACAGAGAGAGTTTTACACTTTCAAAAGAATAATTAAATAACAGCAGAGCACTTGCTTTATAGTCAACTGGATCACAAGAAATATTATAGCATAGTAATTTATTTTTCTTTCAAATATCAACAAGGTATTCTAAAGTCCCAGCATTCTACTTAGTCTTTACTTTTTACGTAGTTGATAAAATGCTTTTTGAGTTCATGAAATACAATTGAAATGGATAATAACATAAAATCTCCAATAAAAATCAATGGATCTGTAAGAGATGTTAGGAATATGTTTATAAAATCTAATTCAGAAAAAAATTTTTCTTGAAGACTTAGAGTTAAATATGAAAATGTAGTTTTTGAATTATTTTGTTAGGGATTCCTGTTTCAAAAATATTTCTATCTGATCATGGGTTTAAAATTCACAGATATATATTGAAACAAACTGCTTTTAAAATACTTGTTTAACGTAAGAACAAAGTGCTGTCTTTGAAACAAGGGTCAATATTAACAGTAACCTTGATTTCCCAGCCTATGAAATGTGCTTTGAAATGTTATCAATCTCTAGAAAAAGACCTTTCTTTTTTTCAATACCACATTAAAACAAGTGCTTCTCATTATCACTGTTACTTGTTCTTTGAGATCAGAAGGACAGTTGTATCACTATATTTTAGGGAGAAAAACTCTATTATGCAAATTAAGAGACCTGCATTCTGGCACTCCTCTACCCTACATGTAAAAGAGATTACTAAAATCTGTACATTTAGTCAGATACAAATAGCATTCCTATGTTTAAGACTGCATATATTTTTGAGAACTCTCTGTGAATAAAATACAGTATTTTCTCCAGAATGTGAGCTATAACTTAAAACATTTTCACAGTGTTCATTAGTTTTAGTGTAAAAAATAGATGGCGAAATAACACCTTATGTTATATTATGGAAAAACATCACTATCATTAATGACACAATTTCAGAATAGCTTCTAATAACAAAGCGGTTACACTTCAAAATGTTTTAAATTATAACCTATCCTGGGCCGGACGCGGTGGCTCACGCCTGTAATCCCAGCACTTTGGGAGGCCGAGACGGGCGGATCACAAGGTCGGGAGATCGAGACCACGGTGAAACCTCGTCTCTACTAAAAATACAAAAAATTAGCCGGGCGCGGTTGTGGGCGCCTGTAGTCCCAGCTACTCGGGAGGCTGAGGCAGGAGAATGGCGGGAACCCGGGAGGCGGAGCTTGCAGTGAGCTGAGATCCAGCCACTGCACTCCAGCCTGGGCGACAGAGCGAGACTCCGTCTCAAAAAAAAAAAAAAAAAAAAAAAAAAAATAACCTATCCTTTTGCCTGACACAAAATTTGTGAAGCAATACAGACACTCTTCCTAACTTAGCAATGTAAAAGTTCACACAATTTCACTGAAATTGTCAATATGTGTCCGGTTAAACATGGTCATAGTATCTGCCATTAGGAGTTTGGATATGGGAAGTAGTGTCCTGGAACCTTGCTTGTATCAGCTCACAAAAGCAGATTTTCCTCATTGCTTTCGTACTCTGTGTTTAGTGACATAATACTGGTAGCTCAAATTCTGCCATCATGAGAATATTTACACCACAGAAACTGGTGTATATTACAGACAGGGATTTTTTTTCATAAGAGATAATTTACCAGCATACCACTGGGTGTCTTCTCTTCTTGGATCGTAATGGATTCTGAGATTGCTTTGACCAGTTGATTTTGGCAGAAGTGATGCCATACCAGTTTCCTGGCCAGATCTTCAGAGAGTTCAGTTCTTCACATCTCCAGTTCCGCAGAGTTCTTCAGTTCTTCACTTCTTGCCTCTTAGAGTATTTGCTCTTAGAAAATGCCCACACAATCAACGAAGAGGGTCACTCACATTGATGAGAACTGACTCCTCACTGATAGTAGCCTTAACTTGCCAGCCACCTTGAAATGCATCCTTTAGCCATAGTTGACCCATTGTAGATGACAGCACATAGAATTAGCTGCCCTCACCAAGCCCAGACAAAATGGAATATTTGTGAGCAATGCAATTATTACTTTGTTTTTAAGCCACTAGCTTTTAGAGTAGTTTATAATGATACAATAGATAACTGAAACACAAACATAGCTTGGAAGATAGGCAAACTAGAACTGGAACTCAGTTTTACTAACACCTTATTCAAAATTCTTTCAACATTATCGTGTTTCTTCCCCCTTCCCCACCAATTGTAATAGTGGAAAATGAAAGAATAGCTATCCTGTGCTTACGAACGTAGGAAGATAAAATATGACTAGTGATTCAATTACTTCTTTCTAACATTTTGTCACAAATATTTTTAAAGTCACTATTGTGGAATTGTTGGAATTCTGAGTCCTGTTTTAGAAATGTTTAATAATTAACTTTATTTTTCTGATTAGAAATTTCCATGTAATTCACAAAACATTTGGAAGCCAAGCCATTGGTCTTGTTACGTGCTTAGAATTGGTGTCTATTTTGTTGATTTGCTAACTACCACAAATACCATGAATAATAGCATTAGTAGAATTGTCAAGAAACTGGATATATGACCACTTCAACTCAATTATAGTAACATAAAATATTAACTCTAGGGAAATGTTGGTTATCTTTCTTTCTTATATATCTGGAAACATAATTTATAGGTGTTTCAAACACAGTAAAATGTATAGCATCATATTGTTAATTAGTAACTTAAAGTATGATTATAGATATTTCAAGGATTATCTTAAATTACTTAACAACATGATGTTTGTGAATATAAAATAAAACTACCATTCAAAATATTAAACTAATTTTCAATTGTACTGATTTGAATATTGATTACCTGTCACCATAACTATTGTTGTGTCATCCTACCTTTTCCTATCTTCTTCTAGTCATATTACTTCAAGAAATGTACTGCTAACATGAGGTTCTATTTAACATTTACTATTTTTAATGCTCTAAAGAATAAATCCTAAATCCCTTGAATTTCATGCAATCCCTGCATGTTCAGATCTTAAAATTTTATTCTACTTCTTACAAACTACTTTCCCCTCTTCTCCTAATATTTTTCATCACTAAACCATAGACCACATTGACCCTTCTCTTTGAAAGCTCCTTCCTTCCATCTATATAGGCTGAATTGCAAGTGAAACATTAAGCCTCAGTTCAAAAAGCATTTATGAAATATTCTGAACTTCTCACATCCACAAGTAAGGGCTCATGTTCCTACATTCACACCTTTCTGCATATTACAGCACCTTGTCTGTGTTAATATTTATTTCTATAAAAACACATTTGTAATGATAATAATTCTCCAGTTTTCAATCTCATGTTTTTTTCATTATTAGTGGTTTCAAAGTTTTAATTTAGTCCAGAGCTGCATAGACAGAAAAGACACTTCTTATTTCTTTTGTAGCTATGTATGATTGGGTAATAAAGTTCTTGACAATTGTTTTCAGGATGGGTGCTTGCCCTTAAAAGCACACACCTTTGGCATTTCTTTTTAAATTTTTCTCGTTTCTGTGGTCTGGGACTTGGATGTGGTGCTGGTGAACCAAGTTTGAATATGCAGATAACAACAGTAGTTGAGGTATAGGAGAAGCCAAAAACAGGGGCCATGAACCTGGATGATCAAGTGGAGATCAGCGGCCTATTAACACTGGACCACCAGTCTACCTCATTTTTATGTAAGTGAGAAATACATGACTTTGCAGCATCTTAGACTACATATCTCCAGCTAATACACTAGTGTAGAAAACTTTACACTTTCTGACTGTAGAATTTGTGCAGAATTGTAAAGTCGTGTAGCCACCATTTTCTCTATCTCTCCTATATCCAGAACAGGGCCGTAAAAACACTACAAATATTTTGTTAATTACATGGCACTGAAAAATAATGCTATTTTAAAATATCAAATTGTAAGCTTTTGTTCATTAAGTTGATTTTTTAAAGTCAATATTAGTTTATATTAGAGTTGCCTATTAAAATAATTAGAGGATCACTATTTATCGTACTAAAAACAGTGTATTTTAGAGTTGGAATATATATGTGGAAACTAAACACTGGCTACAAGGATGAAAAGATTAGAGAAGAAAGACTTCATGAAGTATCAGTGCCTCATTTATAGTAATGCTATGTGCATAAAGGAGCCTCTTAAAAATGATCCACAAAGTAAATGATATTTCAATAGTAAATATCACAAAGACGAAAGGAAACTTAAATCTAATTCAGAATTATTCCATAAAGGTCAATGGAAAGTGGATAGGTGGAAAAATAGCATCAAATGATAAAAATGATCAATTAATGTCCTCATCAGAAAGGTTAATCAAAATCATTTCCCTACTGTTTTTTTTTTCTTAAACCAACTTTTCAGTTAAGAATTGCTGAGTAGTATTAAAGAGAGAAGTCTTTGCCTTCAGCAATTTTTTAAATTAAAAAAACCAAATCATTTTGTCTTAATTCACGGCTGCATAGAAAACCAGGACATAAAACCACCAACCAAACAACAAATCAACACAACAAACACAACAAAAAGTTAAGATATTGCTATAATCCCTCTGGCATAGGTAAAAATCTCTCTCCTCACATGGCTACTGTCCTCCTGTAATCAGAAGGATAGAAATCTTACTGAAAACTACCTCTATGTGGTTTTATTATTAAACATATTTCTGAGTCAAGCCCTTGCAGCAACTGTAAAAGCTAGAGAAAATATGCAATTCAAACAAAAACTTCATATGTATTCTAGCGGACCATGGACATTATGAACCTATGTAAAAACTCCTGAACCGAAAGAATGTACCATAGTATAAATGAATTTTTCATTTCCCTTTGGTTGTTTTGTACTCTGAATTAAGTGTAAATAATTGATGGCTTTAATGTATCTAGTTAAGGAATTCCAGAGTGCATATTGGTCTCTATAAGTTTTGGTATGTTTCGGTAACCGGCCTTATGACATGTCATAGAAGTTACTATTGCCCCTCCACACCACAAAGTTCCGTTTATAATAAGGAGTGATTATAAGTTGATATGGCTTAACATATCGATGGTTTGTACACTTCTGAATGGCCTGACAAGAAGTACGGTGGGGGTTACTTTGCATAAGAACAGTAAAGAGCTCATCTGCAGAGACAATAGTGTTTGAACACAGGGAATTAATATGAGGAAAATATCTCAAAGGCAAAAAGAATTCTAGAAGGAAATAGAATTGTTTGTTTTTAAAATATTACTAGAACATAACAGTAGGGTTTAAATGTGTCAGGTGTAAAGCACAGCAAAAAAGGGATCTTGCCAACCATAAGCATCTTTAAGAAGGCCAACCAGATAAACCACTCTTTTTAACATACAATAACACTTGACATCAGAGAGCTCAATAGTAAATTACCATGAAGACCAAATTTGAGAAGTAATTTGTAAAAAGTGAAAACTAACAGTATTATGCCAGTTCATTTGAGAAATACATAGGGCCTTATGAATAATGCACAAATACCCGTGGGAAGAGAGCCTAGGGTCTTAATTACAACAAATCCATTATATGAAATTAAAATAAAAATGCTATTTTGCCATTAAAATGCTAAAATACAGTCTTAAACATATAAGAAATGGGTATTCCTGCATAGTGTTGACATGAATATAAATTTTATAACTTTGTAGAAAGTAATTAGCCTGTTTGTATAAAAATGTTGGAAATATTCTTGTAGTAATTCCACTGAAGGAAGTATATTCTAAGGGAATAGTCACTGAACAACAAAGATCTCTGTACAAAGATATTTACAAACGTTTTAATAGAGAAAGCGCTTTTGAAAAATTACTCTGTATAAGGATATTGGTTAATTTTTTTGGTGTATTTGTATAATATACCCAGCCATTATGAATTATGTTTATTTTCAGTAGTAGTTATTGATGTGGAAAGTATACCATATTAAATAGGAAAAGCACATTTCTCGGATATGGAGCAATGATAATGATCCCTTTTGGGAAGAAAACGAATCAAGGTTCTTACTCCTTACTTTGTGAATGTTGGTGTTGTTGAATATTTGACATTCATTTATAGAACCCCAAGTGAAGACATTTGGCTGGCTAGGATATTAAGGCTCTCTTGAGAAGGAAATTATCAGAATGGAATGCATTGTGAATTGATTCCTCTGGTCTTCATTGTCACAGAAGATGGCTTGTTCCTGAAAAAACAAGTCCTACCCTAGAATTATTTCTAAAAGCTATACTCCAAGACTAGAAAGGCATGTTTGAAAAATGTGTGCGTGTGTGTGTGTGTGTGTGTATTAAGGTACATTCAAATCCTATTACTTTGCAAAAACTATGGTAGGATCAGATATCCTGGTTTAAGATAACACTGGGGAGAAATGAACTGTTTTGGTCTAAGAAACTAATGCTGATATTCTAGCAGCAAAGCCTGTTGGCCATACCAACAGATGAAAGGGAAAATCTTGTAACAATAACCTATTCGCAATAATAACACTTTGAACTAGGAAAAGCAGTAATGGAAGCAGAGAATGAAACCTGATTGTTCTCTGATCATATTTTCAAGATTTATCAGCTGGACCTAATAAAGCCACTAACTCTTCAGATTCATGTTTTGTTTGTTTGCATTTTAACTTGTCATGGAGGAGACATCTTACAAGACAGATTCTTCACAACAGGTAAAAGAGGAGAATACAGATATGGTATTGAACAAAGATGTGACTATATTTTTAAAGATGCATTATATGTGCCTCAACACTTACACAGAAAAACAAGGGCATATTTGCATTACAAAACTTTGCATTGACTCTCTGGAGAATGACTGTTGTGAGATAAGACCAAAAACAGGAGACTGGCTTAGGAGGCTTTGACAGTAGTTATGTCTAGTAGTAGAGAGGAAAGATCTGACCTTGAGAAGATAAAATAGAGATAAAAATTAGGGTACCTAAGGAATAGATTATTCATTAAATATAGATTAAAGAGAGGCAGGGTGCGATGGCTCACGCCTGTAATCCCAGCACTTTGGGTGGCCCAGGTGGGCAGATCACCGGAGGTCAGGAGTTCGAAACCAGCCTGGCCATAATGGTGAAATCCTGTCTCTACTAAAAATGCAAAAATTGGTTGGGCCTGGTGGCAGGTGCCTGTAATCCCAGCTACGCGGGAGGCTGAGGCAGGATAATTGCTTGAAACAGAGAGGCGGAGGTTACAGTGAGCCAGCCACTGCACTCCAGCCTGGGGGACAAGAGCGAGACTTTGTCTCAAAAAAAAAAAATAACGATAATAAGATAAATGAAAACAAGTAAAGATAATTAAACATATAACTAAACTTTTTCTAGGTTTTAAAAATAGATGATAATAGCACAAACTCAGAAAATACAGTATTGTTTAAGCATAGACACAATTGACTCTGTTTTTGGTATATTCAATATGATGTACCTGTAGGGCATGTGGGTGGAGATGTCAAAGAAAGTAAATTCATGATTATCTCAGCTTCACATTTTGTCCTAAAGTTCTGATCTTGATTAAAAAAATCTCAACCTCAAGTTTTGTTTGTAAGCTCTGCTCTTGAACGAATGGTTTTGGGATTCAATGTATACAAAGTCATAGCTACCAGGAGAGTAAGCGAATTTGTGAAGTGTCAAGAGTGGTGGGTCTGAGGAATATCGTAAAATGCATAATGTGGAAAACGAGATAAATGTGCTCATAAAAAAAGTAAAAGTAAGAATTATGAAACTCAGAAGTAAGTGGAATAGTGTTTCAATAACATCAAATGAAGTGATGTCCATTAGGTTTGGGAATTAGGAACTGCCTAGTAACCTTCACAACGACAGTGCTTTTAGCTGAGCAGGAACCAGGTTGCAGTGGGCTAAATGGTGAATGTGAGGTTAGAAAGTGGACAAAGAGAGACAAAGCTAGTCTTTGAGAATTTTGGAGAAGAAATGGGAAAAAGTAACTTTAAAGTAGCTAAAAGAAAAAAAGGTCTGTGCTAGCATATCAAAGTCATTTTTATCTTCTGCCTAAAGATTCTCCTTTAAAGTATATTTAATAGTCTGGATGTTGGTAAAAGTTGAAACATGGCTAGAATTATACTTTGTGTTTAAAAATCAGTGTTTGATAGGATTCTTTTAATCCTGCGATTCTTACTTATGGTTAAAATATACATATTTCTTATACTACATATATTCAATTGCATCAGAAACATAGCATCTTAAAGGGTTTTGGAGGATGTATGGGCAGCAAATGGATTTTTCAATATCTGAATCATTCCTTTACTATCTGATATTACATATAGTTTCTTTCAATCAGAATTGATATTGACAATATTTGACGGCAAGGCAGCATTAATACTGACTCTCAGAAACAGGCACTGACCCATTGGCACATGCAAATGACAAATGGGAAGTGACCAATTCTGACTGGACAACAGACAAAAACAACCAGCTCAGTCCATAATGTCTCAAAAGGGGACTGCTATAAGGAGAGAGGGGAACCTCTGTTTTAGATAATTTAAAAACAATATTAAAGTGGAATAAAAGTGAGTATATGTTTTATTAACACCAAGTGCCAACAATTCTAAACAATATCTGTGATAAAATACTTCTTTCTGGCTGGACTGCTTCAAATCCACCATGTAGCCACTGTACAGGCATGTTTTGAGTAATCATCCCTATTAACTGATAAATGCAAAGTGTTTTAAAGCACCCACTAGGTTTCTGCCCTTCCCCTGACTGGATTTGTGTCTGAAAGATTACACGTGTCCATATATACTAAAAAGAATGTAATTATAGTACATCATTGGCCCATTTCAGGTTTCCTGAAATTAAGGAAAAGGGTAGTGGAGAATTCTTGCATGTATACTTGGTTAAAATACCAGAAACTTTACATATCTTTATTCTAACGATGCCTATTTTAGACACTCAATATATCAAAATTGAGAAAACTGAGTGACCTGCCAGAATATATACAACCACTAACTGGCAAAGTTAATGCTTGACTCCCAAATGTGTTTCCTTTCTCCTGTAGCAAGTTCTTAAAATTTTATGCCCAAGTTTTCCTAATTGCAAAAATTTTCAAGCTGCCAATTTAACACATGGGGATAATGTAAATTGGTTTTTTTTTTCCCTTATGGAACAAATATGAAGCGAAATAGAATATCACAAATATAGTAAGATTAAATTAAACAAATCATGCTGCATGGAATGAGTTTACATGAACACATTTAGTGTTCCAGTGATCGCTTTTGGTTAGAAACTTTGCTTGGAGGTGAGGGAACTGAGGCTGTAAGACATGGGCTTTGTATGATCAGTCAGCTCTCTTGCAATACTTGAGCATTTTTGCAGCCTCATATTGCCACTCTGCATAAGATGTGAGAAAAAAATTTTCAAAACCAAAAAATATGAGGGAAAAGGTATGAAAAGCACTCATGTCAAGGGAAATACCAAATGCATTAAATTTGTCCTGCAATTTCTTCTAAATAACAGTACACTTCACAAATCACATTCTAAGTGATATCCTAAAAACTATAATGGCTGCAAAAGTCTTTACAGTGTACAGCATCAAAGTACAACATTTTAAACCAATTATTTCATTGACTGCATTGCTATTATAGGTAGGACAGATTTTCTTAATTGAGTGAATAGAGATGCAGATCAGTTTGGGAAATAATAGAGGCAAGGTATTAATAAGACCTTTATGTACCAGTAGTTCTGAAAGTGTTAGCAAACTAAAAGGCAAATTAGAAACTGAAGGTGTCAGATTACCATATGAATTAAAAAGAAAGAATCTAGAAGCTTTTAATATTACCATATTACCTGTCAAGGCCAAATGGGAAGCTACGATTCAGTTTATTTTCATGTAAATTGTAAAACATTAAATAATATTCTGACCTTTCCAGTTTTACTGTATGGAGATTACAGAGGTGTAGTTGTAAGGTATAATTTACATGGTCTTGTCTATTTATACTTAAATGGTACATGGAAGATAATTTTTATAGGCACTAACGCACACAGAAAATGTTTCCAGGCAATTTTCAATGCTTGCTGTAAAGCATAAATACTTAATAAAAAATTATTTTCCTTCATATTAATGTCCCTTCTAAACAGAGATAATTTTTCTTGCAATATATATGTACTTGGGTTTAACATGTTAAGGAAAATGAGATCAATATTAATTTGCTTTTTTTGACAAATTGAGCAGCTATTATATAAAGTATTAATTCTGATCAAGCCAGTGACTACCAGTGACCAAAAGGAGAACCCATGTTTTTATGAAAAAAAATTCTTAGTTCTTATCATTTGAGAAATGCTCTGTTTATAAGAACTGATAGATGATTTATTATATAATAAGTCAAAAGATCACTTAAAGTAACAAGTGTATTGAAGAACAGGGAGATAAAAAATTTCAAAGTAGAGAATTCATCTTCTAATTTTGATAATAGACACACTTGTCGTTCAGTTTCACAAAACTCAACTGATATAGTTCAAATGTAAGAATAGCTTTATTTATTAAAAACATTATCTGTAAATGAATTTTTGTTTTTCTTTGAACACATTCAATGACATCATAATAAAGGAAAGAAGAGATGACACATATTTTCAATGTATGAATAACGTTTATGTTATACACTTACACATGCACAGACACCCTTGTTCACGCATACCTGTATATATACCACACCACGGAGCACACAGGTTATCAAATATACACTAAAACAGAATTTTCAGATTACAGGTGAAATTATCTCACTATATCTGTATGTTTTCTATAAAACTAATATAATAATTTATTATTTGGAAAATACTATTCATAAGTTAATCAGAAACACTTCCATTTAGAGTCAAGAAAAAATATATTTGTGTTGGAATTAACTTGCAAGTTCAACACGTGGGGGTTGAAATCTCAAATCTCAATTTCTTCACGTTCTTCGCTATGTGACAATGAGCAAATTTAACAACGATATATCCTCTGCTCATTCTTGAGAAAACTATGAATAATATTTGAAATATTCAAATATTTTTAAAAATGTAAACTTCACAACACAAATTCGAATACATGGTAAGTCAAGTGATTTTTTAAATTTTATGTTATTCTTTATAAAGAGTTACATTTGATAATTATTTACATTATGCTTTTCTCTTTAATCAACTGTTTTCAATATGAAGAGCTATTATTTCAACAAATACCCACCTTTACTAAATTTTTCGGAAAAATCATTCTTCTATATTTTCATAAATTATTCTTTTGGTTTATTAAATCATGGCTCACAATGAGTATTTTAGGATGTGACTCTTTGGGAAGAAATATTTTAGAAAATGTATAAAATTTTTAAGGGAGAAATTTTCTTCCCAAGCTAGATTAAAATCTCAGATGAAAATGCAAAAGAAAAAAAATCCAAATCATACCTTATTATCCCCCTATTCTTTTGTAATGCTGATTAGGTAATAAGCATTTTGACAAAACCTATGCAAACCATCTAATCTTTAAAATGTTGTTGAATCATATCCCTTACTCTACCATTTTAAAATTACAATTAACAACAACATCTTTTGAAGTTTTCAAGTGAAAAATTCGCGTTTATAAAGCTCTCACAGTTCAGTTTTTAATACATTCAAGCATCTTACATAGTATCAAATATTCTGAATTTTTATTTTAAAAAATACCTTAGCTATAAAGTAAGTTGAAATACATTTTCTTCTGAAAATAATGTATCTTATAATAATATAGGTAATAATAAGGTTATGTGGACTGAGAACCAAAACAAGACAAAAAGCCAAAAGATGTAATAGTGCCAATTCATAGAAAAATGTGCAATAAGTGAAAATATTATAGGTCATAATATACTTTTTAAAAGCACTGAACTATATAATCCTACTATTATTTGGATGATCATATTTGTTTACACTCAGAGCATGATTAAAGAGTCCATGTTTACCACAGACACCCAGACATTTTCCAGTTACTAAAATTACTAGCAATGAACATTCTGAAAAAATATTCTCATCTAACTTCTCCAAGCAGCCTTCAAATCCTCTGGCAATGAGGATGTATTATCAGCCACAGCATCAATTTTTATACATCCTCTAGCCATTTCTCAGGATTAGCCCAAGAACCATTTTCAGATGACCCTCCTGAACTTCCAGATCATGACATTAAAAAACAGTGACAGTTAGCCCGAGGGTTGCAGCTACAGTTTCCTTCCTTCTGTGAATGTTAAAGCTGTGAAGTCAGCTCCGGGGAAGGGACACATAACTTACACTTAACTTCCATATTCCCACTGTCTAAAATTATTTCTGCTGAGAAATGATCCTTCTAGATCAACAGTCAATTTTTTTCTATTTAGGAAGACTCTCCAAAGCAGGTGGAATATGCAATAAGAGTTATTTGCCTTAAAATACAGAAAAAAATGTGCTGCCTTTAAAACAACATTTTTAGTTAGGAGATGAAAAACAGAAGTAGGAAGAGATAAACACATTAAGGCTCAGTAGCAGAGGGAGATATATATTTTATTAAAATCACCTGCATATAAGGATTGTTTCTATCCTAATTGCCTTCTGCTTCCAACAAAAGAATCACTTTTTATCAACATCCCCCAGTCATTATTTTGCACATACAAAATAAAGCAAACAAAACAAGCAAACACACCCACACATACACACACAAACACTAAAATAATATGAAAATATACAGAGAGTGTCTATCTTAATTTTAGGGAATGTAGTTATATTCAGGAGATAGAGCCAGTATCTTACTTGTTTTGCTGGAACTACATATAGATAACACCTAAAGAGAAATGCATTATTTGTCAGAATTGGGAGAATTATTTTGCACTTTCACAACCACGTTAAAATAATTGATATGTATCGAATCATACATATAATGACACTACTTTAGGTTTTTACAAATAGTTTTGCATTGTGGGTGAGGATTATAATGTAGTAGAATTTGTTATATTGTTCATACTAGTTTATATCTATGCTCAAGAATAAAAATTGTAACAAGAGAATGAAATTTTATTTACAGAATATATATGCTTGTGCATTGCAAGTTTATATTAAACCATTATATACAATAGTTTATAGTGAAATTGTTGCCAATAACTAGATTTTAAAATATAGAAGCAATGATACAAAGTGTAGACTGAGAAATCACAAAGGTGGGTGATTTCCAAACTCATGAAGAGCTTCCAAAGAGATGCTATCAGTGTTAAGTCTCAGAGCTGTTTGATCAAGCAAACACATATTTTATCTTATTTTAAAACTTCAGGCCAGGCATGGTGGCTCATGCCTGTAATCCCAGCACTTTAGGAGGCCAAGCTGGGTGGATTACCTGAGGTCAGGAGTTTGAGACCAGCCTGGCCGATACGGCAAAACCCCGTCTCTACTGAAAATACAAAAATTAGCCAGGCGTGCTAGTGGACACCTGTAATCCCAACTGCTCAGGAGGCTGAGGCAGGAGAATCACTTGAACCCAGAGGTGGAGGTTGCAGGGAAGGAGATCATGCCACTGCACTCCAGCTTGAGGGACAGAGTGAGACTCCATCTCTAAAACAAAACAAAACAAAACAAAAACTTCATACATGACATTGTTATATAAATGTGTTAAAGTAGAGTAAAATGTGTTAGAGCAGTATGTATAATTATTTGTTGGCACGACTGAAACTCACTCCTACACTAGCATTAATCATTAATACATTTTCCTCCTCTCTACATTGCCTAGCGTAGACGCAGACTGCTGGAGAATCTCACACAAATAGCCTGCAGACTGTTAAAGATGAAAATTCATTTTCACTAACCTCCACTTGGTCCTCAGTAATCATCCCTTGGTATCTTATTGCATTATTCTAATCAGCTTTCTTGAGTAATATCTGTAATGACTTTCTCAAATTTTATCCATTTTGAACACTTGGCATTTCATATTTCACTAAGAAGGTAAAAGACAAAGCAAAAATTATTTCCAATTTCTGGCACACATTATCCAAATCTATCTCTGCAGTACCCATCATCTTTAATTTCATATACATTTTAGTCAAGATTGTGTCCCTCCTCTTATCAAGGCAATCTGTTCCTTTGTGAGCTGTCTCTTCCTCTGGTTTCTCTAATCTTGATTAGCCCATGTTTCTATGACATTATCTCTGCCTTTAAATTTTATTCTTTTCATCTTCGTTCATATATAATCTAGTGACTTCTAAAAATTAATACTCCCACCTAAAATTGAGATTTCACCATCCAGCAGCCATTTTAACTCTTTAATTCACCTCATTTCTATGTATGGTATAGGCAGACTCTTTTGCCTGTTTCCACTTCTCCATCTCTCATCAACACTCTCAATCCGCTCCAGTCTGGCCTCTACCTCTTCACACAGCTGAATAACTTCACGTCAGTTTAACAAGACTTTCCACCCAGTGAAAAAGATTTAGTGTTCCCGGTATTGAATTTAGTATCCAAGATTAGCAATAACTCATTAAAATAGATCTTTGTTAGTCTTCTTTATTTCTAATAAAGAAATGCTTTAAATAAAAACTATATAATATGATGGACACCCATAACAGAAAACAGGCTGGGTGTAGTAGTTCACCCCTGTAATCCCAGCACTTTGCGAGACTGAAGCGAGTGGATCACTTGAGCTCAGCAGTTCGAGAACAGCCTGGGCAACATGGTGAAACCCTGTCTCTATCAAAAATACACAAAATTAGCTGGGCATGGTGGCATGTATCCAAGGTCCCAGCTACTCAGGAAGCTGAGGTGGGAGGATTGCTTGAACCCAGGAGGCATAGGTTGCAATGAGCTGAGATTGCACCACTGCACTCCAGCCTAGGTGACAGAGTGAAACCCAAAAAAACAACAACAACAACAACAACAACAAACAACAACAACGAAAAACCAAAAGCGGCCATCAAATGTTTTCAGTTAATTGCTTGATGTCTTTAGTGCCCCACAAAGTAGCAGAATATAACCTAATTTTCCTTGAGTCTAAATGGCTGCAAATGAATTTAAAAGTATAGCATGCATTTTTTGTAAAGGAAATGCTAATTTTTAGACTTATGTTTCTGATTAGGATTTGTAGTAAGAGAAATAAGAAGCCATGATCTCTTAAATGTGAAGAGAATTACCTAGAAATGGAGTTTTGCTTGCTAACTCATGGGCTGAAGTCATCCCGTTTGAAGGTTGCAGGAAAGGATAGGGGAAATATAAAGGAGGTATTAGTTTTGAGGGTGGGAACGGAGTGAGGCTTTAGAACTGAGAGCCAGGAGGAAGGAAGTCTACATATGAATGGGGATACCAGCCAGGAGAGTTAGTTCGCCTGTGGAGAAAACTTCCCAGGCGTCACACAGGATCCTATAGCTTAAGCCTAAAAATTTTTCTCCAGTGCTGTGCAATGTCAAAGTCAAAGTTAACTAACCACTAGTATTTCCTGTGTTTTAGCTTCATTTTGAGATTTCCCTGGCCCTTCAAAGCAAACTTTGCATTCTGGAATACTATTTTCATGAAGGCTATCTGAGACAGAGTGTGAGAAGGAGAATGGAAGCCTGATGTATCCTAATCTCTTTCTGCTTTCACATAAGTCAGAACAATAGTTCCCTACAAGGAGTTTTGTGAGGAGTCCCTGGTGGGAGGAAGAGGCAGTGAAGAAAGTCCGATCTCTATAAACACAGGACAGAAAATAAAACCAAATTCTGTAAGATAGCTGGGGTCATCCTATCAGAAGGAAAAAGTAAACAGAAACACTTAAGTTACACATAATTTATACCTGTCTTCTTTGTGATTACCCTTTAAAAATTTATTTCTATATCTCTGGCACTTCTTCCTAGACGCCTCCTTTTTATTTGTGTTCATTAACCACAACTTCAAATGTTATGAGTTTTTCAGTATTTGTCTGACTTTTTTTGCTTTCACATTAGTTAATCACCAAATTCTATGGATTATATCTGAAATATATTCTTAATACAAAACCTCTCTGTCTTCATGTCTGCACCCTAGTCTAAGCCACTATGATTTTTTGCTTTGTCTTTTTCAATAGCTTTCATATTCACCCTTGGCTACTTCCAGATGATTGTCTACAAAGCATCCAGACATTCCCTTTACTACCTGAGTTTGGTCTCTTGTTCTTTCCTAGCATTAAATACTTTAGTGGTTTCTTTACTTTTAGATTAAATATCCTAAGTTCTTACGCTGACAAAAAAAGTCATGTCTAAATTTCTGACCCCATCATACATCAACTCTATACTTCTCCTTTCTCATATGCTCTGACCACAACCTCAATCTTCCAATTTTCTCATATGTGCCAAACTCCTATAGATCTCATTTCCTTTTTTCTTTTAAATCTTTGCCACACAAGAAGCTTTAGCCCTTAACAATCACTTTTTTTCTTTCACCTTGAATAATTACTGTATTCTTTATAATTGATCCTAATATAAGATATTTGTGGATACCACCTTCTTTGAACTCCAAACCTAAATTATATCTTTTTGGAGTGTGTGTGTGTGTGTGTGTGTGTGTGTGTGTGTGTGTGTTTGTATTAAAGTATACTCATTTTCATGGAATTTTCCACATAAGTATGTGCACAATTGTTTTATTATCATTTTTAATGTCTATCTTCACTTACGGGACTAAACCATCATTTTGGAAAAGGACTATGTCCACCTGAATTCAATTTTGTGTCTTCAAGCACCTACATTACAGAATTCTATTTTCTCTTTTTCTCTCTTTATCACCTTTTCTTTCCCTCCTCCCAAGATGTCTTTCTTTCCTCCCCAACAATGTCCTTTAGATGTAAATAAATACATATTATAAAATGGGAGTTCAGGTAGGTAATGAATTAGAGAGTCTGAGAATAAATACCATCAATATAAAAACAGTGGGACTGGACAAGTGAACCAAGAGAAGAAAGAGTGTGATTAAAGTAAAAGAGAAATACAGGTGTAGAAGAGAAAGTTTAGACAAAATGTCATTTAAAAACCACCAATTATTTTAGGGAAATTAAAATTTTGAAAAACCTTCATAGGCCAAATCTTCTTCTTCATTTCCATGCATTACATAAAAAAGATAATTATTGAAATATTACTTACAATTCCACTACTCAAACACAACTGTTGCTTTCAGATCTTCATTATATTCATTCCCACAGGCATAGAGCATCTAATAATCATTTTAGCAAGGGAATACTACTCTTCATTAATTAATGGCCTACAATTTACTAACTGTTCTCTGAGTCCTAACTACATTTCTTTTAATTTCCCTTCTTCAAATAAGTTTGCAGTAATGTATAGCTTAATGAACATATATTTTTCTAAGTATTTAATAGTTCTTTAGCTTAATCTTCAAATAAATATATTATTGAATTTAAAGGTATAAACATCATGGATCTAAATATAAACCTCTAAAATGCTCTATGTGAACCTTTTAAAAAACAGTAATCCACATGCAAGATGCATGTAACAAGAGTATATTAAACTTCACAAAGTATATCTTTGCTTTCTTCCTTCCTTCCTTCTTTCCTTCCATTTATTTTCCCTCCCTCCCCGCAACTATTTCTTTTTTTTTTTTCTTTTGTTACCTGCTATTATTGTTGACAGTCTACAAAGGAATCCTAGCCTATTTGAAATTAGTTTTCCAAAAGGCAAAATTGCTGTTTGAGAAGATAACATTCAAAATGACTCCCGTGAATCAGATAGTCTATTGTGAGGCAGACTGAATTATGCATTGAGTTAACAAAGGTTGAATATTACTATTTCGGCAAGATTTTTTTCTCTAGAACTTTCTCCTCTTTCTTGCTTATTTTACCCCATCTTTCCTCTTAGTCTCATTTATTTTTCTTACCTCATTTTGTGTGTATGTGTGTGTTTTCCCCCAATTATCCTCCTAAAGAGAGACCTAAAACAAGGATAATATATTTTAATTGTCTTGTTGATGTTTAATTGTAAGGAAGAGCTTCATCAATATAGCAAACTCATTCTGTATTTTAGAACAGATTAATTTTTAGCAGAAATATTCTTAAGAAAGACCTTGTATTGTTAGTGCTTTAATTTTCTTTAAGTCTAATATTCTTCCCTTATTTGCTATGTAATGGAGCTGCTGAAAATACTGGCAATATCTGTTCATTTTGCCTTGAGCTAGTATGAATTTTTTTTTTTCTTAAGAAAGTGCAGTTGCTAAGAAGAGTTAATGGACAATTCAGCAGCAATTTTGTTTCAGCAAAAGTAAAGATAAAAGGAATACATGAAGAATACAAACCGTAGAAAAAAATAGGGAAGTGGTTACAATATATGTCGAAATGCTCAGAATCTAAAACAGAGACAATGTAGACTTAGAGAGACATGCAGTCCCAACTTAAATATGTATTTAAAAAAATTTTCTAGAGTATGTTCCTAGGTATTTATAGAGACTGCAGTTGCATTTTAACTGATCATCTGAAAAACTAAAAATTCTGAGATTATGAGAATCAGAAAAAAATTTTTTTAACCTTTGAGCATTATTCTTACTCTACTAAATTAAACAATGTGGATAATTTGAGAACACTGTAGATAAATAAATACATGTAAAGAGAGTGAAAATATCATGCTGCTTATGTGAAATTTTCTACATAATACAAAGCATCATGAATATTGATTGCAGGCTGATATGGTTTGGATTTGTGGTCTCCACCCGAATCTCATGTTGAATTACAATTCCATTGTTGGAGATGGGGCTTGATGGGAGGTGACTGGATCATGGTGGCGGATTTCCCTGCTTCCTATTCTCCTGATAGTGAGTTCTCACGAGACCTAGATCTGTTTTTTTGTTTGTTTGTTTTTTGAGACGGAGCCTCCCTCTGTCGCCCAGGCTGGAATACAGTGGCACAATCTTGGCTCACTGCACCCTGCCTCCTGGGTTCAAGTGATTCTTCTGCCTCAGCCTCCCAAGTAGCTGGGACTACAGCGCCTGCCACCACACCCAGATAATTTTTGTATTTTTAGTAGAGATGGGTTTCACCATGTTGGTCAGGCTGATCTTGAACTGCTGACCTCATGATCCACCTGCCTCGACCTCCCAAAGTGCTGGGATTACAGGCGTGGCCACTGTGCCCAGCTTTTTTTTCTTTTTTTTTTTTCTTTAAGTGTGTAGCACGTCTCACTTCTCTCTTCCTTCTGCTCTGGCCATGTAAGACATGCCTGATTCCCCTTTGCCTTCTGCCACAGTTGTAAATTTCCTGAGTCCTCCCCAGCCATGCTTCCTATAGACCCTGTGGAACCATAAGCAAATTTAACCTCTTTTCTTTATAAATTACACAGTTTCAGTTTTATTGTAGTGCATGAACAAACTAATTCATAGCCTCAGTGTATATGTCAGAAAAGAAACCTATAAACCATAGGCCTAGCTACATCTTTTCACCATCCCTCCACTCTAACCCTAAACCACACCCCCACTCACTCAATCCTCAATTTGATCCCTGTTCCTTTCTATGCCTTGGTTCCCACTGCATCATCTATTATGTAAAAGGTACATAACAGATTGTCAGGTACAACCAGAGAAGCAGGGCAATAGGAGATGGACGTGAAGACAGTTGTTTCAAGGAAATCTCTTACTTGCTTCTGGGGGATGGTAAAGCAAGTCTGAAATTCATAGGACTTGCAATAGAAAAGGCAGTTTGGAACTCTTGGGCAGGAGCTGAAGCTGATGTCCACAGTTGGAATTTTTTCTTCAGGAAAACTTCACTTTTGCTTTTAAGTCCTTTCAACTGATGGGAAGAGACTTATGCAGATTCATTCGGATAATCTCACTTACTTAAATTTAACTGACTGTGGGATTTAACCACATCTACAAAATGCCTTTACTACAATACCTAGGTTAATGTCTGTTTGAATACTTCGGTCAATAGCTTAATGAGTTGAAATGTAAAACTGACCATTAGAGTCCCAACCTTGTCAGCTTGGCACCCATACACATCTTCTTAAACCAAACTGTTTCTAACTTAGCATAACAAAGTCATACCTTAACAAAACATGATACAACTATCTTGTACAAATTTGAAAATAGGCTTACCCTTTCAGCAGGAGAGGATGCAAAGCCTTGAGGTGAGGTTGACACTTCTCCTTTAATATCCTTTAGATTAATATTATGATAAAATGTTAAGTATTAACAATACATCTTACTTTAGGTAAGGGTTAAAGGGATCAAAGAACACAAAATCTGATATGTGTGTGGTTGTGTATATATATTCCATATCCATATATATATATAAACATATTCATAGCAAAATAAGAAACAAATGTGCATAATAATGTGAATAATTATTACAATCCTAGTTCTGGAACTGGTCACATGATCACAATTGGTGTTTATAGTTAGCTACTTTCTTACAAATTCCATATGCCCTTTGCCCTCAGGAAGCACCTGGGCTGACCATGGTGTTCCATGCCTGTAATTCCAGCACTTTGGGAGACTTAGGCAGGAGGATCACTTGAGGCCAGGAGTTTGGGGACCAGCCTAGTAAACATAGCAAGGCCCTCATCTCTACTAAAAAAGTTACAAATTAGCCCAGCAATGTGGCATGCACCTGTAGTCCCAGCTACTCAGAAGGCTGAGGCAGGAGAATCACTTGAGCCCAGGATTCAGAGACTGTAGTGACCTCTGATCATCCCACCACACTCCAGCCTGGGTGACAGAATAAGACCCTGTCTCTCAAAAAAAAAAAAAGTACCTCAGCACCTCACTGGTCATTGTTCTCATTCCTCAAGGGCCTGGCCCATTAGCAGTCCTGCCTGAATTAGGTGGTTGTAGTTTTCCATTGACTTTAATCACAGGACATTATAGTACTAAGTGATACCCCAAGGAATGCCCTGTTCCCAACATGGTCTTTCTCACTCTTGTCATACTGTAGCAACCCAATTCTCCCTTGGTAATCAAGATCAATTGCCCCAAAGAGTATAGTAACTCTTTTGCCTGTTGATTCAGAGGCGTGTCGAGTCCAGGGTGGCCAGTGGTAATCTCAGTGTCCAGTTCAGTTCAATTATTGTTGCATCTCCCTGGAGATGCATTCTTACCTTTGTAACAATGTGTGGCAACCTGTGGACCAGTACAGCCTAAACGAGTAGGAACGGGAACTACATTTATTTCTAGTGGATTACTTGGTGAAATAGTGATCAGGATCACTCCTGTTTCCATCCCCTTGATTCCTGGACCAGTGAATACTGGCTATGGAAGAAATAATATAGTGGATGCTAATTTAGATGATACACAGTCTTCTGGAAGACATTGCTTCAGTCCTCTAAGGTATTGCCACCTATATGGCACTGAAACTAAATTTCCAGAAGTCCATGCTATCGTTCATTTCTGGATCATGGCAGATATGCTAATACCAGTAATTCTATGAGTATGGGCCCGTTGCTGTTAAGTGAATTCTTTGATGAGAAGCAATGTTGTGTGGAGTACACTAAGTCCTCACTGAATATTGTTGATAGGTTCTTTGAAACTGTGACTTTAAGTGAAACAGTGCATAGCAAAATTAATATCTTCCTCATCAACATTATAGTAAAATGACATGAAGTGAACAGTGTTATTTGAGGCTCTGTTGTAAGTTATTTCACTTAAACTTGCAGTTTCCAGGAAACCTATGGAGGAAATTCCATAAGTTCATGGGTGGTAGCTTGGCAGAAGTACTGAGTTCAGGAAAGGCACATCCAGATCCAGGGTAAAAACTATCTATTTTTTAATGAAGGTTGTCCAATTTAATAAATCTGCCATTAGGTAGCTGGCTGACCATTTTAGGGATCTAGTTTTATTCCAGGAGACCTAGATTTAATCTCTTCTCAAAGAGTGAACAATGAGCAATAGCTGCAGTCAGTTTAGTATTCCTAATGGAAGCCCACATTGGAAAGCATGTGTATACACTCCATCTTTGATATCATGGTCAATTTGTTCATTAGCCCATTGGTCAATGACAAGAGTAACTAGGGAAAGAAGCTGCTTGCATTCATAGAATGGGTAATTGTATCTACTTACTTACTAAAATATTCTTTTGCTGAGGTCATGGTTTCATAAGTATTCATATGGGACACAAATATCTTCCTATTCTTTGCCCATTCCTAGAGGAATAGCCATTTCCTTCTTCCTGAGACTTCCTTGTCACTAATTTTTCAATTACTTTCCTTTCAAGTCGTGATCATATGGTCAAACCATTAGCCATGCCCGTGGATTGCTATAGACATGCCTCTGGTCATTTCTCTTTCCAGGCACAATGAACAAATAGGTGTACTTCTCAAAATTCTGCCAACTGATAATAATTTATTTCACTATTTTCTTTCAAGAAAGTCTTAGAATGAGGCTATAGTACTACAGCTGTCCACTGTCATGTATCCTGGATATCATGTAGAATTATCTCTAAAGCAGACCCAAGTTATCTCTTCCTCAGTCAACTGTTCATACAGAGCTCTCCAGGAGTCATTAGTGTGGGCTTCAAAGAGTAAAAGTAACATAGGCAAAGAAGGGCCCAGGGCGTTTTGGGCCTCTTCTTCATGCAATTTACTTGAGCTTTCAGGACCTGCTGAAGCCTGCTATCACATGTATCACTTCCATTGATGATGGAGTACTGCCTTGCATGTCCCATTTACAGTTTAAAGGGTCAGACAACACTCAGTTTATAATTGTCGAGTCCAAGAGAAACTTCCATCCCTGCCACCATGTTAATTATGTTTGTGAGATTATTGAACATGGACAAGAATAGTTGGGGAAAGCGACTAAATGATATCTACAAAATTGGTAATCCTATCCACTTTGTTAGTAAAATCTTCTGCTGAGGTCACCATTTTGTGAGTGTTCACATGAGGATCAGGTCGTCTAGCACTTTGGTGGTCCATCCGTAAGCATTCAGTGTGTCTACTAAGGCCTAATAGTAAACAAAAACTGTCAAATGGAGGGTAGTTTTCTGTAGAGGATGGAGGACTTTGCTCCAAAAATTGAAGAGTGATACTATAATTAGCCTACAGAGGCTGGTGAAAGGTACCAAACTTATTTGGACTAAATGCCCAAGTGACTGAGCAGCTTGAATAGCATTGCAGACCTGTTGCAGCACTTTCTTTTATTCTAGGCCCCACTCATAACTGTCACTGGGTAAATCGGTTATACTAGCATATCCGAATGAGGAAAATGTTGCCTTCTTTTTCCAAAGAGGTTCATTAGATGTTGCACTTCTTTGTTGTTGCAAAGACTAGCTGTAGCTACTTATCATGCATCTTGGAAGGGATATTTCAACATGCCCCATATTACTGGATCCCTGAAACTGTAACTAAGGTGGCAGGTCTCTGAATTTTGTTGGATTTATTTTCTGCACTCTGACACACAGAAATCAAGTATAGTTTCTATACTTGATATTTAGTGTAACAAATGTAGTATCTAATTTCTGCTCCCCAACCCCAATCAGCGTAATATCAATATAATTAATCAGCATGATATCTTGTGGAGAGGAATAGGCAATCAAACTACCTGTAGACTAAATTATGATTCAGGGCTGGAAAGTTGATATCCAGCCAAGGTAGGACAGTGAAGTTGTATTGCTAAGACCTGCCAACAAAAAGCAGTACTTCCAGCAGCCCTTACTAATAGGTGGTTAGAAAAGAGCATTTGTTGGATGAATAGCTGAATATCAATTTTAACAAATGTGCTGATTTGGTCAAGCAGTGAAACCACATGTGGAAGAATAGATGGAATTGGAGTCACCACCTGATTAAATTTATGATCGTCTGCCATTCTCTAAGATTCATCTGTTTTTCTGCACAGGGCAAATTGGTCAGCTGAATGGGAATGTGGTGGGCATCATCACTCCTGCATTCTTTAAATCCTTGATAGTGACACCAATCTCGGCAGTCCCACACAGAATATAGTATTGCTTTTGGCTGACTATTTTCCTAGGTAGAGGCAGTTCTAGTGTCTTCCACTTGGCCTTCCCACCAAAATAGCCATCACTTCACAGCTGGAGAACAAATGTGCAGATTCTGCCAGGACTATGTCTATTTTGATTATGCATTCCAGAACTGAGGAAGTAACCACAGAAGGTGTTTTGTAACCTACTGGACCAACGATGATATGGATCTGGGCTAAAACTCTATGGATTATTTGACCTCTTCAAACATCTTCTCTGACTGGTAGACCACAATAATATTTTGTGTCTTTAGGAATGTTTTTCAGTTCAAAGACAGTACCCAGCAATGAACAAATAGTCTTATCATCCCCCTTTCCCCAGTGTAACACCCCTGGTAAATGGTCATAAATCCTTTAAGAAAGACTTGGTGAAAAAGTAACGTTATACCTTGGCAATATAGCCAAATATAGCAGTATTCATCCTCAAAAAGAGGTTGTAGTGCACAACCGCTTGGGTTATTCTTTGTAACTCATCTTTTGTGGCCTGCTGGGACTTGATTCTAATTTTAGTCTAGAAGCAAACTGGGGTGGTTGGATATGTCCTGAGGAGAATCAGCAGTGATTTGTCAATTACACAAGGCCCATCCAGATAATCTATGCTAATATCCCTTCAAGTTAATTGGTAATGGACTTTAATCGTGTCTACAAAACATCTTCAGAGCAACACATAAATTGATGTTTGATTGAATAACTGGAAACCATAGTGTCCAATGATGCTTATGTTGATACAAAGTGATAATCACAGTCCCCTTCCTCTCAATGTATCCATACAGAGGCAGACACTTCACACAAATTTAGCGGCTCAGAGTTCTGAGATCCATGAGACTCTGTTTCTCTCTAATTGCTGAAAATACAACATACCCCATTTGTGTGACAATGTGTTGTTCCCTGCTTTGTGGGCTGAAGAGCATAAAATGACAAAACGTAGAGTGAAAGAGGAGTACCTAAGTGAGCAGAAATGAGCAAATACATGAACCAGAAAGTGCCTGCTGTGGCATAGTTGTTGCTAGTTTTTCCCAAGATCCAAGAGTATCTGTTTACTTGGATTCCTTGACAAACACCAGTATTTCTACAGTAGATTCCCCTTTTGTTTAAACTGATTTAAATTGGGTTTCATTCATTTGCAATAAAAAATATCCTAATTTCATGAGATTTTTGAACTATTTGTGAGAAAAAAGTACTATGAAAAATGTAAAGTGATGAATACATTTTTAAAATAAGACATTTTGACAGGAAAAAAAAAAAAAAGGCAATGCAGTATAGTCTAAAGCCCAAGCTCTGGTGTCAGATATAACTGCTTCAATTCTTGCCAGCACTGTGAACTTCTACTTATTAATCAAAAATTTTAACTGAGCATCTAACACTCACTGTTCTTTGTATGGTGCATATTGAGTACACAATCCTCACTTACGTTCACCTTAAAGCCTGACAAATATTACATACTTACTATCTCCAGGACCCTGTGTGGAAGGTAAGGCTTAGTGTTAAGTTTAAGTCTTAATCAAAACCACAGCTAGATAGTAGTTACGCCACTTCATCAGCATAGTAGGAAGATGAAATAATATGTTGCATATAAAGCCTTTTGTAAGTTGTTTATCACAGTGAGTACTTATTAAACGTTAGCAATAAATGGACTCATTTCTAATATTAGAACGTTATCTCCAATGTCACTTTCAGCTTAGATAATGAGATTCAGATAACCAGATTCAGAATAAAAAGTTACATGATTATGGCAGGGAGTGGCAGATGCCTATACTATTTTTATTCTCTTTTTCTTTCCTAGTGAAATATTTATAATTTTATTCAGGATGGCAATATGTCCATTAAAGAAATTATAGTTTTGAAGTTTCTCTTGCAGGTTGGTATGGCCGAATATTTAATTCTAGAGATATAAGTAAAAGTGATGCGTGGTTCTGCTGGGAAACTTCACCAGTGAAATCTGGGACAGATTTTCCTTCACAGGCCTTCTTTTGCTTTCCCCTCTTTCCTCTATGTCCTATCTGGAAATTCTATACCACAGATGGTGCTGCAGCAACCATTTTGTAAGCTTGTGGGTACCAATGACACATTTTGGATGACAGACCACAAAGAAGACAGGAAGCTTTGTTCCTAGTTGATTGCACAGATCTACCAAGCCAAACGTTGATTGCACAGAGCTACCAAGGCAACCGTCAACAGCTTACCTCTGGCCTTCTCTTATGTGAGGGAAGAAAGTATGTAATATTGAATACTTTGTAGTTTAGTGACTATTACTATCAGAATACATAATTTGTAACAGATATAATAATTATTAGCAAATAACAAATTAAAGTTAGTGTAAACAGAAAAAGATTTTGAAAGCCATAATGAAATAAGAAATATTAAAATTATGAATAGCTGTTGCTGTGCCTGCACTTCTCAATGCTTTTCTCTCTGTCATGCTCCAAATTGAAACAGGAATTTGCATTAAAAAGATGATATGCACTAAAATGATATCATACATATTTTTAGGAACAAATATAAAGTGCTTGCTAAAGAACTGGAAGAAACCAACAAGACTAAAGAACGCATGTCAATCAGAGATAAAGAGCTACTTGCATCTAAAGGTTAAAGCATTTAAACCCTGAGCTCTGGAAATACCCTGCCAGTACTCAGAGACTTCCTTGGCATTTATCTTGTCATTTAAAATCTTCACAGCATGCAATATATTGGGCTTAGTCTTCTTACTCTATAGGAGATTGGAAGGCATAGGGAAAAGACTAGAGAGGGAAAAGGGAGGGAAAAGAGCACTAGGCAGCAGGGAGACAAGCCCTCCATGGTGGCACACAATGAGAAGAGTTCTGGGGCATAGCTGTAGAAATATATATATATATATATATATCTGTGTATGTGTATATATATATATGCATATACACATACACACATATATATACATACATACACACACACATATTTCCCCCTTTCTGTGTGTCAATGTACTATGCCATTAAAAGAGTTTGAGATAGAGTCATCCATACTTTAAATAGATAGTACACATTACCTGAATTTATGTTAATAGAGAATATCCTTTCCTTTGGTAGCTGTTTTTTTCTAACATTAGCTGTGATAGTTTAGTTCACTCCCTCTCCCCATTGTCCAATTCCTGCTGCTTCAGCTCTCCATTTCTCCTTCTTTTCCCCCCTTTCATTTGCTCCCCTTATTCCCTCCTTCACCATCCCTTCCCACACACATCTTCTGGTGGGTTAGTGTAAATTTGCAAGTTATTTCCTATTTCCTGTTCTTGACTATTTCTACAAAATTTGCAAAAATTGACATCTTACAAAATAGAGGAATACATAAAATTATATCAGCTAAATAACTTAATGCAGGTAAATTTTAAAATTCGTGTAAAGCGTATCTCTGATTTTAAAATCAAAATTAAAGAATAAAAATATGTACACAAAGGGACACACATCATACATACCCAAAGTTAATGAAATTTTAAAGCTGTAACCTCTATTTTTTCCACACAACTTAGTTTTTTTTTTGTTTGTTTGTTTGTTTTGCTGTTTCAACCTTGTCACTGATGACATGCCTCTGGGATCGATGGCTTTCTGTCTTTCTACTATTGCTTCATTGACCTACCTTCTCCATGAACTTTTCCCTGAGAATTCAACAACAGAATGTCTTCTCCTTTTCTGAAGGTTAATACCAGTTACAGTCTGACACCTCCACCTACTTAGAGACAATTATTACTTAATTGTTAAGAAGCCAAGTCAGACTGTCTGGGTTCATTTCTCAGTTCAAGGATGTTCATCAAATTATTTTAACTTTCCAAGGTTCAGTTTCTTTATTTGAATAATGAAGGTAATAACATTGTTATCTTTTTATCTATGTTCCAAGGACAAGAGAGAAAATAATATGGATGGCACAGAGAACAGTGCCTGGCACTGAATGAACGTTTGGTAAATGCCAATTATTATTTATGCCATATAAACAGTCATCACATTAATCTAAAGCCAAATTAGGTTGCAGACTCCTTAAAAGCAGGGCTCACGTGTTCTCTCAATATGTAACAGCCCTGAGATTTAGTGTATTGCCTGATGTATAGAGAGCGTTCAGTATACAATTGTGGATTGATAAATGGACAACATTTATTCTTTTATTAAAATATATTTAATGAACACCTACTATGTGTCAGGAACAGGAATGTTGTTCCTAGAACAAGAACAGTATTATATGATGGCATATAATACAAAACGTACAGAAGCCATTTGAATTACACATACACAAAATTCCAAAGCCAAAACAAGCAATTTGTTACCTTTGGATTCAAATTTATCATGTCTGTTTCAATTTTGGAGAGTACAGTCTCTCCAAAAGTACTGCTTGCAATCTGCAGAAGTACAAAATAGATAATCTATCTTGTTAGAATTGCAAATAGACTGGACTAAAATATGTGTCTTTCTTGAGAACACAATCTTCAAATATCAGTGCCTGCTTAACTCTGTTGTATGCTGGGATTCTTAAGACTGAAATGCAAGGGTCATAATCCTGAAACTTTGTTCACATTGCATGTGGTATTAAAATGCATCACAAAAAGGTTCTTGGGAGAAATCCAGAAACTATTTATCTAAGGCCAAATTAATTAATTTGGATACACAAGCAGAAGTATGTGTCCCTTCCCCACACAGCAGCTAGAATAATTCTTTCAAAACATGCGTTAAGTTTGATCATTTCCCTGCTCAAAAGCCTCCAGTGGCTTTCCATCAGAGTTCCAGTAAAATTCAAATCTTTACCAGGGTCCTTAGCTATTCCTTTAATCTCACTTCCTACCAGCCTTCTCTCTTTTCCCTCAAATACAAACCCCACAGGGAAAGGACATTGTTTTGTTTATTGCTCCTGCCCCAGTTCCTGAAACACTGCTGGCAAAAATCTATGTAGAAGTTCCTAATTTATATTTGTTAAATAATAAATGGATGAATGTTCAAAAGAACTATCCAAGATTTCTTTTCTGTAAAGTGAGAGAGAATCCTCAGGGCAGCCTATATACATGGCATCAGTTGACATTAATTAGCTTCATAGTTTCAAGGAACATACTATGCACATTGAATTTAATAGTGGGGGACTTCAAAGAGAGGTGCATTCACCAGAAGGGGTACGTATAACTAGTCCTTATGGAGTGTTACATGTCTCCTATGGTGAAAACACCTCATCTTCCACTTAAGATTGCATCTAGGAGAAATAGAGTTTTGTGGAGCACCATTCCATCTGCCAATGTATCATAAAGCATCGTCTGGCAGAAAAACTCTGAGTAAGTCTGATGACAGGCTTCTGGCAGGCTCGAGAGACTAACTGTGCTTGTACCTAAGGCTACAAGTATATATTTTCTTCCATCTCAGAAAGGCCGATTCTCCTCCTTCTCGCACAAAGAAATCTAATAACACACAAGATGATCTGTGTATTTGCATTTATTCACAGTTGCACAAAAAGCACAGTAACTTGCAGTTTAAGTTCTGGATTAGAAATACCTGGGTTTAAATAAGAATAGACCACTAACTGGCTATGTGATTTGCACAATTCGATCTGTAAAACGGTAGAATTATGCATTTGATTTATACTTTTTTTTGCTGTTGTTTTGTTCATTTATTAGGAAACTAAAACTAACCTGATCATTGTGATCAACTACATGCCTGGCACATGAAAACCTTTCAATAGACGTTAGGTAGCAATAGTTATTTCCTCACATCCTTTTACATATTCCTTGGAAGGGTCTAGGCCATTTCACCTACTATCTTTACTAATATGTGTGTATATATATGTGTGTGTGTGTGTGTGTGTGTGTGTGTGTGTGTGTGTATAACTTTACCATACAGAGTTCTTATTTTCCTATTGCATCTTTCATTTTTTTTAGCAATTGCCTTTTAAAAACATATTTCAGTAAAAGAGGTAGCTACTCTTTTTCAAGTTTTGTTTTACCAAGAAAATACTGATAAAAGTTAGTTAATTAATTTTCAGTTTTAGAATTATGAAAGAGAAACACTGGTATGCAAAATGTCTTATTGTTAAACTAGTGATTAGCAGCAAATTAATTCAGCATTTAAAACAAGGTAATGACATATTCAGATGCATTTTTTGCTTGCAAAACTGAGAAACAGATGTATATAGAAATCACCTTTGCCATCCCGGGTCTGCCTTTAATATGACTGTGTTTTCTTGTCATGCATGTTGAAAAGCAAGATGTATGCAATACAATAGGTTCTCAGCTTTTTTCCCTGTATCTTAATGTGGCATCCTATATTTCTGCTCACCTTAAACTAGCTGAAGTGTTCAGTTGTGACAGAGTCTGGTTTATTTCAGCAACAATCATCTACTTGTCCTTTTGGACAGATGTTGCTGTAAATTCTGAAGATTGACAGAAATAAAGACACTAGCAGATTTGGAGATTAGACTTCAGTTATTAACTAAGGCATATTAAGAGTCTATCATGCACAATAAGCCAGTTGGAGTGTTGCTCAAATAAAACATGGGCAACATATATAATACATGTATACATATCCTATATATACATATATATTATACATGTATACATATCCTATATATACATATATAATACATGTATACATATCCAATGATATATACATATATATTATACATGTATATATATCCTATATATATACACATATATATTATACATGTATATATATCCTATATATACATATATATTATACATGTATATATATCCTATATATACACATATATAATACGTGTATATATCCTATATATATACACATATATATAATACGTGTATATATCCTATATATACACATATATAATACGTGTATATATCCTATATATATACACATATATATTATACGTGTATATATCCTATATATACATATATACACAATATATATATCCAATATATGTATACATATATACATACATATATATTGGATATATATACATGTATAAATATATGTATATATCATTGTATATATACATATATAAATATATGTATATATCATAGGAATAGAAACTTGATATACTTAGGAATATGTAAAATATATTCTTAAAATCTTAAGAATTCTTTAATTCTTAAAGAATTAACAATATATTTTATATTTTAAATAATTAAATTAGCAATATAGGCCGGGCGCGGTGGCTCAAGCCTGTAATCCCAGCACTTTGGGAGGCCAAGACGGGCGGATCACGAGGTCAGGAGATCGAGACCATCCTGGCTAACACAGTGAAACCCCGTCTCTACTAAAAATACAAAAACTTAGCCGGGCGAGGTGGCGGGCGCCTGTAGTCCCAGCTACTCGGGAGGCTGAGGCAGGAGAATGGCGTAAACCCGGGAGGCGGAGCTTGCAGTGAGCTGAGATCCGGCCACTGCACTCCAGCCTGGGTGACAGAGCGAGACTCCGTCTCAAAAAAAAAAAAAAAAAAAAAAAATTAGCAATATAAAATATATAACATAGGGCATTATTTGATGAATTAACTAAAAATATATAATATACATGATGATTACATATTAAATATAATATGTTGTGTTTAAATATTATATATTAGTCATACTAATTAGATATACCTCTATAACTAGTTAGGCTATATATGATATAAACTTAATTATATATTATATACTTATATATTATTTATTCTATTATATTATCATATGTGAGAATAATATAGCATTATATTCATATATAAATATATGAACAGGTAAATATCCTGAAGGAAATAATGGAACTAACATGATAAGAGGTAATGGGTCTAAATTATTAGGCATACATTTTTTCAAAAGCCATCATACAAAAAATATATTTTAAAGAAATTTTGGCATAAAGTCATGTGGAAATAGTTAATTATTAGTATCTGATCAATTTCTATGACTGTGTAAGTTTTTATGTGTTACTCTGTAGCTCCATGACACCTGCCCCTTACTTACACCCCCACTTCCACACAAATATACATACACATGCCCTTTTCATGACATATGGTAAAAGTCTGGTGAGTATTTTCATTTTATCTTAATTGTATTTAACAACTCTACCCTTGCTAACCTAAAAGTCATCTAACATTTGATCTCTTGTGATCTCTCACTCTGAACACTTATCATGATTATTGCTTGGTTTAGACTACTTTCATTGCACATGTGGGAGGGATAACTAATTAAAAAATATTAACTACTATGTTCACGTATACATGTGTGTACTTTATTTTCTTCTCTTCTCTCAGGCTAGACCATAACATTCTTGTTAGATAATGAAGCCACAGCAGAATTGTCATGAGAAATTAGAGAAATTAATTATTGGCTGTAGACATTAAAAAAGACTAAGATGCCCTAAGTTTGCAAGTGTACTTGCTGAAGTACTGCTTTCTACTAAGAAGACAAGAAAACAAACGTGCTTTCTAGACCAAAGCAGAAGGAATATTATTGGAAACATTTAGCATTAAATCCTGGCATGAAGAGGAGGGTAAGGGAAGAAATTCAGCTTGGGGTTATGAAATCAGGGGGTACCAGTGGTACATTTCCAGGCAGAAAGTTTTTTGATAGGCAGCAATTTCACAAAAAGTAGAGGCAGAGCAGAAGTACCTGAATAACCAGGACTGAACCACCTGTAGGAAACCTGTGAGCGCAAGGTCGCTGAATGATATTCCCTTATGATTGAAAGTGATGTGGATGGACACAAGAGTTACTATAACCACAGAACCTTCTGGCTGGAAAGTAGGGAGGTTTCAGAAGTATGTTGGGTTGTGCAACCAGGAACTAGAAATCAATGCAGATGCCTCAGCAGAGACTAGCATAAAGAATGACAAAGCCTGGGTTAAACAGAAAACTTCATCCAAGTTGAATGCCAGGAAGGGTATGGGCGAAAGATTACCTAGGTGCTGAAGCTGGAGACTGAAGGCACAAATTGTTTCAGTATAATAAAGAAAATAGTTAGAATAAGAATAGTCATAATACAAATTAAATATAGAGATGATCACGTACAATTATCAATGATTATTACAAACATTATTAATCATTAGCTTTTAATATTACTGTTTGTTGCATTACTAATATAACCTAGGAATAACTGGCAGGTATAGGGTCAGGTGCTGAAGGGACATTGTGAGAAGTGACCTTGAAGGCAAGAGGTGAGCTCTCTGTCAGGCCCGCATAAGGGTCGCTTGAGGGCTCCTTGGTCAAGCGGAAATGCCAGTGTCTGGAAAGACACCCATTACTTAGCAGACCTTGAAAGGGAGTCTCCTTTCCTTGGAGGAGTCAGGGAACACTCTGCTCCACCATCTTCCTGTGGGAGTCTGGATATTATCCAGCCCTTCTCGCAGTCAACCGGAGGCCTAAACCCCTCCCTGTAGTGCTGTGCTTCAATGGTCACACTCCTTGTCCACTTTCATGTTCCTCCGGTACTCCTGTTTCCTCTTTGAAGTTCATAGTAGATAGCGGTAGAAGAAATAGTGAAAGTCTTAAAGTCTTTGATCTTTCTTATAAGTGCATAGAAGAAAACGCTGACGTATGCTGCCTTCTCTCTCTGCTTTAGCTACCAAAAAGGGAATGGCCCCTGTCCTGTGATCACGTGACTTGTTTCACCTTGTCAATCACTTAGAAGATTCACCCTCCTTACCCTGCCCTTCTTGTCTTGTATGCAATAAATATCAGTGCACCCAGCCGTTCGGGACCACTACTGGTCTCCGCGTCTTGATGGTAGTGGTCCCCCAGGCCCAGCTGCTTTCTCTTTATCTCTTTGTCTTGTGTCTTTATTTATTACAATTTCTCATCTCTGCACATGAGGAGAACACCTGCTAAGCCCCGTTAGGGCTGGACCCTACAGAAGGGTAATATCTTCATTGAAGTTTTTCAAGACCTGGAACTAGAGACAACCATCTGAATGTTAATGGTTTACTTTGGAAGTAAAGAGAACACTTGTGAAGGAGTGAAGAAATGGGACCACAAGGCAAAAAGAAGGTACACTATAAAGTAAGTATTAAGAAATTAGTAATTTGAACTTAATTCCACTGGGGAAACTAGCAGCTGGCCTAAGACACCTGATTCCAAATTATCCCGCCTGAGCAGCAAGAAAGCAGTCTATTTATATACCAACTCCCATCTGTCATTGCTTCCGAGCTAATTCAATGTGTCTGCAAGATCCCAGCACTCCCAGTGTGTCATAGTGGTGGCAAAGTGGAAAAGTGGTCTCTAGCAGCAAGAAAAACCCTAAGCAGTAGCATGCCAGTAATGGCAATTGGAATGATAAAGATGAGAGTTACCTAAAGGACATTGACATCACCTGCTACACTGCACAGAATATGTACATACCTTAGTTCATCCAGGCCGGGCGCGGTGGCTCATGCCTGTAATCCCAGCACTTTGGGAGGCCGAGGCGGGTGGATCACAAGGCCAGGAGTTCAGGACCATTTGGCCAACATGGTGAAACGCTGTCTCTACAAAAATACAAAAAAATTAGCTGGGTGTGGTGGTGTGCACCTGTAATCCCAGCTACTCTGAAGGCTGAGGCAGAAGAATTGCTGGAACCCGGGAGACAGAGGTTGCAGTGAGCCAGGATAGTGCCATTGCACTCCAGCCTGGGTGACAGAGAGAGACTCCATCTCAAAAATAAATAAATAAATAAATAAATAAATAAATAAATAAATAAATAAATTCAGTTCATCCTATTATTGATTCTTCCAAGGTAACTACTCACAATTAACCATGAGGGAGGAAAGGACATACGAGTGAGGCAGGGAGGGAAGGAACTCTACATACATCAAAAGAAAAGAATTGAGGAAGGAAGAGATGGAAGTAAGGAAAGAGGAAGTGAGGAACAAAACGGACTTGCAACAAACCTTTTGTAATAGCCTCCAACCAGTTATAATGCAGTAAATAGAACAAGTAAGAGCTGGCATTGGTACCATGTTTCTGAAGTTGCAACTGATGATTCTGAGTCTCCTTCCTCTACTACTCATTCTTGATTCCCTACACGCTTGCCTAGCACTTTAGCTGCTCCTTGTTGCTTGCCCCTAACACTATTTCTTGTCTAGCTTTAGTCACTACAATTGCGCATTTACAATGATCAACAGGCATGGAAACATCAAGATTTACCCCAGTGAATTCTCTGAACTTCAGGCATAACCTTGCCCTCATTATGATTATCTCCTTATGATAAGCAGGGTCATTATTGCCAGTATAGTGACACTCTTCTTCACCTGCTTTTCTGCAGGTATTAGAAATTCAGGTGACAGGCCAGGCACAGTGGTTCATGCCTGTAATTCCAGCACTTTGGGAGTCCGAGACAGGTGGATCGTGAGGTCAGACATTCAAGACAAGCCTGGCCAACATAGTGAAACCATGTATCTACTAAAAATACAAAAAATTAGCCGGGCGTGGTGGCAGGTGCCTGTAATCCCAGCTACCCTGGAAGGGGGAGGTTTCAGTGAGCCGAGATTGTGCCACTGCACTCCAGCCCGGGTGACAGTGTGAGACTCCATCTCAAAAAAAAAACAAAAGAAAAGAAAAGAAAAGAAATTCAGGTGACAGGCATAATTTTACTTCTAGGTAAAATCTTATTTTGTTTCCTGCTAGAAGTATGCTCCTTGGGAAATGGATTCTAGCCCAGCAAATACTAATATTGTGAATGGGAATTACAAATTTTCCGGTAGGGAAATATGGCAATAGGGGGCCATTGTTATATCCTTTTATTGTGCCCTGGACATGTACGTTATACCTAAATGGGACAGATCACCATGAAATAACAGACTTGAAGTACATCAGTCTAAACTGCAGGGTACCTTCCCAAAGCTGGTGGATTCTCTGGGGCTGACTGCTTCGAAGATATAACCATAGTAATTGGTCAACTGTCACAGTTCTTTGTAAGTGGAACATTTTCCTATGCAAGACAATGTTATATGGAATCATATAATGACAAATGAGGCATTTTATAAACCCTTGGATATTAGTGTAATACTAAAGCCTGAAGGCAAAAAAGGCAAAGATAAACCTAGAAGAAGTCTTAATCTAAGTCAAAATGAATTTCTGACCCCAGTAAGGAAGGGATTTAACACAATTAACTTGTCACCAAGTGTTTGAAACAATAAACGGAGGTAAACGCTACAGAAGAAGCGTTGGTAAGAGAAACGCTTCCCATCAGAGCATGCCAAATTTTCATCCCTTATTATAATAACTATAACATTACCAATTTTTCAGTCCTGGGATGGCTGAGGACAGTGGCTGGCTGAACTCTACCAGATGGTTTGTAGGGTATTCTCTAGGAGAGATTCTCCCTGGTGGATGCTGATGAGAAATAAAACATTTTTACAGTATGTGCTCACTCCTGTAGACCATCCACATATTTCCTTGCCAGGATACATTGCCTCTGATTTTCCATTACTCTTCCTTCCTGGCTCCTGACTAACCAGCCAAGATAGTTACAGCTTAGGAATTGCCTCAAGCTATTCTCCATCTATATCAAGTTTATGCTCAGATGTATTGCTCAGAACTCTACATACTGGGAATTTTTTCTTCAACATGGTCTTGCGGGGCCACCTCTAAGTAATGCTTTGGGCAGCAGCAGATACTTTTTCTCCTGTAGCATAGTATTGAGCCAAGCTATCTCTAAACCAGACCAGACCTTTCTTCTTGTCCTTTTTCAATTATCTGGTCATACATAAGACATCACAGACCATAATGTAATCTGATTTTGGGGAGACATGTAACAGAGGCTGGTGATAGGGGTGCACAAGCCATTTGTTTTTTAAACTAACTCGTGTACACTTAATTGTCACAGAACCACATATGTATGCACTGTTTTCTTTATACGAGTTAATGCTTTTTTCCAAAGACTTTGACTTGACTGGTCTGCTATACTCAGTACCCAGCACATGATCAATTCTAACTGTAGTTACTTGTTATCTCATATCTAGGCATTCAGTCTCTACTAGAGTCCAGTAAATATCAGGAGGTGCTTTTCACATAAGGAACAGTTTTCTGCTGCTGATGGTATGGACTTCCTTAGAAAACATGGTGCAAACTTATGGAAACTATGGTCCTGTTCTTCATAAGAGACTAGACTTACACAGGACATGAAAAAGCACTCCTATTTAATATGGACAGTTCCAGCGACTTGAGATCTCCTGGGCCATATGGTTTAATTGGCAGGGCCGCAAATGTCTTGAATCTCTTGCAGAATCCTTTCTTCCTCTTCACGCTACTCAGAACCGACAACTCTTTAAGGCTCCAATAGATTGGAGCCATATTCCTGTATGTAGCATGTACAGTCTTCAGAATTCACAGAAGTATGCCAAGTACTATACCTATTTCTTTGTAGTAGCAGATGCAAGGTACAATAACTTATTCTTTATATAGGAAACTGGGATATGATGGAACATTAACACTGCGTCTTATAAATCTATGAGAATGGCACTAACTTCTGCCATCTGTCTAAATATAATATTGCTTCTGATTTATTACCTAGATCTAGGTGGAGGAAGTGTAGTATTAGGGCTTCCACTTGGATCTTCCATTTTCTTTTTATTCTACTGGTCTTGGTATAAATGTAAAGACTGTTCTAATTCAATATCCATCTCAATTATATACTAAGGTTTTAGAGAAATGAACAGCAATGGATTGACGACCCATTGGTCTTTCTGAGGCACGGACTCAGATTGGGTTACCATTTATTTCTGAGGTTTCATATCCTTCCATGCTGACAAAGGAAACTGTTAGTGCTTAATCAGAATAGAAGAGTGAGTCACTATACATGATTAGTTCAGAAAGTCTTATATTCACAATTTGTTTTAATTTCTGATTTGTGGCCACAATAATTCACTACATTATGCAAAATTTCTGTCAGTGTTTTATAGCTGATAATATGTAAATGAAGATGAGAGATTAAACTCACAGGAAGAATCTTAACAAATGACCTCCAAATTACCCATTATGGTCCCAAATCAACAGAGAATCCTCTGTACGCGCACACACACACACACACACACACACACACTCTCTCTCTGTGTCTCACTATTCTAAATACCTGATTGTGACTCATTTAAAATAATTGATGACAATTACTTAGCAAGGGCTAAAATAAAATATTATATTTAGGTCAATAAACATATACTAAAATTTAGGTTTAAATGATTGCATTACTAAAAATTACATATTTTTAATATAGTTAACCTGATACTTCTATCTGTAAATGAGAAACAAGTATAGCATAGTACAATCCTTCTTGTGGAATTCCTCCAAGATTATATACAGAGATCAGAATTTATATTCGTTAGAGCAGGAATTACAGTTATAGGGCAACAACTCTACATATTACCCTTCCTGCAGGATTATAATGAAAGGATTAGAACAATTTTAAATGCAATACGAAGGGACAAAATCCATTAGTAACATTAAAAAATAGGAATATACCTGGATAAGTAGGTCTTACTGAGAAATATTGTTGCCAGAAAATTAAAACACACACACACACACACACACGCACACACACCAATAAGCAGTGATTTCCTTGTTCTAAAAATGTGTAATCCACTCTTTTGATATAAGAAACCAAAAGTTGAAGAAATTCACCCAGTTAAATCATAAGGGCAATAACAATG
Organism: Papio anubis; assembly: GCF_008728515.1. Lineage (NCBI taxonomy): Eukaryota > Metazoa > Chordata > Mammalia > Primates > Cercopithecidae > Papio > Papio anubis. The sequence goes on along the minus strand of NC_044990.1, from coordinate 62,188,811 downwards.
ACAGCAACCAAAATCCAAGAAGCAAAATAACTAATTTAGGGATTTACCAGTATTACTGAGTTATGGGATCTTCTGGCATCTGTAAGCTACTTCACTTTGGGAAATTAATTTCATGCTTGCCTACTCCTGTGAAACTCCTGACTGAAGGGTTTCATGAAGTTTTGGAATGGTCAAATGTCAGAAATGTTACTGAAGAAAGCCAAAGAAAAAGCTGTCATCATCTCAGCAGTCAATTATCTTTTTTTATCTTTTTTCTTTCTTTTTTCCCCAAAAAATAAACTATACATGCTCAACTAGGTGTATTAGTCGGTTCTCATACTGCTCTGAAGAAATAACGGAGACTGTGTAATTTATAAAGAAAAGAGGTTTAATTGACTCACAGTTCTGCATGGCTGGGGAGGCCCCAGGAAACATACAATCATGGTGAAAGAAACCTATCACAGGGCAACAGAAGAGAGAATGCGTGCCGGCAGGGGAATTACCAGATGCTTATAAAACATAAGATCTCATGAGAACTCACTATCACAAGAACAGCATGCAGGAAAATGCCCCCATGATTCAATTACCTCCAACCGGGTCCCTCCCCCAACGTGTGGGGACAATGGGAATCATAATTCAAGATGAGATTTGGGTGGGGACACAGCCAAACCATACAATTTCACTTCCGGCCTCTCCCAAATCTCAGATCCTCACATTTCCAAATACAATCATGTCTCCTCAACAATCCCCCAACGTCTTAACTAATTCCAGCACAAATCCAAAAGTCCAAGTCCAAAGTCTTATATGAGACAAGGCAAGTCTTTTCCACCTATGAGCTTGTAAAATCAAAAGCAAGTTAGTTACTTTCCAGACACAATGGGGGTACAGGCTTTGGGTAAATACACCTGTTTTAAATGAGAGAAATTGGCCAAAACAAAGGGGCTACAGGCCCCATGAAAGTCCAAAAAACCAATAGGGCAGTCATTAAACCTTAAAGTTCCCAGATGATCTCCCTTGCCTTCATGCCCCACATCCAGGTTGTGCTGATGCAATAAGTGGTCTCCCATGGACTTGGGCAGCTCTGCCCCTGTAGCTTTGCAGGGTACTGCCCCCCTCCCAAAAGGCAGCTGTCACAGGCTGGCATTGATTGTCTGTGGCTTTTCCAGGTGCAGGTTGCAAGCTGTCAGTGAATCTACTCTTCTAGGGTCTGGAGGATAGTGGCCCTCTTCTCACAGCTCCACTAGGCAGTGCCCCAGCAAGGACTCTGACCCCACATTTCCCTTTTGCACTGTGCTAGCAGAGGTTCTCCATGAGGGTCCCACCCCTGCAGCAAAATTCTGCCTGGACATCCAGGCATTTCCATACATCTTCTGAAATCTAGACAGAGTTTTCTAAACCTCAGTTGTTGTCTTCTGTGCACCTACAGGACCAACAGCACATTGAAGTGGCCAAAGCTTGAGGCTTGCGCCCTCTGAAGCAACAGCCTGAGTTGTACGTTGGCCCCTTTTTGCCATGGCTGGAGGGGCTGGGACAAGGGCACCAAGTCCTGAGGCTACACACAGCAGAAGGGCCCGTGGCCCAGCACAGGAAACCATTTTTCCCTCCTAGGCCTCTGGGCCTGTGATTGGAGGGTCTGCCGTGAAGACCTCTGACATGCCCTGGAGACATTTTCCCTGTTGTCTTGGTAATTAACATTTGGCTCCTCGTTACTTATGCAAATTTCTGCAGTGGGCTTGAATTACTCCCCAGAAAATAAATGTTTATTTTCTATCTCATTGTCAGGCTGTGAATTTTCCAAACATTTATGTTCTGCTTCCCTTTTAAACATAAATTCCAATATCAGATCATGTCTCTCAAGTTCAAGTTTCCACAGATCTCTAGGGTAGGGGTAAAATGCCACCAGTCTCTTTGCTAAAGCACAGCAAGAGTGACCTTTGCTCCAGTTCCCAATAACTTCCTCATCTCCATCTGAGACCACCTTTGTGTGTACTTCATTGTTCATATCACTATCAGCATTTTGGTCAAAGCCATTCAACAGGTTTCTAGGAAGTTCCAAACATTCTCATATTTTCCTGTCTTCTTCTGAGCTTTTGAAACTGTTCCAACCTGTGCCTATTACCTAGTTCCAAAGTCACTTCCACATTTTTGGGTATCTTTACAGCAGTGCCATACACCTGGGACCAATGTACTGTATTAGTCCACTTTCATACTGCTAAAAAAAACTGCCCAAGACTGGATAATTTCTGAAGGAAAAATGTTTAATATACTCATAATTCACTATGGCTGGGGAGGCTTCAGGAAATTTATAATCATGGCAGAAGGCAAAGTGAAAGCAAGGCACCTTCTTCACAAGGTGGCAGGACGGGGAAGTGCTGAGCACCGGGAAAAGAACCCCTTATAAAACCACCAGATCTTATGAGAACTCACACATTATCACGAGAACAGCACAGGGGAAACCATTCCTGTGATTCAATTAACTATGCCTAGTCTCTCCCTTGACACATGGGGATTTCGGAGTTTATAGGAATTACAGTTCAAGATGAGATTTAGGTGGGGACACAAGGCCTAATCACATCACTCTCTCTCCACTATACTGGTACCAATTTACCATATTCGTCCATTCTCATGCTGCTATGAAGAAACAGCTGAAATTGGTTAATTTATAAAGAAAAGGGTCTAATTGACTCACAGTTCTGCATGACTGGGAAGGTCTCAGGAAAGTTCAATCATGGCAGAAGGCACCTCTTCACAGGGCAGCAGGAGAGAGAATGAGTGCCAGCAGGGGAAATGCCAGACGCTTAGAAAAACATCAGATCTCAGGATAACTCGCTCACTCTCAGGAGAACAGCATGGGGTAAACCACCCCCATGATTCAATTACCTCCCACGGGTCCCTCCCACAACATATGGGGATTATGTGGATTATAATTCAAGATGAGATTGGGGTGGGGACAAAACCAAACCATATCACTGGGGATATCAGTTGCCAATGTTAGGTTTAAACTATTGTTTATTAAAATATGAAAAAAGAGAACTTCTCTTTTCCTCCAGGGAAACAGGCCCTCATTTTGAAAAATAAGCCCTTCACATGTTATTTTAAAAATAATGTATTCAAATATAAAACTTAATGCATATAATTTTAAAGAGCTTATTTTAGCCTTAGATTTCAAATTTATCAACTTAAAACTTTTCTCTAGACCAGGATAATTGATCATATTACTATACATTTTTTCTATATAGTAAATTCTGTTATTCTTTCAAACATATTTAAATAAAAGAATGTATTACCTTTCCTAGTTTTACTTGAAAAAGTATGACATCAAGATTATATATCTACATAATAAAAGAGAAACTGCAAAAAATGAGAAATACAATTATATCCAGAGAAATAAAGAGACATTCTGGAGTGTCTGTCTAAATGTTGGGTTGAAAACATGGATCATATACACCTGGCAGGTATTTAAAAACATACATAGTTTATTATTATTATATCTTTATTATTATGATATCTTTCTTAGGTTTACAAATGAAAATGAATAAGGTTTCCATGAGGATATGAACAATTGAAATACAAATACTCAAGATTTGTGGAAGTACAGCAGTCGGTTGAGTTTTTGCTTATCAAAGTCATTTTAGAATTCTAATATGAGAGTGAAAGTCACAGAGACGTGTTCCCACAGCATCCATCCACACTTGATGCCTGGCTGCTGAAGTGCACTCAGCAGTATCCAGTTATCAGCTTCTCCAAGTCTAACTTAACTGCCTTTGCCTGAGGCCTTGGTGTGTGGGGCTGAAAAGGAGAGACAGCTGCTTACATCCACTGAATGAGCAAGGTGGGTTATAAAGGCCCAGCCATTTTAACCCAATGTGGGGAAACTCTGTTGGGCAGCACTCAATTCACAGCTACCTACTTGGCTGGTTAAAGCTTTGTCAGAGCTACATCACTATTCAATTTCTCCCTCTGCTCAATCCTTTTCTCCCGCTTTTATTTCACAGGTGCCAATCCTTAATAAATATTTTATATCAAAAATCCATCTCAAACCCAGCTGCTTACAGAAAATCCAGCAAGCCACACAAATATCCCTACATGTCTAATTATAAAGGTTCCCCTAGACCCCCATTAGGCTGTGACTACACATTTTTCCCGGGCTACATCCCATCTCTGATGATCCATGGAAACTGCTTTGAGAAAAGAGGATTAAAAAGTGCATAATATTACAAATGCTAAAAACTTAAAGCAACAAAATGCTTGAAAGATGTAGTTTTGTATACAATAGTCACAGCCAAGTTATGCCTCGTTCAGTTTATTTTTCCAGACTTCCACATCTGCTCTCAATCAGGTATTCTGTCTTAAAAACTTCTGTGGATCGTTTGAGATTAAAATGGTGTTAGGTAGATGTATTTTCTATTTTTTTTTTTTTTTCTGAGCACCAAAAGATCAAAGGTCTTTAGGTCAGAGGAAAACGATCAGAGGAAGCAATGGACTTTAGTCATATCTATAATAGCTCATTCTGTACAATGCACTCAAAGCCTCTGCTTCTGAGACTTCTTCCTGTAGTTTTCAGTTATCAAATCCTATTTTTCAAATTATCCAGCAGTTCTGGCCATTTGGGTCAATGTTTCTAATTGCCATGGATGCATGTCTAGGAGTTGCCATTACATATTTACTGCATGCTATCCACTTTGATAAGCATTCTACCTACAGCATCATTTAAAAATGATGCTATTTTTATTTATTTATTTAAATATGATATGCATGCACATGATACACATTCAAAGTGCAACTCTTTCCCTGCGTCTCCCAGGTTGCTGGCCCAGCAGCATATACTTATTTCCCATTTTTACCAGTGTATGCTCATATTTCATGATCCATTGATTTTGTTTTGACTTATAACAATTTTGTTATCTGTTCCCATTTTTCCAGATGAGAAAACCAAATTTCTCAATGGTTAAATATCTATTCCAAGGTTACACAACTAGTAGGGAAAACAAAACAAACAAAAGAAACATTATTTGAACCAAGTCTTTCTGATTCCAAAGAAGACCATACTCTCAACTACTCTGTTGTACTTTCTGCCTAAATGTATTTGAATAAATGCAGTCCCAACATCCCTTGCTACAATAGTGAGAGCCAATGTTAACTCATTTGATCAAATGTTTGATCAATGTTACACTTTGATCAAAAATTTCAAAAAATATCTCTTCCCTAGGACACTTCTATATATCAAAATATTGTCAAAAACATGAATGCCATCCCAAAAATTGTTCCAATAAATATATAAACAATGATGTCTATGTGTCCAATAGTTCCCCTTTATGTTACAGAGTGCACAGTTGGAACAACAGCCTATTGCAGCCCTGATGATGGACACTAACTTTTCATTTTTAGCTGTCAATAACATTGGTAGTTTCCAAAGAATACTCAGAATGAACACATTTAAACAAAAAGAACACATTTTCCACAAAGTTACTCTTTCTTCTAAAAGGAGATGAGTTTTCAAGACAATTACTAGCAACAAAATACATGTAGAGCACGGATCTAGCTGATAAAGAAGATTCAGAGATATACAGGCAACTTCAAGACAATGTGAATAAGGAATTCTTTTCCTACTAATGAGTAACTAGAGGCAATGACTTTGCATCTCATATTAGAGAGAAGTTTATTCTCCTTAGAGAATAATTTCTGAAGATACAAACTCAAAGTGAATTTTAAGCAATGTGGATATAGAAATCTACATTTTAATAAAAAAGTAATAAGAATACTCGCATAGGAAAGTGATATCCCAAATCTCATTAGTGTTGTGCAAGAACACAAGATCAATAGAACAGAAACAAATCAAGAAGAGAAATGTGAATGAACCAGGACAATAACAAAAAATATCTTAGCCAAATGCCTTTCATGTGTGTTGGTAAATTACAACTGAATGTTAATGGCAATTCTCATGAAAAATTTAGTTTTCATGCTCAATAACATATCAGATAAATAAATACATGTATTTTATTACTTGTAGGGAGTTTATGATTTAAAACTAATATTTTTTATTTTGTTCACAAAATATAAAGTTAAAAAATCTCTGAGTTATTATTACAGAATAGAAATATGTGCATGGACTTCACCTGACTACTACTACAGCTGTCTTGATTCTGGAACCAAATTAGGCAGTTCAGGTAAGATGAGCATTATCCAATGTTTAATTATCATTTATAACAGGATATACTTAATTTGAATTAGCTACATGTTGTACACAATTCAAAAACACAGATAAATATTCCTGTTCTGAATTAGGACACATTTCAGAGTAGAGCGTGGTTAGTAACAACTAATAAGCACCTATCAGCTTTTAGCTAACATGCCCATGAAGACACTTGGAAAACAACATGCATACAACATCAAAAAGTAGGACTATGAAACCAGAATGGAAAATACAATCAATGGCTCATCCATGTTATTCATCTCTAAATAGATAAAGCCCTGGTCTGGTCCCTATTATCTGTATCTAAGTTAACAATGGTGGAGAGAGATTATTTAACTGTCCTTTCCTGATTATGTATAAGCTATTTAAAATATTTTTTCTCTAATGACAATGTATTACATGTTTATTATAGGATATATAGGAAACAGAGATAAACTCAACTTTCTCTAAATTTTACTACCAAGAGGCAGTTAACATTTTACATGGTAATGGCTATCTCATTTAGTCTAATAGTTAATATCATGTTTCAGTTGAATTTATTCCACTAGAATTAAAACCATATTACAAATATATTTAATGTTTGATTAGGGCATGAATATCTCCCACTTTGCATATCAATACATTATGTCCACTGCCCCATACTGGTCATATATATGTTAAAACAATATATACCATGTGGAAAGTATTACATGAATTTGTGTCCCTCCCTCATTCTATATTCTTATTGCCCAGATACTCTTGGTGTTTCAGACTTTGAGTTTATGTAGAAATGTAAGTATGGAATATATGTGTGTTCTTGTGTATTTATGAGTTCTTGGATATGTTTGTATCTAAGGGTAGGGAGAAAGGTGAGAGGGAACCAGTAACCTATTTTAAAAGCCTTATTCCAGGAAAATAGATGTACTAAAAGTTTTCATGGAAATGTAAATTGTCAAAAAATTTCTGGAAAAGCATTTGATTGTAAGTTGAAAAAAAAACTTTGAAAAAATAATAAATCTTGACTCAATAATTCTACTTTTTGGAAACAAAAGGTAGACAAAAGTATTTTTAATATTATTGATTATAATATATTCATAGTAACACAATTTAGAGACTAAATAATTAATAACATGAAAGTTATTTAAAAAGAAGCATATAACGTTTGAAAGTCGGAACATGATGTAATCATAAAATTAACATTGTAAAACTATATAAAGAGGCATTTAAAAATGTTAATCTCATGGTCTAACTGACAATAAGCAGGTTACAACATGCTATATATGCTACTTGCTAGGAAGGTATATATTTATAATACTTTTTGGAAAGAATTGAAAGTTATGAAATAAAAAATCTTACTGAAATGTTGTATCTGTGTCCATTGATACAAACTATATTGACATATATTATAAAGTCTTAATCTAAGAGTGGTGTACTGTAACCTGCCATTCAGCATATAGGTAAGGAGGAAATTTCATCAGTACTGCCACTGGTAGACAGAACACAGGGTCAATTATAACAAAGCACTTATCTTTTGTAGGCAAACATAAGTGCTAGAGTCTTATGCTTTGCTAGAGCAAACATAAGAGTCTAAAAGAAATATATAGAGGAGAAAAAAAATCCTGTTGAACATGGATATTATAAAATATATTTCAAAATAAAAGCAAGTTGATAGCATCATACCAAGTCTATAAAACTGAGACCTTGGAAATTATTTTTAGAGCTATTAGAAACAAATTTTTTACAAGAGGCCGATAGATTTAGTAGCTTCTGAGGAAACATAAACCCTAAGAAAAAATTATAAATCCAATGAAAAATAGCATAATATTTATTTTTAAATGGAAGACATAAGAAGGAAAGATGGATCCAGGAAGAGGAGGCCATAATAAAGCTAAAGGAAATATATAAATACATATAACGAAATATGTAAATATGTATATTTCCTTTATATATATGACTATTTATAAAAAACATGAAGGATATATTTAAGATGCTTTCCATGAATGGAAAGAAACAGTCAAAAAATAAATAAGAAAATAATAAATATAGACAGAAGTGATGGGCATCCAGTTTTAGAGTTATAGATATTCCTGAATGAGACAAAAAAAAAAAAAAGAAAAAAAAAGAACAAAAGTAACAAGCAAAGAGACATGCATCAAAATATAATACTTTTGGAGACTAAAACAAAATAAACTGAGTATCTAAATGTTTTTCACTACCATAACCCAGATAATAACAAGAAATTTTCCACACCTAGAAAATTCTCAAAGGATTTCTATTAATTATTCTTACTTCATAAAAGGAGGTATAGGCACATGGTAAAATTCAAACAATATAAATAATTACAGTAAAATGTTATCTCATTAGCCTAGACTCCCAGGTCCCATGTCATCTACACATGCTTAGTTTGACCAGTTTTAAGATATTCATCTAGAAAGATTCTATGCATTATTATATATTTTACATATCCACATACCAATGTGACAATAATGCAGCAAGCACTCTTCCATACCTTATTTTTACTTAAAATGCATTTTGGGGATTGTTTTATGACAACAAATATAGATCCATCTGATTGTGAAAATTGCTTCCTGGCATTCTATTACATTGTTGTTCCATATTGAGTTAAACAGTTTTGATGCAATATTGGCTATTCTCATACGAACAGCTCTAAAATTAACATACATCCTTTTTCATGTCTGCTTGGGTGTGGTTATATTTGTATTCAATCAAGTGGCATGAGAATTTTAATTTTCACACACAATGTCAAATTACTCTTTCAAGAGTCACAACGAATTAATATTTTCATAAATGGTTTATGTAAGCACCCTGGCTAAACCTACATGATATTAATTTTTTTTATCTTTGCCAATTTGACTGATGGAATGAAATTTGAACTATTTCAAAATACATATACTCATTTATTGCTAATTGGCTACAATTTAAGAAACTATATTACGTTTCCATTGCTGTCTAAACAAATCGCTACCTACTTGGTTTAAACAACACACATTTATTATCTAATAGTGTTGTCTGTCAGCAGTCTCAGTGGGTTTATCTGGGCCCTCTGCTTAGGTTCTCACAAAGATGAAATCAAAAGTTTGGCAGGGATGTGTACCTTACTGGAGGCTCTGGAGAAGAAATCTGCCCCCAAGCTTATCCAGGTTGTTGGCTAAATTCAATTCTTTGTGGCTGTAGGACTGCAGTCCCCATTTCCTTGCTAGCTCTCAGCTAGGAGTTGGGTTTTGTTTCCCCTTCTGCCACACTGTTCTGACTTTGGCTTGGAGAAATTTGTTTGCTTCTAATAGTTCATGTGATGAAACTGGGCCCAATTTAATAGTCCAGAGCACTTTCTCAGTCTTCAAGTCCATAATCTTAATCACATCTGTACACTTCCTTTTTCCATGTAACATAACGTAGTCACGCATTACAGGAATTAAGGTATTTATTTGGTTAGAGGCAATTCTGCCTACCACACTATTTTCTTCTCCTTTTTCTTCTCCTTTTTTTTTTTTTTTTTTGTAAATTACCTAATAATACAACAGAGAATGTACGTTCACCTACTCTTCTAGCCCAACATTTCACCTATGAAATGCTGGATGACAGGGAAAATATGGTATTCTTACAAATCGTCAGTGGGGAATAATTAAAACTATATGCACTTAGTATTTTAAGCTTTCATGTAGCAAATCAACATAAATATATTCACAAATTTACAGAGATCTTGAAAAATACATTAAAATTTAAAATTACAACATATTCTAAAGACTAACCTATGAGACACAATTATGACCTCAGGAAATGGGAAATTTGTGTCAGGCAAGTAATATATAATGTATGTATATGTGTTTGAAATGTTATCTTCTTTTAGGTATGTATCATAAGGTAGCAATCTCAACATTAATAAAATTTATTCAGAGAGACGATAATGGCATTATAAAATATTAGGATAGAGATTGAAAATATCATTTTAGCCATTGTGAAAGGCAGCATAATGCCCCACTCTCCAAATACGCCCATGTCCTAATCACCAGAACCTATGACTATATTAGGTTTCATGGCAAAGGGGGATTAAAGTTGCAGACATAATTAAGGCTGTTAATCATCTGACGCTAAAATTTTATATTTTCTCCAGGTGACTTCCATGTATTCACAAGAGTTTTTAAAAGTGGAAGATGGAGACAGCAGTGTAGGTCAGGGTAATGCAATATGAGAAGGACTTAACCCACTGCTGCTGGATTTCAAGATGGGGGAAGTGACTATGAGGCAAGGAATGCAGGCAGTCTCTAGAAGCTGGAATAGGCAAGGAAACACATTCTCCCTGGAGCCACCAGAAATAAATGCAGCCCTGCCAACATCTTTACTTTATCTCAGCAACACGAACTTATGACTCTCAAAACTGCGAGATAAGAAAGTTGTATTGTTTTAAGCCACTAAATTTGTGACCATTTGTTACAGCAGCAACAGAAAGTGAATACAGGCATCAATTAAATTATATTTAGAAAGACTCTAATGATGTAGAATCTATGTTCATGTAATCTTAGGCTAAAATTCAAGTATTCAATTCAAGAAAATATATATATCATATTAAATAAATATGATATTGTTCAAACTTCCTTCAGTATTGTAAACCCTTGCTATCTGAATATATTAACATTTAATAGCAGCCAAAACATAAGACTTAGAGTTAAACATTTATTTGAATATCATTTGTTTCATTTATTAGCTCTTGTGGCCACAGATTAACTATATAAACATGATGATCTTTGGCTTAGCCATCTGACCATCTGTAAAACGGGGATAATTATTTCTACTCCATATGATCTTTGTGAGTTTTTAGTGAGATGATACACAGCTTAGTAAACACTGGCACGTTACACACACTGGGCAGATGGTTAGTTGGTGGTAAAACCATTGTTCATAGCCTTTATTCCATCTATTTCATAAGATCAAGAAAACAGTTACATTAAACATTCTTCCCACTTCAGTATTACAATCAATTTTAAAGGATGTATTTAAATGAAAAGTTTTGGTATCTCCAATGCATATCTAACTGGTATAGTGTCAGACAGATTCCCAGAGAAGAGTGAAAGGGTTAAAGGGTGAAAGCAGGTACCATCATGCAAGCAGCTATTTCGGCTCCTTAGCATCTGTTTACTTAAGCTTAATCAATTCACCACTACTTATTTTTTGAAAACAATTTCTTGCCTTCAATTCTGTAGCAATATTATACCATACTCCTCCAATGGCTTTAACATCAAAAGCAGCAGAGTTTTAATGGCAAAGCCATAGAGTTGTGTTTTGGGGAAGGTGGGATGAAGAATCATCACTTGGAAACTAATAACTGCCCATACATCTTGAAATGCAATAGAATTAGACTAGAGGAACTGGATACATTATACATCATCTAGTTGAACAGCATTTTATGTATAAAGATAATAAGTTCCAATATCTTAAATAACTTGCTGAAGATTATACTACTTTGGATGCTAAGAATAAATCCTTGATGTTCCTTCTCCTAAAAATGCATACTTTATGTTTCAGTGTTTATGTATCATTTTATAACAAAATCCCTTCCTTATGTTTGCATTCTTAGTGTTGAGCTTTTTATTGAAAGCAAAAACTGCTCAGTATTCTTAGAGTAGAGCTGTTTGCTGTTATTTTGCCTGTAAGGAAGAATTCTAACCCATGGGGCAGCAAGAGGCATTCTGCTGTTGTCAACAGAGAAGGCAACGGGGCAGGAGGTGAAAAGACTGAGCAATATTTAAAGATCCCTTACAGCAAAGTTCACCCAGGCGTTTCTCTCAAATTCCCAACCCACTCCCTCCCACGCTTCCTTAAGAACAGGTGTGACCCCTGGAACATCAGAGAATCAGCAGGGGTAAGTGAAAGGTTATACAGAGTTGAAAAGGAGCAGAAAATTTGAAAAACTAAGCATATTTGATAAACAACACCTGTCTTCTGTAAAGGTTTCAATATTTACACTTAACATTATACCTTTAGTTCTGAAAGAGCAAAAGACTGATTCATCTTGATCTATAAGTTAATGACATAAATAAGCATACATAATAAAAGATAGAAATTCTAAAGGTCAAAGACCTTATTATAGTTATTTTGAAATTTATATATATTATTTTATAAAATCATAAAGGCATAGAATTGAAATACCTCACGCTATCACTTAGACCAGTCTCATCTGTTCTAATTATTTTATTCTCACAGTTTGAGGGCTTATCTATTAAAAGTTCATAAGCTAGTTTTGACAGTGAATAATGAGCAATTTTTCAGATTTAGTCCATGCTGACATTTCTGTTCTCTATTTGATGATTGTTGACTTCATTAGGTGCGCTTATAAAATAGTGCTTAAAATCTAAAACGGTTGGAGACTTCAAATTAAACTACAACATAACCTACCACTGTTAACCTAAAGAATGTTGATTGTTATGTATTAACTATCCCTATGATGTTCCAAAAGAAAAAAAAATTGGTGAACTGATGTATTAATAGAAGTGCAGATTTTCATTTTACAGATCTTTACCAAAGTGTATTAGTCTGTTTTCACCCTGTTATAAAGATATTACACAAGACTGGGCAATTTATAGAGGAAAGAGGTTTAATTGACTCATAGTTGTACATGGCTGGGGAGGCTTTAGAAAACTTACAATTAAGGCGGAAGGTGAAGGGGAAAGCAAGGACCTTCTTCACATGGCGGCAGGAGAGAGAAGAGTGAGGAGTGAATAGGCAAGAACCCCTTATAAAACCACCAAATCTCATGAGAACTCATCACTGTCATGAGAATAGCATGGGGGTAACTGCCCCCATGATCCACCTCCCTCCAGGTTCTTCTCTAGACACATGGGGATTATGAGGATTACAATTTGAGATGCAATTTGGGTGAAGACACAGAGCCAAACCATATCACAAAACATTGCCAGTTGATGAACTTGATAGGTTATATTCAGCACAGGTAGGAAGAAAACATAGTGTAACTGCATGGTATATTGTTTTCAAGCAAGAGATTAGGGCCTATTTCTTCTACAATACAGGATATTTCATATATATATATAAATTTTTAGTCAATATTGGTTTCTAAGTGCTTAAGTGATTTCATCACTTTTTTTTCCCTTTTTTTTTTTTTTTTTTTTGAGACTGAGTCTCGCGCTGTGTCACCCAGGCTGGAGTGCAGTGGCGCGATCTCGGCTCACTGCAAGCTCCGCCTCCCAGGTTCAGGCCATTCTCCTGCCTCAGCCTCCGAGTAGCTGGGACTACAGGCGCCCGCCACCACGCCCGGCTAGTTTTTTGTATTTTTAGTAGAGACGGGGTTTCACCATGTTAGCCAGGATGGTCTCGATCTCCTCACCTCGTGATCCGCCCGCCTCGGCCTCCCAAAGTGCTGGGATTACAGGCTTGAGCCACCGCGCCCGGCCTTTTTTCCCATTTTTAGTAAATTACACAGATTTTTTCTTTAGTATTGAAATAAGACTAGTTCTTTATTTGAATAAAGAATTCATAATTTTAAAAAGAGACTTTTTCTAGCTTACTTAAATCAATGATTTCACATGTCAAGGCCAGCCATCTTCTTGACTATTTTGTATATGATTAAGGTAAATGAATTATCAAAGTCTTGTTTATGAGATTTTTTTTAAAAGCCAGCTACTGCTAACAGTTACCTGAAAGTAATATATCATGGTTATGTTTTTTAATTAAAATTTTTATTTTTTGTGTGTATATAATAAGTGTATTATGGTTAAGTTTTACGAGTTTCTTGCCTCTTGAGTTTTGTAACTACATACTATTTGCTAATTGCATTTACACAGCAGTACATGCCACTGGGAAGAAAAAAATCTGAAGGAAAATAAAGTCAGAACTGGAGGAGCAGAAGTTAAAAACTGAAACAAACATGGTAATGTAAGAGGATTATAAATAAGAAATATTAATTATGAAAATGTAAAGAATGACTTCATAGTACAAATATACCAACAACATGAAGCTTCTGACATTTTCCTTCCTTACAGCTACAGAGTAGGAAAAAGGAGTGGGAAATACAATCCTGTGTGTCATAGATATATGTCAACGCATAAACAAATGTATAACTTAAAAAGACTGTATCCAAAAGGTAAGTAGGCAGTGTTAAGGTTTTTATTTATCTGAAGACAGCAACGTATTTTAGCCAAAAACGTACTGATTTTTGATCAATCTGATCAAATGATTGATGACTGTTTAACATTTTTGCACTCTTTAAAGAGCATCCTTTTATCAGATAAAGTTAATCTGAGTGTCCTATATTTACTTATCAGTTATAGAACTGCACAATGGTCTATGGGTTAAATTGTTTCACCTAAAAATTCATATGATAAAGTTCTAACCTCAAATATTGCAAAATATGAATGTGTTTGGAAATAGGGTCGTTATAGATGTAATAAGATGAGGTTTTATTGGAGTAGGGTAAACCGTTAATCCAATATGACTGATGGCCTTATGAAAAGGAGAAATTTGAAGAGACAAACATGTACACAAAGAGAATGCTATAATAACATGGAAGAAGAGATGAGATGATGTGTCTACAAGCCCAGGAACATCAAAGGTTTCTAAAAAATTATCAGAAGCCAGGAGAGAGGCACATAACAGATTCTCCATCATATTTCTCAGAAGCAACCAAGCCTGAAGATACCTTGATCTAGCCTCCAGAACTGTGAGATGATGTTTTGTTGTTTAATCTATTCAGTTTGTGGTACGTTGTTATGACATCCCTAGCAAATTAATACATAATGTCGCTGAATCACTGCTCCTGTGTATTAGCATGGATGTCTGAAAAGGTGGCATATAAATAGATATAGATGAAGAGAATGAAGACAACCTTGGATTGACCTTGTGCTTAGTGATGATAATTAGATATGCATATTGCATCTAGTTAAGTAAAAATAAGCGATAGAAGGAAAGCCGCAGAAGCATATTAAAAGACAATATTTTTCCCTAATGAAATACTTAGAAAACTGTAGAAACAATAGAACAGATAATTATTGTTGTTGTTTAGGCATGGAACTCATATACAGTTATAGATTGATTATTTAGCCATCACTTGGTAAAATGTATATAATTAAACATTGAGTTATAATAGGCAGCAGTTCAATAAAAAGTGACAGCCATTGGCAGAGGTTTTTAAAATTAATGAAAGCTGTCTTAAGAATGCAGATAGTATTATATTTTTAAAAAACTATTTTCTAGTTTTTCCATACAATGAGCATTCTATTTTTGTATCTAACTTTCATTCTTCTGGATAAAAATAAAAGGCTTTTCTCTACTACATATAAATTATTTTGAGTTCTAGGTCATTCGGAAGTAGGAACATCAATTAACTTAGATCAGCAGCGCTGAACCTAAGTTCAGTGGAGAAAAACAAAACAACAACAACCGAAAAAATACCAAAAAGGAAGAGAGAAATGGCAGTTCAGTCTTAGATTAAAATGCTGTATATAAGATAAAAGATTTTTCTGGATGGAATCTAAGAGAAGCAAACAGCCAAAACCAAATGTTACAATGTAAGAATAGCAATCATAATTAGCTGACAGTATTCATTCATTCAACAAATATTTGTTGAGCATTTACTCTGTGCCTGGCATTATGCTAGCCCCTGGGAATAGAAGGACGACAGATCAAAACTGCCATATGTTCATAGTGGTAAACATAAAAACAAATGTGCAGTGGAATGTATATGATGATTTCAGGTTGTTAAAAGCATTTTAAGCCAAGCCAAAGGATGCCAGTTGCTAAGTTAAGGTCATAAAAAGGTCTCTTTGAGGAGATTTTTAAGCTGACATGCACAGGAAGGTAAGAAGCTATTCATAGACAAGGGAGCAGCATTCCTAATTAAGAAAGAAAAAGTAAGTTGCCATTCAAGAGAGTTTTGTAATTTCTGTGAATGCTTGTCCTGAAAACTTAAACTGTTTCACCTGAATTAAGATGATAATCATTTGAGTTGGGAAAAACTAAGAAAAAATAATTATATAATATAAAAATATGATTTTTAAATGTTGGACAGTAGACCATACATTTAATTATTTTTTTCATCTCAATTTGTCCTGGAACATGCAGTATATTACATATCACATAGGTCCACACTGAGGCATGTCTTAATCACAACTAATTAAAATGCTTCTTGTGCTTCATAAATATAATTTGATATGTTTTGCATAATTTACATTAACATATTATGCAGGACATTATTTTTGAAGACACACAGCTTACATCTAAACAGTGCTTATGATTTTCCATATTCAATTTGTACTTTAGTCATATTATTATTTTGCATGTGAGGAAACTGAGGTAGGCAAATATTATGCAAATTATTTCAGGGCATAGAGCTAGTAGGTGGCAAAATAAAGATTTAAACCATGGAGGACTGGCTTCAGAATCCATGTATGTAATACTTATCTAGGCTGCATTGCTTGAATTTTTGTTTTAGTTTATGTTTAACCAAATATAAAAAGTTCATAAGGAACTTTTTGCTTTACATATCATGTTATATTTTGACTACATTTTTCATCAACAAGATGAAAACTTTAAAGAAATGGTTGTCTGGTTTCCAGCCAGTTCATCTTCAACTCCCCAAGCCAAATGCAATAATTCGTACATTGCACAAGTTTTTTAAAATGCAAATCCTTCCAAACAAGTGAGGGTAAATTTATCTTGCAGGCAAAGCAGACATGCATTGGCTTTGATCCTTTGAAGAAAATATTGAAGACAAAAAATTACAAGTAAAGCAATGCAGGATTTGTAAAGTGGGCTTTATTCGACATGGATAGAGATAAACAAAATGGTAGCATGATCCTAGGGAGGCATACCTCATTCATTTCCCTCTTTCTCACTTTATGATTTTAAAATTCATTTTCCAAGTTGATTTTTGTATTTGTCTTCCATAACCATTTCTTTACGACATTAATACTGAGCAAGACTTGAAGGTACACAATGTAGGAAGACCTAGATGATTGTTGGAAACCATCTACATAAAGGACTATAATAAACTGCAATAGAAGGTAAAAATAAACTTTGCATGTTATTCTTTTTGCATTATGTAGATGATAACAAATAAAACATAACAGCACTATTGAACACATGGGAAATATCCTCTTACATATTCTTTCACTGAAATTTAAAAGATCATCCTTCAGAATAATTGAGCTCTTCTCAATGAAAGTGGATGTTGTTATTTATAAATATGCAGAGTAACTTCTGAAAAGAATTCTTAGAAATACTGTATGTCAACATATGTCAAAGGACCTTGGCTGTGTCTCCATCCAAATCTCATCATGAATTGTAGCTCCCATAATCTCCAGGTGTTGTGGCAGTCAATTGAATCATGGGGGTGGTTACTCTCATGCTGTCCTTCTGATAGTAAGCAAGTTCTCATGAGATTTGATGGCTTTATAAGGGGCTTTTCGCCATTTGCTCGACACTTCTCCTTCCTGCCATTATGTGAAGAAGGACATGTTTGCTTCCCCTTCTGCAATAATTGTAAGTTTCCTGAGGCTTCCCAAGTCACGCTGAACTCTGAGTCAATTAAATCTCTTTCCTTTATAAATTACCCAGTCTTGGGTATGTCTTTATCAGCAGCATGAGAAGAAACTAATAGAGACCTCATGCTTACCTCCATGCACACTAAACTTAAACATCTTATCATCATGGTAACTTTTCTGTTTTCCCTATTCTTCCCACTAAATCTCTGAAAATATGAAGTCTAAATAAACTAAGAACTATGGCTTAGTGTTATTTGCCTTTAAAATTTTATATAACTGCTTTGTGTCTTCTATATGCAATTTACAGGATTTTTTTGTATGGTTCTCTCAACATTCATGAATAAAATTTGAAGACCTATTTGCTTTTAGTTTATAGGAAACAAAATAGAACCTTATTGAATTTTACTGTTGGTCTTAGAAAAAGTTAACAAGGTGAATTGATTGTGCCTCTGAGAAGATAAGATTTTATTGCTGTTAGTATTAGATTCTCTAAATTTAAATGTGTTTCTTCATCGCTGATGAGTAAATATGTGGAAAGGCAAAATGTTAGCAGTGTCTTACTTCTTTCAATTCAGAACTGCTTCACCTAAATCTAGTTTGTTCAAAATAAAACAAAGGATACCTAAATTTCTTAGGCTAAATAAGAGTATAAAGTCACACTTTTAAACAAATCATGTCAGTGAATGTCAAAGTCTTGATTATAATTCAGCCACATTTACTCATTGCAAATATAAATGTTTAAAATATAATAAACACTTATATACAAACACAATATAAAAATAACCAAAATACTTCATTTTGCAAAAACCTAAAGCTGTTTCATTCAGGCAATGTCTACTTCAATCTATTCTTTACTATGTCAATCTATGCTCCGGAGAATTTTTTCCTTGTATGAATGGCTTTGTGTTGGCATATACTCTTTGAATAGAGATTTATGCTACACTCATTCTGACAACATTTTGTTATTTGCAGAGAAAAGACAAGTATTGAGTATTGTTATGGTACATTTGATTGCATTAATATTAGAAAGAAGAAAAAATACCACTGAAAGAAGTCACATTTGAAATGAGCTTTTTGAGCTTTTTTGTAGTCATTGCCTAAATAGATTTTTTTTTTTTTTTTTTTTTTGAGATGCAGTCTTGCTCTGTTGCCCTGGCTGGAGTGCAGTAGGACACAATCTCAGCTCTCTGCAAGCTCTGCCTCCCAAGTTCAAGCTATTCTCCTGCCTCAGCATCCCGAGTAGCTGGGACCACAGGCACATGCCACCACGCCCGGCTAATTTTTGTATTTTTAGTAGAGATGGGGTTTCACCATGTTGTCCAGGCTGGTCTCGAACTCCTAACCTCAAGTGATCCACCCACCTCGGCCTCCCAAAGTGCTGGGATTACAGGTGTGAGCCACTGCACCTGGCCCTAAGTAGATTTAAAATAAGCTTTCTGGATGCACAGACTAGTAAACACAAATGCCAAAGACTTGCCTTCCAATTCTCCATCTACCTCTAACTCAGGCTGTTATCTTGGGACAGATAAGCAACTTTTCTAGCCTTAGTATTTTCATTTTCAAAATAAAAAATAAAATATATTACATATAGTTCTATGATAAATAGTGACATTTTCCATGTGCACTTTATCATTAAACATGAATTAACCAATATTTTAATTTTTAAAATGAAAAATCTAATTGATTGCCCATGGATCTCTGACAAAAGAGTGATATATTTCATAAATACTTTAGCTAAAAGCATATGAATCAATTAATATTTTAGTTTACTACCAAGGTAAAGAAAACAAATGTAGTATTGTTTCTTCATCTCTGGGTTACTACATTGAGGAAAAAAGATGAATATGAATTAATATTTGAAGAAATATTTCTCTTAAGTCTCTGTTAGGTAGCACACAAGGACATACTACTGGTTCTCCTTTGGAAAATGTAACATTTGTATTGATTGATGTGACCTTCTTACTTTCCTTTGGATTCCAACTTGTTTCTGTACATTGCGTCTCTCTGGACCACACAGCTCTCTTGTGTTACTATGAGAATAACAACACCTCTGGTGCAGCATCATTAGCGATATCCCACAGAGGAAAAGCATTGGTAACACGCAGCAAAACCTGTATATTGCTCAGGTAATGAGAAAGCAATAAAAGATGGAGAGAATAGGAGAAAAGGAAAGTCATGTCTTCAAATGTAAGAAGATCTAATTTTTATACCCACAGTTCAGACACATAATGAAACATACCACAAATAAAGAGAATTCAGTAAGGCCGGGATCCTGCATTACAGGTAAAGGAAATAACATTAGACTTGACAGTTATTTTCCGAGATACTCAATCCCTTACATGGTACTTTGACAACAGAGACATCAGGTGCAAAGCAAACCAGTTTCAAAATATTAGTGAAAGAAGTATTGAAGATAATCTAACATATAATCACTGGAGGATAGGCTTAATGAAAAATAAAGCACAATGCCTTTCTAATATGTTATCACTGCTGAATACTTACTATATCTATCCACCTGCCAGAAATATACAAAGCTGGATACACCTAGAGAGAAACGAGTTATATTCCTAACCCTAATCTGTTCCATCTATTTACTTAAGGAAATGTGTGCACTATGTCGCCTATGAAAAGCAGTCAGGAAAATACAATGTAGATGGTCGCTACTTCATCTCTAGTCATTTCATCCTCAGATACAGTATAATGTAAAGATTACTTCTTAAATGAGTTGTTGTCAAGACTGGATTTACGCTATTGCTACCATAACCTATAGCTAGTGACCACATGAACCCTAAATAAAACCAGAATTTGTTGTCCACATTTCTTGTCTCATTTACCTGTTCCTCCTTCCTAAGTTTTCCGTTTGCATTTTCTTATCACTTAAAACCATCATTGATCACAAAAGTTCACATTGAAGACTGTGAATTTTGATCAATGAAATAAAAATTTTTAGAAGAAAATTATAAAAATGAATAATATTCAAGAAATCAATACTTTTTACCAGAACACTACTGTTATACTGGTAAAGAGGGCATTGAACTGAAATGAGTGGAGCCTAATAGAGAAGCCATGCTAGCTACTCATAGTGAATGTCTGCATTTCAATAGCTTAACAAAATTGAAGTTACATCTTACTCATATCAAAGTACGATATGGTTATTTCTGGTCAGTAAGGGGAACAGGGAGTGACATTGCTATAAAAATAATAAAAAACCAAGGACCCAGCTGACAGAAGCTCTATAAATCCACACCCAATTGGTGGAATGAGAGAGACACTGGATACAATTGCACAGAAGATGTTTGCGCAAGACCTGGAAGCTGTATTTATCACTTCTGCCAAAATTCCATTACAGAAACCCTGCAACATGGTCTCCCCTAACTGCAAGGAATCCTGAGAGATATAATCAGCTATGTTTTCAGGATAGAGAGGAGATGAATTTAAAGAGGAACAATCAGCCATTTCTTCCACAGGCTGTCCTCCTGTCAATAAAAAATCATTTGCAGGCTGGGCGCAGTGGCTCAAGCCTGTAATCCCAGTACTTTGGGAGGACAAGACGGGCAGATCACGAGGTCAGGAGATCGAGACCATCCTGGCTAACACGGTGAAACCCCATCTCTACTAAAAAAAAGTACAAAAAACTAGCCGGGTGAGGTGGCGGGAGCCTGTGGTCCCACCTACCCGAGAGGCTGAGGCAGGAGAATGGCATAAACCCTGGAGACGGAGTTTGCAGTGAGCTGAGATCCGGCCACTGCACTCCAGCCTGGGCGACAGAGCGAGATTCTGTCTCAAAAACAAAAACAAAAACAAAACAAAACAACAAAAAAATCATTTGCAGTCTTATTTAAACTCACACACCATATTCTCTTGTTACCTCGAAAAAGAAAACCAGTGTCTATCCCAGGTACTCCTTATATTTCAAAGTCCAGTATCTCAGTGAGAGCATACTATTTATGTTCAAATGTGGTATCACATAGTCTGGAAACTTGTAAACTAAAAATAAATTACCTGCCCTTACTCAACTCCCACAATGTGCAATGGTAAACTAAGGATAACATTATCTTGGTAAAAATAGCCTATGTTAAAATAGAAGAATGAGAGACATGCAGTAGTCATACGTACATACTGGTCCCTGGCAGTAACGAACTCCTTCTGCATCCCCGTGCTAGGAAAGGAGGGATTTATTTGATTAGCCTCAAGATCTCTGGCATTCTTTGTAGGCACTTGATTCCAATCTTTAGGAGTTTCTTCATGTCACAACATCCTTGATGATTACTTCTGAATTGGGCACTGAGGAATGTATCCTGTGTGGGAGAGAGGTACTTCCTTCTGTTTCAGAGATTTAGGTACCTAGGAAGGTTTTAGAACTGCAGTACATTTAGATGAGGTTTTTGTTTTTTTCTTTGTCAATTTTATTCTCTGCAGAGCTTAATAGACTTCTGATCCAGTTGCTATTAGTCAATTCCATGTGAGTAAACATATCAAAATTTTCTTCTAGTTTAAATTTCAGGCCTGGCTTTTTTTAATCCTTATGCAAACTGAAATAATTAGCATGGATGGGAAGAAAAGTTTCCTAATTTAATATTTACCAAAAGATTTGATATGCTGTCTTGGAGAAATCTTAGTGGATCTTTGTCATGCAAATCCCTTTTCTAGTAATACCTCTTACTGTTTAGTCACTGGAAGTTTGAGCCTTTCCCAAATTTGTGTGGCTTCAAAATTTCTCACCATTTCTTTCTACCTGTGTTCTGAGTTAGTCAATTTTTGTCTCTTTTTAATTTTAATTTTTAATTTCACCACGCGTTCTCATTTATAAACGGGAGCTAAATAATGCATACATGTGGTCATAGAGTATAGAATAATAGACTTTGGAGACTCTTTTCTCTTTCTTAATAACACCTTTCTAAAACATTAAGTAAATGTTAACAAATATGAACCTTCTCACCTTTTCCAACTACTTCTCTAAAGTTACAGACTTCAGTAGGACACAGTTTGTCTTCAGAATTATTACAGATAGCTATAGTTTTCTCAGGTATTTTGCCACTAAGTAATAAAGATCTTCAACTTTTCAATCTGAAGTTGCTATTTCCTAATCATCTGCAACATACATGCTAAACTAACAAGACCACTGCTCCCCCCACCATTTGTTCTACGTATTTATGAATTAGGTGAAAGCTATCTGATATTAAATCCCAGCATTTTTGAGGCATAGCAGACTACAGACAAGTCTATATGATAACCTTATAACATTCAATGCTAATATATCTGCTTGTAGATTGGCTTGTTTTTCTCCATGCAATGCATAATTTCCTCCAGCTCTTTTTTGGGGGCTCCAATTCCCCTAGGTTAGGGCCTCTTCATTCTAACTATGAAAATCTCAGAAGAGAAAAAAGGAACAAAGGAGGCACCGATAATTCCTTAAAACTGGACAGGACTGATACTCACCATTTCTCATAGCATTCTTGGCTAAGGACTAGTAATAAGGCCACACATACAGGTAAGGAAAAGGTAGGCTAGATAATATAATCCCTGACTATGTGTCTTTCCTATGGAAAGGGATATGACTCAGGGAACAATTGCTGCCTCCATTTTTTATGGACTGAATTAGGTTTCCCCAAAATTCATATACTGAAATACAAATTTTGAGTTCTTAGATTGTGACTGTATCTGAAGACACAATCTTTAAGAGGTAATTATGGTATAATGAGGTCATGAGGGTGGGCCCTAATTCAGTATGACTGATGTCTTCATTAGAATTGCAAATCTAGGCATCAAGAGACACACTCACACAGGGAAGAACATGTGAAGACACAGGGAGGCGACAGTGTTTACATAAAGTCAAGGAGAAGGGCCTGAAACATTCTTCTTTCATAGGCTCGCATAAAGAACCAACCCTGCCGAAACTTTGATCTCAGACTTCTAGCCTCAAGAACTGTGAGAAAATAAATTTCTGTTGTTTAAGCCATTCAGCGTGTGGTGCTTTTTTATGATGACTCTGGCAAACTAATATGGCATTACACACAGGGGATAAGAAAATAATCCAAATAAGTATATGCACCAACTACCATAAGAGCAGATTGAGTTCCTATCCTAAAGGAAAATACTACTATTACATAAATTTTAGAAATGTATCTAATAAAGGTATAACCATGGGTAAAGCACATAAATGTTCTTACTATTAACATATATATGAATTTAGAATGGAAAGGCATTATATACTAATTCTTGTCCCAATCAGAAGGTTTACCTGTACCCCTCAAATAACTATGACCAGAATGAAGGCAGCAGTTACATGAAGTAGCACAAAGAACCCCCACTAAAGATTTAATGGTACCCAAATCCCTTTTAAAGTATGTCTGTGTCTATATTGGTTAACTTTTTCTTATCTGAAATACAAATGCCATATGATCTCACTTATAAGTGGAAGCTAAACGTCGGTTACAGATGGACACAAAAAGAGAACAATAGACACAGGGGCCAACTTGAGGAAGGAGGATGGAAGAAGGGTGAGGGTGGAAAAGATGGGTACTATGCTCGCTACCTGAGTGATGAAATCATTTGTACACCAAACCCCAGTGACACACAATTTACTTATGTAGCAACCCTGCACATAACAACCCCCTCATCCTAACAGTAAAAGTTGAAAAAGAAACAAAATAAAATAAAACCCTGTACTGAAATCTCCCAAAGCTGTTGCATTATAGGGAAATGACCATTTTTCTCAAGTTTTGTATCAGTCATTGTCTAGCTAAACAATTTAAAAAAAATTGTCACAGAAGGAATTTCTACATTTAAATGGGTGGTGAAGAGCTCGAGAGCTACATAAGAGCTGATAAAATAATCCAGAAGAAAAAAGACACAATACCCTACTAGTTTTGCCTCTTCATGAGAAGCAAATGAAAATAATGGTGTTTCTATGTCCCAGAAGTCTTGATCAACTGAAAGAAGCAAGAAACACAGCAGCTTAATCTGCTGATGAGAGTGGGAGTTGAAATTATAAAGGACAAATAAAGGCTGCCAGAAAAGTTAGCTGATGTACAAAGGGAAATGGTCCTTCAATATTTTGCTGATATCCTCCAGTAAAAATTAAGTTGATCCTGGAGTCTGGGAAATAAAATATTCAGTAGTTGAAAACATTCCCCTCTCCATTATAACAAGCAGATTAGGGAAGAGAGGAGCCAAAGTCTAACAATAGAAATGCCCTCCTCTTTTGGTATCTATGCTCATCATTTTACTCACATTAAGAAACAGTATTCTGGCCTGGCACAGTGGCTCAGGCCTGTAATCCTAGCACTTTGGGAGGCCAAGGTGTGCAGATCAGGAGGTTAAGAGATAGAGACCATCCTGGCCAACATGGTAAAAGCCCGTCTCTACTAAAAATGCAAAATAAAATTAGCTGGGCGTGGTGGCATGCACCTGTAGTCCCAGCTACTCGTGAGGTTGAGGCAGGAGAATAGCTTGAACCTGGAAGGCAGAGGTTGCAGTGAGCTGAGATTGTGCTACTGCACTCCAGCCTAGTGACACAGCAAGACTCCATCTCAAAAAAAAAAAAAAAAAGAAAGGAAGAATATTCTTTCATTTGACATGAGTCAACTATTATCAAATAAAAATAGATATACATTGGCTTGCCCTTTTCTTTCCCCTCCTTCTCCTCTTTCCTTCTCCTCCTCTTCTCCTTTTCTCCTTCTCCTTCTCTTACTCTTCCTTATTCTTCTTCCTTCTTTTTCTTCTTCTCTCCCTCATCAATAATGAGAACCACAAAACTCCATTAGTCATTGCAAGAATCTCAAGATCTCTAGCACAAGGCTCATATGTATCTTCTTTCATTTTCATAATCTATGAACTTATAAAATTAATAATTTCTAATATATTTTATCTAAAATAATAAGAAAAGAGAAAAAAGAAAAAAGCAATACTCATAGTTGATAATAAATGTGGCTATAAATAGCTACCTAATAAAATTATGTATGGAATCCACAGTTCTTATTTCTTTAACTGGTTAGGAAGCTATCTGATATATTTAGCCTTTTTTTTTTTTTTTTAAGGCCATTTACTTTAGCCATAAAAGAGGCAAAGAAAGACCCTTTCATACATTTTCTTTTTGTCAGTGAGACAGAGGTGTCCAAAGTATCCAGGAAGTCTTTCCAATTTCAAATTTAATAGGATCATCTTGGGAGCCAACAAACCTGGAACAGCAGAGGTCAGGTTTGACTGAGTTGGAAGCAAAAGTGCTAAAAGTGGGTTATTGGAATTAGGGATGGGAATTGAAGCAAGATGGCAGAGTGAGACTCTCCAGCAATCATTGCTCTGCATAAAAATCAACTTAAACAACTACCTACATGCAAAAATATTTTCCCAATAGCAGAGGAACACAGGTAAGAGACCACAGTACCTGATTATAGCACAATATTAAGAAAATATTCATTGAAGAGAGTAAGAAGAACAGTAAGACATCATATGTGCCACCCCTCCCCCAACCATAGGGAACACAGCATGGGAAGAGATACCATTCACTTGTGAGAGAGAGAGAAGCAAGCATAGGACTTTGTCTTGGACTCAACGCTAGGCTTACCACCGTAAAACCCAGTACTGGGCAGACACTCATGACCCTGCATTTCAGGTGAGTACAAATTGACTAACTCTTTAGAACTGATTTGGTGCCAGGTGGGATCACACAGCCCCACATGCCAGGTGTTTTTTGAGAACTCAGCCCCCGGCCTGTACCATTGCTGAGCCAATGTCAGTGGCCCTGGGCCCCAGACAGCCCTAAGCAACAGGCAGCTCTTAGTGGCTCCTAGCTTCATGACTTAGTATCCCAGCATCATGCCTGCCTTAATGAATCCCAGGCTTCTGGTGGTGCCATGCTGGCTGAATCCGTCCTAAGTTTCTAATCTGACCCAGACAAAGTGAGTTTGTGGAGACTGCAATAAGTATCTACTTCTTCAAATATGCAAACATTGATGGATAACCATAAGGATCAAGAAAAATTAGGGAAATATGATACCACTAAACCAGCAAAGTAAAGGTCAAGTTACTGAGTTAGACACAGAGATATATGAACAACTTGAAAAATAATTCAAAATTAATACTATTAGGAAGCTTAGCAAACTTCAAGAAAATACACAGAAAAAAAATTAACAAAATAAGGAAAACAATGTGACCAGAATGAGAAATTTAATAGAGAGGTTGAGATAACAACTAAAAACCCAAAAATGTTGGGGCTAAGAAATACAATAAATGAAATGCAAAGTGCAATAGGAAGCACCAATAGCAAAATTTATCAAGCACAAGAAAAATATCTGTGAACCTGAAGAAAGGATGTCTAAAAACATAGTCAGAGGAGACAAGAGAAAAAAAGAAAAAATAATAATAAAGAAATCTTACAGGATTAATGGGGCACCATAAAAGAGTAATTTTTTTTGAGTCATAGAAGTCAAAGAAGAAATAGACAAAAGTATAGAAAGCTCATCTAAAGAAACAGTTGAAGAAAATTTTACAAACCTGGAGAAAGGTGAAACTATCCAGGTAGAGTAAGCTCAAAGGTCTCTAATTCTATTCCATCCAAATAAGAGTACTCTAAGAAATCCTATAATCAAACTGTCAAACATCAAAGACAAAGAGAGGATCTGGAAAGCAGCAAAACAAAAGATAACATATAAGGGAGTTTCAATATTAGTAGCTGATGATTTCTCAGCAGAAACCTTATACTTCTGGAGAGAGTGGAATAATATATTCAGAAGTGCTGAAGGCAAATACCAACCAAGATTATTATACTCTTCAAAAATTAAGGAGAGAGAAATAATTTACTATGAAACTTAAGTTCAGAGAATTTTTCACAACCAAATTCATCTTACAAGAAATGCTAAAGGGAGTTATTCAAGCTGAAAGAAAAGGTTGCTAATGAGAAACACAAAAACATCTAGAAGTATAAAACTCACTGATAAAGTACAAAGGCAAACACAGAATTATTTAATACTGAAATCATAGTATATAAATTACCTATACCTTTAGTATTAATACTACAAGAAAAAACTGTTAAAATACTATTAGTTACAGTATTTTTTAGGGATATGCAATATAAAAAAGATGTAAAATGTAATATCAAAACTTCAAAATGTTGGGAGGAATGAAGTAAAAGGGTAGCGCTTTTTTCAATCAAAGTTAAGTTATTATTAGCTGAAAAAAAGCATGTTATTACTATGTTTATTTTAAGACTCATGGTAACCACAAAACAAAAACCTTTAGTAGATACATACAAAAAATGATGAATCAAAACATACCACTAGAGAAAATCACTTATCTACAAAGAAAGACAGAAAAGTAGAAAGAATAATAAAATATACAAAAGAAATAGAAATCAATAAAATGTCAGTAGCAAGTCCTTATCTATTAACAATAATCTTGAATGTAAATGGAATAAATTCACCAATCAAAAGGCAGAGAAACTGAATGAATTTTAAAGATAGCAACAAAATAACTATATGCTGCTAAAAAGAGCATATATGCCTGTAAGGACACACATAGACTGAAAGTGAAGAGATGATAAAAGGTATTTCATGCAAGTAGATATCAAAAGAGAACAGGATAGCTATATTTATATTAGATAAAATAGGCTTTAAGTCAAACATTATTTTAAAAACCCAAAAGTATCATTATATAAAAATATAAAGAGGTCCATTCATCAAGTGGATATAACAACTATAAATATATGTGAACTCATCAGAACCTAATATATAAAGAAAACACAAATAGGTCTGAAGAGAAAGATAGACTAAAATACAATTATAGTAGGAGACTTCAACACCCCACTTCCAGTAATGGACGGATCGTCCAGATAAAAAAATCAGTACAAAAACATCAGACTTCAACTACATATTCAGAACATTCTATCCAACCACTACAGAATTTATATTTTTTTCAACAGCACATGGAACATTCTCCAGGAAAGATCATGTGTTAGGACATAAAACAAGTGTAAGAGTTTTAAAAGAATTGTAAAGATGGAGATTATATTAAGTATCTTCTCGACCACCATGGTACAAAACTAAAAATTAATAACTTTGTATTATTTGATCCCAAAGTAGGAACATTGGAAATTCAAAAAACCCAGAAATTAAATGATGGGCTCTTGAACAACCAATGGGTCAAGGGAAAAGTTAAAAGGAAAATTTTAAACATTCTTGAGACAAATGAAAATGGAAACACAACATACACAAACCTAAGAAATACAGCAAAAATAGTTCTAAGTGGAAAATTGTTAGCAATAAACACCTACATGAAAAAAGAAGAAAAGGTATCAAAGAAACAATCTAATGATGTACCTCAAGAAACTAGAAAAAAAAGAACAAAC
This sequence comes from Papio anubis, assembly GCF_008728515.1. Taxonomy (NCBI): domain Eukaryota; kingdom Metazoa; phylum Chordata; class Mammalia; order Primates; family Cercopithecidae; genus Papio; species Papio anubis. The sequence goes on along the minus strand of NC_044990.1, from coordinate 62,159,806 downwards.
TAAGCCCAAAGTTAGTAAAAGAAAGAAATTAATAAAGATCATAGCAAGGGCCAGGTTCGGTGACTCACATCTGTAATCCCAGCACTTTGGGAGGTTGAGGCGGGAGGATCATGAGGTCAGGAGTTTGCGACCAGCCTAGCAAACATGGTGAAACTCCATCTCTACTAAAGATACAAAATATTAGCCTGACCATGGTGGCTGGTGCCTGTAATCCCAGCTACTCAGGAGGCTGAGGCAGAAGAATTGCTTGAACTCAGAAGGTGGAGGTTGCAGTGAGCCTAGATCGCGCTATTGCACTCCAGCCTGGGTGACAGAGTGAGACTCTGTCTAACAAAACAAAACAAAACAAAACAAAAAGATCACAGAAAAAAAGAAGAAGAGGAGGAAGAAGAAAACAGAGAGAACAGAAAAAAAAATAGAAAATATCAATGAAACTAAGAGTTGGCTTTTGAAAAATAAATAAAATTGACAAAACTTTAGCTGGCCTAACATCAGAAATACAAAGGAGATATTCCAGCTAATATGACAGAAATATAAAAGTTTATGAGACTATTTCTAATAATATGTCAAAAATTTGGATAACCTAGAAGAGATAAATTTATAGAAAATAAAACCTATCAAGACTGAATTAGAGAGAAATATAAAATCTTAATACATCAATAATGAGGAAGAAGATTGGATCAGTAATAAAAGAAGTTTCCAAAAGAAAAAAAAAGAAAAAGAAAAAACAGCCCAGCACCTGGTGGCTTCACTGCTGAATTCTATCAAATATTTAAAGAGCAAATGACAATTTTTCTAAAGGTCTTCCAAAAATATATATAAAAGGTAGGAATGTGTTCAAACTCTTTAACAAGACTGGCATCACCTGACACCAAAGCTGGACAAAGACATTACCAAAAATATCGTTTGGCTGTGTCCCTACCAAAATATCATCTTGAATTGTAACTTCCACAATTCCCACACATCATGGGAGGAACCTGGTGGGAGGTGATTAAATTATGGGGGTGGGTCTTTCCTGCACCATTCTTGTGATATTGAATGAGCCTCATAAGATGGTTTTAAAAATGGGAGTTTATCTACACAAGCTCTCTTCTCTTGTCTGCCACCATGTGAGATATGCCTTTTACTTTATGCCATGATTGTGAGGCCTCTCCACTCATGTGGAATTGTAAGTTCAATAAATCTTTTTCATTTGTAAATTACCCAGTCCTGGGCATGTCTTTATCAGCAGGGTGAAAAAAGACTAATACAGTAAATTGATACTGGGAGTGAGGCCCAGGCTGAGGTGGTCTCAGATGGAAATGAGGAACTTGTTGGGAACTGGAGCAAAGGTGACTCTTGTTATGTTTTAGTAAAGAGTCTGGTGGCATTTTGCCTCTGCCCTAGAGATATGTGGAACTTTTAAACTCGAGAGAGATGATTTAGGGTATCTGTTGAAAAAAATTTCTAAGCAGCAAAGCATTCAAGAGGTGACTTGGGTGTTGTTAAAGGCATTCAGTTTTGTAAGGAAAGCAGGGCATAAAAGTTCAGAAAATTTACAGCCTGACAATGGGATGGAAAAAAAAAATCCCATTTTCATAGGAGAAATTCAAGCCAGATGCAGAAATTTGCATAAGCAATGAGTAGCCAAATGTTAATCCCCAAGATAATGGGGAAAATGTCTTCAGGGCATGTCAGTGGTCTTCAAGGCAGCCCCTCCAATCACAGGCCCAGAGGGCTAGGAGGAAAAAACAGTTTCCTGGGCTAGGCCCAGGGTCCCTGTGCTATGTGAAGCCTAGGGACTTGGCGCCCTGTGTCTCAGCCACTCCAGCCACAGCTGAAAGGGGCCAACGTAGAGCTTAGGCTGTGGCTTCAGAGGGTGCAAGTCCAAAGCCTTCGCAACTTCCATGTGGTGTTGAGCCTGTGGGTCCACAGAAATAAAGAATTGAGGTTTGGGAACCTCCGCCTAGATTTCAGAGGATTTATGGAAACGCCTGGATGCTCACACAGAAGTTTACTTCATGGGTGGGGCCCTTATGGAAAACCTCTGCTAGGGCAGTGCAGAAGGGTTATATGGGATCATAGTCCCCACACAGAGTCCCTACTGGAGCGCTGCCTAGTGGAGCTGTGAGAAGAGGGCCACCATCCTCCAGACCCCACAATGTTAGATCTACCAGCAGCTTGCACCATGCACCTGGAAAAGCCACAGACACTCAACACCAGCCCATGAAAGCAGCCAGGAGGAGGCCTACACCATGAAAAGCCACAGGGTTGGAGCTTCCCAAGGCTGTGGGAGCTCACCTCTTAAATTAGTGTGACCTGGATGTGAGAACTGGAGTCAAAGGAAAACATTTTGGACCTTTGAGATTTGGCTGGTGTGCTGGAGTTTGGACTTGCATGGGGCCTGTAGCCCCTTTGTTTTGGCCAATTTTCCCCTTAGAATATCTATATTTACCCAATGCCTGTACCCCCAATGTATCTAGGAAGTAACTAACTGGCTTTTAATTTTACAGGCTCATAAGTGGAAAGAACTTGCCTTGTTTCCAATGAGACTTTGGACTGTGGACTTGTGAGTTAATGCTGAAATGAGTTAAGACTTTGGGGAACTGTTGGGAAGGCACGATTGGTTTTGAAATGTGAAGACATGACATTTGGGATGGCCAGGGGTGGAATGATATGATTTAGCTTTGTCCACCCAAATCTCATCTTAAATTGTAACTCCCACAATTCCCATGTGTCATGGGAGGAAGCCAGAGGGAGGAGATTGAATTATGGGGGTGGGTCTTTCCCTGGCTGTTCTCATGATAGTGAATGAGTCTCACAAGTTCTGATGTTTTTAAAAAGGGGAGCTTTCATGCACAAGTCACCATGGGAGACATGCCTTTCATCTTCTGCCATGATTGTGAGACCTCCACAGCCACATGGAAGTGTAAATCCAATAAACTTCATTCTTTTGTAAATTGCCCAACCTCAGGTATGTCTTTATCAGCAGCATGAAAACAGAGTGATACACATCTATATTTCTAACAAACATAGATGCAACAATCTTCAACAGAATATTGCCAAAACAAATTTGGAAAAATACAAAAAGACCATTCACACAAGATCACAATGTATGAATCTCAGGTATGCAAGGATAGTTCAATACGTGTAAAACAACAGACATAATACATCTTATTAACATAATGAAGGACAAAAATCATATGATCATTTTAGTAGATGCAAAAATCACATTTGATAAAATTCAACACTCTTTCAATAACCTCTCAACAAATTAGGTATAGAAGGTATGTACCTCAAGATAATAAAGGCCATATATGACAAGTCCACATATAACATCACATTCAATTAGAAAAAGTTGAAAGCTTTTCTTCTAAGATCCAGAATGAGACAAAGATGCCCACTCTCACCACTTCTATGCCATACGGTACTGGAAGTCCTAGCCAGAAAAGGTAAGCAAGAGGAAGAAATAAGAGTTGTAAAGCAAAAAGAACCTGAGGCAACTCTCAATCAATTGAGAAGTTTATTTAGCCAAGGTTAAGGACATGTCCAGGAAAGAGATCAGTGCCTTTCTCCAAAGACGATTTCGAGGGCCTCAATATTTAAAGAGGAAAAGTAGGCTGGAAGGGAAAGAGGAAATGTGTAGTAATTCACATATTATAAGGGAAAAGGAACGGAAAGGGAAAAAGGGGAAAAAGGTAGAGGAAGAACCAATTATATATTCATCTAGTGTCTAGTACTCAATAAATCAGCACTTTACATAAGATAAGCTGATCATTGAGTAACTACCTGTGGAGATATTTAACCTTTTATATACAGCTCTCTGCTTAGGAACAAAAGGCAGTTTCTTGCTTGACTCAGCTTTCAGTTTAATTTTTTCTTTCTTTATAGTGAATTGGGGTCCCAAGTTTTTATTTTCCTTTCACAAAGTCATTCAGTTTAAAGGAAGAAGTGAAACTGTCCCTGTTTGCCAGCAAGATAGTAATATAAATAGAAAACCCTAAAGACTTCATCAAAAAGGTGTTAAAACCAAAAAGTGATTTTGGTAAAGTTGCAGGATACAAAATACATATGCAAAAATCAGTAGTGTTTCTACATAACAGTAGACTATATGAAAAGAAATTCACAAAAATTATATTTATTATAACTAAAACAATAGGAATAAATTTAACTAATGAGATGGAAGATCTCTGCACTAAAAACTATAAAACATGGATAAAAGTAATCGAGTAAGACACAAATAAATGGAAAGATATACATTGTTTATGGATTTGAATTAATTAATATTGTTAAAATGTCCATACCACCCAAAGCAATCTACAGATTCAATAAAATATCTCTCAAAATACCAATGACATTCTTCTCAGAAATGGAAAAAATTCTACAATTTGTACAGAAACACAAAATACCCTGAATAGCCAAAATAATCTGAGGATAAAGAACAAAGATGGAGACATTATAGTACCTGTCTTCAAAATATACTACAAAAATGCAGTAACTAAACCAGCATGGTACTGATACAAAAATGGACACCGAGTGGTAGCCAGTGAAGTCTAGGGAGTGCTGGGGCTTCCTCTCCTCTGCCTAAGGCTTTTGCAATATACAAAGGATTCTTTCTCTGGCTCTTGCTAGGGGCTCTCACACTTGCCTTATGGGCTCCAGGGCCAAAATGTGTGAGGACAGCTGCCATAGGTGAGAAAGCCACTGAGAACAACAAAACAGAACAAAAAGCCTAGAAATAAATCCACATATCTTCAGCTAACTGATTTTTGGCAAAGGAGCCAAGAATATACAATGGAGGCAAGACAATCTCTTTAATAAATTGTTTTAGGAAAACTGGATAATAAGAAGATTGAAATTAGACCCTTCTCCCACACCACATACAAAAATAAACTCAAATGGTTTAAAAATATAATGTAAAGCCTAAAATGATAAAATGCTAGAAGAAAACATAGAGAAAAAGCTCCATGATGTTTGCTGGGCAATAATTTTTCAATACAAACCCAAAACACAGGCAACAAAAGCAAAAGTAAATAAATGGTATTACATCGAACTAAATATCTTCTGCCTAGCAAAGAAAACAACTAAGTAAAGAGACAATCTACAGAATGGGAGAAAATATTAGCAAACTCTGCAACTGATAAGCAGTTAATATCCAAAATATATAAGCAATTCAAACAAATTAATAGCAACAAAACAAATAACCTGATTAAAACATGGGCTAAGACCTAAAAAGGTATTTCCCCAAAAAAGACATATAAATGCACAACAAGTATATGAATAAACACTCAGCATCATTAATCATCAGGGTCACAGAAGTCAAAGCCACAATGAGATAACCTCTTATATCTATTAGAATGCCTATCATCGAAAAGACAAAAATCAAGTATTGGTGACGATGTGGGAAAAATATCTTTGCACATTGTTGGTGGGAATGTAGATTAGTACAGCCATTATGAAAAATAGTACGGAGTTTCCTCAAAAAAATAATATTAGAACTACCATATAATATATCAATCCCACTGTTAGTAGTAGGACTTACACATATGTTTATTGCAGCACTATTCACAATTGCAAGTAGATGAAATCAATCTAAGTTTCAATAAATGAATGAACGGATAATGTAGTATGTATACACAATGAAATACTATTTACTATTAAGTCATAAAAAATAAGAAAATCTTGTTGTTTATGTCAAAATGGATGAAGCTAGGGGAACTTATGAAATGAGCCAATTGCAGAAACACAAATCATGCATGATCTCACATGTTCGTAGAACACAAAGAAGTTGATCTCAGGGGCTGGAATGTTTGGTAGTGGGGGCGAAGAGATGATACCCAAAGGAAAATAAATATAATTAACAAGAGAAATAATTTCAAGAGATCTATTTTATAACCTGGAAATTGTAGTTAATAATTTTTCATATTGAAAAATAAGAGACTGAATACAAAGTTATGTTACCACAAAAGTAGCAACCATGTTAGATAATGCATCATGTTGTATGAGGTAAATACATACATCATTATCTGTCCATGTAAAAAATAAAAAGTAAGAAAAAAACATAGTAAGAGGTTATTAGGTACAATAGTGAGATAGTGAGACAACAATAGAGTTGAAATACTCCTGGGAAATGAGGATTAAGGTGGATTTCTATTCCTACCACTTTCTGTGATATAATTTTTGACTGGCATGAAAATAATAAATTTGACAGATCCCAATAGCTACTAGGTGCCAGAAACAGTGTTGAATTACTTTAGCAAGAATGCCATATCTCTGGCTCCGAAGGTGGTTATAGTTACGACCTCACTGTAATGGTCATCTGATTTTTTTTTTTTACCAAACAGATAATGTAAAAGAGCAGTGTGATAAGAACATCATTTTTGCATCTTTAAAATTTTTAACAGTCTCACAGATCTCCAAAAATTTCCAGAAATGTGGCATTTCTTTGGTTTAGTATTTTAGTATGCATGGGCAGTCTCATCCATACCAGTTTCCACTGAATCCTTCAGGAATATAGCCCTCACTTTAAGAGTCAGAGAACCAAGCTATAGATTATGCTATTTGACAAATGTATCTACTTTAACTTTTCCTTCAAGAACTCAAGAAATAGCTTCACACAGCGTTTGTGGAATTCCTAGGCCTTTTGGAAGATAAACCTGAGCCCAAACTTTTTGATCTCAGCTTTGTAAACTCCCTTTCTGACATGCCCAAGGAAAAAGAACAAGTTAGAACCAGTATCTAAACATCTTCCCAATATGTGTGTATATTAATTTCCTAGTATATAGTCATCCTGACCAATTGGCGCAGTTCTCCTTAGGGCAGGTTTTGTAAATCACATTGTTCATCCTTAAGAACAGTGGTTCTCAAACTGTAGCATACTTCAGGATTACCTAAAGGGATTTTAAAAAGATTACTGGGCCCAAACTCTGAGTTTCTGATGTAGTCGGAGGTGTAATATTTCACGAGAATTTCTCTAATCCATTTCCAAGTGATGCTGATGTAGTTGAAGACAGGACCATACTTTCGTAACAACTGATTAAGAAAATCAAATCTGCCTTTAGTTAATAGGGTTCTGGGTCTATGAATTTCTTCAAATTTAGCAACTGGGAGAAAGCTATTGGCTTTTGATCTGAAGTTTTTAAGAAGGAAGTAATTTTTTTTTTATGTTGTATAGATAAAATATTACTTTCATAGGCTATCTACTTTATTATCTATCTATCTATCTATCTATCTATCTATCTATCTATCTATCTATCTATCTGACACAGTGTCTTGCTCTGTAACCCAGGCTGGAGGACTAGAATCATTGGCATGATCATAGCTCACTATAGCCCTGAATTCCTGGGCTCAAATGATTCTCCCAAGTAGTTATGACTACAGTAATGTACCACTAAACCTGGCTAATATTTTAGTTGATTTTTTTGTAGAGACCAGGTCTCACTATGTTTCCTAGACCGGTATTAAATTTCTGGCCTCAAGCAGACCTCCTGCCCCAGCCTCCCAAGTTTCTGAGATTATAGGTGTGAGCCACCACACTCAGCCTATTTTTAAAAAATTTCTGAGGATCCAGTGTCCAATTGGTCACACCCACAATCCCTGTGGTTCCAATCATATTGCTTACTACTTGATAGGGAGTATACCAATTTGACAGGTCTATTGAAGAGAGGCTTTATTTAATTCTGAATATATTGCTCCTGTGTCCATAAAATAGCACTAGATAAAATAATATATCTATTTAGGAAATGTCCCCAGATAGATCTAATGTGCATTTCTTCAAAATATTAATAAAGCAATGAATACCTTCATGTTTTTCTTTTCTTTTTCCTTTTTCCTTTTTTTTTTTTTTTAGACTGAGTCTTGCTCTGTTACCAGGCTGGAGTGCAGTGTCGCTCTCTTGGTTCACTACAACCTCTGCCTCCTGGGTTCAAGTGATTCTCCTGCCTCAGTCTCCTGAGTAACTGGGACTACAGGCTCGTGCCAGCATGCCCAGCTAATTTTTGTGTTTTTAGTACAAATAGGGTTTCACCATGTTGACCAGGATGGTCTCGATCTCCTGACCTCGTGATCCACCCGCCTTGGCCTCCCAAAGTGCTGGGACTACAGGTGTGAACCACTGTGCCCAGCCATGTTTTTCTTCAGTTCTTCTTACTACAGAGGTATCAACCTAGCCCTTGAACTCTCTTAGAACTCTGATATTTAAATTTAGCAGTACATTGGTGTTAAGTGGTAGTCTTTCAAAAAGAGTCCAAACTATATCTAGGCAAGGTTTTGATTGATTACTAGAAAATATTCTGATTTTCCAAGCTGATATTGTTTTATTATGAAAAGAAATATGAAGCTCATAATTAATTTTGTGACATAAAAACCAAACATTAGATTAAGTTAAAATATTCCATTGATTTAGGGGAGTTAACATGAAGCTTCTAGATATGTTTATAAATAAAAAACTGAAAACAAACAAGATGAATATATAATTATTGGTTATGAAAACTGATTTGTGCTGAAGACATGTGACATTTACTTTTCAACAATAATTTCTTGTAAAACTCATTTGAAATTTCTGGAGAGCTACTTTATATCTGAAATAGTGAGCATTTTCAGAATTTTGAAAAAGGAATTATAGTTTATTATGTTTTCCTAAAGATCTTAACAAAATAATATGTAGACTTTTTAATTGTTGTTAAATGAGACTCTCTCAATTTTATTTGTGGTTTAATGTTGCATAAATTAAGATTGGGTTGCCAAAGAACTTTAAAAAAATCTTTAAAAATCTACTAAAAGAGATGATCTTTCTTTACCTATCAAAATACTAGAGAGTTGTAATACCCGGAGGGTTGTTTGACAGATAAGTAGAACAGCTGCCAGAGGGAGAGAGGACTTCAAAATAAGGTCTTGAAAAACAATATTTTTAAATGTACGATTCTAATATTTTTAGAAGACCCCAACCATAGGAATAGTTCATGTAATAAAAATTTAAGCTAAAACTGAAGGTAATCAAATGTAAATCTAACGAAATTCATTTTGGTAATGAAATGGAATGGAGCACATTAGACTGTCTAAATTACATTTGCTTCTTTGCAATCATTCCTGAAACCATTATGGTAGGTAACCTAATGTTTCCAAAAATCTAGCTACTCTTTGTGTGAAACACTTCAAAACATAAAACTTATAATAGCCTAAAGCTGAAAGTGTTAAAACTTGACTTTACAATTACTTTTATTTCTTCCAACGCTAAAATCAATTTTCAAAGATAATTTGGGTGCCTGGAACTAACATATATATTTCTGTTCTTATTTCTACTAGTTTATGTAATCACTGGTTTCTCTCTATCATTGTTACAATTTGGAAGGCAGTATTGATCTGGTTTCCATTCTGTGTATTGAGGATACACGAAACCCTGTGTTGTAGATTCTACTTTTATCTGCGGGTACCACTTCCCTTATTAGTGTAAAACACCAACATTCTTTTAGGAAACTCCCCTCACTCCATCCATTCTTGTTTTTCTATTGAAAGGCTTGAAGTGATACATTGTCTGGCCACCTGTACAAAAGAATATAATGATCCCTTTGGGCTGTTAACTAGGGTTTTTCTTTTTCAGTTGAAAATCCTAATTAGAGATGAAGCTAAGGTGCTTTGTTTCTGGGATCTGCCTGCTGCCTGTGATCACATGTCCAGGAAGGATGCTTGAAATATTGAAGACAACACATAGAGAAGCAGAGACTATAGGAGAGAAAAATTCATGGATGTTTGTTGAATTCATGATTCCAGTCATCCCCAAATCACACGAGCATTTGTCCTTTCTGAGGTTCTGCCTCAGTTAGTTTGAATTGTATTTTACTTGCAACCAAAAATACAACTGAACAGATTCAACAGTGTTGAGGTTTTTATTTAGCACTGTATTAGTTCTCCATTGCTGCTGTTATAAAGTAAAATATACTTAGTTGCTTAAAAGAACACAAATTTATTATCTCACAGTTCTGCAGGTCAGATGTCTGAAATAGGGCTCACCTGGCTAAAAACAAGGACTTGGCAGTTCTGTGCTCCTTTCTGAAGGTTCTACAAAGAGTTTGTTTTCTTGCCTTTTCCAATTACCAGATGCTGCTCACATCTCTTGGCTTGTCGCCCTATTGCATCTTCAAAGTGAACAATGGCTGATTGAGTCTTTCTCACATAGCATCCTTCTGACACTTTTGCCTGCCTCTTCCACAATTAAGAACACATGATTAAGTTGGACTCACTCAACTAATCCAGGATAATCTCCCCATTTCAAGGTCACCCAATTATTAACCTTATTTTCATCTGCTACTCAAATTCCCCTTTGTCACGTAATACAAAATTTTCAAAGATTGCAGGGATGAGGACATGAACTTCTTTTGAAGGGCACTATTCAGCTTGCTATGGCACAAAGCATCACAAAATACAGGGAATGTAAGATAAAACATGATTTGCATATATATAATTCTAGCCTGAACAATAGCAATTTACTCAACATATTAATATTTAAGATAAGTAAGAAAAATTATATTATTCATTCCTATAAAACAGTTGTAAGCATTCACATTAGCCATTTTTTAAAAATAAAAGGTTTAGGTGCATTTTGTTTTCTCTATGTCTATGCATTTTTGCTAGTGATATTTGCTTTCTTATACATAATACGGAAGGTATGTTGAGTAAAACCCTGATGAAAATGTCAGTCATGGAAGAAATGCTAGATACTTTATATGACTGCTACTTATGCAATGATTGATTCCCTTTAAAAACACGTTACTCCATATTGAATATTTCCAGTGATGGAGACCTCATTATCAAAGAGTTTAATAAATAGCCAAATCTTTGGGCATTCAAGAATGCCCTTATGACTCTGCTCCTGTTGGCTCTGCATGGTTTGTAATCTTTGCTGACAGACAAGGAAAGGGAGACTGACATTCAAAGCTTGTATTCAATTTCTCACAGTCACAGCTGACTGCAACCCTGGAAGCCCGTGAGAAACATGGTCTCACTAAGAGGCTGCAGCATCACTAGTTCTGCCTCTGTAATTCTTTGCTTTGGTTCAAGAGGAGAATGCAGAGGAGTTCAGGAGTAGGCGTTCTTCCCTGCAGTACAAACAGCTTGAATTGATAAAGCTGTGTATTACTATAGAGCACAGGCACTCTCTTACCCTTTTGTATCATTCGAAGCAACATACTTTACACAAATACATATTTTAAAATAAGGTCAAGGTTATATGACTTCTACTGATTAATTTTGTTTCTGAGTCAGAACTTGCACAGTTACAGAAAATACCTACTCTCTTTCACAATGATCATACTTGCAAACACAGTCAATAAGTAAGGTACAAAAAATTAGCACAAAATCTTTTGTTACATGAGTAGGAAGAACAAAAAAAAAAGTTTTGTTATGCTTAAAATTATATGCTTGTGTTATTTACATTATAAATTAAACAGTGGCTAGATTCTAGAACATTTATAAATGTATTTATATCTTATCGGAAATCCCAAAGTCAATAAAAATATGCATAAATGGAAACAATGACTTCTGATATGCTACAATGTAATATAAGAAACATCATTATTGTATTTCAGGAAATCTTAGAAACATTGAATGTGTTTATCATGACTGTAATGAAACAAAAATAGCTAAACTTAATACTGATATTTAGGATATAATTTCAGGAAGTATGCCTTGATTTAGCAGAATAAAACCCTGGATTTCAGTTCTGAATCTGCCATTTAAATACAATACATGATCCTATGCAAATAATAGGCTTGTAGTCTAGATGACACTGGATGATTATCAAAGCCCCCTTTTTCCTCTTTCTCTTTGCTTGCTTGTAGAAGATTTATATATTTGTGGAATATCTCTATTACTGCGTTCGAACATGTCCTTGTGTACACATAAACACATACAGAGACACACTCCTATCTCAGTAACACTTATTCTTTAAAACAAACTGGATTAATTTAAAATGAGTTTCTTTAAGAGACACTAGGAACTCCAAAAAAGGTGGTAGTGTGGGTAGGGAAGGTAAGGGTTGGAAAAACTACCTACTGGGTACTATGTTCATTATTTGGGTAATGGGTTCACCAGAAGCCCAAACCTCAGCATTACGCGATATACGCATGTAACAAACCTGCACATGTACATCTTGAATCTGCAAAGAGAAAGAAACAGCATTTCTTAGATGTGACACTGTTGGTATTTGGGGCCAGGTAATTCTTTGATGGGGGTAGTAGTGAGGCTTTCTGGTTTATGGTAGAATGTTTAGTAGCATTTCTGACCTCTACCCTCTAGACAGCAGTGGCAAATTCTGGCCAGTTATGACAACTAAAAGTGTCTCCAGACATTGTCAAATTTCCCCAAGGGAGCAAAAATAATTACTAATTCAAGAGTATTGTCTATAAAATATTCTGCCATAAGAGAAAAAATTAGAAACTTTATGATTAAGATAAAAAACATCATAAGCCTTACAACACCTTGGACTTTAATTGCACAAGATCTTTACTAATACATTAATATATACCTGACTTACTATCCTTTTCTTTTTTTCTGGTTTTGCCTTTTATCTTTATGGAATTAAGCAGTGTGACAAAATTATAACCCCTTTCATCAGTGTTTTAAGCCGCCAATAATCAATTATTCAATCATTTATGAAACTCAGATAGCCATTCTCCTTCTTTATTTCTAGTTAGATAGTCACATAGTTTATGATTTTTTTTACTTTAAATATATGACATGTATTTCCTATTTATTATGGGCCAGGGAGTATGCTAATAGGTCTACATGGGTTACTATATTAAAGACTCTCCATTATCACTCTTCATTAGGTCCTCTAATTTGGAATGCAACTGAAGGCCTGAAATGAATTAACTTTGATAAGGTCTCAAGGTTCTTCATGGCAGAACACAGGTTTGTACCAAAGCTGGTACTGTTTAAGAGTTGGCTACATTTTTGCCTTGAGTTTGACTGATCGTACACTCATGTTTCTCCCTACAACAGTAAGCTTCATGAATACAGGGATGATGGATCTTTTTAATCAGCTCTGTGGTCTCTCCCTCTCTTGCTGCCCCTAGAAGCTTACATACAGACCCTGCTGAACTGAACTAATTTCCTCTAGCCAGGAATTACTCTGCCTCTTTTGGTCTCCAGACCCCAGAAATAATATTTTCCACTTCAGCTTCCTCACTCTCCCACACTGGAGTTAAGAGACAGAAATCACTGGATTTTGACAGCACAGCTTGGCTAAGTTGTAATTTTAATTCTGTGGTGCGCCCTACTGTTGGCCTTTTTCTTCCATGCTAAAATTCTTGCTGTTTTTAATAAATGTACCTTGGTCTGCTGCTCATTTAATCAGCACATATGGAAAACACCAGGAATCTTACTTTTAAAAATCTACTCCTTTTGAAGAAAATTTAAATAACCCTGCTGAAATCATCAGTTGGAAGCATTGAGACCCTTGGGGGAAAATGTGCTGTAAGGTGAGTATGATAATGCTGAAATGCTAAAAGAAAGACAAAGGAACTCATGTGGCACAGGAGAAATCAGAGCAGTACCCTCCAGCTTGAAAACTGTGAGCCAGAATTAAGTAAAAAACATCTTGCTAGAAAGGGAAAGGAATAAATCAATGTATCAGGTGCAATAAAATAATACCTTGTTGACAGTGACTTGAACAATGAAAACATATGTGATCTATTCTCATAAAGTGTTCAGAGATAAGCAGAAGCAGGGCTGGTTAATAAGCCAAAAGATATCTGCAAGAACCATAGCTCATTTAATTTTTCTTCTTTGTGCCTCCATTGTATTGGCTGCTTTTAATTCCATAATTTCAAGAAGGTGACAGCAATTCCAAGCATCACAAACTCTAGGCATGATAAGACACACAAAACAGCATCCAAAACCAGTAAAGGAAATCCTTGTAGAACCCCAGCTTTTTATCTTAGAGGAAAATCTTTTCCAGAAACCCTGGAAGATTTCTTCTTTAATCTCATCAGCCAGAAGCACAACTGTAAGCCAATCACTGGAAAAAGGGAATAGGAATACTGTAACTGGTCTACCTAATTGGTTGATTCGTGGATCAACACCAGCATCTAACTTCCCTGACAACACTATCACATCATCCATAACAAAACTGAGGCCCTGTTAGCAAAGTAGAAAAACGAGAAATGCCTGTTGGTAGTCAATATTATTTGCCATAATGTACTTAATGTAATTAAACCCAAGCTGTTTATATATTAAATTTGTAAGCATTAAATTATAACTTTAACCTGCAAACAATACCTCAAATTTGCCCTACTATCACAATATAGCCTGGATAGAGTGTTTTGATGATAGACCATAAGATACAGTATCTTGGGTTAACAAAATGATGGCTTTCTCAGTCACCAAATTATTAAACATACAGTTGAAGCTCCCTATGCCATCAGAAGAAAAATTAAATTCCTAATTTTAATCAGCAAGTGGATTTCTCTGCTTCATCTCAAATTGGACTAAATCAAAATGTGAGGCATATATCCTAGGCATTAAAATTTTTTAGCATTATATTCCCAGATAATACTGTGTGGCAACAAGGTTTGGAAACCACTGCCCTAGAGTAAAGGTGCTTAACCAGTTACTTTGGATTAGAAAACGCCAGTAAGTATAGTAGAAAATGAAGAAATTTTATGTGGCCTCATATTTAACCACTTTCTGCCTTAGGCCACTAGAGATTGAAATGTTTCTTCTCCTGAATTTTTCCTTTTTTCTTCACCTCCCTTTAATATCCTCTTGCCCCCCTTACCTCTTACCACAATTGCCACTGGTTGTCTGCCCTTATTACTTCTACTATCACCATCTGACACTCCCATTAAACTCCCTATACTAGCTTCTTAATGACTTCCCTTACATCTCCATAGGGAGCAAAGTCGTTGTCACTATCAGCATATACTGCCTTATGCATGGTGTTAAAAAAAATCCAAGGCCGGTCACAGTGGCTCACGCCTGTAATCCCAGCACTTTGGGAGGCCGAAGCGGGCAGATCACAAGATCAGGAGAGCAACATCACGGTGAAACCCTGTCTCTACTAAAAAAAAATACAAAAAATTAGCCGGGCGTGGTGGCGGGTATCTGTAGTCCCAGCTACTCTGGAGGCTGAGGCAGGAGAATGGTGTGAACCCAGGAGGTGGAGCTTGCAGTGAGCCGAGATCGTGCCACTGCACTCCAGCCTGGGTGACAAAGCAAGACTCCATCTCAAAAAAAAAAAAAAAAAAAAAGTCCAAAACAGATTGTTGAGATGTATGTGATAGAGAGAAGAGGCAGGGAAATTCTGGGCAGAAGAGGGTAGGTCCTTGGGAAAGAACTCCACCCTCACACCTGGAATCATGACCCAAATTGAGAACTTTATGTCCCTGTTTTCCGACTTGAATGTTGCCTTTTCCAAAACCATCCATGACCTGCCTCATCCCTAATCCTGTGCCCATAAAAACCCCAGGGTCTGCCAACAGAGGGAGGAGAGGAAGAAAAGAGGAAAAGCAGCTGGATGTTGGAGAATACAGCTGAACATCAAAGAGAGGCAGCTTGATTTCAGAGGGATGACTTGATGGCATGGCTTTGGAAAGGAGTGTGGCCATCCCTGGCCAGACTCCAGGAGAAGATCACTTTCCTGCTCCAGCCCCTTTCTAACTCCCTTTCCCACCAAGAGCCACTTTCATCAGCAATAAAATCCTCCATATTCACCACCCTTCAATTCATTTTTGTGACCTGACTGTTCCCAAATGTCGAACAAGAGCTTCGGTACCAAAAGTATGGATGCAGAAGGCTGTCACACTGATCCTTCACTGAGTTGTTAATTCTTGACTCATCTTTGAATGGCAAAGCTAAAAGAGCACTGACCGCAATATTACTTCTGGAGCTTTGGAGATCATGAGTACTCCTCACTAGATCCTGCTGTGGGGCCTGCATGGAGTTTTGCTCCTGCCAGCACTCAAAAGCACTCTCCCTGGCTCCTGTACCCACTCACCTATGTGCTCCCTCCCATGAGGGGTTGAGCACAAGAGGATCGAGTGAGTGGAGTCCACTTCTGCCAGTATCAAAGTGGCTGGCTAGTTCTAGTGCCCGTGCACTCCAGTTCCTGCCTGCAAAGGGGTCAGGAAAGATTTTCTGCTTAATTTGGATCTATTTCCTCCTATGAGTCAGTTATACAGTTAATACTGGAGACAGCAAAATTGAATGGATTTGAAATTAGCTATTGTGTTAGTCCATTATCACACTGCTATAAAGAACTACCTGAGACTGGGTAATTTATAAAGAAAAGAGGTTGAATTGACTCACAGTTCTGCATTGCTGGGGAGGCCTCAGGAAACTTACAATCATGACAGAAAGTGAAGGAGAATCAAGCACCATCTTCAAAAGGCTGCAGGAAAAGGAGAGTGAGGGGAGAAGTGCCGCACTTTTAAACCATCAGATCTCGGGAAAACTTACTATCACAAGAACAACTTTGGGGAAATCTGTCCCCATGATCCAGCACCTCCCACCAGGTCCCTCCTCTGACACATGGACATTACAATTAGGCTTGAGATTTTGGTGAGGACACTGAGCCAAACCATATCAGCTATTTTATGAAATTAGAATTTTTGAAATTCCTAATTGCTTATATGAGCATTTTATGGAAAGTAAGATTTGGAATGTATTATTTATTTGATTCCAAAATGAGTATGTCCTACAGTTTTCAAAAACAAAATGTTTAAAGGCATAAAAACAAATAGTTCTCTCCTTTGATTAATAACTACCTAAACCAGAGAGGCAGCATTATATGTTTACCATGATTGAGACTACTGGGGCCTAGGTTTAAATCCCAACTGTTTACCATCTGTTGAACCAGGGCCAAGTTAATTAACCTCTTTTACTATTTGTTTTGACAGGTGCAAAATGGGTACATCACCTTTTCCTCAAGAATATTATGCATATTAAACAAGATGATCATATAAGCACTATAATCATTAACTAATTATTTTTATGTGTAGAGACAAAGAGGGGGTAGTCTCCGTAAAACAACAGATTTGAATTATTATTTGATATAGACCCATTAATTTTTTTAAGAAAATTAATATAAATGTGCTTCCCAAATACAGTTAAATAAAACATCATCAATTTTTAAATTGCGAGGAATAAATTTAGTTTAAAATCTTATACAATTTATGTGTGATATTTGCAATCAAATGCTTGAGTTTAAAGGCAGAAAATTGACAAGATTATTTCCTCCCAGGAATCAGGTTCTTGATGTGAGTACTTGCAAACATGTGCATGTGATGCCCAGCTTTTATTTCTTAACCGAAATAATGAAACCTACTCAGGATTTAGTCCAAGCATAGATAACTAAAATAATTCCATACAACTCTGTTTGCTAAACAAAAATATAATTCACAATTTAGCCTCATCACTCCATGCTTATAAAATTAGTATATTCATATATGATAATTGTTAGTTAATTCATACATATTAAACAATAAGGATTACTCATAATTATTTAATAAATGCAGGTCACAATAAAATTGAAAGATAGATTTAAAGAAACAGAGTAAGAAAGTGTAATAAGCTTTTGAACAGATTGGATCACTAATCACTACTTACTCTAATTTTAGTTATCCAATTTTATTCCGTGGATAAGTTTCTTCTTTTCCCTACAGTAAAAGCAACATGGGGTTTTCACATTTTAACATACAAAAGCTTAAAAATTAGTATTATAGAAATCTTTCTTATTCCGATGTTACATTTAGACAAAAATATAGTATTTATGACTTTACTTCTGTATTGCTCTTTGCAAACTCGTATGTTTTTATCACAAGCTAAGCAATACATATACGTCTTTTTGTACTTAAAGAGACATTTTGTTTAGCCCTGTCACATCTATGAAGAAGGGTGGTAAATGAGACTTGGATTTGAAATATTGATGTATGTGAGTTATGGAAACGTGGAGATGGAATTTCAAACTCAACCACCCTGCTGTCTTTTTTTCCCTCACAGCAACAGCAGCACAGGACTCTCTCAGCCTTAGGCTCTGTTACGTACTGGATGCCTATGTCCCCCAAAATTCATATGCTGAAGCCCTAATCCTCAGTGTAATGGTATTCAAACATGGGACCTTTGGAAGGAGATTAAGTTTAGATGAGGTCACAAGGGTGGTACTCCTACGATATGGGTTGGATCTGTCTCCCCACCCCAACTTTATGCTGAAATGTACTGCTCCATGTTGGAGGTGGGGCCTGGTCAGAGGTGATTGCGTCATGGTGTGGATCCTACATGAATGGCATAGCACCATATTCTTGGTGCTGTTCTCCTGATAGTGAGTGAGTGAGTTCTCACAAGATCTAGTTGTTTCAAGGAAGGTAGCACCTCCTCCTTCTCTCCCTTTTTCTTTCTCTGGCCATGTGAAGATGCCTGCTCCCACTTTGCCTCTCACCTCGACTGCAAGTTTCCTGAGGTCTCCCCTGAAGCAGATGCTGCCACACTGTGAGCGTAGAACTGTGGAACTGTGAGCCACTGAAACCTCTTTTCTTTATGAATACCCAGTCTCAGGTATTTCTGTATAGTAGTGTGAGAATGGACTAGTACACTTCATAATGGGATTAGTTCCCTCATAGGATGAGAAAGAGATAGGAGAGCTTTTCTCTCCATCATGTGAGGATTCCTCAAGAAGATGGTTATTCATATGCCAGGAAGTGAGTCCTTACAAAGAGATGAATATGCCGGTACCTTGATCTCGGACTTTTCAGTCTCTAGAACTGTGAGAAATAAATTTCTACCGTTTAACTTACTCAGTCTGTGGTATATTATCTCAGCCAAAGCTAAGACAGGATTATACAAATGTATAATACATCTTCTTTTCTTGCTTTTATAAGAGTCGGGAAAGATATCAGTTGTCCTTATCCAACCAGAAAAACTATTTTTAGGGCCTTCCTGCAGCAAAAATCATTTGGGCAACGTCCTCATGTCTGTGATAATTAACAATACTTTATTAAGTTTCTCTGACTTGGAGGCAGAGTGGAATGACCTATTCTTCTGAAGATAGTTCTTGAAAGGCCTCAAGGTACCTTGACTGACAAACTAGCCAAGTCCCTAGACTTTCAGCCTTTTTAAATCGATGGAGAGAAGGCTTTCCAAGCAATGATCGAGAAGCATGTCTTAATACGTGCCAATACGTTCGTGTCAGAGCTAGTCTTTCCATCTTAATCACTGTAACTCAGGAGTCTGAGGAGTCCGTGTGTTGCCATTTCTAGAACTCTCATTGACACTTACTTGCATTCATTTATGCCAAATTTCTGGGTTACTCCAGGTCCTTATAAATACATCTCTTGGATCAGCAATTTGATAAATGGAATTCAGCTTCCAACGAGTACTGTGATCATTTATAACAAAGCATTCTGCAGTTTGTTTTCTGTAGCATCCTGGCTGTACTCCGGAGTTTAAGCCAGCAGTTTGTCATTAGGCAAAGAGGCTGTGTTCTTTTGGGATTTGGTCTGATATACAGTCTTGGATTTTTCTGGTGTGAAAGCCTGTTCCCTAAGATTTTCCTGTCAGTGCCCTTGCCTGGCAAACCTGTGAAATCTGTACTAAATGTTCTGTTTCTATCCAGCCTGGACATCTCCATAATTTCATACCTAATATCCACACATTTAAATTAAGAATCCTGCTCAATCAAAAACAAAACACCTTACAAATTTCTGGGAATCAAGAAACATCACTAGAGAAAGCCTAAACACAATCTTTCTATGAGAACACCAAGAACTTTAGAAATATAGAAATCTGCTCTGCATGTGTGGATAGCTGTATGTCCTGCAGTCCTGACTCTGGGAGCCTGTTCACGAGTGACTGTGACGGTAAAATTATACTGTATAAACTGACTAGTCTTTATGGTCCTGTAAAAACATTAAAGTCCACAGCAAATTTTGATTGCTTCCCATAAATTGTGACAACCTCTGATAATCTAATTCCCATGAAGCTGTTTCAAACCTAAGAACAGCCTTGAAGAACTTGCCTTGAAGAACTTGAAAAAAAGACTGCTTTTCACCCTTTTCACCCTTTTCAGAATCATTACAGTTGATTTTCTCATCCAGAAAACAATAATAAAATTTTCTTATTTTAGCTATTCCTTCCTATCTTTTGATATTAATATGTATCCTTGCAAGGATGGCACACTTTAACTGTTCTACAGGTTCCTTGTGTCTACCTACACAAAGGTCTTGTTTGTTTATTATTTTGTCCATCACATGAATTAAAATGGATACCTAATATCATTGAACTAATTTGCAATAAACTTTGGAAGCACTGGTACAATAAAACAGATCAACATTTCATTAACCAACTATGCGAGGAACTATTATAGATGTCTCTTCAAAATATCTTTTCAAAAGGATGGGCACCAATGTTGTAGCCTTTCAATTAAGATTCCCCCTCCTCAGGCTCAAAAATGTAATTTTTCATATTATTTCCAGCCTACAAACACCCTGCTTTGTATCCAGTGTGAAGTCCCAAGGTATAAAACCAGAATATATAGAAAAGGCACTTTCTATGCATTAAAGAACTGAAAAGACCCTGTTGTAAATGATATTGTCTTCTAAAAGAGACATACTGTTCTTTTTCCTCAAGGGAATAAGAAAGGTGTTATAACATCTCTAATTCTGATCAGGAACTATGCTGATTGAGAGCTGGATGCAATTTAGATGTGGGTTGGTTTCACTCGAATTATTCTTGTTAGTGAAGTGTGTTTCTGCAAGTCTTTCAGTTGACAGCCTGGAGGTCTCATCTACTTAGTCCTGAATGATGGAGGAAATTTATTTTGAACTTAATATTAACCATATAGCTTTTGTCCCCAACCAGCTTCAAAATTGGCAAATGCCATGAGAAAGAAGTTGGTCCTACCTCATTCCAGTTCTATGCAAATGGTAACATCTTTGTGAAGTTCTTACATCACTCAGAAGTTCAAGTCCAAAGTTTAAGGCTTTAGTTCTAAGGAATCCCAAGTAGAAAAGTGGTAAGTGGCTGTAAAATCTCATTGCTGTTTAGATTCTCTCTCTATGATTTTCACATCACGTCTGTTTTATCTTCAGGTTTTGGTCCTTGGAAATTCTTTGTTCCCTAAATTCTTGAGACTCTAGAAGATCACAAGCTACTTTAAAGAAGCTTTCAACCCAGATTTTAATCTCTTATCCAGTCAGACATCAATAAATATTTTAGAGAAAACCACCACGTGTTTGAGGATTCCCAGGTCTTCAGTTTTGTCACTCCAGTTCTCCACAACCAATACAAGATTTGGTGGCAACTCTTTCAGCAGGGTGCTCATGCTCTACCTGAGCTGAACCTCAATCCTTAGCCAAACTTCAATCCTTAGACTCGAACCTATACTCATAATAAGAAATACTCTGGGGAAAAAGGGTCTGCAACTTTAGCTAAATTTTGGGAAGTATTCTTTGTCTGAAATTTTGTCAACATAAACTTGTTTGTGTCTATAATCACTGATGAGTTTAATTAAATTATTTTAGTATGTTACCTAGCTTTTCCCGCAGTCTTTACTGGGAATATCAGTCTGCCAAAATCTACTATTTGTACTAAAAAGCAGAAATTCTACCAATGAGTTAAATTTGACAACCCAGTTGATTCACATCAATCTTACTCTATTTCTGTGTAATACCTGACACAATCTAGAAGCCTGCCTTGCTCTACTAATGCCTCCGTATTGTGAAATTTTTTTCAACATTCTGATTCTCTGTTTCTACTTACCCAATTGAAGTTTCTATTCCTCATCCTAATTCTTCCTTCAGACACTTACTCCTAGAGATCTCATTTTGTACCATGACTTCAAATTCTTTTGAGACATGTATGATGCTAAATCAACAGGTTCCATCCACATAGCTCTTCTTGAATATCTCAGTTTTACTCAAAATGTGAACTTCCAAAATCAACTCATTTTTTATTTTGAATTTATTTCCTGAATCCCCTATTTCAGTGAATACTATCCCCAGCATCGTACCTTCTTATGCTATTACATATTTCCAACCTTCAATTATTCAAGGGCCCACAAAAAGTTGACTTTTTGATTAACTTGACACGTAAGGATTAATGATGAATCTAAGTGTATTAAATGGAACTTCAAATAATCAAAATGCAACTTAAAAGGAGTATGTATCCTTTACAAGGATAGGGAGCACAGATTACAGCAACTACTTGTTTTCATTTTGAAGTCTTTATCTGTATTTTACCCAGGCCACAAGATCCTCAGGAACTTCCCCTGTATTTATATTGGAGGTATCTCCTGCTCCTCTGATACATGTTGAAGCAGAATAATTCCCTGACCCCTTCATGGGACTCATGACTGGATGCCTCATTTACTCAGCCTACTGCTCTGAACTCCTTGCAGGAGGAAGTGTGCAAGAAAACTAGACAGGAACAGGAGTGCACAAGCCCTGTGATAGGCCAGCCACTTCAGTGCCTGGCCTAGTGGAATCAGACTTCCCTTGCACAGATATGCTCTATTCCATCCCTCACAGGAGGGAGTGCATAGGTGAGTGGGTGCAAGAGCCAGAGTGAGCACTGTTGGGCACTGGCAGGAGCGAACTCCATGCAGACACTGTAGCAGTGTCCAGGCAGGGTGCCTCCAACTCCCAAAGCCCCAGAGGGTGTGTTACAGTGCTCTTTTAACCCTGTCATCTGTGGACGGCTTCAGCGTTTACAGTTCAGTGGGCCCTTTGCCTTTTTACGTGAGGTGGCCACCCTCTGCTAGGGAGGGAAAAGGGCCAATGTGACAACCTTTTGTGTCCACACTTGTGGCTCCCAAGTTCCTGTCCAGCATCCAGGAAAAATGAGGTCGCAGGAACACATTGAAGAATGGTAAATGCGAGGGATTTTATTGGTGATGAAAGTGGCTCTCAGCAGGAAGGGCAGCTAAAAAGGGAATGGGGCGGAAAGGGATGAAGTTCTGCCATCTCCGGCTGGATTCTTCTCTGAAGTTATGCCATCAAGCTGTTCCTCTGAAGTCAAGTCACTTCTCTCTGACTTCCAGCCATGGTCCCTGATGTCCACTTTCTTCTCTTCTCTGCTGGCTGAGTCTGGGGCCTTTATGGGCACAAGATGGGGTGAGGTGGTGCCATGGGTTGTTCAGGAAAGGACAACACTCGGGTAGGAAAACAGGGATATAAGTTCTCACTTTGGGCTGCAGTTTCAGACTTTTTGACGTGAGGGTGGGGTTTTGTCAGGGACCCAACCCTGCCTGCCTAGAATTTTTCTGCCTCCTGTCCCTATCAATGTCATATCAAGAGATCCAAGCCACCTACTTTTCTAAATACAGATTGCCAAAAACATATGGCAATATATTTGGAAAAGGGAAAGTGTTAAGAATTTTACAAGCTAACATGGTAAATTAGAGAATAGGAAAATTATCCTAATAATAAAAGAATAAGAAAAGATGTACTGATGTTTTTACTATGCAAAAACTTTGGTGGTCCCTTTTCCCCCAAAAGATAAACATTTATTAACATTAATAGACTCAAACCCAGTGCTGGTAGTTAATTAAATTTAGATCAGCAGATGAAATGTGAGTGGTCAATATTATTTTTATTAATTTATCATATTCTACTTATGCATCAGTATTTTCTACTTACAAAGTTTAAAAATAAATATATGAATATGTGATAGGAATAACCTCACATACATCTTTGAATTTATTGTGGAAGTACAAATACCTATAATATCTCCAGGGTGCAGCATTTAATTTTTATTTATTATTTCCATGGCAAATTGGAGCTGTAACAGTTTTCATGTAAAATATTCAATTAAAACAACCCTTGTGCAATAGGGTAGAAGGTAATATGGAATTTGGCCACTTGAATTCCAATGTAATGCCAGCAGTTGGAGAAATAATCAGAGTGTTTCTAAAATTCTACTGCTTCCAACATGAAGTAAATTCTCTCAGAACATCTTTTATCACCTGGCACCCATTAAACTCTTACTCAGATTGACAGATCAAAGTCGTAATTTAGGTAAGGTTCATATAAACTAGTGTTAGCTCAGAGTCAGTATTTAATAGTTTTTGAAAAATTTGATTATTTTTTCCTCCATTGTTCGCCTATAAATATTAAATATTGCCACAATGATTCCTTAGGAAAAAGAAAATTCAAAAGGGCATAATGTTTCAAAGTCAGTCTGAGTCAGACGGTGCTTGAGTCATTCTGCCTGGATCTGAATTCAGAATTCACTACTTTTGTAATATTTTCCCTAAGTGAAAAACCACCCTTCTTAAAATTGAATTATGAGTTCTATGTAATATGTTAATGCTACCTGACCAGTGAATTTATTTAATTAACTAAAATGATCCATGCAAATACTTAACACAAACACTCACTACATGCTAGCAAAAATAATAATAGTCCTTAATTAATAGTAGACTCAAAATGTGACATTGAAATGTTAGTCAAAGATTTATCTTTCATGAACACTTCCCATTAACATTAGCCACTTTCAGCAAAAGGTTCATTCTTTTTCTTTGCTAATTTCCTTGTCTTCCCATCTTTTGTTAGAAATAATCAAGCAGTTGCCAGGCGTGGTGGCTCATGTCTGTAATCCCAGTACTTTGGGAGGCTGAGGCAGGCGGATCACTTGAGGTCAGAAGTTAGAGACCAGCATGGCCAACATGGTGAAACCCTGTCTCTACAGCAACACAAAAATTAGCTGGGTGTGGTGGCAGGCCCCTGTAATCCCAGCTACTTGGGAGGCTGAGGCAGGAGAATCACTTGAACCCAGGAGGCGGAGGTTGCAATTATCCAAGATAGCACCACTGCACTCCATCCTGGGCGACAGAGAGAGACTCCGTCCCAAAATAAATAAATAAATAAATAAAAATAAAAAAGAAAATAAATAAATAAGTAATCAAGCAGTTTCATTTGCTACTTTTGGAAATAGTTTTTTTTTTCTTTCTTTCTTTTTGGAGGAAATTGAGCTGTAATTCTTTTAAGCACATGTTTCCCTATTGTGAATGAAATAATATATTTAGTGTTCAGTTCTTCTGGGTCAATGATCTAGCTATTTCTTTCTCATCTAAATTTAGCTTTTTTAATCCAAAGTTTTTCCTATCAGTCCCCTACTCCCAAAGTATAATTTTGTATTTCATTATAGGGACTGTTAATGGTTTCATTTGATCTCAACACTATATTTATCTTGGGCTTTGCTCTACCTCTAAAATGCAGTGGGCTAATTTTAGGACTCTACTGAAGGGTTGAAATGTGTTATTTCTAAATGTACCTTTGCAGCAAGTTTTAATGAATAATAGAATTTAGTATTCAATCTCTGTAGTTGGTTATAACCATTATTAAAATACTATATTATTTAGCAAAATCTTTACATTTAAAATGTTATATACTTTTTCTAAAAAGTGATGTATACACCATTCAAATTTACTAACCTACATCTTCCTGAAATGACCTACATTATCTAGCTTTGTTATATTCTTAGTTTAAAAAAAATCAATACAATTTGATCTGTTGTAGAAATTATTATCAATTTATTTATATATAGACATTTCACTCTAAATGTGCTTTAAATGATCTTTTGAATATATACATAGATACGGGTTTTTATAAGCCATGCACCTTTATGTCCACAGAGAAATGACTTTCCCCTCTTCAGTTTTCTTTCATTCTTTTGGTCAAGTTCTTATATATTTGAGCTTCTATTGGAGAATTTTTCAGCTGTCAGCACATAAGAGGAGCTGTTGAAATGCACTAGAGCCAGCCAATTCAAACACAAGTGAAGGGGCTACTGACAATATAA
The DNA here is from genome assembly GCF_008728515.1 of Papio anubis. NCBI lineage: Eukaryota > Metazoa > Chordata > Mammalia > Primates > Cercopithecidae > Papio > Papio anubis. Next base: position 62,134,039 of record NC_044990.1, on the reverse strand, counting down.
ATATGAGTCATTAGAAAAGTCATAAAAGCCTCAATTTAGGAAATTACTCATCATTAGGTATATACAAAAATGATATAATTAAACTAAGAATTACCATAATTGTCGAAAAATAGTACTGTGCCAAATGTGTACAGTTGCTTTGTATTTGGCAGCACTGACATTGCAATTTGGTGGTGAAAAAGATGGGCTACATTATATCATACACACATATACAGAATTACATATAAACAAACACACACCAAATGATCCCTGCCACGTGTTTATATTTTGAAAGTAAAACTTTAAAAGTTTTAGCACAGAATATATGATAATAGGCTTATCGTATTCAAGTTGCTTAAAATTTCTTCAAATAACTGAAAATAGACAAACATAAAGGAAACTATTATACATGCAACTACATTGAATTGAAATATTTCTATATCTCAAAATTCACACTACAATACAAATAAGAAAAATATTTTAATATGGAAAACTTCTAAAGGCAAGAAACTAATATATATACATACATATATATATATATTTTTCTGCATGGTGAAAAGTAAAATAAGCGGTGCATGGTGGCTCATGCCTGTAATCGCAGCATTTTGGGAGACCAAGATGGGTGCATCTTGAAGTCAGGAGTTCAAGACTAGCCTGACCAACATGGTGAAACCCCGTCTCTACTAAAAATTTAAAAAAATTAGCCAGGCGTGGTGGCATGTGCCTGTAATCCCAGCTATTCAAGAGGCTGGGGCAGGAGAATTGCTTGAACCCAGGAGGCAGAGGCGTTGTAGTGAACTAAGATCACGCCACAGCACTGGGCAACAGAGCAAGACTATGTCTCAAAAAAAAAAAAAAAAAAAAAAAAAGTAAATTACCCAGTATGCAACTGACAGTGAATATGAGAAAAAATGAATTAATAAAAATTATTAAAAGGTTGGTGAACCTTATTAGAAATAAAATACATGCAAAGTAAAAACACAAAAATATAATACCACACTCCTTAATATCCCTCTTCTACAAATAGTCATGAAGCCGACATTTTTAATTATGCCTCCTTTGTTCCATCATCCAATTTCTGTTTATCTTACAATCTATAAAATGATACAGATGAAATGGTTTTTGATCTGATGTAGTCATCAGGTAATCTTCACTCCTAAAATATGAGTCTAAATTTAATATTTTTTTCTGAAAAAAAGTCAGTAAGATTGAAAGGTCATGAATTTTTCAAAACCTATTATTAGCCCTATTACAGGCTCTTTCTTAGAGAATCATCTATGAACACTCAAAATAATATATATTCCGTGGTTTTATATGTACTTTAAAAAATTAGGTCAAGTTGATTAATAGTGTTCAAATATTTTCTGCCATTATTCATTTATTCTTGATCTAGTTGTTCCATGAATTATTGAGACAGAAATGTTAAAATCTCTAGCTGTGATTGTGAATTTTTATGTTTATCAATTTAGGTTGTCAGTTTTTATCTCAATATTTTAAAAAACTCTGATATGTACATACATATTTAGGACTGTTATGTTTTCCTTGTGAATCAACTCTTTATATCATTGTAAAATGTTCTTTGTCTCATAATACACTTGATGTCCAATGTGTCTATTAATATAACCACATCAACTTCCTTCTGCTACCCTTTTCATGATACATATTTTCCTTATGCTTTTCCTTCTAGACTACCTTTTTATTGTCTCTGTAAGACAGAATACAATTAGATCATATCTTTTTACTTAGTGTAATAATGTTTGACAATTTAAGAATTTTTAGTACACTCATAGTTAATGTAATCATCATATGATTGCCTTTTATTTTATTTTTGTTCCATTTCTTTTTAAATCAATTTTCCTTCTGCCTAGTTATTTCCTTTTAATTATTTAAATATCTTTAGTATTCCATTTATAATGTTATATTGGTTTCATAAAACAAAATATTCTGCATTATTAAATTAGCAATTGTTCTGTGAATTGTAATAGTTATGCTTAAATTACTACAGTCTATTATGGTTGTAATTTTATGTACTTCTACATCCACATTAAACTCAACAACACAGTGTTATTGTTTTTGTATTAATCAGCTATTTCAAAGTGATTGCTCATCGTTCCTTCCATGGTTCAGAATTGCAATCTGACTTTACTTCATCCTATAGAACTTAATTTAAAATTTCTTGTGTAGATATACAGGTGAAAATTCTCAGCTTTGGCTGGTTTGAAAATACATAGATTTTGCATTCATAATTTTTACTTAACATACAATGTTCCATTGACTTTTGTTTATTATATAAAAATACCATTCTATTACCTTTTGACATTCTTTCATTTTGATGAATATCAATCGTATTATTTCTTTGGCATTTAAAGAAAATATCTTTGTGTTTCTGCACATTTAGGAATTTTTAAAAGATTTTTTTTCCCTAAACATTGGATTCTGGCATAAAAGCAAGCACTAGAAGAAAATAGACAACTATATATGTAATGAGAGCGTAGGTAAGATTTATCAAGCTCCAAAGGTATGTGTTAACATATTAAGATAGGATGAAATTCAGGACCTATTTCTAAACTGTAAAGCTGGAGATACTAAAATTATTTGGCCCTTCAAGAGATATGTTTAAATTCCAGAAATACTAGAGTGAGAAACTGAGATTCTTTCCATCTTATCTCCAAGGAGCAAATATTTTTCCCCTTTGTTTCAAGAGGAGGGGGTATCTGTCCCTTTCTTCTACTAAAAATACCAAGATTCATTTTTTTCACCATTCATCACCTATATGACAGATTCTTTTATGTAGAATGTGACAACTAGTTCATATTGTTTTTCCCTAGGCATAAGAACCAGTGTATTGTGCACCGGAACAATTACCACATGAGTAATAATTAACAGGTAAAAATATAGATTCAGAAAAAAATAAAGATAATTATTTAAAACTAACAATTTCCCATCATCTCCAGGCTGCTTTAAAGACTTTAAACTTATTTTTATTTTCTATCAATAAGCTTATGATGTGCCTAGGCATAATTTCCTTTATATGGTTAGCTCTTTTGCCCTTCGCCAACATGTAAACTGTTGATTTTCATCAAATTCAGAAGAAAATGTAGCCTTTTTTTCAGATGCTTTTACTGCCCCTATTACACTTTCATATTTTTCTGACTTTCAAATTGCATACTTTTTTTTTTTTTTTGAGATGGAGTCTCAGTCTGTCTCCCAGGCTGGAGTGCAGTGGCGAGATCTCAGTTCACTGCAGTCACCACCTCCCAGGTTCAAGCAATTGTCCTGCCTCAGCCTCCCAAGTAGCTGGTATTACAGGTGTGTGCCACCACACTCGGCTGCCTTTTGTATTTTCAGTAGAGACAGGTTTCACCATTTTGGCCAGGCTGGTCTCAAACTCCTGACCTCAGGTGATCCGCCCACCTCAGTCTCCCAAAGTGCTGGGATTACAAGCATGAGCCACTGTGCCCAGCCACAAATTGCATAAATGTTAAAGTACTTTATCTTTCCCTACAGTAAAAACATCTCTTTTCACATATTTTTTTCAGCCTTTCTCTTTCAGCTTTTCAGACAGGGTAGTTTTATATTGGTCTACCTGCCAGTTAAATCACCTTATATTTTCCTGCAGGTTTAAAGCTACTGTTAATGTTAGCTAGCAGTTAATTTCATTTTGAATAGTAAATTTTTCTCCTTTAGAATTCCTAATGTTTTCCATCATTTTAATTTTTAACTGGTTGCTCATTATGAACATCTTTTTAAATCATGAAACATAATTATAAAAGCACACACACACACACACACACACACACACACACACACAGTCCCTGACTTATGATGGTTCAACTTAAAATTTACTTTATTTTTGAGACAGGGTCTGATATGGTTTGGCTGTGTCCCCACCCAAATCTCATCTTAAACTGTAACTCCCACAGTTCATACCTGTTGTGGGAGGAACCTGGTGACAAGTGATTGAATTATGGGGGCAGGTCTTTCCTGTACTGTTCTTGTGATAGTGAATGAGTCACATTAGATGTGATGGTTTTTAAAATGGGAGTTTCCCAGCATAAGCTGTGTTTTTGCCTGTTGCCATCCATGTAAGATGTGACTTACTCCTCCTTGCCTGCTGCCATGATTGTGAGGCATTCCCAGCCATGTGGAACTGTAGGTCCAGTTAAACCTGTTTCTTTTTTAAATTGCACTGTCTCTGGCGTGTCTTCACTAGCAGCATGAAAATGGACTAATACAGTAAATTGGTACCAGCAGAGTGGGGCATTGCTGAAAAGATAACTGAAAATGTGGAAACGACTTTGGAACTGGGTAACAGGTAAAGGTTGGAACAGATTGGAGGAGTCAGAAGACAGGAAAATGTGGGAAAGTTTGGAACTTCCTAGAGAGTTGTTGAATGACTTTGACAAAAATGCTGACAGTGATATGAACAGTAAGGTCCAGGCTAAGGTGGTCTCAGATGGAGATGAAGAACTCTTGGGAACTGAAGCAGAGATGACTTTTATTATGTTTTAGCAAAGAGACTGGTGGCATTTTGCCCCTGCCTTAGAGATTTATGGAACTTTGAACTTAAGAGAGATGATTTAGGGTATCTAGTGGAAGAAATTCTAAGCAGAAAAGCATTCAAGATCTAACTTGGGTGTTGTTAAAGGCATTCAGTTTCATAAGATAAGCAGGGCATAAAAGTTTGGAAAATTTGCAGCCCAACAATGGGATGGAAAAGAAAATCCCATTTTCGGAGAAAAAATTCAAGCCAGCTGCAGAAATTTCGATAAGCAAAGAAGAACCGAATATTAATCTCCAAGATAATGGGGAAAATGTCTCCAGGGAAAATGTCTTCAGGGCATGTCAGAGATCTTCACAGTAGCCCCTCCCATCATAGGCCCAAAGGCCTAGGAGGAAAAAGTGGTTCTGTGGGCTGGACCCAGGGTCGCTGTGCTGTGTGCAGCTTAGAGACTTGGTGCCCTGAGTCTCCGTTGCTTCAGCTGTGCCTGAAAGGGGCCAAGGTAGAGCTCAGGCTCTGGCTTCAGAGGGTGCAAGCCCAAAACTTTGGCAGTTTCCACATGGTGTTGAGCATGCAAGTACACAGAAGTCAACAAATTGAGGTTTAGGAACCTCTGCCTAGATTTCAGGGGATGTACAGAAATGCCTGGATTCCCAGGCAGAAGTTAGCTGCAGGGGTGGAGCCCTCATGGAAAACCTCTTCTTAGGGCAGTGTGAAAAGGAAATGTGGGGGCAGAGCCCCCATACAGAGTCCCTGCTGGGGCACCACAAGGTAGAGCTGTGAGAAGAGGGCCACTATCCTCCAGACCCCAGAATGGCAGATCCACCAAAGCTTGCATCCTGCACTTGGAAAAGCTGCAGACATTCAATGCCAGTCCATGAAAGCAGCCAGAGGGAGGCTGTGCCCTGCAAAGCCACAGGAATGAAACAGCTCAAGACCATGGGAACTCATCCCTTGTATCAGCGTGACCTGAATTAATGTGAGACATGGAATCAAAGGAGATCATTTTGGATCTTTAAGATTTGACTGCCCTGCTGGATTTCAGACTTGCATGGGGACTGTAGTCCCTTTGTTTTGGCCAATTTCTCCCATTTTGAATGGCTGTATTTACCCAATGCCTGTACCCTCACTGTGTCTAGGAAGTAACTAACTTGCTTTTGATTTTACAGGCTTATAGGCAGAAGGGACTTGCTTGTCTCTGATGAGATTTTGAACTCTGGACTTTTGAGTTAATGCTGAAATGAGTTAAGACTTTGTGGGACTACTGGGAAGGCACGATTGGTTTTGAAATGTGAAGACATGATATGTGGGACGGCCAGGGGTGGAATGATATGGTTTGGCTGTGTCCACCCAAATCTTATCTTGAATTGTAACTCCCACAATTCCTGTGTGTCATGGGAAGAACGCAGAGGGAGGAGATTGAATTATGAGGGTGGGTCTTTCCTGCACTGTTCTCATGATAGTGAATGAGTCTCACGAGATCTGATGGTTTTTACAAATGGGAGTTTTCCTTCACCAGCTCTTTTTTTTATTTTTGCCTGCTGCCATCCATGTAAGATGTGACTTGCTCCTCCTTGCCTGCCACCATGATTGTGAGGCCTCCCCAGTCATGTGGAACTGTAAGTCCAATTAAACCTCTTTCCTTTTTAAATTACCCAGATTCTGGTATGTCTTTATCAGCACCATAAAATGGACAAATACAGAATCTCATTCTGTCATCCAGGCTGGAGTACAGTGGCACAATCCTGACTCTTTGCAGACTTGACCTCCTGGGTCCAAACATTCCAACTCAGCCTCCTGAGAAGGTGGGACCACAAATGTGCACTGTTATGCCTGGCTAATTATTATTTTTATTATTAATTATTTTTAGTAGAGACAAGGTTTTTCTATCTTTCCCAGGCTGGTCTCGAATAGCTGGGCCCAAGCAATCCTTCCGCCTTGGTTTTCCAAATTTCTGGGATTACAGTATGCTCTAGTTCCCTCAGGCATAACTGGAAAATGTTCCTAGGTAGAAGACTCAGATGTTCTTGTGACTTACTTCAGTTATTTTTCTTTTCTTAAGGATCAAAAATTTTCACTGCCCTTTACATCATGTTTGAAAACATTTTTGTCCAGTTTCACAGATGTTTTCAGCAACAGGGCAAGTCAAGTACAATAATAGCTAAAAGAATTTCCAGGAACTGATTTAAAAATGAATACTAATTATTAGCAATAGATGTTCTGGCATTACCCTCAATCCCACACCTTCACTATAATTATTCTCTTGGGGCTTGCCAGAACTCCATACCACATCTTTGTTTGCTGAAGGCACTCAAATTTAATGGAGTTTGTTACACTGTAAGGAGCAAATGGCAAAATATCTCACACAACATGGATTTTCTGCAGACCCTCTTTTTTGTTTGTTTCTAGGTCACATTGAAACATTATTACTTTGAATTAATCCAGTAAAAGGGTCATAACAGGATGCCCAGATATAGGAAGTATTGCCTCCATAGTTGAAGGTGATCTACAAAGTACTGTTTCCCTTTGTACATGTGCAAGTGCAGCATCTCTTATCTCAGTTAAATTAAATATTTAATTTATTTAAATTTAACATATTATCAATCTTATCAGTATTGATTCTTCAATCCTACTAGTTTTTATTTGTTTTATCTGTCTTTCACTGTTTTTTCCTTCTATTCTGCTAGACCGATTTCATTTCATATTCACTTTGTCTCTTCTATTTGCATATCAGATATACATTTTGTTTTATTTATTAATTTCTAATTGGTTAGTCAGGGAATTGAAATATGCATGCTAGACTCATCCTGCCTACGAAGAATAATATTGTACCACTTCACATGCAATGTGATAATATAAACCCCTGATACTCCTACTAGTCCTGCTTCTTCTTTGTATAATTTTTGTCATACATTTTGTTTCTACATGTGGAATGGGCTCCACAATCCATTGTTAGTATTTGTGCTTTAAGCAGATAATTATATTTTTGAAAAGTAAGGAATTATGGTAAAATCTCTTTTGTGTTTACTCATATATTTATCATTTTTAGTGCTCTTCCTTCTTTATACACAACCACTTTCCTTCTGTATCATATTCCTTCCTCTGAATATAGTCCTTTAATATTTCTTGGAGGAGTGAAGGTTTGTTAATAAAATTTTTTTGTGAAGATTTGGTTGATCAAATGTATTTTTATAAAACTTTCATTTTTAAATGTTTACAATCACAATTTTTAACCCTTGTATGCTAATTTTAGCATCTCTGTCATCTCTGAGTTTGTTTCGATTATTGTTTTAATCTTTGTTCTGGTTCACATTTTACTTTTTTTTGTTATGCTGCTGCAGGTCTGGATTTTGTTGATTTGCTTTAGAATGTGATGGATGTTTTGTTGTTCATTTTCATTTTTGTTGTGCTTTTTTTCTGACATTAAATTTACTAGTGGATCAACTTGTTCCACTTGAGGGCTGTTTTCAGTAGTGATTATCCACATATTAAATAGCCTTCACTCTAGAACTAGAATTGCCCACAAGTTGTGAATCCTCAGTTGAGTACAGTCATGCCTCTGTTCTGCTTGGCTGAAACCTCTGTTTCTCAATATTGCACAATCTTCAGGATATTCATTAAACTCAGAGCTCCCTAATCTCACGAAGTTTCACCCTGATCATTTAACTTGGTAAATGGCTGCATAACAGCTGCCGAAATTGTGTTGATTTGTTTCAGCAAAGGAACTAAAATTACAGTGCACTTAATTTGCAATCATCATCTGATTAAGGTTTTGATCATTTGTCATTATCAATGACCCATCTGTCTTTGCCTCAGTCAGATGGGTGATTTCAAGGGAGAATGTGGAGACATAACCAAACATGCATTTTTAAAACCTTTCCTGTTAGCACTAATCTCTACAATTTCTCTATGGATTTGCTACTGTTCTGTGTTTACTCTCTTGATAAATCTTGAGGTGAATGGTTCCATGAGCTGTGCTTGGTTCTTCCTTTCATGTCATTCTTTGCCCAGTTTCTTCCACCTATGAGACTATAAGTTCAAAAACAAGTTACTTCCAAGATACAATGGCGGTACGCACATTGGGCAACATTCCCATTAAAAAAGGAGAAACAGGGATAACAGCCCTCACACCAGTTCAAAATTCAGCAGGGCAGACCTAAAAGCTCCAAAATAATCCTTGACTCTGTCCCACATCTTGGGCACACTGGTGTGAGGAGTGAGCCCCAAGGCCTAGGCAGCTCCTCCCCTAAGGCTTTGCTGGGTACAGCTCTCATGTTTGTACTCACAAGCTGGAATCTGGTGCCTGTGGCTTTTCCATGCTGAGACTGCAAGCTGCTGGTGGCTGTACTATCTTGGGGTCCGGAGGGCAATGGTCCTCTTCCTACAGCTTCACTAGGCAGTGCCCTGGTGAGGACTCTGTGGCGGGGCAGGGGGATCCAACCCAAAGTTCCCCTTAGCGCTGCTTTAGTAGAGGCTCTCTGCACAGATTTTACCCCTGTAACAGGCTTCTGCCTGGGCACTCAGATTATTTGACAAACCTAGATTTCCTCCTCTGAAATCTAGGTAGAAGCTGCCAAGTTGCCTCTACTCTTGTATTCTGCATTCCTGCAGGCTTAACACTACATGTAAGGACCAAGGCTTATGGCCTGCACTCTTCTAAGTGGTAACCCAAGCAATATCTGGGGCCCTCTGAACCACACCAATAGCAGCCAGGATGCAGGGGGCAGCATCCCAAGGTAGCATAGGGTGGTGTGTCAGGCCTGGCCCCCCAAACCATTCATTCTCTCTAGGTTCTTGAGCTTGTAATTGGAGGAGTGGCCTGGACAATTTCTGAAAGATCTTCCAGGATTTTTTTTTTCTATTGTCTTCAATATTAACACCGGTTTTTTTTTTTTTTTTAACTCATGCTAGTCTCTCTAGCAAGTGGTTGCTCCACAAGTTGCTTTGATTCCCCCTCTTTGGATTTTTCTCCTGAAAAATCCTTTTTCCCTCTCTGCCACAAGGCTGGGCTGTGAATTTCCCAAATGCTTATGCTCTGCCTCCCTTTTAATTATAAGTTACAACTTTAAGTCATTCTTTTGCTCTGGTATGTCATTATAGGTTGTTAGAAGCAGCTACATTACATCTTGAAAGCTTTGCTGCTTAGAAGTTTCTTCTGCCAGGTACCCTAAGTCATCATTCTTAAGTCCAGCAAATCTCTAGGGCCTGGACAGAATGCATACAAGTTATTTGCTAAGGTGTATCAAGGGTGATCCTTGTTCCAGTTCACAATAAATTATTTAATTCCATCTAAGACTTTGTTGGTCTGGTCTTTACTGTCCATATTTCTATCAGCATTGTCGTTATAACCACTTAACCAGTCCCTAAGAAATTCCAATCTTTCATCTTTCTGTCTTTTCTCCTGACTCTTCCAACCTCTGCCCAATACCCAGTTGCAAAACCTCTTCCACACTTCCAGGTATCTTTATAACAATGCCCTCCTCCTTGGTACCAATTATTTGTGTTAGACTCCATTTAGCATTGCTATAAAGGAATATCTGAGGCAGGGCAGTTTATAAAGAAAATAGTTTCATTTTGACTCACAGTTCTGCAGACTGTACAACAAGTATAGTGTTGGCATCTGTTCCTGGTGAGGGCCCCAGAAAGCTTACAAGCAAGGTGGAAGGGTAGGGGATGCAGGCATGTCACATGATGAAAGAGGGAACAAGAGAGAGGGGAAGATGTCCCAGGAGATTTCAAATAACCACCTCTTATGTAAACTAATAGAGTTAGAACCCACTCATTTTGTGAGCTAAGCACCAAGCCAGTCATGAGGGATCTGCACCTATGACCCAAACATCTCCCACTACGATCCACCTCCAAGACTAGGGATCCCATTTCAATATGAGGGTTGGAGGGGACACACGTTCAAACTATATCACCATGTAAGCTCTCTGCTTAGACAATCTGGTGAGGGCTATCATGTTTTAAGTGTCTAGTTATTATCTCCATGTACATTCCTTGTAATTTTCATATGAGAGAAAACATGGCGTGGTAGGATGTGTCCTGAGGAGAATAATCATCACCTCTAACCTAGTTGTAATATTTAAAGAGTTAAGGATCACCAAAGTAGTTTATCTTACGTAAGTTTAGAAGAGCTTCCTCCCGCCGGGCGCGGTGGCTCAAGCCTGTAATCCCAGCACTTTGGGAGGCCGAGACGGGCGGATCACGAGGTCAGGAGATCGAGACCATCCTGGCTAACATGGTGAAACCCCGTCTCTACTAAAAATACAAAAAACTAGCCGGGCGAGGTGGCGGGCGCCTGTAGTCCCAGCTACTCCCGAGGCTGAGACAGGAGAATGGCGTAAACCCGGGAGGCGGAGCTTGCAGTGAGCAGAGATCCGGCCACTGCACTCCAGCCCGGGCTACAGAGCAAGACTCCGTCTCAAAAAAAAAAAAAAAAAAAAAAAAAAAAAAAAAGAAGAGCTTCCTCCCCTAATAATAGAATTTCAGGTAGGTTTGTGGTTACACTGTCTGTTTCCTCATTATTGATGCAAATATTCCCATTGTATACTTCTGTGTCATGCTCTTTCTCTGCTAATGTGCTTCCTCACCATAGAAAACCAGGGAAAGGTAAATATTTACTGTGCATTAAATCTAAGAAATCCCCAAAATAACTCTACATGTAAATTGAGGTTACCTATATGTCCATATTCTGGCTACAAGTGGAGAGAGTAGAGTACAAAGAATCATTTGCCCAATGGCCTGACGCTCAGACACCGAGCTGTAGCCCATCATCACTTTTGTATGTATACCATTTGTGAGGAGTCAGTCGCGTGGCAACACTTAAGACAAAAGGAGCTAAGGAAAGGCAGTCTAACCAGCCAACTGTATGTAGAGGTATCACTCTGCTGCCACTCTGGAAGAAGGAAATAACTATAAGTCACTACACTATCGCTTAAGATATAAACTATGAAATATAAATATACTTAAAATGTCGGCCGGGCGCGGGGGCTTACGCCTGTAATCCCAGCACTTTGGGAGGCGGAGGTGGGCGGATCATGAGGTGAGCAGATCGAGACCATCCCGGCTAACATGGTGAAACCCTGTCTCTACTAAATATACAGAAGATTAGCCGGGCGAGGTGGCGGGCGCCTGTAGTCCCAGCTACTCGGGAGGCTGAGGCAGGAGAACGGTGTAAACCCGGGAGGTGGTGCTTGCAGTTAGCCGAGATCGCGCCACTGCACTCCAGCCTCGGTGATAGAGCGAGATTCCATCCAAAAAAAAAAAAAAAAAAAAAAAAAAAAGTCATGTGTATCCATCTCTAATCGTTTTTTCTTTTCCTCATCCCATATGTATTAAACCACTCTTCTGATACTGGTATATACTATTTTCATAATTTGTATAAATTTTACGTTCACAAATATTTAAGTTTTTATCTAAATAATTTGATATATATTTACAAAATTGAAATGTAAAACATATATACATACTTAAATACATTTACAAAATTTAAACATTTTTTATCTATAATAATTTGTGTGTGTGTGTGTGAGACGGAGTCTCACTCTTGTCTGCTTGACTGGAATGCAGTGGCACAATTTTGGCTCATTGCAACCTCTGCCTCCTGGGTTCAAGAGATTCTCTTGCCTCAGCCTCCCAAGTTGCTGGGACTACAGGCACCTGCCACCAGGCCCAGCTAATTTTTGTATTTTTTTGTAGAGATGGGGTTTCACTGTCTTGGCCAGGCTGGTCTCGAACTCCTGACCTCCGATGATCTGCCCATCTTAGCCTCCTAATGTGCTGGGATTACAGGAGTGAGTTGCCATGCCTGGCCCAATACAATTTTATAGATACATATTTTTACTAAAAATTAAAATATATAATGTATAAATTTTAAATATGTACTTACATTTATTACATAGTTATACTTAATATATATTTTAAATTTAAATATATTTATCTATATTGTTATAGATAAAATTTAAACAAAATTTATAAATTCAAAATTTATAAAAATTATGGAAATGATTACGCCAAAATGAGAAAAGTGGCTTACTAATATATATGGTATGAGGAAGGGGAAATCAATCAGAGATGGATACACATCATGTTTTAAGTACATTTATGTTTCATATTCTATATCTTAAGTGATATGTTAGTTTCTGATTGGTTCTGTAAGAAATGAAAGTTATTGACTTATATAGCAAACATGTATTCTCTTACATTTCTGGAGGTGGGCAGCCTAATCAATGTTTTGACTGTGCTGTGTTTCTTCTAGAGGCTTCAGGAGTGAGTCTGAATCCAGGTCTTTTCCAGTTTCTAAATGCTACTTGCATTCCTTGTTTTTGCTCCCTCTTCTATGTCCAAAGTGCATCATTCCAGCAACTCTTCTGAATTTGATGTCCCCCCCTATTATGAGGACCTTTATGATTATATTGAAACTAGAGTAATTATCACAGCCCCAAATCCTTAACCCAATTACTGCGGCAAAGTCCCTTTTACTATGTAACGTAATACATTCACAGGTTCTAGGAATTAGTGTGTGGATATCTTTGTGGGGGTACATTTTTCATATATTTACAGACATATTATTCTTTGTTATTTTTTGAACATGCCTTTTAATACAATGTAACTGTAAAGATGCCTTTAAGACAATGTAACTATAAAGATGTCTTTAATAAAAAAATCAGAACAGGTGAGTATATAAATCAACGAGTGACTTGGCATAGTAAAATTAATCATATTGATGTCCAATTAGTTTCATCAACGTATGTGAGGTGTAGCTAAATTTTAAGTAAATTTAATTAATTTGATAAAATTTAATGAGATAAAAGGAGTTTCATGAATTCCGTAGTGAAAAAAAGGAACAATCAACGAACACTGCATAGCCAAATCATCATAATTAAAGTTAAAATGTGTTATATATTAGGTTGAATTGTGTTCTCTCATGAAGACATTGAATTCCTAATCTCAGAATATGACCTTATTTGGAAATAATATCTTTACAGAAGTAATGAGGATATGATTATCATTAGGGTGGACTCTAATCCAATATGATTTTCATCCTCTAGAAAAATAGAAATATAGACCCAGGGACAGCTTTGCACAGAGGGAAGATAATATGAAGACACTCAGGGAAATTTTATGTAAAAATGAAGGAATTGGGCGATGCATCTACAAGCTAAGAAACACCAAAGACTTCCTGATAACAATCAGAAGCCAGCAATATGAAGAGAAGTATCTCGCTTCTGGTTTCAGAGGGTGTGGCCCTATTTGGGGACTTACACCTTGATTTTGGACTTCCAGCAACCAGAAGTGTGTAACAAGAAATATTTGTAACTCAAGGACAAAAAATCTGACATTTATGGTACAAAGTGCTTTTCCAAATTGAAATGAAAGTAGAAAGGCATTCAAAAGTGGTAAATAAATAATTATCTAATGAAGAAGTATAAGTATCTCATAATTATATGATGTAATATGGCCAATTTTGTTCACAATAGGGGAAATGCAAAATAGACGTGTTACTGTGTCATTTTTAACTTTTCAGACTGGCAAAAACTCAGCATATGATAACATATTCTGTTAGTGAGTGTATAGGCATCAGATCACCACCAAGTTCATATGCCTGTTGCACAGTATAGATCAATACACCACAATAGCAAAATTTATGGCAAATAAAGAGTTTAATGATTGCAGGGTGTCTGCACAAGAAGATGGGAGGAACCCTCAAATCTGCCTCATAGAAAAATTCTGGCTTGGAATTCTTAAGGGGATCATGGCATGTGAGGGGATGGAAAATTGGAGTCATTGACTGATCAGGGTAAGGAAAATGAAATAATCAAAATGTAGAAATGCATTATTTGGTGAGTCAGCTTCTTGTGGGGTCCTTCAGCCTAGCTGACATCAGCAGTTTCACTAGTATAGAGGACCTCAATAATGTCTCAAACTGAAAATGTAACTTTTACAATGCTTAAGTTGTTATCTATAGAGCAGATAACTGCAACTATAATCTTGTAACAGGGACTGCCTGATTCTGCGGGAACAGGCAGCAAACAACTAGGAGGAAGCAGGTCAGAGAGCGAGCTGATTCAGTGATTAAAGTGCTGTAAGCTTGGTTTATTTTCATTGCTCCCTCTTTCTACTTTTCTGATGAAGTTTATAAAGTTTGTGGGGATGGTTTGATGAACAGGTATCTTCATTATTAGATGAAATTTAAAGAATATAAATCTGTGGATGTTATCTATGGCAAACTTTCTTCACTCACCCCGCAAAATGCACAAACACTTTGATTAAACAATACCATGTCTAATAATTTGACGAGCCTTCCTGCACACGTACAAAATGAATCATTTGAAATTTTAGTATTGTTATTTTGTTTAGGACAGCAAATTATTGGCAATTATTTTAATATTCCTCAATAGACGACTGGTTTGATGACCTATTGTAAATCCATAAAATGATGTAATGTGTGGCTACAAAACAAAATAAGAAATCTTCATACATGTTGAATGTACAATGTCCTTCATTCATATGTCAGTGAAGAAAACAAGACAAAGTAATGTATGTGGTTTGCTACTCTTTATACTAAGATAAGAAGACTGTAGTTTGTATATGTATACTTTGGATTTGAATATATTTTATGTCCACAAAATTTCTCCAAAGATAAAAGATAATTGTATTGTTGGCCTATAATGAGGAAAACTGGATGCCTGAAGGACAAATTTATGAAAAATAAAATTAGTTTGTAAATCTGTATGTTTTGAATTTTGAATAACAGTGAATTTTAGATTTTGAATAATAGTGAATTATCTATCATAAATTTAGAAAAAAGTGATATTTGATATCATGAATTGAAATGTTATTGAGAATGACCTTTTTTAGAGTTCTTTGGTTCAATTTTGTTTGTGTAACAAATACTTAAATGGCACTTGCTCTGTGCCAGTTACTGTTCTAAGCCTTTTGGCCTCTTGTGGGTCTGGTGATTGGCAGTCTACCAGAATTACACAGTCTAGATGTAGGCATTTATCCAAAGTAATTGATGCTGAGACTTTGAAAGCAAGAGATTTTACTATTAGAAGCCAGTAACTATGAGGTGTAGTGCTTTACTTTAAAGCAATACAAAGTGATTAAAGCCCATTTTTATCACAAAGTTCTTACAATTTGATTTATTTCTGAAGTGACCATTTATAACTTTAGTGAAGCTTGCTCTATTCTGAATCTTTTATTTGGACTAATTAGTGACAATGTGGCCTTTATATACTTACAGTATATTATGAATGCTCAAATTTCAATGGTATTGTGAGTTCTGAGAGCAATTAATATGCCTAGAATTATATTCAATCATTATTACATATAATGATATCTTACATATTATTATATATGATTATTGCAAATAATTCTTGATAAGTTTCTACATGTTTTGTGAAGAAGCATGGGCAGCTTTGTCCTAGACTACTTTTTCAAGGAGATTTGTACAGTAAACATCCTTGATAGCTAGAGATAGTATCTCTTTCTGTGGAGAATGGCAGATGTGTTTCTTAACTGGAAAAATAAAGGTAGCATCTCTTTCCAGAGCAAAGGTTTGACAAAATTGACAACTATTCCCTTATAAGACTAGAGATTCCTGGGCTGAGGGTTTCTTACTTGTAACAAAAGCCTGCTGTGTGTGCAGCATCCATCCGGGCCCTTCTCTGCATTTTCCACTGTGGGAATTGGAGGACAAGAGGAACAGAGGCAAATATGAAGTTCATACCACCTGTCATGCCATTGCCTCTACACTCAGGCAGGTGTTAACCTTGGAGGATGAGAGGAGCAGAGGCAAAGATGAAGTTCACACCACCTGCCATGCCATTGCCCTTACACTCAGGCAGGTGTTACCCTCGGAGAACAAGAGGAGCAGAGGCAAACATGAAATTCACACTGTCTGCTATGCCATTGCCCTTAAATCCAGGTGGCACCAGTCTTCTGCCAGCATCTATGAAACTGTGGCAAACTCACATATCAGGTTGTATTGAGGTAAAATCTAAGATCCTCCAAAATTCTTGTTACTTGTTTTCTAAGAATGACTATTTTTGGTGAGTACTTCTAGATTCAAAACCTGGTCTCCTTCTATGACAAATGATTATACATTTTATATCATTTTGTACAGAAGTTTTAGGCATATCTTAAAACTTGATGTAGACAGTCATAAAATGCTAAAGATATACACACATACACAGCAATACCTAAATGTTAAAAAATTATATAAACAATACATTTAAATAGAAATAATCACCATGACTGATGAACTGTACATATGCTTATCTTCCATACTTTCAAGAAACTGAATTCATTTAATTTGAAAAAAAGTACAAGTTTAAGCTAAAAAAGCATATTTGCCTTCCAACCATTTACTTTTTAGAAAAATATGATGAAGGCTATTTTATTCACAGTTAAATTCTTAATTATAAATCACTTAATAAATACAATAAACATAATTATATGAGTTTTTATTATGATTTATAAATAAAAATATGTATTATATAATTTTATATGTGGAAAATCTGCAATTTGGGAGAAACTATTTTTAAATATTTGCAGATTTAAGAAAAAATGCATTTTTCACAATGGAATTTAGCTCTGTATTATAGTGGTTACAGTATGTTTATATCCAAGATTTCCACTTTTATGAAACTAGCCTAAATAAAATTCAAAACAGAAAGTACTGTAAGTACAGTGTTATATAACAAAAATGTATCAGTAGTAGTACAAAACTATATGAAAGCTATATGCTTCATAATTAAAATATTATAAATCTACACATATCTAAACACTTGATTATATTAACTATTGTTAATACTGGATAATGAGTGCTTTTTAAAATTTTTTCTGGGAAGTTGACCAAAATGGCAGACTAGAAGCAACTACCACGTACTGCTCTCATGGAGAGAAATAGAGTGGGCAAGTAAATACAGCACCTTCACCTGAAACATTCAGGTGCATGCATTGGGATTCATCAAGAAAACAACTCAACCCATGGAGAATGGAGAAATGCAAGGTAGGATGACCACCCACTGGGGAGCAACAGAGCCAAGGGAGCCTCCCTGACCCAGGGAAGTGGTAAGTGAGTGAGTGAGCTGGGGACCCATGCTTCTGTCACAGATCTTTGCAACCCTCAAGTCAGGAGATCCTCTTGTGAACCCACTCCATTAAGGCTTTTAGTCTGACAGCGGAGCTGCATGAAATCTCAGCAGAGCAGCACTCAGGCACTCGTGGAGCCTCAGGAGCTTTAAATACCCAGGCTCCCTGGCAAAAGCAGCTGCAATTCCCTCAAAGCAGGTTAGACCCCCATACATACTCCTAGGAAAGGGGCTGAATCTTGTGGACTGAGCAGCAGTGGTTTACAGATCCTGCTTTTATGGCGCCTCGCAGGATAATACCCTCTGGCTTGGAACTCCAACCAGTCTAAGGTAGCGGCATTATACCTCCCTGAGATGGAGCTCCCCGGGGGTAGGGGCGATCCACCATCATTGTTTTTTCACACCTTGAGCTGTTGTTGCCTTCAGGATTTGGGGAACCAAGGTGACTAGGAATTGGGGTCGTCCTCCAGCACAGTGCAGCAGTTCTATGGAGAGGTAGCCAGACTGCTTTTTCATGCAAGTCCTGGATCCTGTTTCTCTCTACTGGGTGGAATCTCCTAACTGAGGCCTAGAACCACTCCCACTGGTGTTTTTCAGCTGGCAACAGTTTCAAACCTCCCTGGGACTGAGCTCCCAGAGGGATGGGCAGGCCATCATCTTTGCTGCATCTTTACAGCCTTAGTCGTGGCCTTCAATGAGATGACTGGGGGCCGGAGTGGACCACTAACACAGCACAGCTCCTCTGCGAAAAACCATCGGGACAGCAGTTTTATGCAGGCCCTTGATCCTGTTTCTCCTCACTGGGCAGGAACTTCCCAACTGTGGTCCCCAGCCACACCCACCAGTGTGTTCTGACCTGCAAAGATGGCAGGCCACCATCTTTGCTGTTTTGTGGCCTTCCCTGTTCATACCTTCCGGTACTGGAAAATCCGAGGTGACTAGGCATTGGAGCGAACCCCCAGCATATGGCAGCAGCCCTGTGGAAAAGTAGCCAGTCTGTTTGTTACGTGGGTTCCCAGTCCCTTATCTCCTCTCTGGGTGGTTCCTCCTGGCCTGGGTCTCCAGACAGCCCCCATGGGGTCTATCCATCCAGTAGCAGCTCTTCAGCTCCCAGTGGGAGGCGTGGGTTGCCATCTTTGCTATCTTGCAGCCCCTTACCCTTGCTGTCTATAGGTTCTGGAGAGTTTATGGGGACCAGGGGCTGATTCAGACCCCAGCACAGAGAACCCACCTAATGGGAAACTAGCCAGTTTATTCTCCACACAGCTTCTCTTCATTGAACAGGGCCATCAAACTTCTCCTCATTGAGCAGTGCCACCAAACCTGGGACTCCAGCACAACCAACTCGCCCCTGCCTAACCACTTCAATTAGAGGCAGCCCAGCATTTCTCTGAGGAGGAAATCCAAGAGTCAACCCACAACCCAACTGCTACTGTAGTTTCACTGGTATAACCCCAACAGCCCTTGGGCTAGGGAAAGAACAAAGGGTCTAGTCATTACACTGGCACCTGTGGCACACCGCAGCCACCATGCAGAAAGAAGTCTAGCCCCTTTTCCCTGGGAACTCCCACCCCCTACTCCACCAGGCAGTGCCCCCCTGGCTCATGGCCACAAAGCAATCACCCCACCCATGGCTGAGCATACCCACTGGTAGTGGCCTAGAATTTCCCTGGGGAGAGGTTCACTGAGGCATCTTCACTGCCATAGCAGCAGTTCTTGGTCTGTGGAAGAAACAAAAAGACTGAGGGCTACACTTGAGCTTACAGCACATCACATGCACCACATGGAGAGGAGTCCAGTCTACCTCTTGGTTAGCCCTTGACATCCCTGCTCCCCAACAAGTGGAGACCCTGGCTCAGGCCAACAGTGCAGCTGCCCCACACCACCAGCAGAACACTCACAGTAACAGCAACTCCATGTTCCTTGGAGACTGATACCCTAGGAGCAACCTAAAGCCGTTCTGCCATTGCCTTTGCAGTGGTACTACCCCTGCTACTCGTAGACTAATGAAATAACAAATACCCTAAATACTGTATTCACACCTCCAACAAGCAAGAGATGACCCAAAGAGAAAAGGCCAGACCACAGTTTAAGGAACATCCACATGCAGACATGAGAGAAAACCAGTGCAAGAACTCCAGTAACTCAAATGGCCAGAGTATCCAAACCACCACATTAGTTCTCCAACAAAGGTTCTTAACCAGGTGAGTCGGCTGAAATGAAAAAAATATAATTCAGAATATGGATAGGAATGACGATCATCGAGCTTCAGGATAACAGCAAAACGCAACACAAGGAAACCAAGAATCACAATAAAATAATACAGGAGCTGACAAACAAAATAGCCAGTATAAAAAAGTACCTAGCTGATCTGAGAGAGCTGAAAAACATGCTACAAAAATTTCACATTGCAATCACTTGTACTGACAGTAGAATAGACCAAGCTTAGGAAAGATTTTTGGAACTTGAAGACTGGCTCTCTGAAATAAGACAGTCAGACAAAAATATAGGAAAAAGAATAAAAAGGAATGAAAAAAAACCTCTGAGAAATATGGAATTATGTAAAGAGGCCATATCAAAGAGACAGGGAGAAAGCAAAAACTTTCATGGATGATATTGCAAAATGTCATCCATGAAAACTTCCCCAATCTTGCTAGAGAAACCAACCGTCAAATGCAGCAAATGTAGAGAACCCCTGCAAGATTCTACACAAGAAGGTCATCGCTAAGACACATAATCATAAGGTTTTTTCAAGGTTGAAATGAAAGAATGTTAAACGTCGTTTGAGAGAAAGGGCAGGACACCTACAAAGGGTACCCTGTCAGCCTAACATTGGACCTCTCAGCAAAACTTTCACAAGCCAGAAGACATTGAGGGCCTATAGTCAACATTCTTAAAGAAAAAAAAAATCTTTAACAAAAATTTTATATCTAGCCAAACTAAGCTTCCTTAGCAAAGAATAAATAAGATTATTTTCAGAAAAGCAAATGCTGCTGGAGTTTGTTACTACTAGACCCCCCCTTACTGGAGATCTTGAAAGGAGCGTGAAATATAGAAAGGAAAGACCATTCCCAGTCAATACAAAAACACACTTAAGTAGACATACTAGTTAAACTATAAAGTAACTACACAAACAAGCCAGCATAGTAACCAGCTAACAAAATGACAGAATCAAATCCACATACATCAATATTAACCTTGAATGTAAATGTGATAAATGGCTCATTTAAAAGGCACAGCTTGGCAAGCTGGATAAAAAAGCAAGGCTCACTGGTAAGCTGTCTTCAAGCGACTCATCTCACATGCAGTAATACCCATAGGCTCGAAATAAATGCATAAAGAAAAATCTACCAAGCAAATGGAAATGAGAAGAAAAGCAGGGGTTGCAGTCCAAGTTTCAAGCAAAACAGACTTTAAACCAACAAAGATGAAAAAAGACAAAGAAGGGCATTACAAAATGGTAAAGGGTGCAATTCAACAAGAAGCCCTAACTTTCCTAAATATATACACACGCAATACAGAAGCAGCTAGATTCATAAACCAACTTCTTAGAGACCTACAAAGATACTTACACTCCAGCACAATCATAGTGGAAGACTTCAACATTCTACTGACAGTATTAGATAGATCATCAAGGCAGAAAATTAACAGATATACAGGACCTGGACTCAACATTGGAACAAATGAATCTAATAGACCTCTACAAAACTCTCCACTCAAAAACAAGAGAATGTGAATTCTTCTTATCATCCCATGAACATACTTCAAAATTAGCCACACAATCAGACATAAAACACTGCCTAGCAAGTGCAAAAGAACTGAAATCATACCAAATACACTCTGGGACCACAGCACAATAAAGATAGAAATCAAGACTTAAAAAAAATCAATAAAACCAAGCAATTATATAGAAATTAAGCAAACAATTCCTGGACAAGTTTTGGGTAAATAATGTGATTAAGCCAGAAATCAAGAAGTTCTTTGAAATTAAGGAGAATAAAGATATGACATAACATAATCTCTGGACATAGCTAAGGCAGTGTTAGGAGGAAACTTTGTAAAACTAAACACCCACATCAAAAAGTTAGAAAACTCTCAAATTAACCACCTAACATCACAACTAAAAGAACTAGAGAAACAAGAGTAAACCAACTCCAAAGCTAGCAGAATACATGAAATAACCAAAATCAGGGCTGAATTGATGGACATTGAGACAAAGAAAGAAAATAAAAACAAAAAACAAGAAAAACAATTAAAAAGATCAATGAATCCAGGAGCTGGCTTTTTGTAAAAGTAAGTAAGATAGGCTGCTAGCTAGACTAATAAATAAGAAAAGAGAGAAGATCTAAATAAACACAATCAGAAATGGCAAAGGGTATGTTACCACTGATCCCACAAAAACACAAATAACTGGCTGGGCGTGGCGTCTCACGCTTGTAATCCCAGCACTTTGGAAGGCCGAGGCAGGCAGATCACGAAGTCAGGAGATCAAGACCATCATGGCCAACATGGTGAAACCCTGTCTCTACTAAAATACAAAAAATTAGCTGGGCATGGTGGTACATGCCTGTAATCCCAGCTACGTGGGAGGCTGAGGCAGGGGAATCGCTTGAACCCAGGAGGTGGAGTTTGCAGTGAGCTGAGATCATACCACTGCACTCCAGCCTGGCAGCAGAGCAAGATTCCATCACACACACACACACAAAAAGAAATACAAATAACCATCAGAGACTATGATGAACACCTCTATTTATGCAAACTAGAAAACCTAGAAGAGATGGATAAATTCCTGGACCTGTATATCCTACCAAAACTGAGCCAGGAAGAAATAAAATCCCTGTACAGACCAATTATGGCTCCAAAGTTGAATCAGTAATAAAGCCTACCAACCAAAACAGTCCAGGACCAGAAAGATTCACAGGTGAATTTTACCACATGTAGAGTGAACAGCTGGTACAGACCAATTATGGCTCCAAAGTTGAATCAGTAATAAAGCCTACCAACCAAAACAGTCCAGGACCAGAAAGATTCACAGGTGAATTTTACCACATGTAGAGTGAACAGCTGGTACCATTTCTACTGAGACGATTCCAAAAAATTTAGGGGAGGGGACTCCTCCTCAACACATTTTATGAAGCCAGTATCATCCTGATACTGATACATCCCAGGCCACTATCTTTGGTGATAGTGATAGATAGTGATAGGTGATAGATGATACATCCTGCTCATCCCAGGCCACTATCTTTGGTGGCCTGGACATTGATGTAAAAATTCTCAACAAAATACTTGCAAACCAAATCCAGCAGCACCTCAAAAACCAATCTATCATAACCAAGTAGATTTTATTTCTATGATGCAAGATTGGTTCCACATATGCAAATTAATAAATGTGACTCATCATATAAACACAACTAAAGACAAAAATCACATGATTATCTCAACAGATGCAGGAAAGGCTTTTGATAAAATTTAACATCCCCTTATGTTAAAACCTCCCAATAAACTAGGTATTGAAGGAACATACTTCAAAATAATAGGAGTCTCTTATGACAAACCCACAGCCAACATCTACTGAATGGACAAACCTGGAAACATTCCTCTTGAAACCAGCACAAGACAAGGATATCCTCTTTTACCACTCCTATTCAACATAGTATTGGAAGTTCTAGCTAGAGGAATCAGACCAGATTAAAAGATAAAGGGCATCCAAATAGGAAGAAAGAAAGTCAAATTATTTCTTTTTGCAGATGACATGATTCAATATCTAGAAAACTCCATAATCTTGGCCTAAAATCTCCTTACACAAATAAACAACTTGGGCAAAATTTCAGCTTACAAAATCAATTTACAAAAATCACTAGCATTCATATACGCCAACAACTGTCAAGCCAAGAGCCAACTCAGGAACAAAATCTTATTCACACTTGTCACAAAAAGAATAAAATACCTAGAAATAAAGTTAACTAGGGAGGTGAAAGATCTCTACAATGAAAATTACAAAGCACTACTCAAGGAAATCAGAGATGACACAAACAAACGGAAAAACATTCCATGTTTATTGATTAATATAATTAAAATGTCCATACTGCCCAAAGCAATTTACAGATGTAATACTATTCCTGTCAAAATAACAATGACCTTCTTCACAGAACTATTTAAAAATTAATATGGAACCAAAAAGGGCTCAAATACCCAAGGGAATCTTAAGAAAGAAGAACAAGGTTGGAGGCATCACATTACCCAACTTAAAACTATACCACAGGGATACAGTAATCAAAACAGTACAATACTAGTCCAAAAACAGACACATGACCAGTGGAACAGAATAGAGAGCACAGAAAATAAGGCTGCACACTTACAGCCATCTGATCTTTGACAAAGCTGATAAAAAGAAGCAATGGGGAAAGGATTCCCTATTCAATAAATGATGCTGTGATAACCGTATGCAGAAGACTGTAAATGGACCCCTTCCTTGAACCATATACAAAAATCAACTCAAGATGGATTAAAGACTTAAATGTAAACCCCAAAATTATAAAATCCCTATAAGACAAGCTAAGCAATACTATTCTGGACATAGGGATGGGCAAAGATTTCATGACAAAGGTGCCAAAGTAATTGCAACAAAAGCAAAAACTGACAAATGGAATCTAATTAAACTATAGAGCCTCTGCACAGCAAACAAGCAAACAAACAAACAAAAAACTAACAGACAACCTACAGAATGGGAGAAAATATTTGCCAACTATGCATTGGAGGAGTGTAACGTCCAGGTCTATATGAAACTTACATTTACAAAAAAACCACAACCCCATTAAAAAGTGAGCAAAGCACATGAACACACACTTTTCAAAAGAAGACATACATGGCTAACAACTATATGAAAAAAATCTCAATATCACTGATTGTTAGATAAATGCAAATAAAAATTCCAGTGAGAAACTATCTCACAGGAGCCAAATGGCTCTTATTAAAAAGTCAAAAAATAACAGATGCTGGCAAGCTTGAAGAGAGAGAAAAGAAAACACTTGTACACTGTAGGTGGGAGTGTAAATTCGTTTAATAAGTGTGGAAAGTCATGCAGAAATTCCTCAAAGAGCTAAAAACAGAACTACCGTTTGACCTAGCAATCCCGTTACTGATTATATACCCAAAGGTATATACGTTGTTCTGCCATAAAGACACATGCATATGTATGTTCATTTTAGCACTATTCACAAGAGCAAAGGCATAAAATTAACCTAAATGCCCATTATTAACAGACTGGATAACAAAAATGTAATACATGTACACCAAGGACTACTACACAGTCATAAAAAAAGAACAAGCTCATGTCCTTTGCAGGAATGTGGATGGGGCTGGTGGCCATCATTTTTAGCAAACTAACTCAGGAGTGGAAAACTAAATGCCCCAGAATCTCACTTATAAGTATGAGTTAAATGATGAGAACACATGGACACAAAGAGGAGAGCAACAAACACTGGTACCTACTTGAGGGTGGACGGTGGGAGGAGGAAGAGGAGCACTATTGGGCACTAGGCTTAGTACTTGGGTGACAAAATAATCTATACAACAAACCTACTTGAAACAACTTTATCTATATAATAAACCTGCACATATACTCCTGAACCAAAACCAAATAAAAATTTTTTCAACTAAAAATATTCAAATTTCTATTGTTTTCATATTGCTTTTATTTATAAAAGCACAAGAAAAATATATCTCCTGTAAGTTTAATATTTCATGTATACAATTACATGTATTCTTTTTAAAGCAACTGAAGACAACCATTTTCTAATTTGTTTTCTTGTTATAGAAATAGGCAAAGAGAGGCCAGATTATATTATGAAGCTTCCTACTAGTATTCAAGAATAATGAACTTTAATAGGATAAAAGAACTTCAAAGCTTGGTGAAAAAAGAACATTTATCTGATGGAGATTATATGATTCTGTTTCTCTGTTGCTCAAATGTAATTTGAGTAAGCCTCTGCTATATAAAAACATAGGGATACCTTACAGTCCAAAGTATTTTTCACTCTCATGAAAATGGGTGTTTAAAAAATCAGGTCTGCCTACATGCAGAGAATATAAACCAAAAAAAAAAAAAAAAAGTCCCATGTCCCGAAGTTTATCTATTTTAATAAAAATACAGTATATGTATACTTTTATATTATTGGAAGTAATAATTTAATATATTGAGACTGGAAATTTTAGAATGTTAAACCTTTAAGAAGTAGTGAGAAAAGGCTGCCACTACAGTTTGAACAGTTCTTTTCTCTATTCTCTAAGTAGCACATTCCAATTAACCATAAACGATGTTTTGCTTTAGAAAATTATCAGCTTAGTTGACTCAGTATAAGCATTACTCACTCGTTTTCTATGAATTTACCATTAACATAAATTTAAATGCTCATGTTGAAGAATGTAACTTGCTTAGCTAAGCTTATAATCTAAAGAGATATCTGTCCTTTGGTGGTGATAGTGGTTTAAATTGGGGGAGTAGTGTTCCCTAGACAATAAGGGGAAAAACTGAAGTGAGACGCTCTAGACTTCTAGGCTGTATAGTGTTGCTTCAGCATCCAAGTGTGACAGTGTGGCATGACAGTGGAAGAGGCTATCTTGTTAACTGCTCTGAAACCAGAACATCTTTTATACCTGGGGAGTGCTATTTGTGTGAATCAGGTACCACCTTAAGCAAGAAAGGGAGAGATCAGTTGAGAATCACCAGAGTCTGGAAGAAGACTGACTTTTTTTTTTTTTTTTAATGACTTCAAGAAGAGAAATGATTGGAGAAATAAAGGAGACAAAATATAGTAGAAAAAAAATGGCAGACAATACTCGCTGAGTTGGGCATTTCTCTAGAGTTGGTGGTGAATACTGAAGTCTCCACTGAGTAAAAATCAGGGTTTTATATAAGGCAAGGGGTTAAGATTCGGATAATCAACATTTATAGAAACTTTAACGGTTACTTTTTAATTTTTACATTTCTATGAACAACTTGAAACTTTCATAAAACTGGACAATAATATTATGGACCAAAATATGAATCACTCATATTTAACAATCATAAGCAGTTTTCTATATCTTTTTCATTTTTTTTTCCTATGGGGCCTCAACACAACTTTCTCCACATCTTTACCTTTTACAGATACCGAGGTACATTACCCAGAGATTTGAATTCATTTGGTCTTATCTGAGACACAGGCAAGAATGCATTTTTTTAAGTTCCACAGTTAATTCTGGTGTTTCACTAGAGTCTACAAGGAGTATCAGAGAATTTTTATTTGTATGAACAGATTATTAGACATGAATTAAGAAGACCTAGGTTGTAGTATGAAATAATATTTCTATTAAAAATTTATTATATTACACTTTCCAACAAGACACTTAACATCTTTTTGTGACTGGAATTTCTTTAGATGTAAGAAAAAAATAGCTTGATTATATGGCCTTTGTGGTCCTTTTCACTGTTGAAATTTTGATGCCTTAGTCTATCAAGTAAGATTAAAGAACAATTCTATTTTTACCAGGGTTTAATGTTCAGGAACTACTGAAGGAAACAACACCCTTTACAGCTTATTTTGTTACAATCTCATTCGATGAAATTATTTGTGACTATAAGAACAATTACAGAAAATAACAAATATGCTTTTAAAATTTTAGAAATACTTTCCTATGATTTCAGTATATCAAACTGAACAACTATTTTGTTGTTTTTATAGTTAATGAAAACATACAAACTTCTAGTGGTTTTTTTAACTATCTTGATAACACACCCTTATTTTATATTTTCTCATCCCAAACACTAAGTCCTTAGTGTTTTATGGGTGTTAATTCAGTGAACTCTCTCAGACCCTCTATGAGGCATATACTCTTATCCACATTTTACAGATGAGTAATCTGAGTTTCAGGGAAATTCATTAATTTGCTCAAGATTATAATTCTGGTAACATGACAACTAGACTAAGACAGTATTAAAATTTTGGCAAAAATATATTAACTATTAATATTTTGAATTATCTGTTACCAGTGCTTTAGTTAGAGTATATCTATTTTTCAAATAGTAAATTCATAAGTATAATAAAAGGATCTGAATATGATACTAATCAAAATTTGAATGATCAGTTTTATTTAATTTTAATAAATATTTCTTCTATGTATATAGAAATTTATATAATTAAGATCAGATGATTAATTTATAAAGGCATTAAATAAAAAGTACTGGGGTACTATAATTTTCCAAATTCAAATGTTACATGCTTAAAAACATGTTTGAATATTCATTCTTTTGTGGCATATAACAACAACAACAATAACAAATGGCTTGATATTCCCAAAATATTCTCCTTTGGGTTTCTAACAGCAATAAATTCAGGATTGATCGAAACTTCACCAATAACTCAAAATGACTAAATTCAAAACTGGCACCAACCACAAAAAGAGCATTCCTTTCACACAGGAAAAGGGGAAAATATCTTTGGTTAATATGTTGAAAATAGAGATTACTTTTGCTAATGCAAAGTTCTTTTCCCCCTTTTAAACTAGTGAAACTAAGCACTTTTTTTTTTTTTTTTTTTTTTTTGAGTCATGGAATACCATGAGGAACTGGACTTTTAAGAAAAATTCATTATCAGCTAATTTGAGACTTGAAGCTACAATTTAAAAAATGATTATTTTGCATTAATTTGCTTGATTATCTGTTAATACCCTTTCTTTTGTATTACTTTAAAGCTTTATTCTATCTTTACATAGCTACTTATTTATTTTGTGGTTTATTAATAACAGAAATGACAATAACTTTATAAATGTGTTTAATTAGCAAATTATATTCAGTTGCCTGGAATACAGTAAATAGCTTATTTTAACATCATCAGGTCAAATAAAAATGTCAGCAATGATATATGTTACCAAAGTAATTTTACAGAAATCCAAGTCTTTAAAGCAAATCTCTTTTGGGATATTCACCAGCAGAACTTCCTGCTATCTGTGAGGACAGCATTTTCTGTAAGGTGTCTCCTCATGTTAGACTTGCTTTTGCTGTGGGAATCCCATCTGCTATGGTTCTCACTGGAATCCTTGACCCTTTATTGAACTCCAGTGAGCTATAGCCACCAAATGCCTGTTGTTATTGAAAACACAACATAGTGCAGATCAAGGACACTCCAAATACAAGTGTCTCACAAGTATATTGGAAATAAGCTGAAGAAATGTAAAATAGTACCATATTAATAGAGAAAATTGAGAAATGGTTTATTTTACAATTATACCATAATATCGGTCTATACATTTTATGCATTAAAAATAAAATTCCAATGATAATATTCACAAGAGCAAAGATAACCGTTCTAGTAAATATTATTAGGAAGATAAAACCAGTCATTTTTGACTGACCTTCTTTTAACTAAACAGTTTTATTTATTTTTTTTTTTTTTGAGACGGAGTCTTGCTCTGTCCCCAGGCTGGAGTGCGGTAGTGCAATCTCGGCTCACTGCAACCTCTAGCTCCCTGGTTCAAGCGATTCTCCGACTCCGTGGTTCAAGCGGTTCAAGCGATTCTCTTGCCTCAGCCTGCCAAGTAGCTGGGACTGCAGGCCTGCACCACCACGTCCAGTTAATTTTTGTATTTTTAGTAGAGATGGGATTTCACCATGTTGACCAGGATAGTCTTGATCTCCTGACCTCGAGATCCACCCACCTTGGACTCCGAAAGTGCTGGGATTACAGGCATGAGCCACCGCGCCTGACCAACCAAACACTCTTAAATTGGAGAGTCCTACTCAGCAAGTTTCTCTGCAAATTGATTTAGTGTTCTTAAAACTCTGTGACTAGACTATTGCTCACTGCAAGTCTCCCTAATTTGTTCCAAATTATCACAGTTAAAGAAGGAGTTTTAAAGCTTTCATCATCACACAAATGCTGTATTTGGTTTCATTTTGCTTTGGCATTTTAAAATTAGTTTTAGGGTATTTATTTCCCTGTGAAAAAATAAAACTGCAGTAATTGGCCAGCAATTACACAACTATATTTAAGATTTTATTCTAATATTGGTTTATCAAAGCATTGTTATTTCATCACAAAATTCACTCAGGAATTAAAATTAATATTTTTAGTTTCCATTTGACATTAAAACAAATTAAAATGACACATTTTATTGCATTTGTAACTAGAAATATCTGATGATAGAAAAGGCATTTTAAATTGAACATGATAAATCAAAATATTGTCACATTTAGAATCATTTATAAATAATGTGTAAAACAAAGATATACAGAGTTAAGAAAGGGAAATTTCATAACAAGTCATTAAATGTTTATTAATTTCTGTCAGACAAAATTTGATCAGTGACATAGACATTTATATCAAGAAAATAATCAGAACAAGACCATTAACACTATGTGCAAAAATGTTCATAAAAGAATGCCTTAAACACAAAATAAAGAAATAACCTAAATGTCCAAAATCAGGTAAACTAATTGTGTTATGGAATACAAAAGGGACATTATAAAAACAATAACAATATGATTTTGAGGAATATTTTACAATGAAAAATTGTTCATATTTTTTTAAAAATTAATTTTGATTATTATTGATATAGTTGTATGTATTTATAGAATACATGGGATATTTTGATAGAAGCATACAGTGTTTAATGATAACTCACCTCAAGCATTTATTATTTCTTTGTGTTAGGAACAAGCTACTAAATATTCAAAAGAAATAAAATGTGTATATGGGAGAGATATCTGAACTGCCATGTTTACTGGAGCACTATTCACATTAGCTCAGATATGGACTCAACCTATGTGTCCATCAATTGATGAATAGATTAAAAAGATGTGGTAAATATGCACTATGAAATATCCAACTATTAAAAAATGAAATCTGGTCATTTGCAACAACATGGATGAAGCTAGAGGAGATTATTATTAATGAAATAAGCCAGGCACAGAAAAAATTTGATCATATCTAAAAGAGAGTAGACAGGGTTCTCCCAGTAAAAAATACAATTAAATGTTATAGTGTGTATATTAAATTTACAAACAGAAATAAACACAACATTATGAGCAATGGCTGTTCTGCATGATGCAGTTAATAGCCTTTTGTTTTTATGTATTTTTACTGTTTTCATTTTAAATGAGACAGTAATTGTACATATTTATGGAATGAGATATGATGTTTCAATACATGTATACATTGTGTAATGATTAAATCAGGGTATTTAGTATGTCCATAACCACATACCCTTATTATTTTTGTGTGGTAGTAACATTCAAAATTCTCTCTTCTAAGAATTTTGAGATATGAAATATCTTATAAACTACAAAAAATTTAAAGTAGTCATGATAAAAATGTTTCAATGATGTGTACAAACATGATCAAAACAAATGAAAAAAATAGAAAGTCTCAGCAAAAAACAAAAAGTTTCTGCCAAGAAAAAGAAGATATAAAGAATATTCAAATGAAAATTGTAGACTTAAAAAATTCAATAGTAAAAGTAAAAAGCTAAGATGATGAGCTCAAAAGTAGTACAGATTATAAAGAGGAAACAATCAGCAAACTGGAAGCTGGATCAGTACAAATTATGTAATCTGAACAGAGATGAAAAAATTTGCCCCAGGGATCTCTGACTCGATAATGAAAAATCTATAATTTGTGCATGGGAGCCCTGGGTAGAGAAGATAAAGTGGATGAGGATGAAAAATTATCTGAAGAAATAATGGCGAAAACTTCTCAAATTTAATATGAGACAAACTTACAATTTCAATAAATTAGAGAACCTGAAGCAGGATATCCTCAAAGTAATATTGCCAAGATATCCTAATTACATATTATAAACTTAAAGACAAAGTAATAAACTTTCAAGCAGCCAGAGAATAAGGACATGTTATCTATAGGAAAATGTTTTTTGAATGATGGCATATTTCTTATCAGAAAACATAAAAACTCGAAAGAAGTGACACAATATCTTTCAAGTATTGAAAGAGAAGTATTGTCAAGCCGAAATTCTTTCTTTTTTTTGAGATGGAGTCTCATTCTGTCGCCCAGGCTGGAGTGCAGTGGCGATATCTCAGCTCACTGCAAGCTTTGCCTCCCGGGTTCACGCCATTCTCCAGTCTCAGCCTCCCAAGTAGGTGGGATTACAGGTGCCCGACACCATGCCCGGCTAATTTTTTGTATTTTTAGTAGAGACGGGGTTTCACCCTCGGCCTCCCAAAGTGCTGGGATTACAGGCGTCAGTCACCGCTCACGGCCCCAAAATTCTGTATCTAAGAAAATTATTATTCATAAATGAGATGAAAATTGAGACACAATTTTTGCAGAAATATTGTTACCTGCAGAGTTGTACTACAAGAATTGCTACAGGAAGTTTTCTACACAGTGGGACAAAATAACCGAAAGAACCGTAATAATATAAAGGAGGAAATAAGACAGTAAGAAAAATGTAACTAAATACAAGAGGCTTTCTTTCTTAAATTTTCTGAACTATATTTGACATTTGAAGACAAAATTAAAACCCTGTCTGATTATAGTGTTCCAAAAGTATATAGAAAAATGTTAAGATCATTATATTAAAAATTTACAAGGCAAATGGATATAAACTGTGGTGAGATTTCTCTACTTCACTTGACCTGATAAAAACATGACACCACTAGACTATGGTAAGCAGTATATATACAATATAATACCTCGAGAAACCACTAAAAATTTTCTACAAATATATACGCTTCAAAACTATTCACTAATTAAAGTGATGTTTCAAAACGGGTTCAAGTAGTCCAAAGAGGGGCAGGAAAAGTCAGAGACAAAACAAAAACATAGAAGGAGCAAGCAAAAGAAATAAATAAATAAAATATCAGACTTAAGCCTTGGCATACCAATTAATAGAAATATCAAAATGGATTAAAAGACATTAGTAAACTATATATTGTCCATAAGAAACTTAGTCTAACTGTAAAAATATAGGCAAATTAAAGGAATAAAAAAGTATCATAAAAATATAAATAAAAAGCAGGGGTGACTATATTAATTTTAGATAAAGTAGACTTCATAACAAAGAAAATTACCAGAGACAGAGACTTTGCATAACAATCAAATGGTCAATCCACTAAGAAGTCATGATCATCATAAACGCGTATGGATGAAAAAGCAAAGAAGCAAACTTTGAAAAGCAAAAGCTGATAAAACTGAAAGGAGAAACAGACATATCGTAATTATACCTGGAAACTTCAACTACCCTCCCATCCATGGTTAAAATAACTGTAACAACTCTGTAGAACGTAAGCGAGAGACAGGACTAGCCGGATTTGCTAGGCGGACTGAGAATCCCTAAGCCTGGCTGGGAAGGTGACCGCATCCATCTTTAAACATGGGGCTTGCAACTTAGCTCACACCTGACCAATCAGGTAGTAAAGAGAGTTCACTAAAATGCTAATTAGGCAAACATAGGAGGTAAAGAAATAGACAATCATCTATCGCCTGAGAGCACAGAGGGAGGGACAATGATTGGGATATAAAGCCAGGCATTGGAGCCTGCAACAGCTACCCTCATTGGGTTCCCTCCCTTTGTATGGGAGCTCTGTTTTCACTCTATTAAATCTTGCAAGTCCACTCCCTCCTGGTCTGTGTTTGTTATGGCTCTAGTTGAGCTCTCACTTGCCATCCACCGCTGTTTGCCACTGTGGCAGACCCGCGGCTGACTTCCATCCCTCCGGATCTGTCAGGGTGTCCGCTGTGCTCCTGATCCAGCAAGGCACCCATTGCTCTCCCGATTGGGCTAAAGGTTTGTCATTGTTCCTGCACAGTTAAGTGCCCGGGTTCATGCTCATGGAGCTAAACACTAGTCGCTGGATTCCACGGTTCTCTTCCATGACCCACGGCTTCTAATAGAGCTATAACACTCTCCACATGGCCCACGATTCCATTCCTTGAAATCCGTGAGGCCAAGAAACCCAGGTCAGAGAACACGAGGCTTGCCACCATCTTGGAAGTGGCCCACTGCCATTTTGGAAGCCACCACCACCATCTTGGGAGCTCTGGGAGCAAGGACCCCCCCCTCCACCCCATAACATAAGCACAGACACATAATTAAACAACACCATCAACCAATATAATTTAAACAACACTATTTCTTCAATAACATAAAGTGAATCTTTTACAGGAACTCACAGAGGATAAGTCAATAGACCATATCTTGGGTCAGAAAATAAACCTATATGAAAAAAGTTGGAAATTGTATAGGTTATGTTTTCTGAATTAAATGGAATTAACAAGAAATCTATAACATAAAGATAGCAGTAGAATATAAAAACATTTTACAGCCACCTATCACACTTCTAAATAATCTACTGATCAAACAGCACGTCATGAGGGAAATTAGAAAAAAAATAAACTGAATAAAAGTTAAAATATTGCATATCAAAATTTGTGTGACACAGCTAAAGCAGATTTGAAAAAAATTATTGAATGAAGTGCATACATTATGAAGAAAGAAAACTATTAATTTAATAATTTAAGTCCCTTTCTCTATAACCTAGAAAAAATGTAAAATGAATCCAAAGCAAGCAGAAAGGAGATAATAAAGAATAAAATCGAGATTAATTAAAAACAGAAAAAAATGATATGGAAAATCATTTACAAAGGTAATTCCTCCGGAAAAATATAACGAAATTAACACATCTCTAGCAAGAAGATAAAGAACAGAGGAAAGACAGAAATTAAAAATATCAAGAATGAAATAGCAACTGTCACTACATACCTTACAGATCTCAGTAAGATAATAGGAGAATACATGCACAATTCTAAACACATACATTTGATAATTTAGATGTAAACCAAAGCTACTATACATCACCCAGAAAAAATAATTTTCCTAGCTCTATAACTGTCAATAAAATTGAATTTGGGGGCCAGAAAGAAATCTCTACATCCAAATAGTTTCACTGAAGTTATCAAATATTTAAAGAAAAATTAATCAAACTTCTATGCAATTTCTTCCAGAAAAAAATAAGAATTATTTTCCAATGAATTTTATAGGCTTTTCATTACCCTGATAGAAAAATCAGATGAAGACATTCCTATAGAAGAAAACTGCAAATCAATACCCCTCATGCCTAGAGAGATGCAAAAGTCTTGAGCAAAATTTTAGCAAATACAATTCAGCAATATATCAAATTAAGTATGTACTGTAATCAAGTGGAGCCAAGTGAAGACACACGAGGATGGCTCAGTATTCAAAATGAATTAATGTCACACCTCATATTAACATAATGAAGAAGAAATGCACATAATCATATCAATTGTTGCAGAAAAAGCATTTAGCATAATTAACTAAAGACCCAGTAATGACAGACACAAAAAATAGGAATAGAGAACCAGTTCCTCAACTTGATAAACAGCGTCTACTAAAACCAAATCTAACCCAAAGCAAACAAATGAAAACCACTATAGTTAACATCATAGTATTGGTCAAAGACCGAATGCTTTCCCGTAAAGATCAAGAATAAGGCTTAGACTTCACTTCCATCTTGATGTTTAAAATGATGTTGGAAATTCTAATAAGTGCAATAATACAAGAAATGAAATTAAAATGCATATATATGTATATGGAAATAACCTAGAATGTATGCATGTACACACACACAGACACGGAAAGAAGAGATAAAACTGTTTTATGCGTAGATAACATGATTGTCTATGTAGAAAATTTTAAGTAATATAAGGTGAAAATAAACAAGCAAAAAAACCTTCTGGAATTCATAAGTTACTGTAACTTAAGGTCACAGAAAGCAAGACACACATTCTCTATACTCTCCGTGGATACACAGACAATAAAGCTAGATATATAATAAAATTTACAGTCACTTAAAAATAATGAAATGCTTATATGTAAATTTAGCAAACATTTACAGGACTTGAATGCTGAAAACTGTATAGTGCTGATCAAAGAAATGGAAAAAATAGCTCAGTAACGGAAGAGGCATACTGTGTTCATGGATTGAAAGACTCAACATAGTAAAGATCTAAATTCTCTCCAAATTGATATATGTTTAACATAATTCCTAGCAAAATCTCAGAAAATTACGGTATACACAGAGAACATCATTCTACAATTTATATGCAAATGAAAATGGGTTTGAATAGCTAAAACTACTTTGAAATAGCAGATAAAGTGGAGGGAATCAGTTTCAATTTCAATTTTTTCTTTCTTTTTTCTTTTCTTTTTTTTTTTTTTTTTTGAGATTGCTTTGTTTCCCGTGCTGGAGTGCAGTGACAAGACCTTGACTCACTGATACTTCTGTCTCCCAGGTTCAAGCAGTTCTTGTACCTCAGTCATCAGGGTAGATGGGATTGCAGGCATGCACCACAATACCTGGCTAATTTTTGTGTTTTTTGTAGACATAGGGTTTTGCCGTGTTGGCCAGGCTGGTCTTGAATTCCTGGCCTCAAGTATTCCACTTGCTTCAGCCTCCCAAAGTGCAAGGATTGCAGGCATGAGTCACTGTGCCTGGCCTGAATTTCAAAATTTATTATAAAGTTATACTAATTAAGACTGTATGATATTGATGAAGAAATAGACATATAGATCATTGAAATATAAGAGATAATAGAAATAGATCCACACAAATATACCCAGCTCATTTTTGCTATACTTGCAAACACAATTGAATGGCAGAAAGCGTTTTCAACAAATGGTGCTAGAGCAATGGAGTATCTATAGGAAAGACAAAACAAGAACAAACAAACAAACAAACTTTGGCTAATTTCCTACCTGCCATGAAAACGGTCAAATGGATGATGTATTTAAATATAAAATGTCAATCTATAAAGTTTTAGAAGAAACCCTTGGAGAAAAATTTTCAAAATTTAGGTATAGGCAAAGAGGTCTCACAATTGACACTGAAAGCATCCATAATATGGACAAAATAAAAGGTGAATTGAAAATCAGCATTAAAATCTATTGCTCTGCAAAAAAAAGGTTTCTATTGATATAAAAAGACAAATTATCAAGAAAAGATTTATGTTTCTACAAAACCCTGTACATAATTGTTTACAGCAGCTGTATTTATAATAGATTTATATTAGAAAACACCCAGATGTTCCTCAACAAGTGATTGTGGTCAAATCCATACCATGAAATACTACTCAACAACAAAAATCAATGGAATATTGATAACCTGGATAAATCACTAGAGAATTATGCTGTGTAATAGAAAATAATCCCGAAGGTTAGACAGTGTATGATTCCATTTACATAACATTCTTGAAATGACAAAATCTTGTAACTGGAAAACAGATTTGTTAGGTATGGCAATAGGAGAGAAGTGACGTGGCTATGAAAGGCAATAGGAGGAATTGTTGTATAAGGAAAGCAAACCTTATGAATATTGA
Source organism: Papio anubis (assembly GCF_008728515.1). Lineage (NCBI taxonomy): Eukaryota > Metazoa > Chordata > Mammalia > Primates > Cercopithecidae > Papio > Papio anubis. The sequence continues at coordinate 62,097,071 of NC_044990.1, read as the reverse complement.
TTTTATCAATGTCAATACCCTGGTTGTGGTATTGTAATATAGAGTTTTGCAAAATGTTAGAACTAGGGAAAACTGGGTAAAAGATTCACAGGATTTCCCAGTATTTATTGCAATTCCACACAAATCATTTTAGTAGTATTTCAGAAAGGGCGAAGAAAACAGATATGCTCAATTTACCATCTTTCACAAAAAACCTAGCATGTTTACATTTAAAAACCCACCGAATGTTTTTCTTGCTTTTAGAAAAATGTATGCAATGTTGCACAAAGTAATGCTTAGAATAAGTGGAAAATTGGTATTTAGAAACTATTATAATTAAATCTGTAGGAAGCACTTTAAAAATCCCTGAAGTGCTTTTTTTTGGATACAGATTTTCAGTAGGGCCTGCCAACTTTGGCCAGTTGAAGTGAAAATTATCTAAATTCAACTCCTTTCATGTGGTTTAGTCTAGTCTTCAATCCAAATTGAATCTGTCCCAAGCTACTTCACAACTGAAGATAACGCTTATTAGTGCTTGATTTTTAAGAACTGTTTCATGTATTTAAATGTAAATGCCATAACTTTTCATTAGAAATTAGAGTGTTATACATATCTAAACTGTTTTCTTTCTTAATGATATGGCAATACACATTTTCAGGAAAAATTGGACAAACTGATAAAAAAAAGTATTTTTTCTCCAATACTGGATGACTAGAAAATTCTCTTTATTATAGAAAATGTTAGGTAAATTTTCAAAATAGGAATGAATTTATTCTATACCTACACATATTAGCAAAAAGTATTTTGAAGTTTATTTCTGACTCATATTAAATTTTTTATTTATTCTTCGCTTTTTTATTTAGGCTCCAGGACCACATCCAAATTATTTACGTAATATTTGCTCAGTAATGAATACATTCTCAAATACTCTTTTATTCAATTCTAAACCGAAACATTTAAAAGACATACAGTGCTTCAGTAACTTTAAATCATCTCCTATTACACAAGGCAATTTGAAACTATTGAAGCATTTTGTAAGGGTTTCTCTTTCAAAGTGTTCAATGTTTAGAGATTATAAAGAGTTATTTAACTTTATTGCAATATTTTAGATATATTAGGATCATTTTAAAAGCAGGAGGTACATAATATCACATAAATCTATCAGCTATAACAATATAAGATATATTTAATCAGTATAAACGCCATATGGAGACATATGCTGAATGAAAGAGGAACAAAGGAATGAAGAGTGACAACCATAAAAATTTTGAGGTCAGGAATTCATAGTTTATACAGTAAGAAATTCAGGAACAATAAACTTTTAATAGCTTTAAAAATTCTATATATCCAGAATTTAAATAAAAATATAAACAAATTTGTTTTGAGGTAAAGAAAAATAATCCTTGGCAAAATATAAGATACTTAGGGTGGAATGTCAATTGAAGAAAATATGTCAAAATTAATAAAACATGGTGTGGTAGGGTTTCAAAAAAGGCTCCCAGTGGTCACAACCTCCTCATGTCCATGACATGGGTAATCCCCTATCTTTGACTGTGGGCTAGAGCCAGGGACACATTTTTCAGTAACAAGATATGGCAAAGTGATTTTTTTTTTTTTTTTTTTTTGAGACAGAGTCTCGCTTTGTCGCCCAGGCTGCAGTGCAGTGGCCTGATCTTGGCTCACTGCAAGCTCCGCCTCACGGGTTTACGCCATTCTCCTGCCTCAGCCTCCCGAGTAGCTGGAACTACAGGCACCCGCCACCACGTCCGGCTAACTTTGTGTATTTTTAGTAGAGATAGGGTTTCACTGTGTTAGCCAGGATCATCTCGATCTCCTGACCTCGTGATCCACCCGCCTCAGCCTCCCAAAGTGCTGGGATTACAGGCGTGAGCCACCGCGCCCGGCCCTATTATTTCTAATATTAAGTTAAACAAGATCCTGGCTTTTATTTTACTTGCTCTCTCTCACCGATTGCTCTGTGGAGACAAATTATCATACCATATGTTGCCCTAGAGAGAGGGAAACATAGCAAGGAAGTGAGGACCTTGCTATAACTATGTTAGTTGTACTAATTCTGCTAACAACTATGTTGTTAGTTGTACTAATTCTGCTAACAACTATGTTAGTAGACTTTACAACAGATTCTTCCTATTAATGCCTTCAGAGGAGACAGAGGGCCCGGCCAACAGCGTGACTTCAATCTTGTGAGAGACTTTCAGCCAGCTAAGCCACACAAGATTTCTAATCCATAGGAATTCTAGGATAATGTTTGTGGTTTTAATCCACAAAGTTTTGGGTTAATTTGTCAACCAAAAGGGTACGATATTATTAATAGGTAGCGGAATATACACAGCTACATCTCAAAGAAAAAATAACTTTATATTAAAGGAAAAGCTTGCATCAGTAAACTAAAATATTAAAATCAAAAGTTGACAAAAGCAAAAGTGTAAGCAGAAGAATGCAGGAAAAGTGCAATCATCAAAATATTAGATATAAATCAAATAAATAGCTAAAAAGATTAATAAAATTGAAAGGCAGTACTTCAAAATATATTAGTAATTTAAACTAATATTTAACAAGAATCGTTAGGGAAAAAGAGATGTTTCAGATAAAAATGTTAAACTAAGGTGGAAAATAACTACAGCCATAAGAGATTAAACCATAATAAATATTATTAATATTAATGTCCCAATAAATTTGGAGAGTTACATAAGATACGTAATTTTTTTTGAAGAAACACAAAAAGCTTGAATTGGTAAAGAAAATGTAAAAAACTTGAATAGTCTCATAAACATTAGAGAAATCGGAATAATGTTCAAAAATATTCAAGCCCAGACAATGTAATGGATGTGTTTAACAAGATTCTGAAGTATGAATATGCCCTATTTTATATAAGTAGTTCTGGAAATAGAAAAAGAATGAAAGTTGATTAATTTTATTAGAATGTGATAAATTTCATTACAAAACTGGACAAGTTAACTACAAGCAGAGATAATGTATGCTATTGAAAAAAATCTGGAATAGTTAAAGTTTGTGATGTTTTGGTCGCGCCTAAGATCATACCACTTTAGGGGTTTCATTCTTTTTTTGTTTTGTTTTGTTTTGAGACGGAGTCTCCCTGTGTCGCCAGGCTGAGTGCAGTGGCGCGATCTCCGCTCACTGCAACCTCCGCCTCCCGGGTTCACGCCATTCTCCCGCCTCAGCCTCCTGCATAGCTGGGAGTACAGGCGCCCGCCACCACGCCCGGCTATTTTTTGTATTTTTGCTAGAGACGAGGTTTCACCGTGTTGGCCAGAATAGTCTGTATCTCTTGACCTCGTGATCCGCACGCCTCTGCCTCCCAAAGTGCTGGGATTACAGACGTGAGCCACCGTGCCCGGCCCATTTCATTCTTTTTTGGCATTTTTACATAAAGTATGCTTTCAAGACAGAAATTTACATTACATTTCTGCTAAAAAGAAGATAAAAATAAGATATTACTGAAAGGTAACCTGAAAATTAGATGAATAAAAAATAGTTTTTGGAAGGAAGTATTAAGAAAATTTTAATGTTAATTAAATAATGATTTAAAAGATGTCTGTTAGGAAATAACAGCTTGGAATAAAACATTAGAATGCTTTTCAAATGAAGAAATGAAGTCGTGAACTAAACAAATCGAATACACTTGTCCTTGAGAATATCTTGCCTAGAGTGATGGATATATTATTTGAGATGTTAAAGTAAGCAGGAATATAATGGATAAGTATACTTGATAACTATTTTACAAAGATATACTGTAATAAATAAAGAATAAATTATAAATTTTCTCTGTTGTTCCAGTAACTGAATTCTATGACAATCATTGAAATAAGCCTGAATTGGATCTGTAATACTGCATTAGCCCTAGTTATGCAATCTCTCAGATAGTCTTTCATTCAGAGATAACAAGAGAGAAACTCTTCTTAGTTACATCCTGACACCCCCAGAGTTGTAATTATCTTGCTATGGATGATATAGTCATAAACTTTGTTAATATGTGGCCTACAAAGAGAAATTGTATGGTGCATGTTATTATATGATCAAATAATATTTCTACTGCTGCTATTTAGTTTTAATAATACAAAATTGTGTAGGCATAATTTTAGAGAATTTATCAACATCACACCATGTGAATAATTGGAATACATTATTTACAATGATTCATTCATTATAGATGTGTTAAATGGCTCTTTTTTTTGAAACCTTTTGAACATTAAGTGACATATCTTTAGAATAAGGATGTATAATTAAAAAAACAAACTTTAGGGAAATAAATATATGAACAATATTTTAAATGCATTCAACATCAGTTCAAGACTTATTTAGGGAGTCATGTGTACAAGGTATAAGGAATTACTCTACAGGGAAGTCAGTAATTAACACAACAACAATCAAAGAAAACATTTCGACCTTATTCTAACGAGAAGAGAAATACACATGTTATGTGTGTGTATATAGATATGGATGAGATATATGTAGATATATTCATTACTTCTAAATATATACATATTTATTTATATGCACAAAAAACATCATAACAAAATACATAAATATAATCTATAATTTACTTGTTAGGTAGAAAAAATAAGTCATGAGAAAGGTTTAAGTGCTGTTGACATAGAAGGTTCAATTTTAAATAGGTAAGGTAGACCCTATTCAGAAGGTAGCATTTGAATGAGCAAAGATTTTAATTGTAAGGCCTTAATTCATGTCTATATTTGGAGGAAGAGTAATCCAAGCACAGGCAGCACAAATTCCGTTATTCTGAGGAAGAAGTATGCCTGACATTTTGGAGAGACTGTAAAAAATCACAGATGATGCAAAGACAAGGGCCAGAAGAACAAGTGAGGAGGTGCCATTACCTAAGACTGGATATCTGAAAAAGGAGTGGGTTTTGGTGAAAAGATCAGGAATTCAGTTTGAGATATGTTATGTTTGTGATGCCGAGTAGGTGCCCACATAGAAATGCAGAGTAGAAAGTGGTGTATAGAAGCCTGGAGATCATGGAGAGGTCTCGCTGGTAATGAAACTTTGGGTATTCCAGAATACCAACTGTGCCGCATTTTGATGATAGTGATCCAGACCTAGGACTGGACAAAATCTCTAAGGATTGGGTCTAAATACAGAAATAATTATGACTATGGTTGGATGAAAACCATGAGAGTATTGTGCCTCAAAGTCAAATGGAGAGAGTATATCCAGGAGAAAGGTGTCATCAACACAGCCAATGCTGCTGAAGGTCAAGTAAAATGAGGACCCAGAACTGATGATGAGCTTTACTTCCATGATGCCAGGGCCTCTTCCATGCTTGAGGCCTTGAAGTTCATATGATTTAATGATATAAATCCATGAATTAAAATTATGTGTTTGCGTACGTTTATTGTGGCACTATTCACAATAGCAAAGACTTGGAATCAACCCGAATGTCCATCAGTGACAGACTGGATTAAGAAAATGTGGCACATATACACCATGGAATACTATGCAGCCATAAAAAAGGATGAGTTTGTGTCCTTTGTAGGGACATGGATGCAGCTGGAAACCATCATTCTTAGCAAACTATCACAAGAACAGAAAACCAAACACTGCATGTTCTCACTCATAGGTGGGAACTGAACAATGAGATCACTTGGACTCGGGAAGGGGGACATCATACACCGGGGCCTATCATGGGGAGGGGGGAGGGGGGAGGGATAGCATTGGGAGTTATACCTGATGTAAATGACGAGTTGATGGGTGCTGACGAGTTGATGGGTGCAGCACACCAACATGGCACAAGTATACATATGTAACAAACCTGCACGTTATGCACATGTACCCTAGAACTTAAAGTATAATAATAATAAAAAATAAATTTAAAAAAAAAACATTTTTAATGACAGCTCAAGGTTCCAAAGTTAATGTCCTAGTAAGCCATGCAGCAGTTCCATTGCCTTTTATGACATAACCTCAAAAACACCCTCATTTCTGTCACATTCTGTTGGTTACAAGTGGATCACAGGCCAATCCAAATTCAAGAACAAGGGAATTAAACTTCCCTATTAATGGTACAGCAGTAAAGATTCATTATAAAACATTATGTGGGCCGGGGTCTATTGTTGCACCCATATTTTGAAAATATGATTTTCCTCTGTACCCTCTGACCAAAATAATTTATATTCCCTCACATGCAATATGCATTCATCTCTTCTCCCATATCCTTCGAGATCTCATCATATTATGAATCAGCCTGAAGTCCAGCAGTCATCTCCTAAATAGGGTCCAGATGGGCATGAACTTCTTTGATACAATTCTTTCTGTATCATTCTTCTTATTCAGAAGACCTGGGAACTAAACAGATGAATTATCTGTCTTTCCCCCAACCCCCAACATTTAATGGTGTGTCAGAGTTAGAATAACCTTTCAGCCAGCAAAGAGTTCTCAAAGTAAGAAAGAACCTTAATGTAAAGATTAAAGCCAGAGTGGGATTATAAAACGTTAAGACTTCAAGAGTGTGGCTTTGTTAAGACTTCAAGAGTGTGGCTTTATTTCTGAGTTTTCTGTTCTCTTCCTTTGGTACATAATAGAGTCCTTCACATGTCCTCCAAATTTCACTCAAATGCAGAGAAATTCACTCTTTAGTGTACCTCTCTCCTTAATCTTTTTGTTGTAAACTTCTTTTAGGTGGTAGGCTCAACTTTCTGCACAGATACCACCTTAGCAAGATCATCAGCTTCTAATGTATATGTTCTATTTTGCATGTTACCACAGATAATTCTGGTACTATAGCATAACTCTCCTTACTACCAGTTTTCAATAACATTTGTCTTATTCTTCTTTAATACACTACTGACAATGTCCTTAAGGCCCTTTAAACTTTTCCATATACTCTACTGAAAGCCCTACCTGTTTAATGAGTGGTCTCCTCAAGGGCCTTACAGCTTTGATGGAATACTCTGTTCCAAAACCAATGCCACATTCTTTAGATTATTATTGAAAGAATGTGAAAACATACCTTTTTCTGTAATTGATTAGATTTTGACATGAAACCCAGTTCTTGTCAATGAAATGTAACCAGAAATATACTACTGAGGTATTTGGATAAAAGTGTCTTTTTGTTTTGTTTTGTTTCCAATTTTGTTGTGGGGAAAAAAAGTCATCTGGTTTATTTTTCTGTTGAATATTTTAATAGAAAAAATAAAGTAACTGGAACTAAAACAGGCTTATTACATATTTGAAGAAACACTGTAGAGTTATAAAAAGAGGAAAACAATAAGTCTGTCTGGATTCTTGATGATGTCTTTGATCTGCTTAATGAATCAATCTTGGAATAGCCCTACCTTGAATCGCTTGGAGGAACCAATGGATATTACAGGGAAGCTAAATCTCACCTACACCAGTTCTTGTGTAATACACCCAGATCTCTATTTTATATGTATAAAGGGAGGTAATGATTTCCAAGAAAAAGGGCTTTTATGAGTAATAAAGGGAGATGCTTTTAGTAAAGCACCTTGCAAGTCTTATCTGCTGAAAAGCTTTTAATTCTCTTTCCTCTATGAAATATTTCCTCTAACAACTGGTGAAAGTTACTCAGGTCTTTACATAATATTTGGCCTCTGCTTGTGGAAAATATTCTTGGTTTTATTTGTGATTAAATGATATTCTGTTAACATTATACTTCAATAGTTAAAATTCTATCTGATTTAGCCTGTGTATGCTCCATATCCTACATTACCTGTATATTCTTCATATCCCTCAGTTTTCTTATATTAATCTCAGTTTAAGGCCCATAAAATAACTTTAGAAAGTAACACAATTTAGAAAGTATCAAAATCTAAGGAGTTTGGCCATTCACTGAATTGGGCAAACTGCCCTTTGAATAAACACTTTAAAGTTACCAAAAGTGAGCCTAAAAATTTGTAATACTTATCTTAATGCCAATAAGATACTTTCTTACTTGAAGAAAGTAGAGAAGAAGGGATAATATATTGGGTATCTTTTGTGTTCTGCTTTGTATTTTTTTCAGTTCGGCATTCACTCTGACCATTGCAATGGCAATCAGCTTTTTTCAGGAGTAAGATGACTGTACTATCTACATCTTGTACCACATATTTCTCAATTTCAGCCCCAGGTATTTGCTAACACCTCATTGTGTAGTTAAACCCTAAAGACACCCAAATTGGCACACAGTTAGGACCCAGAGTTGGTCCTGAGCAACTTGCATATACAAAAAGCCCTCCCTATGTGAAGGTTTCCAATCCCATGAATATCGTATTTTTGAATCGCATTTGGTTAAAAAAAAATCTGCATGTAGGTAGACCTGCACAGTTCAAAGCCGTGTTGTTCAAGGGTCAACTGTACTACTATATTCCCTGGTGGTAGATTAGGTTAAGATTCAAGAAGAAAATGAAGCACACGCCATAGCATCATAGCTACTAATGCACACTGGCTGCAGCTTGGAAAGGGATTTGAGTGGAAAGTGAAGAACTGGTTTATATAGGAGGAGTGACATCTGACCATGCATGTGGGGCAGCTGATAGTTAAAAGTACTGTGAGCGGACTGGCTTTTGTTAAAGAGTCTCAAGCCTATACAAACATGAGAAAATCAAGCTAGCGAATTGTCAAGTAAAAGAATGTTGTGAAAATCGAGGTACTCCTATGTCAGCATGTAGAAACACCCTTATCTCCTTCATCTGCAGAGGTGGACCTTCTAAAAATTTGGTCCAAGATTTAATTTTAAATCTTTAAGGGCAAATAACAACAAATGTGCATAATGCACAGTGCTGGCTTGTCTCATATGTCCAAATATGAGTCCTGGGTGTGAAAGATGAAGGAATTCTGTGACAAAGGTATGGATGGGTGAATTTTCCTGATAAATATGAATCTTCTGATTTCTCTGGAACTTATAAACCAAAAGAAATGCCTTCTATTTTCTTAGTCATATTTTAATTCAAACATTTCTAGGACAATCAGCATTTAGCCACTGAAATGCTGTGTCACTTCGCCTCAGACGGACCTGTCATCTGTCTAAGAGCTTCCCTGACACCTTAGGGTTGGACACCCATGGGAAACACTGGAAACTTGAGCACAAACAAATTCAAAAGTGTGAAAGGTTCGCTACCCCATTAGGCAATTCTTGATCAATGGGAGAAGGAATCCATGAATAAAGAATCCTTTCAAAAATGCTCCCCTCTCCCGGGTTTTAGGTGGGTTATTCTTAACTTCATTCTACATGGCTTCTTAAAAGATCCCAAATGGATTGATACCCAGTTGCCCACACAAGTGGAACAGGTTGATACATATTTGTATTGACTCTTTCCTTTTATCTATTATTTCCTAGTCCTCCATTACTATTCCCTGTGATCATTTTCCAAAATAAACAATTTGTATGCAAGGCCTTAGGTAATAGTCTGCTTCTGGAAGACACCAGGAATAGACCCAGGCTAAAAATTAGAGACATGTTTAAAGTTTATTAAGTATTTTAAAACACAAATTTATTTACCTGTCAAAAGAATAACTCAAAATTATAAACCCAGAAATGTCTTTTTTTTTTTTTTTTTTTTTTTTTTACCATGGTTCATCCATTTGGTCCTTGATATATCAAATCAAAAGAAATTGGTCCAGCCTCTGGTGTCTAACTTAATTACTATAGCATCTAGATGAATACTATGCCTGTTTGCTCAGTAAGCAGTTTTGAGAGCTGTTTTAAATAAAGATGTTCTTGTCCTTATCAATTTGTGTTGTGAATGGTTACTATAAATTAAAACTGTCAAAAATACTGGGAATTTTATTTAAATTACATAGCATGCCAATAAGTAAAAAAAATGAATAATTTGAAAAAGAATCAGTAAAAGTAATGGCATTAGTTAAAAAAATTTTAAATATGGAGCATAGAGGAAAGGAACTGTAGTACTTTATATTTCCAAGGCAATAAGAATTAGTTAAGGCATACTTTTTCTAAGTATGTTATTTAGACATACAATTATTGTAATTCACTTTTTTCTAAGAGTTGGATTGTAAGTAGAGTGATTTTATTAGCCTTTACTGAGAAAGAGACTATAGTCCTGTTATATTCTTAACAATGAAAGCCCTTTGCCCTCAAATTTTGGCTTTTAATTTGAACTAATATTTTACATTTTTTGATAAAATTGTTGGTATGATAAAAGTGAAGTTCAGCAGGGAAAATAATCTAAAAACCATCTTAATTTTGTCATGTTGAGACAAAACATGTACTATCAAAGAAAGATAATTAATGCTAAATCTTAAGTATATAATTTTTAAAGTTCAATGTAAAAATATCAATGTTTTATACTTTCTTATTAGATATAAAAATCCACAGTGTATTATAAGTACTTAGTACATTGTAAAGTTAGACCTATGACTTAACACATCTGATAGTATGTTAATTCAATTGCATGGTAACAGCTCAACTTTTATCGTGCAACATTCTGTTTGGCTCATTTGGCAAATGAAACAAATGAATTATTTTCAAAATTCACTAAAAAACTATTGAAACAGAAGCACTTGTCAGATAAATAATTTTGCATAATCATTAAAATATTGGATATAATTAAAAAATTTAAAAATCATCAAGATTAAAATAATGTAGCATATTTATTAAGAAATTTTGTCAGATATATATATATATAGAGAGAGAGAGAAAGATTTTATTTCATATATGTCAAATTAAAGTGTAATCCAATGAAGCTAAAGCAAATTTTAAAATGTCCTGAACTAGCAAATACAACAAAAACTCTACAATTCTCTGGGCCCAAGACAGCATTATCATTTACATAATGTGGGGCTTAGTCAATGTTAAGGACCATTTTATTCTCTCAGGCAATGTGAAGAAAATAAGATAAAGGAAGGGTAAGGAGGAAAACAGGAAGGAAAAAAACAAGCATCTCTAAGATGGATTGTGCATTGTTCATGGGAATTTTAATACTGGGAAAATGTCTTTCATAATAGCTTTGGAGTCAATAAAGTAAAAAGCATAATCTTAAGAGGAAGATTTCCTAACAAAGTGCTGGATGATTTCCACATGCTATTTGTTAGGAAGCATCAACAAAGTATTAACAAGAGTCCCTGGTTAGAACTCAGCTGAACAAAAGATGTAGCTTTCAAATTCCTAGAGTCTGGTGATCCCTGAACTTTAAAAATATTTTCAATTTTTATTAAAGTGTATATTGTTTGTGGCTTTTAATATACTATGTAAATTTTCACAACCTCAATTCGTTGTCCTTTCTTACTCAGGAGTCTTCAGGTTTTGTGGTCTTTTAAAGTAAAAGTTATTCTCATTTATTAAAATTAACTGTCTTAATTTTAGACAATTTTAATAAATGAGAATAACCATGCCTTTTGATATTTTTTAATTTGAATTAACCCCTACCCCACAATTATCTTAAGCCGAAGTAAGGTGATCATCATTCAAATATATTTTTTAAAACATATACTTATTTAGAGAATTCCCATATTTTCCACTTTAAATTTTAAATATATGACAAATTTAACACATTTAAAAGAAATCATTATTTAATTGAATTTAACTTTTGAAACAAAAACAAGTCAAATTTTATTCATGCTAACTACAAAACTGCATGTCTGCCATGCAACAGTTTGGTTATAAATAATTTAGAGCTTTTCAAGTAGCCACAGCTCACCACATTATTTTTCCTCTTTAGCTGAATTATCTAGTCATCTCAGTATAATAATTGGTCTGTGAAAAAAACACAAAAATATGTATACATAAATTATATCTACCATTATTAAAATATACAAATTGAATTAATTTTGAAATTCATATTATGTATAAATTGTATTTTTGAACTCAAAGAGACATATGCACTGACATTCTTCTTTGTTTTCATTTCAACTGGAGACAGGGTCTTGCTATGTTACCAGGCTGGTCTGGGACTCCTGGTCTCAAACAATTCTCCCTCCTCAGCCTCCCAAAATGCTGGGATTGTTGGTATGAACCACCATGCATGGCCCATTCCTTTTTGAACCCTGAAAATTTGGGTAGGAATTAAAGTTGTAGATTACTCATTTTGATGTTTTACTGATATTTTTTACATATTCTAAACACTGATATAAGAACTGCAGTGGAGACTTATGTCTTAGTCTGTTTTGGGTTGCTGTAAAGGAATACCCGAGGCTGGGTGATTTAGACAGAGAATGGGTTTATTTAGCTCATGGTTTTGCAGGCTATGTGTGAAACAGAGTAGAAGCATCTGCTTCTGGTGAGGGCTTCAGGCTACTTCCATTCATGGCAGAGGAGGAAGGGGAGTCAGTGTGTAGAGATTACATGGCAAGAGAGGAGGCAAGAGAGAGGGGAGGTGCCAGGCTCCTTTTAACAACCAACTCTATGGAAAACTAACGAGTGAGAGCTCATTCATCACCCCCTCCCAGGGAGAACGTTAGTTTGTTCAATGCAGATTCAGTCCCATGATGCAGGCATCTCCCATTAAACCCTACCTTCAACACTGGAGATGTAATTATAACATGACATTTGAAGGGATCAAACAAACCAAACTATAGCAACTCAATATAAAAATAATTCAAGTGAAACAAAAATGTAGAAAGAAAGCTTCAGGTATAATATAATAAAGATCACATATCTGGTCAATGTTTAAAGGTAAGAATGCAAACAAGTCTATACTGGGCATTTTTAACTAAAGACTGGAAAATATCCTTTTTAAATGGCACTTCTTTTTTCCTGAAGAAATACATTGCATATTTACCTATAAGAAAGGACTTAACAGAGCTTATTTCTCAAATAATTGGGATCTTAAATTTGGGATGACAGGTGTTTTAAGCTTATTCAAGGAGATAACAATTGAAGGACTGCATAGACTGAAATCTGTTGTCTTGCTAATGAAGACTCTATCCAATGGTGGAACTAAGAGACATATGCACTAACATTCCTTTTTTCACTATTTTTCTTTGCCACTTGCTTTTATTGTTTTCCTTTTCTTTTTGTCCACTTCCTCATTTTTGGTAACTATTTTCTATAATAAACTTCCTTGCTTGATTAATATATGAGCAAATAACACCATCAAATTGTTCAGCTTCTGACTCCTTTGGAATTTGGTGTGAGAATTTACATTTTTTGGACTGTCATGGAAGAACAATCATAGGCATACAGAAGCATGAAAAATTATAAATCAGACAGACAAAAAAATGAACCAGTAATAATCATGCATAATAAATAAGAGTAGAGCTGGGCAGATAAGAATTCTGTATTAGCGTTAGACCAAAGTACAGTTCAAATCTGGACACATCACCACCTGATAAGTGAGTACGAGAAAATTACTTAACCTTTTCTTGCCTCAAATTTTTTATATAAAAACATATATCATATTAAATAATAGGGCTATATCATTAGGATTGATAAGAATTCAATGAGGTAATACATGCAATAGCATATATATATATATATAAATATATATATATAATTTAGTGTCCATTATAATGTCAGCTACTCTGTTAATAAATAAATGTTTAATAAAAATTGCCTTAACTGCTAATTCATCAGGCATCTGAACTTCAGTAAATCAAACATTAGTAATACAAATTTGAAAATGAGTGGCACAAGAATGTCTATCTGGCAAGAAATAACAGAAAAACAAACACTTTAAGACAACTTTCATCAAAAGGGAGAGAGACAATAGAATCATCAAGGCATAGTGAAAATCCTGACAAAGGTTGTTGTATATAGCAGTCCCAGACCTCTTAATAATGATGTTGATAACAGTGAGGATGATAATGATGATGATGATGATGAAGACAATGATGCTGTGTCCGCTGCTCCAGAAGATGATAATAACAAGAGTAATAGTATAACGAACTGTTCATTGTTACCTTGCAAAAGAATATAGGCCTTCCAATATCAAGAAAAATATAAGTGAATTAATGGCATAATGTGTTAACCTTAACATTAGGAGTCAAGAAAGTTTTCTTTGTAACTTGAGAAATATGAGTGAAACTACTAAGAATGCAGACTCTACTTTGGGCTTCTAATATTAGGGGAGAAAACTAAATATCTGCTATGATGATTATAAGAGGAAGGGACAGACAGAGGAGTATGGCGTGTTATGAGGATGAACAGAACAGAACAAAATTTGTCATCCAGAATAACGATGAAAATCTAAAATAACAAGAACTTACTACACTTGCCTTGGTAACAAATTTATTAATAATTATGATGATTGACATGAATAAAGTTCAGATTGTACATTCTCTCTTCAAATATAGGGCCCAGAAGAAAATATTATTTTTCAAGTGTAGTTTTGTCTTCAGAATAACATTATTAGTGTATTCTTTCAGGATATTATTATATCATAAAAATTGCTTAAAATCATGTTCATATGATATTGTTGACTCATAATCAAAGTGAATGTTAATTATTCTCTGGAGTTATCAACCTTCTTCAAGTTTTACTATCAAATTTCTGTTTGTGATTTCTCATCTCCGTCATGCCATACGCTATGCACTTAAAAAAATGAAGTGTCTCTCCCCTGTAATCCTAAAGAAATTTGAATATATGTACTTTTACAACCCATCACAAATGATCAAGATTTATTAGCACACCCACCTAGCTACATTGTGATCATTTTTGGTCAATTCCATGTAGCCAACTCAAAGTTCATGTTTACTGAACAACTGAATGTGCATTAAAGTATTGGGTATAAGAATGTAAAAATTTGGTCAAATGCAATGCTTATAGTAAAATATGCCCAATTTTTGAGATAAATATTAAAGTAGAAGAAATTTCAGTTGTATGAAAGAACATTAAAATGTCTTACATAGAAAATGTTAACTAATATTTTCCAGAACACTGGGATTTAAAAGTGCTGTTAACAACTGACAGTTTTATGTGATTATTTTAATAAAACTAAGCACCTTTAATATTATTATTATTGTGTTTTGTTTTGTTTTGTTTTGTTTTGAGACAGAGTCTTTCTCTAATGTCCAGGCTGGAGTGCAGTGGCACAATCATAGCTGACTGCAACTTTGAACTCTTTGGCTCAAGTGATCCTCTTGTTTCAGCCTCCCAAAGTACTGAGTGTACATGAAAGAGCCATCACGCTTGGCACCTTTTATTTTATTTAATATGATTAAGAGGTTATAATTTTGTAAGTGTATCTATTCAACCTTAGACATAATTTTGGTCATAAAGAAACTGTATTTAGAGGTACCTATTATTAATTAAACTTTTGTCTAAAATTAATTCTGTCAGTTATAATAAGATAGCTGATTACTTATTATTACATGTTATATAAAATATAGCCAATTATGCAGGAGGTAATGTTTGCCTTTTTAGAAATTTAATGACAGTATCACCTTATTTCATGTACCTTTAATATGTTAATTTGACTTTTATTGTTTAAATTCAAATTATTAAAATTTGTTCATGAATTTTCATTACACACGGCCACCACCAGTTAAAATCTTCTTAAGCTTTCTGAACAAAAAAGTTTGTTCTTTGGTTTTTTATGTGATGAGAATTTAAAAAATTTTTTTAAATTTAATTTGAAGTTAATTATTTTGGAACTATTTCCAAGACTACTCAAAATAAAACATAATTTTTTAACCACAACTGAGTCGAGTAAGTATACAAACTTTTCTCAGGCATTAAAAATAGTGTTACAACTTCATGATTGATTGCAAGTCTTAACTTTGATCTGGATTTTCACACTCTTGGCTTGTGGAATGAACTGATTGACAGATGTAGTAATTGCCTGTGAGTTTCTTTCTAGGAGCCATTCCAAAAAGAATAATGCTTATATAAGCAAAACACCTGCCCTGGCTGCTCAGTGTTCAAGACTTCCAGACTGTTTCACCTCGACACTACAGTTGCTTGGAGGGAAAGATTTTTTACTTTCCCTCCCTTAGTATTTTTGAAAGAGAAAAATTTCCAAATTTCAAAAGGTTAAGTTTTGCCCGGGTGCCTCTGTTGGTCAATACTCATTCAATAAGCAAAGAACTGTAGCCAGAAAGGAAGAACTCTGGCCAAATTAGTTACTCTTTCTTAACACTATTAAAAAACAACCTTATCAGTGAGTTTAGCAAGGTATGTGGGTCTGTAGATTTGAATAAATATAAAACAACTGAAGAAATTCTTTGTAAATTACAATAAGTATTAAGTAACCAATATTTGACAAGGTCATTTGCACCTCACATAATACTTCACTTTACCTGTTAGGTTATAAAGAGTTTTTAAAAGCACATAAAATTTTACAGTATGGCTTATAATAAAATAAATAGGCAAAAATAATAAAAGTTGGTTAAGAATGTAAAAATATGCTGGCTATTGGGTTACTATAGTCAGCATTTTAAAGCTAATTTTTTAGGACAATTCAAAATTGAAATATCTTTTTTTGTTTGTTTTTGTTTTTTGTTTTTTGAGAGAGTCTTGCTCTGTTGCCAGGCTAGAGTGCAATAGCACAATCTCGGCTCACTGCAACCTCTGCCTCCTGGGTTCAAGCAATTCTCCTGCCTCAGCCTTCCAAGTAGCTAGGACTACAGGCACACACTACCACGCCCAACTAATTTTTGTATTTTTAGTAGAGACGGGTTTTCACCATGTTGGCCAGATGGTCTCAATCTCTTTACCTTGTGATCTATTTGCCTCAGCCTCCCAAAGTACTGGGATTACAGGCGTGGGCCACCGCGCCGGTCTTAAAATTGAAAGACCTTTAAAAGGATCAGTATGATTTTTAAAACTTTGTTATTTAACTCTATTATTTACTCAACTATTCAACAAATATTTGTTGAGGTGCTTTCTTGAAATTCAAACAAGTAAAGACATTTTAAACAAATGTAAACTAACATTTTACCACTAAGAGATTCTACCAGAACAAATGCGAAAGAATGCGACTGTGTTGATTACAAAGTGGTTCCATGTTGGAGAATCTGTTTCGAGCCAATAAATGATAATCGAACTAGTAATTATTTCTGGATAAATGTAACAAATATTTACAGTATGTATTAGTTTCCTCAGGCTGCTATGACAAAGTACCACAAACTGGGTGGCTTAAAACAGTGGAAATTTATTCTCTCAGTTTTGAACGTCAGAAGTTCAAACTCAAGGTTTTGGCAGGGCCGCATTCTCTCTGAAAGCTCTAGAGAAGCACCCTTTCTTGTCTCTTTCTAGCTTCTGGTGGTTGTCAGCAGTCCTTGGCATTCCTTGACTTCAAGCTACATCATTTCTGTTTCTGCCTCCTCTTCATGTAGCACTCTTCTCTGTGCATGTGACTGTGTCTCTGTGTCTTCTTTTAAGGACTTCAGTCATTTTGAATCTCAGATGACCTCATCTTAACATTGCATCTACTAAAGCCTTACCTTCAAATAAGATTTATTCACAAGTACCTATTATTTCTGTTTTCTTTCAAATGAACTTTGTTTCAGATAATATTTTACAGACAAAGGCCTCGGTAAACATGGCACTTACTTTGGCAGATTTGCCATCATGCTTAGCTTTACAATCTTAAACATCTAACTTATCAGCAAGGAGAACTTCATATTAACTAATCTTTTACATTAACTAATCTTATCAAAGCTGAAATATAAAATGAAGCAAATTAGAAAAGGCTGTTCTAAGATCGTAAAATAAGAACAAAGATACTTAAACAACAAAAACTCTCCCTCTCTCTGTCTCTCTCTCTTAGCAAGTCAGAGAAACTTGAACGGCATCAGTAGTCCTCTTCTCTAACCACCACTTCTTTGCCACATTGACTGGTGCTTACGCAATCTTACATTGACAAAATGTCCAGCTTCTTCATCTGCAAAATGGAAACACTATCATATATGTACTTCACTAATCAATATGTCTCACAATAAAATATATATAAGGAAATGACTTACACCTCAAAATATTAGGCAATATTTTAAGACAACAGTAAAGGAAAGAAGATTAAAGTTACATTATAAAAACAATTGTCAGGCAGAATCACTAGCCAACATTTTAAAATGTGTGAATGTCAACAAATACATTCCCTTGCGTTATCACAGGAGGCATTATTGCCTACAACACATCTGCTTGTTCACAAGCATATTAAATATCTGTGACAAGAAATAATGTTTTAATATTTTTGCCTCTTGACACTAGTTTGTAACTTAAATATCGATATTTTACCATGTTATTTGTACTTTAAATAGTTGCATCTTTTTTATTTCAAGTAATGTTAAATAGGGTCTCATTCTTCATTTCAAACAGTGTTTTGATATTCAATATAGACTTTTTATATTTAATTTGGTGACTATAATTCTTATTTTTATATGTCCACTTGATTGAGACATGAGGTACCAGAGAACACACTATTCCTGGATATGTCTATCTGTATGTTTCTGGAAGAAATGCATGTTTAAATGAGTAGACTCAGAAATGCAGATTACCCTCCCCAGTATAGATGAGTATTATCAAATCTGTTGATAATAGATTTGATAGGGCTTGATAGGGCTTGAATAGAACAAAAGATGAAAGTAGAGAGTATTCACTCCTCCAGCCTGAATGAGCTGAGCACTGTTCTTTGAGTGCTCTTGAACTGAGACTACAGAATTGGCTTCCCTGGTTATCTGGCCTTCAGACCTAGGAATGATCTCATCATCTTAGGTCCACAACTTTTTTTTTTTGAGACGAGTCTCGCTTCTGTCAGCTTCAGGCTGGAGTGCAGTGGCCGGATCTCAGCTCACTGCAAGCTCCGGCCCCGGCTTACCATTCTCCTGCCTCAGCCTCCTGAGTAGCTGGGACTACAGGCTCACCACCTTGCCCGGCTAGCTTGTATTTTTAGTAGAGACGTAATCGTTAGCCAGGATGGTCTCGATCTCCTGACCTCGTGATCCGCCCGTCTCGGCCTCCCAAAGTGCTGGGATTACAGGCTTGAGCCACCGCACCCGGCCAGGTCCACAACTTTCATCTGGCAGATCGTAAGACTTCTCAGCCTCTCTAATCCTGTGAACTGATTGCTCACTATAAATATTTTATATAAATATAAAAATAATAATTTTATACATGAAAAATAAAACATTTTATATAGATATAAAAATACTAGTATCTTCAATTAGTTCTGTTTCTCTGGAGAACCCTAACTAATACAGAGACCTAAATATCCTTGTCAAAGTGTTGCTTTAAAAAGTTGATAATAAAGTATATGGTACAAATTCTGTAGACATCCAATAGGCATGAGATCTCAATAATAGCTAGTGGGGCACAAAAAGATAGACTTATAACCATCTATTGTCATGCTCTTTTAAAAGCTTCTAGAGGAATTAATTGCAACTACTGGAACTGCCTACTATTGTCTATGGGATGCAGCTCATAATTGTTATCTTCAAGCAGTTATATGCATGACCATGCACATGGGCACATATACACACATATATTTTTACACATGCACACACACATATATACATTTTATTATGAAGAAACATAATGCTTTTAGCAAACCCAGGAATATAAACACTATTTGCTCTATTTAAGCAAAATTTTACCTTGATATATTAAGCTTCGTCCTTACCCAAATTATATATTTTTTTAATAATGTTAGCAGGTACTTCATAGTTGACCTTTGAAAACTTTGGAATAGGCTTTATTTACAGATTTTCTGCATTTTAAAAATTTACCACTGAGTTATAAAATCAATATTTAAGGATATATTTACTTGTTAAGCATACATATTCTTGTTGGAAAGATCATGGGTACAGCTGTACTGACTTACCAATAACCAAGTGAATTCTGAGATTATCTAAAATATACATGCTGGTCTCACAGAGTATCAACTTTCTTAACTTCCAAGGTGTTGAATTTTTACTTTTGTAAGAAGATCTTTAAAGACAATTGAAATTTTTGCCACTTTAATCTATAAATTTTAAAAAAGTCCAATGGTAAATATAGTAGTTACAAATTTATGAAAAATTCTTAGTATGTGTAACAGACTTATGAAAATCACTTGTATACATTAGTGAATATCTTCTAGTGCAGTCAAGTTCTAAGTCAGGACATCCGGTAGCTACATATAATTAATGCTGTCCTTGTTTGTATGTTAGTAATACACTGGATTGGAGATCAGAATATCCACTAAGTCTAGTTGAACCACTGTCAGATGATACCTACATGAGAGACCCTGAGCCAAAATCATTGAGCCGAGTTCTTCCAAATTCTTGATCCATAGGAACCATAATAGGAACTAAAATCATTGTGATTGGTTTTTAGCCACTAAGATTTGTAGTGATTCGTTAGAGCTATGCAGCTGTAGATAACTGGAATGAGTTAGATACAAACCCAGTGTGCTGGTGCATACTTCTACATTGCAGAACTCACCCCATCCTCCTGCTTGCTGGTACTAAGCTTTTTGAGTAGAATACCTTACTTAAGGTGAAATTTCTCTCTGTCTCCCTAACCCCCTTTCCTTTTCTCCCTCTTTCTACCCAGAATGCACAAATTCTGAAAGACAAAGTGGCATAAATTGTCCTTCTACTTTATCTTTTTTAGTTCTAATTGCTTTTATTAGATATTAATGACTATTAGATATTAATAGTAACTAATGCTGTTAATATATTAATGGTATTAGTCATGTTTACCCATTGGTAACTAAGATTTGGAGTTATTGGGTAACTGAGATAAGCAAACAAACAAAGCAGCTCGTGTGCTGTGGAGATGGGATCAAATTTATAAATGTGGGACTGAAAATTCTGAGTCAATGTTCTTAATCAAGTTACTAAGATTTCTGAAACATGAGTCATCTACCCATCTTATTTATATATTTTTGACATGGCTACATACCACCTTGTGCTCTCATTTAATTAGTAACTTTCTTAAATTGAATCACTTTTTAAAATTTAGTCTGTCCTAAAGCACATATACAATATCATAAGACTGATACATGTGTAATAAATCCCAATGAAAAGTAATTACTAATTGATGTTTTCAAACATGATTGACTAATTAGTACAGAATAACCCTCCTGATGTTATACTTACAAAATTTGACAAATATATGTAGCAACTATTTGCATGTACTGTATGATAAACAATGCAAGACCCTCATCCTTGAAAAGGGGAAACGCATAAAGAAATCTACATTTTCTCTGCCTTCTGCCTGAGAAAAATCTCCTTTCATAGTACAGTGAGGTAAAGGCAAGCAGAACATTCAGCTTGAAGTAGCCTGAGGAAGCAGGTTTCTTCCAAGGTTGGATTTCAGGATCAGTTTCCTAAAGAAAAAAGAGCTGAGCAGAGCAGGTGACCAACAATTTTTGTGGAGATTCATTATGGTTCTTCAGATGAGGCTAGGCTGCACATGCACCGGGAGACTCTCTGAGGCCCAGTAGATTCTAACTGTTGCATGACTGAGAAGCTAATGTTGACAGAAAGTTATTCAGGGCTGAAGGGTGTTGGAATCTCAGCCTAGTGAGAAGAAACATATCCCACTGAGCTCTGGTCATTCATTTTACTAATTTAGGAGTTAGTAATGTATTCTAGATGAAAAGACATGCCCCAGATCTAAGACCAAAAGTGAAATAGTAAAATAAACTTTATTTCCTTCTTCTTCTTCTTTTTTTTTTTGTGTGATGGAGTCTCACCCTCTCGCCAGGCTGGAGTGCAGCGGCGCGATCTTGGCTCACTGCAACCTCCATCGCCCGGGTTCAAGTGATTCTCCTGCCTCAGCCTCCGGAGTAGCTGGGATTTAGGCACGCACCACCAGACCCAGCTAATTGTTGTATTTTTAGTAGAGACAGTGTTTCACCATGTCGGCCAGGATGGTCTTGATCGCTTCACCTTGTGATCCGCCTGCCCTGGCCTCACAAAGTGCTGGGATTACAGGCGTGAGCCACCGCGCCCGGCCGAAATAAACATTCTTTAAATAAATCATTATACAAAGAAAATAAAACTGTACAAAAGCCCAAGAAGATCTACCAGTTATTTGACAATTATAACAAAATTCATCAATCATTAAGTGAAGAAAACACAATTCAGACTCCTTAAAACACTACAATATATCATCGAACAGGACCAGCATACAACTAAAAATCAACAGGTAAAAAATTTGTGAACTATTATGAAGTAACAACAGAACCAAAGATTACCTAAATGTTGCATTTGCAGACACGTGTAGAAATAAAGGTAAAATAGCAATCAATATAAAAGGATCTAGAAATTCATGACATTTTTCTAAGTTAAATAATACTCTACTAAGTAATCAATGGATCAAAACAGAAATGAGATCACTGGGACTCGGGAAGGGGAACATCACACACCGGGGCCTATCATGGGAGGGGGGAGGGGGGAGGGATTGCATTGGGCGTTATACCTGATGTAAATGACGAGTTGATGGGTGCTGACGAGTTGATGGGTGCAGCACAGCAACATGGCACAAGTATACATATGTAACAAACTTGCACGTTATGCACATGTACCCTAGAACTTAAAGTATAATAATAATAAAAAATAAATTAAAAAAAGAAAATTAAAATATGTTTTTAATGGAATAGAATTAAGAACACATAAAAATTGAAGACTTGCAGGTAAAGTGATTTTTAGAAAAAAATATATAGTGGCAAATGAGTGTTAAAAATGAAGAAGAAGAAGGAAAAGGAGAGAAGGAGAAAAAAGAGGAGGAAGAAGGATGAGAAAGAAGAGAAAGAGAAAGAAAATAAGAAAAAAGGGAGTAAAAATGATCTCACTTCCACTTCAAGAAGCTAGAAAAAGGAGAGAAAATTGTCCCTCAAGCAGGTAGAATGAAGAAAATCGTAAAAGTAAGAATGAAGCAAGCCCACAGAAAACAAAGACATAAGAGATAAAATCAACATAACACAAAGCAGATTTGTTGAAAAGATCGATAGGCTGTTGAATCATTTTAAGGTAATCTGAAATAATATGTAGGAAATATAAATTACCAATATCATGAATGAAAGAGGGGATAATCCTTTCGATTTTTCAGGTGATAAAGATAAAAGATACTATTATAAAACAACTTTATGTCAATATATTTGATAAATTAAATGAGATGCATCAATTTCTTGAAAAATATCTTAACCATGCTAATAAAAGATATAAAATGAAGTATGCATCATACATATTAGATATGTTAAATTTTAAATTAATATAAAGCCCTTTCTAAAATATAAATTTTCAAGCCCATTTGCTTACACTGGTGTATACTATCATCTATTTAAGAAAGGAATACTTTAAATTTCATGATATAATATGATTATATAATTTTCTTCAGTTAAAATAGTGAATTACCTTTTTCTTTGTTTGTCTTTAAAAAATTGTAAACAACACTGCATATCTCAAATAAACTTCAATTGTTTATGAAGTAGTATCCTTCTGTTAATGATTTTTACATGTATGTTTTTCAGGTACATTGCTCTGCTGTTTATTTTATGTTATTTTTCATTTTATTATCAGGGATGACACTGGCTTGATAAATGAGCCTTTGAAGGCAGGCTTTAAGACATTTACTTCCACTTGAAACAAATAGTTTAAATGAGGGGGAAATTCAATATATTAAGTTATGCTACATGTATGTCTTCAATGAAGTAAGTAGTGTTTGGATTCCTGAGTTTGGTAAACACATAGTGTTTTTCTACAGTAAGTTTTTAATGCCGTGTGTGTGTGTGTGTGTGTGTGTGTATGTGTGTGTGTGTGTGAAGTTTGTCAAAGAACACTGGTGTCATTATTGAAGAGTAATGTAATAATACTGTGGAGTTAAACTAAACTTCCAACCTGTGCATTTAATTAGTTCTTATGCAGATCATGTAATTGACACTAGTGACAACTATAAAATATAGCTTGAAAATAGCCAGATTTTATAAACAAAGACAGGGTGCTAGCTCAGATACATTTATATTCATTTATTTGATATCCAAATTAAGCTTATCCAAAACATTTTAAATTCAAATAACATATGACATTGAACAAATACGAAAGAGGTCATTCTGTATATTGTAGCCTGAAAGGACTATTGTATTTCCTGTGCTGTGTATTTTTATCAAAAACTATAAAATGTCCCCTATGTGAAAATCATACATTTATCTACCGGATTCAGTAGATGGAGATCTTCTCAATTTCAATTTTGTCTTTTTTGTGTGGCTGCAGATATTTGAAAAACTTTCAAGTGAGGTATTATAAGAATATAGCTTTTACAGTTTTAAATATGCTCTTAAAAATTCCTTTCTTCACAGTTGATGCTAGTCATTGCAGCAAAATCACAACAATCTGTAGCAATTGCTAAAATCAAAGGCAACGGCAGATATGTATATTTTTATGTATTCCAAACATATTTTTACTATGTATAGACCCAAAATGAGCAAGTATGAGTAAGAATTTAATTTTCTGCATGAGTAAGAAAGACTTTAATAATTATATGACTTTATTATTTAATTAGACTGACATAACACGTCAGCAAATCTTGGGATGTAATGAAAGTGTGGTAGCTGAACATTCTTTGAATGTGACATTGATTTTATTCTGATAATTGATTAACTATAATTTCTTATTTTCTATATGGAAGTGTTATAGTTGTAAGGTGGCATATAAAAGTACAAAGTATAAATATAAATACACATATACCCTCTATGTATGTAGATACAAAATAGATACATCTATAAATATAAGTATAGGTATGGATATATAAGATTATACATATACACACATATACAGAACAAATAATATACATATCTATACGTTTCTGTCTTCTAAATGTATACTATATAAATATATAAACATATATCTATATCTACGTATAGATATATACATACTATATTGTAGTAAATACTATTAAATATATAGTAATAAATATATAATACTATGTATCTTTAAAATATATAGTATTATATATAGTAAATATATGGTATTATATGTATTTTGCATACATAGCATAGTATTATGTAAACAGATATAGATTCAAATATATATTATAATACTGAATAGTATATGTAGTATCGTATATGTTAAGATATAGATCTACATATATAGTATTATGTATATTTATATGTAGGATATATATATGCTATTACATTTTCATGACATCACATTACAAGATTTGCTGACTTTTATGTTTTATTAGAACACACACATACAACATAGATAGATTAAAGAATATTCATGTGTAAGCTTGTATTTGTTTACACATGTATCTCTCTCTATATTTCCAAGCTCTAGCCACTATGAAGGACCAGAAACAATGAAACTTCAATAGCAATAATCATGACACTAATACCTTAGTTTCTAAATACCATTTTTCAATTAAACAAAACAGGGCTCTGTGGAGAATGGGTTAATTGTAGTGCTGGGGAAAGCAAAGTAGAAACAATTTAAACAACTAAATAGATAACATGACATCAGATTATAATCCAAAGAAGCAAACAGATATCCATGAATCCATGGTATTATAAACTAATAACAGAATAAAAAACTCAATAGGCATAAGAGACAATTCTTCATTACAGCAAAATTCCAATTAGCAAAGGTAGAATGAATGAGAGAAATAGAAAATTACTAGTGGAAATGTCATATCAGAAATAATAGTTGTAGGCTATATCTATCAAATGATAGTAAAACTTGTCAGTAGGATTTGAGTCAGAAATATAATATTTGAGTAGTTGAAGAATCTTCCTCAATATTTTTGTAATTACAAATAGAAAGGTGGAAATAGTCTTACAAAATCTAACATGTTTATAATTACTAATGAAAAAATAAAGACTTTTCCATAGAGATTACTAGCAGATATCACCTTAACTAAGTGATCAAGAACAGTAATACATGTTACATTAAGTACTTTCTGATAAGGGAATATTCCCTCTGTGGCATCCTTTCCATTAATACTTATTCTCAGTTTAGTCAGAAACCACAACAACAACAACAAAACAAAAGCAAATGGAGCAACTTTCAAGAAAATAACTGATCAATACTTTATAAAGATGGCAATGTCATAAACAAACAAATACAAGCAAACTAAAGACAGTGGGATTTTTGAAGTTTGGAGGAAGACTAAGGAAACATGCTACCTCAACGAAAAATCTAGATGAGGGGTTAGTGGAACTGCCTAGTGTTTTACCATTCTCTTTTCATCTAAAATTTCATATAAAATTATGTCAAATTTTAAGTTAAAAGATTAAAATAAATACAAAAATTATAATTAAATAATTAAATAATCTTTAAACAAAATTTTACATTGTCATATTTTGAACAACAAAAAAGTGAGAAAAAGATTGGAATAGCTTTTATTTTTAACAATTAACTATCTTATAATTTATAATTTTTATTTTCTTTAATTTTTTTATTTTCACAGATTTAGTGGGTACAAGCGCAAGTTTTCACATTCATATATTGTGTAGTGGTGAAGTCTGGGCTTTTAGTGTACTCATCACTTGAATAGTGAATATTGTGTCCAACAGGTAATTTTTCAACCCTCATCCCCTCTATTTTCTTGCCTTTTGGTGTCTCCAATATCCATTACTCCACTCTATATGTTCATGTATACCCACTGTTTAATTCCCACTTACAAGTGAGAACATGCAATGTTTGACTTTCTGCATATGAGTCATTTCACTTAAGATAATGGCCTTCAGATCCATCCATGTTGCTGCAGAAGACATTATTTTATTTTTTTTATGGCTTGGTGGTATATCATGGCATATATATACACACATATATATATACACATACATATATACATATATAGATGTGTGTGTGTATACAAGTATATCTCCACAGTAAAACTTTTTTTTTTTATCCACTCACAGGTTGATGGACAGTTATGCTGATTCCATGACATAGCTATCGTGAACTGTGTTGCAATAAGCATGCAAGTGCAGGCATCTTTTGATATAATGATTTCTTTTTATTTGAGTATATACCCAGTAGTGGAATTGCTGGATTAAATGGTAGTTCATTTTTAAGTTCTTTGAGAAATCTCCATACTGTTTTCCATAAGGGTTGCACTAATTTATATTCCCACAAGCACTATATAAACATTTCCTTTTCTCCATATCCTTACGTCTGTTTTTTTTTGACTTTTTAGTAACACCCATTCTCACTAGTATGAGATGGTATCATTGTGGTTTTGATTTGTGTTTCTTTGATAATTAATGATGCTGAGCATTCTTTCATGATTTTTTGGCTGTATGTATTCTTTTGAAAAATATCTGTTTATGTTATTTGCACACTTTTTAATAGGGTTGGTTTTTCATTGTTGAATTGCTTGAGTTCTTTGTAGATTCTGTATATTAGCCCTTTGTTGGATGAATAGTCTGCAAGCATTTTTCCCATACTGTAGCTTGCCTTTTTACTTAACCATTTATTTGGCTGTGCAGAAGCTTTTTAGTTTAATTAAATCTCGTTTGTCTATTTTGGTTTTGTTGCATTATTTTTGAAGATTTAGTTATAAATTTTCTTTGCCTAGATCTACATCTAGAAGAGTTACTCTTATGTTTTTCTCTGGGAATTTTATAATTTCAGGTTATCTAACTTTTATCTCGAGTTAATTTTGTATATTGTAAGATATACTGGTCCAGTTTTATTTTTCTGTATATGGCTTTACGATTTCCCAGCACCATTTATTGAATAGTGTATCTTTTTTCCAGTGCATATTTTTGTTGACTTTGTCGAAAATCAGTTGGTTGTAGTATGTGGCTTTATTTTTGTGTTCCTATCTTGTTTCATTTATCTACGTGTCTATTTTTATCCCAGTACCATGTTGCTTTGGTTATTAACTTTTATTTTAGTTTTGGGGGTGCAAGTAAAGATTTGTTACATAGGTAAGCACATGTCCTGGGGGGTTGTTGTACATATTATTTCAGTGTAATTTGAAGTCAGGTAATTTAAAGATGCCCATGTTTACCACTCTTATGCAATATAGTACTGGAAGTCCTAGGTAAAGCAATCAAAGAGAAAGAAATAAAGGGCACAGTAATTGGAAAATAAGTCAACTTATCTATGTTTATTGATGACATGATCTTATTCCTTCTTATTCCTAAAAAACTCTAAAAGGTCCTCTAAAACATTCCTCAATTTGATAAATTACTTCCGTAACATTTCAGGATACAAAATTCATTATCATTTCTATATACCAACAATAATGACGCTGAGAATCAAACCAAGAATTCAATTTCATTTATAATAATTTCAACAAAATTAAAATACCTAGGAATACATTTAAGCAAGGAGGTGAAAGAAAACAGTGATGAAAGGCATCGTAAATGACAAAAACAAATGAAAACCTTCCCATGCTTATAGATTGTAAGAATCAATGTCATCAACATGACCATGCTGCACAAAACAGACTACATGTTCAATTCAATCCCTATCAAATTATCAACAGCATTTTCACAAAATTAAAAAAAATTCCTAAAATTAGTATGAAACCAAAAGAGCCCAAACAACCAAAGAGTCCTAAGCAAAAAGAAGTCTTATAATTAATAAATATTACTTTTAAAAGAAAAGAATAAAAACTTCCTCTTAAAACTTCTGATTTAAAGAAAAAAACTCCACCTGTTTATCTGTGTTCCAGTTCTCAGAGGAATGCTTTCGACTTTTCCCCATTCAGTATTATGTTGGCTGTGAGTTTGTCATAGATGACTTTTATTACATTGAGGTATGTCCCTTGTATGCTGATTTTACTGAGGGTTTTAATCATAAAGGGATGCTGGATTTTGTCAAATGCTTTTTCTGTATCTATTGAGATCATTGTGTGATTTTTGTTTTTAATTCTGTTTATGTGGTATACCACATATATTGACTTGCATATGTTAAACCATCCCTGCATCCCTTGTATAAAACCCACTGTATCGTAGTGGATTATCCTTAGATGTTGGCATGGATGCAATGAAAAAGGAACACTTCTACACTGCTGGTGGGAATGTAAACTAGCACAAGCACTACAGAAAACAGAGTGGAGATTCCTTAAAGAACTAAAAGTAGAATTATCATTTGATCCAGCAATCTCACTAGTGGATATCTACCCAGAGGAAATAAAGTCATTATACAAAAACAGTACTTGCATACCCATGTTTACAACAGCACAATCTGCAATTGCAAAAATGTGGAACCAACCCAAATGCCCATCAATCAATAGGTGGATAAAGAAATGGTGGTATATGTGTATGTATATGTGTGTGTGTGTGTATGTGTGTGTATATATAGAGAGAGAACTATAAAACACTGATGAAAGGCATCATAAATGACACAAACAAATGAAAAAACATCCCATGCCCATAGATTGTAAGAATCAATGTCATCAACATGACCATGCTGTACAAAACAGTCTATGTATTCATATATGTGTGTGTGTGTATATGTATGTATACATGTATATATACACACACACACAATGAAATACTACTCAGTCCTAAAAAGAAATGAATTAATGGCCTTCACAGCAACCTGGGTGAGATTGGAGACTATTATTCTAAGTGAAGTAACTCAGAAACTGGAAACCAAACATTATATGTTCTGACTCATAAGTGGGAGCTAAGCTATGAGGATGCAAAAGCATAAGAATGACACAATGGCCTTTGGGAACTCAGGTGGAAATGTTGGGAAGGGGGTGAGAAATAAAAGACTACAAATTGGGTTCAGTGTATACTGCTCAGGTTATGGGTGCACCAAAATCTCACAAATCACCACTAAAGAATTTATGTAGGTAGCCAAATACCACCTGTTCCCCAAAAACCTATGGAAATTTTTTTTTTTTTTTTTAAAAAAGAAGAATGAAAACTTACTCTTAAATCAGAAAAAAACTGCTTATCTGTGTTATGCCATATTGCTTTTAAATAAGTAAATGCCATTAGTAGCTGGTTTTTTTTTTTTTTTTTTTTTTTTTAATCTTCCCTCTCATGCATCCTTCTAAGATATACTTTGCATCTTTACTGAAAAAACAGGCCTGCAACCAAGACAGGGTCAAAATATCTATCCTACCTTTCCAGCCATGATTAATAACACACACCCACAAACGTTTCAATGAAATAATTGGATCTAAAGAATACCTTTTTTTTTTCTTTTTTTCCTCTCAGCTTTGTAGGATCAAAGGATGCTAATCCAAATCAGCATGTGGAAGCACTTTTCAACCTCATGGTCTTTCTGGTATGAGTGTCATTGTCATGCAAACACAAGTGGATCCTGCATTCCAGGATAGAAATTAGTAGTATATATTAGTACTACCTCCACCTGCCCCAAACTCTTTATTGATGGGTGTGGAAGTGGAGTGGCTGGTATTGTAAGCTAATACATTTTTTTCTTTTTTTTCTCCTTTGTGTTTAAATTAGTAACTAAAGTTGAGGTGGATTTCTGTCATTGGCTACTGTGTCCTAATACTATGCCTATACATTAAGCTCCATTCCACATACTAAAAAATTTGCTCATAACAGTTCCAATTTTTGCTTACTTTCCCAGGATTATAGTGCTCCTTTTACTTTCAAAAGTATCCTAGTAGGATGGATAAACTAAGCAATCGTGATCTTTATAGATTATGTAAAATATGAAATGATCTAGAATTGTGGAGTCTTAAAATGTCAAAGGCATTTATAAAAGTTATCACAGAACATATTTTGAAAGTGATGAGTCTGGTGCAATATCAAGCTTTTGGACAGGGATGGCATTCCAGATACTTAAAGTTGTTCCAAATCACTCTACTCTGGTAACTTTCCAAGATCATTTTGGATATGCCAAGTTGTTAGGCTCTGATTTAATTTCTATATAGACAGGAGGAGGCCATATTTCCTAGCTATGATACAGTTTCCAGTAACCAATGACTAGCCAAATTTTCAGGCTCTGACGGCATTTCCAAATACTTTTAGGCATGCCAAAGTTTTATACTCTGATTTAATTCTCGAATAGTTAAGAATATGCCATATTGTTGGGCCATGAAGTCGTTGCCAGAACAGTTTATTTCCTAGGGGACAAAAAGCTCATATAAACATATAACTTTAAAGTTTATATTCTTGCATGATAATTTATACCCTGTCTTTTATCCTCAAAGGACCCCTCATTCTGTCATTGCATTTATAATTATTCTGACAATTTTTTTACAATTTTTAAAACTCAGAGTTTCAATATTATGAGAGTATATTTACGTAGGTTAATTAAGAAGAAAAATTCAAATTCAAAAATTTCAAAATTAATTTATCATTTTCCAATTCCTACTAAATTAGCTCCATCTTACTACTTTATTAAATTCATAGCAATGTAGTGTTACCAACTTCTCAGTTTAAAATATTACCTCCTACTCCTCCCCGTACCTCTTTCACATTTAATAATTTGGCAAATGTCTTAGATTCTACTGTCACATTAACCAGAGATTCAATGCCTGGGTTTAGGTTCCCACAATGGTCATTATCAACCAAATTTATCTCAATTCTGTGGATTCTCACAATACATTTTCATAAGGCATATGGGTATCAGTCAGTCTGTCTAGAAAATCGTTATTTTAACCAGGATACAGACAGTTTCTCCCTTCATTAGGAATTTCTTGGGAACTAAATTGGATTACTCATTGACAAAAGATGATGATAACAATGATGATTATGAAGTTTATTAGCTAACATTTATTGAATGTCTGTTGCTTGCTTTGCTATATTTTCAGCAGTACTATCTATGTATAAATTTAAAAAGAGCCATCTAGAAACTCAAAACCTATTAAAAATAAAAAATCCATTAAGATGTATGACACAAATATAAATTATATTTTGCAAAATTATAAGTTATTTATTCATACATTAAGTCAATATGTATAAAACTCCTTACACTGTGACAATTAAGAAGAAACAGAAAAAAAAAATGGAAAAAATCCCAGAGAAATAGAATAGTAAATATGAAGAACATCATATATGGCCATATTTTGTTACTCATTATTTCATTAAAAATAACTCTATTTTAACTAATTTGCATTGATTTTCTTTTTTAGTTTTAGATTCCTGCTTTATTATTCTCAATAATTCCATCCTATGCCCCTTGATTTGTTTTGAGTTCTATTTGTTACTTACTGAGGAGAATATTTAATTCATTAATGTCCCTGTTTCTTTGAAATAGATGTTAAAGCATTTGCTACTACAAATTTTATTATCACTTCATCCAAAATTCAAAATAAGTGAAAATTACTTTTTATTGTTTTCTTCATCTAAATAAGATGTAATTGCAGTGTGGAGACCAATTAAATACAATGATTAAAATGATAACTATATTAAAATAATTATCTTAAAATAAACGTTCAACTGATTTGTCTTTTGTATTGATTAAATGTATTTTAAAATATTACTTATCTTTTGTCTAAATGCCCTTAGGAGGTGGAGCACTTGGGAGATGATTAGGTCATGAGAGCAGAGCCCTCATGACTAGGACCAGGACCCTAATAACATGAATCCAAGAGGGCTAGTTTAACCCTTTCGTCACGTGAAGGCAAAGCAAGAAGGTGCCATTTGTGAGAAAGTGGACTCTAATCAGACACTGAATCTGCCTTAGTGTTGGATTTCCAGCCCCTAGAAACATGAGAAATAGATTCATGTTTTTTATAACATAACAAGTTTATGATATTTTGTTACAACATCTAGAGTAAGACAAGTACATTTGCAGTAAGCTTTAATTTTACTTAGATGATTTTTTTTACTTTTAAAATAAAGTATTTCATTATAAAATATCCCCTTTCTTTAATTTTATGTTCTGACCCTTAACCAAGAGATAAAATTTTCTTTAGCTTATTTTTCTTTTTTTTTTTCTATTATATGTTATTCACTGCACACATAGTATTTGTTTGGCTCCCTCATAAGAAAAATTACCTGTAAGCAAAATAATTTTTATCTTTTATCATCTTTATTTTAAATTATTTTGTACATTCATCCCTTTGTTCTTTTCTTGTCTGTCTTAGGAATTTTTTTACACTCTTCTACATTTTTTATTGTTTAATCTTTCAGTGATGTTTCTTTCATATTTGACTACATTAAACTTTCTCCACAAAAATATTAGCCTCCTTACTCATAATAACTTATCAAGGAATACTTTAGATTATTACCTTGTCAACTCAATCTGCTATCCTATCTCCTATCTTCTGATATTTGCTTTTTCAGTTTTATATTTTTTCAATTGTCCAATGTCCACAAACGACCTTGTTTTAAAAAATCCTTTTAAATTATTGTTCTGCCTCTAATAGTAAATATCTTTCAAATAAAATTTCCAGTTTCATCACAAGTTTAATGTTTTTCTCATATTAAAGAGTATTTTCAAAGTTCCATCCTTTTAAAAATTTGTTTTTATCATCTAAAAGGATGAATCTAGATGGGCCTTGGTAAAATTCACTATCTATATAGATCCTTTATGAAAAGTTAAACTGAATGGCTGGTAAAGACAAATATATTATCATTTTTTTCATTGATCAGCTAAAGAGCAATAACAGATAGACAAGGCAATCTTGAGAAGAAATGCTTTGTTAACATTTTTTCTTTCTTATGGCGTTTTTAAGGTGCTACATTTTTTTTTTCTATATAACTTTCATTTGAATCTGGCTTCTGTTCAAGATAATTGGTATGGCTGTGTGCTGCTGCCAGCTCTGTCAGAGAGAATTGTGCTCTTCTATTTCTTTTTCTTTTGGCTATAGTTCCTAAATGAGCCAGAAACAGTCTCACTGTTTTTCATGCTCCTTATCTCTCACTATGAATGAGTATATGTATAAGTGGTAGGTCCACAGAAGCTTCATCAGTGGGTAAAGGCTCCATTACTTGCAATTCCCAGTAAGATACAGTTATTGGATTGCATTTTCTTTCTTTCTTTTTTTTTTTTTTTTTTACCTTCCAAGGTGACCTCTTAATCTTCAGCGATACTTCTTTTTCCAGAAGAGAGAAGGATAAATCCATCTTCTAAACCTGTCTTCAATTGGTTTAATCCAAATACGTCTTTCAGATTTTTCTTGAGGTGTTTAGCCTGGCAATGATTCAATTACCTAATTTACATTCTTGTGTTTTTCCTCTTATATTACATTGAGTGTTTCAGTTTTTAAAATGCTGTCTTGTTTTAGGATGCTGTAAAAGATACCATATATTTGGTGGCTTAAAAACAACAGAAATTTATTTCTCACATTTCTGGAGGCTGACATTTGAGTGGACTTAATAGTATTCTATTTCAGATTAGGAGGAGCTGTGAAGAAAAGTTTTGCTTTGAAGGAAATCAGATAAATGGTTAAATAACTGGAATAGAATGAGAAGTCATTGAAGACTTTTAAACTTTGGGGAGAGACTGTTTGCATAATGGTAATGTACTGTCATTGATGATAATGATTAAGGAAGGGAAGAATTTCAATATGAAGATGCCAGAGAAATAATTGACAACTGCCAAAG
Source organism: Papio anubis (assembly GCF_008728515.1). Lineage (NCBI taxonomy): Eukaryota > Metazoa > Chordata > Mammalia > Primates > Cercopithecidae > Papio > Papio anubis. The sequence continues at coordinate 62,062,776 of NC_044990.1, read as the reverse complement.
AAAAGTCTATGAGAAAGATGAAGTATGTCGTCTTTCTTACTCAAAGCAGAATTTTTGGTCCAGGAAATACCAAGTCCATTGAAATAGCAAAATGTGAAGAATGTGAGTACAGATAGACATTGGTAGGCTGGTAGAAGACAGACCGCTTCTATCAAGTAGTTGATAGAGCGCATTCAAAATCCAAACTTTCTAGGTCCAAACCAAAGCTTTCTGTGTCCCAGCTTTTCGCTAACTTATTTTATTCAATATTTCAACCAATATTTCTTGAGCATCTACTGTTTGCTGAACACTGATTTAGCTGCTGCAGAAATAGTTGAGCAGGAGAAAGATGGTTTCACTTCTTAGGTATTTTATATTATATTCTCGTTGCATCATACAAGAAATATCATACAACAACTCATTGCAGGAAATATCATGTAAGAAATAGCATTGGACATGTTGTAGGTGGGTAATCAAGAAAAGCTCTACCAGGAAGTCATATTTGAACAATGACTTGAATAAAGTGAGGGAGCAAATCGTAAGAATCTGTGAAAGAAAAAATTTTTTGGCAGAAGAAACAATAGGTAAAGAAAAAAAAAAAAACCCTAAGTTGAAAAAAATGCCATACTTGCAAAACAACATAAGTATATAAATGTGTGTGTGTGTGCGTGTATTTATATAGAGAGAGAGCTATTACAAAATGGAAGACTGTTGTAAAGATTAAATTCTGCAACATGTGCAAAAAACATACCAAATATTTGAGAAATCTTAAACATTCTGTAAATACGTATTTATTATGAATTTATCAACTACTACTGATGTCCCACTATAACTAGAAAATTAACACATATACAGTAGAATTGTGGGCTTTCTTTCAATTGTGCCTATTGAGAGGCTTTATCTTTATTACAAGAATGTTGTTGCTGGGTGTGGTAGCTCACGCCTGTAATCCCAGCACTTTGGGAGGCTTAGGTGGGAGAATCACTTGAGGTCGGAGTTTGAGACCAGCCTGGCCAACATGCTGAAACCTGGTCTCTACTAAAAATACAAAAATCAGTCGGACATGATGGTGGATGCCTGTAATTCCAGCTACTTGGAAGGCCAAGGCAGGAGAATTGCTTGAACCCAGGAGGTAGAGATTATAGTGAGCAGAGATCTGAGGTGGCACCACTGCACTACAGCCTGGGCAAAAGAGTGAGACTCCATCTCAAAAAAAAAACTGTTGTTATTGCTCAAAATACTCTTAGAAAACTTTTGTGGAATTACGTCCAATATTAGTGTATGAATTACAAATATGTATATGCTATGCACACTTTTCCACTGTTCAAAATTGAACTCAGAAGTTAAACTAAAAAAAATAGGTGTTTTTTAGTTTACAATTTACTACACATCAGTATTTATTTTTGCCATGAACCTTTGAGTTATATGGTGACATTTATTTTTCCAACAATTAGTTATTGAACATTTAAAATATGCTAGGCACTCTTTTAGGTGTAGGTGACAGCAATGAGTAAGACAGATAATCTTTTATTTCATCAGGCTCTTGTCCTAGCTTGCAAGATGATTAACAAATACAAAACTAACTAACTAAAACAATATTTCATACTAGTAAGGACTACTACTATCAGTAATAGCAAACTGATACAGTTTTCAAACTGTGAAAAATGCTATTTAACAAAAATATCAACTAATTTGATTTTCATGAACAAAATAGAATAATGTGGTAAAGAATGACTAAGATGGACATAATGTGGGAACAAAACTATCTAATTACATTTAAACTTTTAGCAAAAGATTATTTTCAGTCACATGGAAGCATTAAATAAAATTCATAAAAAGAAGGACTGGAAGGAAGGAAAAAAGGAAGGAAGGAAGAAAGAAATGGAAAGAAAAGAGTCAATAAGAAGAAAATAGATGATGCCTTATAGTGTTAATGATATTTATTGATCCTGCATTGCAATTAAAGGGAGGTCTGAAACCTAGGAAACTTTGTTTTGATCATGTGCTGTGGGAGAAGAGTGATTAGTTAATCCTTAAGGTTGACTAGTCAGAGATTTGTAAAAATTGTTTCCCTTTTACTCCCAGGAAATTGAATTAGAATATTCATATTAAGGATGGGAGTTTCTTTTTTATTATTTTGTTTTTGACAAATTATAACTATAAAAAATTATGGGGTATACAGTGATGTTATGTTGTATGTATTCAGTGTGGAATGAGTGACTCAAGCTAATTAACATATCCATTACCTTAAATATTTGTCACTTATTTCTTCTATCTAACTGCAACTTTGTAACCTTTGGCCAACATCTCCGCATTCTCCCACCTCCAGCCTCTGATAAACACCATTCTACTCTCTGCTTATACGAGTTTGATGTCTCACTCTCAGCTACAGAATCATGTAAGTATATTTAAATGTCAGTAATGCTTGTTCAAAATCTCGGTTAGAATATTATATGGGAATGACTGTGTTTGTTATTAAGTGTCTCGCTCTGTTTTATTTAGAATAGTATAGATAAAAGCTATTGGGTAATAATAATTCAGAACCATCTCAAAAATAGTCTCAACTAATAACCTCCTCTCAAAATTCTTCCCTGTTTGCCAGTGGGTGATATCTGATGACTGTACACAGGGGTATTGATAGGAGTTTAGTATTTGGTTCAGGAAATGATTTTAAAGATTTCTCTTTTTGAGCCAAATATGGACTCAGATTTTCACTGAATTCAATTGCTCAGGGGTATAATATTTGCTGAAGCAAGACCTCTAGATTCTGCTAGCTATATGCTATATGTCTTCCTTTTAAGTTTCTCTGGGACTTCAAAAGTGTAATAACTTCTAGGGAATGGCTCATGTTAATCTACAACAAATCCTCCAACAATTTCAGATTCCCCGAATTCAGTAGGACATTAAGCATTTTCAAGAGTCCCTTGTCATCTCTGTTTCCCTTTCCCTCAAAATATATTTCACACTTTTATTACTCTCATGCATCTCACTATCTCACCACCTGATTCTCAGAAGATCCAACCTCTCATTTCATGCAGATAATATAACTTATAAGGCAGGATATATCTGAACTTTCTGCTTCCATCTACTGTCAATCATTCACATGTAAATATCATCTTCCCCCCCCCCCCTTTCCAGTTGCTGTTTCTCATTCTCTCTTATAGTCTATACTTGGATGCTGAGGGAACTCTCCATTTTCCAATTGTATCAGTTATCTAGTCCTCTGTAAACACCTACCCAATAATTTAAGACTTAACACAATAATAAGTTATTTAACTCATGCTTTGTTAGTAAAACCTTTGGGTTTGTTTCATACGGGCAGTTGTTCTTATTTGGTCTCATCCCTTACACAGCTGTTATCATCTACAGGCTAATAATATGTGGAGCTGGCTGGTTTATAACATCTTGGTCTGGGATGATTGGGGTAGATGAAGTCTCTCCTGTGTGTTATCCACTAGCTGGTTTGTATAGGGTTGTTCACATGACATCAGAGCTCCACAAGCAGTGAGATGGCAAGCTTAACACAGGAGCAATTTTCAAGTATATCCTTGCTTCAATTTTGCTACTGTTACATTGGCCAAAGCAAGTTGCAAAGCCACCTGTATTAAAGACAATTCCATCTTTTAATGTGAAGAGTTACAAAGTCACATTATATTTCAAGATTATAGACATAGGAAAAGTAGAAATGTCATAATAATTTATCACAATAGTTCACAACTTTTTAGTCAAATTAAGTCATGGCTGGATAACCATACAAACATATGCAAGGAATTTCACCCACTTATGGAGGCAGGTTTTGACTATACATTTAATTTGTTTAGTTTCAAATATAGAGCATAGATTCTGTACTTTATACTGAACATTTATCATGAAAATTATTATTGGGTTACTTACTCACTCCTTAGGAATTACAAACTATTTCTTACTCTCTTGTGACACAGTACTTTTCTTGATGATTTTTGCCAGCCAGAGACACCTAGCTGGCAATGCCTTTGCCCCACCTCGGCTGGTGGCTTTGGGGCTGGCTCAGGCCTACCACTGTTTCTGTCAAGTGGGGCATCTTTTAATGAGAATAGTTACAAAGTCACATTATATTTCAAGATTATAGATACAGGAAAAGTAGAGGGCAGACAGCCATGATGTTACAGCCTTCTCTATGCTCACATTTGCTAGGTCCCAAGCTCTTGTCCCGCATCCAGGAAGAATGAGGAAACACTAATAATTGAAGAGTGAGGAGAGAGGAGAAGGACTTTATTGAGTGATAGAATAGCTTTTATCAGAAAGGGGATGCAGGGGTGGTTCCCCATGCTTGGGGACGTTTCTCCCAACAGTGTGGCTGACTCTAGGGCTTTTACGGACTCAGAATAAGGAGGTACGTTCTAATTGGTTTGTGAGTATGCAAAGAAAGGCTAAAGAAAAGTCTTCACTCAAAAGCAGGCATGGCAGTGTAGAAAATCAATTAGGAAAGGGTAGATAAATGCAAAGTAGGTGAAGGGTGGGGATCAATCAGAGAAAAGTGCACCAAATGGGAAGACAAGTTCCCAATCTGGTCCATGGATTTGACTTGTAACTTGGCTTTCAGGCTTTAAACTGTCTTTGACTTGGAGGTGGGGTTTTCACTGGAGACATGTCCCATCTTCCTAGGCATTCGTCTGCCTCCTGCTGCTATCACTTGGTTCTAATAAGAGTGCTGAGCACAATGTAGCCACAAAAGGTATAATATTTGCTGATTATTAAGTAGTAATGAAGTCTTGCTCTTTTATAGTTATATCATATTTAAGTAGTATTTTAAACTAAATCTTTCACCATACTTAAGCATTTCTTGGTGTGTTATCTTTTATTATTTCTAAAAACAAGCTCCTTTTCCGTAAGACAAGAAGTTTAGTAGGAATAGTACGGGCTTTAAGGTCAAATAGACAGCTGTTGAAATCATAGATTTTATAAGCCCTATTTGCATATGACTTTGAAAAATGACTTGTTTTTTAAGACTTATTTTTCTCATGCATTAAATGGGACTGATGACACTGACATATTGAAATTGCTCTAAATATTAGAGGAATTTGTGAAACATTAATCTTCATGGTTATGGAGATATAGAGTGATGAACCAGGATGTTTGTGATGGTAAACAATTTATATTGGAAAGTCACAATATAAATATCATTGATCTTACTGAAACATTAACTTATTTTAAGGTTTAGGTATTAAACAATCTAAATGGTATTTTAAATTTCATATATGATTATATTATGTTACGTAATGGTCATAGATTTTTTTTCAGATGAGATATTTTACCAGCATTGCTGGTCATTTGGGACTAACTTAGGAAACCTTGGGGCATGCAGGCTCTTCTCCCCAAAAGAGTATTTCTTAGAGGAAAAAAAAAGCAGTGATATAAGTAAAGCATATAGTACAGTGTCTGGTATAAAAAAATCTATATTAGAATTCTGTGGCTACTTTTCACCACTGAGACTGCTTAAAATAACGTTTCAGAAGTTGTAAACAATGTTCCTTCGAATAGTTCAGTACCAGAAAACTTTTGGTTCCTTAATTCCGTTCTTTAATTCTGTATATACTATGTTTTCTAAATATGTGTGTAAAAATATTATAGATGGGTTGGGAGTCTAATTCCAGAAACTGAAAACATTGAAACTTTATTTCAGTTACTACAACATAGAGTACAGATGTTCTTTTATTGAAACAGGTACACTTGGGGACAGTCAAACATTTTCAGGTGTCTTGTAGTGGGTCATCTTTATCATTAGGAGTTCTAGTTATTATTTCTAGGTTTTCTACATAAAAATTAAAATAAACTTTATATATGGCTTTCAAAATACCTTTTCCATCTTCTTGAAATCCTGAGTGTCACTGAAGCTAATGATCTTTATATTTCTATACTGGGTCACACAGTTTGGAAAACCTGAATATCTGGTCATGAAAGACTTTGGCTTGTTTGTTAAAAATGCAAATCCCTACTTTCACTTCCTACTTCTGAAACCAAATCTGTATGAACAAGACTTTGGATTGGTATGTCTGTTTCTCAGAAACTCTTTTAACCACTACACTTGGATGTTGTAGCTGAATCATCTAACTTTTCCTGGTCCATGGCTCATGACTGGCCTCGCAATGCTGTAAGGAACAGACTGTTCTCCCAGCTCAGTTTTCTGCACATTGAAAGTGCTACTTACTGCCTATGAACCACCTTGCTCATGTCATACCACTCTTGCCCATCCTGACTCCATTCATCTTACTCATAAAGTCTGTGAAAATATGACTACGATAGGAAGAGTGATTGGTAAAAGAGCAAGAACCATGGTATTCACAAAATTTCCTTGCTGGGACATTTCTGAAAAGAAAGAGAATGTAGGCTTTAAACAGTGTGATGCAACTTTGAAGGTTTCTCTGTCTTTTCAGTCCTTTCTGCCTGATTTACTGAAGCCTGAACATTTCCATCAGGAACAACTGATGGTAGGGTAGCTAATGCTATGATACTTAGCCCAGAATAATTGTTAGTCAGTTGATGTATGAAATGATAAATTAATTATGGAAAACATGTTTTCGGGGTGTTAATAAGTAATTCATGAGTGTGTGAACTGCATTAAATTTGATGTTGTTAAAATCAATTTTATTCTTCCTATAGGAAAAAGTAATTTAAATTTCAAATCCCTACATATTCCATTGAAATGCAAGACACATTATTTTGAAGCTACGTTGCAGAAAGTTTGAAAGATTTACTAGATATTCCTGTTCCTATGACTCCTGCTTAACTTTGCTTAAAGATTGCTCAATAAAGGAAGAATGAAGAATTCTATTGAATCACAAGGTATATTGTGAGATCTTAGACACTGCCATTCAGCAAGAAGGCGGTGTTCTACCCGAGCAAAAGCAAGGAACCTCTGCCAACCAGTAATCTGGGAAGACGACTCTGGGCCTCAGATTAGATTGCAGCCCTCAATAGTAGTAAATATACAAATATTGTATCTGAGACACAAAATTATACCACTTTCTTGCACTTGTAGAAAGCCCTGGATAAAACAAAAAGTATAAGTAAAAATTACCAAATCAATGTATAGTGCACTTTATTGAAATGGGAAAGGTTGGCCGGGCGTGGTGGCTCACACCTGTAATCCCAGCACTTTGGGAAGCCGAGGTGGGCAGATCATGAGGTCAGGAGATCGAGACCATCCTGGCTAACATGGTGAAACCCCGTCTCTACTAAAAATACAAAAAATTAGCCAGGCATGGTGACGGGCGCCTGTAGTCCCGGTTACTCCGGAGGCTGAGGCAGGAGAATGGCTTGAACCCAGGAGGCGGAGCTTGCAGTGAGCCGAGATTGCGCCACTGCACTCCAGCCTGGGCGACAGAGCAAGACTCTGTATTAAAAAAAAAAAAAAGAAATGGGAAAGGTTCCTTTGTCTCCCTCACAGGACATGTGATGGAAACATTAGACATACCAATCCAATGGGGGAATGGCTAACTTCCTCAGTTCCCTGCTGCTCAAACCTCTAGGTGAGCATACAGATGGGCAGTCTGTGGGGCTCCGACCCCATGACAGTGTCTTTTTTAGGGGAAACAAAAAGCAGTTGTATAAGTAAGGCGTATAATACAGTGTCTGGTATAGGGGTGAATGTTCAGAGCTTCTGAAGCCCCTGTGGGCATGTGTTACAGGATGCTCTCTTAGTTTGCCATCTGTAGATGGCTTGTGTTAACCAGCTCAGTAAGACCCTCTACCTTGTCGCAATGACAGAGGGCTTTCTGTATCCCTGGTTCTTGCCTTGATGTACCCGAAGAATTGGATCACACGTGGGCTTGGAAAGTGAGTGCTAAGTTTTATTCAGTGGAAGTAACTCTCTGCTGATGGGGGAGGTAGAAGGGAGATGGTTTTTACCTGGAGTTGGGCCATTCCTCCTACTGCCCTGGCCAAACTCAGCCTTGTTCCACTGGTCGATGGCCTGCCGGCATGCCAGCATCTATTGGTGTGCTCTTCGGCCAACGTGGTCTTGAAGACCAGCTGCTTGTGTCTTCTTCTGCCTATGTGTTCCTCTCACTGGCCAGCAGCTTCTGTCTCTGGCTTGCTAGGATCTCGGGTTTTTATAGGTCTAGCATGGAGGTGTGGTGGGCCAGGGTGATCTTGGGAAATGCAATATTTGAGTGCAAAGGCAGGAGTGTCTGTCCTCATATAGGTTCTTGGGGGTGGAGCCCTAGCCAGGGACCGCATAGTCCTCTCTCCAGCACCTCCCCTCCCTGCTTTTCTTATTATTTAAAGGGACCATGCTCTTCCCTTCCCAGAAATCCTGTATCATTTTGACATCTTCTAGGTGTGGGAGAAAAAAAAAGTTTTATAAGGTTAAGTATGCATGATTAAACGTGTATTTTACAAGGAAAGAATTTCGTGCCAAAGATTGCAGAGACAAAAGTAAAATATACTAACAACAGCATTGTACCTGAGCTGTTTCACCCTAGTGAAAGAAATTAAACCTTGTATTGGGAAAGGTTAAACTTTAGAAGAGAGATAACTCTTCTTGCCATATGTTTAGCAGTTAACATGTGCACCCTGGGAATATCTGTATCTCCTCTCTCTTTCCCAGGCCACCTTGTCTCTATTATAAATGACTGAGGTAACCACTTTCAGGAGGTCCTCTAATGTACTATCTGGTCTCAGGGCCTATTTCTACAACTTTCTCCTGATATTTGGGGCTGCCTGAGTAATAAATGTATCCTTTAGGATTAGTTGTGCCTCGACTGAATCAGGAGCTAGAGAGGTGTGCTTTACCAAGGCCCCTCTTAGCCTTTCCAGGAAGGCAGTGGGATCTTCATCAAATTCCTGGTCGATCATGGACAACTTAGTATAATTGAGAGCCTTGGTCCTAGTTCTACGTAAGCCTTCTATTATGCACACCTGAAAGTGACTCCAGTCACTCCAGTCTTCCACCTCATCATTGGGATCCCATTTAGGGTCATTCACTGATACTGCTTCTCTTCCAGTTGGGTAATATTCACCCCCTTCCCTCATGCTATATGTGATGCAAAGCTCATCCCCAAATCTCTCTGCTGTTTGCAGAGCAGCCTGTTTCTCAGTGTCTGTCAGGGTCTGATTTAAAAGTCACATAACGTCTCTCCAGGAGAGTTCAAATATTTGAGTGAAATTCTGGACAGCTTCTATATATCTATCAGGGTCATTTGAAAACTTGCCACGATCCCCCTTAATTTGCTTTAAATCCTATAAGGAGAAAGGGGCCTGGACCTTACTGAGCCGGAATTCACTGGGCATCTGTTGCAGGGGCAAGAGTGAGACTGGGGATGTCTAGAGTGAGGATTTCTAGAAGGCAGCAAGTGAGAGGCGGAAGCTGAATAGGGAAGTCAGGGTGGACCCAGAGAGGGCGGGGCAGGGCTAGAGGGAGCTGTCTTCTCTTCTGGGGGTGCTTCTGGGACTCATATCTTTAATTCCCTGGGCTTGCCCCTTGCAAGCCCTGGGAATTCCTGAGGTGGCAAACAGGAGCCCTGGATCAATCCCACATTGTCAGCAAAGTTCTAGATTGCTTTGCAAGGCATAGAAAGCATGTACATATGGGGCCTCAGACCATCTGTCTTCATGTCTACAGAAAAGTTTCAATTGCCAGATGGTATCGAAATGAATGACTCTTTCCTGAGGCCAATCCAGTCCATCCTGTAAATCATAATTTGGTCAAACCTTTGTGCAGAGGGCAATAAGGCATTTTTCCACCATATTCTGAGGGTCAAAGCAGTCCCAGTGGTTCAGGATACACTCCAGAGGAGTATAAGCTGGCGGTGGTGAGAACTGGTTGCTCATTCTGAAAGACAGAAAATAGAAGTGTTCCTCATTCCATTCCTTCTTCAACAAGCACTCAGGGTATGACAGAGAGAGAAAGTGAGTGTCCTCCTTTCACGCTCCACCCCTTATCCCTGAGCCCGGCAACCTTGGCAGGTGCTGGCCATGAGTACCAATGGGCAAGTGGAACAAGGGAAACTTTCTCGTTTCAACTGGGGGCTCATCTGGTGGGGTGGCTGGCTTCTTCAGTGCCCTGCTGCTCAAACCTCTAGGGGAGCATACAGGCAGGCAGGCTGTGGGGCTCCGATCTAGGCAGTGTCTAGGGGTGAATGTTTACAGCTGAAGCACCAGTGGGCGTGTGTTACAGGGTGCTCTCTTAGTTTGCTGTCCATAGGCAGCCTGTGTTAACCAGCTCAATTAGACCCTCTACCTTGTTGCAAGGATGGAGGGCTTTCTGTATCCTGGGTTCTTGCCTTGGTGTACCAGAATAATCGGATCACACATGGTCTTGGAGAATGAGTGCAAAATTTTATTGAGTGGAAGTAGCTCTCCTCCGATGAGAGGGCCAGAAGGGAGATGGTTTTCACCTGGAGTTGGGCCACTCAGCAGCCCCGGCTCTCCTCCCACTGCCTTGGTCAAACTGTGCCTTGTCCCGCAGGTCGATGGCCTGCCAGAGTGTCAGCGTGCTCCTGATGACCAGCTGCTAGTGTCTTCTTACACCTATGTGTTCCTCTCGCCGGCCAGCAGCTTCTGTCTCTGCCTTGCTGGTGTCTTGGGTTTCTATAAACCCAGGATGGGGGTGTGGTGGGCCAGGACGGTCTTGAGAAATGCAACATTTGGGTGCAAAGGCAGGAGTGACTGTCCTCACCTAGGTTCGTGAGGGTGGAGCCCTAGCCAGGGACCCCGCCCTCCTCTCCCCAGCATTTCCTTCCTCGCTTCCATGTCATTTAAAAGGACCATGCTCTTCCCTTCCCAGCACTCCTGTATCATTATGATGAAGCGTTAAAAGTATCGTAAATTTATTTTACACAGTAGGATGCATTTTTCATCAAAAGATTTGCCTTTGAAATTATGTTAATGAAAATTGTGGTCATTCTTTGCCTTTTCAGTCTGTAACACAATGAAGAAAAACGAAGTTATTCAAGCCCGCTCCTCAGGTAACCATAGATACACATTTTCAGCCTAGGTTTATTTAGTTTTAATGACAAACATTTATTTATTTTAAGTACTCCTTAGAAAACTAGTTTGTAAAAACTGGCATAGAAGAAAATCCCTATGCATCGTCTTTGCGGAGAACAACCTTATACTTGCTATACTTTATACTTGCAGTTGTCTGAAGGTTAATTCTCATAAAGTTTATTTTTAATAGTCATGTATAATTCTGTCCTTTTATTTCTTGGATATGTGATGTCTGATAACAGCTTTGGCATATCATTATACGGTTAAAAAGACATACCCAAGACAAGGTATCAATACGTACGTTCTTCCCTTCTCTGATTTTAAAAGTACAGGAGAAGGCAAAAAAAAGTGTCTTAGATTATTTCTAATTATCATCCTTGTATAACCTACACCATAAAATGCTAACAAAACAGTTACCTTTTAAAATAATCTAGCCCTATAGTAAATGTGGAACTGTCTTAGTTAAACTTGCATTTTAACAAAAAAGATGACTCTTTTCTAATTATTGGACTTTTTACTCTTTACTGTTTTATAGAGTTTTACTATTTGAAAAATTCTATTAAATATGCTAGAATATTATATTTAGCAGCAAGCACTGTATAACCAGCATGTTGGATTTTATTTCCCTCAAACAAGTTTAAATTAAGAGAGCCAATGATACTAGTTTTCAACTATGTGAATACAATTTCATTAGTGACAAACTTCACTTACAAATACTGAAATATATATGTTAAATAAAGGACACTTATTTGAAAATATTTGTAGTAAAAATTGGACTCTTCAATGTAGCAAATTTTATTTTGGGAATTGAAAATGTATCATTTCTAGAAGCAGCAAAATAGATTTGGGGTATATCTTCTTAGGGCTTCTGAGTCCATTCTGAAAATGCCAGGGTCTTCCTTTATAAACAAGCAAAAGAAAAAGGCCTAGTGATGAGCACTGTGGTAGGCAGAATTCAAAGAGGTTCTCCAAGATTCACCTAATGTATATGCCCTGTGTAATCCTATCATGGTGAGTGCAAGAGGAACCCTTGACTCTGGTTGGGTATTGCTGTCTTCATTAGATTATGTTTTACTCTCAGCATTACGGGAGAGTCACAGTAGTGATTGAATTATATTATATGGGACTAACTACATCATAGCAAACTGGAGAAAGGCTTACTTGTTGACCTTGAAGAAGCAAACTGCCATGTTATGGAAAGGACCACAGGGCTGGAAATGCTAAGTGGCCTCTAGGAGCTGAGAGGCAAGAAAGCAGGTATTTTAGCCCAGCAACAGCAAGGAACCTCTGCCTACACCCAGTAATCTGGGACAAAGACTCTGGGCCTCAGAGAAGATTGCAGCCCTCAGTGGTATTGATTGCAGCCCTATTAGACCTGAGCTGAGGATCCATTTATCATGCATCTGTAGATAACTTGTGGATCCTCTGAGATAATAAACTTTTTTTTTTTGAGACAGAGTCTTGCTCTGTCGCCCAGGCTGGAGTGCAGTGGCCGGATCTCAGCTCACTGCAAGCTCCGCCTCCCGGGTTGCCATTCTCCTGTCTCAGCCTCCTGAGTAGCTGGGACTACAGGCGCCGGACACCTTGCCCGGCTAGTTTTTTGTTTTTTTTAGCAGAGATGGGGTTTCACCGCGTTAGCCAGGATGGTCTCGATCTCCCGGCCTCGTGATCCACCCGTCTTGGCCTCCCAAAGTGCTAGGATTACAGGCTTCAGCCACTGCGCCCAGCCATAAACTTGTTTTTTAAATGCTGCTAAGTTTGTAGTAATTTGTTATGCAACTTAAACCACAAACGCAAGCATATTCCTTTTTACAGATATCATGTAAATAGTATGTTAACAATGTAGTGTTAAAATAACTTAAATATATATTTCTTTAACAAAGTGAGGGGCTAGTAAATTATTTTTACCTGAATTTCCTTCCATAACAGACTGACTTTAAACGGCTCACTTATTCACTCTTTCTTTCCAAAAATATTTATTTAGCGCCTCTCTTGTTTTCGGGATTTGGGATACATCTTTATAAATGATCCTGCATTCAAAAAGCTTGCACTGCAGCCAAGCACACTTGATAAAGTAAGCTGGGCTTAAAGACAGGTTTAAACAACTTTTGTCATTTTATCATTAATAGTGGGAAAACACATATTTATTGATATTTACTAATATTGGCTAATATTGAACAGAACTATTTCTACTACATCATTGTTTGTTCTCCTTTGAAGTCATTTTCCTGCTACAAGTGATAGGTAGCCTTAATCAGTGCTTCTCAAACTTTAATGCACATAAGAATCACCTGGGGATCTTGTTAAAGTATGGGTTCTGATTCAGTAGGTCAGCAGTAGGTCCAGGATTCTAAATTTCTAACAAGCTCCTAGCCATGCTGGTGCACTGGGCTGAGGCTCACACTCTAATGTAGCAAGAGTATACATGACCTCTGCAGGTTTCTGCTCAGATCAAGGAAGCTACCTCACTATATTTTACCGCACACTTTCGTGTTGGCTAAAACCAGAGTCTCTACTTTCAGAAAAATTACATAGCTAAATAAATATTTTCTTATAGATTAAATGTATGTAGCTGCAGAAAAATCTCTGAGACTTTCATTTGCTTTATTTTCCTTCTTTCCCTAACATTAAAAAACTATACATTTTTACCATAAGATTTTGAACATTGGTAGAAACATGCCATGTTCTTGGGGAGGAAAAAGAAAAGACTATAAAAATGTTACTGTACTTCAATTTTTAAAATATTTAATACATCCTCAATCAAAATAATACTGGATATCATTTTGAACCATAACTAATTTTGAAAATATTCAGAAGAAATAATGAGCAAGAATAACACATCTTCAAAATTAAGAAGAAAATAAGGTATGGCAGCCTATCTGAGCAGTTTAAAAACCGAGAAGTTTGATCACTTTTTTTCCTCCTCCTTTGTACATCTGCCTTCAATAAAATAATACCAAGAATGTTACAATAAAGGTGAAAACTAGTTCCAGTAATAATTACAGTATCATAAATAATGAAGATTTTCATTTTAAATATTATTTATCATTAAATAGCAAATTAAATAATTAAATGAATCAAAATCCAATTATATAAAAATAAGAAAACTTGGGAGAATATGTACCTCATTCTAGATTTGAGAAGGATGTTTTAAATATGAAAGAAACAGAATAAATTACAAAGGCAAGTAAAATAATCTTGGAATTCTTAGTGGAGTTTTTATTACTAATGTATAGAAATATAATTGCTATTTGCATATTGCTCTTGCAACTTGTAACTCAAGGGACCTCCTTGTTTCTAGTAGACATTATGTGTATTTACCTAGGATTTTGTTTATACAAGATCATGTGACTCAGCAACACCACACCAAGAAAAAAGACTGTTCTAGTTATTTCTCTGTATCCTGGCTGGTATTTATTTTCTCATTCACTTCCCTGATAATGCTGGCTAAAACTTCAAATATGATGATGAATAGAAGTGAGAGCCAAGATATTTGCTTTCTTTCCAATCTCATGACAAAACTATCAGTTATTTACCACTAATATTCTATTACCATGAATTTTTTAAAAATCTGGTCTGGGCAAGGTGGCTCACGCCTGTAATCCCAGCAATTTGGGAGGCCGAGGCGGGCCGATCACGAGGTCAGGAAATCGAGACCATCCTGGCCAACATGGTAAAACCTCGTCTCTACTAAAATCCAAAAAAAAAAAAAAAAAAAAAAATTAGCCAGGTGCGGTGGTGCATGCCTGTAATCCCAGCTACTCGGGACACTGAGGCAGGAAAATTGCTTGAACCCAGGAGGCGGAGGTCGCAGTGAACCAAGATCGCGACACTGCATGCCAGCCTGGTGACAGAGTGAGACTAGGTGTCAAAACAAACAAAAAAATCTGTATTAGAATGATGAGTTACGTTTTATTCATAGTTTGTTTAGCATTTTTATCATGAATGCATGTTTACTTTTTAAAAACATTTTATGCATCTATTGTGATAATCATACTTTTTGGCCTTTACTTTATCAGTAGAATATTTGAAGAAAAATGGCACTGGATGAAAAGTAGGATCCTCAGAAAAGAATGATTGACACTCAAAATGATAATGTGGATAAATATAATTACATATCTCTTTTGCTGATTTTTAGGTTTTGATAGTCAACTGAATAAAGCAATAACTTATGTAAAATTATATATTCTCTGATATGGTGTTTATGAAATATGTATACAGCTAAACACTATAGCTGAAGCACAAAGGAAAGAGTGGTATGCATAATAATACATAATAAACCTATTTGCTTATGCAGGGGGTGTTATACTATATTTGACAGTAGACTGTGATAATTAATGGTAGCATTGTAATCTCTGTGAGAGCCACTAAAAATATAAAAAATTGACTATAAACCAAGCAATTAGATAAAATAAAATACTAAATAAAATACTTAATTGAAACAAAATAATTCAGGAAAGAACAAAAGAAGAAGTAACAAAGATTGGAGGGGACCAGTACACAACAAACAGCAAGATTACAGACTTAAAGACTACCCTAGCAATAGGTTCTGTAAATTAAAAAATGAACTGTACTATACACTCCAATGAAAGGCAATGTCAGCCCAAATAGAAAGCTATGTCTTATTTACAAAAGACATACTGTATAAAAAAAGTCACAAATGGGTTGGAAGTAGGCGGATGGTAAGATCTATACCAAGCAAATGCAATGCACAGAAAAGGCAGAGAGAATAATAATATGAGCCAATACATACTCTAGGACAAATAGCATTTCAATAGATAAAGCGACTATTGTACAATAACAAGAAAATCAATTTGTAAATAAGAGATAATTGTTATTTGTTGTGATGTAACACATAACACAGCTTCAAATACCTTAAGGAATAATTAATAAACCTAAAAACACTACATCTATATTTATTTATTTATTTATTTATTTATTTATTTGAGATGGAGTCTCGCTTTTTCACCCAGGCTGGAGTGCAATGGTGCAGTCTAAGCTCACAGCGATCTCCACCTCCTGGGTTCAAGCGATTCTCCTGCCTCAGCTTCCTGAGTAGCTGGGATTACAGGTGTGTGCCACTATATCAGGTTAACTTTTTTGTATTTTTAGTAGAGATGGGGTTTCACCATGTTGGCCAGACTAGTCTTGAACTCGTGACCTCAAGTGATTCACTCACTCACCTCAGCCTCCCAAAGTGCTGGGATTACAGGCGTGAGCCACCGCACCCAGCCCACTACATCTACTAAATTATTTTAATTCCAAATTTCTATTCTTATATCTACTTACAAATTGAATTCATAATGAAAAATGTTTTCATGAAGAAAGACCATTTATAGAAGGAGAATATTTTCCAACTCATTTTTGAGACCACCATTACCTTGATTCTGAAATCAGACAAATGCAATACAAATGTATCTCTATTTATCAATTTATACAACAATCAATCAATTGATATCTATCTTATCAGCATAAATTTAAACAGCCATAGAAAACATTAGAAAATTAGCCATAAAAATACATACCCACTGGTACAGACACACATACATGTTTCAGTGTGGGACAACACAATATAAACACAATATAAACTTAAAATTTGAGTACATGTGCAAGTTCTCCACATTACTAGTTTGTGTTATTTTCCATATTGATGGACTGAATATTTATCATGAGTAAATTGATCATGAATAATAATGATGACATCTCTCTTCCTCAAAGAAAGAATGGGAGAGAACAGATTTCTATGGACATTATGTGAGCATCTGCTGAGGCAAGACAGACTTCATGAACTTTTCAATTATAAAACTTAGTATGTTTTCCTTTCAAACAGTCTCTCAATTTTAATTGAAAACTGAGATTCCAGAGTAATACATAAGATTTTCCTTTTCCTTCGTATTCCAAATTATAACCAACAAATATAACTATTTTCAAAATACGCATTTGTAGAAGTAAATCTGATTGAAATATCTGCTTTCCACATGATGATTTCTTAAAGATGATTTAAAAAGCATTTTACTCCACCACTTCCTCTACTTCACTCTCTTTCAAGTAATGTGATAAAGCAACACTAATCCAGAGACAAACTTTATTGAAGGTAGGAAAATGTTCATAATTTATCAAAGTTAGTATATTTGTCTTCAACTCCAGCTTTATTTCCATGGAAATAATAAAGCCACCATTTGAAAGGCAGCAGAAGTTCATGTGTCTGTAATGGGCTATAACTAACAAAGTTTCATATGTAATCATAATCAGTTTCTAAAGGAAACTGTCAGTTGAAAACTGTGAATCTGTTATACTGCAAATAGAAAACTGATTCTCTCTCTATGCTATATAGCTTTTAGATTAATTCTCCCAGATATCCTTTATATAAAATTGAAGAGCATTTTAGGTAGTAACCTAAACTTTTGACATTTTTAGGTACTTAAATATCTAGACAAATTAGAACTTCATGTTCAAATACAGTTTAAAATTTCTTTCTCAGACCCAGTTTAGACTGAATCATAGTTTGATAGCCTGAGCACTTTCGTGGTTAAAAGAGGTTATAGTCATTTTTTTTCCTCTTAATATCCACTCATTGTCTTCTCTTTTGCCTTCACAATATCCCAGTGAGGTTGATGACAGTGAATAAGATGAACTGAAAGAAAAGGTGGCAGAGGGAGTTTTACTTAACTGCGCTGTGAAGTTTTTCTTTAGCTGCTTGATGACTTGCCATTGCTGGCTTCCAAATGGCAGCTCTCTCACAGGATGCATTGCAGTTTTACGGTGTAAAATCTCTGTCCCATTTAAGCTTTCTTCATAGTATTATTTCTGATGTGTGCTGTGCAAATTGAGGCTGAATTGTGACAACTGCATCGCTCCTTCCCCTCATGGTTTAACAGAGGGCATCCCTCTTATAACTCTCTGGTGCTTCTTATCAGAATTTAGAGGAGAGACTATGCATGCTTTCCTCCAGGGAGAATGGTTCAAGTCTATATTTAATCAAGAACTCCTCTGTCTTTCTAAATGGAGCCACTTTAAGTCTTCCTCATTTGATTTTTAGGAGACTCGGATGCAACACCTTCACCGGAAATGGGAGAGAGAAATGTCCTGGAACTCCTATAAATTATTACCAGAGTTTCTTCTTTGGTTAACCTGTAGCTAGCTGTTATGTAGCCTAGACAGAAATATGGCTAGCATGTTTATTTGTACTGACTCAAAATATATTGTTCTTCATAGTAATCAAAGATACCGACCTACAGTGACTTTAAAGGTAGATGTACATTTGTTTTTATTTCCTCACCTTAAAGAAAGTCTGAAGGTGAGAAGTGAGAAGTGAGAAGTGTAGGAGAGTTGCCAGTGGGCATTTTATAAAACCCTTCCAAATGCCTTTAGTTACAGTTGAGCTAAAATAATCTATCAAATAATCACGAAGTTTCATGACCTGGTGTCATGCAGAGAAACTATTTTCCACGTTATTTTGTCCAGTATATGTTTGTTTGAGGTACATGATAAGAATTTAATGCTAGATAATTATCTAATCTATGGACAACCTAGGTATACTGAAGAAAAATTTATGTAAGGAATTTTATTTTAATATGAATTTATAAAAATACAGACTGTAAATATTTAAAAGAATATATAAAATTATCAAGTTATTTATGTCACTAAATCATTTATTTTTCTCCTTCACTCTGACAAGACAAAAAATAAATGTCTCTTCGTTGTAAAAACCTAAAGATAGGGCATCTTTTTAAAGAATGGGAATGAAAATAAGAGTGTTAGAGGACATTAAGCTGATAGTCCACTTAACTGGATTATTTCTTATATCTTGGTCCTATTTCGGTGGATATAGTTAGTTGATTTCTTTCTGATAGAGGCAGTCCTTATTTTTTATTTGTACATATATTTGAAGCATAAAGCTTTGTCACCATGTGGTATCCATAACACTTCTCCATAAAATATACACTTCTTTTTCCAGATGCAAAATACAAGGTAATGTTATAATGCAAAGTTGTTTGAAAAACATACTAACTATAGGCTATTTCATATATAAATGATAATTTTGCTTGTGCTATTACAACTGCCTTTTCTTAATGTTTCCTTAGTTACTGAACAAAAAGTTTTGAAATCCAATTTATGATCCCCTTCATTAAGTTAGCATCTATAGAAAAGAGTAAGCGCAGCGGAGGGTTAAACAATAATACAGGGTGTCACAGACCAGCAGATTCTGTGATGGGGTTTGTTTCTGCTTTGCCCTCATATTTTAGGAGGGTCCTTAGGATCAATGTCTGTAGAAGGAAGAGGAAAAACGCCAGCAGAGAGAGAAGCTGAGCTGCAGTACGGGCCTAGCTACAGTCTCTTCTAATTATACAGGAAAATTCTGGAAATGGAATATCCAAATTGGTCCTGAGTTGGGATGACATGTCCAGGGATTTCTACCCCTAAACAAAAAGGGGGATGTTTTTGGGGAAAGACATATGTCAAATAAGATAAACTCTGAAGTGATTGAGAGGTGGAGGTTCTTTGTTGACAGCTTTGTTGTGCCAGTAAGTCCTTTGAAGGAGGATCCCAGCAGTGTATTTTAAAAGTAGTCATTGACTTATTTTTTGATCAAGTTGGACAGCATTCTTTTCTCCTGCTTAAAACATATTTAAAAACAGAAGATTATTAAAGGTGTTTATTTATAGTCTTAGTCCATTTTGTGCTGCTTCAACAAAATACCACAGACTGGATGATTTATAAAGAACATATCAATACATTTATTTCTCACAGTTCTGGGGGCGGAGAAGACCAAGGCCCAGGTGTTTCGTGAATGTCTCCCTGCTGCGTCCTCAGGAAGGCAGAAGGCCAAAGGGCAAGAGCCCGCTACCTGAGCTGCTACCTGACACCTATTTTATATGGGCCTTAATCCTGTTAAGAAGAAAAGAGTCCTCATGGCCTGACTTAGCTACCCCACCAATACTATCACATTGGCAACACTGAGATCAACAAACCATGGCGAAAATCCCTGACACCAGCAACAGCTGGAAAAATGACAAATCTTGGGTCTAAATGGAGAAGGTGAGAAACTTCTGATTGAAAACAGAAGAGGTCCTGTCACCCCGAGCAGAGAATATTGTGAATATTTCACTTGTAAGGGAAGAAACTGTGGGAGGAGGTAAACAGATCTCTCTCTTCTGCTACCCCATCTCATTTCAGGGCCTCCAATTTACTGACCTCAGTGGAGAACCAGAGGGCAGGGAGCCCAGTGATATTAACTTAAAATCATCTTCCTCGAGCTCAGCCTCATGGCAAGTAGAACATGAAACTGGAAGAGCAAATGTAGTGGATCCAGCACACATCTTTCTTTCACTGTGAAATTCAAAATTCAGAGTGGATACCAGAACACACAGTCTTTGTGTCCATAATAAGTGCAGAGCATTGAATAATAGACTAAGTAGTCAAGAAATATATTATTCATTAATCTTTAATCATTTGCTAGATAGGATTTCTTGTTTTTTATTTTCATACATTTTATGAAATTTGATAACCAGAGCATTTTCTCAAACATTCAAAGAATGTTCATAGCACGACAGGAAAAGATATTTCCAAAGATTCCCTCTGGCACAGCAGGAAGAAACATGCTTTTGAATATCCGTGTATTTTCTAACCCCATCCATCAGTTTTCTAACTAAATGTCAGTTTTTCCTTCAGAGCAAAGAATATAAAATAGAGAAGTTATTAAATGTATAAAAGAATAATTTTCTCAAGTCTCAGGTAATCAAATTAAATACATAGAAAACAATCAATAATGCAGCAAATCAAATTTCTATAAATTAAACATAGGCAAACTGAGAGAGTACACACAATAGCTGGCATTAGCTTTAGCAATAAGTTTACATTCAAATAATTATTTTAAATGCAAAAGAGAAAACCCTGCAACTTAACAGATGACTAATTACTTACTATTATTACTACTGTCTATCATTTCTTCACTGTCTATTGTCAAAAACTATGCTAAGCTATACATATATACAATTACATACTATAGAATAACTGTGTATTTATTAAACTTTGTTTACTCCTCAGAACCATGTTTTATTTGAAATATCATTATTATGCCTATTGTAGAAGTAAGAAAACTGAAGCACTGGGAGGCTGAGTAAATTGATAATATTCACATATTTATTTAGCATTACAGTTTAAAACAAAGTCTGGCTGAACAAATGAAATTCACATTACATAAATGATAATATAGATAACCAATAACTGGATAAAATTGTATATATTTTATATGCATATGTGATACACATATATACATATAAAATCAATAATTATAAGCACATTTCTTCTCACTCACTGCCACAGAAACTCAAATTGCATTACCATAGACACTTTGTTTCTGTCATGAGCCACCTAGTGTATTTTGCTAAGAACTTGGCAAAATAATTATTTGTATGAGTGAGTAGGGAAAGAACTTTTACATTGTCTGGGTGATTTTGTCAATCTCTTGTAATTTACATCATATACTAAGTTTTCTTAATGTGCCTTAATTTACTGAATTATCCTGCATCCTGCGGTTTCAAGAGGTTAATATTATCTTAGTATTTGATATTCAATTTGTTGTAAACTACGCATTACACTCACTGAAGTAGAAAAATAAATAAATAAATAAACAAATAAATACATTCTAGTCATTTGTATTTTGAGCTTTAATGGGTAACACCAGTGGTGGCACACATGTTACTGCCTACTTGGAAGGGCCAATTTTATATCTGAAGTTCATCAACATTATGGACCTTAGCAACTTATGTCTTTCCTGTGAAAGACATTTCCATATATCACTTTCCTTTTGAACGTTTTATCTCAATTTGATAATTCAAACATTGTGTCTAATTCATATATGTAGTATCAGTTTCTTTACAAATTATTTTAAGAGTTTTTTATATATGACTCTGGTAGGCTTGAGTATACAACAGGGTGTACATTAATTCATTCATCAACTTGATTTTTAGTATGGGACTTCTATAGTCTAGAAGAGGGTGAAAAAATAGGCATGATATCTGCTGTTAGAGATTACACTCTTAACAGCAAATCTCACAAATAAATATAAAGTATTAGCTGTGATAATTGCTGTAAAGGTGTGGTGCTATGAGATCAGATAATACTGAGAATTAATTAACCTAGTAAGTGAGGCCAATGAAGACTCTTTTACTAGTGACTTTGGTGAGATCATTTTTCATTTTCTAAACTTAGTTTAACTTCTCCTCATATGGTCAGATTGGTGGGGATTTCAATTTGCTAGGGCTAAAAAGACCTGACTTCCTGAATTTATTCTTCAGTTTGTGACAACCCCCAATCCTTCCATATAAGATTTTGCTATTGTCTGGAGCCACTTACCGGGACATAGGCAAGGGTTCTTGCTTCTGTTCAGATCCTAAGTCCTGTCATTCCCTATACTGATGGAAACTTTCCCAATCTTGAGGGAAGCTGTTCCAAATTCTGATGATTTTGATCACCCTTTTTTTAGTCTTCAAGAACTAGAATCACTTTCTTATTATGAATAATGCATGTTTCTCTTAAATTCTTAGGTTTTTTTTACCTAAAGACACTTAATTCTACCTTGAGGACCAGGGATGCACCAATTGCCATGCATAACACCAAGCTTTTCCTTTGAAATAAATGGAAGGGCCATATAAGAAGCTAAAAACAGTTTCACTCTTAATTCTTTTCACACTTTCCTTCTAATTATCTGAAGCAGTGAGAATGAAACATAAAGGGGCATTTCAATGAATTCTCTTGCCAAAAACTCATTCAATCCTAATTCTAATCATATATTTCAATGGCTAGTATGTGTTAAAATGGAATGACAGCAGTTGAACCAAACCTTGGCTACAATGATGAATGAAACACAAGATTCTCTGTGGAGACAGAGCTTACATATGAGTGATAAAGACATTTTTACACTTTTAGAAGCTAACTAAAAGCAGAAACATTTCCCCCTCACGTTGTTTATTAGAAATATGAAGTAGCATAATGGTTACATATTTTTCAAATATATCTTTTAAAAGTCAATGACTTGCCTGCAACAAAATTAGAAGTTAGCTTTTAAGTGATTTAAAATTTCATTTACTTAACTTCTAATTGACTTTTTGCTAGTTTCCCATTGTTATTCAAACTATTAATTGCCTGTCTCTCCTATTTAGTTGTTTCCAAATAGTTCAATATTTTCTTTTGTTTTTAATTGGTTTCTTAATTCTCACAGGATTTTAGGAGTGTTGGTTTTAGTTACATGTATATTCATGAAGGAGCAGAGCAAGCTTGCTATGAAAAAGTACTCAAATTTTAATGTTAAAAATCCAAAATATTTCTGATCTATTTTAAACTTTTCCCTTCAACCTCACATATCTTTGTTTTCATATTCATGTAAATTTCCTCCTCATTTTTCTTTTCCATTTTTTGATAATATTGATAAATTGTATTATTCACTACTTTACCCGGAAAGATAGAAATTTATGAAATTCTTCTCATTCATTGCCTATACAATCTTTTCCTGTATAGAACCAGAACAGCCAATCTGTTGAAAAGTGTAGTCAAACAAGATGTATCAAGGTCAGTGAGTATAATTCCTATTAGGATGAGCATAGAATATCAAGTAATCAATTTGACTTTTATGTGAAGTAAGTCTGTGGTTTGAATTGACTGCATGTACCATAAAACTAAAGATAGTTTGAAAGTTATGAGGCAATAAGCCACCTGTAAGAACTTAGATGAATCTAGACAACTTAAGCTCAAATCTAGGTAGAGGTAAAGGTTATGGCGAACTAGTAAAATGTTTTTGTGTATTAAACCCAGCATTTTTAAAGACAAATAGTATCTATTTTCATCACAATAAGTTATTTTATTAATTTATAATGGCTTATTTGCTTGTCTATCTCCTACTAGATATGAACTGTGTAAGGACAGAAACCATATTTTAATTTTATTATCTTTTTAACACCAATATGTTATACATTACCTGTTACATTGTAGGTTTTCATTATACCTTAATAAATCAAAGGATACTACTATGATAGCCTAATTGCCACTGGATGTAAACAAATAATAATGTCATTTGTAGGTGATTTGAAGTAAAATAAGAAAAACGGACTTACAGTAAGTTTATCAGAAAGATAAATCAAAGTGTCTTCATGCTGTAGCTTTTTGTAATCCAGCGTTTGTAAACCACACAAAAAGTGTGGTTTCTGGATTACACAAATTTTACAGGGTAGTGTCATTGACACAAGCAAATGGACAAGCCTTCTCTACTCCTCCACCAAAATGTGTCTCACCTGCCTATTGTTGATTACTGATGACACTTCCATCCTGGAGAATAGAGTTAGAGGATGCTCCACCATTGAAATCTTCATTTCCCATGAAAATACATGAGGCATGTTTCCCTCAAATACAGAACACAGAGAACAAAATTAATTTATTCTGCTATGAAAGTACTGTGTTTTTTTACATTCAGCATAATTTAAAATATGTATTCATTGACACGTTTTGGACTGAAAAAAGCAAAATACACACTATAGAAGGGCCCAGAATGGCATGTAGGTATTATTTTAGAAACAAATATTCACAGTTCTAGAGAGGGGCCGGCTTAGCCCAGTTGAATGCTTCAGGGGCCAAGGGAAAGCTTTAGTTTGTCCTTGTCTTCACCTGGAGAGGTGTGAACTGCAGAAGAGGAGAAAGTTCTATCCAAAATATGATAGGAATAAGAAAGTTAATATCGATAAAAAGCACTTCTTTTCTAATCCCAACACAAATAATTCATAATGACTTTGTACCTCACTTCTGTTAGAGAAACACCTATCCCAGTAGAATCCATTTCAAGAGGTCTATACCAGAATACAGCTCTTGTTCTGTCGGTGGAAGGAAAGACTCACAAAAGTAATAGGAATCAAATGGCCTGCTTCTGCAGATCTCATCCTGCTTCGGGCAAGATAACAAGGAGAATGCTGACATCTGTGATGAAAGTCCCATGAACAAAGGTTTTCAGGTGTGTGATTTATGGTAGCCGAGACTGTTACGGTGCTTGCCCTCATTCAGTCACACAACTGAAATTGGAATGCCTTATTTTTGTATTAATGTTTTTGGAGACAAAAAGAGTTTGAGAAAGCATATACAAAGATATCAACTTATATAACGGAGTTTTTTCAGTTAAGAGATGTGTGGGAACTTCATATGAAAATATTCAGATTTATATCAAATGTGAGGGGAAATATACACACTCCTTGTGGCTCAGTCATTTCTTCAGTGAATTCTTTAGGGAGCCAGGCTGACTGCAGGAATGAATCATTCTGTTTGGTTTCCTTCTGTGTGGTAACAGGAGCTTGTTCCTGTTGGCAAAGGCCTATAGTGGTTCAGTTGTGCAAATGATGGGGACGAAGAGGTGGGGAATATAGAAGGGGAGGTAGAAAACCTGTGTAATTCTTTTAGTTTGTTAATAGGAAGCTTATTGTGGACACATATTCAAACCATATCCTACTGATAAGTGATTATCAGTAATACAATTGATATTTCTTATGTCCATCTGCCTTTTTCTGTGTCTATCTCTCTTGTTTGAGTACTCAAGAGGACTGCTATTCATAGGTTTCCTAAGGTCTTAGTATAAGGACAAGGGGAAATATGAAGTTTAACATGCCACATGGACTTGTAATTTGTGAGTTCTTTAAATGATGCAAAGTACCAAATAACTATGGTAACACTTACACCTGTTTCTTATACCATGGTAAGGAACCATGGGCATCAGAAATACCACTGAGGGTGTCAGACAAAGAGATATAATATGATCATTAAAATGATGTGAAGACATTGAAAACTCAGTGGAACATGGTCATTTTAAAGACAATACGGTGATCAATTTTCTAATCATATTTCTATCTATTAAATATTGCTAAAATATTTTATTTTGTGACTTCCTTTTACTATCGCTAAGATATTTATTAACAATTATCAGTGACAAATGAACACATAGTGCTTCTTTAAAAAGCAAATATTAGTTGAAGAAAAACAATGTGTGAGTAAATTTTGGCAATTGGTTGTTGATATGAGAATCAAGTATGTGTTACCATATGTATCATCATGCTTTGTAACATATAAACACAGAGTAGTTTGTTGACAAAATAAGCCAATAAAGCACGTTCTCATCAATGTATCATGTTTTGCATTCTCCTTGACATTCAATGCAAAGTTGGAAGTAAGCTTCTTTTAAAACAACTTTGCCTCTTTATATTAAAAATACCTTTTAAAATGAGTATATTATATTTATTATAAGAATAAAAATATAGAGAAATGCCAAATATTTAATTTAATATAGAGATATAACAGATGTGCATATATATAGGGATGATAATCTACAGTATTATTTTTTGCTTGGTATAAAGTATTACTGTTTTCAAAATGTTGTCTTATTTTATATACATCTTATATCTCACCTTTTACAATTTTAGCTTTCTTCTACACTCCAAATTTCTTCTCAATAGAAATGAGAACATTTCCTAATTAATGTATTCATTAAAAATGAAATTTTCTCCACATGTAATATTTCCATTACTAAAGTATAGTTTGTACTTTCTCTTTGTTCCCCCGTCCCCAGCACATTGTCTAAGATATCATCAGAATCACTGTTTCTTGTGGTATTGTTTTACGCAGTGACATCGATCCAGAGATTGGATTTTTGACCTCCTCATTTTTACATCATCTCTTCATATTTGGAGGATGTGCTTATTTAATGTAAATGTCTTCACGATGAAAACAGAGTTAATACTAGTCCATCTGGTGTCATCCAGATCAATTTTACTTTTATATTTATATAGAGACATAATTAGAGCTTTTGGGTCCACAACTGGCAAAAGAGGTAAACAAAATATAATACGATTCTCACTGAATCATTCCAAAGAGGACATTAACAGGAGCCCATGAAAATTTTGAAAGACACTATCCCAAGGCTATATCCTCAGGGTTGAAATCCAGAAAGAGCAAAATCCCCAAAAATGTAATTCTGGAAAAATAATTTAAAAATTTTAAAAGATGCTTATTCACATTTCTAAAGAGGGAATTTCTTTGAGAAACATATAAAAACATGACAGCCTGAGTGCGGTGGCTCACACTTGTAATCCCAAAGTGATGCCAAGGCGGGCAGATCCACCTGAGGTCAGGAGTTTGAGACCAGTCAGACCAACATGGAGAAACCCCGTCTCTACTAAAAATACAAAATTAGCTGGGCGTGGTGGTGCATGCTTGTAATCCCAGCTACTCAGGAGGCTGAGACAGAAGAATCCCTTGAACCCGGGAGGTGGAGGTTGCGGCGAGCCGAGATTGCACCACTGCACTCCAGCCTGGGCAACAAGAATGAAACTCCGTTTCAGAAAAAGAAAAAAAAGAAAGAAAAAGAAAAAGACAGAAACTTCATAGATCACTTACAAAATAAAATAGGCACTAATACCATTCACATTATTGCAAGCATGAACAAACACTCAAGTATACTAATGACAGTTGCATGGGTATAACAGCTATGAACGGATGAACTATATTCATAAAACAAGAAGTCAAAAAGAGAAATGTATCAATACATATCAGTATAGCTGGTAATTGCATGCACCCGGCTTTATAACTGCAATAATTTGCAAAACCATGATGAGTGATCTGTCATTTGATGAGATCAGTGAAAATTTGTGGTGGGTGACCCCAACCTTATACGAAGCCACCTGAAGAGACGAGGCTGAAGACATTTCCTCTTTCACAAATGAAGATGTAGAAAAAGGACATCTCTTCAACTACTGAAGAAATTTCAACATTTTTACATCTGCACAGAATGCTTACACACAAACTCAACCTTATGATAATGCACTTTCATGGAGCCAAATTTGCCCAAAAAATGCACAAAAGAAATAAAACTCTCTATAATTCTCCACACAATTTGTATCTCCATAATTGAAAATGATGCAACAATGACATACATAATGACAACTTTGACAAAAAAAAGAAAAGAAGAAAGAAACCAATTAAAAAGTAAATTTGACATGAAAAAGTGTATTACAGGGATAGATTATAGGCAACTGCACAGAGATAGTCCATAAGAGCTGGTCAACTTTCACAATCATTTACTACATTTTGAAGTCTGGTATCACAATGAATAGCGGTATTTTTTTTTTTTTTTTCTTTTAGGACATGGCTCTCCTCAGAGAATATGTTCACATTCACTTTTTACATGATGCTGACCTTTTAAAAATTATTCTGTGATTTCACAGACACTGGCATCAGTATTTCCCATTACGTTTTCCCATCCTTTTTTTTTTTTTTTTTCTTTAAACGATTTTTGTATGTTGTTTTGGGTACACAGCAATCCATTCCACATGCATTTATATGCAGGGCATAGATTTGGTGGAAACAACACTGGTGATCAAACAGGAAGACTGTTGAGTAAGTGCCTTTAAAAACTACCATGCAAATAATTATTTTCGAACCTGTCAGTAACTTCACTGGCTTCTTCGGGTAAATTTGGCTTTAATTCTTTAAAAGCTCCTTGAATGTCATCAGCTGGAAGGAATGCCTATGCAGGCAAATGATATATTTTAAAATGAAAGTTTTCACCTTAAAATGGAAGTTTTGCCATTTTTTGTAACTAATCCAGTTGCCTGAATTTTCTGAGAATGAAAATAAAGGTAATAACAATGTAATCATTCTACCTAACATGATGCAACTAACATGATTTAACTATCCTGCATACAAACAAAAACGCACTAATCCCGTCCCCAGGATTAGGCTTTCAGGGTTTCAGCATTTGGGGTTTTAATCTTTGGGGATTGCGACTTTTGGAATTTTAGTCATCTAGGATCTTGACATTTTGGGATTTAGACTTTAGGAATTTTGATCTTTAGGGATGTAACATTCAGAATATGACATTTGGGCGTGTGTCTCTCAGGATTTTGATCTAAACCCCACATTAACGTAGCTATTAGAAAGCCTGAATTTCATGAGTCCTTGTCTTTATTCATTCTCTCATCTCTAAAATGACTGGTTATAAACATTTCTCTCTCTCTGTCTCTCTCTCTCTCGCTTTTGCTGTCTCGCTATCTCTGCCAGCCAACATCTTTAGAACACCCTTCTCATGTTCTAAACAGGTCAGGCTGCCAAGGCTGATTCCATAAACTCACTGCAGAATCATTTGCTTCTAGGAAACAGATGTGCGTTATAGGCTCTGTCAAATAGATATGTGCATGAAAGATTTCATTATAAAAAGAAAACTATAGAAAATAAAACCTAATCTAATCTAGAAACTCATTTTACAGGAAAATAAATAGAGCACTCAGTGAATGTTTACAGATTCACTAGTCTTTTCATTTTCCCCAAACTCTTCAAATTTCATACCCCTGTGAGAAACCACCTAGAGGGCCTAGAGTAAATGTTCTGTATCAGTAAAAGTCTATGGTGATTTTTTAAGAGGTATAATATGTACTCTTGGAAAATAAGGGTTAGAAGTATAAATTGTACTTCTTATTACAACTCCTGACTCATGCATAGATTACTTTTGTTCTTCACTGGGGCATGCTGAGCTCTACTCTATAACAATCTTTGAATACAAAGAAGGAATGATTACAACAGGTTAATTTAACTGAATTATAAAAATTCAACTAAGCCAATTCAGGTTCCTCACGTAATTGAACAAATGGGGGAAAAAGACCAAAAAAGAGGGGTAGAGTGTGTTAATTATTTGATAATACTTGTTATCACCAGGAAATACGGCATAAATGTTGGGGATTAAGGAAAACATGCTCAGAAAGTGTATATTCGCTTCCAGTGGCAGACTCACTCTCTCTCTCTCTCTCTCTCTCTCTCTGTCTCAAAAGTGGATCAACTAGGGCTTATATTTTTTAAAGAATAAAGGGCTAGGTCACACCATCAGTAATAGAATCCATACTAAAATGTGCAGTTTGAGAGGGAAGAAGATGAAGTACAAAACATATAATAAAGAATGTCTGTAACAAGTTGCAGAAATAAGAACTACGCATCTACCCATAATTTTCTTTCTTTGTTAAATATTTAATTCATTTATTTAATAGATTCCCATTTTTCCCACTTTATTATACAAGTCTATCAGTGGTTCATTTTGTTTATAAATTAGAGACTGAGTAAGTGGTATGTGGACATGACAGACCAAGGAATATGTAGGGCCCCTGACTTGACTCTGGACAGAGTAGCTAATCAGACTGAATTGTTATCCTTTGGGGATAGAGTAAGCATGCTTTTCTTGAACAAAGGATAGCCTCACTACTTTGCAAAAAAATATTGTTCTGTTTGACATTTAAGTAGGATGTAGTTATTCATTCAAAAATTAGTTTTAAAAATTCTACTGTGCCTGGATATACTATATGATATGATGTATCTTAGATTATGCTAATAGCTATTTCAGTTATGAGCATGGTGACTTTATTCAAGTTGCAGAAAATAACTTTTATTATTTTATAATATAGAATACATAGTTATATTTTAAATATCGCCTTTTCTAACTCTATCTACTTTTCGCTTTATACTTTTAGTAAGTTTTTTAATAATAGTTTGATTATAATCTTTCCCAGTACTATTTTTTAAAGCTTCCTTAGTTTAAAAAAATGGAGAAAACCAAACTGTCAAATTTGGGCAGGTTTGTTATTTGAAAATAAACTATACTTTTAAGTTTAAAAAAGAGAAAATAGCCTAAGGAGAACGTAGATTCTCAGATAAGCCACAGATGTTATTTATGATGTTAAAACACAATTGTGCTATATTTATCATATTACTTTTAAGCATACATAACTATTATATATGAACAAACTATTATATATATATAAATATTATATATGGTATGGGTTTGCATATAAAAATAAATTTGAAATTCAAATCAGGCATGTTTCTTCCTGACACCAGCACTAAAATATTCAGTATCTTTGGTATGTCTGTGTAATATATCAGGTATACATACAAACAATGTAAATATATTCATCTTTCAGTTTTATATTGTGTTTTCATGTTAGATCTGTTCATACAGTATCTTGGAATACTAGGATAGGAGCTCTAGAAAAGAAACCGTTTGCATGTATATGTTTCTTATAGCTGGCATTCATCAATTAGGACTCTTTAGTGACAATCGACTTAGCAACAATTATTAATATATTTTATATTTGAGGTGAGTTCAGATATATATCTATATATGGAATATGACTTTCAAAAAAGCCTTTATACAGTCAAAGACTTTAAAACTTGTTAAATATGTGATATATCTTTTGATTTTAAAAATACTTAATTTTTTTTTTTTTTTTTTTTTTTTTAAGACGGAGTCTCGCTCTGCCGCCCAGGCTGGAGTGCAGTGGCGCGATCTCGGCTCACTGCAAGCTCCGCCTCCGAGGTTCACACCATTCTCCTGCCTCAGCCTCCGGAGTAGCTGGGACTACAGTCGTCCACCACCACGCCCGGCGAATTTTTTGTATTTTCAGTAGAGACAGGGTTTCACCGTGTTAGCCAGGATGATCTGGATCTCCTGACCTTGTGATCCGCCCATCTCGGCCTCCCAAAGGGCTGCGATTACAGGTGTGAGCCACGGCGCCTGGCTACACTTACATTTCTTTTTTATCCACTCTTGTTTTAAATCCTTTTAACTCACCAATGCTCACTTTTCCTGTTTGAAGTTTCCCATCAATAATTTACCCTGAATACAATGTGAGAATAAAACAGACTTAATGTTATCAGTATGTTTTCAATAATCACGGGATCACAGGATTAGTACATCA
The DNA here is from genome assembly GCF_008728515.1 of Papio anubis. Lineage (NCBI taxonomy): Eukaryota > Metazoa > Chordata > Mammalia > Primates > Cercopithecidae > Papio > Papio anubis. The sequence continues at coordinate 62,031,061 of NC_044990.1, read as the reverse complement.
AAGGTTTAAAAATGAACCAGACAGTCTTCTATTTTTATGCCCCAAATCAACCAATTTAAGAATATGGATGCAAATATTTTCCTCTTCTTTATTTGTTCACTTCAATAGCACTTAATACTAGAGAACTGTGTAGAAATCTACTAGCTATGTTTTATTGAATACTCATTGGTATTTCACAAACATTGAGCAGATCATGTCTGCTTGTGCCTGTACCCATGGTGTTGGTACAGGAGTTTAACTAAGAGGCCAGTGCCAGTTTTTTTTACCAGTCAGCTTGCTAAGCTGCATATGTCCGAATTGTACTGCTTGGACGATTTTGAATATTCAAGCTGTAAACCCTTAAGGCGGGGATTATTTTCACGGGAAATTGCACTGTACAGTATGCTTTACCAGCACATAATAATTAGTATCAGAATGTTCTAAAATGCAAGCCAATTTGGCTTTTGCACATCATATATGAGAAAACAAATATGCCCCAATGCATTTGTTCATTCATCGTCTTTTAAAGGAAAGCTGTTTAAAGCACATTTTATTGTCTGATGTAAATTCTGGTGAGATACAGGACTTTGTTATACACTGACCTGAGATTAACTCTTATTTTTAAGTTGCCTCAGAGTAGAATATTGTGTCCAAAAAAACATTTAGGAAAGTAAAAAGAGAGCTGACTAATTACTGGCTAATACTTTCTTATTCTTATCACACATATGTGAGTCCAGAGTTCTTGAGAGATAGCCAATTATGACACATTTGCAAATCTATGAAATATGACAAAATGACGTTGCTTGCAAATCTAAAAAAAATGTGGTTCAGCCTTAATGCAATATGTGCTCTGTCGATGCCATTATGTTTTAATGTAGCTTTGCAATGAGTTCATTGCAAAAGCAAGTGAAAGTAAGTACTTATTAACCTCTTCTTGGAAATGGCTTTTAGACATACTCTTATTATTGAACTGTTGTTATCAATTTCAAAGAACTAAACAGCAGTGTATAGGTAGAGAAGGATAGGAGAATCTCATTTACAGGAGGCAAAGAAACCTAAAAGCTTAGTCCATACCGTGCTGGTAGTTTTAGTTATCTTATGTGTTTCTAAGGTTCTTTCCCTCATTTAAGCAGACACTGTATACCAATGAGAGGCAATAGCAAAGTTTCAACAGCCAGAGGTTTGTTTTTTTCTCTGAGCTTTTATCCTGAAGTCACGATTTTTCTATTATTTCTTAAATAGCTAACCTCTCTTAATGCTTACTCCTTCATTTTCCTGCTGTGGATGGCTAGAAACAGGTAAGAGTAAAGTGGTGTAAGGGAATATCTCACTTCTACTCAATAATCAAATTTTCAATTCTCAATTAGTATTGTCAAGTTTCTGGAATTCAAAAAACTACTAGATTAACAGATGGTATTAAATACTAAGTTCCAACAACTTTAATATCTTTCCATAATATTGTTTTTAATGTCTTCTATTCACCTCACTTGTCTCAGACAATGAGACAAGTCTAAGCAAATTAATGAGCACACCTAAGAAGTGTCTTTACAAATTGATTTTATGCATGGCCCATAAACATTTTCCTGTAATTGCGTTGGTCTATTCAATATAGCAACACTCATTGCTGGATAACTAAGTAGTTAAAGCAGCTACCATAGAATCCATATTTTTATACTCCATGATACTAACTCCCGTGTCAACATTATTTGGCCATATTGTGTGACCTTATTTAGGAGAATGGGGTAAACGAAATAAGTGTGTGATTCTTACTTGAGAAGAGAAATCCCAATCTACCCAGATATCTCACTTATATCTTTGAAAGAATTTTTTTTTTTTTTTTTTTTTTTTGAGACAAATTTTAAGTTTCACTCTTGTTGCCCAGGCTGGAGTGCACTGGCGTGGTCTCAGCTCATTGCAACCTCTGCCTCGCGGGTTCAAGCGATTCTCCTGCCTCAGCCCTCAGCCTCCCGAGTAGCTGCGACTACAGGCGCATGCCACCATGCCCAGCTAATTTTTGTATTTTTAATAGAGACAGGGTTTCACCATAATGGCCAGGATGTTCCAGATCTCCTGACCTCATGATCCGCCCGCCTTGGCCTCCCAAAGTTCTGGGATTATAGGCTAATATAGTTGTCTTAATTCATGTTTTTAATATTCCTTTTTAATCATTAATATAATATTCATATAATATATATTTTATATCCTTTACACAGTGCTAGTGATATTGGGAACCTATTAAAATGTTTAAAATGGAAATGTATGAAAATAACACTATAGTTAAAATTCAGTTTCACAAATGAGAAGGGGAAATGATGTTAACTTGTACTATCTTTTCAGAAACTCTCAGAATTTCAAGTTTACTTGAGCCAAATAAAACACATAGTATTTACGTTAATGTGGATTGATCTTTTATTCCATGTAGCCAGATAGTTTCTTCTGCCATGTACACAAAATTTCTTCAAACCCACATCTGGTCCTTTCTCCTCTTTTGCCTTAACAGGATTGGAAAAGATTCTCTAAGCCTATTGCTCCCACTCTATATTTATCCCAGCACAATCTGGTGTTTCAGAGCCAGAGACAGGGACCATGCCAGCTGAGTCTCCACCACTGAATCAAACCAGCTGATACGATACATTTGAGAAATAAAGGTAAAATATCAAATTGGTTCTAAACATGCATAACAGATGCTATTAAAATATTTTAATTTAGTAAAAATAGTTTGCATTGTTTATTTCAAATGTCTAGTTATCTTGGCATTATATTGGTCCCAAAGTACCTCATGGAGAAAAACACAAAATATATTTTATTTTGTGGGAACTTCAACTTAGATATAGCCTTTATTTATTCTTATAAAATAGTATTTTTAACTTAAGAAATATATCAGCATACATAAACACTGCCATCAGAAAGGTAACCATCTGATTGCCGACATGTAGCATTCATAAAATGAACAATGAAACAGCTTATAAAAAATGAGCCATTTGCCTGTGGTGATATGGTAGGAATGAAGAAACATTTTAAAGGATAAAGATTATAAGATTAATCATGTTTTCGTGGAGTAAAACAGACATTCGTCTTAAAATTTCATAACATTTATGGATGGAAGATATGAGTAATTGCAACACTGACAAGTTTCAAAGCCACCTTAATGATTGGGATACAAAATAAGGAATAAAAGCTGTGGAATTTGGTAGGCATATAATTTAGATCCAGCACTAGTGGCCAAACATTTTAGAAGTTAGAGAAAATTCGTGCAGTAAAAAGTGTGAGACCAGACCCTGTTCTCACTACCATCAAATTCAAATACATTTTATGTTTTACTTTTGGGCCATTCCACTTAAGTCCATCTGCTTGAAATTTCTAAGATTTTGTATAATGTGTCATGCTCTTTCGTGTTCCTACTACGTCTTTATCTTTCTTCCTCTTGCATTTAATGAGACACAATTATGTTTGGTACAATATTTTCACAAAAGTGGGCTCCTCCCCTAAACCCCATATAAGCCATTTCCAAATTAAGTAAAGAGTGTTTAGGGCCAGGCGCGGTGGCTCATGCCTGTAATCCCAGCACTTTGGTATTGTCCATCCTATCTTTTTTTTTTTTTTTTCTGTTGCTACTTGTACATTTAAAGCCATTTCCTAATTCAAGATCACAAAGATTTATGCCTATGTTTTCTTCTAAGAGATTTATATTCTTAGCTTTTACATTTAGGCCTTTGATCAATTTCTATTTATATTTTTTATATTTTGTGATGTACAGATTCATTATTTGGGATTTGAATACACAACTGCACCAACACGATTTGCTGAAAAACCTATTCTTATCCCATTTAATTCTCTTGGAACATTTGTCAAAATCAATTGACCACAGTTGTTAGAGTTTATTTCTCAACTCTCAATTATATCCTATTGATCAGTATGGTTCTCTTTATGACAGTGCCCCACTGTATTGGTTACTGTAGCTTTGTATTGAGTTTTGAAATTAAGAAGTATGAGTCCTCTATTTCTTATTTTTCAAGATTGTATTGCTTATTCTAGGGCATCTTGCACTTCCATATGAATTTTAAAGTAAAATTAGTGATTTCTACAAATAAAGCAGGTGGAATTACGATAAAAATAGCATTAACCTGTAGGTTGATTTACAAAGAATTACTATCTTAAAAATATTAAATCTCTCTCCCAGGAACATGAGATGTCTTTTGATTAATTTATATATTCTTCACTTTCTTTCAACAATGTTTTGTGGTTTTAAGTGTATATGTCTTGCAATTATTTTGTTGAATTTATTCCAAAATATTTTATTCATATTTACACAATGAGTCAGAATAAGTGTGTGTGTTTCTTGATTTCTTAAGATTTTAAAAATATAGGGCTATGTAACTGCAAACAAATATAGTTTTATTCATCTTGTCCAGTGTAAATGTCATTGGTTCTATTCCTGACTAATTGCCTTGGATAGAACCATCAGTAGTACTATGTTAAATGAAATGGTGAGAGTAGACATTCTTGTCTTTTCATCCTATGAAAAAAGCTTTTTTTTTTTTTCACGATTTTTTGCAAGGAGTGGGTTTTTAGCATAATTTTTTGTATTATTTTTATTTTTATTCTGACCCTTAAAAGACGTTAAGAAAGTATGAGAAAGAAAAATGTCAGATTCCTTCCATGTCAGAGAGTGTATTTTTTATAGGTCACAATTTCAACCAATAACGTAATTTGCTATTATATTCTATGTCAAAATTAATATTTTCTGAATGTCTGGTGTTTTCTACAGTCTAATATTGTTGAGAAAATATACACTACAGGCTGTGCACGGTGGCTCACGCCTGTAATCCCAGCACTTTGGGAGGCCAAGGCGGGCAGATGACAAGGTAAGGAGATTGAGACCATCCTGGTTAACATGGTGAAACCCTGTCTCTACCGAAAATACAATAAATTAGCCTGGCATGGTGGCGGGCGCCTGTAGTCCCAACTACTCTGGAGGCTGAGGCAGGAGAATGGCGTGAACCCGGGAGGCGGAGCTTGCAGTGAGCCGAGATTGCACCACTGCCCTCAGCCTGGGTGACAGAGCAAGACTCCATTTCAAAAAGAAAGAAAAAAAGAAAATATACACTATAAGTAACATTGTTATTTATTTGTAGAATAGCTACTATTACTCTCTAGAAGCCTTTAGAAATTAAAAAGAATTAACTGTAATTTTTCCAGAACTGAAAGAAGGCAAATACTTTTAAACCTAATGGACACAGTAAGGTGCCCATTAATGAAAAAAGAAAATATGAGTATAATCAACCATGTAACACATACACAAAAATATGTATGAGAGAATAATTATATGTGATACATATGTGTTTGATGGCTTTTATCATACGTGTGTATATATAATATTCTCTCATGTCACACACACATATAGGCACACATATTCATATGAGGAGTGAGAGAAAAGGAGATGGAGTTTGGGGAGGAGAAAAGAGAGAGAGAAGAGACTGACATATATATGGGGAAAAAGTACCTAAGGATACAATCTATGTTGCTATCTTCAATTATCGGAGGACCATGATGTTATGTGAATTGAGAGGATACAGTAAATGGAAAACAAGTTCAAAGAAAGTAGAGATTTAACATGAGAAATAAAATTGGAGACATAATCAGGAGTCTGATAATAAATGTTTTTTTAATGCCATGAAAATACTTCTTTAGGCCATCAAAATATTTTTAATGAACTGTGGAAATTCACTGAAAGCTGTCAATATGGGAGTAACACATTTGGATGTGTTCCTAGAGTAGATGATGCAGAGTACCAAGGAGTTAGTAACAAATGCAGGGAGAACAGATCATGGTTTGAGCTGAAATTTTTGTGGGCAAAAAATAAATGAAGAGAGTGAATCTGTTTCATATAGAAGAAGGGGAGTAGACTGGACATGGGATATACTCAGCCTAGTGAACAAATGAAGGTGGTAATAGAACTGCCTTCAGGTTTTTAGCGTGTGACACTTGGAATAGACAGGGTTAACACAAAAATAATCACTTATGGGTTTGAGGCAGGAGCACTAGGGTAGGAGATGTGAGAAGAAATTGCAAATGAGAAGTTATTGACAACCTATATTTGTATTAGCTGTTAAAAATTCAAATTTTAGAAGTTATATACGGGGCTAGGTATAATGGGAGAATTATTTCCTGAAAATTGTGACATCTAAATTGAGATATAAAGAATATAGGAGTTAGTAAAACTAAATTACTCTTTAACCTAACATTCTAGACTCTTTTGTAAATAGCTCCTGCTCATGTTTTTAAGCTTGTCTCCAAATAGTCATCTTTCTAATCATTTTGTTCTATCAATATTGATGTACTTATTCTTTTTTCAGAATGATTTTTATGTGCTACATCCACCCATGTTTACTATGTCATTTTAATGAGAATACTAGTAAGTCATAAAATAAGATGGGTTGATTTAGTTGTTTATTCATAAATTTATTATTAGTCTCCTACTTAGGAAACAGAATGAAATGACTATATTCTCTCTATAAGAAACAATATCTCATATCTGACACACAGTATGTAAATATGTGATTTGCGAATGTTTCAAGTTGCAAAACGAGATTATTAAGCATGAATTTGTGTTTAGAATTTCGTTAGTATATTTTTAAAGCCATTTAGTGATCATATTTCAGAAATCAGAATAAAGCATGCCTAAGTCTCCATATAGATTCTGTGGAAGCCATGAACATCACTATTGCTTCATTAATGCTAATCCTAGACACATATCTATAGAAAATGAGTTTACAAATACACTAAAAGTCTGTTAAATTAAAAAGGAAAAAAAAATACATCGCTGTGAGAAAATACACAAGCTAAATAGCACTAACATGAAATTATGCAGTGATGGAGGTGGCAAGGATCATTTCTAACTGGCGGACACATTTGTAGCATCCTACTTTAACCAAAGAACGATGCAGTGCATTTCCGTTCACTGAAGCTCAGGCTGCTTTAGCAGAGTGTAAGAGTTGTAGAGAATTACTTTCATTTTCTCATTATGTCACCAGGCATATCTTTTTTTTTTTTTTTTTTGAGACGGAGTTGCTCTGTCGCCCAGGCTGGAGTGCGGTGGCGCAATCTCAGCTCACCTCAAGCTCCGCCTCCTGGGTTCACGCCATTCTCCTGCCTCAGCCTCCCAAGTAGCTGGGACTACAGGCCCACCACAATGCTCCGTTTTTTTTTTTTTTTTTTTTTTTTTTTTTTTGGTATTTTTAGTCCAGACGGAGTTTCACCGTGTTAGCCAGGATGGTTTCAATCTCCTGACCTCGTCATCCGCCCGCCTCGGCCTCCCAAAGTGCTGGGATTACAGGCATGAGCTACCGCGCCTGGCCTCTTCTTTCTTTCATACTTTACGCCATGTAAAAGTGGTTATCGGATCTATTGACAGTCCCATCAATTAGATCACATTTTTTCCATTTCTGTAAATTCTACTAGGTTATTTGACAATTTTCACTTGTCTGTTACAATTCTTCATATTGTCACTTAATTTGCCTAACATATTAAATACAGTTATTTCAAAGTCCTTGTTCGTTTGATATATCAAATGTCTGGATCAAAATATCTAAATATTTTGCAACTATTGTATTGTTCATTTCTTTTCCTTGTTTTTAGTCAATTTTGTGAATTTGCATGACTTTTTTTCTTTTTCCTTATTTGATGTCAGAGACACGTGCATAATTATACAGAAATGTTTGGGTCACCAGGTCATATTTTCAGCCTCTGGGAGTACTTTTTTTTTTTTTTTTTTTTTTTGCTTATGCTAAGCAGTAAAGAGACAAATCACCTTAAGCCAATCACAATACAAACTATTTACTCTGCGTTTTAGGCTTGTTCCTGGCTGTTAATTTTACTGATTGTTCTGTGTTTTAGACTTAGTCTTGACTGTTAATTTTGCTGTTTGTTCTTGCTTCCAACTTGTCTCAACTGAAAATCCCAAGGTGCTATTCTTTACCTTCTTTCTTGGTATCCACTTATTGAGCAAGTGACAACTATTACCACTTCCTGGGTAAGAGTTTCAATGCATGAAGGATAGCAAAGAACGTAACAATAACTACCACCATCAGCAGCAGTTTCAGGGTGTAAACCCACTGTATGATTTACAGATTCAGGATCATCAAGAATGCCACAAATCAGACAGACACTAGATGAACTGATGCTTTATTCACATAGAGAAGAGAACAAATTTTGCTTCAATGGTGAGCTTCGGTTCTCTACGGCTAGTTGCTTTAATAGTGAATTTTAGTTCCCCATGGCTAGTGGATATTGCCCTGTAGCTAAATCAGGGAGATGGTCTACATGCACTCGTCTTGTACTAGAAGTGAAGGACCCTGTTCTTTCCCCTTCCAGGACAGATATAGCAGTGGACTTGGCCAGGTGCAGTATGATAGAGACATTTAAGTAGAAACAAGTACTTATCAAACCTGAAACAGGTAAAGATATTCTTAAAAAAGGCAAGATGCTCAGAACAGGGTGTGAAAGCTCATTATTTCCAGGTTAGAAAATGTTCCAGGATAGAGGCTCATTTGTACGAAACCATGCAAGGATTGGCAGTCTCCAAATAACTGCCTTTTCCAACACCACTGAAGTGAAGTTTGTTTGTTTGTTTTTTTCCTTTGGACTCAATAGCCTATCAAAATCTCTACTTTTCAGTCTTACAGCTTACCACTTTCCAGTTCACAAATGGCTGGAGGTGAAAAACAGTGCCCAATAAATGACTCATATCTTTGAACTTCCTTCATTTCTAGCCTTTTACTACACAAGTCCTGTTGTCACCAATGTTTTTATAGAAACCTTTATAAACTATATTTTATGGGTTTTTTTTACTCTTTACCTTTGCTAATTTTTTTATTAAAAATTAATTTTATTGGCCGGGCGCAGTGGCTCATGCCTGTAATCCCAGCAATTTGGGAGGCCGAGGCGGGTGGATCACAAGGTAAGGAGATCAAGACCATCCTGGCTAACATGGTGAAACCCTGTCTCTACTATAAAATACAAAAAATTAGCCGGGTGTGGTGGTGGACACCTGTAGTCCCAGCTACTTGGGAGGCTGAGGCAGGAGAATGGCGTGAACCAGGGAGGCAGAGCTGGCAGTGAGCCAAGATCGCCCACTGTACTCCACCCTGGGTGACACAGCGAGGCTCTGTCTCAAAAAAATAATAATAATAATTTTATTAATTTTTTGATAATAGGAAGACTATTCTGAAAACAATTATCATCTATCAAATCAGAAAATTACATCTATAAATCCCTAATCATAAACGTTGCAGACAATTCTAGCTAAATCTCACAGATTTAATCTCATTTGGGAGATTGGGAAGTTTCAGAGTTCTTGAGCTTGCTCTATGTGGGTCTAGTTAAATGGAATTAACTACAACTGGACACATAGGAAACCCAAATATTTGTTGAAAAGGATTTTGTTGATGAAGAGCCCCAGCATCTAGTAGGGTTAAAGGGTCTGAAAACTATTCAAATTGTAAACAGATCTCTTGGCCTTTAGCTTGCTATGAGTATGGATTGATCCTAGAAAGATATTTATCCTTTTGTGCAGGTAATATTTTCAAAGTAACCAATGAGATCAATGAATAAAAAAGAATATCCTGAAGGGAGAAACCAAGAGTTCCATAAATCAATGGACTGGAGATAGATTTCCAGGAAGTAGAAACTAGGTCTGTTCATGCAACACTTCTTACTCTTGAGATAGACTCCATGTAGTTTAGAATTTCTATAGATCTACAGTGATAGCATTATACCTCCCATTTTCCTCTCCTCATAATAAATGGGAATATCTATGGTAGTTATCCTGTCTCTTCATTGTATCCTGGGTATGCTGGGAGACAGATAATATTTTTTTAATTCATGAGTCCTCATATCAAAAGATGATAATCTGCGTAATTGTGTCTGGGCTGATATTGATCATAAGATTACAAATTTTGACCCTGATGTTATGACTGGATGTATCTTTGAAGCCTTTTGAGGTAAACTAAATGTATTTTGCACATATAAGAGATGTGAATTATTAGGACCACAGGGAAGAGCATGAGAAATTGGTTTTTGAAATTATCCCTCCCTCTATCCATGCTCAATGCAATGCTTTATGTCTTAATTAAAAGAGGTCTATTTCCCACTGCTTGACTCTAAGCTGACCTTATGACTTGCTTTGATCAATACGAAGAATCAGAAGTGCTAGAATGTTAGTGAGTCTGGTCAGTCTAGGCTTCAAAAGGCCTTGCACATTTTATTCTGTTCTCTAGAATATATACCATGCTATCAGAATAAGACCACTTGACAAATAGCTAGCCAACCTTCACACATGGGGTGATGTCATCCTAGATCAGCCAGCCCTCAGTATTCTTGCCAGCTTAGTCCAATGCATGAGTGAGCATGGCTGGTGCCAAAAGACCCATTATATCCATCCAGTTTAGCTGTAGGCTCATTAGCAATAACAAATACTTTTTTGAGAGCCACTGATTTTTCAGGTGGTTTGTTATGCAGCAAAAACTACTTAAACTCCCTATTTCCATGATTAGTTTCAATATTTTAAAATCGAATTATTTTAAATGTTTGAAGTATTTATCATTCAAGCTTATCTAAGAGAAAATTTCATTGTCTTGTATCAGCCTTTTTGGAGATTTCTACTACATTAAAAAATCAACTTCAGATGATTTTTATCGGATGAAATATCTGAAATATGTATGTGTGTTCTAATATCCTTTGCGTTTTTTCCCCAAATCCTCCTATAAGTTCTTAAACTTTAGGAGATGATCTCAGCATGGCATTATGTGTAATATTATCATTAGTCACCTTTTCTTTTTTGCATATAAAAATATTCTTACATACTTCACGAACATTAGAAAATCTTATATTCATCAGCCATATTTTTGCATCTTACATAGAAGTTTAGATTAAAATTCTACTTCCTAGTCAATAACAGACCTGATTACTTAAATTTCATCTTTTCTTGATGACCATCTGTTGCTTTCCGTTCTTTTTCAGCAGTTAATTTTATACATAAAGTAATCTGTGTGTTTGAGGATTTTATTACATGTTCTTGATGAGTCACTTCAGTTTATCCCATTGACTCCTTCCTGAAACACAAGCCATATACAATTCACCATCGTGATGCAAAGCCTGACTCATGAAAAGTAAATAGTAAATAAATAAATAAACCCATACTTTAAAAATGCAGTTTCATACATAACTACTTATAAAAGTATACAGTTACAATCTCATTTATTTTTTATAAGATATAATATTCTAAAATGATTTCTAAAAGTTCTGGTTTAATTTCTCAAGTTTTATCTGTTGTAACATAATCGAATAAGTTAGTTTTACAGTAGTACCCCCCTTATCTGCAGATCCAATTTCTGCAGTTTTAGTCGCCCACAGTCAACTGTGGCCTAACAATATTTGGTGAAAAAGTCCAGAAGTAGACAATGCTTAAGTTTTAAATTAAGCACTTTTCTGAGTAGTATAATGAAATCTCAAGCCACACTGTTCTATCCCATCTGAATTGTGAATCATCCCCTTTGTCCAACATTCTTGTGTATCTACACTCGTAGTCTATCAATCACTTTGTGGTTATCTTGGTTATCAGAACAGCCATCAAGGTATTGCATGCTTGTGTTCAAGTAATACTTACTTTGCTTAATAATGGCCCCAAACACAAGAGTAGTGATGCTGACATACTGTTTTATCATTTTAATATATAACTGTACCTAATTGATAAATTAATTTATATTATATGTATGTATGTATAGAAAAAACACTATATATAGGGTTTGAAGCTATCCACTGGGAGTCTTGGAATGTATCCTCCATAGATAAGGGCATACTTACTACTTTATTGTGCTACTTGGGATTTACAAGATTACTGATGTGGTGGATCCTACAAACAGAGACTGAGAAGTTTGCAGTAATCTCCCATCTCCATTACTTTAACCAGAACAGTACAATTCAATTTAAAAATACAAAATCTCTCTCTCTCTCTCACACACACGCATACAACATAAACACACAATGTGATAGAAACTCTATTCGACTCTGACTTCTGATGTTTAATGTGCCCATAGTAAAAGCATTTTATCTTGGTAAATGGCCTTTCAAACAATGATTGCAGTAGCCTCTTTTAGTCTTTTTTTTTTTTTTTTCAGATATCTGTGAACATGTAAATAAGTTATAGGCAGTAGAATGTTAGTTTTAATAAATGTAAACTCATGTTGGGCCCTTAAGTTGTGGGCATGACTTCTGACTTTGCTATCTACCATTCTTTCCCTTACTTACACAATTCTAATCACACAATGGCCTCTCCTCTGTTCCTTCACTCTGCCAGATGCAATTCCACCTTAGGGCCATCTGATTTGACTCTTACTTCTGGCTAGAACTAACTTGCCCCCAAATCCATAGTATACGTGTCTTTCTTCTTTCTAGTAATGATTCAAATATAATCTTCCACAGAGAACTACAAGGAAATCAATTCACAAATTTCAACATTTATTTAATTTAAATGGCTAGTTCATGACAGGAAAATAATTAAGATTAATGTCACAGTTTTCTAGTTGGAAGACAGTGAGACCTAGGCCCAATGCATTGGTCGTCATGGTGAAAATAAAGGGACATATCAGAGAGATGGTAAAGATGTTTACAGCTTAGATTTTAGTAACAAATTGATTTCAGAGAGTTGAACAAGATGAAAGTCTCTAGATTCATGCCTTTATTTCCAGTTCTGGTTATTCACTTGGTGGTACTAATAATGAAAGGAGTAAGTTTTAGAGGAAAGTAATTTAAATGGGAAACAATTTATTACCTAAGTTTAACTTGTTAAAATAACATTTGATTGTCTTATTATTATTTTAGTAATACAGTGTATTACTAATTTTTAAAATTTTTTTCTTTCTTCTTTTTTTTTTTTTTTTTGCTGCTGATAAAGACACACTGGAGACTGGGAAGAAAAGGAGGCTTGATTTTACTTACAGTTCCACATGGCTGGAAAGGTCTCATAATCATGACCAGAGGCAAAACGCTCTTCTCACATGACCGCGGCAACAGAATATGCGGAAGAAACAAAAGCGGAAACCCCTGATAAACGCATCAGATCTCGTGAGACTTACTTTCATGAGAATAGCACGGGAAAGACCAACACCCGTGATTCAATTACCTCCCCCATGGCTCTCCCCCACAACACGTGGGAATTCTGGGAGATATAATTCTGGTTAAGATTTTGGTGGGGACGCAGCCAAACCACATCATACAGTTACAGTTACTTAACTTTTTTTCTTATCATTTATACTATTACTGATGTAATTCAGGTTTTTCGTATGTGTTTACCTGCATGTTTCTAAACAATGGTGATTTGATACTAGAGTTTAAATAAGAATATAATTAATCTCGTATGTGCCTTAGGGGGAAAAAACAGAATTACATAAAAAATGAAATTTCAATACACTATAATTTTTATATCTCAGAAAATTGATTATCTAATAGTATTATAACACATTTTAACAATATACAGCAAATTAGCATAATTTCCTTGGAAAATACGTCCTTGTAATGTTCAAATTACCAACTGGAAATAGTTGGTACATTTAAATTAGTGTAACAGGAACAAGATAATAAGGGGAAGTATTTAGGGGAGTATGGATAGGCAGTAGAGGTAACACATGGGATAGTGGAGATTAATAACAGAGCTTGTAATCCTCCCACACAAAGGAAACAAGTTGTTACGAAACCCGGAAAGAGTTGTGTAGAAAGAGCTGCCTTGAGAGAAGCATTAACTTTCAGGTGAGGATGCAGCCAATCCAAGGCAATCCTGTCGGTCAAAGCTAAGGGAGTGTACTGGCTTTACGCTACCTTACGGTAATCTCTCAGCAGGTTTACCTTTAACCAAATTTGAAGCCAGAGAGTAAAGAAAACAATTGCTATAACTCATATAGGCCAATTTCCCCAGGCAGGGAGCAGAACGAAGGATGGACTGGGTATGAAAGGATAAACAGAAGATGGCCAGCTGAATCTTTTTCAGTTTAGTAACTCTATTCCAATATAAATAAACTAAAAAAGTTTTGAGCAAGCTAACAAAACTGTAGCCTTGTGATGATTATATGTATAGTGCAAACTTATACGTACAACTGTATTTCTCAAATTTTCTCAAAGGCTAACATTAATCAATAGATATATGTTTTTAAATATTGATAATATAGTACATGTTCTGCCTTAAAATGTTCTGAATAAAATTTAACTTTATTTTCAAGATAAAACCAATATATTTGTTGACTTACAAACTCAGTATCAAAGTCATATAAAAATAATAGATGCCTATATTTTAGTTCAGAATTTACAAAAATATCACCACGGAAAGAACACTTTTATTTTTATTTACTGGAATGTGTATCTCAAATAATAATTTTATATTTAGTTGATGTAAACAGAATTAACCATAGTTCTTTTATTAACCAGACAAGAAGATAATATATTATAGCATGCAAATTTTACGTGGTAGAAAATCACTATGCATCCATTAAATAGTAATTAACAGTAAATTGTATCCAAATTGTATTAACAGAGAAAAATACAATGAACATCATAAATGCGTAAGAGAGAAGGAGGTGATCTAATTCCATGTGTATACATATACTTCGGCTTTCAGCAGACACTCCTAGATTGCTGTGAATTGTGTGTGTGGCAGGTAGGGGGGGAGTTCCTTGTTTTACAATTATGCTGCTGAAGTTTTCCTCATTAATTGCATTATTTTAGTTACCCTCTCCAAGTCTATTGGTACCCTATGTTTTCCTTCTGTTGGAATTTAAATTCACAAATAGCATGGAATGTTTACTTTTGGTGTAGCCCCAACCAGGAAATCATGTATCCAAACATATGGTAAAATCAACTTTCAAGCACTTTAATCTCTTTCATCACTCACCCTTTCAGAATACTTGTTAAATCCATCATTTTCATTGTTATATTTTAGAATATCCCTTGCTTTAGAGTCTCTCAATATAATTTTTTCATGGTCTAATTTCATGTTTTTTACTTCCCATGACTACATTCCGTGTTCATAAAATTACACATTTTGTTGCTAAAATATATTACAGTATTATTTTCCCACTATTTTGCTTTCAAAACATGTTAAGAAACTTGTTTGCTTACTTGGAGAGAGAGAGAGAGAGAGACAAAGAGAGAGGGACAGAGACAGAGGAGAAAGTGTGTTTCTCATGTTTTCAGCCTAAGCACAGTTTTTTAGGGGCAGAGGAGGAATTCAATCACAAAACTACTTTTATTTTTAATCCAAAGTTCCTTATAGATGCTGATGAGCTCCATTGTTAGCCTATTAACTTACTTTCTTCTGTGATTTCAGATATATCTAACCTTAAAGTTCATTCAAATAACTGCCTCTTCTTTAATTTCAGGAGATTAACTTGGTTAGTAATCACAGGGAAAATCAAACTCAAACCATTCTCCCAGGTACGATTTTTTTAAATAAAAATCTTACGAACTGTGCATCATCCTGTATGTTCCTCCGCTTCATAACCTACAGCTGTAAGAGGTTGCCCTGTTAAGTAAATGACTTCTAATCTCTTCAACTTCTCAGTGACTTACTTTCATTGATGTTTTCGCTCTCTTTTTCTTTCTCTGTGGTGCCAAATTCCCTCTCATCAGCACCCAGATATATTTATATATCCCTCATCTTATACAAGCAAACATCATCATGAATACCAAAAAAAAAAAAAAAAAAACATAAGCGATCTTGTAATACTAGGATTTTCTTCATATCTTATTCCCTTCCAACTTCACTTGATCTTTTCCCTTCTAATCAAACCTCTAACAATGGTGTAGTCATTATTAGTCATTTATTACTATGATCATATAAAGTAGGGATTTTTTAAATCACTGAGATATTTGGGTCTGTTTCTTACCCCAGTAGAACCTAAACTACCCTTCCTGGCACGGAAATTGATTCTTCAGAATAGAATTGTTTCATAAGAAAAAATGATATACTGTATAGCATGGTTTAAATACAAGCATACATGACCCAAAAAAGGTTTTTAGAAGACAGATTGATGGTGATCCCATTAGGTGGTAGTGAAAGATTGTTTAAATTGTTGATTGAGATAACCTGAAATCCAGATCATGCATGTAATGAACTCTTAAAGGAGAAGAGTGATATCATATATTAGATGTTGGAGGCTGCTCTGGATAAAATAATTCAACTAAGACATGATCTCAAAAATAAATTGGCTGATTTTTAAGCAGGAATTAAGTGCAGTAGTGGTAATCCAGACATTTTAAGGTTTGGGCAGTTTTGCAACCTCAAATACCAAGATGCAAAAATTTTTAAATGTAACTAAGCCTCTGCATTAGTAGCAAAAATTAAAGGTTTTACTTTAATTCTTGCATCATTTTAAAACCTCTCAGCATATTATGATAATATGAAATTAATCCTTTATTTGAAAAAAGTACTCAGGGAAAATAAATTGAATCCTGGCTGACCTAGAGGGTTATATTTAATGCTGCCTCTTTCTTTTTCCTGAATTAGCCTTTGACTCACTGTGATCTGACCTCTTTGCCCACTGCTCCTCCACAGCAAACTTCTTCAAAATACTGATGGGTTCTTTGTCATTTTCTCTAACAGATATCTTTTAGGTTTATTCTGCTTGCCCTCTTGTCACAACTGTCTATCTTAATTCTCTATTTATTTACTTGAAGTCTTCATTTGATCTCTATGACACAATAATCTTCTGGTCTCTTAACTACATTTTTGCCAATTCACTTGTCTAAGTTTCTTCTCACATAACTCTCTCATAAGTTGAGTATTTTAGTGTTCTCTTGTAGGTTCTTTTGTATTTCTCCCTATATACAACTTATACATTCTCATATATTTGTTTGTAATAAAAGCTTTCTCAACATATGTTTCTGATTCACACTATTTTTTGAAATTTATAACCATTAATCCTAATGTATTATGAACATTGTTTTTGAATGGCAAAACAGTCATTCCATAGTTAAGGATGATTGTTCAGTGTATGGTAAACTATGACATTCAAAAATATACCCTACATAAAAATATTATTTATATAAATTAAATAAAATTGTTAAAAAGACAAATGGAATATATACAATAAAAACAATTCTTGGGAATTAGAATGTGATACAAGCACAAAACTTAACTAAGTTATAAAAATTATGAAATGTAAAAGCACTGAACCATGGCAGTGAATGTATATTAAGTATTGGAGTTGATTGGAAAAATATGGCAAATAATGGCAAATGTTTAAGTAACATGTTAATTGCATACACATTTATGTATTAAGTCAAGGGAAATTACATAAATGTGTGGGTAGTTACTCCCAATACAATTTAATATTACATACAATTTTTGGGAAGTAATGAAGGACATTATTTCTGTTCAATGGCCATAGTAAGGAGTTCATTTCCACTTCATGTTTATGGGCATTATTTAAGAGAAAGGTGAAGATTCAGGTTTCTAACTCACGTGATGTGGATTTCCCAGAAATTGCCATTATTACTGTCACCGAAAACTGTAGTAAGTTGATTATATGGTTGTATTAACTGTTTAGTGTGATTCTGAAAACTTAAGCAAGACTAAAATTCAAAAAGATATAGAAGGATGTATCTTTCACTATAATATTGAAAACATGCATTTTATATGTCAGATGACAGTCATATATCGTATTTACTGGAGACTATGATGAAAGTAAAAGTCCTTGAAAAGGAATATTTATAGATGACTATTTCCTTTTTACGTAGCAAAAGTTTGCAAAAATACCACCTGAAATATTTTAATGATCTCTTTTTAAGAAATAGACAGCTCTTCCTTCTTCAATAAAATGAATTAAACACGGCATGTTTTTTAATGATAACTCAAGTTTGTCTCAACAAATATTACTATGAGTTATGGAATTATGGTCATGCTAATGCTCATTGATCCAAATGAGATAAATAGAGTTTTTGTTGGTTTGTTTCTTTCTTGGTTTTTACTTTACAATCTATATATTAAACAATTTTCTTTTTGTCTAAGATAGCAGAGGTAAATTTTCCATGTCTTTTTGGTTTCATCTATGCCTTCTGAAAGCAACCAGTGCTTTTCTCCAAGCCTTTTATATAACACGTGCTCTCCTACTCAATTTCTAATGTAAAAAGGAAAGCCTATTCTGTTCAAAGAAATCAAATAACTATGCTAGTTAAAACTGTAACTAACATTAGAGTGGATGACCTTTGAAAAATATCATGTATTCAAAACATAAAGTTGTTTATGTATTTTCCTGGGATTTTTGTAGCTTACCTTAATCATCTTGTTTATATTTCTTACTTACTGTTGGAGAAGTGACAACCCGGATGTGAACTCTTACTATATTACTGCTAATGTTGGACACATGCAGGGTTAACAGTTGTGTTACTCAATGGTACAAGAGAAAATATTTTGTACAATTTTCCCTTGATACTTTAGGTATAACTTCTGCCTAAGAATCCTATCAATAAAGTTTAACTTGGAACTAAAATGAGTTTACAAAGCAATATCACTTACATCAGCTTCCAAATCCTTTCAGATCCCAAACTGGAAAAAGCAGGCTGCTCCTAGGTCAAAAATTTTATTATTTAGTGGACAGTATATAGTTTTATTTTTCTAATAAAAAATGCTGTAAAATATAGTACTACTTAGAAGACTGTTCAAATTAATGATCTACTTTTTATTTTTAATTTTTTTGATATTTATATGTGTGATACTTTCATAATACCAAAATACTAGAAAATCAAATTTTAATATAATGTAAATTGGTTATATACAGATTACAGTACAGATTTCAAAATGAGAAATGACCTTTAAAGTCAGAATTTTGTAAGGATATGAAGTAGTAAGTGGGAGAATAGTTTGCACTTTTTTTCCATCCCAAATATTTTAAAATCATATGACTTTGTTCCAGTCTGTGAAGCTCTGTTTGTCATATAATTCAAGTCAAGATATTTGAAGTTCAATAAATACTTCAACATGTCAGGTGATTTTAAAATTTTAAATCATTGTGAGTTTTTAAAGGGTAAAATTCACCTGCTCTCATATTTAATTTGAAAAAGCCATTAGAGGGCCTGGAAATTATACAATCATTATTTTTGCACTGGGAATGGTGACTCACTCCTATCATCTCAGCATTTTGGGAGGATGAAGTGAGAGAATCACTTGATGCCATGAGTTCGAGACCAGCCTGACTACCATACTGAGTCTCTGTCTCTACCGAAATGTAAAAAATTAGCTGCATTTGGTGGCATGTGTCTGTGTTCTCAGCTACATGGGAGGCTGAGGCAGGAGGATCGCTTGGGCCCACGAGTTCATAGCTGCAGTGAGCTAGGTAGGTGACACTGCACCACAGCCTGGGTGACAGAGTGAAACTCTGTCCCTAAAAACATAAAATATTTTTGAACAAATTAATGTATGCTTAATTTATACATCAATCATTGCAAAACAGAAACAAAATTAAATTTTATTTTAGAAATTAAAATAATATTATTCTACCTCCTTTCTCCTAAGAATTCTTTCTTTTTTATAAACAATTTCCAAAACTTGATTCTTTTTGTCTTGAATTATATGTACTGCTAGTTCACATTTTCAGATATGTACATTTATTTCACTCTGACATATTTTTTTATGCCTGACTTCTTCCAATGTGCAATTGTCTAGCAGGTCAACATTTACTTAGAAAATGTTCAGTCAGAGTTATATACCCAACCTAAAGTGACCATCCATCAGGGTAAATAGAATACAAATATATGGGCATGGAAATAACACATAGAAGCTTTATAAAAAGTATAAATAATAGCAAATTACTTATTGCAAATTACGTAGTTAAATATAAAAATAGAGAATGGAGTTAATAAGGGATATTTTGCTTAATTAAGAGTCATTACAATGAACTCTTAAATGTATTGGACAAGTATCAGTTCAGCTTCAAAGCTTTTAATATATTTTTATTTTCAAGTTTATAGAAATACTTTGAATTTCTTATTGTAATCTTTGGGGAACTGTAAATTGTAATTTTCAGATTAATCAATCCCTGAAAGTGTTAAGTCATTAGACATTCACTGAGTGCAAACCTTGCCACAAACAGTGGGTGAAGCTGTGGGAATATATTATGGTACTGCAAACAATCCCATACACAAATTCAGTGATTTGAAGAGTGCCCTAAAGGGTTACAAATTGTGATTAAATAATTAGGTAAAAGTTTGAAGACATGGAGTGATGCAGAGAAAGTTTAGCTGAATTTGAGCTGCTTTGGGTATTTAGGGAAAGTTTCTTAGAGGTCAGCACTCATGAATGAGTCTTAATAATGACCATATCTATAGTTGTCCAAGAGTTACTCACACTTAATTACTTGAGGACACTATAAACATGGCAATTGAGAGATCAATAATAATTAGTATATGTCTGTTGTAACAAATGTTGATTATGTATTGGAAAACTCCATGATATTCATATTAAAGAAAAACAAAAATCACCTAAATTTTTGTGACGGTATATTTCCTTTTTTACTAAATGATATTTTTTAATGCATAATATAGAACACTTTAGAATCAGATGTGATAGAAAATAACTCTGATTATTGATATCTTTACTTAAAACAATCATTTAAAAGTGATATAGAATTAAAGTAATAAAATGTGGTGGTTTCACATTTCATAGAAAAGATAAAAGAAAATAAAAATTAATAAATATACTTACAGCAAAATAGTTTATAAATAAGAATGTATTATAACAAATTATATATAATTTAAATTTTGATCATCTCACATAAAATTAAAAACAATTTCTACAGATTGAAAACCATACATATTTAATGTCTACCTACTTTAGTTAGCTTTTGCAAAACTGGGATGTAAAGTAATATTGCCATTTTCTTTTCTTTAAATTGGCTTATTTAGAGAAGATTCACATATGCACTTAGAAAGGAAGGATTCTTAGGTTAAACCTTCCAGTAGAGAATGCTGCTTTACAGAAATGTAATGGGCTTATTAGTTTTAATGTGCAAACTTTAAAAATATAATTAAATTATTAGTCATCTTATTTCTTAGAAAATTATTTAATGCATTAAAAAGTTCAATCAGATTCTAAAATTGTCGTGTCCTATAATGAAAAAGAAAAATGTATTTTGTGAAATATTTTTAAAATTACAGGATGTCAAAGAAGTCTGCTCTCTTTGATTATCTTTAGAAAAATTACTTATCCATAGTTTAATTAACATGTAAATTACAATTTAGTTAGATGGGTTAAACAAAATCTTTATACATTAATGGAAAAAAAAGTTCATTTTGTTTTTTAAAGGATGTCACTTGATTTAGCTATATTTTGTATTTCCCAATAAATAAGAGGATAATATCACTGTTTTACTTCTAGAATGTTCATCTACTTTATTTGTTAGGTCAAAATGTTAAAGTAAGAAAATAAGTTTAAGAAACTGGATAAAAGTTAAATTAATTTATGCAGAGAAATGTATTTCTCCATGTAAATTAAGTTCATTTTACTTTTGATTGTAACGTTTCCCATTCAAAAATTTTCTGCAGGCCGGGCGCGGTGGCTCAAGCCTGTAATCCCAGCACTTTGGGAGGCCGAGGCGGGTGGATCACGAGGTCAGGAGATCAAGACCATCCTGGCTAACATGGTGAAACCCCGTCTCTACTAAAAATACAAAAAACTAGCCGGGCGTGGTGGCGGGCGCCTGTAGTCCCAGCTACTCGGAGGCTGAGGCAGGAGAATGGCGTGAACCTGGGAGGCGGAGCTTGCAGTGAGCCAAGATCGCGCCACTGAACTCCAGCCTGGGTGACACAGCGCGAGGCTCCGTCTCAAAAAAAAAAAAAAAAAAAATTTCTGCACTTTTTCAAATCTGTATATGACACTACAAATTTTTGTTAAAATATATATGAATGAGTTATAATTTTATACATTGTAAGCTTCATAAATAACCTATGATAAAAATTTTTCTTTATTTTATTTTACCATCTAAATTACTCAGGAATGAATTGAGTTCCTGTGAATAATTCAGAATTGATGTTATTTACATTTCATTAGCATATGATACACTATGAATACAGGCCACATCCTCATGTGAAAAGAATGATAAGATTCTCTTTCATAATATAGCACAAATCTGTCATGAAAGATGTCTTCGTAAACAGAACTTCCAAAGCCTCTTTTTCTCATCTTAGATACTCCTTGTCTGCAGGCTATGAATAGGCACATTTTAATACAATTGAATTTCAGATATCTGTTCACACCCTTTTTCCAATCCTTTTCATACAGGTTTCAAATTTGTGAAGTTGCATGATCTATTTCTGTCTTTTTATTTCTAATGGATACTTGGGGATTGACACTTTCATACCTTTAATGATATATGCAATGGTTACTGTTTTGCACTAAACAAATCTCTTCACTAATGAGGTGCTTATTTTCCTAGCTTTCTGGAGTTTGGGATGATGATTGCTCACACCAATTGACCTCAGCCAAAGAAAACTGTCTCAGCAAAATCTCTTCCTTTCTAGGATGTAGTCCATAACAGATGACAGGTCAATTTGGTAGTAGAAAGGCCTAGACCACGTGAGTCAATATGGAATCTTTCTAAAGGGCTGTTCCAAATTCTTAACTATGCTTTGCTATGATGGAGTACTTGTTGCAGCTGCATTGAAGCCCTTCTACGTCTCCCAAACCTCCTCTGCTCATTCTTTTGCAAGCGTTATTCCTGAGAGCCTTCTTTAATCATCTTCATATAAACTGTTCCATCTCAGTCTTTTTCAGGGTCACTTTGTGTCCAGAATTAGTTCCTTCCAGTGGGTTCTTGGTCTCGCTGACTTCAAGAATGAAGCCGCGGACCCTAGCGGTGAGTGTTACAGTTGTTAAAGATCGTGTGTCTGGAGTTTGTTCCTTCAGATGTTCAGATGTGTTCGGAGTTTCTTCTTTCTGCTGGATTTGTGGTCTGGCTGACTTCAGGAGTGAAGCCGAAGACCTTCACACTGAGTGTTATAGCTCATAAAGCTAGTGTGGACCCAAAGAGTGAGCAGCAGCAATATTTATTGTGAAGAGCAAAAGAACAAAGCTTCCACAACCTGGAAGGGGACCCAGTGGCTTGCCGCTGGCTCGAGTGTCTAGCTTTTATTCCTTTATTTGGCCCCCACCCACGTCCTGCTGATTGGTTCATTTTTACAGAGTGCTGATTGGTGTATTTACAATCCTCTAGCTAGACTGAAAAGTTCTCCAAGTCCCCACTCGACCCAGGAAGTCCAGCTGGCTTCACCTCTCAACCTCACCTAAGAAAGTATGTTTTACAGAAATACTTTGCAGTTGGGTATCTTTTTATTATTCATAATTTAGTGTTATTTAATTTACTTTGAGATTTTTGTAAAAGTACAGAGGATTAATAAACTAAAATGACAATTTAACAAATACCTGTAATATTTAAGGTGAGTGTTTTAGAAAGTAATTAGGTATGGTTTGAGGTCGTTAGTAAGCACCATCATCTAAGAAGTTGTAAAAATTGAAGGAGATCAGTAGTGGCAAGTAGAACACTTGCTGTCTTCTCTCCAAGAAATTTGGCAGATAGCAGAGCAGTGCTCACTTTAGAGATCCTGAGCATCACAGTGATGGAATGTTCTTTCTAGTAATAAACCCAGTGGAAATTTTGCAGAAACTTTGAAGAAAATACCGCTTTAAAATCAACTTTTCTTCAAAGCGTAGACAGTTTCTCTGAACTTTGCAATCACATAGGACTAGATTCAAATTCTGATTCTATTGCTCGACAGTGCAATACCCTTAGCAAGGCGATCACATTATTTGAGCTTTATTTTTATTAACCTATGTACTTTAAATTTTATTAACCAACAAGGCATTGCATTGCACTGGAGCAAAATCAGGTAAACTATAAATACAAAAAAAGTGATGTAAAAGAAAATAAGGGGAGTTAAAATGAAAAATAGAAAAGGTATTTTAGAACACCATAGTTGACAAAAATAAGCAAACCATCAAAAATTATTTTTCAATGGTGTACCTCTGGGAAAAAAAAGAAAAAAAAACTTTGGCACGATTTTCTTTCATTCCACTATTTTATTCCACAAAGAGGATGTTTATTTTGTGAAAGAGAACTTCTGGCCATGAAACAATTAATTATAGAGAAATATATATTTCTAGATGTGACTAGGTTCCTTATAAAGGTAAAGAAAATAAATTATACTGGGCATAGGGTAGTTGGAGGATGATTATAATTCTTTCATATCACCATATTCATAATTACATTTTCATGCAATTATGAAAGTCAATTTTTAATTCACTCTTTAGAGATTCTATTTTTTAATGAGAGCTTTGAAATGTCTATAAATAATAGACTTTTCCTACAGAATTGACATTTCCTATTGACATGAAATTATAGATGACATTTAAGTCTCTGTGAGATTTTATACACTACCAGCAGTTTAAGTTTTGTAAGTGTGAGAAAAATTTGTTGGAATAATATTTCGCTAATCTGTCACTTCACAGATAACTTTAGATAAATCATGGGAAAACCTTTGTCTTACAGTATCTTGGCAGGAAGAAAAAATTCATTACTTCTTCACTGACTCTGAAACCAGATGCAGTTGAAAGAAAATAAGTAGATGACCTTGTTCAGATGTTTCTTGAATAATATATGAAGCCTACTCTTATACCATTAACTCTTTACTACCAATCATTATTATAATTTACTTGGTACATAGTGGAAGTGATGATACACTTTATAGATCTAAGGAAAGAAACTGTGGCTAAAAGCACAAGGATTGTTGGGAACTTTCTATTTTAACTCTTGGAGGCCGTTGCACAGAAATTAACCCTACCCAAAGTATTTTTTATCTCTTTTTTCCTCACTTTATCTTTAGTAGCGACTTGTTTTTATCATATCCAGGTACAGTTTGATGGTTTCATAAAAAGCACATCTGAATCATATGCTTTCAAACACTGTCTTGTAAGCAAGATATAGTAAAAAGAATGCTAGATTGCAGAACAGTTGCCTAACAGTTTCCCATGGCAGGCATTCTCCTTCACTGCAATACATGATAAACCCAACTTGTTCACTTAAAACGAGGAAAAGTAAGGATAAAATAACATTATCATTAAAATTATCCCGAACAACTGAAATTGGATCTATGATATTGGGGTATTAAATATATTTTCTCAAAATAATAAGCACATTTTTCTAAACTACGTAGCAATTATTAGCTATCTTATATTTATTAATAAGGACGTAAAGGAAATAAATATTAATGAGACTTCCATAACTAAAGGAGAGTATCATTCTCATATTGAAAGAGTGTAAGCTAGGTATATAACACTCACCATTTTATGCTTTTCAGCGAAAATTTTCTCTGAAACTTTTTGAAGCATATCTCTTCAAGGAGAACTATTGTGAAACAAAATTTTAAATTTCTTCTCTCATTTACTAGATCAAGCAAGAAAGATATAGGAATTTTTATCACGACCTCCACCCTCATTTTGTCTTTTGTTTTTGCTTGCATACATTCTAGTAACATACTCTCAAGATTACTGATTTTTCACTCTGCCGAATCTAATCTTTTCTTATGTCCATTGAGAAAACACTCATTTTTGATATTGTCCTTTCTCAATGTTGGGATTTACTTTTTCTATATATGTCATCTATCTGCTGAAGTTCATCATTTGTTCATGTGTGTTCTCCATTTTTTTTCTACTTCATTTTTCACATATGTTTATTAGAATTATATTGTTTCTTCGCTGAAAATTCCAACAACTGGATCAGCTTTGTATTTCTTCTAATGAATATTTCCTCTGCTATACATAGTTTAGATTTACTTGCTTGTGTGTATGCATCTTATAATTTTTGACTATACACCAAACATTCATTCAAAAGCACAGCAGAGGCTCAAGTAAATAACATTCAACCCCACAAAGGGCATGTTCTTTATCTGCCAGGCAAATTCCAGGACTCAGTAAATATAACGTTTAGTTAGATCAAGTATGGGATTTGTTACAGCTTTAGTTATTTTTAGTTCACTATTAGCTTCAAATCTTTTGAGAGTGGGATGAAGACTCTCCCTTCAGAGAGACCACATAGAAATATTGCAGTTTTATAGCCAATTTCTCAGCCTTCTGAATCATGTGCGTGCTCTTCCTGCTTTACAGCCTGCCTGCAAGGTTGTTCTCTTACTAGGAAATTTGTTTGCTCTCTAGGCCAGCCTGTAGTTATATGTCCTCTGTGGATCTATCTTCACCATTGCCCTCTTCTAGCTTTTTGGGTGTGACTGCAGTGTACTCAGTGTTCTTTGAGATGTCCTGACTCTCTACCCTCTTACACTATCCCAGCATGGGCTGAGGAAGGGACTGAATGCTCCAGGAAACATTTTCTTAAATCTTTTGTTCCTCCTTCAGCCTCCTGTGTACCAATTCATGCACTTGGTGCAATCCCAGGGAAAGTATTGACAAGTGGGTTCAGGCTCAATCTCTAGGTCTTTAGAAATTTTATTTTATCAACGGTGGTTTTGTCTTTTAAAAATATTAATTTAATTTATTTTAATCCAAGTAAAAACTGTATGTATTTATTGTGTACCACATGATGTTTTGAAATATGTGTATATACACAGCAGAATTATGCAGTCAAGCTAGTTAACATATTAATTACCTCAAATACCTATTTTTTGTAGTGTGAATACTTAAAACCTAATATCAGTAATTTTCAAGATTACAAAATATTGTTATTCACCATAGTCACTATGCTGTACAATAGATCTCTTAAAATTCTTCCTATCTCACTGAAATTTTGTATCCTTGACCAATATTTCCCCAACATACCTCCCAGCCCCTGTTAACCATCATTCTATTCTCTACTTATATGAATTCAACTTTAACAAATTCTTCATATAGATAAAATCATGCAGTATTTGTCGTTCTGTGCCTGGTTTATTTTGTGTCACATAATGTCCTACAGGTTCATCCATGTTGTTGCAAATGAAAGCATTTCCTTTTATTGTTTTTGCTGGTTGAATAGTATTCTATTCAGCATATGTGTCACAGCTTATGCATTCAACTGTTGATGGACACTTACATATCTTGGCTATCATGAAAGATGCTGCAGTAGACACAGGCATGCAGATATGTTTTTAACATACTGATGTTAATTCCTTTAAATATATACTTACTAGTGGGACTGATGGATCTCATATCTTTTTATTGACACTCTACCCAGGATGAGTCTTTTCTCCTATGAGGAACTTACATCTTGATGGAATTTTGTACTTTTATGGTTTTTTCTTTTTCCTGTTTCTGTGGTCTTTATAAAAGCCTACAATTTTATAGTTAATTCATTTTTTTTTCTTATTAGTGTTGAGGTGAACAATCACATGGCACAAGCCATGCTACATTCCACATTTTACCTAGAATTGGAATCCCAAGTACTTGCCATTTTATCATTCCTTTTTGTAAGTTAGTAAATTAAAATTACTTATAAAATCCAAATATACATTTTTATAATTAATTTATGCCAGTCAAAATTTATATCAACATTTTATGTTTATTTATCACAGATATGCTTATTTATTTCTATTTGCCCAGTCCAAATTGTTTAAAAAATTCTTTTGTGAGTAGGAGTTATATTTCTCTTCTATTTCATCGTAACTTTCACAGTGTTAAGCATACACCAGGGAGCTAGAGAATATTTACGGGTGGATAAAGTATTCTCTAATGTATACTCTAAAATGTAATTTTAATTTGCTAACTTTGTAATATTTTCAGTGTTCAGATGTGATTACCTTTATTAATAGTTAATTTATTGTTTAAAACTTGGAGTTTTCCACATTTTTCTTTTTTTACTCATTTAGATATTGAATATGACACTGTATATAGATATTTTATCTCATGCTAAAACTATTTATATTTTATCACACATACAATTTTGAAATTATCTCTAGGCCTCTCAAGACATGAAATTTGAGGATTATGCTTCAGGCAACATCTGTATTTCTTCTTAAATTTAATTGCAACAATTAATTAAAGGCAGGAATCTGCAATCTAATAAGAACAGGAGTTGTATTTCAGTATTCCAGGCTAGGGACAGTAGCCATTTTCCTTTTATTTTTCCCTTTCTAAACAGAACAAACGAAATGGTTTTTTTGGTTTTTTTTCTTTATTTTCCCAAATGATTTTGGAGAGTTGTAGTGTGGACTCTCACAAAATGGGGTAAGGTTGACAACACGTTTATTTCATTAACAAACTGGACATGAATTTTACATTAACTCAAATTTCTCAATGGATCAGAAGTTAAAACTTTTAGAAGTCCTAATATAATGTAGTGTCACCAAAATCTCTATATTTGAATAGGTCAGACTACTTCAAGAATGTGATGGAGAAAAATAGCATGTGTTTGCTGGAACCTGGCTTATTTAGGTTACAGTGTCTATATCTATGTTTCCCTTTTGTATTTGAGGTGACGTTAGGGCAAAATGAAGTATTTTGTTATTCATTTTACTATCTAATTTGAAATAAATCTTAGTTTATCCATGTTGACTAAGCATGCAATGCGCCATAAAGTCATGCTCCTTAGATAAAACCTAAAGATCTTTATCAGATTGCTTTACACAGGTCTCTTTTCCCCACAGATTATTACCCAGAAGTCATTGCAAAATTAATGAGTGTTAACTTTTACAAAATGACATCAAAGTTCACGTTTCATTGGCTTTTATCCATAAGAAAACAATTTAGAAACAAAGCCAATAAAAAAATTGATGAATTTGTCTTTTCAAATTTTAGGGATGAAATTCTAGAGAGCTAAACTTTTCTCATGGAGGGCACAATTTTATTCTTTTTAATTTTTTTTTCCACAGGAACTGAAATGCCAATGCTATCAACTTCAAAAGCAAGGTTAAACTTTGATGTGTTTACAGTGAACATGCTACTTTAAAATCATTTAAAAAGAAATATATAGTTGATGCTGCAATCTATAATAGAATTGATTTTTGCAACTTTTTTTCTCATTGTGCACTTGACTGCCAACTTTGTTATGTGTCCATTTATCATCTAATTCTGGCTTTTAGGATAAGCACAATTGGCTATTCTAGGTGACTCAACGTTTCACCACATTATAACTCTTCCTGAAGAATTCCTAGGGATAAAATTTAATTTTCATGATTACATATTTTTGGGAATAGTGTACATAAGGTCATTGATTTGTCTGATTCTTCTTCCATGAATTTAATTTATTTCATAAAGTTACAAAATGGTATTTTTTACAAACTAAATAATTTTATTTATTTCTTGTAATTGCCAATTCAATTGTTTCAGCAACAAAATTGAAAGTTTCTGAAGGACAAAAACTATTGATACTGTAGTCAAATATTGTAATCAACCATGAATGAAGAGAGACTATTTTAATTCAAATATTCTGAGAAATAAAATAATTTTTTTAAATAAGTGGTAACATTGGATGAAAAAAAGCCAAGGGAAAATATGGTTAGGAAATGAAAGAGAATAACAATATAAATACTTTTAGCAGTAAAAATTGTAACTATACAATTAGTAACAGAATGGAATTAAATATGAACAAAACAAACTATTATATTGAATTACCTACACAGAAAAGTAATAAGGAAAATTGGATTGTACCAAAAAAGGAGTTAGGCATGTCATTAAAATTTGTGTCTGCATTGTGAGAGTGGCATCATGAAGGATGGCAGAGTAGGAAGTTTCAAGAATTAGTTTCTTCAATTAAAAAAAAAACGATTTAGTTGACGAAACCATTAGAACAAATGTTACAGGACTGTGGGGTATAGCTGAATACTTACAGCACTGAAGAGAATGCTGGTGAAGAAAAAAGATCGTAAGTTTTTTGAATTTTGTCATTTTGCATAGCAGCTACCATCTCCCCTCCTCCATTCCCATGGTACCCAGCTGTAGGAATAGTGAATGATGTTCCTGAGATGGCTTTCTGGTGCCAGATTGGCTGCTAAGAACCTTGCCTCTAGGAATCAAGGTTGTGTGATCTGCCTGACTGTTCACCTAGGGATAATGAATTGGAGTCAAAGATTTTTTTCTTTCTTTTTTTTCTATTTTGACTTTATTTCTATTAGAAAATCAGTTCAGAGTTACTAAATGATGGTAGTATATTCCACAGATATACAGGAATATTAATGAGACACACACACACACACACACGTATATATATGTATGCATGTGTATATCTTTTTTTCTAACACAAAGGGAAACTGCAAATTTACATCTCAAGAACTATCCCAGACAGAATTGTTCAAAGTATACAAAGTATTCCAGGCAGGAATATTAATATGATTTACATGTGACATAGGAACCAAAGTATAAAGCATTTTATATCATTGATTACTGCAGTAAACTCTAGTTGGCTGCAGAGAGGTAAGCAAAAATTAGTGGAAAAATAGAGAACAAGATGAGCCATCAAGGTATATTCAAATAAGACGGTATAATACTTCATGCACATTCTTTTTTGTAGAAAGTACATGTTATATATATATATGTGTGTGTGTGTGTGTATGTGTATATGTGTCTCAATATTTCTGTATATCTGTGGAATAAACTGCCATCATTTGGTGACTCTGAACTGATTTTCTAATAGAAATAAAGTCAAAATGGAAAAAAAAAGAAAGAAAAAATATTTTGACTCCAATTCATTATATGAACAAGTTTTCTCAGAATAGCCGCTTTGGAGGAAGACATATCATTGTCCCTAGTGAATTCTAAAACTTGAAATAAGCTGCCAAGGAAATACCCTAAGTTTCAAAGAGGAAATAAAATGTTTAGTAGACTGGCTAAACATTTCTGCTACCACAGCCCTATAAGAATTTGATGTTGCTTTTCAGCAAAAGAAAAAAAAAAAAACGTTGACTTTGACTCCATGGAGTTGCCCTTAGTAGTTGCCTAAGGCAGTGATTCTCAAAGTATATTCTGCAGCATCCTGGGTGTTCCAGAGACCCTATTAGGAGATCTGCAAGATAAAAGCTAATAGCAAAAATACTACTAAGATATTATTTTCTTTTTTTTTTCCCACTGTTTTGACTTTTGTACTGATTCTGCAAAAACTATAGTTGACAAAACTGCTGAGACTTCGGTACAAACCAAGATGGTGGCACCAAATGACACCAGAAATCATGATCTTCTTTACCATCACAAGTTTTCCATAAAGCAGAATTCTAGTTTCACTTAAGAATACATTTGCACTTTGGGAGGCTGAGGCAGGTGGATCATGAGGTCAGGAGATGGAGACCATCCTGGCTAACGTGGTGAAACCCCGTCTCTACTAAAAATACAAAAAATTAGCCAGGTGTGGTGGCGGGCGCCTGTAGTCCCAGCTACTCGGGAGGCTGAGGCAGGAGAATGGCGTGAACCCGGGAGGCGGAGCTTGCAGTGAGCCGAGATCGCGCCACTGCACTCCAGCCTGGGCAACACAGCGAGACTGCATCTCAAAAACAACAACAACAACAACACTTGACTAGGTGGGAAAATTATTCATTTTATTAAGTCATAAACTTTATTACATTTCTTTTAAATTTTTACTTGCTGTGAAGAGAAGCACACATAAAATGATTATGCTGCATAACAAGGTAACATGGTTTCACTTATCTGATTATTTGAGTTGTGAGATAAACTAACCACTTTTGTATTGGAAACTCTTTGTATTTAACGTCTCTTACAGGGATATGTGCCCAGTCTAGCCCCTTAGCCTCTCTAGTAAAAAAATATATAATCAGGATAGTAGCATATAACTCAAAATCTTTCCATTAAATATTAATGTAAAACTGTATGGCCATGTGTACTATAAATGTTTGGGTTGCATTATCAATATGCTAATAATTTTTTAGTGGTGTAAGAAAATAACGCAGTTTTATGCTGTGTATATTTTTGTCAACTTAATTCTGAAACTTCCCCAACTCAAGCTTCAAGCCTAGCGTCTGAGTAGACACTTACCTCACAATTTCCAACCAAATAATTATATTCACAGATGCTCAAGAAAGCTATCTCTGAAATTACTTCTTATCATCTTTTACATTTCCCTACACTCGTCTTAGTTCCTCCCTCCCTCTCCCTTCTCTTCTCCTTTTCCTCTTCTCCCTCTTTTCTTTTCCTTCCTTCCTTCCTTCTTTCCTTCCTTCCTTCCTTTCTTACTTCCTCTCTCTCTCCCTTTCCTTCCTTCCTTCCTCCCTCCCTCCCTCCCCCCCCTCTCTTTCTTTCTTTCTTTCTTTCTTTCTTTCTTTCTTTCTTTCTTTCTTTCTTTCTTTCTTTCCTTCTTTCCTTCTTTCCTTCCTTCCTTCCTTCCTTCTTTCTTTCTTTCTTCCTTTCTTCCTTTCTTTCTTTCTTTCTTTCTTTTTCTTTCTCTTTTCTTTTCCTTTCCTTCTTTCTTTTTCTTTCTGTCTTTGCTCTCTCTCTCTTTCTTTCTCTCTCTCTCTTTCTTTCTTTCCTTCTTTCTTTCTTGATTCAGGATTGATATTGTCTAGCATCTAAAATTGCTCTTTCATGTCTCATTGGTGATTCATTTCTTCTGTCCTTCAGTTTAGGTTGCTATTTTCTAGACTTAATTACATAAAATTACTTTAATTTGTGGAAAATTGTTTGTGAAAAATACCATCTATCTTTTAAAAGTAAAGTAAAGAGGCTGACATTTTCTCTATATTCTGTTGCAAGCCAAAATTTGTTAAAGTTATGTTCCTATGTAAATTGGAATCTGCTTCTCTCTCCATCTGCTATTCTTTACATCACACTTTAGAGTCTTCCTTTTTTAACTTTTTATTGTAGTTTTTGTGGGTTCATAGTAGGTGTATATATTTATGGGATATATGAGATATCTTGATACAGGTGTATAATGCATAATAACCACATAATGGAAAATGGAGTATCTGTCCCCTCAAATATATACCCTTTGTGTTACAAACACTCCAGTTGTGTTCTTAATATGCTGATCCTTTTGTTGTTTTGTTTTCCAAGTATATCATGCTGCCTTTCCCTGTGCTTTTTCCTCACAGAGTATAATCTTTAACTTAAAAATCGGCTTCTTCATTTCTTTCCTTACTTTTCACCTAAACACTCTCATTTCCTTTATCATCTTAAAAGTGTCACATATTAACTTACTTGATACTTATTTGGGCCCAAGTAAATTGATATTTTACCAAACTGTTTCACTGATGAGTGAACTGTTGCTTAAAGAAACTTAAACTCACATAATTTTTTGTGTTTTATTTGTTTTTTATATCGACAGATAAAATTATGTATTTATGATGTACAGCACGTTTTTAAAAAATTCATATATGTATATTAGACTGACTAAATCTAGCTAATTAACATATGCATTAACTCACAGATTTTTAATTTTGGGGGTGAGAACAATTTACATCTCCTCTCAGTGGTTTTCAATAATACAATACACATATTGTTGTTAACTATTGTCACAATGTTGTATAATAGATGTTTTGAACTTATTTTAACTTTTGTGTATTTTGACTGAAATCTCCCACTCATCCCCAAACCACCTCAGCCCCTGGTATTCATCATTCTACTCTTTACATCTATGAGATTAACTGTTTTAGATTCCACATAGTGAGTGAGATCATATGGCATTTGTCTTTAAGTGCCTGGATCTTTTTACTTAACATAATGTCCTTTGGGTTCGTCCATGTTGTTAGAAACGGTGATATATGTGCCCTTTGTTATGACTAGTAAGACACAATGAAAAATATTTCATTGTGTATATATACACACCACATTTTCTTTATCCATTCATTCATCGATAGGCAATGTTGTTTTCCCCCCCCCATTTCTTACCTACTGTGAATAATGCTTCAATAAACATGGGAATGCAGACGTCTCTCTGACGTACTGGCTTTAGTTTCTTTACATATATACCCAGAAGTGGGATTCTTGGATCACGTGGTAGTTTTAGTTTTCAGTGTTTTGGGGAACTTTCATACTGTTTTCCATAATGAATGTCTGAATTTACACTCCCACCAACAGTGTGCCAGGGCTCCTTTCTCTTCTCTTTTTGCCAAAACGTATCTTTTGTTTTTTAATAGTAGCCATTTTTACAGGTATGAGGTAATATTTTCTGTGTGGCTGCAATTTGTATTTCCCTGACAATTAGTGACACTGAGAAGTTTTTCATACACCTAATGGCCATCTGTATATCTCCTTTTTAGTAATGTCTATTCTATTCATGTCCTTTGCTCATTGTAAGTTAGTTATTTGTTTTCTTGATATTGAGTTGTTTCAGTTCCTTATATATTTTGGATATTAACCCCCGAATTAATTCATTTTCCATTGCTATGAAGGAATACCAGAGATTGGGCAATTTACAAAGAAAAGAAGTTTATTTGGTTCACAGTTTTGCAGGCTGTATAAGAAGCTTGGCACCAGCATCTGCTTCTGGCAAGGGCCTCAGGAAGCCTCCAATCATGCCAGAAGGTAAAGGGGAACTGGGAGTGTGGGCAGGCATCCCACATGGTGAGAGAGAGAGAGAGCAAGAGAGAGATGCTAGGCTCTTTTAAACAACCAGGTCTGCTATGAACTAACAGAAGAAAAACTTACTTATTACCATGAGGAAGGCAGCACCATGCCATTCGTGACGAATTTCCCCCCAGGACCCATAAACATCCCAAGAGGCCCACATCCAACACTGAAACTGCATTTCAACATAAGATTTGGAAGAGACAAACGTCTAAACAATGTCAGTTCCGTATCAGATGTATAGTTGGCAAATATTTTCTCTTATTCTGTAGGTTTTTCTCTTTACTCTCTTCATTGCTTGCTTACTTCCTTTGCTGTGCAGAAGATTTTTAGTTTGATGTAATCCCATTTGCCTATTTTTATTGTTGTTGTCTTTGCTTTTTAGGTCATATCCAAAAGAATTATTGCTCACACCGATGTCATGGAAAATTTCCCCTATGTTTTCTTTTGGTGATTTTACAGTTAAAGGTCTTATGTTTTAATCTTTAATTCATTTTGAGTTGATCTTTGTATGTGGTATGATGTAAGGATCTAATTTTAATCTTCTACATGTGGATATTCAGTTGTCCCACACCATGTATTGAAGATTTGTCTTTTTTTACTTTGTGTTCTTGGAAACTGACAAAAATTAGTTGACTGTAAATGCATGGATCTATCTCTTGAGTTTTCTATTCTGTTCCGTTGTTCTCTGGGACTGTTTTTATGCCAGTACCATGGTATTTTGGTAATTAGCTTGTAGTATATTTTGAAGTCAGGTAGTGTAATGCCTCTAGCTTTTTTCTTTATGCTCAAGGCTGCCCTGGCTATTTGGGATCTTTTGTGGTTCTGACCAAGTTTTAGGATTGTTTTTCTGTTCCTATGAAGAATGTCCCTGGTATTTTGATAAGGATTACATTGAATTTGTGGATTGCTTTTGGCAGTATGGACATTTTAGCAATATTAATTGTTCCAATTCATGAAAACAGGTTTCTTACCTTTCCTTTGTGCCTTCTTCAATTACTTTTGTTGACATTTTATAGATTTCGGTTAAAAGATCTTATACCTCCTTGGTTAAATTTATTTCTAAGAATTCTAATTTTTGTAGTTATTATAAATGGGACAGTTTTCTTGATTTCTTTTTCAGATTGTTCATCGTTAGTGTATAGAAATGCTATTGATTTTTGTTCATTGATTTTGTGTACTGGACTTTTATGGAATGTGTTTAGTAGTCCTATCAGTTTTTTGGTGAAAATGTTGGAGTTTTTTAAAAATATAAGTTCATGTTGTTTACAAGCAGGGACAACTTAACTTCTTCTTTTCCCATTTGGATGTGTCTCTTGCCTAATTTCTCTGATTTGGACTTCCAGGACTATGTTAAAGAGAAATGCTTAGAGTGGACATCTTTTACTTGTTCCAGATCTTAAAGAAAAAAGCTTTCAAATTTTTCTCATTGAGTATGGTATTAGCTATGTGTTTGTTATATGTATGGCTTTTACCATGTTGAGGTACAGTCCTTCTGTACCTAACTTTTTAAGAGCTATTATCGTGAAAAGTTGTTGAATATTGTCAAATACATTTTGTTTCTATTGGAATAATAATATGATTTTTTCCTTCCTCCTGTTGATGTGATTTATTACCTTTATTGATTTGCATATGTGAACCAGCCTTGAATCTCTGGGAAGAATCCCACTTAATCACATGGTGAATGATCTTTTTAATGTGCTGTTAAATTTGATTTGCTAGTATTTTGTTGAGGCCTTTTGCATCTGTGTCCATCAGAGATATTGGCATGTAATTTTATTTCTTTGTAGAGTCCCTTTCTGGCTTTGATATCAGGGTTAATACTGGCCTAGTAAAATGAGTTTGGAAACTTTCTCTCTTCTTGGATTTTTTTGGAGGTGTTTGAGAAGAATTGTTTTTAGTTATTCCTTACATCTTTGGTAGAATTCAAAACTTTCATTGCCTTGGAAGGCAACAGACAATGAGCTTATAACCTACAGATACGTACACACAAACATATGCACAGTCTGTTAGTAAAAATATTTAGATAGAGAAAACATAAACTAGGGAATAGTGTCGGGTGTGCATATATGTTTTTCTGTGTGTATGTTTGGCTTAAGGGTGCTTTATTGTGTATGTGTGTATTATTTTATGCATCCTGGTCAGTCCTAGTGACATTTTCATAGGAACTTGTGGTAAGTGAAGCAGATAGATATGGAGGTAGATGGAAGACGAGCATTAAAAATAGAAGTGACCAGGGGCAGTGGCTCACGCTTGTAATCCCAGCACTTTTGGAGGCTGAGGCAGCAGATCACGAGGTCAGGAGTTCGAGACCAGCCTGGCCAACATGGTGACACCCCTTCTCTACTAAAAATAAAAAACTTATCTGGGCATGGTGGTGGGCGCCTGTAGTCCCAGCTCCTTGGGAGGCTGAGGCAGGAGAATCACTTGAACTCGGGAAGCAGAGGTTGCAGTAAGCCGAGATCATGCCACTGCACTTCAACCTGGGCAACAGAACAAGACTCCGTCTCAAATGAAATAAAATAAAATAGTATGTGCAAATGCCTCAAGTGCTTTGGCAGGCTGGCAGTTATAGGCATAAAGAAGGATGCTAGAGTAAGTAGAAGGCAGAAGGAGTAATAAGGCAATTCAGAGACTGTGAGGAGGTTATGTCCTTTAAATTGATGTTGCATGGAAGGCCACTGGAAGATTTTGCAGTGAGGAAGGAATATGACCTGATCTGCATTTTTAAAAAGTTATTATAATTGCACCTCAATGATAAGAATAGCTTAGCTTGGGATGCCTCCATTGAAATCAGTAAAAATAGTAAAAATTTGGGTATATTGTCATCATTACTACTATTGTTTTCCATACAATGTTAACTGTTCAGTTTGCATTATTTTTGCCATAATATCTCATTAAAAAGTACAGCACTCTTTAGATAGCAACATCAGGGGAAGGGGACATTTAATAATGACTTTTGTCATAAAAATATACAAAAAAACACATATGTTGGTTTATATTAAAAATGAAGCATATTATATTCCTTTACACTAATAGAAGAGGCCATCTACTCCAATAGCTCAGATATAGCCTTACAACATCAATAAATTTTCTTTTGGTTCAGAAAAAGAACTTTTCAGTGAATAGTGCTGACATATTTTTATCATAGTTAAGAATTGAGAAAATGTATTACGTGCATCTTATTTAAAGTTACAATGTTGCAAGGGAGATAGGCTAAATATTATTATCAGCATGCTGCTAATGGGGAACCTGACAGCAAGACACATTATTTATAGGCCATTATTTGCTAAGCATAGCCCCAAGTAATATTTAATATTATGATTAAAAAACCCAACATGGTTCCTCCCTTCCAGTGAGATCATCACAAATACCATCAACAGGAGGATAAATGCACCTCGGGAGTATGAGGTAACTCAAAAGAACTTCTTAAAGAATTAGTTGCAGAGTAAATTGATTTAGTTAAAGAATCATTTACATGGTAAATTGATTTAGGCTGAAGTGAGATAGATGCAAATCAAGAGATGAAAAGGGCTTCCAGCAAGAGCAATAAAAGGGAAAAGTCTGAAGTGTGGATGGCAGAGTGTGTTCCATGAATGAAGAGCCTGGTATAATGACCATACAAATGTGATAGATCTAAAGATAATCAATTATAACATAATGCTGACAATCTTTTAAAAATGTATTCAAGATAGCTGGTGGTTTTTGAAAAGTGGCATAACAAGGTCAAATTTATAATTTAGGAAGATAATTCTGGTAAGATATAAATTCGATTAGAATAGCAAAATAATCAAAATATTGAAATAAACAGAAGATTTGCAATAATCCAGTCAAGACGTATGAGGACCTGAATACAAATATTAGTCCTGGGCGATTGAAGGTGGTAAATAATACTAAAAGGCATTACATAAGCAGAATGATGCAATTTCTTAAATTATTGCCAGAAGTGGATAAAAGAGAGTAAATTGTGATTAGAATGGGATTGAGTAAGAGCTGTAAAGGAGGAAGTCAGCTATTTAATTAGAAGAGAAAGGATTTTGTAGTATGAGAACGTTTGCTTTTACTTTCAGTAGACGAAAAAGCCATAGGGGTCTTGATTACGAAGCAAACGTAATTTGCTTATGGCTTAAATCACTTTAGATAGCTATTATGTTGAGAATGGACCATGAAAGAAAATAGAAGCAGGGAGAGATATTTATTGTTTTAATTCATCTGTGGCAAGATAGTGGCTAAAACTAGGATGGTTCTTGTGTAGAGGATACAAAGTGGCTGGATTCAAGATATATTTTATATGTAGGGGCACTATTTTATTAAATATTTGGCAAAGGATTGGAGTTAAAGGGATGATTTAAAGATGACTCCAAGGGCCTTGGTCTGCGCAACTTGGAACATAGACTTACTAAAAATATAAAGGGTAAAAAAACTGAATGTGGAAGAGTTTGGGGCATTTAAAATTTAAGGTGTTAGATATTCAAGTGGAGATCTCCAGTAGACATTTATGTATACTATATGAAGTAAGGCGAAATTTTTAAAATAGAGATATAAATTTGGCACATAGACAATTTTAAAGTCATGAGATAGAATGAGATCATAAGAACAGTCAGAATAAATAGAGAAAGTCATCATAGAAATCCAAACATTGCAGATGAAACATCCAAGGGGATTAAAGACAAACAGCTAACGAGGTTGGAGAAAAGAAAGTATAGTATCTTGGAAGGCAAGTAAATGAAGTGGTTTAAGCAAACACTAACTGTGTCAAAGAGAGGTCAACCATCAAGTAACATAAAGATTAAATAGTTATCCTTGAATGTAGCAAACAGGGCAGTTATTGCTGACCGTAATGAAAAAAAGATCAGTAGATTGCTGGAGGTAAAGGCAAATAATAGAGCTTTGCATAATAGAACATTGGAGGGAAAGTGGTAGAATAAGAACACAGTTTTAGGAATTCAACAGTGAATGGTATCATAGAAGTGGGTCCTTATCCAAGAAGTGGACATTACTTGGTATTAAGAGAAATTTTGTTTGTTTTCCAGAAGTTGTTTTTCCTTCTAAAAAAGTAGAAGCTGTGAAAAATCATGGATAGGTTTCGTGAGCAGGGTTAGGGAAAGTCTCTACTTACTTCACGAAATTGAAAAGCTCAGGAATTATTGGATACATTTCTCAAATTTCTGGTTTGTGTGGAGCCCTGGTGTGGCTAAAGCACAGAACGACAGCTCCTACTCCAAAGGTGCCTACAGAAACTAACATTAGCCATCTGTCAAAATCTCCATGCCTGCCCGCAATTCCTCAGAAACAGTAATGAGTTCTACTTCTATTCTACCTTCCTAGGTACATAGAAACGTCCTTGTCACACACTAAATAAAATTTTTCCCTGAAAAGGTTCTGTGAATCATATAGTCAAGACATACAACTCTTATGATATAATAGAGAATATCTAAATGAAAAATAGTGCACACACTGATTCCTTGAATGTTAGCCCATGCAAGGTAATAGTAGAAACTCTCACACTTTTTGTGCTAAGCTGTAATTTGTGTTTTGGGATTTTTAAAAATAAGAATAATTTCCAATCTTTACTACAGGGACAGGTAACAAAATGAATAAAGCTTCAATAAAGAAACAGTTCAAACTATTAGGAAAGTACAATATAGTGTTGACGTTTTATTATTACAAATATATTTTATGATAGGTTCTTAAATGTGCATTGATATTTGTAGGGACTCTCATAATGCCACTTAAAAATTTTTAGGGTTCTTGTGTATTTATACTTCCCTATTTTCACATCATAATTCTTCAATTATGCCTTCTATAATTTGAGGAATAAATTAGTTATATAACATTATATATAAATTGTATGTTGTTTGGTTAATTTTTTTTGCATTGTCAGGAAAAACATTATAAACGTCACCATCTAAAAATTATAAACATGGGCATGTTTATAAACATTTGTTTATGCATATTATGAAAATATATTTCTGTTTATATGTAAATATAACATTTGTGTCATTTCCCAAAAACTCTGAATATAGGCAATATGAAAATATTTTTATTAGAGATATGAGATATAGTATTTTTTCTTGTAATTCCTTATGGTTTTTTTCTCTCTCACAAATACTCTTCTACTAAGTTTTGCCATTTTCTTTCTGAGCCTGACCATTTTTCCCTATCTCTGTATATTTATTTTGTTTCTTTCCTGTCATAAATATATTTGTATTGAACAGTTAGAGTTTTCATTCTAGTTTGCTTATAGAAGAGTCTGACACCTTCGTTTTATTTCCCAGTGGGTGTTATATGGTTAAAACAAAAGTTTATACAAAGTTAAAAGGTGTAAGATTTGTTAGTTGACTAAAATGTCTTAAGTTCCTTACATTTTCTGGTAACTAGTTATAACATTAGTTTATTTAGACTTAAATATTCAAAATTATATGTTATATTTTCCAAACTAATAATTGAAATAAGTGGAAATATATACAAGTATGAAATTAATAAACAAAAAATGGAATACAAATAATTCATTTTTTTAGTTGCTTTGATATCTTTTCTCAGTTCAGTTAATAGAATATTTTATTGTTGTCAACTCCATAACTTTTATTTTCTTCTAAAAAGAAACCAAGCAGGATACATGTGCAGAACGTGCAGATTTGTTACATAGGCATACATGTGCCATGGTGGTTTGCTGCACCTGTTGACCTGTCCTCTGAGTTCCCTCCCCTTACCCCTCACCCCACAGCAGGCTCTGGTGTGTGTTATTCCCTTCTCTATGTCCAAGTGTTCCCAGTGTTCATCTCCCGCTTATGAGTGAGAACATGTGGTGTTTGGTTTTTCTGTTCCTGTGTTAGTTTGATGAGGATGATGGCTTCCAGCTTCATCCATTTCCCTGCAATGGACATGATCTCATTCTTTTTTGTAACTTCGTGGTATTCCATGGTGTATATGTACCATATTTTCTTTATCCAGTCTATCATTCATGGGCATTTGGGTTTGTTTCAAGTCTTTGCTATTGTTAATAGTGCTGCAGTAAACATACATGTGCATGTGTCTTCATAGTAGAATGATTTATATTCTTTGGGTATATACCCAGTAATCGGATTGCTGGATCCGATGGTATTTCTGGTTCTAGATCCTTGGGGGATTTCCATAATGTCTTCCACAATGGTTGAAATAATTTACATTCCCACTAACAGTGTAAAAGCATTCGTATTTCTCCACAGCCTCTCCAGGATCTGTTGTTTCCTGACTTCTTAATAATCACCATTCTGACTCGCATGAGATGGTATCTCATTGTGGTTTTGATCTGCATTTCTCTGATTATCTGTGATGTTGAGCTTTTTTTCCTGTTTG
This sequence comes from Papio anubis, assembly GCF_008728515.1. Taxonomy (NCBI): domain Eukaryota; kingdom Metazoa; phylum Chordata; class Mammalia; order Primates; family Cercopithecidae; genus Papio; species Papio anubis. The sequence goes on along the minus strand of NC_044990.1, from coordinate 61,989,219 downwards.
TTGTCTTTGTAAATATTTTCTTTTGATAAGTGTCTGTTCATATTCTTTGCCCACTTTTTGACTTTTTTTTTTCTTGTAAATATGTTTAAGTTTCTTGTAAATTCTGGATATTAGACCTTTGTCAGACGGGTAGATTGCAAAAATTTTCTCCCATTCTGTAGGTTGCCTATTCACTCTGATGATAGTTTCTTTTGTTGTACAGAAGCTCTTTAGTTTAATTAGATCCCATTTGTCAATTTTGGCTTTTGTTGCAATTTCTTTTGGCATTTTTGTCATGAAGTGTTTGCCCATATCTACATCCTGAATGGTACTGCCTAGGTTCTTCTAGGGTTTTTATGGTTTTGGGTTTTACACTTAAGTCTTTAATTCATCTTGAGTTAGTTTTTGTATAAGGCAGAAGGAGGGGATCCAGTTTCACTTTTCAGCATATGGCTAGCCAGTTTTCCAAGCATCATTTACTGAATAGGAGATTTTTTCTCCATGACTTGTTTTTGTTAGGTTTGTCAAAGATTAGATGGCTGTAGATGAGTGTTGTTATTTCTGGGGTCTCTGTTCTGTTCCATTAGTCTATATGTCTGTCTTGGTACCAGTACCATGCTGTTTTGGTTACTGTAGCCTTGTGGTATAGTTTGAAATCAGGTAGCATGATGCCTCCAGCTTTGTTCTTTTTGCTTAGGATAGCCTTGACTATCCAGGGTCTTCTTTGATTCCATATGATATTTAAAATAGTTTTTCCAAATTCTCTGAAGAATGTCTATGGTACTTTGATGGGAATAGCATTGAATCTATAAATTACGTTGGACAGTATGGCCATTTTCAAAATGCTGATTCTTCCTTTTCATTAGGGGGGAAGGTTTTTCCATTTGTTTGTGTTTTCTCTTATTTTCTTGAGCAGTGGTTTTTAGTTCTCCTCGAAGAGGTCCTTCACATCCCTTGTTAGCTGTATTCCAAGATATTATCTTCTCTTTGTAGCAATTGTAAATGGCAGTTCATTCATGATTTGGCTCTCTGATTGCCTATTGTTGGTGTAAAGGAATGCTTGTGATTTTTGCACACTAATTTTCTATCCTGAGATTTTACTGCAGTTACTCATCAGTTCAAGAAGTTTCTGGGCTGGGATGATGGGTTTTTCTAAATATAAAATCATGTCATATGCAAACAGAGACAACTTGACTTCCTCTCTTCCTATTTGAATACTCTTTCTTTCTTTTGCCTGATTGCCCTGGCCAGAACTTCCAGTACAACGTTGAATAGGAGTGGTGAGAGAGGGCATCCTTGTACTGGTTTTCAAAGGAAATGCTTCCAGCTTTTGCCCATTCAGTATGATATTGGCAGTGGGTTTTCATAAATAGCTCTTATTATTTTGAAATATGTTCCATCAATACCTAGTTTATTGAGAATTTTTAACATGAAGGTATGTTAAATTTTATCAAAGGACTTTTGTGCATCTATTGAGATAATTATGTAGTTTTTGTCTTTGGTTCTATTTATGTGATGGATTACATTTATTGATTTGCATGTATTGAACCACTCTTGAATCTGACAGATGAAGCCGACCTGATCGCAGTGGATAAGCTTTTTGATGTGCTGCTGGATTTGGTTTGCCAGTAATTTATTGAGGATTTTCACATCTATGTTCATCCAGGATTTTGGCCTGAATTTTTCTTTTTTTGGTTGTGTCTCTTTCTGGTTTTGGTATCAGGATGATGCTGGCTTCATAAAATGAGTTAGGGAGGATTCCCTTCTTTCAATTGTTTGAAATAGTTTCAGAAGGAATGGTACCAGCTCCTCTTTGTATTTCTGGTAGGATTCAGCTGTGAATCTTTCTGGTCCTGGGCTTTTTGTGGTTGGTAGGCTATTAATTATTGCCTCAATTTCAGAACTTGTTATTAGTCTATTCAGGGATTAGACTGTTTCCTGGTTTAGTCTTGGGAGGGTGTATGTGCCCAGGAATGTATCCATTTCTTCTAGATTTTCTAGTTTATTTGCATAGAGATGTTTATACCATTCTCTGATTGTAGTGTGTATTCCTGTGGGGTCAGTGGTGATAGCCCCTTTATCATTTTTTATTGTGTCTATTTGATTCTTCTCTCTCTTCTTCTTTATTAGTCTAGCTAGAAGTCTATTTATTTTGTTAATTTAAAAAAGAAAAAAAAACACATCCTGGCTAATATGGTGAAACCCCATCTCTACTAAAAAATACAAAAAATAACTAGCCGGGCGAGGTGGCGGACGCCTGTAGTCCCAGCTACTCGGGAGGCTGAGGCAGGAGAATGGCATAAACCTGGGAGGTGGAGCTTGCAGTGAGCTGAGATCCGGCCACTGCACTCCAGCCTGGGCGACAGAGCGAGACTCCATCTCAAAAAAAAAAAAAAAAAAACCAGCTCCTGATTTTATTTATTTATTTATTTTTTTGGAGGGCTTTTCATGTCTCTATCTCCTTCAATTCTTCTCTGATCTTAGTTTTTTTGTCTTCTGCTAACTTTTGGATTAGTTTGCTCTTGCCTCTCTAGCTCTTTCACTTGTGATGCTAGGGTGTTGATTTGATACTTTCTAGCTTTCTGATGTGGGCATTCAGTGCTATAAATTTCCCTCTTAACACTCTTTTCACTGTGTCCCAGAGATTCTGGTACACTGTCTCTTTGTTCTCATTGGTTTCAAAGAACTTCTTGATTCCTGCCTAAATTTCCTTATTTACTCAGGAGCCGTTCTGGAGGAGGTTGTTCAGTTTCCATGTAATTGTGTGGTTTTTACATGAGTTTCTTAATCTTGAGTTCTAATTTGATTGCACTGTGGTCTGAGAAACTGTTTGTTATGATTTCAGTTATTTTGCATTTATTCAGGAATGTTTTACTTCCAATTATGTGATCGATTTTAGAATAAGTGGAATGTGGCACTGAGAAGAATGTATATTCTATTAATTTGGGTTAGAGAGTTCTGTAGATGTCTACTAGATCTACTTGATTCAGTGCTGAGTTCACATCCTGCATATTGCCAATTTTCCATCTCGGTGATCTGTCTAATACTGACAGTGGGGTGTTAAACTCTCCCACTATTATTGTATGGGAGTCTAAGTCTTTTGTAGGTCTCTAAGAACTTGTTGTATGAATCTGTGTCACCTGTATTAGGTGCATATATATTTAGAATAGTTAGCTGTTCTTACTGAACTTTTCCCTTTACCATTATATAATGCCCTTCTTTGTCTTTTTTTATCTTTGTTGGTTTAAAGTCTGTTTTGTCAGAGACTAGGATTGCAACCCCTTCTTCTTTTATGCTTTCCACTTGTTTGATAAATTTTCCTTCATCCCTTTATTTTGAGACTGTGTGTATCTTTGCATGTAAGATCGGTCTACTGAATACAGCACACCGATGGGTCTTGACTGCTTATCCAACTTGCCAGTCTGTGTCTTTTAATTGAGACATTTCGCCCATTCACATTTAAGATTAGTATTGTCATTGGCAAATTTGGCCCTGTCATCATGAAGCTGTTTGTTTCTTTTGCACAGTAGTCGATGCAGTTTCTTCATAGTGTTATTGGTCTTTATATTTTGGTGTATTTTTACAGTGGCTAGTATCGGTTTTTCCTTTCCATATTTAGTGCTTCTTCAGAAGCTCTTGCAGGGCAGACCTCATGGTAAAAAAAAAAAAAAAAAAAAAAAAATCTCTTAGCATTTGCTTGTCTAGAAAGGATTTTATTTCTCCTTTGCTTATGAAGCTTAGTTTTGCTTGATATGAAATTCTGGGTTGAAAATTCTTTTCTTTAAGAATGTCGAATATTGGGCCCCAATCTATTCGGGCTTGTAGAGTTTCTGCTGAGAGGTTCACTGTTAGTCTGATGGGCTTCCCTTTGTAGGTGACCTGGCCTTTCTCTCTGGCAGCCCTTAACAGTTTTTCGTTCATTTCGACCCTGGAGAATCTGTTGATTATGTGTCTTGGGGTTGATCTTCTCATGGAGTATCTTAGTGGTATCCTCTGTATTTCTTGAATTTGCATGTTGGCCTGTCTTGCTAGGTTGGGGAAGTTCATCTGAATAATACCCTGAAGTGTGTTTTCCAGCTTGTTTCCATTCTCCCCATCTCATTCTGGCACTCCACTCAATTCTAGCTTTGGTCTTTTTATGAAATCCCATATTTCTTGGGGGCTTTGTTAATTCCTTTTCATTCTTTTTTCTCTATTCTTGTCTGCATGTCTTATTTCAGCAAGGTGGTCTTCAAACTCTGATAACCCTTCTTCTGCTTGGTCGATTTGACTGTTGATCCTTGTGTGTGCTTCACGAAGTTCTTGTGCTGTGTTTTTCAGCTCCATCAGGTTGTTTGTGTTCCTCTCTAAATTGATTATTTTAGTTAGCAATTCCTCTAACCTTTTATCAAGGTACTTAGCTTCTTTGCATTGGGTTAGAATATGCTCCTTTAGCTCAGTGTAGTTTTTTTATCACCTATCTTCTGAAGCCTATTTCTGTCAATCTGTCTCCATCTGATCCTCCATCCAGTTTTGCACCCTTAATGGAGAGATGTTGCGATGATTTGGAGGAGAAGAGGCGCTCTGGCCTTTTGAGTTTTCAGCATTTTTTGTTGTTGTTGATTCTTTTTTTTTTTTTTTTTTTTTTTTTTGAGACGGAGTCTCACTGTGTCTCCCAGGCTGGAGTGCAGTGGCGTGATCTCGGCTCACTGCAAGCTCCGCCTCCCGGGTTCACGCCATTCTCCCGCCTCAGCCTCCCAAGTAGCTGGGACTACAGGCGCCCGCCACCACGCCCGGCTAGTTTTTTGTATTTTTAGTAGAGACGGGGTTTCACCATGTTAGCCAGGATAGTCTCGATCTCCTGACCTCGTGATCCACCCGCCTCGGCCTCCCAAAGTGCTGGGATTACAGGCTTGAGCCACCGCGCCCGGCCTGTTGTTGTTGATTCTTATTAATCTTCTTGAGTCTTTGAAGCTGCTGAGCCTTGAATGGGGTTTTTATGGGGGCTTTTGTTGTTGTTGTTGTTGTTGTTGATCTTGTTGTTGCTTTCTGTTTTGTTTTTTTTTTCCAATTGTCAGGTCCCTCTTCTGTAGGACTGCGGCAGTTTGCTGGGGGTTCACTTAAGGCCCTATTCATCTGATTCACTCCCGTGCTTGGAGATGTCATTCAAGGAGGCTGGACAACAGCAAAGATGGGTGCCTGCTCCTTCTGGGATCTGTGACATTGAGGGTCATCAATGTGATGGCAGTCAGATTGCTTCTATATAGGGTGTCTGAAAACCCCTATTGGAATTTCTCACCCAGTTGGGTGGCACAAGGAGCAGGACTCGTTTAACAAAGCACTTTGTCCCTTGGTGGAGCTGGTGTGCTTCCCTGGGGGGAATCCCACTCATCTGGGCTGTCTGGATTCCTCAGAACTACCAGGAGGAGAGGCTAAGTCTGCTGGTCCACAGAGCCTGTGGCCACCCCTCCTGCTAGAGGCTCAGGCCCAGGGAGACCTGGATTCTGCCCCTGAGCCTCTGGCTGGAGTTGTTGGAGTTCCTGCAGGGAAGTCCTGCCCAATAAGGAAGGATGGGTCAGGCTTAGGCCTGAAGAGGTACTCTGGCCCCAGACTACCACAGCTGATTTGTTGGGCTGTGGGGCCAAGTCTTGGGACCAAGACATCCAGCTTCCCTGGCTCCATCAGGGGAAAAGCCCAGCCTGGAGCTATAGAGATGGGTGCCATCCTTACCGCATCCAGGGAGCTTAGTGTACTAGGCAGTTGTCAGTCCCAGTGCTGGCTGCTGCCCCTACCCAAGGAGCTCAAACGGCTTAGCAGGCAGCCGCAGCCAGTGCTAGTTACCATTCCCCAGGGGAGTTCAGTAGGCTTAAGCTGATTCCAGCTGAGGGACTGTAAGAATTTGTGCATTCCAGGGTTGGGATTTTAGGCCACAGTGCCTTGGGTTCACGAGTGGGATCTTCTGATCCGCGAGTTGCATAGTTCCATGGAAAAAGCAGAGTTTCCCTGGCTGGGTAGCATGCTCATTCACTATCTACCTTGCCTGGGGAGAGGGGCTTCCCTGCCCCTTGTGGCTCTCAGGTGGGCCGCTGTACCACACTGTTCTTTCTCTCCATGGGTCGTGCCAGTTATCTAGTCAATTTTGATGAGAGAATCTGGATACTTCGGTTGCTGGTGAAGGATTCATACACTTATTATGGTTTTTTTTTCAATGGGAGTCTCCGAACGCCATTGCTTCTAGTCAGCCATCTTGGCCCTGCTCCACTTTGATATCTTGAAGACTTGATAAGTAAGTAAAGAAATAAAAACAAAATAAATTATCACCAGTATACTTACACTACAATATATTTTACAGTAAAATTTTGAGGCTGAAAGGAGATTACACCAGTTCACAAATCAATCTATATGACTAAATAAAAATCACAGGCTATTGTGCACTCTAGCTACATATAACAGGCTATGTGCATACTTTTGTTTTATACATTTCTTTAAAACTTTTAGACTTATTTGAAATAAAATTAGAAATTTATAATGTATGTAAAAAATCTGTGATAAAGTAGTGTTATAGAGAGGAAAAAGGAAATGCATGCTTGCAAGTTTTCTGTATATTACATAAACTAATTAAATACTAATTCTAAGTACATTGTAATAAGTTATCAATGTATTCTGTAATCTCCAGGATAACCACTAAAGCAGATAAGAAATTATATAGTTATACATTATACTAAATACATTAAAATTTAATATGAAAATATTAGCTGTAATATATGTAGGCAGTAAAGGAGAAGCTGAGGAACCAAAACCAGATATCAATAAATATTGTAAATTAAATGGATTAACCCCTGTCTCAAAGGGCAGAAATTGTTAGACTCTCTAAGAGAATGAAGACCCAACTCTATAATGCTTATTAGAAATATTCCTAAAATATGATGACACGATAGATAAAAACAATAGGTTGTGAAAGGTAAACCATGCAACAAGGAACATAAGCAAGCAAAGTTGGCTAAAATACTATCAGACAAAAAATAAACAAACAAAAATGGACATTTAAAATAAAGAGAAACACTTGATAGTAATAATCAGTCAATGTATTAGGAAGATATAACATTTGTATGTGGTAGTGTCCACTAGCAGAGTTAAAATATATGAGCAAAAATTGACAGTATTAGGAAGGAGATATAAAGTCTAAATTATAGTTAGTAGCATTAATGTTTCCATCTCAATAACAGTTGTCAACAGCAACTTAACAAAAATTTCAGTGGGAATATGGAAAATCCAAATGATACTATCAATCACATTATTTAATTCACATTTTTTGAAATGCCACATCCAGCAACTGGAGACTTCACAAATTTACATTCATTTCCTATACACATGGCACTACCACCAATATACAATACATGCAAGTCACGAAACATGTTTCAATAGATTATAGATCATTTAATGCTGCAGAAAACTCTGACCCCAAAAATTAATCTAAAAGTAAATAAAAATAACACATGCAGAGAATGGTCTCTATATATCATATATTATAAATAATATATTTTTAAAAATCAGCAAAAAATTAATTGAAAAAATGATAAAGAAAACAACACATATCAACTTGTGAAAGGCTATTCAAATAATGATTAAATGAAAATTTATAACCTTAAATGTACAATTTGTTATAATAGGAGAAACATTTAAATTTATAATTTGTTATAATAAGATAAAAGTTTAAAAATCAATGATCTGTTTCTGAAGAACAAGGAGCCAGAAAACAAGGAAGAAATTAATCACAAAAAGAAATGCAGATATTGATCAAATAAAACAGATACAGAATAGAAAAAAAAATCAGTAAAACAAAGTCGGTGTTTTGAAAAAATGGGAGAAAAGAGTAAACAATAGTTATTATTTTAAAAGATACATTTGTTAATAATACCAAGAGTGAAAGAAGAGATTTACTTACAAATCTGATAAGAAATGGGTCATAATATTGAAAGACAAAGCAAATGAAATATCTCCACTTGCAGCAATGCTACAAAAATAAATACATTTATTAATTTAATTAAAAATGTGCAGAAACAACATCAAAATCTATGAAATTTTATTATGGATATTTGAAGGCTAAAGTAAATGAAGAGGCAGAGGTTAGAGAATTTGCAATTCAAGATTTCAATACTTACTGTAAAGCAATGTTATAACTACGACACTATTGGCGTAAGTGTAGGCTTAAAAGTCAATGATCACAATAATACATCTAAAATACACTCACACTTGTATGGTCATTTGATGTTAAACAAAAATGCCAAGGTAAATAAATGGAGATAAATCATCTCTTCCATAAATGATTCTAGACAAACTGGCTATCCATACAAAAAATAAATCATCTTTACTTCACACAATATACAAAATTGAGCTCAAAATGGAACATAGACCTGAATATAAGAACTAAAATTACAAATCTGCTAGTAGAAAACATAACAAAAACTTTGGAATATTGAATTATTCTGTGATATCTGGAACACAAAACAGCACAAAAATTGTATATGATAAAAGTATACAAAATAAGTTACATAGATATAAATTGAACGCATACAAAGATGAGCAGTAATATTGTTCACCAGGTAATTGCAAGCTATAACCACAAAGAGGAAAATGTTATACACACACCATATAGGTTACAATAAAAAATAAAGTATATTAATATTAAATCTTTGTAAGAATGTAACAGAATTTAGATTGTCATAAATGGAAAAGGGTGGGAATGCAAAATGGTACATCCACTTTCGAAAACAGCTTGCAAATGTATTATAAAGGTAGACATATATTTACCATAGAAATTATAAATTCACACATACTTTCCCCAAAGAAATAAAACATGTTTATACACACACACACACACATACACACACACACACACACACACAAATGTATGCAAATGTTTATACCAGCATTAATCATACTAATGGGAAATAGACACATCACAATTGTCATAAATTATGAATTAGAAAAAAATCATGGTATGTTCATACATTGGAATACTCTTCAGCAATACAGATTCAAATGACTATGAAGATAAAATCAATGATTCTTAAAAGCGTTTAGTAAAAAACGTCAGACTCAATATACTGTATTCTGTATGATTCCGTTTATACAAATTTCAAGAAAATGCAAAATTTTTTTTGGGTCTGGATTTTTTTTCTATTTTTAGTACAGATGGGATTTCACCATGTTGGCCAGGCTTGTCTTGAACTCCTGACCTTAAGCATTCCCGCTGCCTTGGCCTCCAAAAGTGCTAGAATTATAGTCATAAGCCAATGCACTCCATCTGGTCAAAAGGCAAAATCTTAATGACAGGAAATCATCAAAAAATTGCTAGCCCAGAGCTAGAACTTACAGGAGTAGATTTATTACAAAGGGGTACAGGGAACTTTTCAAATGGATGGAAATTTTCCATGCCTGGATAATGCAGTAGGTTAAATCATTGAATAAAATTTCGTAACTCATCTAATGGTACATTTAAATAGGTGAATTTAATTGCACATAAAACTGAGAGGAAACAAAGAACAATGAACAATATAATAAACCATTCTGTGGTAATTAACTTGAAAATCTAAATGAAATGAATAAACGCTGATAGAAACCTACCTCCTGAGTTAATTTTATTCTTAAGTTTTAAAAACATTTTGTAGCTATTGTAAATGAAATTATTTTCTTAAATTCTTTTTAAGATAATTAATGATACTGTATAGAAACATATAGATTTTTGTGTGTTGATTTTGCATCTTACCAGTGGGAATATGGAAACTGAATTAATTTATAATTTACTAATTTATAAATTCTAGCAGGTTTCTTGAATCTATAGAGTTTTCTCCATAATGTCATTTGTGAACTGAGAAAATTTTACTTATTTCTTTAAAATTTGAATGCCTTTTATTTCTTTCTTTTGACTCATTGCTTGGGCTACGATTGCCAATGCTATTTGTAAAGGCTTTATTTTTAAAAATAAAATAGACAAGCTAAAATTATATGCATATGAAAGTGTTCTTGAATATTCAACACAGTTTTTAAAATATTAAAAACTACTAAACACAGAAGGACTTACTATTCCTGACTATTCTAAAGCTATTGCAATCAAGTAGTGGGGTGATGGCATAATCACGGATATAGAGGTCAATAGGACAAAATAAAGAATTTAAAATGGACACAAATGATTTTTAGAAAAGACAGTCAAATGGGGGAAAGGCCAATGTTTTAAAATATGAAAGTCAAAAAATAACAGATGCTCACAAGGTTGTGCAGAAAAGGGAACACTTATACACTGCTGGTGTGAGTGTAAATTAGTTCCACCATTGTGGAAAGCAGGATGGCGACTCTTCAAAAAAAGCTAAAAGCAGAACTACTATTTGACCCAGCAATCTCATTACTGGGTATATACTCAGAGGAATATAAATCATTCTACTCTAAAGACACATGCATGTGAATGTAGCACTATTCAGCATAGCAAATACATGGAATCAACCTAAATACCCATTAATCACAGACTTGATAAAGAAAATTTTCCACACATACATAATGGAATACTATGCAGCCACAAAAAAAGAATAAGATCATGTCTTTTGCAGGAAGATGGATGGAGCTGGAGGCTATTATCTTTAGCAAACTGATGCAGGAACAGAAAACCAAATACCACATGTTCTCACTAATAAGTGGAGGTTAAATGATAAGAACTTACGAACACAAAAAGGAAACAACAGACACTGGGGTCTACTTGAAAGTGGAGGATAGAAGGAGGCAGAGGAGCAGAAAAGATAACTATTGGGTACTTGGCTTAATACCTGGGTGATAAAATAGTATGTACAACAAAATCCCATGACACATGTTTACCTATGTAACAAATCTTCACATGTACTCTCAAATGTAAAATAAAGGTTTAAAAAAGAAAGTATGTAACAAAATAAAACATGACCCATTAATTCTTATATTAGATATTTTTAAAAACTCAAAAATGGTTTTGTATCTAAGTGTAAGTGTTCCACTATAAAATCTCTAGAAGAAAACATTTTAAAAATTCATAACTTTGGAATAAGCAAACATTTTTTATATAAGAGAACAGAAGTTTGAGAGATAAAAGAAAAAATAACAAACCAGGTGTTAAAACTAAAACCTGTTTTGTAATCTTAGAAAGTCCAGTACGTTAATAAAAAGGCAAGCCACAAAGTAAGAGATAATTTTGTATATTATTTACCTACGTATATGTATACAAATGTGCAAAACATTTTGATAAGGACTCCACCAGAAAAGGAATAGGAATGCCACATAAGCATATGGCAAATTACTTACAGACATGAGTCAACACAGAAATCAAATTTAAAACCACAATGATTTTTCACTGCATATCTATCAGATGAAGTAAAATCAAATAGCCTAATATTGTAAGCTATGGGTAAGGTTTTGGAGAAATATGTTATTGGTGCATATGTTTTCCATTCTGGTATTCTTGGTATTTTATGGCATACCATTCTGTGAGATTGATAGTTGCTTATAAAGCTCTTACACTTATTCTATGACAAGTCAGAGGTTCCTGAGCAAACCTACAGATGATGAAAATTTCCACTACCTTGATTGTGCCCAGGATTCCAAATGTATGTATCAGCTAAAATATATCTAAGTTAACATTTTAAATTTTTGTATTCATCTTACACAAATTGTAATCAAGTTATTGAAAAATAAGGTAAGGATTAAAAAAGGTAAGTGAACTCAATTTTCCATTGAAATAAAATAATTTTTACATTGAACAAAATAAGAAATCCTAAAATACTAACAACAAAAAACCAAAACATATAAACAAAAACAAAGACAAACTTTAGGTTTTAAAAATAATAGGTGAAAATAAGTATTATAAAAAGAAATGACAAATCTAGCATATAAAATAAAGCAGGTGCAGCTATCAAAATATAAGACAAAGTAGGCAGTTATAACTATTATAATAAAAAATTATTAGTAGTAATAGAGGGATAATTTTAAAAAGATGATTATACCAAGAAGAAATAACAATTCTAAATAGATGAACATAAAATAGGTTAATCAAAATAAAATTTTTAAAATGTGTAAAGCAAAAATGGACAGATATAGAGAAAGAAATAGACAAATATATAATCAGATTTTAAAATACAATAAAAATATTAAAAATTTGATGCATACAATTAGGAAACTTAATCCAAGATATATTTGTAAAAGAATGCATAATAAACCTTTACCACAATTAAACATAAACTGGAACAAAATAAAATTGAAACAATTTTCATAGGCTGAAAATCATGCAGTGTCTTTTCACAGTTAAATTATAAGAAAATAAAAAATCCACATATACTGGAAACTCTCTGTTTTAAAATAAATTAATAAATTTCTGAATAACCTATGATTCAATACAAATAAAAATTTGAAAATTATTTAAAATAAATTATAAGAATATCATATATTAAAACATGCACAAATTAAAACATTAAATCTGTACTTACAGGTAAATTTGTGGCCTTAAATGGACATAATAGATAGGAAAACAGGTTGAAATATTCCAAATTTCCATTTTAAAAAGTAATAAAATGCTATCAAATTAACTCAAATAAACTACACAAAATAAAATGAACTAAGACAGTAAACTAAAGAATTCTAAAACACATATATGGCAAAGTATTAACAAAGACAAAGGCTGTTTTTGGAAAAGCTGGTAAAATTGAAAAATTGTAACATTTATCCAAGAGGAACAAACAGTTTCAGGAGTGAATAAAGGGGACATTGCTAAAGATTCTGAAAGCAAATTAGAAGAAGAAAATTCTGCAACTTGCTACAAGATGGATGAATTTTGATTACATCATGCGAAGTGAAATAAACCAGTTAGAGATGGGCAAATACTGCATGGTTTCCCTTCTATGATGTATCTTTCTCATAGAAGGAGAATGAGGAATGGTGATTTCCAGGAGCACAGTGGAGGAGGGAATGGAGTTGGTAAACAACAGGTATAGGATTTCAGCAATGCAGAATGCATAATTTCTAGAGATCTGCTGTGCATCATGCCTACAGTTAATAGCATTGTATGCTTACAAAATCTGTTCTGAATGTATAAATCATGTTGTGTTCTTAACCACAATAAGATAAAAATAAATAAGAAGGTATTTCTAAGAAAACTGTGCTGATGTATTTTAAAATTTAGATTAAGAGGACAAATTATTTTTTAAAATGTAACCAAAACAATTACAACATGATGGAAGAATAATCCTAAATATATGAAAGCGGTCGAAGTATTTAAGTATAATTACTTCAAAGACAGAACTCTAAACACAAATGTCTTCAGCAGTGAATCCACCAAAATATTTATAAAAATAATCATTAGAATCCAGTTTTAGGGATACCCTTCCAGAAAATTAAAAATGCAGGACAATTTCCTACCTTGTAGTACAACAAATCTACCTTAAAGCGAAGGCCTGAAAAGATTAAATACATGTATGTGTGTGTGTGCATGTATTTATACCTATATGACATATGATATAATAAGTATGATGTATGATATTGTTTATAACTCCTTATACAGCACAAATTTCCTTCTGCTTTTCAGTTTAGCTCCTTGCCTCTGCTTACTCAACAAAATAAGAGAAAATTACTGGATGGAGGATACTGTCACAGGATCCTTAGGGTATCACTTCACCAGCTGGAAACGCCTGTGGCCAGCAGCACTTCTGCTTGAGTTTTGTTCTTGCTCACTGCGCTTGTTCTGCCCACCTGGCTTGGCAGGCTGTGCCTGGCTCACACTACCCGCCCGGATCCCACACCTGCCAAGAGTAAGCAAAGCGTGAAGAATGAGGAGTGTGTGAGCGAGCAAGTGTGGGGTCCAGCCACTGCACACAGCCAGGTACACTGGCAGCTGCAGTGGGGTGGGCAGTTCCAGGCACTGGCACAGGCGCTGGCTCTGTGTAAGACTGTGGCTGGACCAGATGTACTACAAGCAGCATCTGCCGTGGGCACCAACATCCAATTAAGGGGATCATGGTAGCAGCCAAAAAATTGGAGACACCAGGAACCACAGAGCCCCAAAGAGGGTGTTACAGCATGTCACAGCCCTGGCTCAGGGTACCCTGGGATCTGGGCTCCCAGAAGGGCCGGAGGTCTTCTCTCCTCGTTGCCTGCAGCACAGCAAGTTGTGGGGAGGGAGGGTCATGTTTCAGGGAGGGGAGTTTCAGTCGTTTGTGCTACAGCTCTTTCAGTCGTTCTGCCCAGCTCTGGCCCATGGCTACTGGGCTGGCCAGCCCCACCACTGCTTTCTGTTGCATGGGGTGGCCACCTGGCCCCGGTGGAAGGCGAAAGGGCTATTGTGCTACAGCAGCTCTGGCTTGGGGAATTCCAAGGTCTGAGCCCCCAGAAGGGTTGCCACTCTACACTCCCACAGTCTGGGAGTGTATCACCGCCTGTGTAACTGCCCGCCGCTCAGCGAGCCGGCCAAGAACAGCTCCTTTTGCTTTCACTGTTTGGCGGGTCCCAAGTTCTTGTCTCACATCCTGGAAGAATGAGGTTATGTGGACAACTGGAGAGTGAGCAAGGCAGAGAGGAGCTTTATTGAGTGACAGAACAGCTATCAGTGGAGAAGTGGGTAGCTCTTACCCACAGGCAGTTCATCCTGATGAGCGTAAAGGAGACCTGAGGTAGGTAGTTCCCACCCACAGGCAGGTAGTCCCTATCCGCAGGCAGATAGTACCAACAAGTGTCCAAGTCTGGCTGAGTCTGGGTTTTGAGGGCTCAGAATAGAGAAAGGACATGCCGATTGGTCCATGGGTGGGCCGGGACAAATCACCATCCCATTGTCTGAAAAGCATCAAGGAATTTCTCACTCCAGGTTGCAGACGCCACCCTGAAGTGTCAGCTAGGTCCCCACGCTTCAGGCCATCCCTAGCTTGAAGGTGAAGCTTCACCAGGGACCTGTCCTTTCCTGCCTAAGGAACTTGTCAACCTCCTGCAGCCATCAGTATGATGTCCACAGCACCCAGGCTGTCCACACTGAGGGGCCCCTGCAAGCCCACATTGAGCTGCCCACAGAGCCTCCGGCTTCCCTCCCTGAGCTCGCTGGTGTACCTAATTTCAGATGGGGCTGAGGAGGTGGGGATTGGGGGTCTGGCATTTCAGCACCACCTCGAGCATGCACACACCCAGCCGGGTCGCGACAGCGCCTGGGCTTGGCTACAATGTTGCTTCACACCTAAGTGTGTGTTGGGAGCAGGGAGTGGCCAGGGAGTGGGAGCAGGCACTTTTGAGCCTGTGGAGGCAGGAGGTTTCCCAGGCCCCAAGAGCACAGGAATGCCTGAGCCCAGAGTCACGACTGGGCGGGTGCAGCTGTTCCCAGGAGCACGGGCTCCCACCCTGCCAACTCGGTAGGGCACGGGGCTCCTGCTGGGATCGCCTCTTCCCATGCCACACCAGCTCCGAGGAGCACATAGCCCCGGCTGCATTTCTCCTGCTGCAACTGGCGTCCTCGCAGTGGCCATTCCATACAGGGCGCCACTGCCATAAGTACTGTGCATTCACTGGAGTTCCTTCAGAATCAAATATCAAATATGGCATCAGCCCATCCAATTATCAAAAGTTTGGCTAGTTCTTGTTGTTCTTTCTTGTTTTTTTGTTTTGTTTTGTTTTGTTTTTGTTTTTCCTTTTTAAAATTTTTGTTGAGCTTGCTCTTTTGCTAGCCCAGTTTCAAACAGTCCCTGGCAGAGGCTAGTGAGGGGCAGAGTGGATGGGGGAAGGGGAACCTTTCATGAAAGGGTCAATGGTTTGATTAGATAGGAGGAATACCTTTTGATGATCTGTTGCACAGCACAGTGAGTACAATTAATAATAATGTATTAACTATTTCAAAACAGCCAAAAGAGATTTTAACAGTTTGCACCACAAAGAAATGATAAATTTTTGAGATAATGGATATTTTAATTAGCCTGACTTGATCATTTCTTTAATGTATACATGTATCAAAACACCACATGGTACCCCGTAGATATATAAAATTATGTATTATTTGTCAAATGAAATAAAATAAAAATTAAAATAAATTATATCTATCTATCTTTAAAACATGAAAGCTTCCCATGGCTTGCTTACCTAGGAAGTGTTAATCATCCGGAGTTTGAAGTTTGGTTTTCACAAATTTTCTTGTATCCACTATTCTTCACTAACTTGAAAGAAAAGTGTTTTACCTCATTTTCTCGCTCATAGATGGGAACTGAATAATGAGAACACTTGGACACAGGGTGGGGAACATCACACACCGGGGCGTGTTGTGGGGTGGGGCGAGGGAGGAGGAATAGCATTAGGAGATATACCTAATGTAAATGACGAGTTAATAGGTACAGCACACCAACATGGCACATGTATACATGTGTAACCTGCACGTTGTGCATATGTACCCTAGAACTAAAAGTATAATAAAATAAATAAATAAATGAATATAAAAATGTATTGAAATGGAAAATCATTAAACCTTTTTAATTTCCAAAAAAAAAAAAAGAAAGAAAAGTGTCTTTTTTTGTTGTTGTTAATTCAATGATTTCTTGTTATCCCACAGGAAATGAAAATCTTTTATATTCATCCATATACTAATCAAAGATGATCTCCCCAAATCCATTTTTTACATTCTGAAATTTACATTCCCTTAAGTTACTAAAATTAGGTAGTGGTAAAAAAACAAACAAACAAAAAAAACAAATATTCAATTGATTTTCTCCCTCAAAATTATTCATATGATAATATT
Source organism: Papio anubis (assembly GCF_008728515.1). Lineage (NCBI taxonomy): Eukaryota > Metazoa > Chordata > Mammalia > Primates > Cercopithecidae > Papio > Papio anubis. The sequence continues at coordinate 61,972,493 of NC_044990.1, read as the reverse complement.
GCAATAAATCATGTTTTGTTGAATCTATACATTGGAAAGAACACAAATAATATGTAAAAATATTCCTTGACCATGGTAAATTACAAATAATGTGAAAGACAGAGACAAGCTTTGGCAACATAGTGAGATCCTATCTTTATCAAAAATTTAAAATTAAAAAAAAAATTACCAGGGCATGGTGACATGCATCTGTAATTTCAGCTACTTTGGAGGATGATGTAAGAGGATTGCTCAAGCCCAGGAATTCAAGGCTGCAGTGAGGTATGATTGTCCCACTGCACTCCAACCAGGGCAACAGACGGAGAGCCTGTCTCAAGCAAAACAAAACAAAACACAATCATACCCAGACACACACACACACAAATGAAAGAGCTTAAGTTGTGTGTGTGTTTTCCTACAACATGTTTGGAAGTGGCAGAGTTATTAAAAAAGAAAAATAAGTACCTTCAGAAGTATCAGAGCAGTTATTATTTTCTAGGCTGACTCTGCATTTGAAGTTATGGGTGTTCTTTTGGAAGAAAATGCAGGTATCAACTAAGAATAATAACAGTTTCTAAAGTAAAGAAAAACTCATCTATTAGAGTATATAGTTGAGTCATAAATGCTTTCTGGTTATAATAATAGTGAAGGAAGTTTCAAAATGTGAACAGTATGCTGTCCTTGGCCCAAGGGGATCTGCCTCACTGTAGAGTGAAAATGGGATGTGGGAATTGAGCTTTTTGCCAGCTTTTCAGCCACTCTCTCAGAGCCTCTTCTTTAGGAGCAATACAATTAATTTCCACCTGCAGAGAGAGGCCTTTAACCTGCTGTTTTAACCCAGGCAGCGGGAGATCTAGGATCTCACCCTTGTTCTTGCTAGTATGAAATCTGTAAAGCTGGAGGATCTACTTAATTATGTGTGTCTTTGTTGTCTTTTACCATAAAAAGCCAAAATGAAACTAGTCTTGCAATGCTCTTTCAAGGAGAAAAAGAAGCATATTTGATTGCTAGAGGTATTTAAACACTTAAAAATACATGATATTCGTGAGTAATATAAGTATTTCAGATGACTTTTATCACTCGCTGCCTCATACATTTTCTTCAGACATTTATCAGATGAATCATATGGGCCTGAAGGCATGACCTCTAAGGAAGCTGAGCACTTCAAAAACAGTGAGGTAAATCATGCTACCAGTAGAAATCATCCTCTGGGCAACGATGTCGGTGTACATTTTGTTCCGAAGTCACAACTTCTCTCATGGCTTACCAAACTTAAAAATCAGTGGTGTGGATTTAAAATTTCCTCAATATCATCAGGACAGAGCAGGGAAATTTGAGCTGATCATCTAAGATAATTCAGGAAGCTATTCTTACCTAACACTTTCCACATTATTTCCAAATCAATAGCTGTATGTAATAGCCATCTTATTAAAACCGGAACTGACAGTTACCAGCCATACAACTCCATCTGAAAAGTCATGTCTTTCTATATTCTAAAGCTGTACTTCTTGGATTTTCATTTACTATCTCATTCTTTAATTTTAGATTTCTTTCCTGGACATTTATGGCACTGAAGTCTCTTGTTTCCTCTTTTAAAGATTTAAATGTCTTTTGTGTACACATACACACACACACATACACACACATGCACACACATACACTGCTTTTGTAAATATACGATAAGGAGGCAGGAGATATTTTTGTTTCAATAATAAGTGCTTTTTAAAATTATTAAACAGCTATTATGTACTAGGACTTCAAACACACTTTTAAATCTGAATTCTCATGATTAGAGATAATTAGTGCCTCATTATTTGAATAAGAAAGGAAAACCTGGAAAATTGACGTGTCTTACAAATTTGGAAAGCGATTACATGTCAGAGCCAGGATTACAGACAGGTCTTTCCATTTCTGCAACCCATTTAACTTAAACTTCACTGTAGTTCAGCCCATTTTGCTTCTCAGATTAATTTATCATCAGTGCCTGTGATGGCATCTGTTCAGTTTGAATACTTGGTAGGGTGTACATAGTAAATACTTTTAATCACTAATAAATATTTGTAGAGTGATGACTCTTTCATGTTGGGTGTTTTCGTGGATCCTGAAGGTAATTAAAAATTAACCCAACTAAAACCCAAATTGCAGATTCTCAGGTAAATGTGACATTTATACTATCACTTTTCTATGTTGAGTAAAAGTAGGAAGAACTCTTAAATCTAGGGATAGATATTGTGGAAAAAAGAGAACAAATTTGTTTATACAGACAACAATTTTAAAGATAATTCCCGAATGATTGCTTACCATCTGAATTCAAAACTTAAAGTGTTTCACTACTACTAAACAACATTTAAGATCACAGGAAAATGCATATCTATTGATTCTTTCCAGCAGGTTTCCCTACATGATATGACTTGGATGATTAAAAACATCTTTCCACTGACAAAACAGATGGGAACTGTAGCAGATGGAAACTGTAGAGATATGCCAAAAAGGAAAGTCCAACAGGCTATGTTCAAGTACATTCAGAGTATATCTCAATATCTTGGTGCATTTCTGTGTTTTGTTCAAGACCCTCAATAAAGTCGATAACTGCGTTACTGACTTTATTGAGCTCAGAATTAACCACTGAGAATAGCACTGTTTATAAGAGAAAAAAATCATGTTAACCAAGATCAGTTTTATTTTGTTTAAAAAAATAAAGCAGAAAACAGTCAATAACTGAGGCAAGGACCAGAATGCACATGTACATTGAATTCCCTACCTCTAAGTACACCTGCATGAGGTTCTAATTATTTTGCCCCAGTGACATTGTGTGTATGTGGTAATCAGAGCCATTGAGAGGTAAATTAGATCAGTTAAATGTTTAATGGTTTTGAGCTACAATGACATAATATGTTTGATTTCAAAACAAACATGGATTAAATTATTGAATAAAATACTAAACACCTGTCAGGTACGGTGTTATTTCTCTCTAGGCAAAATCTGAAAGTATATTCACTAGTAATTCTTTTCTATAAATCAATTTCATACCAATAACACCAAATACAAATATGCTCTTCTAGTTGACTGTGTTCCTTTAGAAACATTAATAAACTTTATCAGTTCAAGGTTTGCATGGCGGTTAAGTGTACTCAATTGAATTTCTTAATTAGTTGATATCTTATTTATTATTTAATGTGATGTTTCTATTGTTTCAGTGTACAAAACTGTTATTATGACTATTGTTTTATTTTCCAAATAATATAATTAAGAAGAGAGTAAAAATCCCCATGCAGAAAAGACACAGTCCCTACATATCAGAAATTAATACTTACTGATACTTATGAAATCTGTGTTCCAAATTTAAGACAAATGAATAAAATTATTCATAAGAATATGTATATGCTTATAATTATGGCAAAATAAGACTCAAATTGAAAGCCTTCTCAAAAATAGTAAAGAGTATTTAATGGGGTTATTTTAATGAAAGGTAATTATAGTATTACTCAGCTTTGCTATAATAGAGAAAAATCCTACAATTATGGTGGCTTAAAATAAGTATTTAATTATCACTCATGCAGTATGTAGTTATGTGTTGGCTGCAACTTTCCTCTAGGCAATGGCTGGGCTTCAGGCTAAGATTGTTAGAGGCTGCAGCTTTGCTCTATTATTGAGTTGATTGACATATGCCTTTGTTCCAGAACACAGGATAAAGAAGCAGCACCTGGGCATTAGATAAACATTCTGCAGTAAAGCAGAAGAGTAAGAGCTGACATAAACTTATAATACCTACAGCCTCTGCTTGAACATTGTGTAATCACGTTTGCTGATATTGACCATAATCCATAACAGGGCCAGTCTGAAGTTAGTAGAACAGGAGTTTATATTTTATTTCCATGATGGTATGAACAACAAAGAATAATGTGTCATAGATATATTATGTATAAATTAAAATGTTTTATACATAAATAAAACATATCAAGTAAGAAAATTTCTTTGCATGACAAGGTTTATAGAGGTTTATTAATAACAAATACTTTGCTAGTGATTTTCTCTTGTTATTCCCATTTTTGTATAAACAGATAATACACTCAGTTATTTTAAATGGAATGCTTAGAAAAAATAATTTTGATTTTTTTGGTTATTACTTTGTCAAACAACAGATATTCAGTTTTGTATAGCATTGGAATGATAGTTGATGTGGAGTCTAAATGTATGAATGAGTTAGACATGTTCCACACACTGGGCTGGAGGAATGAAAAAAGCCCTGGCTCTTCTTTACCTTTCTTTCAACATATCAGTCCCTATTCATAGTATTCCCAATGCTATGCTCCAACCCTCTTAAATTATATAAATATTAATGATTTATGGATACATTTTTGTACAGAGAGATAAAAGCAAAAACAAAAATTACTTATAAGACCAATCTTTGGATTTAACACTTATTTGTGTTTGGAAACGTTTAAGATGTAAATGTCTATTATATTCACAAATAGATACGCATGTAGAAAAATTTTCTTGTATGCTTAAACACTTATTTTTGTTTAATTCATAAACAGTCATTTTGGAGTCACAATTCCCTTATTCCTGCTTCATGAAGTTTTATCTTTGTGAATTTCACTTCTTAGACAAAATCATTGCACTTTGTAGATATACTGTGATATGGTTGGGTTCTGTGTCTGCACCCAGATCTCACATAGAATTGTAATCCACAGTGTTGGGGGAGGGATCTATTGGGAGGTGATTGGATCATGGGGGTGGATATCCTCCTTGCTCTTCTGGTGATACTGAGTGAGTTCTTACGAGGTCTAGTTGTTCAAAAATGTGTAGAACTTCCCCTTTCATCTTCTCTCTCCTGCTGGCCATGTGAATATGTGCTTGTTTCCCCTTTGCCTTCTGCTACCGTTGTAAGTTTCCTGTGACCTCCCCAGAAGCAGAAGCCTCTACATCCCACAGAACCATGAGCCGATTAAACCTCTTTTCTTTATAAATTATCCAGTCTCAAGTATGTTTTTATAGCAGTCCATAGTGAGAATGGACTAATACACACTGTGATTTCACCCATCAGCTCCCCTGACGGATATTTGAATTATTTCACTTCTATTGTGATTACAGGTATTGCTGCAGTGAATAGCTTTGTGCCCTTATTTGCACAATGGTTTTGGTATAAATTCTAAGAATTGGGGTTGCTATGTATGATGGTAAATTTTAAGATATTTCCAAATTTGCCTCTATTATGGTGACTTTTTTTTTTTTTTTTTTTTTTGAGAGGGAGTCTCCCTCTGTCCCGCCCCTCCCCCCCGCCCCCAGCTGGAGTACAGTGGCACAGCCTCCGCTCACTGCAAGCTCCGCCTCCTGGGTTCACACCATTCTCCTGCCTCAGCCTCCCAAAGTGCTGGGATTACAGGCTTGAGCCACTGTGCCTGATCTATTATGTTATGGTGACTTTTTTTTTTTTTTTAGGTGGCGTCTCTTCCAGGCTGAAGTGCAGTGACGCTATCTCTGCTCACTGCAAGCTCCGCCTCCGGGGATCACGCCATTCTCCTGCCTCAGCCTCCGGAGAAGCTGGGACTACAGGCGCCCGCCACCGCGCCCGGCTAATTTTTTTGTATTTTTAGTAGAGTCAGGATTTCACCGTGTTAGCCAGGATGGTCTGGATCTCCTGACCTCGTGATCCGCCCGCCTCTGCCTCCCAAAGTGCTAGGATTACAGGCGTGAGCCACTGCGCCCGGCCTATGGTGACTTTTCAAAATCATTATGAGCGGTGAATGAACTTACTTCCTGAAGCCTCTCTGAAGAACATGTGGTCACATTTTTAGATTCTTATAAATCCAATAAGTGAAAAATAGTATTCTGTATTGTTCACTTAAAATTTAGAAGCCAATTTGAGCAGATTTTCATGTATTTAAGAGCTATTTACATGTCTTTTTCTCTGATCTTTTAACATATATCACTAGCCCATTTTTACAGGGTGGTTGGTTTTTCACTTCTCCATAGCTCTTTATATATTAAGGATATTAATTTTTGTGGGATATGAATTCGGACATCCTTTGTCGTAAAATTTAAATCTGTGTTTTACCTGAGACATAACTTTCAAGACTGAAAGGTAGTTTAGCTATTTCAGCTAGATGCAGTTTGGAACTTATTTAGCAATAATTTGCCTCTGAGATTGTAAAGAAGATAACCATGTGTTGTTGGTTTCTTTGCCACGCATCTCTTCCAATCCAATAATGAGTTTTTAGATAGTCTACGTTCCCTAGCAGCAGCTCTCAGGTCACACTCTACCTTCTATCCTCTCCCAAGAGCCCCACTCAAGCCTGGGTTGCTCCTTTCTCTCTGAGGATGGCAGCAGCAGTTCGAAGGTACCATAGCCATTCACTTTTTCCGTGCACCGGCGAGTTTTTCTATCCCCTCGTACCAATACTGTTAATTTATGTTTTACTTTTGTTTAGAATTCTTCTGCAGATGTTTTTGATTTATTAGTGTGTTCTCTTATGATTTCCGGTCTGTCAATCACTGCTGTAAAGACGTGCCTGCTCCAAGATTATACACACATTCACCCATATTTTCTTTTAGTATATATAGAATATAATCTTAGCATTAATTTTTGACCTAGTTATAGTTTTTAATCAATGTATTTTGATGCATTTTTATTTATTATAAAATTTGTTCCTTTCATACCTTTCTCATGTTTTGAATAGTTCCAATATCACATTGTAGTCTTGTTGCACATCTTGTCTCTGCATTCATGCATTCCTGCATTGTTTTTGTTTTTGTTCTTATCATCTTTCTTAAACAAATAATTTGTTAAAATTTTTAGTTCATGTTGGAATATTAGATTACACTTTTCATCAACTATGTGAAACAATGTTACTTTTCTCATCCACTTCCTTATCCCATCTTTACATATAGACAGTTTGTTCCTTATTTTTGATAGTTATATTTTCATTCAGTACATTTTAGATTCCAGGGAAACAGTGGTAGGAGTGATCCAGGGTGGTTTTCCAAGCTTCCCAGGTTACGGATTTCCTTTATGTTTCTGCAAAAGTCTTAAAACACAGCACATTTGTTTCTCAGAGATCTTTTGAAAGGGATCCTATGACATCAGTTGTAGCCTTTCTATATCTCATAATTTTTGCCTTACAAGATATGTCTTTGTTTATCATAATTCTATTTGCTAAAACTCCTCAAATATGCTACTTTTGGGAAATAACCTTCATCCCACTTTCCAATACTTCTCTCTCTGCTTTCCTAGAAATTTAACTCTCTTCAGTATTGCTTCTATTTCGATGATCATCTTTCAGTGAAATCCTCTCCTTCTGGGAGCAAATATGATAAAACCTTGCAATAACATGCACTGATAATGTGAATTATAAAGAATATGATGAGTATTAGCTCCTTTCTCTGTGCAATTCTATTCTGCATTCAAAGCACAATAACATTTGCTCTCCTTTCAGGTGAGAAGGAAGGTAAACATGGAGGACATACAGAATATTGACATCGACAGTCAAAAAACGTGGGAGGTGAAGAGTATGTAGCCACAGTCCCAGTATTTTTCTTTGCTAGTTTTACTTTCTAATTTAGCTATACAGAATGGGTATCGACTAACTAGAAAGATTTGAGATAATTGACATTCTGGAATTTTTCCCATCAATATTTTAAACAGAATAGACACTTGACATTGCATAATTCTGAAAACCACCTGAACCAGATTGGATTCGTATTGCTTGGCCAGGCTTTGTAACACTCAACTAGTCACTGTGTATTCTGATCTCAGGCATGTTTTTAATCTCACAGTAATGAAACTCAACCTTATTTGTAATTTAATATTTTGCATTCCATTGGGTTGGGTGTTACTGTATCCTTAGTGATTTCTGTATCCTGGTCTCTAGGATTCTTGCATAGTTCCTGTCCATTTTGGTGACACATTCTCATGTGTCTACTCAAGGCTGATTCAGGTCTATGCTTTTAGTAACATATAGACACAATTTATTGCTTGTTTAGTTTTTTGTTTTTGTTTTCCTGATCCCAGTTTTCTCTAAAGTGCAGGTTTTTAATTTTTTGTTGCTTTATTTTTCTCCTTAATAAATTATATGATTACCCACATTTCCCTTCAGAATTGAAACTATGATCAGACATTTGCAAAGGCACTTTAAAATATAATTTATCACTAAAATTAGAAAGCTCAAGTCCCATAAAATACAATTTCAGATTCACTAGTAGACTCTAACGACATTCCATAATAGAAGCAATTCACTGAAATAATTTTTATTCATTTTACACTCTTTCCAGAAAATGGTAATTTAAAAAATCTGTTTCTCCAAAGTTCACCACCAAAATAGATAATAAAAATTATATATACTCTGGTTTCAAGAAAGCATAAAGGAAACCATATCACATTTGACCTTGAGAATAATGAAGCTGAACATATATAAGCCATTTAGAACAAAATATTCAATATAGTTACATTCGTGCCCTGTACAGAAAGTTATGAAGGTCTCTAATAAAGATACACTTTGGCAATGTTCGCAAATAATAGTATTTTGTCTTTGAAGAAAGATGTAATTATTTTATAAAGTGTTACATTGATCTCAAGCACTTTTTCAATGCTAGACATGCTTGGATTGAAGAATAATATAAGATCAAATATTTTTTGTTCTGCTTTCACTCATGCTTGTTTCTTCTTAAATTAAACCTAATTTTAGTTGTCAGGGTCCTATCTATTACTGTCTCATCTACTGTGACCACTTCCATCTTGATATGCAGAGGTCATTGTATGGTGTTTGACTCTATTGAATCTAAAGTTATAAAACGCAACATCACATGGACTCTTTACAATCTGTGATAAAAAGGGAGTTTGGGACTTCTGATATGGGGCAGAGGGCAGATAAAGAAAAGAAAAAAGAGATGCAGCTTCTAGAAAATAAACTTTGATAGAAAGATAGCATTATTTCCCCAGCTTTGGAAAGCTATAAGTAAAAAGTAAAAATGTATATATTTACAGTATACAATGTGATGTTTTCATTTAATCATTTCATAATGAGAAATGATTTAATCAAGTTAATTAACATATCCATCATCTTACATACCTACCATTATTTTGTGTATGTGGTGAGAATGATTAAGATCTAATCTCTTAGCAAATTTTAAGTACTCATTGCATTATTATTAGCTACAGTCATCATGCTGTACAAGACCCCTCCAGACTAATTCATCTTGTTCAATTAAAACCTCATGCTCCATAACCAATAGAGATAGCACTTTTGAAAGCATACTGGGGGGAGGAATTGAACAAGACTAAAAAGTAACAAAGTGAAGGAAAAGTGAAAATAAAGTAAAATTAAAAGTGAAAATGTACTATGAAATTAATATTGAAAAAAAAGTACAAAACAAAAACAAAAAACAAATAAACAATAACAAAAAAATGCACCACCAGGAAGCAAAAGAATGTGTCATTGACAGCCTCAAAGAAAACCTAGGTAAAATCATGTGAATTTAAACAGAAATCATATGTCATGCTTTCTGGCCACACAACCCCTTTTATACATACTTCCTGTTCTTGGGAATCTTCTTTTCTTATGAGACCTGGCTACCCTAGATATAAACCAGAAAACATGCTTGCCCGCTATGATTGCCTTTTGAATGTGTCAATTTGGGAAGGCTACACTCCCCAGTTATTCAATCAAATACTAATGTAGTTGGTACAATGAAGGTATTTTACAGATATGATTAGACTCCATAATATCTTAATTTTAAGTAAGAGAGAGTATACTAGATAATTTGTATAGTCCAATTCAATCCATTATAAAACCTTAAGAGCAGATCTTCATCTTATGCAAAAAAGAAAGAAAGAAGGAAGGAAGGAAGGAAGGAAGGAAGGAAGGAAGGAAGGAAGGAAGAAAGAAAGAAAGAAAGAAAAAGAAAGAAAGAAAGAAAGAAAGAAAGAGAGAGAGAGAAAGAGAAAGAAAATTCTACCTGTGGACAGCAGTTAAAGCCTGTGTTCTAGAATTTCAACTTGTTCCTCCTGAGTGCTTGCTTCATAGATTTTGGACTTGTCCAGCCAGCCCTCACAATCATGTAAGCCAATTATTTGTAACAAATCTCTTAGTATATATCTCCTGCTTCTGCCCCCAGGTTGAACTCTAACTGATAACACATTTTCTTACCTAAAAGTCAGCTGCTGCTCTAACAAGTACCTTAAAAATGTGTAAGTGGCTTCAGTATAGGGCCATGCACAGAGGCTGAAAATGTTTTGAAGAGCATGGTAGAAAAAGTTTAGATTGTCTTTAACAGACTGCTAGTTGAAATATGGATCCTAATGACCCTGCTACCGAGCACTCAGAGGAAGTTAAAAGCATGGTAAAGGCAGCCTAAAGCACCATAGAGAATATCTAAATAATTAGAAACAGATTGCTAGTAGAAATATGGAGGATAAAGGTGCTACTGTTGAGGGCTTAGAAAGAAATGAGAAACATGTTACTGGAAGTTTAAGAAAAGGAGATCCCTATGATATAGCGGCAGAAATTTTAGCAGGATTGCATCTTGCAGTTATATGGGAAGCAAAACTTGTAAGTGTTGAAATTGAGTATTTAGTCGAGGAGATTCCCAAAGTGTTAAAGGTATGGACTGAACTATTCTTGCTATTTATAGTAAAAATGTAAACTAAAAGAAATAAATTGAGGAAACCATTGTAAACAAAAGTGAATCAGGACTAGGACTTGGAAGGTCCCAGCTTATTCAGACTGCAAAAATTGCTAAAACTACTCAATTTATTTTTTTGAAAGTGTACTGTAATGAAAAAAAATTACCGAGCATGTAGCTGCTAGTAGGGACTTGCTATTACCTAAGAAAGGTCAAAAGATCAGAGTATGCAGTCACGTCAAAAAATGTTTTTGAAAAGATTAAATATGTTACTCACAGATCACAGTCATCTAAATGGAATCAAAAATTAGAAGTGAGAGTATGTAGGAATGGCTTGTGAAGGAACCTCTCATCTAATAATATACATCCATGTATGCATCCATCCATGTGTACACATATACTGTAATGCAACAAAATCTGGCATGACATGACAGGACCTACATGGGAGACTCCCAAAATTCCTTAGTATGTTACACCAACAGAGATGTGGCCAGCTTGCTTTAATGAGGACAATAGGAGTACAAAATAAAAACAACCTATTGTTTTACATGATAAGTGTCCTCAAACTTATCATGCAAGAAACAGGCTGAATAAAATTACTCATCTGCAAACACATGCAATCATTAATGAAAAAGCATATTGTCTCAGAGAATAGATCTAAGAATCATAGGGGATTATTTCCAAACTTCGAAACTGGATGGAATTTTCTTAGTGCGATTTTGAAGTTGTTTTTGACTTGTGACTCCATTTTCCTTTTCTTTCATCTCATTTCGAAAAAGAATGTTTGTAACTGTTATTCTATGCTTATCCTACCATTTCATTTTGGTAGCAAGTAACTTGTTGCTTGAGTTTCACAGGTTCACAGATGAAAAAGAATTGTCTACAGTATGGTTTATACCGAGAGCCTCACTTATACTCAGGAAAGATTCTGTAGTTTTTGACATTTGAGCAGATAAGATTTTGAACTTTGAGTTGATACTGTTACTGGTGGGTCTTTGTTCTTGAAGCTCCCAAGATGTGGCGGGCTGCTCTCAAGATGGCAGCAAGCCTTTTATTCTCTGACCTGGGGTTCTTGGCCTCATGGATTCCAAGGAATGGAACTTGCGGCCCTGCGGTGAGTGTTAGAGCTCTATTAGAAGCCGTGGGTCATGGAAGAGAACTGTGGAACTCAGTGACTAGTGTTCAGCTTGATTAAGACGAATCCAGGCACTTAGCCAGGCAAGAACAATGGCGATCGGGAGCGGCAACGGGCGCCTCGCTGGATCAGAAGTGCAACAGACACCCTGCTGGATCCGGAGGGGTGGAAGTCTGCAGCCGGTCTGCCATGGTGGCGATCCGCAGTGGTGGACAGGTGAGCGAAAGCTCAGCTCCAGCTGGAATAAACACGGACCTGAAGAGTGTGCAGTTGCAAGATTTAATAGAGTGAAAACAGAGCTCCCATACAACTGGAGGGGACCCAAAGGGGGTTGCCACTGCCGACTCGAAATGCCTGGGTTTATGTCCCGATCATTGTTCCTCCCAGGCTCTCAGGCGATATATGATTTGACTATTTATTTACCTCCTGCTTTTAGCCTAATTGGTATTTTAGTGAGCTCTCTTTACCACCTGATTAGTCAGATGTGAGTTGAGTTACAAGCCCCGGGTTTAAACGTGGGTGTGGTCACCTTCCCCAGCTAGGCTTAGGAATTCTTAGTTGGCCTAGGAAATCCAGCTGGTCCTTGTCTCTCAATATTGCAATAGGTTGGGGCTTTTGCAGACATTGCAGTAGAGCTCATTTATTTGGTATGTGGGAAGAACATGGATTTTTGGGGGTCCAGTGTAGTATGTGAATTATGGTAAGCAAAATAATAGCCGTCCAAAGATGTTTATGCCCTAATTCTTAAAACTTGTGAATATGTTGAATTATATAACAATGAGTAATTAAAATTGCACATGTAGTTTACATTGCTAATCAATTGACTTTAAAATAGGGATATTAACCTCAATTATCCAATTGGACCCATTATAATCACAAGGGTCCTTAAAACTAGGCAAGAGGATTGGAAAAAGGACTGGAGGAATGGCAATATAAGAACTTGGCCAAACTTGCTGGGCCATAAGCCAAGAGGGTCATGAGCCAAGAAATGTACATGGCTTCTAGAAACTAGAAAAGACAGGGACACAGATTCTCCCCTAGAATCTCAAGAAAGAAATGAAGCCCTAAAGATCCCTTGATTTTAGCCTAGTAAGACCCTTTTAGACTCCTCACATCCAGAATTGTAACATAATAAATTTGTGTTATTTTAAGCCACAAAGTTTGTGGTAAAATTTTCCAGCAGCTATAGGAAATTGGTATATATAGCCTTGCCTGGAGCTAGGGATCAGACATATGATGTTGGCTTAAGCAAGCGGATCAACTTCATTAACACCTCAGTTTGAAGGCAAACAAGGTGAAGAGTCAAGTAATGTTCAGAGTCTATTTTCTGATAATAAATAAAGGTTGGAAGAGGAAACAGGCTTTGGCCTTCAGAAACAGAGGTAGCGAAGACTGTGCTGTCAAGCCCAGCCCCAGTAATGAGAGGCAGAGCCTCTATGCCCGGTTTCAGAACAGTGTGATCTCTTGCAAAACAGTCTTCTGATGAGGTTTGGGTATTTAGAGGCTGTTGAACCTCTAAAGCCCCAAGGCTCAACTTACTATCTCCGCTAGATATTCTTTGACCTACCATACATCCTTTAATAATTTATTTGAAATAGCTGATGTGTGCTGTTTTTTCCAGTTAAGAATTCTGACTTATACACAATTTATCGAGACAGAAGTTTCATTGGATGTTTGAGAAAGAAACCATATTTTAGAATCAATGTGGAAATAAGTGCTACAGAATTAAAGAAATTGGGTAGAGAGCACTTTGTTTAATATCTGCGCCCTTCTGTTATTAACTCCTGAGACAAGGAGAATGCCAAAGCAGTGTTGCAGTGAATGAACTGGGACCTTTATTTCCTCGCTGGGCAAATGAAATGCTAATTATCTTGATATTTTAAATTCAAGCAGCTTATTCTTTTATTCGTATGTGGGAACTCAGGCAAGTATAATCTCATGTAAGGAAATCCTCTATAGTGTATAAAATGAGGATACATATTTAATGTCACCTTTTACAAGAGAAGAAAATAAAAGGCTTTCTGTCTATGAAATTATAAAAAATATTATTTTCTCCATAGGTGTTTTCATTTAATAATTCATTCATGTTTCCAGTATATTTACTGGGAATCTACTATATGCTTAACTATGAAGGAAAAGCCATGAGTAAAACATGGTTTCTACCTTTTGAAAAGCCTAAATGTAAAAGAAAAGCCAGGTATAATGAAATCAGCATGGGTATAATAACATAAGGGTATAATACAGTATTCCAGGATCATCTAAAAATGTGTTGTTAAATATTCCACAGAGATGTCGAGAGTATTCAAAACAAAGGTGATATTTGCCATTAGCCTTACTGGATAGAGAATAAGAGAGGAAGAAATCAGAACAAAATGTACTCCTGGCAGAGAAATTGACATGTAAAAAGCCCAAGAGATACAATGGGATATAATATATCCACGGATGATGAGTGGTCCAATATGGATGAAGTAAAGGGTATGTGTTTATGTGTATGCATATGATTTTGTGTGTGTATGTGGTATGCGTGTGTATGTGTGTGCGTCAGCTTTTTTGGGGGCGGGGGGAACATTTATCTAAACATAACTGTTAGTATAAGATTTAAAAGATCAGAATTGTATTTGCTGGCAATGTGGAGAATATATTAAAGATGAGACAGAATGAAGGCAGAGTGAATAGCTAGATAATGCATTTAACTCTAGTTAGAAATGACGTTACTATTGCTAGGCTGCAGCATGGAAAGAGAGGTTTAAACTTATAGGACTTGAACAGTTAAATGGGAAAAGGTGCTGTGGGAATGAGCAGTGGTCCAGGCTTGCTGTGCATTTAACTGGTGGAACTTCTCATACCATTTTCATTAACACCTAAATGAAATAATTCAATATTGCATCCTATTTGACAGTAGTTAAGTTCAGTACTCCCTTGAAAAAGTCTGAGGATATTCAGTGATCATTTTCACATATTGTGTGTCATTTTTTACCTCTACTGATGATGTGAATTCCAGGATTCTCTTTAGTTACCATTGGCCACATTATTGTCCTACAATCCTTTCATGCTGACACAGCTCTCCTTGTTCCATTTCAACCAAAATTAGGACTCATTCGATTCCTTACTATTATAGCACAGTTAAAACAGAATAGATACTAATTTGAGGTTACTAAGAAACAACTAAAATTTTTTTGTATATAATAAGTAATCATTATTCAGAGCAATATTCTCAGTGTTCCTCAAATCCAGGAGCCATGCATGCTTAGAGTGAATGCCAATTTTGAACATTTCCAAATTAGACTATATCCTATTTCCAATTTCTAATCTTCCACTCATTCCTGTAACAGCAAACTGTGTCTTTGTGTCTCTTCAAAAAAAATTTTAAAATCCTTTAAAATTAGACATTCTTGGAGATAAATTTTCTAAAATTAAAGCACATATTTAATAAGATAATCATTCATATTCCATTCTGTATTTTTTGCATTTTACCACTTTTCAGTACTATGACAAGGATGATGAGTATTAACTGTATTTTCATCTGTGAGGAATATGCATGTTCACCAAACTTAATAGTGTTAGAACAAAAAAAGGATAAGACAAATATGGATTAATAAGTCAATTTTTGGAGACCCAGAAAATGTTTCGGAATGTTTTGAAACAGTCGTTTTGTTTCTCTTGATAAAGTCCAACCATTTGGAGACATTTAAATCAAGGTTCAATAACCAGGGAAGGGAGGAAGGAAGTAATAATTAGGCAAATTCTAAAAATGGTGGTTTGAGTTGTCTGACGGGCCACTACTTGAGATAACTAGTTGTAAGTTAAAAATATGTCAGGAGATAAATGAGGTCAAGTTATGTATTTGAGAATCATGGATTTATACATAGAATTTAAAGCTGTGAGGCCCAACAAACTCATCAGGTCAAAAACAGGTAGAGTACGAAATCTGAAAAGACAAGATTTGAACTTTAGAAAATCTGATGTCTTAAGAGGATAAGTTGAGAAAAACTAAAAAACTAAAGATATGGAAAATGAGCTTTCAGATGAATATGAGATAAAAAAAAGAAGAGTAAATTCCTAGTAGGATTTACTGTGTAAGAGTAAATTCTATGTAGAGTTCACAGAAGCCCCAGCTGTTCTAGAAGATGGTCTCAAAGTTTGAGGAGTGATACAAATGCTCTGGAAAGTTGTAATAGAGTGAGGCCTATTATAGAGTAGAAGTGTAATTGTGGTTTACAATTAAGGGCCACTGATGCTTTTAATCAGAATGTGGTGTGAAGTAGACAGTAATAAACAGATAAGTTGAAAGGAGAAAATGTAGATGACTCTTTAAGAAATACGACCGGAAAGGAAGGATTTAGAGTGATAACCCTATTAAGAGGCCCTTATGAAGGGGTGCTGATTACTTTGCAAACCATTTCCATAGCTGACATTTTTACCTGGAATTTATCTCTTCAAATTCCTCCATTTAATAAACCTGACTTGCTTTTTTTACTTGAGGATTTCAATAACTAAACAAAAATAAAAACATCAGCTGACAACAATTAAATGCATAATTTAAAATAAAATTCGTGAGTTAAAAATTGTGTGTGAGTGATTTAGTAAATAGGTACTACACCTATTACATGCAAACCTCTATGTAAAGTTCTCCTACTGTTTTCTCTATTTTAAGGTAAAAGGTTCAGCAAGAATGTTTTATGGTGGGCAATTCTTTTTACCTGGTTCTTACACTAATTGTAGAAAACTCTGACACTCTCTGTATGTATCCCACTCTTTAAGCTTCTGAAGTACAGGTGCATATCAGTTATGGATTATAATTTTAAAATCAACTTTTAGTATGCTGAGGTTCAGAATAATGTGCCAAATGGAGAGAGGAAAAATTCAATGCACATGAAAAGAAAATAAATTTTTTAGAAAGGAGGCAAGTGGATGAACTAAAAGAGGTCAGCAATTAAAAAGTACTGTCTACTATATGAACAAATATAAGGGGTAGAAAGAGGGCTTGTCTAAGAATATATAAATTCTTCATTCATTTTCTAATTTTATATAACAGAAGGAAAAATAAAATAAAATAAAGCATTCCAGACCTTGTATTGTTGTTTCCTAGAAAATGAGTTACTGCCATCTCCTAATTCCTCCCAAATCCAGAAATGTATTCTGATTAATACCTTAGAGATTTCTTTCTTTGGTGACTAATACTAAGAAATTGGCACTGTGTGAGGCTATTAGTATTAGTCTTTTGTCTTAGTCTGTTCAGACTGCTATAAGAATATATCATAGACTTGGTGACTTATAAACAGAAATTTATTTCTCACCATTCAGAAGCTGAGAAATCCAAGATTTAAGGTGGCAGCAGTTCCGTATCTGATGAGCCTGTTTCCCGATTCATAGATGGCGTCTTATTACTGAGTCCATGCACAGTGGAAGGGACAAGGCAGTTCTCTGAGGTTTTTTTTTTTTTTTTTTTTTTTTTTTTAATATGTAAGGGTACTAATCTCATTTATGAAGGTTCTGCCATCATGCATTAATTACCCACTAAACACAAAACAGGGGAAATAAAGAAGTTACAATTTTATGAAAAGCCAACATCTTTGTAATTTCTTTCCATTGCCTGTTTTAAGATACCATGTAAGGTCCATCTGTTACAGATAAAATGAATATATTATGAAAAAATTTGGCAGCCTCATAATTGCATTTCTATACATGCTTTAAATGCATCTTGGTTTGCAAACAAAAGGCATATATCATAAATTGCAAAGAAAAATGTATATGCCTCTTTCTGTGAAAGAAAATGAGATACGTCAATAAATCATTCCTAATGAAGAAAATATTTCCTTTCCTTGAGGTTCTTTTCTTATCAGACCAAACTTTGCTACCATGTGAAAACTATTTGAGAGTATTTATCAGTGCAAAAGCTCAAAGACGTTAATGTAGTTTTCAATATATCATTTTTTCTAGAACTTTCTATGGCTTCGCTACCAAGCAAATTCATCTTCAAGAACAGCCTACCCATTCTCATTTGATGATTCTATGCATTTTCCCCTTTCTACAGCTCAGTTGTTTTTGTCTGATATAAAACACAGATTTGATGCTTAAGTACAATTTTAATCAAGTCCTCACTTAAATAAAAATAAATCAATACTTTTTATGTTCTTGAGGATTCTTTAGAATTAAAAATGAGTAAGATTCTATTTTTATTCTGTATGTTTTAAAACTTCTTATTTTGTTTATTGCCCAAGGATTCTAATTTTCTGTCATTCAGAAAACACATCACAGAGTTTTACATAATAGCTATTTAACAAATATCTGTTGAATAGATTTTAAAAGAAGAGTTAATTCAGGAAAACTGTAAAACAAACTCCTCAAAACTGTATCCTTTAAGACAGTTATAAAATATCAGTATTAATACAAATATATATTTACAATAGAAATTAATACAAACTTTCATACTCTGTCACTATTTTACTTATATAGCATGGATATATAGTGAATAAACAAGTAAGTAAACAGGAAAAATGAATCACCATTCTTTCTGGCATATTTAACTCCATATTTAAAACCATATATAAATATAGATATAAAATTAGAATAAAACATAAATTATAATCAGAAGTATACAGAGAATGTTGTTGAAACAATCTCTGAGAAACTGAACACTCTAACTTATGGTAAATGTATTCCACCTTAGTTGTCATTAATTTTATAAAATTAAATCGGAAAAGGTAGTTTATATTTGATTTTTAGGTTCTATATTTATATCAATAATGAGGTAAATCCTTGTATTGATTTGTAGGGTGTTATAAAATGTAATGGAGACTACTAACAGTCACAATGTTTAGTATTTATTTCTGTGATGAAATACAATAAATATGTAAAAATTATGTTTTATTTTGGCATTCTACGGCCTAAAATATATCTATCAAAAATGTACAAAGGTCATCTAATCCAAAGTATTCCTTAGGGTCCACTTATGTCTACCTTGACACATTGTCACTTAGGAATATATGTATATATATATTACACATATATATATATATGTATATATTTTTTGAGACCGAGTTTTGCTCTTGTTGCCCAGGCTGGAGTGCAATGGTGCGATCTCGGCTCACTGCAACCTTAGATTCAAACAATTCTACTGTCTCAGCCTCCCAAGTAGCTGGGATTACAGGCATGCGCCACCACGCCCAGCTTCTTAGGAATATTTTGAGGCCGATAAGTTATGCTCACAGCTGTGGAAATATCTTATCTCTGACTGTTTTCATGGTGTGTGTGTGTATGCACTATGTGTAAAACTGTGTTTGTATATCTTATATATAAATTCTGTTTCCTATGAAATGGTTATTGCTCATTTTCTTTCAGGGAACTTCAGGCTTATTTTATAAATATCTTCTAAGCCAGCAATTACACATACATATACATAATTATATATTATATATATAATTTTTTTATATATACCTACAATTATTTTAGAAGGCTACTTTCTTAAGCCAAATACATACATAACAATGCTTCCTTGGTTCACGAAGGGTTTAAAGAATATAATAATCTTATAAATAATGCAAATGAAATATTTATAATAGTTTATCTGGGAAAGCACAAAGAAAAGGAAACATAACTTACTCAATATAATAATAAAAAAGGAAGCAAACATGTGCACTTTGAAAAATTATCAAATTTACTATCTAGTAGATATATTTTCTAATTCATTAATATGTTTTTATATAAATTATTAGAATATATAATCACAAACATATATTATTATTATCTGGTCCTAAATAAACATTTTGTACACTGAAGAAACAGAATTAGACTGTAGTCTTCCAAGTTTCAAATCTGAAAACAAGAATAAAAAGGTAGCAGAACTGTTAATAGAAATAAATGTTATCATAATCCTGTAAATTCATCCAAAGTAAATTTTTAATAGCTAAATCCTTAAATAATCTAAATGGAAATAGAGAACTTGCTTATTTTAACGTGGGGAACTTTTTGTCAGAAACAGGTTACTGACAGAGGACTCCTCCCCTGGACGGCTTTTAGGAGAGGACAGACATCTGAGAGCATTTCCTTTTCCCCAGGCAAACAGGCAGGAGTCAGATGTCTTCTTACTACTACTTCCAGAAGTTGATTTTTGAGTCTCTTTTGTAAGAAAAGACAGGCTTTACTACGACAAGACAAAATCTGAAAGATATTTATGAACCACATACTTACACTCACATGGAAAATGGATGGATAGGCAGAAATTGAATGTATAAGAGGCCATTAAAGTAGAAATTTATATATACATCGAATTGTACATATAAATATGTATAATATTTTTAAAAGATATATTGTTTTAACTTTGTAAATATGTTCAAATTAAACTGTACTGAAAGTTACTTAACACTTGATTAGCATACTCACAGTTGTTTTTTTTTTTAATTTTTCTACATGATAGAACATATGAAAGGTGTGTTTCAGTGGAGAAATATTATTCTGAGTCCACATAAGTTGTGCTATTACTAAAAGATGAATACCAAAAGATTGAATAATTCAGAAATTATTGAATTTTTTTGTGGAAAAATACATCTAAACGAGAAGGAATAAACATAAGAGAAAATTTGATTCCCTAAAAAAGGTCATAAGCCTTGCAAGTAAGAAGAATGATGAATCAACTTAGTTTGTTCTTTTTCTAGTTCCTTGACATGTAATACCCAAACCATATTAAAGGCATTGTTAACTAGAGAGTTGAAAGATGAAGTTCCACTGAAAATATATTCAACTTAAGAAAGTAATCTATTACTGTTGTAGGTAATTGTAATAGTATGTAGACTGTATAATGCATATATATGTGCATACCTCACTAGTATAATGATATATGCAATTTTAATATGTAATTTTTCTGTAGCAATAGATTAAATCAATATTTGTCCTATTTCTTCTAATCCTTTTCTATTGAAAAATAACAAGATTTGATGGAAATAAAAGTCAAATATAAATGTTTATTTAGACAACTGTGATGCTAATCTGTTGAAATATTAGAAAAGCATTATGAGTAGAATTAAAAAAACAAAAAATCCAGTGATATTGATATCAGTTATGATCTTGTTTCTCCAAAAGCAGCATACTCCACTGATGACTAAGGACATCTTTGTGTCATTGCAGGCTCTACAAGTATAGCCGTATTAAGAATTTAATGTCAGTGTGAAAACAATTCACAGACCTGTTAGAAAAATACAATTATATCTAAACCTTTACAGAGGAGTTTATGAATGATATTTATCTCAGCATCTATGTGCTATTATAAAGAAATTTTTTTTTACCATTCAAAAATGAGCAATGATTGCAATAACATTACTAAATGTATAATTTGTATTTAGAAAAAGACATGCAGAGAGTATTTGCTACAAGGTCAGTTGAGTCAAACAGAGAATGATATTACGGAAAAGTTAAATGTATTAAAGGATTGACATGTTTTAGTAATGAGGAATGGTTTTATTAATCACTCCATTACTGTAAGCAGAAAGTTCAATCAAATATTCTACATCAGTTGTTTGGGGATTTTGTAGAAAAGATGATCTTTTTTCCCCCTCATTTTATTTATGAGTTTAATTTTCAAAGTCATCTGGGAGAAAGAATAAAGAGCCTAATATCGGTTCTCTTATTTCTTAATAGGAAAATGGTTAATGCAAGATTATTTCTATTACCTTTGAACTCAAAATATCATAGTAATAAATTCCACTATAATTTAAATATAAAGCAAAATTCTGCTTACAATCTCTAAAAGAAGGTATACAATTACTAGTGGTCAACTGATGAAATTACTGTGCCATGGCAACGATATTCTCATTAGTTACACGTACAATTTTCAGTTACCAAAATGTGGCTTATACTTTTTGGGAAAAGGGATTCCTATATTTATAAGCAAAGAGTAATTTTGAACAGGTATCAAACAGAGGAATTTGGGTAGATATATGCACCAAAATAAACAGATAATTTAATCATCATCCTTGACAGATCCTTGTTGAGATTTTGAAGACAGAAAAGTATATAATCTATGCAAAGCAAATGCTCATAGGTTAGACTAGGAGCTAGAGTATGTGATTAAGTAACATTCAGCCTATCTAACAGAGCAACCAAGTTTCAAATGACTGTTATCCACAATTACTCCATTTGTGTAATGCCAACTAGATGACATAAATACATAATGAATGCATACTGAATATAACTATAAATAATATTTAAATTATGTATAATATGAATTCATTTTCTTGTCTCATAATCTGTCCTATAAACTTTAAAAATAATTTCCATTCCAATATTTTTTCTTCAAACAAAATTCTTTAGAAAATGTATTTAGCTACTTTGGTCATCTCTTTGCTGTTAAATTGGATAGTACTAGACACTATCTATAGAAAATAAAATTAAGTTTCTTACTGTTGCACTTGAGGGACAGCATAAACTAACCACAGTTCAAAAATCCAATTTTATTGGTTCTTCTTCCTTCTCCTTCATTGAACCAAATGTTCTAAATAAATTCACTTACTTTATAGTTCACCAAAATATGCTTCCTTTTTCTGCCTTGCTGCACTTTGCTCATATTGTTTCTTCATAATTATGCGCTTATTTGTTATGCTTTTAAGTATTCTAAACAAATTCTGTATGTTTTTCAAAAGCATGTCAATATGCCACCCCTTTCTGACCTTGCTTGATTTTCCTAGTGAAGCATATTTTTACCTGTTCTAAGCTATGTAGGGAAGAAAAGATTAGAAAGAGAGTGAGGGTGTCATTAGTTCAGCCCAACTGGTTTAGTAACAAGAAGCCTCAAAAGCTAGTATTTAATTCACTGAATTCACCAAAGTCCATGTTTTGACCTTATAGTTTCAGAAACACAAACTTGCAATATCTCAGAATTAATTGAATTCAGGCATACTCTCCAAAACTAACAAAGCTCATAAAAATGAATTTAAAACCAGTGTTATGGTTTAATTTACTTTGTGAAATATGGTTGTTAGGTAGACAGTAATTTTCTGAATTTGTGCCTTCTAGCTCCCCATAGCCCATGACATGTAAGGCTAAATGTTCTGAAGGATGGCTGGTGAGCATGTAATCGAACTAAAGTAAGTTGTATTATTTGAATATCCAACAGTATCGGTTTCTAAAAGGCTGCTGCATTTATTATAACAAGAGAAATATGTGTAATATGAATTAAATACCCAAGCCAATCTGATCATTTAGTCTCCTCTAGTACTTGGATTGGCCCTTCAATGTTCCTTTCTGTGGCTTTCTATTTTTGTTTTCCTTGATGACTATTTTATTTTCTAATATATATATTATTTAATTAGTGTAGGTTTTAAACAGTTTTTCTAAGTCTCATTCACACCATCTGCATTTGAATTGTTTGAGTGGTTTGTTTAAATTGTGAATCGCTGGGTTGTTCTGCAAATTTACCAGAATCTTTGACTGTGGTGAGGCTTGGAAAGGCATGTAAATACATGTAAATATGAAAAGAAGGAGTTAAACTATCTCACTTACAATATGATTCTAAACTTAGAAAACCCTAACGTCTCCACCAAAAGTCTCCTAGAATTGACAAACAATTTTAGCAAGTATTCAGAATAAAAAAATTCAATGTACAAAAATCAGCAGCATTTCTATACACCAATAATGTTAAAGGTGAGAGCTAAGTCAAGAATGCAATCCCATTTACAATAGAAACACACACACACACACACACACACACGATTCCTAGGATCACATCTAACTAAAGAGGTAAAAACTCTTTGCAAGGAGAACTACGAAACACTGCTGAAAGAAATTAGAGATGACACAAATAAATGGAAAAACAGTCCATACTCACAGATAGGAAGAATTAATATTGTTAAAATGGCCACACTGCCCAAAGCAACTTATAGATTAAATGCTATTTCTAGTAAACTACCAACTTTATTCTTCACAGAACTAGAAAAAAAAAAATCCTAACATTTGTAAGAAACCTAAAAAGAGCCTGAATACCCAAAACAATCCTAAGGAAAAAACAAAAAAACAAAAAAAGAAACACCAACAAACAAAACAATAGCAAAGCTGTACACTTCAAACTATAATATAAGACTACAATAACAAAAATGGTCATGGTAGTGTTAGTACAAAAACAGACACATAGATCAGATAGACTAGTGGAACAGAGTAGACAGCACAGAAATAAATCTGCACACCAACATACCACCTGCTGATCTTTGAGAAAGCCAGTGAAAGCAAGAGATAAGGAAAAGGCTCCCTATTCTGAGATAACTGGCTAGCCACCTGCAGAAGAATGAAATTGGCCCTTACATTTCACCATGTCCAAAAATTAAGTCAACATGCATTAAAGATTTAAATGTGAGACCTCAAACTATAAAAATCCTAGAAGAAAACCTATTAAAAATTGTTCTTGACAAGAGCCTTGAAAAATAACTCTTGGGTAATGATATGATTTGGCTGCATTCCCACCCAAATCACATCTTGAATTATAGTTCTCATATTATCCCCACATGTCCTGGGAGGGACGCAGTGGGAGGAAATTGAATAATGGTGGTGTTTACCCTTATGCTGTTCTCATGATAGTGAGTGAGTTTTCACAAGATCTGATGATTTTATAGGGGCCTTTTCCCCTTTTTGCTGGGCACTTCTCCTTGCTGCCATCATATTAAGAAGGAAGTGTTTGCTTCCCCTTCCATCATTATTGTAAGTTTCCTGAGGCCTTTATAGCCATGCAGAACTGTGAGTAAATTAAACCACTTTCTTTTATAAATTTTCCCATACCAGATATGTCTTTATTAGTAGGGTGATAACAGACTAATACAGACAAGCCTCCAAAAACAATGGCAACAACAATGAAAATTGACAAGTGGGGACTAATTAAACTAAAGAACTTCTGTATAGCAAAAGAAACAAAGTAAACAGACGCTCTACAGAATGAGAGAATATATTCACAAATTATGTATCTGACAAAGTTTTAATATCCAGAATTTATAAGGAACTTTAACAAACAAAAAATAGGTAATTCCATTAAAAATGGGCAAAGGACATGAACAGACACTTCTTAAAAGAAGATATACAAGTGGGCAACAGACATGAAAAATGTTCATCAACAATAATTATCAGTGAAATGCAAATCAAAATCAGAATGAGCTACCATTTCACACCAATCAGAATGACTATCATTAAAAAGTCAAAAAATCAGAGATGCTGGCAAGGTGGTGGACAACAGAGAATGCTTATATACTATTGGTTGAGTGTAAATTAGTTCAGCAACTGTGGAAAGCAGTTTGGAGTTTTCTCAAAGAGCTTCAAACAGATTTAACATTCAACTCAGCAATACCATTGCTGGGCATATACCCAGTGAAAAATAGATCATTATAACCATAATGATATTCGCATGTGTATGTTCAGTGCCATGCTTTTCACATAGCAAAGACATGGAATCAACCAAGGTGTCCATCAGGGGTGAACTGGATAAACAAATGTGGTACATTTACACCATGAAATACTACACAACCACAAACGAGAACGAAATTATGCCATTTCCAGCAATATAAATGGAGCAAGAGACCACAGTCCTAAGAAAACACAGGATCGGAAAGCCAAATACTGTATATTCTCACTTTTAAGTGGCAGATATATATTGGCACACCTGAATATAAACATGGAAACAGTAGAAACTGTGGACTGAAAGGGAGGAGAGGAGTGGGGTGTGGATTGAAAAACAACTATTTGGTATTATTCTCACCACCTGGGTGCACTACACCTATGTAACAAATCTGTATTTGTACTCCCTGTATCTAAAGTAAAAGTCAAAATGTTAAAAAAAATTATAAGGAAGAGAAAATACATTTAGAGTACTACGTTTACTGATACCATAAGTTTACATCATCTGTTCATGAGATGAATTGTCTATCTGAAATGGTGGATAGCCACAACTGTAGACATCAATCTATGGTACACATGATGCCATTCAACTTTTTCTTGTTAAAAAAAAAAAAGATTACTGATATGTATCTCTCATGGTATTATGTGTGGCAATTAAGTCAAGTAATTGGTGATTTTATTTTATATTGAATCTCATTTTACTCATTTAAAGTCTTAATTTTGTTGGAGTATATTTGTTCACAACTTCCTGAGTAATTTGGATTACTCAGTAATCAAGTAATGATCCAAATAAATCAATTTTTAAAACTTTGTTTATCTCAAAATAACTTTATTATATCTTTATATTTCATTATTTAAATTTGTCTAGAATTCAATATGAATATTATTTTGTTCTCGAATTGGAAGTTTTGATCCATTTTCTTCTAAATTCCAATGTTGTTATTTGAGAATCCAGTGTTACTTGAGATTTATGGGTTTTATATACATTTTTTTTTTCACCAGGAAATGTAAGGATGTTTATTTTGCCCGTGTTGTTATAAAATGCCATGATATTTTACTTTGCTACAAGTTTATTTATTTTTATTACATTTGTCTTTAAACAAGGGAGACATCCTTTCTAGGAAATTATCTTCTTCTATTACTTTGATAATTTTCTCTTCTCAGGATCCCAAGCTTTATCTTTCTTAACACCTTACGATTTGGCTACTAGACTTCTTCCAGTAACTTTTGGACACTCATTACCTTTTCTGCTACTGGCCCATGATCTCTATATTTGCTTTACATACATTCCAAAATCTATGTTCTCTGGCTGATATTATTCATAGTGTTTTCTTCTTATTGTATTGATCTAGTGTGTTCTCTCTTGTTGTCGATAGAATTAATTATACTTCATAGGAATTTTTTGCTTTTAATGATTGTCTCTGTTTCTACTTTATTCTTTTAAAATTGTTTTGTTTTTGCCTTTTGTATGAATTTTCTTTTCCACAAATATCTGGTCAATTCTGACTCTTGAGTATTTTTATAAGGGAGGAAAAATAGACTGTAAGTATGTAAAAAGAACTGTTTAACACATAAGCTTGTGGTGATTTCATATGAGAGCAACTCCCTTCTTCCATTGGGACACTTCTCTTCCTCTGTCCAAGAAAAGTCTGTGCAAAAGTAATAATATTATTATGACTGCTTAAGGTCAGTAATAATTTCAGCCTTGGGGATCTTTATCTACTATGTGACTAAATCAGGAAATTTGATCAGGGAAGGAAGTGAGGTGCAGGGAGATTGGCTTTTGTTTGGCAACACACTCTTGCACCAGACCAAGACTGCTTAATTTTGAATTGCTCCTTTTGTGAGATAAATAATCTTATTTCCGAAATCCAATTTGGAATTGGTATTTCAGTACTGGATGTTCAATATGTTCTTAAATGATAAGCCACCCTAACTAAAATAACTGTACCATTTTATTTATTATACACTCTTATCATTCCTGTGTTTTTAATATTGCATGTTTAGTATGTAAAATTGTATGTCTATATATATATATATATTACTTGTTGTGTTTCTCTCACTACATGAAGTTATAGAGGGAAAGAGTTTTGGCCCATTTATTTCACTACTGAACCATCACCTAGTGAAATAATGTTGGCAGAGTTAGATATCCAGTAAAAATGTGCTAAGTTATTTAATGGAAAAAACATGTGATATATTGTTGGGTGGAAAAAGAAAGCTGCAGAATCAGAGGCAGGCAAGACTTAGCACATGAGCCAAACGTGTTTGGCCATCAATGTCACTATTCCCTTAGGAGAAGCATAAAGTTTTCCATTTATGATAAATGACTAGCCCCAAGACTTTATTGATTTTGATTATGTTCTTCTTCAGAGGCATACATATGTGGTCCAGTTTCTTGCCTCTAGGTGATAAGTCTCTAAATAAGAGGCAGGTGCATTTACTTTTCAATTTTTTCCAATTTTATTGTTTGAATTATGTATGTATGTATATGCATTATTTTAAAGTGAATGAACATAAAATTCACAAAACGTTGTTTTATATTTCCATGTTATCTTAGCTTTCTTAAAGAAATTATTCATTCAAACCTAAATATATTTGAATAATACTATCAGAAAAAGATATGATCATCTAAGATACACCTCTGTGAAAAGATTGTAAGTATAAACTGTGTAGAGAAAATAATTAGAAACTTTTTGGATATTTTATTCTATTTGGAATAGTTTGGCATTTATTTCTTAATATAGAAAATTACCCCAATAGAACCAATTTAACATCTATCATTCATTATGTGTTTTGTCTAAAGTTTATAAAATAAAAGTATGTTATTTCAAATACTCAGAGCTTAAACATAAAGAGAAGGATTGTTGATTGATGTGTATGTAAATACAGGTTATTTTATTTGACCTATTTTTTTCTATTCAGCTACATTCTATTTAATAAGTTGTTCTATAAACTATATATTTCATCTTCTCCAAAATGATGTGTGATTGTGAATACTACTATATAGTGATATGGAATATGCCTTTTATTTTATTGTATTTTAAAAATACAGCATTACCAACCAAAAATCTGAACAAAATGCTTCTTTAATGTACAATTACTGAATTAAATGTTGGATTAAAGAATATTAAAATCTGTTCAATAGTTAATTCAATGGTCCCCACTGAAACCATCAGCACTGGCTTAGCTTGAAAATAAATTAAATATTTCAGCATTTTTAATAATCATAATGTCACATGAAGTTCTGAATTTTTAAAGAGATACACATTAATAGCTTGAGTATCTTTTTATTGTAACCAAATGCTTTTAAATTTTAATAATACACTCTCATTAAATGTATCATTCAAGTTTCTCGTTGCTTAAGGATGATGTTAAAGTTCCTTTTGCCCTTCATTTACTATAACTTGGATCATGCTTTGTGAAAAGGGTTAATCTAATTTTAATTAAGTTTATTTAATTAAACTTCAACCCATTTTTAATAATTGAATATTTAATGGAAGTCACAGTCTGAGAGAACCAAATCATTTTTGCAACATGTAGTTCTTAATTGAAAATAATATAACATTCCTAAAATGAAATATTGTTAGAGCGATTACATCAAATGCTGCATGAAACACATTTAGATCAGATATCAAAGAAAGTTTTTACTTCTAAAAATCAAACGATGTGTTTCTTGAAAAAAAAAAGATTTTATTAGAATAAGTTTTAATACTTTAAAATTTTATTTAGAAAGAAAGGGAGACAGGTGAGAAGAAAGTCAAATGACATGAGCTATTTAAAGAAAATGAAATATTACTAACATAATTCAATACAGATAACAGATACGTTACTGAGAATTTTAAATCAAAATTTGTTTTAATGTTTAATATGTGTAACAAGTGATGACTCAGTTCATCTTTTCAACAAACTTCTTTCAGCTCAGCTTGTTAATGTGCAGATATATCAAACCTTCCTTAAAATAAGTATTGATTTGTTTCGTCTTTGTTCTTCTGTACGATAAAACCAAACAACAGTATATCAACAGCGATATAATTATTTTAGTATAGTCATTCTTCAAATCTGAGTAGATTTTATTTCAGTACATATAATTAGGTCTACTAATCTGAATTGGAACATCTATCTGATTAGTTGATGCAAATGCTCAGTAGACAACATGATAAGACTTCTTTTCTAAATAGAAGGCATTTTGAGTTTCTTGAGGCATCGCTGTTTAACAAGAAGTGGATACATTTATAACAATTAGGTTAATTCTCTTCCCCTGAAAACAAACATATAGTTACAAAATTTATCTTGCCTTAAAAGAAATCTCCACTTTAATAATTCACCTGATCATCTGATAGATAAGAATGCTCTATTACAAAACAAATCATTAAATATGTTAGGATTATTTTGTAGAACTAGGATTCCATATTTCTAAAATATATAAGCATTATAGTTAATCTGGGTATTCTGTATGATTTTAGATCTTCTGTACGCATTTGGTATTAACTCTGGACTATTTCTGGATTATTCATTCTGATACTTTTTTATTATTTAAAATACAGTTCGCACATTTAAAAAAATTGGAAACCCTGTAATCCCAGCACTTTGGGAGGCCGAGACGGGCGGATCACGAGGTCAGGAGATGGAGACCATCCTGGTTAACACGGTGAAACCCCGTCTCTACTTAAAAAAATACAAAAAACTAGCCAGGCGAGGTGGCGGGCGCCTGTAGTCCCAGCTACTCGGGAGGCTGAGGCAGGAGAATGGCGTGAAACCGGGAGGTGGAGCTTGCAGTGAGCCGAGATCCGGCCACTGCACTCCAGCCTGGGCCACAGAGCCAGACTCCGTCTCAAAAAAAAAAATTGGAAACCTTCATAAATACTGTTAGTGAATATTAGTCAAATAAATAAATTTGTGTTTTCTTTAATAAAATCAGTTTAGAATATCATCAAAGAAAAGAATCATAATATTCATTGTTCAACTGATTTTTATAATGATGGGAAGACTACTAAAATTGAATTGGATACTTCAAATTAATGATAATTGTTGATAGGAACACAATAGAAATGTATATAAAATATCTGTATCACATTTGGGAAGAGATTATTATTTTTAGAATAATCATTCTTTTTTAATATGATGACATGGTTACAATTTTAATTTTTTTCTATTTAAAAATAATGTGCAATACTTTCATAATATTGCTTTTAAAAATTATAATATATATCTATTCTAATTTTGGAATTTATAAAATAATTCACATGGTTAAACATGACATTTCTGAGAAGCATACTATCATTTTAATACTGGTGATCTTTCTAAGACATAAAGGTTGTTGCTCTTAATTGAACTATTTTTAGTTACATGAGATTTCTTCATTATTAAATGAAATCTTTGTAATTTATGCATTAAAACGATATTTTGAGAGGTTAAGTGGCTTGTAAAGAATAAAAGGAACTAAATCAAATCAAGATGGAAGATAAAACTCAAGTACCAGATTCCCAGGCCATTGTTCCTCTCTTACATATTTTCTCTTTCAAAAAGATAGGATGCCAATCAATTAAAACCCAATTGCTTGCTAACATAGCAACTAGAATACTGTATTTTAAATATTGCATTTGAATTTTAAAATATTTGGGAAAGATAACTTGCATTGAGAAATACACTAGAACTTCAATCTACTATAATTTGGAGTCAATACAATTGTTTTAAGTAAAATTTCAGAGGTTCTTCTTTTATTGATTTAACTAATTTTCTCTGAATGTGGTTGAAAGTTATATTGCCATATAAATGACAAAGGCTTACTAAAACTAATGAAAACCTTTTCCCCTGTTTGTAAAATGGAGTCTGAGAAATAAATGAGAAAATAAGACTGAACAGAACATCAGGACTTTCAATCTATGTTTCAGTCACTCTAAGCAGTACTACAAATATCCTTCCAGCAGAGATTACATTTGGAATCTCAATCAAATGCAAGCAAAAGGGATACCCACATTTTGAGAGATACATTTCACATACTAATGACAGAAATATGAAAAGTCATCAAAATAAGCGAAATCATCAAAATCCTTGATAAAAATATCATTTTAGTTAATTTTTTATAAAATATGCAATATCCACGGAATAGGGGGTTTTCATTTTAATTGTCAAACAATAATTGTATATATTTATGTGGTACAATGTAATATTTTGATCCATGTATATACAGTGCGGAATGATCAAATCAAACTAATTAGCATATCTATTGCCTCACATACGTATGTCTTTGTAGTGAGAACATTTAAAATCTTTAGCAATTTTGAAATATATAATATATTATTACTCACTATCATCATGATGCTGTGCAATAGATGGCCAGAACATAGACAGATCTGGTCCCCTTTTTAATCCCTAGGCATTTTGCAGGCTGGGAATTGGACTTTTATTCGACTATTTATCCAGCCTTTCCTTATTATACATGATCATCTTTCAACTACACGTCTCTCATATAACACTCCACCCCCACCATAGGCCGAGCAGGGAAGCATAGATGAAAAACATTAAAAATGTTAGTAAAAGGCTACAAAGCTTTAAGAAATGATTACTCTGCCATATTAGAATTACTATTTATATGATTACTATTTATATGCCCTTGGGTTTGTTAAAATGATAAACTTTACCAAAGAAAATTATGGAACTATGTTTGGTTTGTCATTAAGCAGATTAATCATTATAACTTAGTTTAAAATATACATATTTTAGTCTTTTTTCATATTCCCTAATGATTGGAAAAAATGTAGGAAATAAAATACATTTTATTAATCATTTGGATTAAAGAACTATTCCCAAAGTTTTCAGTGTGATCGTTTCTTGATATTACAAATATTATTATTTGTCATGTTGTGATATATTATTTTTCCCTCATATACGATGTCCCAGTTCAAATAAACCTGGATGAAAAAGTAGCTGGATGTGCCATCTGGCACAAAAATGGTAGCCAGTCAATCATTCAACCATCTGGGCCCAACACAGTCCTGACTGAGTTTTTGTACCTTGAACCAAAGGGGACCAGCTCAAATATTATAATTAACAGTGGGAAGAGAAGCTTGTGTTCCCATGTTGCTCCCTATTCTGGGCTATTGGCCATCAACCTAAAGCACTGGCTTCTTCTTCAGCTCAATTTACATTCAGAACTTCCAGCTATTCCCAGATAATAGAATTTAGTTTAAGAAAATTATATCTCTCGTATTTTCACTGTCTTGTTCAATTGTGACCTCCAAACCTGGCCGTGCTTGGTATTATTTTCTTTTAAGAGGAAAATCTGTAGATTTTGGCAGCCGCCGGGAAACACTTAATATAGTAAAGGTATTCTGGAGATGTAGCCGCACACGTTCCAGAACAGGTACTGGCTGGAAGGCAGTCAGGTCCATCCCTTCCATCTGTGCATAGTACAATTCTCCTATGGATTCAGTCTTCAACTTTCTTTTCAAATGTGGCTTTTCCAATTTTTAAATTGATGAGAATATTTACTGACCCATCCTCACACAAATTTAGTCATATTTATCTTGCATTTAGCTTCTTTAGGAAGAAAATTGATCCATTTACAATTTATTAATATAGAATTTTCTTGTGAATATTCCAGTGACCTTGAAATGGTAGAGGCTGAGACACTCTTACAGAATATTGAACCTACATTATATATACAAATGTGAATTTTTATTGTAAATTTTATATTTATTTAAAAAAATGAGAACTTCATAATATACTGGTATTTGATTTTAAATAACCTAATGGTGTCCAAATATCAGCAACAAATTGAAATTACTGATTTCCATGGAATTAGTCAAAGTTTTAAAGTTATTGTATCTAAGAAATGACATGATAATAATCTAAATAATAATTTGCCCTTAAACTTGCATTGCTATATCACATTCATTATAAGATTCAATATTTATCAAGGCAATAGAAAGGAATATCTAAATACAAAAACATTTTATTTAAATTATAGGATGCTTAACTCATAGTTGTTATTAGCATAGATATTGGAGACATTCCGCCTGAGTTTAAATCTCAGGTCTGCTACTTACTAGTTCTGTGCCTCGAGCAATTCTCATCTCCATGCTCAATTTCCTTTTCTTTAAAAATGATTTATAATTATATACACCCAAGGGTTTATTACAAGAATTAAAGAAATTGTATGGAAAGCCATCAGAACAGATGTTTATTAATACACAGCCAGGAAGTAGTAGACACTGTGCTCAAAGGTCTCTGTAGTGAAATGCTGCCAGTGTGTAGGAATGTCAGAGAATAGTGTAAAAGCAATGATGTACAAAAGTAAAACATTTCCCAAAAGAGTTACGATGTGTGTGAGCTGAAAGAGGGAAGAAAAGTTCAGCCAAACTGGAAATATACCTCTCAGAAATGCTGTGGGGCATGACTCGACCTCAAAAGAGAGGTAAGACTAGCATATTAGTCAAGGTTCTTCAGAGAAATAGAAACAATAGTCTCATAGGAGGTGTGTGTGTGTGTGTGTGTGTGTGTGTGTGTGGGGATAAGTGTGTGTGTGTGTCTTCTCTCTTTCTATACATATTTTCTCTCCCAATGGAGAGAGAGATCTACTGTAAGGAATTGGCTTGTGCAATTATGGAGGCAGAGAAGTCCCAAGATCTATAGTCAGTAAGCAGGAGAGCAGATGCTATACTTCCAGTGTCAGTCCTAGGGCCCGAGAAGCAGAAGGCTTACTGTGTAAATTACAATCTAAGTTAGCGTCTGAAGCCAGAAGAAGACCAATGTTTCAGCTTAAAGTCAGGCAGAAAGGTAATTTTTTTTTTTTCTTATTCAGTTTATATTGTATTCAGGCCTTCAGTGGATTGGACGAGCCCACCCACATTAAGAGGAACAACCTGCTTTACCCAGTATCAATTCAAATGCTAATCTCATACAGAAACACCCACATAGACATACCCAGAAATAATGTTGGACAATTGTCCAAGCATCCCTTGGTCCAGTCAAGTTGGCACATACAATTAACCATCATAACCAGTATGTCTCTAAAATTTCTGTTGACACCAAGATGTAATAAAACAATTTTTTTAAAAGGTGACTTTTTCTGAGTTTATTTTAAATGAGTTTTAAAACTCTTTGCATTAGAGTATTTTCACAGGTAGAACTAATTTGATGCATTGTTCTATGTGCACATTCCAACCATATACTTTGAAATTTCAAGTTGTTCAGAATACATAGGCAATTTTCTACCTATTTTAAAATATTTTAGCATGACAGTAATAATTATGACTATCGTGTTTAGAAATAAATGTTAATATGGTGGTTTACATTAAGAAAACTAGATATCGCTATAACTATTAAGAAGTACTCATAGTTTTTTATTATTACTTTAATATTGGCTGAAGTCAAACTCTTTTGACATATGCTAAATGTTCACTTTTCCTGATTTACATTTACCAGTGTAAAATAAAACTTAAATCCTTATTTTCATGTGGCTATTCAGCCTAAGCATTTTGATTTGAGACAAACACTGGTTAGTTTCTGGGTTATGTCGCTCCAATAACTGCAGGGAAATGAACCTGAAGTCGTGCCAGTATCTTACTGATATAATTTTTAAAAGGCAAGACTTTTGAGTAATAGGCACATGGCCATGAAACTAAACCTAATTAAAGCCTTGTTAGTAAGAACGTGTCACGTCCTGATCTATGGAGTCAGAAAATACAAGATTTACAAACCTGAACTAAGTCAAGCAGATGTTAAATCCTGACTTAATATTGACCAAGATAGAGAAAAGTACTCATTTTTTTTATTATGTGAGAAGATCTATCTTATTAAGATAATATATTTTCTATTATATAGTTTTGCAAAAGTAGATGGTTATCCCGGGTGTCTTTTTTTGTAAATTAAAGCTAAAAACTTGGGATACAGGTATAGACAATTTACCTATATGTAAAGAGGGAGGGGAAAAATAAAATAAAATTCTTAAAATTAAAGGTATAAAAATCTATATATCCTGTGTATTTTAATATATAGAAATATAAATTATGTGTATTTTAATGTTTTAAAATACACATAATTTTAAAACTAACATAATAATTGGGCTTTAATTTTAAAACAGTTAAACTTCTTCATGTTATATATATGTATGTAAAAAAGCTACTACTATTATAAGATTCCTATGAGAAAGTGAAACACTTGTTAATTTAAGAAAATGTAGTACATAAACACCAGAGAATACTGTGCAGCCGTAAAAAGCAGTGAGATCATGTCCTTTGCAGCAACGTGGATGGACCTGGAGACTACAATCCTAAGCAAACTAATGCAGGGACAGAAAACCAGATATTGCATGCTCTTACTTATAAGTGAGACCTACGCAATGGGTACACATAGATATAAAGATGGGAACAACAGACACTGGGGACTACAAAGTGGGGGAAGGAAGGGGACAAGGGTTGAGGAATCAACTATTGGGTACTATACTAACTACGTGGGTGATAGGATAAATCGTACCCCAAACTTCAGCATCATGCAATATACCCATGTAACAAACCTGAGAGTGTACCCCTTGAAGTCAAAGTGCAAGTTGTAATTATTAAATAAAAATCATGAGTAAAAATGTTATCTCCAAAATTTATTTGGTGCTTTATTGTTGTACAATGATAGTTACTATAGTGCGCCACTCTTCTGGGCATCATGAGTTATCATTACTAATATGATACTTTTGGAAACTCAGATTCATGATTAACGTAAGATTTACATATGTATATGAATTATGTGTTTAAGCACGTGGAAAACCTTTTGAATACATCAAATGGCATATTTTTCCTTTTTGTTTTTGGATCTAGGATGTAAAATATGAAGAGAACACTAGGAAGGTTCACACTACAATAGGAAACACTCAGCCATTGTGACAGGAGAATTGTCTGTTTGGGCCTCTAAATTTATAGCACCTGACCCAATACCTAACACAACTGACATATTTATTGTACCCTTGTTACCTGAATGAATTCAGCATAGTCTTTAGCATTTTCTTTTAGAATATTGTCTGGTAATGACAATGATAAATAATTCTTGGGATACAAGAGTATTATAATTATATTCGTATTTTTTCGAATCCTACTTGCAGACTAAAAGAAGAAATAATCTCTGAGAAGCCAAAGATGCTACTGTGGTCCTTGCCAATAATCAATATGGGAGTAAACTCTACAGGTGGTTAAAATAATAGACAATGAGGAGTGGATGGATTATTTATTGACCAATCTGAGCTAGAGTAGCATATACAGTTTGGATATCTATCAAATTTTGGTCCTAGTAGTCCCTAAGACTTTTGCATTTTAAATTCACAATATAAAACTGTTAATTTTAAAATGTAATCCATTTACAAAATGAAAAATATAAGTTGTTTGCTAAAATATTAGGTGCTTTTTAAAAAATGTATTTACAATTAATTTTATAATAAACTTGTGCAAACAACAAACTACTTGCAAATTATGATTAAATGAGAAATAAGCAATATATTATTTTTTCCTAATTTTTCAACTTTAAGCATATGTTTATTTAAATCTATTTTTTAAATTTTAAGATATATTTTACTGGAGATAATTGGTTAGATTTATAAATTAATTTTAAAAACTATTTTTGAGAAAATAATTCTTGTTTTTCTAAAAAAGCATATAATTTTAATAAAGTATATTTAAATTTTAATTGCTTTTGACTGTTTTATGATTATTAGCTTAACATTGTACTTCTGTAATTATTTTTGCCATGTCCTTTGCCTGATTTTTCCATATAAATGATAATAGTTTCTACTCTTTTGAGTGATTTGAAATTTTTGTCTTGTCAAGTTTATTATTCTTAGCTTTTATTCTTTTTTTTCTGTATTTATGTTTAGAAGTGTTGTTCTCAACTTAGAAACTGCAGACTTTTTAACTTACTTCCCTCCTGTGCTTATATATTAGTGTTTTATATTAGTCTTTGTAATCTAAGTTTCTATAATAAGCTTAGTGTAATAGACTTGATTATTATATGTTCACTTTCCAAATATTTAGTCAATTTTACTATCACCTGCTAAATCATGCATCCATTTCTTAATTTTTTTCTAAAATTATCAACCTTTAAAAAAGTATAATTTACCTATGAAGATGCATCTATCTGAGTGTAAAATTATCTGCATTTTGTCTGATGTACATGTGGTTGAGATCATCACCAGGATCAAGATACAGAACATTCTCATCACCTTTAAAGTTTCATGGGTACTCCAGGCATGAAAGTAGTCTTCAGTAGACATGTGGTCTGCTTCTTGATGTCAGAATAATTCTTTAGGGGGTGGGAACGGATGGTCACTCCATGTTTTTCTTTTTTTTACTGCTATCATTAGTTTATATATTTTTATTGAAGAGTAGTATTCTAATATGTTTATTTACCAAATTCTGTATATCCACTAACTATTGATAAATATTTGACTATATTCAAGTTTTGATTATCAAAAATAAATATATTCTGAACATTAGTTTAAATGTCTTTGTGTAGATATATTTAATTTTTATTTAGTAAATGTTTAAGAGTGCAATAGATATGATTTATTATAGATGTTGTTTTCCATTTAAGAAATTGCCAAACTGGTTTTATGAAGTAGCTAGATCTTATTTTTCCTCCTTCAGTCTATGAGCGTTCTTGATTCTCCATCTCTTCTCAAACAGTTGGTATTACCAGAGTTTTTATTTAGCCATTTCAATGTGAGTATAATGTCATGTCTAGTGATCTAGAATATGTTTCCATGTGCTCATGAACAATTTCGTATTATTTTGTATGGTATCTAGTCAAAATTATAGCCCTTTTTAAAATTGGGTTGTCCTACTGATTTAGAAAAGTTGTATGCAAAAAAGTGGACATAATCAGGAAAATAAAAATGAAAACCACAAAGCAATATCACTTCACACCCGATGAAATGGCTATTAGCAAAAAGATTGAAGATCACACGTGTTGGCAAGGATGTGGAGCAAAGGGAACCCTTGCACACTGTGGGTGGGAAAGTGAATTAGTATAGTTATTGTGAAAAACAGTACAGAAATTCCTCAAAACAATAAAAGTAAAAATACTATATTTTGGAATGTTTCATACTATACCGGGTATAGTGTCTACTACTGGGTATATTATCCAAATCCACTACTGGGTAAATATATCCAATGGAAAAGTATTCAGAGTGTCAAGGAGATATCTGCACTCCCACGTTGACTGCAGTATTATTCACAATAACCGAGATATGGAATCAACCTATGTTTCTACTGATGGATGAGTGGATAAAGAAAATGTAGTATGTATACACAATGGAATAATATTCAGCCACAAAAATAACGATGTTTTGTGGTTTGCAACACGGTTAAAGCTATAAGAAATTATGTTATGTAACATAAGTCAGGCACAGAAGACAAATACCTCGTTATCTCATTTATATGTAGAATTATACAGAGTTGAACTCATGGACATGTAGAGAGTAGAATGGTGGTTATCAGGAGCTGGGCAGTAGTGATGGTGTGTATGTTCGAGAAATGTTGGTCAAAAGATACACAATTTCAGTTAGATAGGAGAAACATATTCAAGAGATCTAATTTACAATATGATGATCCAGTTAATGATAATATATTCTTTTTTTAAATTTTTAAATTTTTTTATTTTTGAGACGGAGTCTCGCTCTGTCGCCCAGGCTGGAGTGCAGTGGCGTGATCTCGGCTCACTGCAAGCTCCGCCTCCCGGGTTTACGCCATTCCCCTGCCTCAGCCTCCCGAGTAGCTGGGACCACAGGCGCCCGCCACCACGCCCGGCTAGTTTTTTGTATTTTTAGTAGAGAATGGGGTTTCACCATGTTAGCCAGGATGGTCTCGATCTCCTGACCTCATGATCCGCCCGCCTCGGCCTCCCAAAGTGCTGGAATTACAGGCGTGAGCCACCGCGCCCGGCCAATATATTATATTCTTAAGAAATACTTAGGGTAGGCTGGGTGAGGTGGCTCATGCCTGTACTCCCAGCACTCTGGGAGGCTGAGGTGGGTGGATCACTTGAGATCAGGAGTTTCCAGAGGAGCCTGGCCAACATGGTGAAACCCTGTCTCTACTAAAAATCAAAAACAAACAAACAAACAAACAAACAAACAAACAAAAAAAACCTGGGCGTGGTGGCCAGTGCCTATAATCCCAGCTATCTGGGAGGTGGAAGCAGGAGAATTGCTTGAACCTGGGAGGTAGAGGTTGCAGTGAGCCGAGGTCACGCCACTGCACTCCAGCTTGGGTGACAGAGCAAAATTCCATCTCAAAAAAACAAAACAAAAACGAAAACGAAACAAAACAAAACACTTATGATAGATTTTTAAGTGTCCTCACAACAAAAATTACAATGTTGAGAGGTAATGCATATGTTAATTAGCTCAATATAGAAAATTTTCCATATATATATTTCAAAACCTCATATCATACCTGACAAATATGTACAATATTTGTCTTTTAAATAATACAACATTCAAAAAACCTGATATACATCCTTTTGCAACAGATATATGTTTGAGATGGTTTCACCTGTCTTTCTACTGCCTTTTACATTCACATAAAAATATCTGAAAGTCATGACTGACTTTGGAACCAAGAAATGAATGAAAAATCCTTAATTGCCTTTAACAGATTTTTATTAGAAATCTAGACATTGAGGATATTGCCAGTAAACATTGAATAGGAAATTAAGAATATGTTATTGAAAAATGGAAGAAGGGATCCCTTTGTTGTAGCAGAAGAAAATTTGCCAATATTATTTGTTTGGTAACATGGAAAAACATATACTTAATAAACTGCATTATCTAGTTAAGGAGATTCCTTAGCTAAGTTTTGAAAGTGTCATTAAATTTCTTCTTTCTACTTGGAGTAAAATGTGAGTGGAAAGAGATCCATTGATGTAAGACTTTAAAAAAAAAAATGAATGTGAACTTGATGGTTTTGAAATTGTTGAGCCTCTCAAACAGGCAAGTGATACTAACATTAACAAATTGCCTCTGAGCAAAGCTGAAATCCAGAACATGGTCAAGAGAAAGAGCTCCGTGAAGCTAAGACAGTTATTCTATAACTCAACAATTTTGTTTATTTTTCAGAAACATCTAAGGTTTTACTTCCAAATAAAATTGCTACAAAAAGAGGCATTTGTAAAGAGTGAGGATGTGCCTCAAAGACACTCTTAATTTAGTATTAGGACAACTAGAAATCTTAAGGCTATTGTCCATCAGCCATCTCAGGAGCAGCATAAGGTAAAAGAAGGGCTTATCGCAAAGATGTTTGTGTGTGTCTTTTGTCTAATTGACTCAACTTCAGTAAGATTCATACGTGCCAGTGTTTGAGAGCATTATATCAGTTACTAGATTCTTGGTTTAGCATCAAAGTGACAGAGGCAATGTGAAATAAAGAGACTACTGAACTCTAGAAATTTTACTGGCAGAAATCAGCCTGAGAAAATGACTGAGCTCCTAACACATACTACATTTCAAAGAAAAGGGAGAATTATCCCTAAGGCAGAAAAAAGAGCTCAGAACCATGGAGAACCACGACTAGCCCTTGAGATCTCATCAAGATATTTATAACACTTGGCTGAAAAGATTACTATGGACCAATGACTCCTTTGTGCCTTCAGTTTTCCATCTTTTTGGAAAGAAATGCTTATATTGGTTGCCCCATGTCTGTTCTAACATTGTATTTTGGTTGTGAGGACGGGCAGATAATTTGCATTTTTGGTTTCATGATTTACAAATTAAGAGGAACTCTATCTGAGAAACTATGCATAGGAAACATATCCAGGTTGGTGAGGTGTGATGGCTCACACCTATAATCCCTGCACTGTGGGTGGCCGAGGAGCCTGGAGAACATGGTTAAACCCCCGTCTCTACTAAATATACAAAAATTAGCTGGGTGTGATGGGACATGCCTGCGGTCCCAGCTAGTTGGAAGGCTGAGGCAGAAGAATCTCTTGAACCTGGGAGGTGGAGGTTGCGGTGAGCTGAGATGGCACCACTGCCCTCCAGCCTGGGTGACAGAGCAAGACTCCATCTCAAGAAAAAAGGAAGGAAGGAAGGAAGGAAGGAAGGAAGGAAGGAAGGAAGGAAGGAAGGAGGGAGGGAGGGAGGGAGGGAGGGAGGGAGGGAGGGAGGAATGGAGGGAGGGAGGGGAGGGGGAGGGAGGAGGGGAGGGGAGGGGGAGGGGAGGGGAGGGGGAGAAATGGTGGAGACGGATGTGGACTTTGAACTGGATGGTATAATGGAAGGGAAAGGAAAGGGTGGATCACGGTATTAGAAGATAGACTGTGATAGGCAACCTCTGAAAGAGTTCCCAGTGATCACTGCCTAGTGTTACTCATGAATTTGTATAAAACTTTCCCCTCAGTTGCAGGCTGGACCTAGTGACTCATTTGTAATGAAAAGAATAGTGTAAAATAATAAAATGTCACTTCTGAGATTAGGCTACAAAAAAACTTTCTCTCTCTCTTTTTCTGTCACTCCCTGTCTGTGTCTCTGAACCCTTTTGTGGGAGAAAGCTTCCATACTCTAGCTCTGTGTAAAAACCTGTATTTCAAGAAACTGATGTCTCTAGCTGCAACCAAAAAGGACCTAAGACTTACCAAAAGCTGACAACTTAGAAGCATAGAAGCATATTTTAATAATATTACCATGGAAACATCATTGTCGCTTTATCATTTTATTGACTTTTATTTTTATGGTTACTATTTTCTTCTTTGTATTCTTTTTGTGTATGATTCCTTTGTTCTTTTTCTAATTTTCAAGGATACTGATTTGAGACCTTTCTTGTTCTAATATAAGCATTTTAAACTAAAAAATTTCTTGTAAGCATTATTTTATCTTCTTCCCTCAAATGTTAAAAAAATGATTTATTTACATTACATGAGAAGTTAAAATAAAAGATGCTTTTTTTTTTGCTCAGCAAGTTCTACCTTGGTGAATAAACACTAGAAAAAATGGTCAGTCTAGAGTTATTGGGGTAGTGTGCCAGAAATGTCAGGAAGATCAATGTGGTTGAGAATGTTAAGATTCTACAAGTATTCACTGATTTTTGTCTATTTTCTTTATGAAATGATGAGATAGGGGTGCTATCACTTTTATCATGACTGTGGAATTCTGTTTCCCCAACTAAATCTAATTTGATTCCATGTATTTTGCAGCTGTGTTATTAAAGAGATACTCATTTGTAATTTTTATCTCTTTCTCGGGAATTGAACATGTTCCCATTGTATATACTTCTTCTATTTCTCTGATACTTTTTCCCAAGATTATCTTATACTGTAGTAATATTGGTATATTAAATTTTTTATGTTCAGTGCTTTATATCACATTAGCATTTACTTTCAACCTATTGGGGTCTTTATCTTTACAGTGCCTCCTTGTAAATAGCAGAGAGTTTGGTCATGCTTTATTTTTTATTTAAATAATTCTGCATGTTAACTAGAGCGTTAAATTCATTAACATATAATGTCTATATAGTTGGATTTTAATTTTATCGTTTTTTATTGTGTTCTCTTTCTCTTGTCCTCTTTTGTGCCTTTTGTTGTTCATTTTCTTGCCTTCTTTTATTAATAACTACTTTGATGTTTTTAGAATTTGCTCTTAATTATGTTTTAGCTTTCATTACATTATGTTTTATTAGTTTTTTATTTTTATTTTTAGTGGTGTATGAAGGACTAGAATATGTATTATTGAATGTCTCAGTCTACTAGTAGTAAATATAACCATACAACAATATAGGCTGGCATGTTTGCTTGATGATGTCTTCCAACAAATCATTGGAGTCCTCTTTTATATTTTTCAATTATTTCTCTCTCTCTCTCTCTTTCCCTTAGTTCAGATGATATCTACAGCTATACATACCTTCATGTTCACTGATGCTATCATCTTTATCTCAAAGGAACTGTGTTTCAGATTTTTTATTTCAACATTTCCATTTTGGTCTGTTTTATGGTTTCTATTATTTCTCTGCTAAGACATATATTTACAGTTATTATGAGAATAATATGCTTTAGCTGATTGAGCATATTTATAATAGCTATTTTAGGTTCTTTTTTGAAAATTCCAGCAAGTGGGTTATTTCATGTTTAGACTCTGCTTATGGTCATTTTTCTTTAAAACGAGTCACATTTTCTCGTGTTTGCATGCCTTATTTTGTGCTTTATCCTGTACATTGTGAACACTATGAAATGAGATTTGCTCTCTTACTTTCCTCTAATGAGTATTGTTTCCTTTCTGTAAGTCAATGTACCTGGATAGACCCAAATATAAACTTTCTTTATAAAATAAATTTTATTGTGTATATTGAAGATATACAACATGATGTTATAAGATACATGTATATAGGAAGATGGTACTATAGCAGAACAAATTAACATATTCATCAGCTCACATAGTTACCCATTTCTCCTCACACCACCACCTGACTCCCTGCCCTGTGACAAGACAAGCTATAATGTACTAATTCAGCAAAAATTCTGAATATAATACATCATTATTAACATAGCCTTTATGTTGTACATTGGATCTTTTGACTTGTTCATTCTACATATTTTCTACTTTGTATCATTTGACCTACATCTCCCTATTGCTTCACTTTCTTCCTGACCCTGCTAACCACTGTTTTATTCTTTATTTCAGGAGGACAAGATCTTAAATATCAGTTCTGTTCTTTTTCTTTTTCTCTCTCTTTCCTAAGCTATCCTGTTTGCACCCTGCTGCACACATACATTATTTAGACATAAGCCCAGGCCTTGCAGAGTTTATAAATAGTAATGCAGCTCACCTTCTTGGGTACTCATCCTTTTGGATTTTTCCCTCACTTCCCAGGAGCTATTGCCAGTGCAGGATCTGTCAGTGTCAGGTTGGAAAAACAGCACATTTTCTATTGGTCTTTGGTCACATTAACTCTACTGTGAACATTACCTCAAAGACAGGCACATCATTCCATATTTGTCAGTTCCAAATTTTGGCTGTCCTCCAAAATCAGTCTTTGTTCATTCCCCTGATCTTTCAAATAGGCAGCTGCTTTAGTATTTGGTCAAGAGTTATATTTGTTATCTATGGAAAGAGCCATCTTCATTAATTTTTTCCTCCCAACTCTTAGTATAAATACTAGTTTTAAAATTTATTGATTCTGCTTCTTAATGAAGAGTCTAATATGTATTATC
Source organism: Papio anubis (assembly GCF_008728515.1). Classification (NCBI taxonomy): domain Eukaryota; kingdom Metazoa; phylum Chordata; class Mammalia; order Primates; family Cercopithecidae; genus Papio; species Papio anubis. The sequence goes on along the minus strand of NC_044990.1, from coordinate 61,928,212 downwards.
TTAGCTTTCAAAGGTATATTCTTCAATTTATTCTTCTATTAATATTTATATAAACACTACACAGTTTAAATTGTGGAAAGCATAACACTGATTTAACATCTAGTAAGAGAATTTCCTTTGTCTTTCCCTTTTCTTCTCATTACCTGTAATGAGAAAGACTTCAGTTGCTCATCCAAATGTTCATTTGGACCTATCACTCAGTAACAAAGCCCTGAGCAATGGAATGGGGTGTGTGTGTTGGGGTGTGTGTGTGTGTGTGTGTGTGTGTGTATTCTTACTCAAAATTTTCAACCTCATCCTCCGAAAATACAGATTTAATAGCTGAGATTTACTACCTTGATTACATTATGAGGAACCATTCAGGAGAAAACTCTAAGATGATGAAAAATTGTAGAAGGATTCTCAACCTTTAACGAGCATGGAGGTAACAGGTGAACATTAGAGTGCCTATTTTTGGAGTTTTAAAAAAACTTTCATCAATATGTGTTTCTTTCATTTGATTAAAAATAATGTGTTTAATATGGTTAGAATCACAGTAAAACAATGATTTCTTGAGTTAATTTATTTTCAATATTTGTAATAACCAGATATGAGTCTCTACTAACTCGAATCTTCTTCCAAGTCTTGGAAACTGCTTTATTTTTTCCATATTGGCTCAGTATATTTTTTGTGGTATGTATTCCTGTAAGTATTGTATTTGCCGTAAGTTTGTAGATTTTTTATTTTATGGAGGTAAATTTTCACCCATAGCATTGAAAACAAATGGAATCTTATCTCATATTATCCCCATTAAGACCTTCAGCTTATATCCTATAATTCTCTATGAGGCTTTTGATCTAAATCCATGTAGTTTGAATATCTTATTTCATGTATCTACCATAGGTGTACCTGTGAGGAAGAAAATACTTTAAAAACATATTAAACCTTCCCCCCACTTAGGGCATGTAAGTGTGATAATACTTGTGTTTTTCATTGTAAATTATTTGTGGAGTACCATAGATTGTAATTAAAAGTAACCGTGCGCTAATTTTTTTACCTATGTCACCCACCAAACAATGAAAAATTTAAAATATGAACCATGTATAATGAACCTTTGTATTCAAAAGCACCTAGTCCATTACTGTTTAATTATTCCTATGTTCATACAACATACACGTAACAGTAAGGCAGCTTGGTATTAATATATCTCTTTAATATTTTCTCTTTCATTCATACTGGTTTATTTTAAGTGGTCACTCATTTATGTGTCCTTATCTATCTTTTAAAAACAGAGAGAATTGGCCAGCCACGGTGGCTCACACCTGTAATCCCAGCACTTTGGGAGGCCAAGGTGGGTGGATCATGAGGTCAGGAGATCGAGACCATCCTGGCTAACACGGTGAAACCCCATCTCTACTAAAAAAATACAAAAATATTACCCAGGCGTGGTGGTGGGTGCCTGTAGTCCCAGCTACTCAGGAGACTGAGGCAGGAAATGGCATGAACCCGGCAGGCGGAACTTGCAGTGAGCCTGGATCGCGCCACTGCACTCCAGCCTGGGTGACAGAGCGAGACTCCATCTTAAGACAAACAAACAAACAAACAAAAAACAGAAAGAAATTTACTTGGTCTGGTGAATACTGATGATAGTTCCCTTTTGACAATTTGAGTAGTTTCATGTTCATATTTTTTGCAGTTCCTTTTAAGTTTGGTCATATAAAATGCCTGGGTGTGACTGTTATATATTTGGCAACAGAGCAAATGAAGAAATACATAAATGTCAATTGAAAAAATAAATGTATTTCAGAGCTCTGACGCTGTATAATTTTATATGAAAAAAAGTCTGGATAATTAAAGGGAATTGTTGCATATGAAACAAAATTCTTCATTTTCTTATCATGTAATCTATTACTTACCCTTGACTTAAATTAGTGTCCTTATTTTCAATATGTATGTGTCATAGATTTGTGTGTTCTGTATCTCTACGAGATCTATAAACAGGTGGAATATATGCCAGAATTTTGCATTTACTTAAGTAACAATATCATTTTTAAAAAGTATGTCAGAAATGGATAAGTCTACAAAGTTTATTCTATAGAAAGATGTCTATGGTTACAAAGGGAAGGAAATGATTTAATATAAATCAATATATAAAACAGTCTCCAAAGAATTAAGCCAGCATAATTAATAATATAATACTATCAGTAGTTATAATATTTGTAATAACCAATACTATAATTGGTTGTAATTAGAATACAGTCTAATTTCTTAAATTTCAAATTTAAGAAAAATCAAATTAAAAATAATGTTTTTGTAGACCCTCACATTTTTATTTAATTTAGAACTTCAGGATAAATATGTATCTCTATAATAATATATAAATACATAACAAATGTATTATATATACAATATAGTAATATACAAACATATTTACAATTACATTTTTCAAGGTATCCCTTATAATGAAACTGTGAGATGGGCTAATTTTACGGATGTGTACAGTCAGTCATTTACATTTTTTAACATCTCAATCTTAAAAATATATAGCAAATTTGTTTTACATATTAGATAACTGCAATGAATAAAAAATGGTAATAGGAGATTAAAGAATAAAAGTAAGCTAAAAATACAGTTAAGATTATATATTTATAATTTTGAATTTTGTTGAGGTACTCAGTTTATAATGGATGGGTTTCTACCATTATTAAATTTGATCTCAAAAAAAATTTACTCACAAGGTGTGCCTAATATATTTTTAATTATTTGCAGATGAAGGAGTTGAAAGATTTTACAAAAATTTCAAGTTAAACTTTGCAACAGAGAAAACATTTACATCAATGCATCTGTGTGCACTCTTGACACTTGCAAACATCCCAAGATGACTTCAATACTGCATGAAATTTGCACACTGCTATAAGCAGTATAAAATAATGCCTAAAGGAATAGCTTATTAGCTGGTGAAATAGGTCAAGTCATTACTCATATTTAGTTAAATATGAATAGTTCAATGAAAAATAGTCCAATAATTTTATTCAAGATAAGGTGAACTTTTTACCCTTTAAACTTTTTTGTTAGAAACTATGACATATGCAACACACATTAGCCTAGGCCTACACAGGGCCAGAATCATCAATATCACTATCTTCCATCACCACATCTTGTCTTGTTCCACTGGATGGTCTTCAGGGGAATAAAATGCACGGTGCTGGGAAGTCCAACATTAAGAAGCCAGCATCTTGCGAGGTGTTCTTACTATGTCACTATATGGTAGAACACTTTCTGAAGGTATTCTAGAAGCGTGTGTGTGTGTGTGTGGGGGGTATAAAAGGAATACTCTCTAAAGTAACAATAAAATGTATAGAATAGTAAATGCATAAACCAATATGCATTTACTATACCTCCTAAAGATATTCTATACATACATACATTAAGAATTATAATATAGTACATGCATAAACCAGTAACATAGTCATGCATCACATTTATTAATAATTACATACTGTACATAATTGCATGTGTATAATTTTGTATGATTGGCAGCACAGTATGTTGACACCCACATCACCACAAATACAAAATAATATGTATGCGATGACATTATGATGACTATGATATCACTAGGTGATAAAAATCTTTCAGCTTCATTATAATCTTATAGAATCATCATCACATATGCAATTTGTCATTGATCAAAACGTCATTATGCAGTATATGACTGTAATTTTAAATATTAGACTGATTACAAGAAAAATGCTGTAGATATATGTGAAGTAGTATGTTTAGTGTACTTTGTGTTTGCTATAAGAGAATACTACAGACTGGGTAATTTACAATGCACAAAAATTTACTGGCTCACATTTTCTGGAGGCTGGGAAGTCCAATATCAAGGTACCAGCATCTGGCAAGGTCTTCTTTCTATGTCATTGTATGGTAGAATGTTGAAGGTCAACAAGAGAAAACCCGTGCCAGGAAAACTCGTTTTTAAAGATGTTAAAGTTACACGTGAGCAGAAGGCCCTCATGGCCTAGTAATCTCTTAAAGGTCCCACCTCCCAATACAATTACATTGGCAATGAAATTTCACCATAAGTTTTTTTTGGGGGAAAAGCATTCAAACAATAGCAGAGAGGATAAGAACTTTAAACAGACAAATATGAATATAAGATGCTAAGGTTTTGAGTTTTTTTTCTTAACCATAAGTGATTTCAAAGCCAGTATCTAATATAACTGGTTTCTTTCTACTACTAAATTTATATATATACACACACAGACACAAACTACCCAAGATATATACATTTTCTAAGTATATATAAAACTTTTCATCAATGATTTTATTATAATCATACAATAAATTAAAAATCATTCTGCTTGTATGCTTAATATAAACAAATGTAAAGAAGGAGATAGGCATAGTTTTAGGCATATACATAATCAGTGACTTTCTGATACTGACGGTGCTTTGTTGAGAGAATAGGAAATTACACAGTACTAAAATTAAACCCATCAAATTCATCTCAAATTTCTTTCATAATCAGTTATTCAATTGAAAATATCACTCATTTCAGAATTTTCTACACTTTTTGTGTTACAGATTGTTCATGATTTGTGGTATCTCATAAGATTATGAACAACATGATGTCATGCCAAATGTGTAATTTTAAATATATTAAAAGGAGTAATCAGAAAAAAATATAATATATTTTTAATAGAAATTTTAAAAAACTGCTGATTCATTGCTACTTTATTTTAAAAGCCCATTATTTTATGTGACTTTCTATATGAGTTATCATCATTGAGAATTTTCAAAAATATTCCAAATTCTATTTTCCATTCCCCCCATGCATTGTATATTATTTTAGTGAGCTTAACACGGCTAACCTCTGATGTGGTGGCTATATATATGATCTTAAATTTTTCAAAAAGGTGAGAGATAATTTTTTTTAATTATTATAGTAAGGAAATCAGATGACACACACACACAAATATTCGCTTTGGCTCCTTTAAAATTTAAGTTACTTGCTTGTTTTTGATTAAGGAATTAATCTTTTTTATTTACTTTTTAGTTTTTTGGAGAAAGGGTCTTGCTCTGTTGCCCAGACTGGAGTGCAGTGGTGCCATCTCACTTCACTGCAACTTTGGCCTCCTGAGCTCAAGGAATCCTCTCACCTTGGCCTCCCAAGTAGCTGGGACTACAGGTGCACTCTGCCATGCCCAGCTATTTTTATTTTTATTTATTTTCTATTTTATGTGGACACAGGGTCTCACTCTGTTGCTCAGGCTGGTCTTAAACTCCTGGGCTGAAGCCATCTGTCCACCTAAGCCTCCCAAAGTGCTAGAATTACAGGCATAAGCCACCAGGCCTGGCTCAATTAATATTTTTACATGAGATCTATGTGAGTTGTATTGATATATTTGATTAGATAGCAAATCTTGCTATTTGTGTTTTTAAGCTGGCAAAATAGAACAACTGAACAACAGAATATCACTCTCTTGTTATTCAATAAACTTATTAACATGGAAAAACACATTGCTTAGTGAATGACTAAATATTTAAGAAACCATCATATGCAAGTAGCAAAAATTGTGGCAAACTTACCCAAACCTTTTTACTTTGCTCACATGACAAGATGCTAGTAGATAATAGCTAATTTTATTCTAGAAGATCAGGAAGGGGATGATCAGAGGAATATGCCTCTGTGTGTAGCTTGGCTTTTCCCTTAAGGTCACAAAAGAACTGTGTGTCTACAAAAACCTTAAATGGTACATATTTATTCCATATTTAGCACAGAGAACGAAGTCTTAGAAAGAGTAGAAGTACTCTGGCATTCTGTGTTCTTTTCAGGAAGAGTTTTCTCAAGACCTCTTAACAGATATCTACTTCACATTTTACTCACAAGCCTGCATCAAAGACAAATTCCTATTGCAGGCATTGGAATTCCTGAGACTAAAGTATTTCTTCTCAATACCTCAATAAAATTTCATCCCTCTTAGCATCAATAATAGACAGCAATCATTCTGGGACTGGACATAGAGAATGATGTCCTAATATAATGGGTATGATATATGTCTGTGTGCTCACAAATGCATTTATAGACAGAGCATTAGAAGCTTATGTATCTTCAGTGATGTTTGTGCTACTAGGTAAGCCTAGACGAGAAAGGCTGGATTCATTTAAAAGAAGAAAAATGAGTGAAAATATTAATGAGCATTTTTATTAACATTCAAGAATACTGCCCACCAAATGGCAGACTTTCAACTCCTCTTACAGCTATGGATGTTTCTTATAATTATAATTATTAACTTCCACAGTCATGTAGAGATAGCCATAGGAAAAAAATACAAGATGATAATATTTTAAAATCACAAATGATTATACCACTGTTTTTTTTCATAACTATGTTAGATTTCTTTGCTAAATTTGGCTACATAACTGAGCTGTTAACCAATTTTATTTACCAAGTAAATAAATTTCACTAGTACCTACTCCTTTTAATATATTATCTAATCTTATTTTACACTGTTAATTGACATTCTCTCAATATCTAATCACACATTCAAATTTTAGGTTCATCTTTTGACTCAGGTCATAGGTCATTTTTGAGATGGAGTCTCACTCTCTTGCCCTGGCTGGAGTGCAATTGCATGATCTCAGCTCACTGCAGCCTCCACCTCCCAGGTTCAAGCAATTCTGTCTCAGTTTCCTGAGCAACTGGGATTACAAGCATGCGCCATGCCACCTGGGTAATGTTTGTAGTTTTAGTAGAGACGGGGTTTCCTCATGTTGGCCAGGCTGGTCTCAAACTTCTGGCCTCAAGTGATCTGCCCGCCTTGGCCTCCCTAAGTGCTGGAATTACAGGCGTGAGCCACCTCGCCTGGACAATGGGTCTTTCCTCAGAGAGATTTGGCCTTGCATAAGCGGGAATTTATTTTCTTTATAGTCAAAATTCTGTTTCTTTTACACTGAGCCAGCTTCACTTTCTAATGCCAAGTGTGTCTGTTTAGGAAAAGGCACTGTCATCTTAATGAAAGAGAATGGAGTAAGAAAAAAAATATGAAGACCAATACTGAGAAAGTCAAAATTCTCCAAAATAATAAAATCAAACAAAGAAACAAAACCATCTTAGCTTCAAAAGTGTAAATATTCTACTAATGATAAAACAAAAACAAATATGTTCTAGTATTTAAAATGCTTACATCTTCTAACACAATATCAAAATTCTTAGTCTTGTTTTAAAAAATAATTGAAGAAAATAGCAGAAAAATGAAAAGGCATATTACTTTTCACATGGCAGATCTACTGCATTTTTGTTTCAGTCTGTTCCAATTCACCCAGGCAACACTGCTTTCAATTATATGCTAAATTGTGATTACTTTTTTGTTCCTTATCAATAGAAAGCAAGAATCACGTTCTAACAGAATTCAGTCAGAAAAGAGACTGGCATGAATGTATGGCTGGTGTGAGAATAAGAGAACGAAAAAAAGAGCGAAGAAAAAAATAACATAAATCTGTCATCTAATCCTTTGATAATTGAATTTTAAAGATCTTTATTATGATATATATGGCACATAATCTAATGCCATTCATCTCAGAAACTGATATTCAATAAACAAGTGGAAGACTTTGAATAGCATGCATCATTTATAAAAATGACCCTGCCCCTCATAGGCCAAAATGCTGAGTTTCAAAATTCTGAAAATTTCTCTACTATATCCAATTCTAAAGCAAATCAAATTTAATTGTTCTAGAATCTTTCCCCCTCTTCCTCATTGGAATATTGAAAAAAGTTAGTGGGAAAAAATAAGTACAATTGGGTCAAGAAAAAAAAGTTTCTTTATAATGATGGGTAGAATCTAAATTAAGCATATCCTCTCATGGATATCATTAGATTCACCAATTTGGTAGAAGAAACAGGCATTTAAGGCATTTTATAGAACCTAAGAAGTGAGAGCAAAGCTCAGTTACTCTCAAGAAGGATACTCACCTACTGAGTTTTGCTATCTTCCCCACTAAGAATATCAATAAAAAATATTATGTCTAAAAGATAAACCATATCAAAGAATAGCTCTAAAGGGAATCTAACTGATTTAGAAAAGTTGGGGATTTGAAAAACTTTCCCATAATATCAAAGCAAATTTGAGGTCTGCAAAAAGCTTTGTACACATAATATTAAAAACAAATAATGTGTTAACTTTATGCAAATATATTATGAGAAAAAAGGTGGTGATTAAGGGGGAGAAAAGAGGAAGAAAGAGAATTATCCAGTTTTGGATTCCAAGAACACAATAAAAAAATCAGAAAATTCATATAAATTTTTAAAATTATAGGAAAGTTGGTAACAATGTATAATCAAAAATATAAGGTCAAAATTGAGAAATGAAACAAAAGTATGAGGTAAAAGGAGATATTCACATAAAGTGACATATACTTATGCACAAAGATTCCTGATAGGATTAATAACATGTAAGTTTACAATATAAAAATCAAAATGAATTTGTCAGTAATTGGAAAGAAAGGTTGATGAGTTAATACCCTTGTCTTTCATAGTAGGGAGGCAAATGAAAGTCTATGGTTGTAACATGATTTAAAATAATCTCAATGCCTCTTATGCTATGTAGTCACTCTATTAGTCTTAGAAGAATCTTTAAATGTCTTCATTTGCTACAATATTTTGGAATTTTTTAAAAAAACTATCCTTAAAAGTTTTATTTATTTGACATTTCTTTCTTAACTAAATATACAAAATATTTTAGGTAAAAAAGTGTAAATATTTTAAATTAAATTACTTTAATTGAAAAATAAATATTTTACATAGAAAATTAAGCAAATGCATATAATTGATAGAGAAATATGATGTGTTTATCACATCTATTTTCACTATTCTCCCTCGCCTATCATTTAGAAGGTATTTATGATTTTATTTATAAAAATACAAAAATATAGACTTCTTGTTATGACTTTATTTTGTCACTAACTGAATGAGTAGCTTGAATACTAAAGATATCTCCTATAACTACATGTAATACAATAAGTTAAACCATCTGTGTCCCTATTGTATTTTCCAAAGAGAAGCACAATTACTATTTTACTTTAATTTTATTGTATTTTCTGTGATATGCTATTAAATCTATTGGCTAGTTAGCATTTTGACATACTGGTGTATTAGTCAGGTTTCACTAGAAGGACAGAAATAATAGGATCTATCTATCTATCTATATATCTTATTTTACTAATCATGAAAGCTGTTATACACTAAGCACTGAGAGTACAAACATGAGTAAAATAAGATTAGTAATGTATTCACTCATTTGATCATAATATTTCATATATATATATGAAGGGGAGTTTATTAAGGGATATTGACTCACACAATCACAAGGTGAGGTCTCACAAAAGACCATCTGCAAGCTGAGGATCAAGGAAACAAGTCCAAGTCCCAAAGCTGAAGAACTTGGAGTCTGATGTTCAAGGGCAGAAAGCATCCAACACTGGAGTAAGATGTAGGCCAGAAGACTAAACCAGTTTAGTCTTTTCATGTTCTTCTGCCTGGTTTTATTACGGCTGCACTGGCAGCTGATTAGATTGTGCCCACCCAGATTGAGGGTGGGTCTGCCCTTCCCAGTCCACTGACTCAAATATTAATCTCCTTTGGCAATACCCTCACAGATGCACCCAGGAACAGTACTTCACATCCATCAATCCAATCAAGTTGACACTCAGTATTAACCAACAACTGTTCAATTTTTTAAAGTATTTCATATTTTCATATGCTTAGACCTTGTAAGTATAAGATTTAGAACATGTAATTTTTTAATTTATCAAGAAATACTTGGAAGCTATTATATATTATAATATTATATATTAAGCACTGAGAATACAAAGATGAGTAAGCGTAACTCACGGACCTTAAGCTGGAAAAGTCTAACCCATGACTTTGGCAATATAGTGTGATAGCTAAGAATACAGGCAGTATGGCCTTCAGAAAGAAGATGTAGTGGTTAATTTGCTGAATATGCTTAAAGACATCTTGGCTTATAGGTAGGTTTATTTTGCTCTGTAATTGGAAAGGGAGAAAAAAAAAAAAAAAGAAAGTCCAGATAGTAGATATGGAAAGCTTGACTCACACAGCTACATCATGGAAATGCATGCAGTTAAGAATTACTAGAAGTGAATGCCAGAATGATGACAGTTGGGCAAGACCAGATGATAAAGCTCTGGTATAATGTGATGATAAAGAGTACAGTGTTTATTGATTAGGCTCTGAAGAGCAAAACTTGTATTTAACCAAGGTAATGGCATGGGGAAAATTGTGTTTTATTAAACTCTATGGAGGATGCCTTCCAGAAGAAAGAAAATGGAGTTAAATATGGGAGGCTACTCTAATAAACCTAAGTGAGCTACAATAAGGTTCTGAATTAAATTTATCATGAAGAATTTAGAACCTAGCAAGATTCAAGAATAAAAAAACTAAAGATGATTACTTGGTTTCTATTTTGTGCAGATGGGTCAAAACACTAAGTAAACACAGGAAGTTGCACAACTTATTTGTGGAAATACTATTAAATATCAAACTTACAGAGTTTGAAAAAGCAATGAGACCAAAGATGTTTCATGAAAATGGTTGACTTAAGGTTGGTCATTACAAAAATGAAATCTGAATCCCTGAGAAGACATAAACTAAGAAATTACTTCCACATAAGTAGTAATGTAGAAAAAAAAGTATTGTGAGAAAAAAGGTAACTAAGAATTAGTCATTTGCACTATAAAATTTTATGCAACAACAAAATAAAGGAGCGTGGCCATTGGAAAAGTTTGCATGGGATTGACCATCAATACAGAGGAAACAGCTGAGGATGATCTTGAAGTAAAGGAAAGAAACAATAGTAGAGAAAAAAATTCAATCAGTGTTAAATATGAAGTCAAGTGTAAGTAAAATAAGATTAGTAAGCTTGTATTTACTTGTTTGATCATAATACTTCATTAGAGACTTTTCGTACAGTAATTGTTTTGGGTTTGGGGGTAGATGGAATAATGCTATGAGTTGAGAAGTAAATATTGCATTAGATCGCAGACATAGCAAGTATAGAATATTTAAGAAAATGCCTCTGAAGGAAAATTGAAGGAAATTTTGGTTGCTAAAGGATGATATGGTTATTGTCTGTGTGTATGTAAAGGGAATGAATTGTTTTTGTTAAAAAAATAGGTAAATTTTAAACTCATTTATAAGCAGAAATAGGAAAGGTATCTAAAATTATGCTAATATTTATTAAAAGCAAATTAGTATAACAGTGAAATAAAAGTATCTAAGAATACCTTGCTAAAGTAAGTAAAAATATTCACAACTTTTTATTTTACAGTTTAAAGAGAATTAGGCAATTTTATGTCATGCAATGCATCTTCAGCTTTTAAGTACATAAAGTGATGGTAATATAACTCACTTGATGAATTCAGTAAGTACTTTTCTTGGTATCTTGAGAGAGTATATAGAAGAAATATCTTGTTGAGTCTGTAACTGTTGCAAGATACAAAAGTGTTTACCTCTTGAAATGTAAGTTGCTGCTAAATTTGTTTGTTGAGTTCTCAATGAGGTGGACTACCTTCGTGAGCACTTAAATACCATATGGTTTCATAACACTGACAAGTACAACGGCTTGATGATTTTAATCCCAGTTCACCAAAGGAATCATAATATTATATAAAGTGAATGAATTAGGCTTTGTTATATTGATTGAATGGTTAGGAAAGTTCATTCAAAGGAAAATAAACTCTGATTTACAGTTTAATCCACAACATAACAAAATACCAAGTCAAGGATAGTTGCTTTACTGGTTATCTGAGCATAAAATTGTAAAGAACTGTTCCCTGAGGAATTACAAGTAAGATTCCTTCTTTTATTTTAATTTTATAGGTAAGTGTTATGACTTTAAAACTAAGAAGACTTTTATTTTTTTTATATTGTGTAACTATTGGATAATTCATTTATTCATGAAACTTTGTGTAATTATTAGTTTCAGCTTCCAGCTAAGTCATAAACTCTAGTATTACCACCTCTAGCCTGATGTCTAAACATCAATTGAGAGATTCTCTACAGCCCTCTTTAAAAAAAGGTCTTTATCGTAAGTTGTTAACTAACACTGGTACTATGAAGTTGCAGGGCTTTGACTCCTGGCTACACATACCTCATCCAAAAAGGAACACTGACCCCTACTGAATGTTAAATGTCAACACTGGCATCTGGCACCAAATTCAAGTTCACCAAAGCCCTATCTTCAGACCTGGGAGATGACAGTAAAAGTAACCTGCTTTCATAGAACACTGGACCAGGTTTGTATATGAAGTCATATTCATTTAATAGGCCAGGCACAGTGCCTCACACATGTAATCCCAGTACTTTAGGAGGCTGAGGCAGGGGAATTACTTGAGGCCAGGAGATTGAAACCAGCCTAGGCAACATAATAAGACCATGCCTCTACAAAATTTTTTTCTTTAAAATTAGCCATAGTTGTATGTGCCTGTAGCTCCAGCTACTTGAGGGGCTGAGGTGGGAGCATGACTGGAGCATAGAAATTTGAGGCTACAGTGAGCCATCATCATGTCGTGGTACTCCAGCCTATGCAAAAAAGCAAGACCCTGTATCAAAACAAAATCCATTTAATAAATTTTCCTCTATATAAAGTAATATAATTTGTTCTATGCTTTAATACAGAATAATTTAAATGTTTAGCTGCCCATGACTTTCCTTGTTTTTTCATTGTCAGACCTAGGCAGGACTTATGCCCCTTTTGTCTAAAACATTGGTAATTCTACCTGTAGCTTACAAAATTGGGTAAAACAACAAAGATTATCTTTCTCTCTCTACCTGATTATCTTCAAAATTTAAAAACCATTTCGAATCCTGCTGGGTCTGAACTATTTTCACTGCTAATGCCCTGCTGCTAAAACTATATAGGCAACTTCTCAGACTCAATTGCAAGAGCTGGGTATGTGAGATTTTAAGGGTCAATTTTGAGAGAGAAAATTAATTTAGCTCCTCTAAATCAAGGAGGCACATAAATGACTAAACATAGAAACAAAACAAGGGGCTTTGCCTCCTTAGTCCTTACTTGGCTCCTAATACCCACCCTCATGAAAAATACCATTTGGCATATGCAAAAGGGCCATTTTTCTTGGGAGGATTTTCTTTATCCAGTCTGTCATTGTGTATATGTACCATATTTTCCTTATCCCAGCTATCATTGACCTATCATTTAGGTTGATTCCATATCTTTGCTATTGTGAATAGTGCTGCAATGAATATACACGAGTGTGTCTTCATAAGAGAATGATTTATATTCCTTTCTTTACATACACAGTAATGGGATTGCTGGGTTAAGTGGTATTTGAGGTTTGGGTCAAAAGTCTTCAACTCTTTGAGGAATTGCCACACTATTTTCTACAAGGGTTGAACTAATTTACACTCCCACCAACAGTGTATTAGTATTCCTTTTTCTCCACAGTCTCACCAGCATCTGTGATTTGTTGACATTTTAATAATAGCCATTCTGATTGGTGTGAGATGGTATCTCATTGTGGTTGTGATTTGTATTTCTGTAATGATTGGTGATGTTGAGCTTTTTTCATATGATTGTTGGTCACGTGTATGTCTTCTTTTGAAAAGTGTCAGTTCATGTACTTCGTCCACTTTTTTATGGGGTTGTTTTTTTCTTGTAATTTTGTTAAAGTTTCTTATAGATACTGGATATCAGACCTTCGTCCAATGCAAAGTTAACAAAAAATTTCTCCCATTCTGCAGGTTATCTATTTCCTCTGTTGATTGTTTCTTTTGCTGTGCAGAGGTTCTTCAGTTTAACCAGATCTCATTTATCAATTTTTGCAATTGCTTTTGGCATATTTGTCATAAAATCTTCACACATGCTGTGTCCTAAATGGTATTGCCTAGGTGGTCTTCCAGGGTTTTTATAGTTTTGGGTTTTACATTTAAGTCTTTAATACATCTTGATTTAACTTTTGTATATGGTGTAAGGAAAAGATGTAGTTTGAATCTTCTGCATTTGGTTAGTCAGGCATCTCAGCACCATTTATTGAATAGGGAATCCTTTCCTCATTCCTTTATTGTCAGAAAAAAAAACCTCTTTTTCTCTTCCAAATACCACAATAAGGTGTAACAGCAAAGTGGTGGGGAACATAGATTTGACTATCGTAAACAAGTTCTATGACAATTTAGGCACTGAGCATCAAGCATTTCTCAAAATTGATTCATACTCTCCTCAGGATGTCACACATATGGACACCAATTGGCCAGAAGATAAATTAAATTTGTTGGATTCTGATTTAATGTTGGTGCTTGATATGGTTTGGCTGTGTCCCCACCCAAATCTCATCTTCAATTGTAGTTCCCATAATCCCCAGATGTTGTACAAAGGACCCAGTGGGAGGTAGTTGAATCATGGGGGCAGTTACCTCCATGCTGTTCTCATGATAGTGAATGAGTTCTCACAAGACGTGATGGTTTTATAAACAGCTTTTACCCCCTTCGCTGTGCACTTCTCCTTGCTGCTGCCATGGGAAGAAGGAGACGGTTGCTTCTCTTTCCGCCATGATTGTAAGTTTCCCGAGGCCTCCCAAACCCTGTGGAACCAAGTGTCAATTAAACCCCTTCCTTTATAAATTACACAGTCTGGGGTATTTCTTCATAGCAGAGTGAGAATTGACTAATACTGTGCTACAGTTCTCAAATAAGCAAATGACCCTTGCTAAGGAAGGCAAACATATGGTAAGTCTGATTAAAGAATATGATGTTACATTTTGTTGTTGTTTTGGCTATTTAGGTTGTTTATTGTCCTCTGATTCTACCTACGACTCCCTTGAACACCAAATATTCACTATTTTTATGATGCTTATCATTATATTATTGTTATCTATCTCTTGTAAATGTCATGATTGATTCAGAAAAAGAAAAAAAAAAAAAAAAAGGAAGGCATAGATCAACATAGCTTGCATAGTAGATCTGATCCAAGATTTTTTTTTTCCAGGCTGACTTCTAGGCCTGATTCTCTCTTGCCTCTTAAATAATTAGCTGTTAAATGAGGTCAGACTGTATCTTTCCCTGGGACCAAACATTGCTAGTACTGAAACTATTAACACCCATTGGACTACTCTAAGAATGAGCCTTCCTAGCATCATACTACTCCTTGCCATTGGTTGGCTTGCACATGCAATTTATGGAATAACTTTTGGCCAAGAGAGGATACTCCAGACTAAACTCTGATCTTCTTTTTCTCTTCCTCTGTATTAGTCCATTTTTATGCTACTGATAAAGACATACCCAAGACTGGGCAATTTGCAAAAGATAGAGGTTTAATTGTACTTACAATTTCACGTGACTGGGGAAGCCTCACAATCATGGCAGAAGGCAAGTAGGAGCAAGTCATGTCTTATGGATGGCAGCAGGCAAAGAAAGAAAACTTGTGTAGGGCAACTCCTCTTTTGAAAAACATCAGATCTCACGAGACTTATCCACTATCACAAGAACAGCATAGGAAAGACTTGCCCCCATGATTCAATTACCTCCCACTGGGTCCCTCCCACAACATGTGGGAATTCAAGATGAGATTTAGTTGGGGCCACAGCCAAACCATATAATTCTTTTGCCCAAATTCCTATCTAACAGGCCTGGGAAGTCATTTACTATAAGTCATAAAAATCACATCGTATGGGTTATTTAACACTATATAATATGGCTTTACTTTCCAACTTGATTCAGGCATGACGTCAAATGACAGATAAATTAAAAAATCAAAATATTTTACCCCATATGTTTCTTTGGCATATTTTGAAATGGCCCTGCAAAGACATATTTCATGGGGGGAAAATTTGCTTCTATAATGTATCTCTATTAACATAACTAACTCTTTCCCCTTTCAGGCCATCCCAATCATGAAGAGATTAACTGAGAGACTAGCACGTTTGAAGGTCTGAATAGGACCTGAGAGACTTCATCTACATAATAAGAACCTTGGTCGCCACAATCTTTTTTTAACCCAGACACTCCTTTATATTGATTCCATGTTTTCAGGTAATAACTCTTTCAACAAATTGCCCAAAAAGAAACCTTTGAATTCACCTATGATCTGTAAGCCACTGCTTAGAGGTTTCCTGCTTTTCTAGACTGAACAAGCATATACCTCACATGTATTGGTTTATGTCTTATTTCTGTCTAAAACATATAAAACCATGCAGTAATCCAACCACCTTGGGTACATGCTCTCAGGACCTCCTGAGACTGTGCACCAGGCCATGGTCACGCATATTTGGTTCAGAATAAGTCTTTTCAAGTATTAAAAAATAGGATAATCATTCCCAAATAAGTGTGTGGAATACCTTTTAAACAGTATCTATCATGATTCCAACAGTACCTTGTTATATAAATATGTGTCATATCTCAAATGTTTGAGTCAAGTGGCCAAAAGAGTTGAAAGAAAACAAGAAAGCCAAAGTATATTGGGGAACTTAACTATTTTATTTATAATGTATAGCAAGATGACATTTAATATCAATTATCATGATCATTCCCAAATAAATATGTGGAATCCCTCTTAAACAATATCTATCATGATGGTTCTCACAGTACCTTTTTATATACATATGTGTAATATCTTTAAAAAATTGAATCAAGTGGTCAAAAATGTTGCAAGAAAATAAGAAATCCAAAATAAAGTGAGGAACTTAACTTTTACTTAAAATTTATAGCAAGATGAAATTTCGTATCAATAGATATAGAACTTTATGTATGTGTGTGATTAATCCTATTTCATCACAAATTAAGAACAAAATGCACCATATTGTAAAAATTAATATTATACATGTAAAGACAAAAACTGTTATTAAATCTTATATATAAAAATGACTGGATTAATCAAATAGCAAAAATATGTAAAATAAAAAGCTATTTTAATGGTAATAAATTTGAGTGCAATTCAACTATAGAAGTTTCCAGCTAAACACAGCATCAAAGAAAAGACAAGCAAAGGAACTAGATGTAGGCACAAATTTTGTCACATGACTACGGTGAGCAAACCATTAAATGAGCCCAATGTAAAATGTAAAGGAATTTTAGAAAGTCCTATTTTTAAGGAGATATAACTTTTTGTGTAAATAACTTTATTCTGAAATTGAGAGCCCACATGATTGTGCTCATTATGAAAATTTGCTAGGATACCAGGTTCCCAAACAGAGATAACTGCATATGATTACTACAAAGGGTGCTATTGCCCTGTCCTGAAGAAGAATTCTCTCCTCCTTTAGGAATAGCAAAAGATAAAAAGTCATTCTTGTCTACACATTCCATTTCATTTTGATTTTTACTTTCTATGAATTTATATAGCACTTATCTTTCATGCTCATTTTAAAATTGAATCATATATGACTTTGTATAATTCTCAGAAGTTTTATGTGTTTGTTTCTTCTTCCAATTTCTGAAGGAAATGGTTATATTTGTATCTCTTACTAAAGAATACTGAGAGGAAGATACATCAGTTTTCTATACAGAAGAATAGACATCTCATTTTTGAATTCAAAAGGATAAATTTTTAAGCACAAATAGAAAGAAACCTTAAGTAAAATCTCTATCATTGAACTTTCTGTCCTGTAACCCGTTTATGTGGGTAAAAAGTTAAGATATGTCTAAATACATGAAAATAATTATTTTCTTTTCCTTTTACTTGTCTTTCTCATTTTGTTTACTTTCAAACTTAGAAGAACATAGTGGATACTAAAATAGTGTACAAAGGCTGAGGAAGTCTTGTGATTGACACATTATTATTTAAGTAAAAATCAAATTCCAGACAACTCTTAGCTTTTGAGATATTTCATGTTATCTAATAGAGGAAAGGAAGCATTAGAGGAGCAAATGTTTAGCTCCAGAATTTTTGGAACTGCTTACAATCATGGTAGATTAATAAAGGCTAATAGAATATATCAGACAAATGTGGGTTTTTCCTCTTTGCAAGATGCAATGCATTTCAAAATATTTTGTAAGACAACTGTCTAGAGACAAATGTAACTATAGAACAGACATTAGTGAGTCTAAAACCTAAAAAAAAAATTGAGAAGTAATTTTAATTGTAAAAGGACTTTAGAAAAAAGAATAAGATAAAAAGCACCAAATCAGTGTGAAATACCTAGTAGCAACAAAGTGGAATGAAAACAGATTATGAGGTATATTCATTTTGTGATTCCATTTTTAATGCACCATTATCCACCATTTTTATAAGGTGATAGTAAATACCAAAGTGAAATTGACTGACATTTTGAATCCTTTGCCTCATTTATTATGGTTCACCTGGCAGATAGCTAAGAACATTAAATTCACTTGTGATGGCCTCCTTTGCTAACATTTTAAAATAGTCATTGTAACTGATAATACCTAATACTGTAGCTTATATCACTCATATTCTGCATTAACTTTAACCTTTCTTAGAACCCACTGATTAGATTATAAAAGTAAAAAAAAATGCATGCAACAGTCTTATGTTGTATTACCACATATAATTTAAAGGGTCTTACATGCGTGTATCCTAGAGGAAAGTATATGGCTACATTAGGTCTAGTAATACATTAATAAGAACTGTTAAAGAATGTGAGTATTTACTGCAAAAGTTTCTGCATTACAAAATATGCAATAAATGGTAATAATTTTCAGAATATAGCAAACAGCAATAACTGATTTTAAAATAGGTATCTTTGCTAGGAGTCTGTTTAAAATATTCACCTTTTCATTTCTAAAATATGATTGGAGAAGAAAGAAAACTGTATAGCTATTTTAGCTCCAAGGTCCACACACCCCTACCCTCACACATGTGCACACACACAAACACCGGTAAATATGAAACTGACTGAAACTCATTTACAACTAAGCCATGATATTCCATGTCAAATGAAATATTATTTTTAGCCCCATACAAGAGCCAACTATAGACAGAACTCCCCATAGGCTTTTTTAACCGAATTCATGTCTGAATCTTCCCCTTTGCTCTTTTCTCTCTCCATGGAGCTGCTTTGATGAAGTGTTTCATTTACATAATCAAAAATTCCTGTGTCTCAGTTCTATCTATGTTCAGAATAGCTCACTGGGAATGGGCTAGAAGTACAGAACATATGAACAGAGAAAAAATTAAGAATGAAAAATAAGCTTAAACTCACCTAAAATGTGGCTTTAACACTAATTGGATGGAACACACACCCATGCTCACATGCACACATACACACACTCACAACACTTATCCTCCTTCAGGTCATGAGCAAATTTCTCCCAGTAACATTTCTCATTTGATCCACAGGGAAATTGGCATTTGGCATTACCTGTCTCTACACTGGATTTGAGGAAAGAAACTTCAAATCAGCTATGCAAACTAACTGTAGGCCAACGTTAAATTAGCCACACAGCGGGTTGTGATATCTAATTTATCCATATTCTCCAGTTAATTTATCCTCTAAGGCATTTTACAAAATCAATTTTGTTACGACATTTTATTTCACGTGGAGTAAAGAGAGGCTTAGAATTTTATACAGCATCACCAAACTTTTAATGTAAAAAATTGTGAGAAAATATTACTATATCATGTTCAATAATACCGTGCAACTTTATGGCATGTATTCTATTTATTACTA
Source organism: Papio anubis (assembly GCF_008728515.1). Lineage (NCBI taxonomy): Eukaryota > Metazoa > Chordata > Mammalia > Primates > Cercopithecidae > Papio > Papio anubis. The sequence continues at coordinate 61,908,568 of NC_044990.1, read as the reverse complement.
ATAAGTCATTAATATTAATAATTTATTATTAATAATAGCATACAGAGCAAAGTGTCTGCTTATGAATGCCAGCAGAGCCTCCATTTGAAAAGTGCTATCTTCTGTTAACAATGAGTCCTGTGAATGAGCACTACCTTCTACTAGGTTAAGATTTTCTAAACACCCAAATTACTCCCCCTACCCTTTCCTCTGTCCAGTCAGAATCACTTTGGAAATGACCACAACCAGTTCCATTCTCCCAACCGTGAATATTATCTTCATATGTTCTATTTGGTCAGTAGAGATCCTGCCTCAGCATAGAAAGTCCCATGTAATAATATAAATTTTGGTTATGCTTTTACTGAAAGACTACATAACTTTACAATCGTAAAGAAGATATATTTGATGTGGTTGAATTTTTTATGTAAATACACTGATAAAGAAGACCAGCAGCTTTCAGCATTTCACTTTTCCAGCATGAAAAGACACTTGCACTGAGTTTGTGTCATGTTGTTGATTCTGTGCCAGTGAGGTTCAGATTGATCTCAGCACATTCTGTGCCTTTATCTTAACCAGCGGCAATGCCCTTAGAAAACCCCAGAATGTGTCTAAGTTACTGTGAGTCCTAAGCTTTATTCCATTAACCTTTAATGAAATCAATGAATAATAAACTTCTCTAATTATTGTCACAAAGAAACCATTGTGTAACTAAAGCTATTATGGATCCATGCATTATTCTTGTTGGCAAAAAGAAATGTAATTTTGTTTTTGTATATCCTTAGCATCTGAATATTTAATAGATACACAGGAAGATAGTTTATCATTAAGTCATCTGGATCTAAAATGTGACCTGAAATACTATTTCTTTTTTCTCCTAGGGACTCTTCAAGTTTTTAAAATAATTTTCCAATAATGCATTTTGTCAAGACATACTCTGAAAAGTTGATGTTTGAATCAATCTTATGAAACAACCAGAGCCAAAATTAATCCATTCTCAGTATTAGAAAGTGATTATTAAATATGTTTAAAAACATTGTTGGGCAAATACACTATTCAGTTATCTTGTTGGGGATTACTTCTTTAACATGGAGACCAGTTTACATGAGCTTCCTGTTCTGCTTTCGTGGTACCTTTCTTGCTTAAGATTAAATCCTGTATGTTGCAGTTTTAAGTTATTTTATGTGTTTTATTTAAAGCTTTATACAGGCCAGGCACGGTGGCTCACTCCTGTAATCCCAGTACGTTGGGAGGCTGAGGTGGGCTGATTGCCTGAGGTCAGGAGTTTGAGACCAGCCTGGCCAACATGGAGAAACCCCATCTCTACTAAAAATACAAAAACTAGCTGGGCATAGTGGCATGCGCCTCTAATCCCAGCTACTGAGGCAAGAGAATCAATTGAACCCAGGAGGCAGAGGTTGCAGTGAGTTGAGATGGCACCACTGCACTCCAGCCTGAGCAAGAGAGAGAGACTTTCATATAAAAATAAAAAAAAAAAAAATCTAGTTTCACAATGGTTGATTTTCAGTTAAACTTGCAAAAAATCCTACTATTCATTCATACTTCCACAAAAGTTTCACCATTTTCTAGTCATCATCAACGTATCAGTCCGAGCTCACTCAGAGAAGCAGAGACAGTATAAGTAAAAATGAGAATTGTTACAGAAATTAAACCTTTCATAACAAGGAGATAAGTTGTGGAAATGAAGTAGCTGCTATAATGAATAAAAGCACATTGTGCTGTAGTATTATATAGAATAGGCTTCAATAAGTATGTTGAGTAATAAAGTACTCATGTCAGCAATATTTAAATAAACACTGGGAGGTAACAGAACCTGAGTAACAACTTAGTTGTATACAAAATATTAGTTTTTTTTTTTTTTTGTTTTGTTTTTGTTTTTGTTTGAGACAGTCTCTCACTCTGTAGCCCAGGCTGGAGTAGAGTGGTGTGATCTCCGTTCACCACAATCTCTGCCTCCCGGGTGCAAGCAGTTCTCCTGCCTCAGCCACCTGAGTACCTGGGATTACAGGCTTGTGTCACCATACCTGGTGAATTTTTGTATTTTTTGTAGAGATGGGTTTTCACCATGTTGGCCAGGCTGGTCTGGAACTCCTGGCCTCAAGTGATCTGCCTGCCACCCTCCCAAAGTCCTGGGATTACAGGTATGAGCCACTGTGTCTAGCCAAAATATGCTCTCTTCCTGTTGTATTCTCTTTACAGATAACTTACCAAGCAGTAGGAAGACTAGAAGAAATAAAGCCCCTACAGACAGAGGTTTCTTGTTCTTTCTCTCATCAGTTTTGTTTCCTACCAAGAATCTCCTTAGTTTCCTTGAAGGATAGTTGGGCATGCATTTTGCACATTGAAAGATATGTGGAGATGTATTCTGCACATGTAAGATGTTAAGATTTGGCATAATATGATGTTATTATGTGTCATGTCTACAATTCAGCCTGGAAAATACAGGCTAAAAGAATGTGATTTTTGGTTTATTTTGTTTTGCTCTGTTCTGTTTTGTTTTTGAGGCAAAGTGAATGTGAGGAATGAAGATAGTTGCTTTTAATGCATTGGACCTATTGGTGAAAAATTTTACCAATATAATATTGTTAACTGCCTTAAAACACATTACAGATTATTTTATGAAATGTATCTGTTTGATTTTTTTTAACAGTGAATTTTTTCAGGTCAGAAGGAGTGATGGACATCATTTCTTTAATTATAGATAGCACTGTTTCCTGCACCCAGGAAATGACTTAGATATCAAAAGCATCTTCAGTACAAAGTTCAACATTTCTGTTTGCTTCTTCCTGTACATTTTTAAAGCTGGTTTCTAGGTTTCTGGAATAAAATAAAAGTATGTCAAGGCAACAAATTCCTGACAAGCAGCCTGAACTAAGCTTCAGATGAGTTCACTTAACTAATACTTATAAAACTCACTTATACCTACATAAAAATATTTTATTTACCTTTTAAATGTTTCAGCTATATTTCTAATTTGAAATATAAATTATGCAACTAGATACTAATATGATATTTCTAATCACTCTTTAACTTTGCCAATACAAAAGAACCAATTTAAACTATATCTGTGTCTTGAAACCTAAAAATAATACTTCCTAGGGAACATCGGTAGAACATCATTAAAAATACATCATAAATAACCAAGGAACCTCAGTCTAGCCCAGTGGTAATTTTAAGTGACTAGTCAATAAATATATTGCCTAGTTGAGATTTTTTCAATGAGCTCTTGTTAATTAGTATACACAAGCCAGGAATCAGTCTCTCAAAGAATCCAACACTTTTCATAAGTCTTATTTTGCAGTGTTTTCCAACTCCATGACATTAATTCATAATTATGGTCAAAGTTTTATTGCCTAAATTCAGCACCACTTCATCATAGAATGACAGGAAATCAAAAATACAATATGATGATACAGCAAGGAAGAAAGTATAGTACAGTGATATTCACCATATGAAAGACATATGCTTCAGAATCTATATTTATCCAAGGATAATAAATACAAAATACACTTGATTGGAGGCATTGGGAAATTTACACACAGACAGAGTAGCTGGCCAATGAAAGACAGTCCTGACAACTCATAAGATAAAACATAAAAAATTGACTATGAGCCTGTCAAGGCAGCAAAGGCTTGATGAACTAATATTTTAAAGAGAAACAAACAAACGTATACAGAAGTATGTTGGGCATTCTTTGCTTCTCTTATATGCCAATTATTTCTGTATCCATTGTCTTCCCAGAAACGGTGGCTAAGAAATATAAGAAAATGTAATGGAATTTTTGGAAGTCTCACCTTGCTGGGGAGAGGAAGAATTGAGTTCAAGAACCTCTAAAAAGCAGAGGTGGTGGTAAACACCATACATTCTCTGTTGAGATTATTTAAGGATTGCATGCTATTAGTGAAGGCCAATCAGAAAAAGCATCAGTCTTTAAAAATTGAAACACGTTGAGGGCTCAGTCTCTGACTGAATTGAGATCTGCCTGCTATTATATATGCCTGTTTAAGCATGGGGTTAATCTTACCTTAAGAAAAAATATCCTCTACTACCTCTGTAATTTCTCACACAAAATTTCTGGGCATTCCATTAAAAAGTTATCAACAATCAGTACCTGCAAATTAGACAATATAAGCAGAGTTGTCTAAGACCCAGATCTTAAGAGTTATCAGATATGGACTTTAAAATAGCTTTGATAAACATTTTCAGGAGAAATAGAAGACAGTACATAAATTTTGCCACAGAACAGGGAATTATATAAAAAAAAAATCAAATCAAAGTCTTTGAAATGCTAGATATCAAAAATAAAGTGATTGAAATGCATTACAGAATGTTTTACACAGGTGAGCAGAGTATTAGTTGAATAGAAAAAGACCAGTAGACTGAAGCAGAGGTTTTTAAAAGAAGAAAAAACTATGATATATAGAAATTATGCTGCAAAGATCTAATATCTATCTAATTTGAGTCCCAGACTGGAAAAAGATGAAAAAAAAAAAAGCAGGTCATAAGTATTGATGAGATATCTTGTCAGAGATACAAAAATCACTATATCTTCACCACAAGAAAAACAGATACAAAAATAATCTCACTTAGATATTACAATATAGCTACTAAAAATAAAAGCCAATATAAAATGCCAAACAGCACCAGAGAAAGACATATTAAAAACAAAAGAATAAACAATTAGACTGACACTTGAATTTCAACAGTAATTATGTAAGTCAGAATATAACGAATGGCATAATTAAGGTAATAAAAACATTTAACTGTCCATCTATAATTCTATAAACATTGAACATATTCCTCAAGATGGAAAAATTAACTAAATGCAGGAAAGAATTAAGAAAAATAACAAGGGTAAATATGTAATATATAGTAAGTCTAATTCTAAAGATGTTGAATAGTTTATAATATTATATTATGAGCTATTATATACAAAAAATTTAAAATAAGTGGAAAAACACTAGTAACACATAAATTATTAAAAAGTCACAAGAAAAAATAGAAATTTGATTAACTATAGAAATTAAATATGTAATTAAGTGTTTCTGAAATTTATCTTCCACCTTTTGACATACAGTTGTCTAGCAAATTATATAGAATAATATCTCCTTCCTGCTCACCAGATCCAGTAAGAATAATAGCACCAATGCAGTGAACCAGGATGGTATTCTAAGGAAATAAAAAGGTGGTCAGGGTACCCGTGTACTAGATTATAACATAAAGCTAGATAATTGATATACTGCTAGGGTAATAGGAGAGTGGAGATATATTGCTGGCCTCATTAACTGAAAATGAATTGTTTTTGGTGGTCTTTTTAATAAAGGGTACAGAGAAAAAGTATTCCCCAGATCAATAATCAAGTGTCATGAGATTTATTGATTTACTCCTACCATGAAACCACAATTGGTGCAGCAACTGCAACTGCGGTCACCAGTTACAAAAATCCTCTTTCATTCTCTAACAACAGGCTGTCTTCTGCAGAGAACAAATAGGCTAATTAAAGCAGAATATGATAGGGAGCTCCACTTCTTCCTCCTGCAAATCCTTGATGGTGGCACTCATCCTGTAATCCCTCCAAGAAAGTGGTATTACTTTTGGTTTACCTGTCCTTTGAGTTGAAGCAGTTCCTGTGGCTTCCACTTATTCTCTCCTGTCAGGACTACAGAATTTCTCTTTCCAGCCAGGATAAAGATTCATAAAGAAGAAAATTTAAGGAGACACCCACACTTGGAGTTATGCCTGTATCTCCCTACACTGCATGCTCCAGGCTCCTCTCTTACCTTGCCCTAGTCCTAACTCTGCATAAAATCTTTATCCCATAGTTATTCCATAGACTAGCCTGCCATTGTAGTTCTACAGACACCACGATCAACTTGCTAACACAAAAGCTCTCTGCAAATAATTTTTTTTTGTTTTGTTTTTACTATTTTGAATTGCTGTTCATTAAGGTATTCATGCTCCCCTTATCTTTGGTAACTGTGATCACAGTTGGCCCTTTTCACCTAGTGATCCCATCAATAAATAATAATTATTAACTTTACGAAAATATTCATGTTAAAGTTTTAAAATCAATAGCCACAGGCCACAGTTCTTTTCTGGTACTCATTGCACAAGTATGAATTTGTCTACAACAAAGAATCAAGAAGAAAAAATGCCACACGCTTAATATTTAAGCAAAGAATCACCAATCTGTACAATCTGGGGAAAAAAAATTTTGATGCGTCTTGCTGAAAAATCTGAATTAAGAATCATTTTGAATGCATATTGTCTTTATTTTAATTTTGTTCTTACATTGAACAAAATAATTAGAAAAATCATACTACTATGCTAATTGCTACTGATCCAGAGTGTCTTAATTACAAGTAAACAAGTGTATTTTTGTATTATCAGGATAACTTTTCATATTTTATTTTATTATATTTTTTTTCTAAATGTAAATTATAAATTGCACTGCCCATATACACACACTTAAAACAACACAGAGGCATATGGCACGCAGGAAGTGACCACCTTTAATGGAGTTTGGGCACACATGGACACATACTTTTATATAGTTAAATTATAAAAACAGAAATGTCAGTGTTGCAACTTTAATTAAACATATGGAAATGTTGTCCTTAGAGTAAAATTTCCTACTAAAGCTGTTTTCTTGCCAACTGTTTTTTATTTTTCATCAACATTTTGTTACATGAGTGTTTTTTTATTTAAAAAAGTTGTAAGAATAACTCTGAAATAAATCTCTGTAGCTTTAAAGACTTTTCTAATTAAGTCTGACGTTCAAATTTAAAATAATATTTTTCTGGAATTACCTAAAATATTAAACCACATGTATTTATCTAAACTTAAAATAATATTTTCTGGAATTATCTAAAAATATTAAACCACATTGTCATGGTTACTATCGTGTGTCAACTTGATTGGATTGATGGATGCAGAGTACGGATCTTGGGTGTGTCTGTGAGGGTGTTGCCAAAGGAGATTAACATTTGAGTCGCTGGACTGGGAGGGGCAGACCCACCCTCAGTCTGGGTGGGCACAATCTAATCAGCTACCTGCAAGGCCAGAATAAAAGCAAGCAGAAGAACCTGGGGAGACTAGACTGGTTTAGTATTCTGGCCTACATCTTTCTCCTGTGCAGGGTGCTTCCTGCCCTCGAACATTGGACTCCAAGTTCTTCAGCTTTGGGACTCTGACTGGCTTCCTGGCTCCTCAGCTTGCAGAAGACCTATTGTGGGACCTTGCCTTGTGATCATATGAGTCAATACTCCTTAATAAACCCCCCTTTATATATACATCTATCCTATTAGTTCTGTCCTTCTAGAGAACTCTAATACATACATATATTTACCTAGTTTCAAATAATATTTTCATGAATTATCTAAAAATATTAAATCACATATATTTACACTGTAAGTACATCTGGTTTTTAAATTTAAGTTTATACATTAAATATATTGCTTATAATATTAGGTACAAATTTATTGAGAATGTATCTTGTGAGTAACTTAGTATCATTCACCATAGTTATTCATAACTTCAAAATTGTCAGAACATTGACATTACATAAGCAAAACATTGATTAAAATGCAAACTTGTAAACTTTTATCAATATATCCATGTAGGTAAGTTCATATAGTCACAAAGTTAAATGATATATCATTTTTACTCCCTTAAAACATATATTTAATATAATAGAGACATGATCCCCATTTTACTCATATTCTATAGGAAAGAAGAAAGAAAGAAAGAAAGAAAGAAAGAAAGAAAGAAAGAAAGAAAAAGAGAGAATGGGAGGAAGGAAGAAAGGAAGGGAGGGAGGGAGGAAGGGGAGGAGAAGGAAGGAAAGAAGTGAAGGAGGTAGGGGGAGGAGGATAAAGGAAGGGAGGGAGGGAGGAAGGAAGGGAGGGAAGGGGAGGAGGAAGGAAGGAGGGAAGGGAGGGAGGGGGAGGAAGGAAGGAAGCAAGGAAGGAAGGGGGAGGGAGGGAGAAAGAAGAAAAGAAGGCAGAAGGAAAGAGAAGAAAATGAAGAAAGGACATAAGAAGCAAATAAAGAAAATTGTGGTATTTACTCTTACAGTACAATATTTAAAACCTAACGCTGGCTCAGTTTTCCCAGATTTTATGAGATGTTCCTGACATACAGGGGTATGCGCAATTTCCTTTCCAGCACATCAAATTACAAAATATGAAAGAAAAACCTGTGATGACTTACATTGAAATAGAAACCAGAAAACACATACAAATTCTAAAATAAAACACTTTGAAACTATTTAAGAACAAACTATCTTATTATTTTTATTAAGTGACAATACATTTTAATGTGGCCATGAATACATTAAATAGGCAGCCCCTAATCCACACTTAACCACCAACTTCCCCAGTCAATGGAAGAAAATATATCCTAGTTAAAATGTAATGCAAATTAAACACTTCCGCTATGGTACAAACCCAGACAGTTTGTATATTCAGGATTGTGGAAATAGAGCAAAAACAAAAACAAAAGAATAGATCTCACAGGACACACACACACACACACACACACACACACACACAAAAACGCCTGAAGTCTCTCTAATTATATTTAGCTGGTAATCTCACCTCCAGATCTTCTCAATCAACTGTTTTAAAGTCAGTTGTCTGTTTTTAGTATTTTGATAAAGTTTTCATTAATTACAAATGATTATACATGACAAAATATGCAATTTTAGTTTTTCAGGGCTTCAAAATGACTTTCTTATTGTTAGAAATGGGTGTGGTTATTTCAAAATAATAAGAGATTAGAAAATAGTGAACATAAGATAAAGGCCTGTTTCTGGGCTTGACAGTTGTGTCACCCCTAACAAGTCATTTTGTCCACTGGAACTTCAGTTTCTACATATAAAATAGGAGCAAAAATTCTTTTTAGATGTCTGTCTTAAAGAGTTTCTGTGGGCCAGATGCAGTGGCTCACACCTGTAATCCTAGCATTTTGGGAGGCTGAGGCGGGAGAATCACACAGTCAGGAGTTCGAGAGCAGCCTGGCCAACATGGTGAAACTCCGTCGTTATTAAAAATACAAAAAATTAGCTGGGCGTAGTGGCAGGTGCTTATAATCCCAGCTACTTGGGAGGGTGAGGCAGGAGAATCTCTCGAACCTGGGAGGCGGAAGTTTCAGTGAGCCAAGATTGTGCCACACTGCACTCTAGCCTGGGCAACAGAGTGAGACTCTGTCTCAAAAACAAAAGCAAACAAACAAAAAAGCAACCAAAACAAAAACAACAACAACAAAAAAACTGTTTCTGTGAAACTCATTTACTGATGCTCAAGACCCCCAACTGATTTCCTGGTTCATATTCCAGGACATAGTGATGAAATTATGTGGTGTTCTGAGGTCATCTTCCTGTATAACTGTGTAGAGCTCTAATCACCATTATTGCCTGACTTAATTCTTTCCGTTCTTTTTTTTCTGGTTAGTCAAAAACATTATGTCGTTTTTTTCCCGTTTTTCTTTAGTATCTATTTGGAAAATGTGTTTGATACGTAATTACATTTTCCCAAGTACTATGTTCAGTGCATATTACTTCTTACCTCTTGAGAGAATTCAGGCTATATCTTATACTCATTTTCTATTCCTTGTAGCTCAAGGGTACGCTGGGCACCCACTCACAATAAATATAGACAGAACTGAATTAAATAGTGTATTTTAGTAGTAGATATTTTACACAATATGAATGCTGACACGGTTTTACATTAGAAGTTATTCCATGTATTTAGTATTAATTAAAACTCATTCTATGTACTAATATACTAACAATATTAACACCACGAATATTTTTTGCTGAAGTCTGCCTGGAGACAATTCTGTATGGGTCTCGCATTTCTGCCTATCTTTTGAGCAGAGGCACTGGCTGCGTTTTTCTGCACTATCTTCCAATGATGTTTGTATAGCAAAAGCCTTTGAAGATCAAAATAAGGTTTCTCTTTGGGGAAGCATGCTTACTGCTGATTATAATTTTTTTTCAAATTAGGTTTTCTATGCTTAGGTTTCCTCTTTGCCACAAAATCCCCTGCCAGCCTTGTCTTCTTTATATCACCCTGGGGAATAATAATAAATTATCATTTGTTTTTATCCCAAGAGTCTCTTGTATAGCATCAGAATCAACAAAACTGTGACAACTTACCTGATTAGCTTATAAGTAGGGTCAAAATATGTAGCCTTTCACAGCCCTTGACAAAGTCTGTATTCATAAGCCACTTCTTAGTACAAAGAATCAGAAAATTTTAAGCTAGGGTGGAACACTTAGAACTCAGTTTTAGAGCTCTCTCATATCATAAATGAAAAACTTATATATTGGAAATTAACTGACTTTCTGAAGTTCACTGTATGTTAATGAAAGAGCATAGACCAAACCCTAGAATTTGTAATTACTATGAATGGCATTTTTCCCAACTGTTACAGAATGATATCTAGTAATACACATTTGAACTTCATGAATGCCACCCGATATATTAGCTTATTTAGACTTTTTCAGAATGAGTTTATGAACATTGTATTAGCTTCGACCATTTGATGCTGTATAACAAAAAATCTTATCTCATTGAGTATGTATATATATACACACATAGAGAGAGAGAGAGAGAGAGAGAGAGAGAGAGAGAAATTTGAAGAATATATATATTTAATCTAACCTTCATGACCATAGTGGAACAGTTGTGACTCCGACGTGTTTTCCTGGCCTTCAGCCTGATTTGGCTTAGTTCAGATTGCTCAGGCTCAACTTGGTTTCACTGGACTGAATTTGACCATAGTTTTCTTGGCCAGGTTGAACTTTACGAATCTTCTAACTTTTATTTTACAATCCAGGCCGAAAGGGATTTCTCCATGTGAGACATGCTGTTATAATAGAGAATAAATGAATGAGTGCCCCAAACAAGCTATTTAAAACACATATCTTCTGTTAAAAATGGCAAATGTCATATCTGCTTATATACTGCTCTTCAGCACAGTTCACATAGCCAAGCTGCAGAGTCAATGACATGGGCAAGCATAAAAAGGGTAAGGAGAAACAAATAATTGCAAAAATTCTGTAGAAATAATAAAAACTACCATACATGCATCTAAGATTTCAAGTCCAATGTTACAGTGCTTACTCACAAATATATTACATGATATATTAACATATATTACATAACAAATTACATGTGTTTTATATATATAGAAAATAGCTGACACATACAGGCTGACCACACTTTTCATCCAAATACAACTGATTTTTTTTTCTTTAAAATGGTCCTTTTGTTTTTCTAAATTATCCTTTCTGTGTCCTAATTATAAAACTGAGGAAATGGTTCTAAAGTGCTCTGGATCTTATCCCTAGAAGCAACCTTTGCCAAGTGCTTTTAACTATTAGTTTATTGAGATATAATTTATAATTTATGTACTGAGGAAAGTATCCATTTTAATGTGTATTTAGATTACTTTTTACAACTAGAGCACTGGGTAGGCTAAAAGCATGGGAAGTTCATTTGAATTGCAAGCATATGTCTCCCATATTTCTGCATGCCTTATGAGTAGAAGCAGCGCCTTTCTTTCTTCCAAACCATTTTTATGAGGATAATTACACAGCAAAAGGTATTTGTGCATTGTCTAGTATTATAAAGATAATTACCCTCTGGGCAAATATCAAACTGATTAACTACCTATTATTAAAAAAAAAAAAAAATCCCAAAGCATGTGGTTCTACTCTTTTATTTCAGCCCTATGCAGGTATCAGATTGTCCTATTTGCCTCACCCTGTGGATCTGTGTCATGTAGAACAAGCACAAATGCTGATATTCTGACTACTGTTGTTGTTGTGATTAATAAACTGTTGTATCTGACCCAAGTTTCTCACATTTTCTGCTTTCACCTATGAAAATACGACAGATTAACTTGTTAGTGTGAAAGCAGGGTAAAATCTCATATACTTTACTGTTCTTTTTGACTAAAAATGTCTCTTTAAATTCATGGCTGTTCTTCTTAACCATTCACTAAAAGTGTCAATGCAATCATAGTGATGTTAGTAAGTTTTTTAAAATGTGCACTATTTCTAAGATGCTGTACTCTCCACACAGTTAAGAATTCTTTTTTTCCTCATTTTTATGCTCAGCAGATAAGCTCATCATCTATTTTTAGAAAATATAACCACTGAAAGAATCAGTTTGCTTCCTGGTACTAAATCTATCAGCCAATCTTTTCTCTCTTCCTTCTCTCTTTCTCTTCTGTTATGTGCAAATGAAATAAATGTTTCATTTCCTGTGTTCTTCAGGTCCTCTCCTTGTTCTTTATCAAAAGTATACACATTTTCAAAAAAATCTAAATTTAGAACTCTAAATTCTAGCAATTTGAACTACAGAACAAGATGGAAACATGATTACTGAAAATTGACAACAAAAAAGAAAATTACTGCACTTTCCATTCTAGCTACCATCCTTACCTATAGAATTTTTCTTCACACTCATAGTCAGTAGGAAAAAGTGAATTAATTTGCTTTTGAATTTTATCTTTCATTGATTCTTCAATCTGCCCTCATTATTACAAGAAAACATCCTTTCTTAACCTTAATAACTTACAGAATGCTATAACCAATTCATATCACATAATACATAATTTTTATTTCTATTAAACATTGACAGTTAACTACTGCATCTTCAGAGACTTTCTGTTTGCATCTTTTAGATGTTAGATCATACTCATATCTCTGCTACCTCAGTGGCTGTTGTTTCACTAGATTTGGTAATATTTTATCTTCATCTTCTCAACCATTTAACATAAAGCTCTTCAAATTATAGTCACTCACACTCTTCTAACTCTATCCTCTAAATGTGTAAATATTCCAATTAAAAAATAAAGATTGGGGTTACAAGGCAGAGCAAGATAGTCAAATAGCACCCTCCAATGATTCCTCCAGCCTGCAAGAATACCAAGTTGAACAACTATCCACACAAATAGAAGACCTTCGTAAGACAGAAGGATCAGATAAGTGACCACAGTACCTGGTTTTCACATCATATCAATGAAAAAGTCACCAATCAGAGCAAGAAAGTCTCGAATCGCCTACACCAACCCTCCTCCATCCCCTGGCAGCAGCCATGTGGTGTGGAGAGAGAATTTGTGTACTTGGGAAAGAAAGAGCAGGGATTGTGGACTTTGCTATAGAACTCAGTGCTGCCTTGTAACAGCAGAAAGCAATACAGGGCAGAATTTGGCCAGTGCCCACCAAAGTAGCAATGAAAATAGCCCTAGCAAGGGAGGAATTATCCATCCCAGTAGTCAGAACTTAAATTCCAGCTACCTCTACCACTGCAGGCGAAAGCACTCTGATGTCCTAAATAAACCTAAAAGGCAATCTAAGCAACCAGGACTACAATTCCTAAGCAAGTCCTGGTGCTGCTCCAGGCTTAGAGCAAGTAGACTTGGGACACATGCAACCTGGTGAGACACCAACAAGGGTTGCCAAAAAAGTGCTTGTGTCATCCCCTCCCCAACCCCCTGGGAGCACAACTCGTAGCTACAGAACAGACTCCATATTTTAACTTAAAGGAAAAGTAAAGAGGACTTTGGCAACTCAGACACCTGCTCAACCACAATAGAAAAGGGCAGCAGGCAGAGTCCTGAGGCCCCCATTCCAGGTCCCAGCTTTCAGACATTTGTAGACAAACACTGTGCCTGAAGGGAATGCACTGCCTTAAAGGGAAGAATCCAGTCCTGGCGTAATTCATCATCTGCGGATTAAAGAGGCCATGGGACTTAAAGAAACATGAGTGATAGCCAGGCAGTATTCACTACAGGCCTTGGGTGAAACCCAGGGCTGTGTTGGCTTCAGGTGTGACCCAGCACATTTCTAGATGTGTCATCCAAGAGGAGAGACTCCTTCTGCTTGAAGAAAGGAGAGGGGAAAGTAAAGGAAACTTTGCCTTTGAGTATCAGCTTGGCCATAGTTCAGTAGAGCGTCAAATGGGATCCTGGAGTTCCCGATTCCAGACCTTGGCTTCTGGATGGCATTTCTGGACCTGCCAAGGATTGCAGGGCATCTCACTTCTCTGAAGGGAGAGACCCAGGCTTGGTGGAATTCATTGTAAGTCGATTGAAGAGCCCTCAGCCCTTGAGTGAACATCTGTGGCAGCCAGCAGTACTCACCATGGGGTAGTGGTGACCACGGGGAGAGATTTCTTCTGCTTGAGGAGAGGAGAGAGAAGAGTGAGAAGAACTTTGCAGACTGGATGCCTGCTCAGCCACAGTAGGATGGAGCACCAAGTCAATTTCGAAGGTTTTTATTTCAAGCACCGACTCCCAGATGAGATTTCTTAACCTGCCTCGGGCCAAAGAGGAACTTGCCACCATTAAGGGAAAGACACAAACCTGGCTGGATTCATCATTTGCTGACTGAAGAGCCCTAGGGCCTTGAGAGAACATAGGTGGTAGTCAGGCAGTGGTTGGCATGGGCCTTGTTAATGACCTAGTGCTGTGCTAGCTTTGGGTCTGACCCAGTGTAGTGCCAGTGGTGATGGCCACAGGGGGACTTGTGTCATCTCTCCCCCATCTCTGGGCAGCTCAGCACAGACAGAGACATTTTGTTTGTTGGGGGAAAGTAAGAGTCGAGAACAAGAGTCTTTGCCTGGTAATCTAGGGAATTCTCTCAGATCTTACCCAAGACAACCAAGACAGTACTTCTATGAGTCTGTAAGAGTCACAGCATTCCTGAGCCTAGGGTGCCTGCTAAAGCAAAAAAAGCTGCAGTGAACAAAGTCTTAGATCACAGCACTCAACTCTCTCTGAATACTTGGAAAGCCTTCCCAAGCAGGATGAGCACAAACAAGCGTAGACTGTTCAGACTGTGATAAATACATAACTCATCAATGCCCAGACATGAAGAACAAGTATCAAGATCATCCAAGAAAACATGACCTCACCAAATGACATAAATAATACACCAGTGACCAATCAGGAAGATGAGGAAACGTTTGGAACTTCCTAGAGACTAGTTGAATCATTTTGACCAAAATGCTGACAGTGATATGGACGATAAAGTCATTGATGAGGATATCTCAGATGGAAATTATGAACTTATCGGAAACTGGAGTAAAGGTCACTCTTTACTGGAGCGAAGGTCATGCTTTAGCAACGAGACTGGCAGCATTGTGCCCCTTCTCTGGGGATGTGTGGAACTTTAAACTTGAGAGAGATGATTTAAGGTAAGTCATGGAAGAAATTTCTAAGCAGCTAAGCATCAAGATGTGGCCTGGCTGCTTCTAAAGCCTATTGTCATGTGCATAAACAAAGAAATAAATAGAAACTGGTACTTACATTTAAAAGGTAAGCAGAGAATAAAAGTTCGAAACATCGCATTGTAGTCATGTGGTGGAAAAGAAAAACCCATTTTCTGGGGAGAAATTCCAGAAGGCTGTAAAAATTTGCATAAGCAAAGGGGAGCTGAATGGTTATACCCAAGAAAATGGGGAAAATGCCTCCAAGACATTTCAGATACCTTCGTGACAGCCCTTTCCATCACAGGCCTAGAGGCCTAGGAGGGCAAACGGTTCAGCGGGCCAGGATTAGTGCCCCACTGCTCTGTGCAGCATTAGGACTTAGCATCATACATCACAGAAGCTCCAGCTCCAGCCATGGCTAAAAGGGGCCAAGGTACAGCTCAGGCCATTGGTTCACAGGGTGCAAGCCCCAAGCCTTGGTGGCTTGCAAATGTTGTTGGACTAGTGGGTGCACAGAAGGCAAGGATTGAGATTTGGGAGTCTCCACCTGTATTTCAGGGGATGTATGAAATGCCTAAATGCCCAGGAAGAAGTCTGCTTCAGGAACAGAGCCCTCATGGAGAACATCTACTAGGCCAAAGCGAAGGGGAAATGTGGGGTTGGAGCCTTCACACAGAGTCCCCACTGGGGCACTGCCTAGTGGAGCTGTGAGAAGGCGGCCACCATATTCCAGATCCCAGAATGTTATATCTACCGACAACTTGCTCTGTGTACCTGGAAAAGCCGCAGTCACTCAACGCCAGCCCACAAAAGCAGCCTTGGGGGTTGAACCCTGCAGAGCCACCGGGGTGTTGCTGCCCAAGACCTTGGCAGTCCATCTCTTGCATCAGCATTTCCTGGATGTGAAACGTGGAGTCAAAGATTATTTTGGAGCTTTAAGATTTATTGACTGCCATGCTTGGACTTGCATGGGGCCTGTTGCCCCTTTGTTTTGGCAACTTTCTTGCATTTAGAATGGGAACATTTACCCAATGCCTGTAGCCTTCTTGTATCATGGAAGTAACTAACTTGATTTTGATTTTACAGACTCATAGGCAGAAGGAAGTTGCTTTGTCTTGCATGAGACTTTGGACTTAGACTTTCGAGTTAATGTCAACATGAGTTAAGTCTTTGGGTCACTGTTGGAAAGGCATGATTGTGTTCTGAAATGTGAGAAGAACATGAGGTTTGAGAGGGGCTGGTGCGGAATGATATTGTTTGGCTCTGTGTCCTGACCCAAATCTCTTGTTGAATTGTAATCCCCAGTGTTGAGGGGGGTACCTGGTAGGAGTGATTGGATCATGCGGGCAGACTTCCCCCTTGCTGTTCTCATCACAGTGAGTGAGTTCTCATGAGATCTGGCTGGTAGTGTGTAGCACTACCGCCTTCACTTTCTGTCTCTCCTGCCACCATATGAAGACATGTTTGCTTCCTCTTTGCCCTTCTACCATGATTGTAAGTTTCTTGAGAACTCCCCAGCCATGTCTTCTGTACAGCCTGCCGAACTGTGAGTTGATTAAAACTCTTTTTTTTATAAATTACCCAGTCTCAGGTAGTTCTTTATAGTGGTATGAGAATGAACTATTAATAATATATCATCTGACAAGTAATTAATAACCAGAATATAAAGAGAACTTCAGTAACTCAATTGTAAACATCTAATAATCCAATTTTAAAATGGAGAAGAGATCTGAATTTACACTTCTCTAAAGAAGTCATGCAAATAACAAACAGGTATATAGAAAGGTATGCATCATCACTGATCATCAGAGAAATGCAAATCAAATCTATACGGAGGTCAGGCACAGTGGCTTGTGCCTGTAATCCCAGCACTTTGGGAAGCTGATTAGAGCAGATCAATCACCTAAGGTCAGGAATTCGAGACTAGCCTGGCCAACATGGTGAAACTCCATCTCTACTAAAAAGACAAAATTAGCTGGTTGTGGTGATGCACACCTGTAATTCCAGCTACTTGGGAGGCTGAGACAGGAGAATCACTTGAACTGGGGAGACAGAGGTTGCAGTGAGCCGAGATCACACCATTGCACTCCAACCTGGGCAAAAAGAGTAAAGCTCCATCTGAAAAGCAAATTACAGGCAATAACAAATGCCAGTAAGGATGTGGAGAAAAAGTAACTGTCTTACACTATTGTTGGGAATGTAAATTAGTGCATCCACTATAGAGAACACTGTAGATTTTCCTTGAACAACTAAAAATAGAACTACCATATGATCCAGCAATTCCTCTGCTAGGTATATGCCTAAAGAAAGGAGATCAGAATATCAAAAAGATATCTGCATGCCCATGTTTGTTGCAGCACTACTCACAATAGCTGAGATTTGGAAGCCACCTTAATGTCCATCAACAGATGAACAGGTTAAAAAAATGTGATGGAATTCTAGTCAGTCATAAAAAATTAATGGAAATCTGTCATTTGCAGCAACATAGTTGGAACTGGAGGACATTATATTAGGTAAAATAAGTCAGGCACTGAAACACAAAAGTCGTATGTTCTCACTTATTTGTGAGAGTTAAAAATTAAAACCATTGAGTTCATGAACACAGAGAGTAGACTGATGGTTGCTAGAGTCTGGGAAGGGTACTGAGAAGCTGCAGAGGAAAGCATGGATGATCAATGAATATAAACACATAATTATATAGGAGGAATAAGATCTAATATTTTATAGCATAACAGGGTGACTACAGTCAACAATAATATTGTACATTTTAAAACAACTTAAAGAATGTAACTGGCATGTTTGTAACACTGCAAAATGATAAATGCTGGAGACCATGAATATCCCATTTATCCTGATGTGATTATTATGAATTGCATCTACTATCAAAATATCTCCTGTACCCCATAAATATATATACCACTATGGACACATAAAAATATAAATTAAAAATTTTGAACAAATAAATAAAGATTGACCAAGTGGGTTAAAAAACATGTCAATTAACTGTTTTATACCAAAAACTCATTTCAAATACAATGACATACTTTCAAACCAGATATGCGGAAACTGATATACTTTACAAGCATAGCTTAAAACAAATTAAAAAAGCAAAGGCAAAAATGGCTATATGTTGTCAGACATATTCGATTTCAGAACAATGTAAATTATGAGACATAAAGAGTGACATTATGTATTGATAAAAGTATCATCAGTACAGTCTAATCATCCTAAATGTGTATGCACCAAATGACACAGTCTCAAAATACATTACATAAAAACTGATAGAGCTGAAATGAGAAATAGACAAATCTACAACTATATTTATGAATGTACTCCTATAATTTTAATGTTTCCTTTGAAAGTTGATGTGTCATAAACTTAATTCTGCTGCCTTAATGAATGGATTAATGTTGCTCTCATAGAAATGGGTTTGTTATTATGGGAATGACTTTTTAATACAAGTGTGCTGTCTCTATCTCTGTTGTGCTTGCTCTCTTGCCATGGTATTTCCTCCATCATGGTATGACACAGCAAGAAGAATCTCACCAGATGCCAGCACCATTGTTTTTGGACTTCTCAGCCTCTAGAATCATATGCTAAATAAATGCATTTCCCTTATAAATTACCCAGTCTGTGATATTTCATTATAGCAACAAAAAACAAACTAAACAGAAAATTGGTTCTGAGAAATGAGGCCATTGCTATAACAATTCCCTAAAATTGTGGGAGCCATTTTGAAAAGGAGTGATGCGTAGAAGTCATATGAATTTGGAGGAACAGACTAGAAAAATTCTGTATTGTGGTGAATGAAGTGTTAACAGTGATTCTGGTGAGGGCATGGTAGGAGAGATTAGGGAAAATCTTGAACTTCCTAGAGATAATTTAAGTGGTTGTGAACAGAATGTGGATAGAAATACGAACATTGAATACCACTTTGATGGTTCGCAAGTAGAACTGAAGAATGAGGATTTGGAAACCATAGCAAGGACCAACCTTGTATAAAGTAGAAATGAATTTGACTGAACTGTTTTTGTACCTGAAGGCTTTATGGAATGCAGAATATAATAGGAACAAACTTGCATATCTGGCTGAAGAAATATTTAAGCATCAAAACATTTAGGCTACTGCTCCAAAACCACGAACTAAATACACTTATCTTATTTCAAATTACTTTGTGTGTGGTATTCTCTTATAGCAACAGAAAATGGACTAAGGCAATAACTCTCTCAATGACTGGTAGAAATACTTAACAACATATCAGCAAAGATATTGAATAACTGAACAACATCATTTGTACCAGCAACCACTCTCTTATTATTTGAGAAAAATATGTTGAGATTGAAAAAATAATTTATCAGTATAAGTTCATTAGGATGGACTTTCAAAACACAAAGAATTATCCTAGAAAGAACACAGGAGATAGAAGGGCAAGGATGGGAAAAATAAACAAATATACAAGCCAATAATCTTTAAACATGTGGATAAATGTAAATAAAATATAAAATAAGCTCTATCTTTACAAAATGATAATGATATTAATAATACTGTCTGTTATCTATGAGGAAAAAGTACAATACAAAGTACTATAAACAAACAACATGCAAGTAAGTTGAGGATGATTGGTATAAACCTTTCTGATAACTTTGTGTTTTTACAATGATAGTTAATATGTTTTCATTTTGTTGCATATCATGATAATATTTTTAGAAAGCCTATGGATAAATTGAAGGAGACCAAATTAGCATCCAAATCAGTAAAGGGAAAAAGAATATGTTTTCAAAGAAAAAATAAATAGCATACAGAAATGTAGATTAATTAGAAGTTAAAAAATAGTGTAAAATATGAAAACATTGTATCTAATCACAACAAACATAAGGACTAACCTCACCAATTAAAAAAAAATGTAAAAAAGTTAAAAAAATTTAATTTAAAAGGGCACTACTAAAACACAAGTTTGTAAAGTACATTAAAGTAAAGTAGTGAGGATTGAAATGGGTATTTTTGTTTGGGAGTTTGTGTGCATGCATATGTAAAAGTAGACTTTGATAGATATGTATGTAATACCAGTTACCAATTGTTCAATTCTCATGATACTGAGCTTTAAATATACGTTTCTAAATTTATGATAGGTGAAGCAGACAAAAATTTAGGAATATGAAAGCTTCAACATGTAATCAACAAACTTTATTAACATTACATGGAACACCACAATTGATGATTTAAATGGTGCCTCTAATTATATATATTTTGTTCTTTCTTGAATACATTATTTATTAAAAATTGACTGTAGAAATAGCTACACAGAAAATCAAAGAATTTTGAATACTTGCTATTACCTAGATATTTTATACATTATGTTTAAGTTCAAATTCCATTTAAAGACTAAAAGTAATAACCGTATGTTGTCAGTTGAAGGGTGTCCATTTAAAAAAAAAAAGTTGAAATCCTGACACCAGGTGCCTGTGAATGTGACCACATTTAAAAATAGGATCAAGCTGCTATAATCAAGAAGGGGTCATACTGGATTATGGTGAGCAATAATTCAATGACTGTTGTCCTCATAAGAGAAAAATTTGAACACAACCGTGAAATAAGATAATGTGAAAGACATAGTCACACAGCAGAAAAATCATGTGAAGACAGACATAAACATGAAAGTGACAGTTCTACAAGGCAAGAAACACCAAGCATTGCCAGCAAACAGCAGGAACTAGGGCAGAGGCATGAAATAGTTTCTTCCTCAAAACTTTCAGAATGAGGCAACTCTTCTGACACTTGGATTTTGGACTTTCAGTTTTCATGACTGTGAGATAATATTTTTTATTGTTTTAAACCACCCAGTTTGTGATAATTTGTTATGGCAGCCCTGAGAAAGTAATACATACTACTTTTGACTATTAAAATTAAACACTGATAAACAAGTGATAGCTTGGAGAAAAAAAATTGAAATGAAAGTTTAAAAACATGCAACCAACAACTGTTTTAATACAATTTAATTGCACATGGAAAATTCACCAAAGACGACAATACAGTAGTAAATGAACAGATTTTCAACAAATTGTAAAGGCTCTTAAAGATCAACATATATTATTTGACCACACCTAAATTAAATTAATATATGTAATAAGATATCTATGAAAACCTCAAATTTTTGAAAATTAAGTAAGTCTTTTCTAAAGACTACATCAATTATAGAATAAATAACATGGACCACTTACTGAGTTATATTAAATATACAGTATATCAGAATTTGTGCTCCATCTTATAATTCTGTAGAAGAAAATCTATGACCTGGTACAAATAGAAAAACTTAAAACTGGTTATCTAAACTTCACTTTTAAACATTAGATTAAGAATAATAAATAATACAAGTAGTAAGCAGCAAATGGGAAACAATAAAATAAGGGCAAAAAACTGACAAGCATTAGAGAATGCCAAGTAAGCAAAAAGTTGGTTATTTGCAAAAAGAAACAAAAACCAAATTAACAATATAATAAAAAAGGAAATAGCACTACATATCTTACAGGTATTAAAAGGACAGTAAGAAAAATTTGTATGCTTACAACCAATAAATTTAAAACGAATAAATCATGGAAAATTCTAATTTACCAAAATTAACATAATAAAAAATGAAAGATCTGAATAGTCCTTATTGATTCAATAAAGCGAATTTTTTATTATAAGTTTTCCCAGAAACTAAACAACTGGCTCAAGTACTTTCTCTTCCTCCAGTGAATGCAATCAAATATTTTATGAAGAAGATTCAGATTCTCACATTTTCAAAAAGTTTATGAAAGATGCTGTTATATTTAAATGCAATACTTTTGTGAGAATAACAACAGATAAGAAAAAAGGCGAATGTGCATTTTCTCAGGAATATCTGGATGGACACAGAAAACAAGGAATGCTTCAATCCAACCATGTTGTGAAGAATATACATCTTCTACCCCACTCGTTTAAGAATCAGGACAAACCAATAGATTAAGGGAAAAATGAATTTAAATAATATGATATTCAACAGAAAATAATATAAATAGCTACCATATGATCAAACTCAAGTTTAAAAGTAACATTTGCTTTATATTCTCATGTCAGAAAATGTCGCATTTTTTTTTTTCTAAACTACAATTTAACCTTAAGCTGTGGGGCAGAGCAATAAGATAAAAGAGAAAGTGTTTGGCAAAATCTAATGTTACATTCCATAACAAAGGTTTTGAACTTTAATTTTCTCATTTTTGATACTGATTTTTTCCTGGGATTTGGTGATTAAAATTAAATAGTACATAAAATGCAAAGTGCTTAACATGTTACACGGTAGGTTTTAAAATGTATTTTTAAGTAGCTCCATCTAAGAGTTTGTCAAAAGAAATATATTTATTCTATACAAATTCTAAATCACCATCCTATGATAACTGGTTTTCCAGCTGTATTACATTTTTTGACTACTATTTTATTTTTGCATAAATAGTATTTTGTTGATTCTTCACATCTCATCTGATCCAAACACTTTTTCTGTCTCTGTTTATATTCCATCAATATTTCTCTGACTTAAAAGAAATATGTTTCAGATAATCTGTTATTAGTAACACAATCTCACACACAATTTTTTCCTTATTATATGACACATACTATTACCTCAGATAAGTATATTTCAATATATACTTTCAAAGGACAAGTAAGTTCTCACAGTTCCACATCCGTGAAATGTTATTTTTGTGTTTCTGAAGGATTTTTGTAATTTTAAAGAAGTATTTTTTTCTTTAGATTTTCATCATGATTTTTAACATGCTAGTATAATTTGTGACTTACCAGGAGAAGGAATACAGATTTCAAGGTTTCCAGAAACATTTAAGCTTTAAACATATTGTATGGAACATTCATTATTGTATGATAGAACATTAGCATTCTTTACATTGAAAATAAGGATTGCAATTGCTCAGCGTTTATTTTCTATCATAAGATCATGCTATTTTTAATATATAAATGTTAATATTTTTGGCAAAAAAAGATTTCTGCTTATAAGTTCTTCTGCCATGTATTTTTGCTTCCCCTTTCAAGCTATCTGAGCCCTAACTGCTCATAGCAAGCCCTCCAGGATGTCCTTTTAACTTGCCTTCTGGAAACCCACCCACTAATGCATATATGGCTTTACCATCTTCTTTTACCCCTTCCTCTGAATACTGACTATGAACATCTTGGGAGGAGTTCTCTGAAGTGCATGTAGAACTGTTCTTTGTGTAGAGATGGCATTGAACTAAGAGAACTGTATCCCTTCTGGTTCACAGAAAGAGAAATTAAAATTGATGCAACTCAAAACAGGTGTCCAGAGCTGAGAGAAAGATTGGTTCTGAAAGCACATCCCAAAGGACATGAATCCAGAAAGAAGTTACTGAAACTTTACCAATCTTTTCACGTTAATTAAAAAAATATATATATCTGCAGTACACCACTAAAATCTAAAGAAACTATAGAGAAGGTAATGGTTACTGTGACACTTTATAGTCTATTGTTTTTTGTTTATGTCAAATATTTAGTTTCATTGATTTTAAAAAATATATTCTGAGAGTTATTAAATAAAACATAAATAATAATACAGGCATTTTGGAAATTACACCAAAATATATACTGAAAACATGATTGCTGATTTAATCTTTTGTGAATACCTTTAAACTGTTCATGAGTGAATACATCATCTGTAGGAAGGTTGCATTATTTATAGCTACCAGAAATTCTCTATAATGTACAGTGCTGAATGCTGGTAGATATTTAATAACTTCAACGGCCTTAGAAGAAGGAATTTGTTCAGCAGGATGCCTTAAGAAAAATTACTTCCTTCTCCTCCATTTCTCTGATCTACTGCCAGAGCTTCTTGTGACTAAAATAAATGAGAGCCAGAAAGCATTGAATAACTCTCAGTCCATGCTTCTTAACACCCTGGGAGATAACAGGCAGATATTCAGTACAGTATTATATAAACTTTCAGGGTCCTCTTGGATACCTTTTCTAGATTAAAAGTTTGTGTTCCTGACTCAAAGGATGACTAAAACCACATTAATGTATGATGATATTTGCTTAGCCATATCCCCACTTGAAAATTAAATGTTAGCCACACGTAATGGTTTTTATATAAGATCATGGAGTAAAACAGAGATGAAAACAGTAAGTGAGTAACAAAGAATAAGAATATAGTTCCCATATTGTTTCTACCCTTGATAATGTAAAATTATTTGTGCCCTGTACGTTTACAAATTCACTTTTTTCCTTGACATCTTCTAACACTTTGACTGTGATATCTACTTTAATTGATTGTGTGACCTAAATCCTTATTCCCACAGCATCATATTTCTTGCAATTTTGTCTCCATTGAATTTCTGAAGTTTTCCTTTGACTAATATTAATGAGCAAGAGTACAATAGGAGGAACCCCAGTTAATCACTGGTCACAACCATTGTCATTCATATCAAAGTACAAAAATGGTGAAAATCATCCATTTCTTCCCACAAGCAGACAACTTTGCATTGTAATGTTGTTGCTCCTTCTATGAACATTTTGAGTCTTTTTCTTTATCCCTTGACTATGGGATAGCCTCTGGATTTGCTTTGACGATAAAACACATTGGAATTGGCATTGTGTGTGGTTTGAATCCAGACCTCAATATTTGTATGTTTCTGCCCTCATTTAAGAAATTTTGTTGAGCTGTCATTTGCAAGGCACTGAATGACTGAATACCTAAGTCACAGATAATATACCTTAACTAGTGGACTGTTCACTGGCCAAATAGATGAGTTAAAGAGAGATATGGTGGAAATTAGCAAGCATATAACTCTAAAGATTCTAAAAGGATGAGATCGGACACATGGATTGGGTTCAGTGTATACTGCTCAGGCAATGGGTGCACCAAAATCTCATAAATCACCGCTAAAGTACTTACTCATGTAATCAAATGCCACCTGTTTCCCCAAACCTATGGGTAAAAACATTTAAATTTAAAAAGCAAAATAAAAATGAAGAATTTAATTGGCATTGATCTCTGCAATTCCTGCACACATGTGACATTACTTTTGGTTTACTATCTTGGCTAAAGGAAAGAGAGACTCAAACATGGAACCTGCATTTGGGCATGTTTGCCATAATGTCCCTCACTCCATGGGTTAAGAAATCAAAGTGAGGATTCTGCTTTG
The DNA here is from genome assembly GCF_008728515.1 of Papio anubis. NCBI lineage: Eukaryota > Metazoa > Chordata > Mammalia > Primates > Cercopithecidae > Papio > Papio anubis. The sequence continues at coordinate 61,883,163 of NC_044990.1, read as the reverse complement.
CATTAAACATATAGGTTCCAACTATTCATTTCAGAATTGAGGAAATAATTCGAAGAAGCAATTGCCTCACTAAACCCACTTTAGAATCAGACCAATAATTAATTTACCAGATAACTGCTACAAATCTTTACTCTAGGTGAAAAACTATAGTAGTAACCAAAAATCAGCTCCCATCTGGAGTCTATATCTAACAACCCCTACCTTGCTAGTAGACCAGCCATTGCTATAGTCAAGTTAGTTTTCTGCCGAGTAGATCTCAGCAGACATAGAACAATTGTTGCTATATAAATCAAGCAGTACTTTTGGAAGCTGAAATTCTATTTAATATTTAGCAATCCTGAAATCATTTAGTTATTGTCACAAATCACTGAGCTTAAAAAACATCTAATTTATGCTAATGTAACTTAATTGTGGTAATTGTAACCATGCTGTCCATGATGGTTAATTATTGCCAACTTGCCTCTACATCTTTAGATCTTATTATGCCAATGACATCAGGTTATGTGTGTCCAATGTATTATCACTCTCAGTCATCTCCAATATACAGAGCTCTTCGAGATCAAAATGCTCTTCTTAATATTTGGTAATAGAAGTACCTGTTGGGAGACATTCTTAGGAACAGCTGAGCAACATGCACATGAAAGACTAGCTTTAACATTTCAATATTAACTCTTCAGACTCCACTCTCTTCAACATACAAGGAAATTCCAGCATTTTCATGTTATTCTTTACTGTTATTTTTAGTATAGTTATCAAGAGCACAACTAGTAGATTATTATTGCTCTCTGGCAATCCAGTCAATCCTTTAATGCTCAAATGCTGTATTCTATTTTTAATACATTTGACCAAATCAAGTTTTTATTATGTCTTCTTTGATGTTTCATACTAGAATCACTTCCATAAACGCTTCTCAGGCTTATAAGTCTTTCAATGTCAATGTGATTTTCTCATGGCTCAAGACTTGCATTTCTCCATCATAGATTTGTTGTGTTTGACTCTCATTAGGGACTTGAAGGAATGAAAGGCAATGTGGGCCCATCTAAGTATATTTGACCTCTGTTTCTGAGAAAACTTTCTGAGTGTAGCAATTAAAATGTTTATATTCAGAGATCATATTCTGGATAGGGGTAGGAGCAAAGGAAATTAAGGAAAATGTAGTTTCAAGGTTCTTAAACTTATCAATATCTTTCCCCAAATTCTCATCCCTTCTCTTAGTGGGGGATCCTGCTTTTGACCCCACAAGAGTAAAGTAAGTACTTTAGCACAAAATGTCTAAAATGAGAGAGCATTCAATTTTGTGCTGCAGCTCTGCAAGGTGTCTATTGTTTCTCATATTAAAGGTCCTTCCCTGTTATTACAGAAGCTGTGAGAACTTTCTAAACCTTCCTTTCTAGATGCATGCTTCATTGGATATTGATAACCGCTTTCTTTTCTCTGTGTTCTCTAGAGCTGTACAAAGAAAGGTGATTCTACAATCTTCACTCTAGTTGCTATAGTAACTAAATACCATACCACTTTCTCTCTGAATATTATACTTTCTACCTATAATTCATCCTATGTTACTACTGGTAGTAATATGAGAAATTGTTATACCCCTTATGCTATGGATTAATCCTGTGTGTCAAGAATTGGGCTTGAACATGCTTTGCCTTGAATATTTGAGCCAACCAACCCTAGAATCCCATTATGAGTTCATATTTTCTGGGATAATTCTAATGTAAATTATTACCAAAGCCAAAACTAGATAAATACAATATAATCAAATTATGATAATTAGAACAATTACAAATAACTATTTGATGAAAGCATAGGTTAGATAAAACGAACCATAATGATTAGCACAGGAACCCTAAGCTGGAAGAGGTAGTTTATCACCGCCTGCAAGTCTGAAGGAACAAGGGGAAGGGGAGGTTACTAGAATTCATAGCAAGTCAGTAAAATGAAGTAAGCCACCTTGAGAGAAGCAATGACTTTCTGTCCAAGTGACACAATAAATTCAAGTTAACCTCACAAGAGGGAAGTTAAGGAAATAAAAAATGGTACAAAAAAGAAAGAGGGCGCAGGAGCCCTCTGATATTACTAATCATAATGGTCTCCTTCTGAGGCAGAAAGCAACCATGATAAAGTTGGATGGTGGATCCAGAAGACAGAAGGGATTCAGGATGCCTTTATAATACATTTATTCAAAATAAAATAAATATAAACATATCTATCAGCAGAATAATTAAGATCCTATGTGAAAATTTAAGGAGCTAGAGTTAATTGTGCTTGAGATAAGAGGGAATGATCATATTCTCCATAGGCCCTATGGGATATCATTACACACACACCCCCATACATATATATGTAAAAATAAACACGTATGTATGAATGTGTACATATATTATTTACTTATTCATAAAGTTAAGAAAAGACATATTTTCAGCACCCACTGCCTAGGATTAGGGCCCAGAGAGGTAACATTATTTGTTCTACCCAGGGGGCCAACCTTATTGCAACACTGAAGATAAGATCACAATGTTTCTCTAAACCTATTTCCACAGTTAATCAATTGGTATTAACGAGCAACAATGATCAGAGGCAGATAGTTAGCTAAAAATATGTTCTTCATGAGAGAAATACCAGAAATTTAGGGAATGTGGGAAATGTTTAACTGAACACGTATTCTACTTTTACAGCTTCTATACCCCTTCCCTATGGAGTATCATTCTCTTATTCTCTCTCAGGACTCCACTCTTTTAAAGCATTTTTAGTTATCAGAGTCTGTTAAATACCACTGGTTTGTGTGTTGAGACAAGCATTTAAAAGGCGGGCAATCATTTAAAATCATCATACTCTTTAGGCTTAATACTATGAGTCCAGGTTTACATTTTCAAGCAGAGAGACTCTCATCCATTCAAAGTATTTAATGAACAGTCATGAACTATTCATTTGTAACTCTTGTTTAGAGTTTAAAAATAATTAGGTCTGTCTCAATATAGTAACAAAGCATGCATTTATTCATTCTGGTTACTGTCTTATTAATTAACTTAAAATATTAGCTGAATATATACTTATGATCACACACTCTTCTTGACAATGATGAGATAATAGGAGCAAAAACAATAAAAATCATTGCCTTTGAGAAGCATACATTTTCATGGGTACCTGTATTCTACTGAAATGCGAGAGAATCTAATATTAAAATAGCTACACATACATTGTCAGTGTGGGTATTTCACATGAAGAAAGTATGCAAACAAAGTACTGGGCAATGGAGAGTAATGGAGAGGAGGCACAATGGTGTAATGTGAAATTAAGCTTCTACCAAAAAGCACATAGAAATTATAGAAGCAACATTTAATAATAGAAAATAATTAGAAAATTACAGTAAAATATAGTTTCAAAATATTCTACTTGTCCACACTCAAATATTAACCTTTCATTATTTACATTTTAAATTTCTATATATCTATCTTATATATTTTTATAAACATATGTTTATTTCCTTAATTTCCCTCTTGTGAGTATCACTTGGGTATGCTTTGTCACTTGGACAGAAAGTTAGTCTTGATCTCAAGGTATCTCACTTCACACACACATATACATATACATGGATATATTAGATAGATAGATACCAATTTATCCAATTATATGTGCAATAGAGATACATACTTTGTCAACAAATGGCAAATAGACATCAGGATATGAACAAAAGATACACAAATAGCAATATCAAAATTTCCTCCTCGGGCCTTTACTTTCAAAATCAAACTGAAAGAATTCCTTTTTAATTAATTCTCACTCTTATCCTGAATATTTTATAGCTATTGTAAGCGCTTCCATTTGTAGCGCTGAATTTTCTGGGGGGATCACTGAATATCCTCAAAACATTATGTTTATTTAAATAACAACAAAATGCTGAATAAGCACATAAATTTTTCTCTTCATTGAGATGATAATTTAAAGGTAGCAAATATTAATTGCATACTTACTTCTGAGAAGCATTCTAAGTCATATTTTCAGACCATTAGTTATTTCCTTGCTAAAATATTCATCATGGCAGTAACGAAAACGAGACTCAGAGTTAAGTAACTTACTCAAAATCTGACTTTCATTAAAGAGAGATGGAAGACTGACTTAATTTTGATTCTGGTGCCTGTGCTCAGTCTTCTCAAATCCATCCATGTTTATTGATACATTTTTTAAGGAAGCAAAAAAAAAAAAAAAAAAAAAGAAAAAGAAAATTGTATACGTTACTACTATTATTATTTTACATCTCACAAGACTGTACACTAAATGACAAGAGAAATGACTACTGAACTCACAAAGCTTTGAACAGTACTTTATATGTATTACTGAGCAATTTAAACCAAAGTTATTTATTGAAGTGACACTCCAATACACATTGCAGGGTTACACCAACGTAAATAATACAGTTATATTTAGAATGAAATTGAGTTTGTGTGTTTGTGTGTACATGTAAATGATACACAATTGCACTCAGAAGACCTGAGTTGAAGCTACAGCCCTTATAACCTTCAAATTACACGAACTTGGTTGAATAATAATGCTTTTTTTACCTTTCCAATAAAATAATAGCAATAAATCATTTAAGAATGTAGTTGAGAAGAGCAAAATGGGATAATGGGAACAAAAGTGGTTGATAAATTGTTAATTAATCTATATTTTTTGGTCTAATTATTGCTGTATCTGTTTTAAAAATTAAAAAAAAAATGTGTAGCCAGAGAATCATCCCAAAGGTGACAAAAGTTGTAATTGGTAGGAAGAAAGGACGGTTGAAAAGGGAGTGGGAAGAGTGCCTCTGTAGGGAATTTTCAGCAGTGCTAGAAGATAACATCTGTCTAATATTCAGAAGAGTCATACAGCCTGGCAGAGAATAGCAAAATGAATGAGTTTGCTAATTAACACTAATTAACCTGTTTGGGTGGAAAATTTGGTTTAATTCAGCAGATCTACCACATGCTGATATCAGGCTGAATTTCAACACTAAATACGACTTTTGCTAATTTAATTGATCAAAGTTTGAATCTCTTAAGCATTTATTTGATCATATTTATAGATTCAATAACTCACTACAGCTCTAAAAAATCAGGAAAAATAATGTTATTGTTGCTGTGTATTGTCAACACACATTGTAAAAACATTTATTTTTACAATTTATAGGGACTACTAAGATGCAATTCAAAGAATTCCTGGAAAAATGAAAGTTGTTGGTAATTCTATCCTCACAGATATAAACTGTACTAGCAATTAAATACATGTATCCAGGTGTATTAATTTTATACACATAAGGCAATGCAACTGTGTTACAAAGTAAATCATCTACTTAGCTTTGTGAGTTTTTTTAAATGATAAAATATACACTGAATTGTAGTTTTAAAGGACTCATAATTCAATATCTTAATATAAAATGTACATTAAGAGCTTGTCTCAGTTCATGTGGGCAGCTACAATAAAGCTATAATAACAATAAAGCTATAATACCTTGGACTAGGTACTATATAAATAATAGAAATTTCTTTATCACAGACCTGGATGCTGGGGAGTCCATGATCAAGGCACCAGTAGATCTAGGGAAGCCTCACTGTCTGCATCATAGGTAGTGTTTTGTTGCTGTGTCCTCATGTGGTGAAAGGACGAAAAGGAACCAAACACATTTCCTCAACCCCTTTTATAAGAACAGCGCCTCATGACTTTATCATCTCCTCAAAGTGCTACTTTGTAGTACTATTGCATTGGGGATTAAATTCCTGTATGAATTTTGGAGGAACCCAATTATTCAAACTATTGCACTACTCCTGCAGGTAAGTACAAGCAGGGATTATTAATATGTCCTTCCTCAATTTTCTCTAAACGTATAACAATCTACACCGATTGGTTTAAAACCAGAAAGCATCCGTACTTCAAAAGTTTTAATTTGATCTTGTGCAAATATATGTGAGAATATTACCACACATCTCCTAGAAAAATATATTTTATTTTCCTTTTTAAAAACTTTTAAATTCAGGGATACATGTGCAGGTTTTTTATATAGGTAAACCTGTGTCATGGGGGTTTGTTGTACAGATTATTTCATCACTCCAGGTATTAAGCCTAGTACCCATTGGTTATTTTTCCTGATCCTCTCCCTCCTCCCACCCTTCACCCTCCGAAAGACCCCAGTGTGTGTTGTTCCCCTCTATGTGTGTGTGTGTTCTCATCGCTTAGCTCCCACTTGTAAGTGAGAATATGCAGTATTTTGGTTTTTCGTTCCCGTGTTTGTTTTCTGAGGATAATGACCTCCGGTTCCATCCATGTTCCCACAAAAGACATGATCTCACTTTTTAATGGCTGCATAGCATTCCATGGTGTATATGTACCACATTTTTCTTATCCTCTACTATCAATGGGCATTTAGGTTGCTTCCATCTTCTTGATATTGTAAATAGTGCTGCATTGAACATTTGTGTGTATGTATCTTTATGGTAGAATGATTTATATTCCTCTGGGTATACACCCAGTAATGGGGTTGCTGGGTTGAATGGTAGTTCTGGTTTTAGGTCTTTGAGGAATTGCCACACTGCCTCCCACAATGATTCAACTAATTTACAATCCCACCAACAGTGTATAAGTGTTCCCTTTTCTACACAACCTCACCAGCATCTGACATTTTTTGACTTTTTAATAATAGCCATTCTGACTGGTGTAGATGGTATCTCATTGTGCTTTTGATTGGCATTTCTTTAAGGATCTGTGATGTCGAGATTTTTTCATATGCTTGTTGGCCTTAACCCTTATTCAGCAAGGGAGGTATAACTCAAACTCATTGTTTAGAGCTTTTATCGTTTGTTATTCCTCAGGATTATAAACTTGTTAGGGACGCAAGCACACTTTGTTTATAAAGACACCAAGTATCCTTTCTTTCATTCTTTGGGTTTGGAATGTTTTTTCTATTTTGATAGAAATAGGGTGCATAGAAACCATTCTGTAGCTGACATGTCAATCTGTGACAAAAGAAAATTTAAATTGCTGACGGTCTTAGGGTATAGCAAAAAAAAATTTTTTTTTTTTTTACATCTTGCTGCAATGCCAAGATGGTATGAGGAAATTGGGTTTTAGGTCCCCTCTGTTTGTAGTATTTTCTTACTTTAATTCTCAGCAAGTCACATTAGCTGTAAGAGAGAACTTGCTGTAATTGGGAAGAAGAGTTAATTTAGGGAAACTAAGCTAGTGACCTTAAGAACAGAGGAAAGTAGGCTTGCTCCTTCCTCCCTCCCTCCTTCCCTTCCTTCTTTCTCTCCTTCCTTTCTTGTTTCAAAACATTTACTGTGACATAAAAGATTAAGGTAATATGACTGAAAAGGATAGTCACCGCTACTTCATAACTTTTACTCCAAGTTGTGAAACACTTGCTCTTTTGAGAAGATGGTATTATAAAATTCTGAGAAAGTCAAGAGAGTATGGATATCTTCTGATCCCAGGTATGGATTGTTTATATTTCGTTCTCTGATTTATATTCCCAAGAGATTGATAGTGGAAAAAAGGTCCTCTGATACTTTAGATCAACATCACAGTTTTCCAAAGGGAAGGCATAAACAAGAATGTTAATAATTAACTAATTTCCTATACTTGCCTCTTTCATGCCACAAATCTATGTCAAATGTTTGTCTTATTTCATAGTTAATGACATAGAATACTCTAAAGTGCAAGTTATCAGTAATTAATATGTTGTAGAATTCCACAACATTTTCACAACATTATATCTAAATGTTCTTCATTTGTATAACTAAAATATAGTAGGGTCCCCACTTTCGTTTTGTATTTTACGACAACCACTAACTGCAGCATTTTGAGTCCATTCTTCTATTTGTAAGTTTTTTTTTTTTCCCTTCACTGGACAAACTCCCATTTAATTTCAAAATTACAGATGTCTTTGGGTAGAAGGTATAGTTGACTAAGAAATAAAAAATCAGCAGAAATGATTAAGTGCATTCCTAAACTTAAACTATAATTACCTTTGAGCTATATAGACTTATTTAAATTAGAACCTGATAAAGTGATTAATCTCTACTCTGTCAAACTCCTAAATAATAAATAATAGTGCTACTATATTTTCTCGGGGGGTATAAGGAGCCATTTAATTCTCTGTGTGAACTTTCTAGATGTCCAGGAGCGAATCAAGAATTTTTTAACCTAGAAGCTGGAGCCAGTTAAATAAATTTGAATTTCTCAGGAGCTCACTCAAACTCCATCATGTGGTGTGAATCACATCCAACCAAATTTCATCTTACGTCTACACTTATTCTCTAAGCAGTGACATTATTCCAGTCCCACAGATTTCTTTTCCTGCAACACATATTTTGAAAACTTGAAATAGGTATTGTAAATTCGTATCTGTTTTTAAGTGTTTTGTTTTTTAACCATACTCATCACCTCAGTAGCTAATTTCCTGTGGCTTTTCCTATGATATTTGATGATATTGCTGTTCTTGCTCTTTGTTTTGCCATTTACTGGGAGGAATTGTGACTAAGTTAGACACATCAAAATTTTATTTCCAGTATTCTCATATACTTCAGCATGAACAGTGTGCTTTCTTTTTGTCTTTTATGTATCACTTTTCAATAATTTCTTGATTTATTCATATATTATAGAATAGAATGCTTATGTGTACATTTTGACATAAGTGTGTCTGAAATTATTGACAAAAACACTTTAAGTCTGTGCAATTTAAAGAATACAGTATACATTTCATTTCAAAAATGTAATTCAGAAAAAAGTTTCTATACTGTAATTATAAAACTATTTACACTTTATAACACTTTCTTTGTATGGATCTACTTAATATTTCAGGAAGCCACAACACGTCCATTTTATGACTTAAATTTCAGTACCTGGTAATGTGTCTGAACTGGTGTGGTGGGTTCTTGGTCTCACTGACCTCAAGAATGAAGCCACAGGCCCTCCCAGTGAGTTTTACAGTTCTTAAAGATGTTGTGTCCTGAGTTTGTTCTGTTCCTTCAGAGATTCAGATGCGTGCGTCTGCAGTTTTTTCCTTCTGGTGGGTTCGTGGTCTCACTGGCTTCAGAAGTGAAGCTGCAGACCTTCGCAGTGAATGTTACCACCCTTAATGGCTGTGCAGAGCCAAACAGCAGCAGCAAAATTTTTCCAAGAAGTGAGAGAAGCAGGCTTCCACGTCAAAAAACGACACCTGAGTGTGTTGCCGCTGTCGGTTCCAGCAGGCTGCTTTTATTCCCTTATCTGACCCCACCTACATCCTGCTGATCGGTCCATTTTACAGAGAGCTGATTGGCCCATTTTACAGAGAGCTGATTGGTCTGTTTTGACAGGGTGCTGATTGGTGCATTTACAAACCTTGAGCTAGATACAGAGTGCTGATTGGTGTATTTATAATCTTTTAGCTAGACTCGAAAGTTCTCCCAGTCCCCACTAGATTAGCTAGATACAGAACACTGATTGGTGCGTTTACAATCCTCCAGCTAGACATAAAAGTTCTCCAAGTCCCCACAAGACTCAAGAGCCCAGCTGATTTCCCCTAGTGGATCCTGTACCAGCTCCGCGGAGCTGGTTGCCAGTTCCCCGCCAGGCTTGTGCTCCTCAGCCCTTGGGCGGTGGATGGGACTGGACGCCACGGAGCAGGTGACGGCGCCTGTTGGGGAGGCTGCGGCATGGCGGACTGCAGATCCCAAGCCCTGCCCAGTCAAGAGGCCGCTGAGGCCCGGTGAGAATTCGAACGCGGCGCCCGTGTGCCCGCAGTGCTGGGCGACCCGGCACACCCTCCGCAACTGCTGGCCCGAGTGCTAAGGCCTTCACTGACCGGGCCGGTGGCACCGGCCTCTGGGAGTGCGGGGCCCGCCTGGCCTGCACTCACCCGAAACTCGCGCTGGCCCGCGAGGGCCGCGTGCAGCCGCGGTTCCCGCCCGCGCCTCTCCCTCCACACCTCCCCCCAAGCGGAGGGAGCCGGCTGCGGCCTGGTCCAGTCCAGGGTGGAGTTCCCACAGTGCAGCGGCTGGATGAAGGGCTCCTCAAGCACAGACAGCGTGGACGCTGAGGCCGAGGAGGCGCCGAGAGGGAGCGAGGGCGGCTAGCACGTTGTCACCTCCAAGTGAAAGTAGGTATATAAAAAATGATTTTTAAATAAGTATGTATGCATGTACATTTTTACTACAATTTTACATTTACGTTTCAGTAATGGTTTTTGTTTAAAAACGTCAGGTTTTGTTATTTTTTATTTTTTGACGGAGTTTCGCTCTTTTGCCCAGGCTGAAGTGCAATGGTGTGATCTTGGCTCACTGCAACCTCCGCCTTCTGGTTTCAAGCGATTCTCCTGCCTCAGCTTTCCCAGTAGCTGGGATTACACGCACCAGTCACCAGGCCCAGCTAATTTTTGTATTTTTAATAGATACGGGGTTTCACCATGTTGGCCAGGATGGTCTCGAACCCCTAACTTCGTGATCCGCCTGCCTCGGCTTCCCAAAGTGCTGAGATTACAGGCGTAGGCCACCTCGCCTGGCCTGTTTCTCTTAATACTGTGTTACTTGTTGACGTTAGATAACTAAAGAAAATAATTTTTCCTCATTTCAACATTCCAGGGTTAACATTTTTTAATATAATTGTTTTAGATGTTTAAAAGAACCATTACAAGGTGGTTTTCTCTTAAAATTGCTGCCATGTTCCCAATGTACAAGAAACAATTTGTTTCTTACAGTATTTTTCACAGTTCCTAAATAAAGTAAGTACATTATATACTTACCCTTGGTTTAAAAAAAATGGAGTTTTCTAAAACAAGCAGAATGTGTTGTCACCTTTTCTTGGGTCTCCACGATAATAACCTTTTATTTGTTAAGTAGTAATATATGCAGGTTTTAGAATTTATAAGGAACTTTGGTTGCTCCTCTGCTGAGAAACTTTGTAACTACCCACCTTAGTTACATTTTAAATATTCTGTATTTGATATGTCCGACTTAACGTCTTTTTTGTCTTGTTTCATAGATGGTACTTTGGTTGGTTATTTTAATAAATTCTTATGTTATTCTATAGCAAACACTCTTATTTCCACTTGTATCCACCACCTAGATTGATAAATGGCATGTACCATCCAATTTAGAATCTAGTTTGATTTTTTTCGTATGTCTTCCTTCCCTCATAAACAAACTTGTTATTTGTATTTGTATAGTTTTAAATTTCTCAGATATTACAATTAGACACCATAGTTTGCCTAGTTTGTTTTTCGAGATAGGTATTTTAAGTTCCTTTTAATCTGTAGCACTCCAGTCTCCTTTTTTTTTTTTTTTTTTAATCTATCTGCAAATGATTTTAGGACACTTGAATTCTAGTATTCTCTACACTCTGAGTTTTGTTGATTGTATTTATTGGAGCAGTTCAACATATTTCTTATTTTTCTGTATTTCCTGGCAAACTGGCACCTCCATCCAGAGAATGAATCAATTTTAAGTTTGGTGTCCTTTGCAAGACTCAAACTTTGACTGTACATAGCCATGCGATAAATAGTATATGCATATGTACATGTATCACATATAAATGTGATGTATATGTGTATGTATATGTATCACATACACATATAATGTATGTGGATCACATATATATGTGATACCTAGTAGGACAACAAAAGGCACATGATGTCTAATTTAATCTGTGGTGTTAGGAGCCCTTGATGCTTAATACTTATTTCAATTTATTAATATGTAGTTTATATGTATTTAATGTATTCACTGTGGTGGTGGTATGATTTTATAATTTCTTTTTTCATTCATTTATTAGTTGAGATTTTGCAATAAAGGGATGCGTCCCTTATATCTAATTTGGTTTTGGGTATTACTTGGTACAGTTTATGCAGGAAAGTCAAGACAAATGCTTACCCTTTATTCTATTTATTAGTTTCCAAGATACTGATTTGCTATCATTTCCCGAAGGTGACTACATAATTTTAAATATTTTTACGAACTCATTATTTAAATGTATTATGTTATTTCCAATCCATTATAACTATTGTCAAAATTAAAGCTCAAAACTTCTCATCTCTACCTATTGGAAACCTTGGTACCTTCAACATATCCCTATATGCCTGGAAAATATCTCTTGAGATATGATACAACATCATCTTTTATGTTATCGTCTTAATACCTGAAATAAGCTATTTCCCCAAGATGCCTGAAATCATCTAGTGAGGAAAGTCACTGTAAGACTACAGTCTTGAGCATGGATGCTCATTTTTGGTGGGCGACCATGTCTAGAACTTTTTGAGACAACTCATTGATGTTCAATTCAAGTTGAAGATGAGACTTTCATTAAAACATATTCTTGAAAAATCTGTGTCTCTTATCTTTCATACCAACATTCCTGATCCTCAGGGATACAGGGGATAGTAAAAGTAGATCATTCTATGATTACGTACTATTCTTTTCTACCTTTCAATGCTCATTTCCACAGCAGGCAAAGGACCTGTGTGAAAGTTTCTCTAATTCATTTTTATTGTTTAAATTTTATTCATTAGTAGATTCCTCCAGAAGAGCCCATGCATAAAATCAAAGTTTTTGCTTTTTGATTGAATTGCTTGAAAGTCAGTTTTGCTGGATATATAATCATTGCCTTATACAGTTGTTCTACCATAAAGTATTGTTATGAATAGTTTTGAAATACAATTTTTATTTCTCATAAATATCATGCTCTTAATTTAATTTTATTTTTTGATGCCCAAATGATATTTTTTTCTTTAAACTACTGAAATATCCCAAATTGGTATTCTCAGTTGTGTGGTGTGCCATTTCAGTAATATTTTCAAAATTTTCAGGGAGTTTCCTTGAATTATAATGTTTAGTATCTTTTCTGTTTCCTTCAATTTTCTTCTTTAGAGAATTCCATTATCTGTAAGTTACAGGTTAACTATATGATATTGTTACCTTTAGTATTTGGCACTTTCTCTTAACTAATTTTTATCTTGCACATTTTCTTTTTTTAAAGGAAGTATTTCTTGTTTTATCTTTCAAATTAAAGATCTATTGTCAGTTTAGAATATATTTTACGTCTAGTTTGTGTGCAGTGTTATGTACAGCTCAAGGTTACTTTTTTCCTACCTAAAATGGAATACTAAACAGAAATGAGAAAGAATGATCTAAAACATAAATGAATTTCAACCACAAAAAAATTAAGTAACGGAAGGCAGACACAAAACACATTCTGTAGGATTCCACCCACAAAATATAAAAATATGGAAAACTACTTGATACTGTTAAAAGTAGAGACAATGATTATTCTTGAGAATTAGTTACCAAGGGTTAATAAGGGGCCCTTATGGATACTTTTATAGTCATTTCTGGTCTAGTGATGCTTATATGGGTCTGTTAATTAGTGAAAATAAAACAAGTTTAAGTGTATGATTTGTGCACTTTAATGCATAAGTATTATAGTATGTCTATGCAATTTTACACCTTAACATTGTGCAAAGTGCAAAATCTACATCTTCTTAAGTAGCCCTTGCATTGAATGCCTGATAGTAGTATATCTATGCAATTTTCTTTTGATTAATGTCAAATTTCAGTACGTTTTCCTATAGTTCTACTTTCCCCTTTTTGATGTTTGTATTTAAAATGTGTCTCTTATGAGCATATTGTTTTTATGCCAGTATCATAGAATATTTTAGGATTTCTCTTTAAAGTACTCAATTGATATATAACTTGTTCATTAAATTGATGTTGGCTTGTATATACTGATTTAATATTTGTGTTCTAATTATTTCACCTGTTTTATGTTCCTCCTATGTCGTTTCTTTCCTTCTTTGAAGAATTTTAATTACCCCTTTCTTAAAATGGTTGAATGATTCTTCCCAATCTGTAACTTCTAAATGAGTATGATAATCACACGTAATGATAATGTTCTTCTTGAACATAGAAACTGTTCCTTGCGTTTGCAGGAGGGATTTAGATGAACAACATTTTTTTCTGAGCAAAAACAACAACTCTATCCCATCCAGTAATTTTCCCCCCTTAAGCTACATTTTAAATCTGATTGCAATCAATTCTTTCTGATATTTATTTTCCTTTTTCAACTCATTTTCTGTTATAACATCTTCTGTTGTATTAGTTAATTTTTGTCTTCCTTTTCCCTTGTTTCTGTAATGTTTTAATTCTTTGTTAAAATATTATAGATTCAGGGAGTACATGAGTAGGTTTGTTTTAGGGATATATTGTGTTAAGGGTAAGGTTTGGGCTTCCAGCTTCATCCATGTTGCTGCAAAATATATCATTTCATTCTTTTATGGCTGTGTGGTATTATGTGATGTGTGTATGCCACATTTTCTTTATTCAGGCTTCTGTTGATGAGCATTCAGGTTGATTTCATGATTTTGCTATTGTGCGTAATGTGGCAATAAACATACAGGTGCAGACTTTTTAATATAATGATTTATTTTCTTCTGGTAGATAGCCAGTTGTGGGATTGCTTGGCCAAGTGGTTGTTCTGTTTTTTGTTCTTTGAGAAATCCCCATATTTTTTTCTGTAAAGGTTGTACTAATTTAAATTTCCACCAACAGTGAATTAACATTCCCTTTTCTTCACAACCTGCTAGCATCTGTTGTTTTTTGACTTTTTAATATTAGCCATTCTGACTAGTATGAGAGGTGATATGTTTAAAATTTTTAATATTTGTGGCTATATAGGTGTATATATTTATGAGGTCCATGAGATAATTTGATACAGGCAGACAGTGAGTAGTAATCATAGGGTAAATGGGGTTTCCATCACCTTAAGTGTTCATCCTTTGTGTTACAAACACTGTAATTATACTCTTTTAGTTGAAAAGATACAATTCAGTTGTTAATTGACTACAGTCACTCTGTTGTGCTATCAAATACTAGCTCTTATTCATTCTTTCTAACTATTTTTTCTACCCATTAACAATCCCTACTTCCCCTCATCCTCTCCAGTGCATTTCTCTGATGATTAGTGATGTTGAACATTTTTTTGTATGTTTACTGGACACTTGTATTATGTCTCCTTTGAGAAATATCTGTTCATATCCTTTGCAAAATTTTAATGAAGTTGTTTTTTTTCTTGTCGACTTGAATTTCTTATAAATTCTGAATATTAGTCTTTCATCAGATGCATTTTTTGAACATATTTTCTTCCATTCTGTAGGCAGTCTGTTTACTGTGTTGATTATTTCTTTTGCTCTGCAGAAGCTTTTACTTTAATCTGTTCCCACTTGTCTATTTTAATTTTTGTTGCATTTGCTTTCCTCATGTCCTCACATTTCTTTTTTTTTTTTTTTTTTTTGAGACTGAGTCTGGCTCTGTCGCCCAGGCTGGAGTGCAGTGGCCGGATCTCAGCTCACTGCAAGCTCCGCCTCCCGGGTTTACGCCATTCTCCTGCCTCAGCCTCCCGAGTAGCTGGGACCACAGGTGCTCGCCACTTCGCCCAGCTAGTTTTTTGTATTTTTTTAGTAGAGATGGGGTTTCACCGTATTAGCCAGGATGGTCTCGATCTCCTGACCTTGTGATCCGCCCGTCTCGGCCTCCCAAAGTGCTGGGATTACAGGCTTGAGCCACCGCGCCCGGCCATGTCCTCACATTTCAAAACCAGTCATGCCTTCCCAACAGTCCCCCAACATCTTAACTCATTTCAGTATTAACTCAAAAGTCCACAGTCCAAAGTTTCATCTTAGACAAGGCAAGTCCCTTCCACCTATGCGCTTGTAAAATCAAACACAAGTTAGTTACTTTCTAGATATAATGGGGGTACAGGCATCGGGTAAATACAGCCATTCCAAATGGGAGAAATTGGCCAAAACAAAGGGGCTACAGGCCCCATGCAAGTCCAAAATCCAGTGGGGCAATCAAATCTTAAATCTCCAAAATGATCTCCTTTGACTCCATATTTCACATCCAGGTCACACTGATGCAAAAGGTGAGTTCCCATGATCTTGAGCAACTCCATCCCAGTGGCTTTGCAGGGTACAGCCTCCCTCCTGGCTGCTTTCAGAGGCTGGCATTGAGTTTCTGCTACTTTTTCAGGTGCACAGTGCAAGCTGTTGGTGGATCTACCATTCTGGGGTCTGGAGGACAGTGGCACTCTTCTCAGAGCTCCACTAGGCAGTGTCCCAATGGGGACTCTATGTGAGGACTCACATTCCACACTTCCATTCTGCACTGCCCTAGTAGAGTTTCTCCATGAGAGCCCTGCCCCTGCAGCAAACTTCTGCCTGGGCATCCAGGTGTTTCTGTACATACTGTGAAATCTAGGCAGAGATTCCCAAACGTCAATTCTTGACTTTTGTGCACTCATAGACTCAACACATGTGGAAGCTGCCTAGGCTTGGTACTTGCACCCTCTGAAACCACAGCCTGAGCTCTATGTTGGGGCCTTTTAGCCACAGCTGGAACAGCTGGGATGCAGGGCACTAAGTCCCTACATTACACACAGCACAGGACTGGGCCTGGCCCATGAAACGGTTTTTTCCTCCTAGGCCTCTGGGCTTCTGATGGGAGGGTCTGCCATGAAAACCTCTGACATGCCCTGGAGACACTTTCCCCATTGTCTTGGGGTAACATTCAGCTTCTCATTACTTATGCAAATTTCTGAAGCCAGCTTGAATTTCTCCTCAGAAAATGGGATTTTATTTTCTGTAAAATTGTCGAGCTGAAATTTTCCAAACTTTTATGTTCTGCTTCCCTTATAAAATGAAATGCCTTTAACAGCACCCGAGTCACCTCTTGAATGCTTTGCTACCTAGAAATTTATCCTGCCAGAGACCCCAAGTCATCTCTCTCAAGTTCAAAGTTCCACAGATCTCTAGGGCCGGAGCAAAATGCTGCCAGTCTCTTTGCTAAAACACAAGAGTCACCTTTGCCCCAGTTCCCAACAAGTTCCTCATCTCCATCTGAGACCACTTGAGCGTGGATTTCATTGTCCATATCACTATCAACATTTTGGTCAAAGTCATTCAACAAGTCTCTAGGAAGTTCCAAACTTTCCCACATTTTCGTATCATGAGAACAGCTCAGGAAAGATCTGCCCCCACGATTCAGTTATCTCCCCCACTGGGTCCTTCCCACGACATATGGGAATTCGAGGTGAGATTTGGGTGGGGACACAGCCAAACCATATCAATCATTTTAACAATATTGACTCTCGCAATCGATCAGTATGGCATGTTATTTTATTTGTTCATGTCACCTATTTATTTCTTTTATAATGTTTTGCAGTTCTCCTTGTACAGATCACACCTCCTAGGTTGAAGATATTCCTAGGTATTTTATTTCTTTAATGGCTATTGTAAATGGGACTGCATTCTAATTTTTTTCTATTCTTTCTCCAAATATCTGAGTTATTGCGGCTCTGATTCAAGCTTTTTTTTTTTCCCTCTTCTTTTCCTTCACTTCTCTTAAAGTCTATTAGGTGTTTTAAAATACTAGGTTATGGTTGTGTTACTTTAATGGACACGATTTTCTGAGTTAATACCTGGAGAGATACTATTCTGTTCTCTATTCTTTCTGGTGTTTTAATACTAACTCTGGAATTTGAACTCAATAGTATTCTCTTTTCTGACTTCATGTGAAATTTTCCTAAACTTGAAAATGAAGGAGTTTTCAGGAGAGCTTTTTAACTTCCTAGAGTTCTATCTTCTGTTGTTTCCAAGAAGTGTCCAAACATATGGCACCTTTTGTTTAATTTTTGTGATTTCCTGGTGTTATTATCCTGTGCTGTTTTGGTCAAGAGCCTTCTCTTTTCTCTGTCTCTGTTGTCCTTTTCCTACTCAATTTGATTGCATTTTCAGGGGTATTTTGTCCATATTTAGTGTTGTCTTAGAGTGGAGCACTGAGAGGAAAGGGATGGTAGTTTATCAGGATTAGTTAGCTAAAGCCACATCAGGTCATCTTACCATAGGCCCCTTGTACTAACTCACAACTGGAAAAGGTAAAACTTATCCCTGTTTCAGCTGCTGTTCTCCAACATACTTTTCTCATAAATACCTGTTAGTTATTTTGAATTGTTTTGCCAAATCTATCAGGTGCTGTTTTCTCCTGTACAGGTTTACAGATTTTGACACCAGGACTGGTATAATTTACGAGGCCTGGTGCAATAATGAAAACATGAAAACATTTTTTCAAAAATAAGAATTAAAGATAGTGATGGCAGAGCATTAAACTAATTATGGGGCAAGAAAAAGTCACATGTCCTTGAAGCAACCTCTGTCTGATGACATGTAGGTCTTATGTCTCTTGGTGGTTTGTCCTTATTCACTGGTGTTGTATCTTTCATAGGAACACCATCAGTAAATTTTCTTTTAAGTTTTGCCCATAGAATTTAGTTTTGTTATGTTTTGTCTTTCGTAATGTAAAAATTATTCTGAATTTAAAAATTATGCTCTGGTCCCTGTCATCTTCTCACACACCTTCTATTTAAAATAAATAAATAAAATAAAGAACCCTGTTAAACAGAGTTATTTAGTATTAAAGTCCTATTTATCCTAAATTAAAATTGTCTATAAGATTTAAATGAATATTGGAATGTTGTTCTTTTTATATGACCAAGTTTGTATTTTACTTTATGAAAAAAGTTTGTCCACCATTTTAAGAATTATTAGTGCATCTAACAATAGAAGTGTTTTAGTTTGGACAAATATACTACACATCTGTGTAACTGTTCTTTAGTAGTTCATATCTTTGGCAAAAAAAAAAAAAAAAAAATCAAATTTTTAGTAGCAGAACAAAATTGAACCTTACTTTTTCCTAAGATAACAGTTGAATGCAGTTAGTTTGCTCAGCAGTTTAAGTGGCTACAGTCAATAGAAACTATGAGGGGCCTAGGCTGATAGAGGACCTGCCTTCTCCAGTAAGTGTTTCACCAGATTGCCCTGGAAAGCTATAGAGGCAGAACAGGAAAGAACATAAAAAACTGAGTAATGAGTGTCACCTAGTGATGAGTGACACTTAGTAATGAGAGACATCTAGCGTCACCAAGACAGTCTGATAATTTCTGTCCAACTGCATGCCCCCGCACTCCCATGAATTACATGGATTTAATGAAAATGTGTTATTTTTCTGGGACTGCCAGAACATACTATCAGAAACAGAGTGGCTTTAAAAACATAAATTTATTCTCTTACAATTCTGGAGGCTGGAAGTTTGAAATCAAGGGGTCACCAGGGTCACGTTCATGCCACAGGCTCTAGGGAAAATCCTTCCTTGCTGCTTCTAGCTTCCGATGGTTGCCTGTGATTTTTGGCATTCCTTGGTTTATGAAAGGGTAACTCCAAACTCTGCCTCTGTCCTTACAAGGCCTTTTTTGTGAAACTCTCTGTGTCCCTGTGTCTCCAAATCTCTTTCGTAGGGATACTAGTCATTGGAATCAGGGTCCAACCTAATCCAGTATGATTTCATCTTTATTAATCTGCAAAGTCCCTATTTATAAATAAAGTACCATTCAGAGGTACTGGGGATTAGGAACTAAACATTATCATTTGTGGAGGACACAATTCAACCCACACCAGTCAGATAATCTCTGCCACGTTCAGTTGTGACTTCAACTTGAAGGTCTTTTCTCGTCCCTGTGTCTCCAAATCTCTTTCTTAGGGATACTAGTCATTGGAATCAGGGTCCAACCTAATCCAGTATGATTTCATCTTTATTAAATCTGCAAAGTCCCTATTTATAAATAAAGTACCATTCAGAGGTACTGGGGATTAGGAACTAAACATTATCATTTGTGGAGGACACAATTCAACCCACACCAGTCAGATAATCTCTGCCACGTTCAGTTGTGACTTCAACTTGAAGGTCTTTTCTCATGAATAACATAAACTATTTTCAATTTAAAAAGAGAAAACACAGATATTACTTGAATAATACCCTAAAACATTTTTAGTTGTAGATATTATCGTCAATATACTGAAGTTGTGGTTTTATCTTTTTATAAAGACCATGTTGGCACATTTTATAATCTCATGATGTCTGAAGAGTATGTGATAAGCTATTTTCCCTGCCCATTAATATCCTGACAACAGAATATGAATATTACAAGAGTTGAAAATTAAAAGAGAAATCGATAGAAGCAGTATTTGTTCACTGATAAAATGGTATTGCCAAATGACATCTTGAAGTCTAGCATCACACTTCTGAGTTGAGTACTCTGAATTTGAAAAAAAAAAAATAGTTTAAAATTTTTGGTAGACAGTATCCAAGTATTATGCTGGATATTTGAGGAATGACATTACTGAAAATGATACCACTTGGCGGCTGCTCACTAGATAATGCCTTTTTCTTTTGGTCTTTGAATAAACCCTTAATAACATGATACCATACTTACAGTATGTAGGCTTTACTTACTGGGTTAATCTTTTGTCATTGCTTTTTAAACAAAATATATTATCTCTTTCTTGCTAGTTATAGAGGAATTACCAGACGAAAAATAAAAAAGCAGTTATTAATATGGGTTTTTAGGAATACTTCTGAAGTGGCCTATAAACAGACACAGTAACATTTAAATAAAACAATTTCTAAAACCTCAATTTCTGTATACTTTATATATTATACATTATATGTTAAAATGGATATGCCAGAGAATTAATTTGTATTTAAGGCTCTATATGGCCTCTTTTCCCACTTTGTACAAATAAGCATCTGCCATTTTCCAAAACAAAATTATCAGCTATTTTGAATCTCAATGAAATACATTGTACCTAGTGGAGGACAAATAACATTTTGCTACTGGTTGTAATATTTAAAAAGTTACACATTAATTGACCGGGTAAACCCATCTGTTTGTACTTCATGTGTTTTCCAGTTACTTGCTTTTGAAAATCCTGAAGAAGGATATAATTAAGTTGTAAAATAATGAATGATTTTAAAAATGTATTGACTGTATGATTTTTGCTCAGAATTTGAAAGTTTGAGGAAACAACTGTCACTGTTATAACAAAACACCTTCTATTCTTATGATCTTACTTATTTGAGCAAATGTTTTCAGAGTTTGTACTTATTAATACTGAAAATGAAGAATTAAGTGTATCCTTAAAAACTGTTACATTCTAAAATTTAAAGACATAGAGTCTGAAATTGACAAAATGTAAAAATGAATAAAGGGAACCTCAAATTTCCACCCAGTGTGGATGTGGGTTGCAAATAAGAAACAGGAATATCCATTTTTATGTTGATTTTACAGTCTGCATCAATATAATCTGGTCTGGATTTGTCTTCTGTAAAGGCGAGATCATACTAATATTACTGGACATCCATGAAAATGATGGAGTAAAAACTCCACCACTCCATAAAAGCAATTTAAAAACCGGCAAAAATCAGTTAGAATCCAGTTTTTAGAGCAGTAGAAACTAACCAAGAGTATGGACTCAAGAGTAGGAGCACTTTTTCAAGAAAAGGGTTGAATTTTGGTTTAAAAAAACAGCCAGTGTTACGGTATTTTAGTTTACCAAAGTCCCATTTTCCACTCTCCAGCTGAGTAGTAGCTGTGAAGAAACAGCCTGCGCTTCTGGCAGCAGTATCAGATGAAACATAATGGACTTCATTTTTAAAGAATTGCAACTTTTGTTTTCACCTGTCTGGTGACTCCTTGGAAGTCACATCATGGAATGTGGAAGTCACATCCATGGAAGTCACTACTTCCTTGGAAGCAGTTCATCGTGATGAAGCTGCTGCCCAGTGGGTATTTGAAGAAAACATAGGTAGGCAAATGCTTTAGTCAGCGTTGTCTAATGCAAAGGATTACAGTTGTGGCAAATAATAGAATAAACAAAAAGCTTAAGAGGAGAGGTTGAAGAATGAGATGCTTTAGGGAAATAAGGGCTTTGAGAAGATCTGACGTATTCTAGAGAATTTATAAGGCCAAGTGCATGCCCAGAATTCTGCACATGCTCAGAAGAGACTAGATGAAGCATTAATGTCTAACTCTTCCTCCTCCTCCTCTTCCTCTTCCCTCTTCCTCCTCCTCCTCTTCTTCTTCCTCCTCCTCCTCCTCTTCTTCTTCCTGTTCTTTACCCTGAGGCTATGTGAAAGTGGGAAATAAGGATAACGTGAGGCTATAAATGATGTAGCTTCATGCTGGGCATTTCTAACATACTGCAGTCACTCTGCAGAAGTGGGGAGATTTTACTGTTGTGCCAAACACTAAAGGAAATTTCTGTCCAATCATTAGATGTCCAGTAAGCTGATGGAAAAAAAGGTATCTGTAACCACATGCAACACAGAATATATCCCAGGCCAGTAGGCAGTGGGATAAAATACTCAATTTTCACAAAGAAAAATACCCACAAAATTTCAACTAATAATTCTAAATCTGGCAAAAACTTCGTTTCAAAAATGGAGGAGATAACCTTCATGCCTTTGAATATGGGTGGAACCTGTGAATATAATGAGATATTACTTATGTGATTAGGTTACATTGTGAAATACAGTTGATTTTAAAAAAGGGAAATTATTGAGGTGTGCCTGTCCTAATCACCAACAACACAGCTAACATAATGCCACAACTACAAGGAACTGAATTCTCCCAGCATTCCAAACGATCTTAGGAGTGATCTTGCCAGTTAGAACCTCCAGATAATGGCACAGTCGCTCAACATCTTGGTTTCAGTATTATGAATTTCTGAACAGAGAACCCAGTTAAAACATGCTAGACTTCTGACACAAGGGAAATGTGAGATAATAAACGTGTGTTGTCTTGAGCTGCTAAGTTTGTGGGTTTTTGTTGTTGTTGTTGTTGTTGTTACACAGCAATAGAAAACTAAAACACCTTGATTTATGCCTTCTTGTGATTATGCCTTCTTGTGATTTATGCCTTCTTGTGATTAGGTCATTAGAACTGATAGAGCCTTTAGTCCACTGAACTCCAAGGCATTTATTCCTCATGTGACACTTTGACCCAAGCATGGACAGAAGACCATCTTTGGTTCGTTCATGTTGAGACTATTTGGAATATATTTCTTTCCTTGTTTATATATTTATCTTTAGGGAGGGTATTTTAAAATCTATTTAAGTTTGCAAATAGCGAATTTAGTTGAGCCTAGGTATCCTTGGAATTTGGTTCCAGGACCCCCTGTGGATAACCAAATCCATGGATGCTTAAGTGCCTTACATAAAATGGTGTTGTATTTGCTTATAACCTATATACATCCTCCCTTACACTTTAAATTATCTCCAGATTACTTACAATACTTAATTATAGTGTATTGTTTAGGGAATAATGACCATGAAAAAAAATCGTTGGTACATGTTTAGTGCAGACACAGTCATCCTTTTATTTAACTTTCCTGAATATATTTGACATGTAGGTGGTCGAATCCATGGATGAAGAACCCAAAATACAGAAGGTTGATTATATATATACATGGGTCAGAAATAAAATTTGACAACATTTATAGTGAGAACTTTCCCAGGCTTTCTTACCCTCATCTGCACTGTTTTAATCTGTCTTCTCTTCAAATAACCAATGCTTTTAGTTTCTCGTAATTCTTCTAGAGTTATTTTAAAATGCATGCCTGTGAAAAAGACTATTAATTATTACCAATATTCATTCTCCTCATCTTAAAAAATGCTAGAATTTTTTATTGGGCACATGACTCTAAGGAGTAAAATCTACAGTCTTAAAGCTACGTCATAGCTAGATGTGGCCAGGTCAAATATAAGCAGAAGCATATGTGGCAGCTTCCAAAGTATGTTCCTTGATATGCAACCTTTGCCTCTTCTGTTTCTCCATCCTGCTTTCTGGAAAGTAGATGGTAGCTTGGACCAGAGGACAAGGCCATAATCTAAGGATGGGCTGGTGAGTTTGAAGTAAACTGGCTCCAGAAAGTCTCATAGAACAGAGCTAAAAATGCTATCATCGTCTACCTGCCCCCAGGCATTTATGGAGAAAAACAAACGTATGATTAAAAAAAGAGAAATTAAGACCTCCCTAGATAAGCAAAAGCTGAGATAGTTTATCACTGAAAGACCTGTACTTCAAGATAAGCTAAATTGAATTATTTAGGCTGAAATTTAACTTTATGCTACATAAAAACTGCCATATACAAAAGGTCATAGATTGTGTGATTCCATTTATATAAAATTTTTAAAATAGGCAAATTCATAGGGAAAGAGAGTATATTAGTGCTTTCCAGAGGATGAGGTGAGAGGGAAATTAGGAGAGCAGGATTTCTTTTGGAGTGATGAAATTGTTATAGAATTAGCAATGATGGGTGTGCAAGATTATATGAGTATGGTATAAAAATACTGAGTTACATATTTTTTAATGTTTTAAATGGTAAATTTTATGATATGTAAATTGTTTAGTAAATTATAAACTGAAACTGTTAACTTATCTATGTCCAATGCCTATGCATGATGTGTATATGAAGATAATACACACAAATCACTAATAACAGAATCAATAATGTTCAAAATAACATATCTTTAACCATTGTAAATCTGGTAACCAGAATTTTCTGTAATGTGGGAATACTTATAGTAGAGATATTTCCTTACTCTCAGTAACTGTTTCTTTCTTAAGGAAATTCATGGAAGGATAGAAAAAAATGAAAAACATTTCATGTCATCAGATTCTTCGTTCATTGAAAACAAATTGTCTATTGATTTTTATGGGTCAAGAAATATTTCAGGACATTGGAATACATCAATAAGCAGATGTAGACCCTTGTCCTCAATAATAATATAAAGAACACAAGAAACAATAAGTGATGATAATATGAGACAACATGTAAGATGTAGAATGGAATAAAATGATAATTGTTCTGATATAAAAGGGAAAAAAGTGTTTATGGATATTGGGAAAACTGGGTTGATAGATAAATTAGGCATGAGAGAAGCATGAAATTTTGGACGTTTCTTAGTTTTTGTGTGGTGTAGTGACTCACATAAGCCTCAAAAGTGTCCTCTTCTGGCACACCTTATGTTCTCTTCCCCCAGGTCCTTGCTCAAGGATATTGACACCAGTAACTACGTTCTAGTATATTAAGTTTGATACGTTGATGTCAGAATTGATTCTTTATTGTCTTTCTGCAGCCAAGTGTTTAGTATATCCTTTATTTTATGTGTATAAATACCTGTTTCCTTTTATCTCATTCGAGTATCCGAAGTTGTGCAAGAGCATCCTAAAATGTCTTCCTGCCTCCAGGCGCAATGCTTGTTTTGTTTCTCTGTCTATATCTTGTAGTCAGTTTGAATAAAAAAGACAACTTTCATCAGGCTGTGTCTATTCAGTTAAAAAGCATCCAGCGGTTCTAAATCACCCAGATTAAGTTTTAAGTTGCTCCACACAGCACCTGTGGCTCTACTTTATTTCTTGTAACAATATGTTTCAAACTCTCTCTCTTCCATTTACCTCGTGCTACAACCACATCAAATCCTGTTCTTTAATCTGTAACAAAGTCTCTCTGTCACGTTTTAATACCAGGATGTGTAGTTTCTCTTATACTTACTATGATTTATATTTTTCTCTGCTTTTGCTTAGTGATTGTAACTAAGGTCACATTCATTCATATGGAAAGGTCACTTTAAATATAAGTTGTAGCTGAACCATTATATATTCCCATCTCAGTTCAAGAAGTAAAATGTAAAAAAAATAAATAAATAATTCTCTGAAGTTCTCAGTGTTTGATTTCCTTGTCACAAACTTTCAACTCTCTCACTCAGGTAAAAACCATTTAAATGTTTTAAATAGTCTTGATATTATGTAACATTCCTATAAAGTCTGACCTGATGTTGCTTATTGTTGAATAGTGTATAAATAAAAATCATATTGTATGTATCATTTTACAAAATGTCATTCTCACCTAATTATGTGTTTGTGGGAGTCATCTGTGTTTTTACATGTAACTGCTGTTCATTTATTTTGTTACCTAATATTGAATCACTAGGAATATGTCCACATTTATTCGTCTGTTTAACCTTGATGAACATTGAATTGCTTCTCTTTTGTGCTTATTATGAACTGTGTTGATATCAATTTCTTTATTAAATATATTGTTGAATCCTAGAGATACTTGCATGTGTTTCTCTAGGTTATATACCTAGGAGTGGAGTTGCTGGGTTATAAAGTTTGTGTATAATTAAGGGTTTTCCAAAGTGGATGGACATGTCTACATTACAGACCACAATGAATAAAATATCTCATTGTTTTTGCATTCCAACCAGAGTTGTTGTTAGCAGTCGCTGAACTTTCTACAGTCTGGATTTGTCATCATGTTACACCGTGATGTTTTAGCTGCTTTATTGACATATAATTTACATACTATACTATTAGATTATTTATACTATACAATTACATGGTCTCTATTACAGATATGTGGAACCATCCCCACAGCTTAGAACATTTACATCACCTCAAAATAAATGTAGTACCTCTTAGCTATCACACTCCTAATCCCCCAATAACCCTAAATTCAGCCCTAAGCAGCTACTGATCTATTTTCTGCCTTTATAGTTTTCCCTATTCTGGGCATAAAGGATTTATGTGAATGCAAACATAGAATATGTGAGCTTTTGCAGCTTTTTCTAAAACCTGGAATAATCTTAAAGTTTCTCCACATTTAAAGCATAGTTTAGAACTTTTTTTATTTTTTGTGGCTAAATATTCTGTATGATGGAGGTATCTCATTCATGCATTCATGGGCA
Organism: Papio anubis; assembly: GCF_008728515.1. Taxonomy (NCBI): domain Eukaryota; kingdom Metazoa; phylum Chordata; class Mammalia; order Primates; family Cercopithecidae; genus Papio; species Papio anubis. The sequence goes on along the minus strand of NC_044990.1, from coordinate 61,856,524 downwards.
TTTGGACCATTTCCACCTTGTAACTATTATGGATAATGCTGCTATCAATATTGATTTACAAGTTTTTATAAGTATAAATGATTTTATTTCTCTTGGATATATCTAGAAGTGAAATTCCTGGGTCATAAATGACTCTTTGATGAACTGCTAGAGCTTTTCTCTGCGTGGCTGCAACTTTTTCATTCTCACCAACACCATATAGGGGCTCCAGTTTTTCCACAATTACGCTAATGGAAATGATACCAAAACTAGTTATCATTCATTTTAATTCTAATTATGATACAAGGTGTAAAGTGGTATCTCATTGGGATTTGAATTTTCATTTCTCTGATAACTATGATGTTGAACATCTTTTCATGTACATATTGGCAATTTGTTTATCTTCCTTGGAGGAATTTTTATTCAGAACTCTTAATTTTCACTTGATATATTTCTCATTTTATTCTGAATTGAAAGATCTAAAGATCTTAGATCTGTATAGTCTACATACAAGTCATTCATCAGATACATAATATGCAATCATTTTTCAATCCTGTGTACTTTTACCTTTCATTTTTATTGATCCATAATAATTGTACATATTTAATAGGGGTATATATAATATTTTTGAAACATGCATAAAACATGTAATGATCAAATCAGGGTATTTTGGATATTTATCATTTTTGTTACAAACATTTTAAATCTCCTGTAGCTATTTTGAAATAGACAGAAATTATTCTTAACTCTAGTCATCCTTATTGCTATTATATGCTAGAACTTATTATTTCAATCTAACTTTATTTCTGTACCCTTAAACAATCTTTCTTCATCCTCTCGTCTTTCCTAGTAGTCTCTAGTATCCATCATTCTACTCCACCTTCATGGAATCTACTTGTTTAGCTCCAATATATGAGTTAGAACATGCAATATTTGTCTTTCTGGGTCTGGCTTATTCCACTTAAGCTAAACACTTCCAGTTCCATTCATATTGTTGCAATATAATTGAGAAACAAAGTCATCCTTTAAGCTTGCATTTGTAATCTTTATATTTTTTTAATTAGATATATTTCTTGCAGGTCATGTCCTTCCCACAGTGTCTTGGCTAACTTTTATTACTGTGTCAAATCTTATCAAGGTAATTTTGTTAAATTATTTATGTTAATAAAATATATTACTTCTAAGTTATAATTTTGAGTTATTAATATTATAATTTTGTATTAACTTCCTGATTCTTTTTACCTGCCTTATACTCTCTTCTTTTCTCCTGATGAATTTTGTGTTTTCCATCACACAGAAGAATGTCATGTTTTTTACCCTTCAGTGCAGTTTTCAATAAAACAAAAGGTTACATCCGGACTCTCTTCTTTATACTATTGTTTGCATATTATATGGGTTACACATCTATTATAGATTACTTTGTAGCAGGATGAAGTAATTCTTACCCTATATTATGTAGGAAAATTAAAACAAGTCTTGTACTTTGCAATTGTATACAAATATCAAATCCACAGAAGTAAATTGGGCTAAGCATCAAGACAATGTGATCTAAGTTACTAAGGGTCAGTAGAATCTATTTTATTCCCTGGTATGATTAAAGTAACATGAATTCAAATTTTGAGTTGATTTTCTTCAGAAAAATATGGAGCATTCAGTGATTATGTAAATAATGATTCTCTTCTGACCAGAAGACATTAACTCACTCCTCTATGGAGAAATATAGTTAAAAACATGACTCTGTATAACTGGACATTATCATAATATTGATTTAATTTTATTGGATATTATAAAGGTTTGTTCTTATAAAGCTCTACTTTCTTTTAGAAAGTATGAACACTATCATGTCTCATTTAATCAATGACAAAGTATACAAAATAGAATTGGAAAATAAGATATAATTTTAGGCGACATCTTAAGCAAACATATAGAACATTTTTTTGAAATTTATGATCACTTAAGAAACTTTTGAGTATTAGGAAAACATTGAAAATGTATTATTTGATTTCCTTGAATACTTCCTTTCATGGGACACTACTACACATCTGTTAAAATGACTAAAATATGGAAATTGGCAATTCCTATTGCTGCCAGTGATGCTAGCCACAGGAACTCTTGCTTATAGCTGGTGGTAATGCAAAATGATGCATCCACTTTACAAGATACTTTGATAGTTTGTAACACAGCTTAGCAATCTTACCATGGAATCCAACAATTACACTCTTAGGTGATTTGTCTGCTTGGAAAACTTATTTCTACATGAAAACCTGAAAATAAATGTTTATTGCAGCTTTAATCATAATCATTCAAAATTGTAAGTAACCAGTATGTCCTTTAAAAAGTGAATGTGTTTAAAAGTCATGGTACATTCACACAATAGAATAACATTCAGCACTAAAATGAAATGAGCTATGTAGTTATGCAAATACCTGTATAAATGCATGTATATTGCCAAATAAAAGGAATCGTGAAAAGGCTACATATTGTGTGATTCCAATCATATAGCATTCTATAAAAGGCCAAACTATAAATATAACAAACACATTGGATGTTGCAATGGGACATGTTCGTGTGTATGTGACGGGGGAGTTTGAGTAGGTAAAAAAGTGTGAATTTTAGGTTGGATGAAACTATTCCATATCTTTCTGTAATGGTGATACATTACACTACGTTTGTCAAAACCATTGTATTTTATAGCAAAAGGGTGAACCTTAAAGAGTGTGTGTGTATATATACACACACACACTCATCTAAGTATATAATATATAATATATATATGTAACATATACATATGCTACATATCCATATATGTATATACATATATGGGTATGTATGTATATGCACATGTATTTATATGTATGTATATATTTGAGTATATGTGTATATACATATATACATGTATATTCATATATTTTTAAACTTGTACTTTAAGTACAGGGGTACATGTGCAGTTTTGTTACACTGGTAAACATTTGTCAGGGACATTTGTTGTGCAGATTATTTATCACCTAGGTATTAGGCCTAGTACCCATTAGTTATTTTTCCTAATCCTCTTCCTCCTCCCAACCCCTACTCTCCAAAAGTTCCCAGTGTGCGTTGTTCCTCTGTTTCCATATGTTTTCATCGTTTAGCTCCCACTTATAAGTGAAAAGATATGGTATTTGGTTTTCTCTTCCTGTGTTAGTTTGCTAAGAATAATACCCTCCAGCTCCATCCATGTCTCTGCAAAGTACATATTCTTGTTCTTTTTTACAGCTCCATAATACTTCATCTTGTGTATGTAGCACATTTTTTTATCCAGTCTATCGTTGATGGGCAGTTGATACTGCATCTTTGCTGTTGTGAATAATGCTTCAGTGAATATATGTGTGCATGTCTGGTGTGTTTTTAATAGAACATTTTTCATTTGTCTGGGTATATATCTAGTAATGGAATTGCTGGGTCAAATGACATTTCTGGCTTTAGGTCTTTGATGAATCACCACACTCTCTTCCACAATAGTTGAACTAATTTGCACTCCCACCAACAGTGAATAAACACACCTTTTTCTCCACAACCTCACCAGCATCTGTTATTTTTTGACTTTTAAATCATAACCATTCTGACTGATGTGAGATGGTATCTCATTGTGGTTTTGATTTGCATTTCTTTAATGATCAGTGACATTGAGCTTTTTCTCATATGATCATTGGCCACATTTATATCATCTTTGGAGAAGTGTCATGTCCTTTGCTTACTTTTTAATGGAGTTTAAGAGATCACGGGATCCTAGGGTAGAATGCAGAGTATGACAAGATAATGTAACTGCATTCCAAATGTATGAAACAATCTCACTGAGGAAATATGGTAAGGAGCAGTGCTGACCTAAGTTATGTTCTAAATGGATACTATAACACTAAATATCAAACAAACTGTACAAATTATCATACTTTAATTGATAGTGTTTCCCATAGGAGTACAGTGGGAACTATAATACTGTTCTACATGTATTCTGCTACTACTACTGTTCTACAAAACTAAATGAATTGCGAATGTTGAGAAACAATTTCTTGCGTTTATAGTAGGATATTAAAGATCATCAATGACAGGATGGATAATCCATGCTATGGATTAGAGTAGGGGAACATCATTATGAACTCGTGTTCTGCTTAATGTCAATATGGATAATTACATATAGACATATTTTAGATGTGTGTTCATACACAGTTTAGTATACACACATATATTTATTTTCTGTGAGTTAATGTGGTCTAGAAGTGATGGCACTTATTGCAATTAGGCTTTGTGTCCAAACTCAAATCTTGTCTTGAATTATAATCCCCATAATCACCATGTGTCCAGGGAGAGACCAGGTAATTAATTCTTGGAGGGCAGTTTCCCCCATGCTGTTCTTGTGATAGTAAGTTCTCATGAGATCTGATTGTTTTATAAAGGACTTTCTCCTCTTCGTTTGGCACTTCTCCTTCCTGCTGCCTTTGTTGAAGAAGGTGCCTTGCTCCTCTTCACCTTCTCCCACGATTGTAAGTTTTCTGAAGCCTGCTCAGCCATGCTCAACTGTGAGTCAATTAAATCTTCCCTTTAGAAACTACGCAGGCTCAGACAGTTCTTTATAGCAGTATGAAAACAGACTAATACAGTACATTGGACCAAGATAGTGAGGCACTGCTATAAGGATTCCTGAAAATGCAGAAGTGACTTTGAAACTGGGTTACAGGCAGAGGTTGAAACAGTTTGGAAGGCTCAGAAGAGACACAAAGATGTGGGAATGTTTGAAACTTCCTAGAGACTGGTTGAATGGCTTTGACAGAAATGCCAATAGTGACATGGACAATAAAGTCCGGGTGAGGGTGGTCTTAGATGGAGATGAGAAACTTGTTGGGAAGTGGAATAAAGGTGATACTTGCTATGCTTTAGCAAAAAGACTGGCAGCATTTTGCCCCTTCCCTAGAGATCTGTGAAACTTTGAACTAGAGAGAGATGTTTTAGGGTATCTGGTAGATGAAATTTCTAAGCAGCAAAGCATTTAAGAGGTGACATGAGTGCTGTCAACAGGATTCAGTTTCATGCATTCACAAAGAGATGGTTTGGAATATGTTTGAAAGGGAAGCAGAGCATAAAATTTTGGAAAATTTGCTGTCTCACTATGTGATAGAAAAGAAAAAAAAATTTTCTAAGAAGAATTTCAAGCCTGCTGCAGAAATTTGCCTAAGTATCCAGGAGTCAAATGTTAATCACCAAGACAATGGGGAAAATGTCTCAAGGAAATGTTGGAGGTCTTCATGGCAGCCCCTCCCATCATAGGCATCGAGGCCAAGAAAGGATAAATGGTTTCCTAGGCTGGGTGCAGAGCCTTGCTACTTTGTTCAGTCTCAGGATTTGTTGCCCCGTCTCTCAGCCATGGCTAAAAGGGGCCAAAGTACAGCTCAGGTCATTGCTTCAGAGGGTGCAAACCCCAAGCCTTGGTGGCTTACACATCGTGTTGGGCCTGTGGGTGTACAGAAGCCAATAATTGATGTTTGGGAACCTACACCTAGATTTCAGAGGATGTATGGAAATGACTGGATGTCCATAAAGAAGTTTGTTTGAAGGGTGGAGCCCTCATGGAGAACCTCTGCTAGGGTAGTGCAGAAGGTAAATGTGGAATTGGAGCCCCCACACTGAGTCCCCATTGGGGCACTGCCTAGTGAAGCTGTGAGAAGAGGGCCATTGTCCTCCAGACCCCGGAATGGTAGATCCACAGACAGCTTGCACTGTGTGCCTGGAAAAGCTGCAGACAACTCCAGCCCAGGAAAACAGCTGGGATGGAGGCTGTACTCTACAAAGCCACAGGGGTGGAGCTGCCCAAGATATAGGAACCCACATGTTACATCAATATGAACTGGATATGAGACATAGAATCAAAGGAGATCCTTTCAGAGCTTTAAGACTTGAGTGCCCGCTTGATTTTGGACTTGCACAAGGCCTGTAGCCCTTTTATTTTGGCACATTTCTCCCATTTGGAACAGATGTATTTACCCAATGCCTGTACTCTAATTGTATCTAGGAAATAACTAACTTGCTTTTGATTTTAGAGGCTCATAAGTGGAAGGAACTTGTCTTGCCTCAGATGAGACTTTGGACTTGGACTTTTGGGTCAATGCTGGAATGAATTAAGACCTTGGGAGCTATTAGGAAGGCATGATTGGTTTTGAAGTGTGGTGGTGACGTGAGATATTGGAGGGGACAGGGGTAGAATGATATGGTTGGGCTTTTTGTCCCCACCCAAATCTCATATTGAATTAAAATCTCCATAATCACCACACATCAATGCAGAGACTGGGTAATTGAATCATGAATTTCCCCCATGCTTTTCTCATGATAATGAGCTCTCATGAGATCTCATGGGTTTATAAGATGCTCTCCCTGCTTTGCTTGACACTTCTCCTTCCTGCTACATTGTGAAGAAAGTGCCTTTCTTTCCCTTTGCCTTCCACCATGATTGTACATTTCCTGAGACCTCCCCAGCCATGCTGAACTTTGAGTCAATTAAACCTCTTTCCTTTATAAATTATCCAGTCTCAGGGAGTTCTTTATAGTGGTATGAAAACGGGCTAATAATGCTCATTGGTAATGAGAATATCTAGCAGCCAGATTTTGGTTTTTAATACTATTATTCAATAAAAGAAACCAAGGTTCTTTGAATAAATGGCTAAATCTATCACAGGGGAAGGAATCTACAGCATTAGCCTGGAGCATCTCATAGTTGTAGAAGTTAGTAAAGTGCACAAAGCACACAGACTCTCTATCTTTCTGTATCTCTCTTTCTTCCTGTCTCTCTTTCTCCTTCTCCTCTCTCTCTTATACACACACACACACACACACACCCCTTGGGGATATGTCAAAAGGACACCTTTCACTCAAAAGGTTTTTCAGTAACAAAAGCTGGACCAAATTGAGCAGAAAATGCATAATATACTATTGGATTATCTCTCTACATATAAAATAAATACTCCAAGCCCACACAGATATAAATAAGTAAATGACTGAAAAATAAGTAAATAGAATGGTCAAATCTCATGTCCAGAAGAATTCCAAATAATTTATGTGGATTCTCCTTCTTCAAATCAGCAGAATATATCCCTGCCCTTAAGTGTGATTGCCACCGTAATGACATACTACTGAAGACCTTTGCGGTTTCCTTTGTGGTTAGTGATTGTGTGTGTAATGGTGTACTTTGAAAATAACAGAATTACATAAATTTTAAATAGAAACAATTCCCCAAAATATATGGACTTTATGGTTTTATTGGAATCACACATTACCTCCCATTTCTTTTGTCACTAAGGAATTTCCTGGCAATTTAAAAGAACATTCTTGCCTACGTGGTGGACATAGTGTGAACGTTTGAATTATATAATCGTTCTTCCAATTCATATTTAAATTCTATGTTCCAGGGTGTTCAAAAAATATTTTAAATGTGCCACTTATCTTTGTCAAGTGATTATTGAACAAATAAGCAAAAACAACTGACAACAGGCATAATGTTACTTGCCAATCTTGGGTTTTTTTCTTACTCTGTTTTGTCTTTATTATTCTGAAAGGTCAGAGATGGAAGGAAGGAAGGAAAGAATAATTAAAGATTTTTCTCACTCATGTCTTCCAAATTCTGCCATTCCTTTTACATCTGTTGAATTATTATAAAAATATTTCCGTGAATTCTTTATGTATGATGTAAAGAATATTAGCATTGACACAAGGTGATGTTCATTGAATCATTTGACAGACTTTTTTCCCCATAGAGAGTTAAAGAGTTAAATGGTGCTAACTTACGTATAAATATATCTTACGGTTAGAGACAGCAGTACAATGCTGAACATTCAGACAAAACAAAGCAAATACATCACACACCTTTAATACCTCCATGGTATGCAGTGTCCTCATGATAATTCATAGCAAATTAAAGGATACTCAGTGTCTAGCTTTCTTTATTGCCTGAGTTCCTCAAGTTCCTGTCACAAATTTTAAGACTTATGAAGTCTCTTGACTTTAAATGTACCTGTGATCTTTTCACAGGCAGAAGTAAAATGAAATCCAAGGACTTTTTTCCCTTGCATGATCTATCAAAGACCAGTAATAACTGCCAAAAATTAATTCACATTATTCAGATCTAATCTTTGTGTAATTAATTGCTTCTAAATCATTGAATACATTCATTCTCCTTCCTCATCATTAAAATAGACATTTTGTAATAGAAAAAACATTGACCTCTCCTTTCACATCTTAATTAAAAATTCTAGTATATTTTCAAGAATGTATCAGATGTTATGGGTGGCAGGAATAAGAGCCCATATGAATTTCTAAAACATAAATGATTAAATCATTTTATTCTGTGGAATGATATGACTGTGTCACAAATATTCTACAGAGTCACATAATTGATGTCCTTGCTCATGCAAAAATGCAAGTTTCTGGATTGCTAGTCTAATGTTCTATCCACTGTATTAAACTGTCGCTGCATTATTTACATTAGTATACCTGTATCAGATTTATTAATATTACATTTTCTGATTGTATGTTCTTAGGGAAAAAACAAACACACATATGGGTAATTTGTCTAGACAGCCAAATGTTTAGTTATGTGTCTTTGTAAGAAATGACAAATTCAGGGTACTACTAGTATGGAGAAAAAATATCTAATATCAAAATTAGGTCTATTGACTTATGTTGATGGAATTTGGAAATAAAATAATTATTTTAATTGGTATACATAAACTTTCATTTTAACAAAATCATAAGATTATTCCCATGCTTTTAGTAGAATGTATTTGTATCCTTGTTGTCCTGCGTGTGATCAGAATCTAAGCACTTTACATTGGTGTCCCCTTCTGCCATTTTTCTGTAATGTGTCCCTTTTATCTCTGCTATAGTGGTTCAGTTTTCTCTCACACATGCTGCTTTTCTTGGTTTCTGACATGAGTCTTAACTTTGCATGTCTACAGCGCACTGAAAGCCATTTTTAAATAATATCTATAAAAAAGTTTAACTCCAATGCTTATCTTTACCCACCAAAGTTGTAGACATACTACTGGTTCCAAAAAATGACATTCATAAAAGATGGCTTTTATTTCATCCAAGTGTTCCTTCAAGCTAGAAGAAATACATTAATATTGGTTTAATATTTTAAGAAAGAGGGATTTGAATAAGGTTTAATATCTGGGGAATATTAAAAGATAAGACGCTAATAAGGTCCTCCAAAGGTTCTATGTATTCTTAAGTGAATTTCAAAGTAAAAAGTGTCATAGAGACAGGATAATTTCTGCAGTTATTTTTTCCAGTAACAGAAAATGTGGTACTTCAGTTAAAAATGAAAATGAAATTGATACTTTTTTCTTTCTGTCCTGTGATTTTTTTTTCTTGTTTTCTTTCTACTAATATTGCACAGAATCAATAAATTGGAGATTTGTTTAACCCTTGACAAAAGGAAAATAAGATACAAGTACAAATGAAACAGCCTATTATCAAAATAATTTTAAAATTATACATTTTATAATATTTTGAATACTTCTAAAATAATTGTATGTTTTCTAGTGGTATTTATAGAATCGAAAGCATAAAGTCTAAAAAAGAATTCATCCTTAGGTAGCAAGTGTATAGAAGACTAAAACTTCTTATCATATATATACATTTATATGACAAAACTCTCATCCTATGATTCAAATAAATAATATGTATTCATTCTATTTATTACTGGGGCTAGCACCATGAATAGTTCCAAATGTATTGAAACAATATTTCTGAAGTCATATTCTAATAATGTTTTCAATACCCTAAACTTAGTGTTAAATTATTTATGGCAATCCTTCAGCCAGGTTCAATAGATATGTGTGCTCAAATTAGTTTGAATATTAATAGCACAGTTTTACTGGCAACAGGAAATTACACAATACTATATAATTCATAAGATTTCTAAAAGCAAACAAAGTTGATTTTGTAGCACAATTGAAAATGCGGTTTCTGTTAATTTCATGGTTGGAGGAGTAGTGTTTTGTAACATTAGTATTGATTCAAGATACCACATTTTTGACAAACATATATCCTAAATCCATGTCACTTGCATATTGATTGTTCTGGCTATAACTTTGTATTGGCTTAATCCATGAATACTTTATATTTGGCAAGAATTGGTGCAGGTTTGAACGGATAATTTTCGGTATTAATGAGATTACAGTAAAAACAAATACTTGATTTTTTTTACAGTCTGAAATTGTGCACATGAAAATCCATTTTATGAGACAGTAATAGTTAAAAGGTTGTTCTCATAATAAAATAGATACTTTTTTTGCAATAGTATATTCATAAAAACTTTGTCTTCTTGATATTTTACGTAATGAGAAGATAAATTTTAGTTTCAAATATAGTAATGGGCTTTGGGTAATGTATTAGCATCTATTTTGTCTTATCTTTTATCATGAATTTTATGCTTATATTTCCTTAATTTTGGAATAAAAATAAAAGCCTCCCATTGTATTCTAAATTTATGACATTTTCATATAAGGAAGTAGACACATTATTAATTTATAATTATGGTGTTATTAATATCAATTACATTAATGGAGATGAAAACTATTATTTCCATTTCAGAGCTGACTTAGAGACATAAGTGCAATCACTTATTTGGGAATGCCTAATCGTAGAAAGATTGGTATATAATATTATACACTAATTTTTGACAATCAATGTCTGCTTAGTATAATATATATTAAAAGTTCTAACAGTGTATGTCAGGTCCATGAAAGTCCTAAAGTCCACACAGTTTACTTTAGGCTTTGTTGCCATTTAATATTATCATTTTCTCTCTGCTAATTTTGGTCTAAATGAGTTAAATTATTCAATTAATTGAAAATATACCTGTTGCCAAAGTTATTGACGAGTCAACTTAATCCAATAAATCTAACAATTTGCAACTAGTTTCTGACTAATCACTTGGTAAAAAATTAGTTTTTGTATTGACTAAGAATTTGTATTTTTCCAGAAACTAAACGAGTAAATAAATGACCTAAACTAAAATACTTAAGTGTGTACTCTAAAAATGTAAATAGGGAGAATCAAGGTGCTGTGGTTTGAATGTGCCTCCCAAATTCCATTTGTTAAAAACTTAATTGCCATTGTAACAGTGTTAAGCAGTGAGGACCCAATGAGAAGTGATTGAGTAATGAAGATGAAGCCCTCATGAATGGATTAATGTTATCACGAGAGTGGATGATTTACTGTGAGAGTGTGCTATAACGCAGGTTTGGCCACTGGTATCTCTCTCTGTCCCTTATGCTTGCTTCAGCCTTCTGCCTTTCCAACATGGAAGGCTCCTTACTGAATGCCACTGCCATGCTCTTGAACTTCTCAACCTTCAGAACCTTGAGCAATATAAGTTTCCCTTCTTTATAAATTACCTAGTCTGCTACATTCTATTAAAGTGACAGGAAACAGAAAATGACACAAAGTTTATTTATTCTCATTAAAGTTTTGACTTTAGTAAGTTTGGGACTACAAAAGTTTCTTCCATTATTCACTTTAAAAATATACCAACAATCAGGTTTCCAAAACAACCAAATGTTATTTCTGGGCACTCATGATACCTTAACAGAAGTAAATAATAATTTGTATGGTGCATGGAATTTTTAAAAAGCAAGGGAAGAAAATAATATAGTATAGAATAGATTAACATCAACTTTCTCCTTCTGCATTCACTCTTTCATATCAGGAATGAAATCAATATTGAAAGTTTTAACTGTGTTCTTTTATATCACTTGCTGAGCCCATTCATTAAATTTTTATGTGTTTAGAGGTAAACATAAAAGGCACATTTCTTTGATGTTATTATTTCCAAAAATAGAATTTACTACACACTTTTCTAAATCCTGCTTTTCTCATCCAGCAGTGCATTGTAAAAATAACCCCAAGTGTAGTAGTGATAATAATGGCTAAAAATAGTCTATTTAATGACCATAATATTTCATGACAAAGGAGTAGCATACTTTATCAGCTTTATTCATTTTGATTTCTTTTTTTGCCTTTATATAAAAATATTTCAATAAATTACCCAATGTGTCTATTCTGGTAACATTTGTTTGCTACATAATATATAATATGTAATGTTAGAATTAACAACTGAATAATAATGATGGGTTGTTGAAATATTTTTAGTTTTAACATCAGTTTGCACATTACTTTCTGAAATTGTTACTAACTCTTGTCACTTCATTCAATAATGTATAAGATCACCCTTTTTCCTTCAGTGCTGCCAAAAAGTATGTACTACATAGAGGCATATTATAATTTGATACTTGTGTTATTCTAAAATTATATATTATTGTTGCTCTAATTTGCATCCCTCATAAATAAATTTGAGCATGTCTCCATGTTTGTATTGACTATTTGGATTTGCTTCACAGTGAAATTCCTCTTCATATATTTTCCCTATTTTTCTATTGGATTTGGCTGTTTTCTTCCTGTCAATATTGAAATAGTTTAAATGCCTACACTTTGTGATCTCTATTAGAATACAAAGTTTAAAATTTATCTCTTTACATTTTATATATAAACTGAGTTTTAAATAACATGTGTTACTTGTTCGTAGTTGATATCCTAAGGGATAAATATAATGCCTATTTTAATGTTTCACCCACTCTTTTTACATATTTCAAAAAGAACAGAGAAAACATCTCTTCTTCTAATGTCGTTTGCACCAAGGATTGCCACATATCCTGCAATGTTGGCTATTTATTTACTCTAGGAATATATCTTAAAGTCAAACAGATGTTGACTCTAATTGAACTTGTCATTAGATAGATCAGGCCATTCTCTACATCAGAGATTAGAATGTATTTTTAATATATACTTCTGGTAATTGTTCTGTCCATTAATCACAGAAAATGTCTTAGTTATCTGATATACTTTATCCTTAATCTGTGCAATAACTTTCAGGGTCTCATATTAGCATGTGAAATTCAGGTCCCCTTAATTGATGTGCTTCTTTATTTTGAAAAGATCAGTTGAATGATCTCAAAGGTGACACAAATCTATTAAAAGAATTTTAATTAGCATAACATTTTTAAAAGTGTGTTTAAATTACATTTTTGTCTCCATAGACATAAATTTGCTTAAATATGCATGACTATCATTTCTTACAGAAAAACTCATGTTAAAAATATTTATTGTCTACATTTACATAGTATAAATTTTTGAATATGGTTTTTGTAGATCTTTGCAGACAGTTATTTGGACAAATATACTTGAGTACATAGTAGTGTTTCAATAAAGAAATATTGGCCCAATATAAAATATAACATACCAATGTATCCCACCATGTGTAAAATGTCAGAGTTAAGATAGAACTGTGCAAGAAAAAAACTATTTTGTCATACACAGAAACCTAATAAACCTAATAAAATTATGAAATATGTTAATTTGCTTAAGTTCAGAAGTATTGAACTCCATGGACAACATAATAGGTATGCAACTTTAACCTATAAAATATATTTAAACATGATGTGATATAATGTGTCATATTGAAGATGACAAGCCACATTGTATGTATGAAGTTAGAATATCTTGGGGGCGGCTCCAAGATGGCTCAGTAGGAACAGCTCCAGTCTACAGCTCCCACCATGAGCAATGCAGAAGAGGGGTGATTTCTGCATTTCCAACTGAGGTACCTGGTTCATCTTACTGGGTCTTGTCAGACAGTGGGTGCAGGACAATGGGAGCAGCCCACCAAGTAAGAGCCAAAGCAGGGTGAGGCATCGCCTCAACCGGAAAGCGCAAGCGGTCAGGGAATTCCTTTTTCTAGCCAAGGGAAGTGATGACAGCATGTGGAAAATTGGGTCACTCCCACCCTAATACTGTGCTCTTCCAAGGGTCTTATCAAATGGCACATCAGGAGATTACATCCTGTGCCTAGCTTGGAGGGTCCCACTCCCAGTGAGCTTCGCTCACTGCTAGCACAGCAGTCTGAGATCTAACTGCAAGGCAGCAGTGAGGCTGGGGGAGGGGCGTCTGCCATTGCTGGGGCTTGAGTAGGTAAACAAAGCAGCCTGGAAGCTCGAACTGGGAGGAGCCCACCACAGCTCAAGGAGGCCTGCCTACCTCTGTAGACTCCACCTCTGGGGGCAGGGCAGAGTGGAACAAAATGCAGCAGACACCTCTGCAGATTTAAATGTCCCTGTCTGATAGCTTTGAAGAGAGTAGTGGTTCCCCCAGCACGGAGTGTGAGATCTGAGAACGGGCAGACTGCCTCCTCAAGTGGGTCCCTACCCCTGAGAAGCCTAATTGGGAGGCACCCCCAAGTAGGGGCAGACTGACACCTCACATGGCCAGGTACTCCTGTGAAATGAAGCTTCCAGAGGAACAATCAGGCAGCAACATTTGCCATTCAGCAATATTCGCTGTTCTGCAGCCACCGCTGCTGATACCCAGGCAAACAGGGTCTGGAGTGGACCTCCAGCAAACTGCGACACACCTGCAGCTGAGGGACCTGACCATTAGAAGGAAAACTAACAAGCAGAAAGGACATCCACACCAAAACCCCATCTGTACATCACCATCATCAAAGATAGATAAAACCACAAAGATGGGGAAAAAACAGAGTAGAAAAGTTGAAAATTCTGAAAATCAGAGCACCTGTCCCCCTTCAAAGGAACACAGCTCCTTGCCAGCAATGGAACAAAGCTGTGCAGAGAATGACGATTTGAGAGAAGGCTGCAGACGATCAAAGTTCTCCAAGCTAAAGGAGGAAGTTTGAACTGATCAAAAGCTAAAAGCCTTGAAAAACGATTAGACGAATGGCTAACTAGAATAACCAGTGTAGAGAAGCCCTTAAATGGCCTGATGGAGCTGAAAACCATGGCATAAGAACTGCTGATGCATGCACAAGCTTCAGTAACTGATTCGATCAACTGGAGGAAAGGGTATTAGTGATTGAAGATCAAATGAATGAAATGAAGCGAGAAGAGAAGTTTAGAGAAAAAGAGAAAGAAATGAACAGAACCTCCAAGACATATGGGACTATGTGAAAAGACCAAATCTACATCTGATTGGTGGACCTGAAAGTGACGGAGAGAATGGAACCAAATTGGAAAACTCTGCAGGATATAATCCAGGAGAACTTCCCCAACCTAGCAAGGCAGGCCAACATTCAACTTCAGGAAATACAGAGAACGCCACAAAGATACTCCTTGAGAAGAGCAACCCCAAGGCACATAATTGTCAGATTCATCAAAGTTGAAATGAAGGAAAAAATGTTAAGGGCAGCCAGAGAGAAAGGTTGGGTTACCAACAATGGGAAGCCCATCAGACTAACAGGGGATCTCTCGGCAGAAACTCTACAAGCCAGAAGAGAATGGGGGCCAATATTCAACATTCTTAAAGAAAAGAATTTTCAACCCAGAGTTCATATCCAGCCAAACAAAGTTTCATAAGTGAAGGAGAAATAAAATCCTTTACAGACAAGCAAATGCTGAGAGATTTTGTCACCACCAGGCCTGCCTTACAAGAGCTCCTGAAGGAAGCACTAAATATGGAAAGGAACAACCAGTACCAGTCACTGCAAAAACATGCCAAAATGTAAAGACCATCAATGCTAGGAAGAAACTGCATCAGCTAACAAGCAAAATAACCAGCTAACATCATAATGACAGGATCAAATTCACACATAACAATATTAACCTTAAATGAAAATGTGCTAAATGCTCCAATTAAAAGACACAGAATGGCAAATTGGAGTCAAGACCCATCAGTTTGCTGTATTCAGGAGACCCATCTCACCTGCAGAGACACATGTAGACTCAAAATAAAGGGATGTAGGAAGATCTGCCAAGCAAATGGAAAACAAAAAAGGCAGGGGTTGCAATCCTAGTCTCTGATAAAACAGACTTTAAACCAGCAAATGTCAAAAGAGACAAAGAAGGCCATTACATAATGGTAAAGGCATCAGTTCAACGAGAAGAGCTAACTATCCTAAATATATATGCACCCAATACAGGAGCACCCAGATTCATAAAGCCAGTCCTTAAGAGACTTATAAAGAGACTTATAAAGAGACTTAGACTCCCACACAGTAACAATGGGAGACTTTAACACCCTACTGTCAACATAAGACAGATAAATGAGACAGAAGGTTAACAAGGATATCAGGAATTGAACTTGGCTCTGCACCAAGTGGACCTAATAGACATCTACAGAACTCTCCACCCCAAATCAACAGAATATACATTCTTCTCAGCACCACATCGCACTTATTCCAAAATTGACCACATAGTTGGAAGTAAAACACTCCTCAGCAAACGTAAAAGAACAGAAATTATAACAAACTTTCAGACAACAGTGCAGTCAAACTAGAACTCAGGATTAAGAAACTCACTCAAAACCGCTCAACTACATGGAAACTAAACAATCTGCTCCTGAATGACTACTGGGTACATAATGAAATGAAAGCAGAAATAACAATGTTCTTTGAAACCAATCAAAACAAAGACACATTTAAAGCAGTGTGTAGAGGGAAATTTATAGCACTAAATGCCCACAAGAGAAAGCAGGAAAGATCTAAAATTGACACACTAACATCACAATTAAAAGAACTAGAGAAGCAAGAGCAAACACATTCAAAAGCTAGCAGAAGGCAAGAAATAACTAAGATCAGAGCAAAACTGAATGAGATAGAGACACAAAACACCCTTCAAAAAATCAATGAATTCAGGAGCTGGTTTTTAGAAAAGATCAACAAAATTGATAGACCGCTAGCAAGACTAATAAAGAAGATAAGAGAGAAGAATCAAATAGATGCAATAACAAATGATAAAGGGGATATCACCACCGATCCCACAGAAATGCAAACTACCATCAGAGAATACTATAAACACCTCTGTACAAATAAACTGGAAAATCTAGAAGAAATGGTTAAATTCCTGGACACATACACCTTCGCAAGACTAAACCAGGAAGAATTTGAATCCCTGAATAGACCAATAACAGGCTCTGAAATTGAGATAATACTTAATAGCCTACCAAGCAAAAAAAGTCCAGGACGAGACGGATTCACAACCAAATTCTACTAGAGGTACAAGGAGGAGCTGTTACCATTCCTTCTGAAATTATTCCAATCAATAGAAAAAGAGGGAATCCTCCCTAACTCATTTTATGAGGCCAACGTCATCCTGATACCACAGCCTGGCAGAGACACAACAACAAAAAAGAGAATTTTAGGCCAATATCCCTGACGAACATCGATGCAGAAATCCTCAATAAAATACTGAGAAACTGAATCCAGCAGCACATCAAAAAGCTTATCCACTATGAGGAAGTGGGCTTCATCCCTGGGATGCAAGGCTGGTTCAACATATGCAAATCAATAAACATAATCCAGCATATAAACAGAACCAAAGACAAAAACCACATGATTATCTCGATAGATGCAGAAAAGGCCTTTGACAAAATTCCACAGCTGTTCATGCTAAAAACACTCAATAAATTCGGTATTGATGGGACGTATCTCAAAATAATAAGAGCTATTTATGACAAACCCACAGCCAATATACAGAATGGGCAAAAGCTGGAAGCATTCCCTTTGAAAACTGGCACAAGACAGGGATGCCCTCTCTTACCCCCCATTCAACATAGTGTTGGAATTACTGGCCAGGGCAATCAGGGAAGAGAAAGAAATAAAGGGTATTCTATTAGGAAAAGAGGAAGTCAAATTGTCCCTGTTTGCAGATGACATGATTGTATATTTAGAAAACCCCACTGTCTCAGCCGAAAATCACCTTAAGCTGATAAGCAACTTCAGCTTAAGGTGAATCAATCAACAAAATCAATGTGCAAAAATCACAAGCATGCTTATAAACCAATAACAGACAGAGAGCCAAATCATGACTGAACTTCCATTCACAATTGCTTCAAAGAGAATAAAATACCTAGGAATCCAACTTACAAGGGATGTAAAGGACCTCTTCAAGGAGAACTACAGAACACTGCTCAGTGAAATAACAGAGGACACAAACAAATGGAAGATCATATCATGCTCATGGATAGGAAGAATCAATATCATGAAAATGGCTATACTGCCCAAGGTAATTTATAGATTCAGTGCCATCCCCATTAAGCTACCAATGAATTTCTTCACAGAATTGGAAAAAACTACTTTAAAGTTCTTATGGAACCAAAACAGAGCCCACATTGCCAAGACAATCCTAAGCCAAAAGAACAAAGCTGCAGGCATCACGCTACCTGAATTCAAACTATACTACAAGGCTACAGTAACCAAAACAGCATAGTACTGGTACCAAAACAGAGATATAGACCAATGGAACAGAACAGAGCCCTCAGAAATAATACTGCACATCTACAACCATCTGATCTTTGACAAATCTGACAAAAATAAGAATTGGGGAAAGGATACCCTATTTAATAAATGGTTCTGGGAAAACTGGCTAGCTGTAAGTAGAAAGCTGAAAGTGGATCCCTTCCTTACACCTTATACAAAAATTAATTCAAGATGGATTAAGCACTTAAATGTTAGACCTAAAATCATAAAAACCCTAGAAGGAAACCTAGGCAATACCCTTCAGGACATAGGCATGGGCAAGGACTTCATATAAACACCCAAAAGCAGTGGCAACAAAAGCCAAAATTCACAAATGGGATCTAATTAAACTAAAGAGCTTCTGTACAGCAAAAGAAACTACCATCAGAGTGAACAGGCAAACTACAGAATGGGGAAAATTTTTGCAATCTACTCATCTGACAAAGGGCTAATATCCAGAATCTACAAAGAACTCAAACAAATTTACAAGAAAAAAACAAACAACCCCATCCAAAAGTGGGCAAAGGATATGAACAGAGAGTTCTCAAAAGAAGACATTTATGCAGCCAACAGACACATGAAAAAATGCTCATCATCACTAGGCATCACAGAAATGCAAATCAAAACCACAATGAGATACCATCTCACACCAGTTAAAATGGTGATTATTAAAAAGTCAGGAAACAACAGGTGCTGGAGAGGATGTGGAGAAATGGGAACACTTTTACACTCTTGGTGGGAATGTAAACTCGTTCAACCATTGTGGAAGACAGTGTGAGGATTCCTCAGGGATCTAGAACTAGAAATACCATCTGACCTAGCCATCCCATTACTGAGTATACACCCAAAGAATTATAAATCATGCTGCTATAAAGACAGATGCACACGCATGTTTATTGCGGCACTGTTCACAATAGCAGTGACTTGGAATCAACCCAAATGTCCCACCAATGATAGACTAGATTAAGAAAAATTGGCACATATACATCATGGAATACTATGCAGCCATACAAAAGGATGAGTTCATGTCCTTTGTAGGGACATGGATGAAGCTGGAAACCATCATTCTGAGCAAACTATCGCAAGGACAAAAAACCAAACACCACATGTTCTCACTCATAGGTAGGAACTGAACATTGAGAACACTTGGACACAGGAAGGGGAACATCACACACCAGGGCCTATTGTGGGTGGGGGGACGGGGGAGAGATAGCATTAGGAAATATGCCTAATGTAAATGACTAATGGGTGTAGCACACCAACATGGCAGACGTATACTTATGTAACATACCTGCACGTTGTGCACATGTACCCTAGAAGTTAAAGTATAATTAAAAAAATATATATCTCAAGTACAATTATATAGGTGTTTTTCTACAAAACTTCAATCCAACAGATTAGTCATGAAAATTAATTCAAGTGAAAAAATGAAGATTAGTGAAGTATTAATTTTTTTATTTTGAAAATGCTTCCTTTAAACTATAAAGTAATAAAAATACATTCTGATTCCTAAACATCTAAAATTTAAAATAATCATTATTTCAGGAAATTTAAATAAATTATGGATGATTATGTAGAATATATAGATACCTATATATAGTTATATAGAAATAGCTATATAATTACTTTATAGAGATAATTATGAATATATAGTTCAGAAATATTAAATTGTTTATATAGATTAATATCTGTATAGAATTACCTATATAGATAATTATTTTATATAGACAATTATGGATAATTATTTAGGTCAAAAAGTCATTTTCAAAGAAAATGTACAATATACATATTGTGTCCAGTGTTCTAATTAATCACTGTATAAATGGAAATTTAAACTCCTTTATGGTTAGCTATAATATTAAGTTATTCTATAAAAAATATATAAAATTTGAAATTATGTTCTACCTTTCCATAAAACCAGAGCTTTTAATAAGAACAACAAAATAATCGAAGAATATTTTCAAGGTAGCAATATATTTCTATATTTCTCTTAGATCTCTGGACTAGAAATAGAGTAGAGGACACAGGTGTCACCCTGGGAACAATTCTGTCAATGGGAGAGTGAAAATGGCTAATGCCAGTGCCAGTCAAGTTTAATCTAATGTAAGCAGAATTTAATCAGATCAACACACTGTGTTTCAAAAGTCATCTGTCAGGTAAATTCCTTAAATTAAAATTAAATGGAGACACTGAAACAGACTTCTGGTAATGGCAATTAAAATGTATAGTTGTGTTTCGCTTCTAATCCATAGATATATTTTTCATGAAATATAAATGCTGTTATATATCGTCTATTTTGAAACAATTTTTGAAAGTCTAAAAGCCTCTGAAAACCAAGATATGGTAAATACACACATATTGGAACTGTACTTTGGAGTATACACACCTAAATTTCATGAGCATCTATTACTGCCATTGTGCTGTCTGTGTATTGTATGTGTGTGTCTGTATATTTGTGTATATAAATTTATCACAGCTGTTACACAATATACCAATATATTATATTTAGCTTATTGGAAAAGGTGAGGAATCCTTGGCTCAGCGACTTGAAGTAAATTCTACAAGATTACATAGCTTGTAAGACCTAGGGTGAGAGTTTAAACTCTTCTTCCCACCTGCAGTGACTGCTTTTTTTGCGTTGCCAAAAATCACAAAGTAAATGGAAAGTGAAATATGAGAAAAATGACTAAAAGGGGACCTGATAATCCTAAATGCAATTTCCCCCCACTTTCCAAAATAGAAAAACTTGCACACACTTATTTATGTATCCCACAAATAAATCCAGAAATACTAAACTATTCCTCATG
The DNA here is from genome assembly GCF_008728515.1 of Papio anubis. NCBI lineage: Eukaryota > Metazoa > Chordata > Mammalia > Primates > Cercopithecidae > Papio > Papio anubis. The sequence goes on along the minus strand of NC_044990.1, from coordinate 61,835,410 downwards.
GGTGATGATATGCCTATATCATGATAATTTACTATTTAAGCAAATGTTTTATTTATTTTTCTCTCAATTCCCACCTAAAATACATTACTATGTTTTCATATACATTTCTGATCTTCTGTCTCTCAAATCTTGAAGGGAGATAAAATCTTTCCTATTATAACACAGTAGCTTACATATCTGCATTCCTCACATGTTGGGTCACTTCAGTCTGTCACTATTCCCATTGCAGGCATCTCCTTCATGGGGAATACATTAAAGTAACACTACACAGTATATATAAATATGTAAATAATTAACTTATTTGAAAATTTACCAAGCAAAACACTGATTACATTTTTATATATTTTATTACATTCATTTATACTCTGTATTTTTTTAAATGGTGTCTTTTCTGGAAATTCTCTATTATATACGTATCTTAAAATCTCTAACCTAGAAACCACAGTTAAGAATTCAAAGAATAAATCAGCTTGTGCATACATCACTTCAAAGATAAATTGTATCAGGAAAAATTACCTTTCATTTATGGAACCCTCCAGCTTACTATTTGTGGCATTCTCAAATACCTACATCTTGAAATGACTGGAAAAGAAAAACCTGAAGATTTAATATAGATCACTGGCAAATTTGCATAAGAGACAAAATTACGTGCCTATGTAGCATTAGTATGAGGATCGAATGGCTTTATAGAGAGGTGGAAAAATCTGCTCTGATTTCCCATCATTGGGAGATTACACAGTAACTTGGTCAATTCTGATGTCTGTCTGGGAATTTACAATATCTTTGTCCTCCATGAAATTAAAAAAAAAAAAATCTGCTTTAACTAAATATACTCAAAATACACTATTTACATTCCTTAATTTCCAAACTGTTTCTAACAAGCCAGGATGAATGGTAAATAAAAGAGATAAACGTACTTCTTGTGACTTGTTGAAACCATGTTTTGTTTTCTTGACTATAACTCATGACAACTAGATTATAAATTGTTCTGTTTCATAACGATTCATCTTCCATTGTCAGAGCTGAGGGCACAATATTAAATAGCATAGTTATAGAAAAGTAATACCTAGAAGCTAATAAAATCAAAATTCTAAAATGTAAACCTGAAAGAAATCTTGGAGATATCTGTTTTATTATTCATTTTAAAAATAAATAAGTCAACGTAGGACCTCCTTAGTATATCTCACAATAGAATACATACTTGTTTATATCAATGGCCTTATTCTTTCATCTTATTTAGTCTAACTGCTGAAGTGTTAATATTATCTTAGAAATGATTTGGGAATTTTTTTTACTATGACTTTCTTTGGGAAAATTTAGGAATATTAATATTATCATTCAGCAAACACACTACCTTAAATTTTTCTCAGAAATGGGAGTAAGACTATTATTTAGAGATTCTTATAAAATAATATAGTCCTTCAAGAAAATAAATTTGCAAAGCACACTAACAGTATTTCTGAATGACATCAACTTGAGTAAACAAATTAAGATGTACGTGACTGTGAAACATTATTGGAAACAAAGTTCTACCATTATTAGAATTATAAGAGAAAATAGAATGTGGTTATGCCGTCTTTTTCTGGTTAAATCTTTTACTTATCTGAAAATCACTGTCTCCGAGAGTTTTATGAGAGTTAGATTAGATGATACATGCCCAATGTGGTAGAAACTCAGTGCCTTGTGGGCTCCACTAGAGAGATAATTCAAGAGGCTGCTGAATCAACATAGAGCATTTCAATTCTACTTGTCATTTGAGGATTTATTTGCAGGCTTAGATTACTTCATATTTCACTTCTCTGGCTTTCCATATTATGGTAGGAAAAAAATCAAGAACTACATCTTATTGTATTGTTCAAATATATTACCAAGTAAAACCGAGAGAAAAAGTCATTCAAATAAAAAATGAGAATGCGTTTGCAGAAGCTATCAACTAAGATAAAATACTAATATTTTTGAGATCATAGTATTGGATTAAATCAATAATACATTTCTCCCATGAATCTATGGACATATTTGCATAAGTAAAATCATTGATAATTGACATAGTCCACATGATTCTGCCAATACAAAGTGAGGAATTCTGGTAACAGTTATTAATGGACAATGAGCATTTGTATACAGTCTCAGGCCATTATGGAGTAATAAATTTCATAGTTCCATCCTGGGAGTATTCTGAGTCAATATATCAATATATGTCAATATATATCAATATATATCAATATAACATTTTGCCACCAGTGTAGATGAAAAATTAAAATTTTAACACAAATTACTCAGGTTTACTTATTTTTAATCTAGTTATTTCTAGAAAACAAAAAATAACTCAATAACTTTCAATAAGAATAGGTATTTCCCACTAAATGATAAGTTCAACTTTAATAGACATTAATTGTATTACTTGAGAGGAAATGTAATTGTTAAATATAAACCTAAAACTGATAATTTTGGGAATACCCAAAACATCATTACAGTCCCCAGGGAAAATCACTGAAAGGTAGAACCAAAGTGAGTTGACAACTTGCTTAACCCAACCTGATATTTTCTTCTCTGAGAAAAGATTGCAAAGTGAATGAGGTGGCAGTGAGTGAAGCACAGCAAAATGAAGCTATTAAGCCCTGTGTTAGCAATAGACTTCTGACACTATTAAAGGAAAATATTTCTTGGCTCATGTGGTCAATAATTATGGTCTCTGGGACCGGGCATGATGACTCACATTTGTAATCCCAGCACTTTGGGAGGCTGAGGCAGGTGGATCACCTGAGGTCAGGAGTTCAAGACCAGCCTGACCAACATGGGGAAACTGCATCTCTATTAAAAATACAAAATTAGACTGGCGTGGTGGTGCATGCCTGTAATCCCAGATACTTGGGAGGCTGAGGCAGGACAATTGCTTGAACCAGGGAGGGGGATGTTGCAGTGAGCTGAGATAGCACTACTGAACTCGAGCCTGGGCAATGAAAGCAAAACTCTGTCTCAAATTGATAATAATTGTAATATTAATAATAATAATAACAATAATAGCTTCTGGAATGGTAATATTTCTTCTGTAGAGAAGAATGTATCAAGATATTATAATTTGATAGTATTGGTTGATTGACTCAATGTGGATAAGAAATTGGTCTAAGTGTTTTTAACCTCTGAAACAACTGCATATGTAGATACTACTATAATCATTGTACGGGTGAAAAAAATGAAACACTGAGGAGTGAAATAACTTACCCAAAGTGATGTAGTAGTTAATGTCAGAGTCAGCATTTGCATTCACTGTGACTGGCTCAGAGGTCATGACCTTCAGCCATTATGTGTATTGCATCTGTAACTGCTTCTCGTGCTTTTGAATCACACCACTCTCCTCTCTCATTTTAAATTAAGAATTATCTGGTACTCTTTTGATCCTGGTGTGACTTCCATTGAAAATGTACCAATAGGCTATAATATATCTATAATTCCAATTTAAATGTCCTGGTCATTGTGATATTTGCATTTATTTAATGTATAATTTAGAGAGAAGGTAATAAGTGGCATTTTTGATTTACTGCACCAGCACATAAAAGTGGGTATCCCAATTTCTTTGGCTAAATAAACCAAACAATAAATCTTTGGATGGACGAAACATAAAATGAACGGAAAATAAGAATATTATAATTGGCCAAGGTGCACACCCCTCCTCCCTCTCTTTCTGTCAACTTCTTGAATTTAATATTGTCTAGATTAATCATATATTTTTCACTCCTTCAAGGGAGTGATCATATATTTTAAAAGTTAAATGTCTAGTTTTTAGGAAGTTAATGGCATCTTTTAGATATACATATATATTTATTAACTTGAAAAATGCATATCTGCTCAGCTAATTAGTTACTGAGAAAGACCTAATGTTTTATTGCTATTAACTCACATTTCTATATTTAGTAATGTGTTTTCCGTACATATTATGATGGCAACTGCTCTATGAAAATCTTATTTGTGTTTAATTTTTCACTTCATAATGGTGGACAATTGTCTGAATGATCATTCTGATGTGAGATATATTAAAATGATAGAATGTGTACAAGTTCTTGCACACATATCATGGTTTTCTTATTCTTCTACATATCCTGGAGTCTAGTATATCGAAGTCAGGAAAAGAAAAAAATCAAAACATGTCCTAACCTGGGCAAGGATGGCAGAAACTTCTGAGGCTTCCTTAGCTTGGGAACTAGGAGAAATATTAAGGAGTTCAATTCTGGCACCACAAAAATATAATAGAATTTAAAGACTGAAAGATGGAATTTAATGTGGGATAGACCATATTTCAGGATTTAGGTGAGGCTGATTCAAAACAGAGAGAGGGAGTATAAAAAAGACAAAATGTCCAATGTCCAGAAAGGTGCTCTCCTGAGGACCATTCTTAAAAGCAACCACCAGGCAGTGCAAGGTGGCTCACGCCTGTAATCCTAGCACTTTGGGAGGCCGAGGGGGGGCAGATCACCTGAAGTCAGGAGTTTGAGACCAGCCTGGCCAACATGGTGAAACCTTGTCTCTACTAAAAATACAAAAGTTAGCTGGGTATGGTGTAGGGTGCCTGTAATCCCAGCTACTTGGGGGGCTGAGGTAGGAGAATTGCTTGAACCTGGAAGTGGAGGTTGCAGTGAGCTGAGATTATGGCACTGCACACAAGCCTGGGTGGCAGAGAGAGACTCTGCCTCAAAAATAAAAATAAATATAAATATGAGAAAGCAACCACCAGGCAAATGGTATCTCATTGAAGGTTAAAGATCCCATGGCTATTGCACAACTCATCTGATGTGGTGACTATCATAAACAGCATAGTATAACTATTTTCTTAAATTCATTTTCTTAGGGAACCTACAATGCTTGGAAGCTTTATTAAACCCCCCAATTTAAAGACAATTTTGCATACTTGTTTGAATGTGTGTGTGTGTGTGTCCAACAGAAAGATAATTTATGATCAGAGACACTACCCTCCCCTGACACTCGGTTACATAACATTGCAGTACTTTCAGAAGGAAGCTGGGATTTTTGCCAAAGAAGTATTAATGGCACAAATAATCATCTAATTCTTGGTTATTGGGTACATTTGCCATAATATCTCATGATCATTCAAGATAAGAGAGCATTCGTAATGTAATAAAAATTTATTCTAAAATTTAGTAGATTTTAGGAAAAAAGTGGAATATATCATAGAGGTTGAAAGTGAGATGCAGGTTAAGGGTAATGAGAATCGTTTTGAGAATATTTCTATGTGCATAATGAAAATTCTATGATTCTCTTCTCAACCAGCCTTCATCACGATCTCAGAGAGAAATCTGGACTTTATTCTCTTAATTAACAATTTTTATTATTGTTATAAGTGATCATATACTCTACAACATGGATGTTGTAGTATAAAGAAAATGGCCCGTACATTCTCACTGTGCCCTCTTTTCTTCCCTTCCTGCTCTTAGTACTGCCTGTGCTATGATTTTCCCAAATGTTCATATCTTTGCATTGTCATGAGCTTTAATTTCTACTTTGAACTATTTCTGTAATTATGTGCTTCTACAAAGGAAGGAATGGTCTTGTGTAAGAATTGCCATCAGCAGCTATTTTAAAAATAATATACTGCAAAAAAAGAAGAGGAAGACAATATGACCTTTGCAAGGGCTTACTGGTTTTTTCCATGAGTGTCACATGTGTTTTTCCAATCAATGAACATATAAAGATATTAGGTAATTAGTTAAGCTTGGCTTTATATGTAGTGATAAATTTGAAAGAGAAAATATGTACAACTTCCTTGCAATAAGCAGACCTCTACAAATTCTGGCCTATTAGAGTAGCTTATGTATTCTCTTTTACTTTTGTTTTCTTGATTCCATGTTGCTGGCAGGTAAACACAGGGAAGACTTTTAAAAAACTTTTATTTGTTTGGGAGGTCGATCAACCTGTACTCGTTGTCTTTTTTCAAATAATAGTATGAACCTTGTTATAATCATGAATGAATGATAAATAGCTACAGATAGCCACAGGATAAGTTGCAGGAACATATTTGCTTATTCTTGCTATTTGATTGGTTCATTTTTCTCTGCCACTACTTGGTTTGTCTTTGATAAACGTTTATTATGAATGCCGTGGTAATTCATGAGAACTCTGATCTTTATATGGAAAGAATTAACCCATTTATGCCAGCAGTTGCAATTTTTTTGTGTGAAAAATCAGAACTTGGCAATGACATTGAGCAGTAGGATATAAATAAAACTCCTACATGTTAATTTTCTTTTCTTCAGAGTGTATAAATAAAACTCCCACATGCTTAACGTTCCAGTAATGGAACACTAAGCATTAATGGGCTAAAGACCTGCAAGAAAACCCTACGAAATTGGAAATCATGTGAAATCAAGGGTTCCTGAAGGAAACGCTAAACATGAAAAGGAAAAACCGGGACCAGCCACTGCAAAAACATACCAAATTGTAATGACCATTGACACTATAAAGAAACTGCATCAACTAACAGGCAAAATAACCAGCTAGTATCATAATGACAGGTTCAGATTCACACATAATAATATTAACCTTAAATGTAAACAGACAAAATGCCCCAATTAAAAGACACAGACTGGTAAATTGGATAAAGAGTCAAGACTCATTGGTGTGCTGTATTCAGGAGGCCTATCTCAAGTGCAAAGGCACACATAGGCTCAAAATAAAGGGATGCAGGAAGATTTACCAAGCAAATGGAAAGAAAAAGCAGGGATTGCAATCGTAGTTTCTGATAAAACAGCTTTAAACCAATAAAGATCAAAAGAGACAAAGAAGGGCATTACATAATGGAAAAGGAATCAATGCAACAAGAAAAGCTAACTATTCTGAATGCACGCAATACAGGAGCGCCCAGATTCATAAAGCAAGTTCTTAGAGATCTACAAAGAGACTTAGACTCCCTCACAATAATAGTGGGAGACTTTAACACCCCACAGTTATTATTAGGCAGATCAATGAGACAGAAAATTAACAAGGATATCCAGGACTTAAACTCAGCTCTGGACCAAGTGGACCTAATAGACATCTACAGAATTCTCCACCCCAAATCAACAGACTACACATTCTTCTCAGCACCACATCGCACTTATTCGAAGCTTGACCACAAAATTGGAAGTAAAACACTCCTCAGCAAATGAAAAAGAACAGAAATCATAACAAACTGTCTCTCAGACCACAGTGCAATCAAATTAGAACTCAGCATTAAGAAACTCATTCAAAACTGCACAACCACATGGAAACTGAACAACCTGCTCCTGAATGACTACTGGATAAAAAATGAAATTAAGGCAGAAGCAAAGATGTTCTTTGAAACCATTGAGAACAAAGACACAACAAATCAGAATCTGTGCGACACATTTAAACTAGTGTATACAAGGAAATTAATAGCACTAAATGCCCACACAAGAGAAAGCAGGAAATATCTAAAATCGACACCCTAACATCACATTTAAAAGAACTAGGAAAGCAAGAGCAAATAAATTCAAAAGCTGGCAGAAGACAAGAAATAACTAAGATCAGAGCAGAACTGAAGGAAATAGAGGCATGAAAAACCCTTCAAAAAATCAGTGAATTCAGGAGCTGGTCAAAACCTTGTCTTGTGTCAGTTTTCAAAGGAAATACTTCCAGCTTTTGCCCATTCAGTATGATATTGGCTGTGGGTTTGTCATAAATAGCTCCTATTATTTTGAGATATGTTCCATCAATACCTAGTTTTTTGAGAGTTTTTAGCATGAAGAGCTGTTGAATTTTGTCGAGGGCCTTTTCTGCATCTATTGAGATAATCATGTGGTTTTTGCCATTGGTTCTGTTTATGTGATGGATTACGTTTATTGATTTGCGTATGTTGAACAAGACTTGCATCCCAGGGATGAAGTCGGCTTGATTGTGGTGGATAAGCTTTTTGGTATGCTGCTGGATTCGGTTTTCCAGTATTTTATTGAGGATTTTCACATCGATGTTCATCAGGGATATTGGCCTAAAGTTTTCTTTTTTTGTTGTGTCTCTGCCAGGTTTTGGTATCAGGATGATGCTAGCCTCATAAAATAAGTTAGGGAGTATTCCCTTTTTTTATTGCTTGGAATAATTTCAGAAGGAATGATACCAGCTCCTGTTTGTACCTGTGGTAGAATTCGGCTGTGAATCCATCTGGTTCTGGACGGTTTTTGGTTGGTAGACTACTAATTACTGCCTCAATTTCAGAACTTGTTACTGGTTTATTCAGGGATTCAACTTCTTCCTGGTTTAGTCTTGGGAAGGGTGTATGTGTCCAGGAATGTATCCATTTCTTCTAGGTTTTCCACTTTATTTGCATAGAGGTGTTTATAGTATTCTCTGATGGTTGTTTATATTTCTGTGGGATCGGTGGTGATATCCCCTCTATCATTTTTTATTGTGTCTATTTGATTCTTCTTGCTTTTCTTCTTTATTAGTCTGGCTAGTGGTCTATCTATCTTGATGATCTTTTCAAAAAAACCAGCATTCTATCCTCATGGATGAGAAGAATCAATACCATGAAAATGGCTATACTGCCCAAAGCAATTTATAGATTCATTGCTATCCTAATCAAGCTACCATTGGTTTCTTCACAAAATTGGGGAAAAAAACTATTATTTAATACTATTTTAACAAAATGTTTTAAAAACGTTGTTAAAGTTGTTAAACAAATGTTTAGGAGTATAATAAATAAGTGGTCTTATTCAACTTGTTTACCATGTTTCTTCAAAAAAGTATAATAGAACTTTCTTTGTCAACATAAAATTATAGTTATTTATGATGTGGCTAAATAAATGATAAGAAGTCACAAATGAAATAGTTACTGCTTGCATAATAAAAGTTCAGGATCATCTTTGGCAAAAATAGAGAGTGATAAAATGCTTTGATTTAGGGCTTGGCTGTGATATCAAGGTCAGACAATAAGCTAAGCAGGAATCTGATAAAAATAAAGAGATAAAGAAAAACCCTAGAAAGATAAATGGTATCATATAAGATGTTACTGAAATCAGTTTTTATGAAACTACAATTTTTAGAAGATTTTTGCTGTAATTTTTTTTTACAAAATTCATGAGCAGAGAAGAAAATTTGTGGAATTGGTTGTATAGTTTTTGGATCTTTCTCCACGTGTTGAAATAGGTAGCTGTGGTCATACATGCTTGGTTTTCTTGATATAGTCCCATCACTACACTGAGCTACAGAATTTTCTAGAAAAAACATGGCCATTTCACCATCTCGGTATTTATGAAAACTCTAGTTAACATTGCAGTTTCTACAATGGTTCCCTTCAACTCAATGTGAGCCTGAAAGAAATAAACATTTCCTCTAATTCACATGAAATGTTGTGCTTAATTATAATAGGGATATGGAAAATTACTTTCATGGAAGAGAGTAACAGTGCCTGAGAATGCCAGTGCAGTTGGCTTTCCCCAACTGGATGAAATCCACAGTGAATCCCAATTATAGACAAACATAAATCAAAAGCTAATGTGAGCTGCAATCCTGTAGCTAGTTTGACTGAAAGATCACGTAGAATTAGTTTTATTCCATTTGAGTGTGTTAGTGTAAACCACTCAATGGCCGAATATAGTATGACTACTCATTTTTAAAACATAATTGGTTTCAAAGCATATACTTGCTTTTCATGTGTTTTGTGTTTCAAGATATAAATTTCATATTAAAAAATAAGTATAATTTAAGAATAGATTATGACATAAAATTGCTGTTGCTGAAAGATAATTGTTTGTGACAGAAGGAATATAAGCAATATGAAGGTGGGAAAGACATTACATTTATCTAGTGAAAATGAAAAGATTTAAAGACAAATTTTTAAAAGAAATTGTTACAGATCAGCAAGTCAGAAAACAGCAAAGTGGTGTAGGGAGAGAGAGAGAATAAGACTGAAGGAGAAAGTAGGAAGAGGTGTGCTTCAGAATGAGGTGTTTTTCCATATTCTATTTTGTAATGACATCTCCATTTCTATTTTTCAGCTTTATCTTTCAGGATATCTTGATGGTTATATCTATGGGTAAGAAGCAAGGGAAGTTTCATCTGTATTTGCAGTGGCTCCCCATTGCTCAAACTACCACCTGGGCTCCACCTTCTGTCAGATCAGCAGTGGCATTAGATTCTCCAAGGAGTACAAATCCTGTTGTTAACTGTGAATGTGAGAGATCTAGGTTGCACACTCCTTATAAGAATCTAATGCTTGAACAGGTCCAGGCCTTCCACTGATTCTAGATTATGGTGAGTCCTGTAATTAATTACAATGTAATAATAATAGAAATAATGTGCACAGTAAATGTAATGCACTTAAATCATCTCCCACTATCCCCTAGCCAGAGGTCCATGAAAAAATTGTCTTCCACGAAACTGGTCCCTGGTGCCAGAAGGGTTGGGGACCGCTGCTCTGTGGGGCTCAGAGTAATCTACATAGCCTTTAGCTCAGAAAGTTCTTCTGCTTTTACCTTTACTTTAAAGGGCTAGGCCTACTTATAAAGAAGGAGTAAATAAGGAGTCAATAGCTTTAGGGACGTGCACAAACATTTGATGATCTAGGATCTGTGGAGCCAGAAAACCAAGCTATGCTGATGTTGATATAAATGTACTCTGTCAGTGCCCAGAATGATTTCCTGGTGTGTAATTTCATTAGGTTCTGCACGTAGGTGCAATAATTCTTATTTTATTGCAGGGTGTTTTAGAAATAGCAGAGATCCTTGCCTCTCAAGGAAATATAGGGAAGAGGAGGCCAGTTATAAAGAAGAAAAGGATTTCATCAGAGGAGAAAAATACATCTCAAAAGTGTGGGTGTCATGAAACAGTTTCTTATCCATAGATATAACCGTCATGATATACTGAAAGATAAAGCTGAAAAATAGGAATAGAGATGAAATCTGTAAGATATGAATATGGTACAGCCAGGGGCTGAGAGATAGGATAAAACAATAAAAAAAAAAATTGTTGTTCTAGCACCTAGAATAGGTATAATACAATAAAAGAGGAGGTTCTTAACAAGTACTTGTATTGAGAATGATGAGACAAAAAAAATCTTTCATTCCTCTCTATTTTTTCCTGATTGTGTAGTTTACTAAATTATATAGGATGCTCTTTATTTACTGTGTGCTTAATTTGCATAATTTTTATGGTTATAATACAAATGTAATAAATTAGCTGAACAGAATGCTTGCTTTGTGCTGATTATATTTCTTAACAATGTTTTTTAGTATTCACTAAACTATCCCTTAAACATCTTTCCATATAAAAGACTGTCTCTCTGAACACCACTTTTCTCTTAATACTTCTCATAGTAAAAATGTCAATATCTCTATTAAGAATAATTATAAATTATATGAAAAGATACTAGTATACCTAGTAAAAATAAAATTTTGTATTTTTAAAAGTTATTTTAAAGTGTAATATAACCATTATAAAGTACACATATCTTAAGTGTGTAGTAAAATAAATTTTACAAAACTAATGCAGTCAGGCACACCTATTAATTTTCTGTTCACCCCGTACTTGTTGACATCTCCCATCTCAGTCATTACCTACCCTCAATATCATTATCTTATTTTGTTATAAATTAGTAACCCCGAGATGTTCCTTTGTGTCTGGTGTTGCTCAGGCAATGTTATGTGTGAGTTTCATCTAACTTTTTTTTAATATATATCAGAACAACGAATAATTATAGGAATAAACCTGTTATTGTTTTTTATTCCTATTTTAAGGTTGATAGGAATTTGAATTGTTTCCAGTTGGAGACCTTATAAATATTGCTGTTAACATTCCTGTACATGACTTTTCTGCACATGTTTATGAATTTCTCTTAGATATGTCTCTGGGAGTGATTTTGTGGGCCATAGGTTATAAATATGTTAGCTTTCAATAGTTACTGCAAAATGACTTTCCAACATACCTTTAACAATTATATTCCCAGAACCCTTAAAAGAGTAATCCAGCTATTTCCGTATATTTCAACCTATTATTCAGAGTGCTATATTAATTTTAGCTGTTCTGATGGGTTTTTACTGATAATAAATTTTGAAGCTTGTAAAATAAGATATATGAAGAATAAAAACAGTCCCTGTGTTCTAAAATAGATAACGAGATTTGTATTCAAGGCATAATTTTTTCCCTCAGTAAATGTGATTCGCTGGGTCACTAATCAGGAAGAGCAATTCTTATGGAAGTCATAAATATGGAGATAAGATAAAATGTTAGTGCTTCAGAATGAGGTGTTTTTCTGTATTATATTTTGTAATGTTATTTGAAAAATAAAACAACAACAGGAATATACTCTGCAAAGTATGAGAATCCCTCCTACTAAAAAAGAATTTATTATATACGTACATATATATATATGGCCTAGAGCAACCACTAAATATGTATGTGTGTATGTATATATGTGTATATCTATATACTGCTAAAATTAATATACAACTCTGAATAATGCATTAAAAATACATGAAATAACTGTATTACTGTTTTAAGGGTTCCAGGAATATAATTGTTAATGGTACATTGGAAACTCATTTGACAGTAACTATTAAATATATATAGTTAATATAATTATATATATTTACATATACACATACATAGTTGTTGCTCTAGGACTTATGTAGTTCTTAACACAATCTGTTTTAGTTTTATATTAAATTCCAGTGATGTGTGAAAACATTAATTTTATGTGACTTTATACACTCCTTTTAGGGTATTATTATTATTATTATTATGTATTATATGCATGTTACAAACCCAACAATATATTGTTTTAATTCAAACTGTTCTACCTCTGTTTAACTAAATACATGTTTGTTTTCATTACAGAAAAGACAGTAGTATATATTAATAATGTTTATGTTATGAATCTTCTTGTTTACCATTTCAGTTTTTCTTATTCCTGTATATTTGACATACCAACTGGTCATATTTATTTACATCTTTAATGCTTTCACCCACATTCTATATGATGCTATTGACACCAAAATAAAATGTTATGCATATTCTTTTATGCAATTTATTTTAAATCACATATGATAAAAATATGCAATAATATTGTCATCTTTTTTGATTGCCTCATTACCTTTACTGCTTCTCTTTGTTGGGGCATGTGTGTAAATTTGAATTGCCTTCCACCCTAGTAATTTCCTTTAGTATTTCTTCTGCTAGCAATAAATTATCTTAAGTTTTAATTTTACTGAAAATGTCTTATATTATGCTTTGATTTTTGAATGATAGTTTTGATGGATTTAGAATACTTGGTTGACATATTTTTCTGTCAGCATATTAGATACATTGTCTCATCGTTTGGTGGCATCCATTACTTTAGTTGAAAGTCAGATGTTATTCTTACTAGAATTTCCTTGTCAGTTTTGAGTCATTTTTTTTGCTTACTACTTTCACATTTTCTCTTTATGATTGCTTTTGACATTTTTAGTATGATGTGTCTGTGGTCTGGACCTCTTTGTTCTTAACATACAAATTTGGTAATATTCTTAGAGTTTAAATAAATGCTTTTTCTTCAATTTTCAGAAGTTCTATTTCTAGTTTTCTTCAGATATTTGGGTTTTTTACTCCATTGTCTCTCTTTTCTCCTTTTGGAAGTAGTATGATATATACAGTGGCACGTCAATGTTGCCCCATATTTCTCTTATGTTTATTTTTCTTCATTCTTTTATTCTCTTTTGAGTTCTGATTTTAAAATATACATCAACATATCTTCAAGCTTTTTCATTTGTTTTCTGGTAGTCCATACCTACTGTTAGATCCTTCTAGTTTCAGTTATTGTATTTTCAAATACAAAATTTCCATTTGGATCTTTTAAAAAAATAATTATGTGTTTATTCATATCCTATATTAGGTGAAATGTGATCATCTTTTTTATTTTCAAAAATGAGGTTTGCTTCTTGTTTAAACATATTTGTAGAGGTTATTTTGTAGTTTTTTATTAAAGATGACATCTAGTCAGTCTCACAGGCAATTTCTTTTATTGGTTGTTTCCAACCCACCCAATATATGGGTCAGACTCTACTGTTCCTTTGCATGATTCATTTGTTTTTTTGGTTGGATACTGGACATGTTTGATAATACATTGCAGTAACCCAGTGTACTCATCTCTCCTGCTCTGAGATGTATTGTTTGCTTATTGACATGCTGGATTACATTGATAAAGTCTAGTTCCTACAGCATGAAACTGATTCTGCTCATCTGAGGGAAAAGACTTGGGTATGCACAGTCACCCTCAAGTGAGAATTGTGGCAGTACTCTTTTGGCCTGTCTCCTAAACCAACCAAATTTATCTGGCAGGCAAAGCTAATCAATGGCTAATCACTCTATTGCTTTAAATATGCCTGAGATATAAATTGCTCCACAGACTGATCCAATTAATTTTGGACTCCTTGTAGAAATACCTTTTTATGGTCAATGCTTGAAATTTGTTGTGACTTTAAGAGGGCTCTTCTCAAATGTCTTTATTCTTGCCTCTCTCTCCCTGAAAATTTAGCTGTCTTATAGTTAACTTATATCAATGATATAATGTCCAGTTTCCTCTTAATTACTTTTTATGATGACCTCCCTTACTTTTGAAAGCATTCTTAATCTCAAGCTTCACTACTATGTCTTGGTAATAAAGTCAATTCCTTCCAAAATTGTTTGTGATTTCTCTGTTTTATGATCTTTCTTTCCACCTAGGTAAAATGTCTGACCCATGGCTCTGAACCTGATGGTGGGAGTGGCACATTTCCCTCACAAATCCCAGTCTCTCAAAATGAAACAAACCAAAACAAAAAGTATTATATTTATACTTTACAATATTTGAATATTTTTATTATTGTTGAAGATGTAACTCTATCTGTCCTAGAATTTCTTTTGTTACTTGCGGAAACAAAGTAATGGTAAGTAAGGCACATTTTTCTCCTTCTACTAAGGAAAATGTCAAAAAATGTAGAACAGTTTTTCCTTATCAAAAATATGCTAAATGGGTGTGTTTATACCTGATATGTTAAGAATACATTAATCGGGCTTTAGGGAAATTCAAAGTGTACTCTGTAACTTTTGCATATGCTATTAAGCCAGAAAGTACTTTTGGTTATATTGAGAGATTTTCACTAAAGAAAAAGTTGCATCTTATTCTCAAATATTTTAAAAGTCTGCAATTTTAAGAAATAAAACAAGACAAACTATGGATAACATGAAGCAATGAATTGCATGATTTAAAATAATGTTGGAATGAAAAAAAAAACTACAATAGCTTTTAAGTGTTTAAATGAGAGGAGTCACAGTTATCACATTTTAAATCAAAAGTGAACATGATTAATGTTAGCAAGGAAGGCATGTTGAAAACTGAGACAGGCAAAGGATGTGCTAAATAGCTAGTCATGTTGTAATGCAATGGCAAAGGTTTTGAAGGTAATTAAAATTGCTACTTACATGGGCATATGAATGATGAAGTGTAATTGCCTTATCACTGATATGGAGAAAGATTTAGGGGTCTGGGTAAAAGATCAAACCAGGCACAACATTCCCTCAATCCAAAGCCTCATCCAAAGCCAGGGCTTAACTTTTTTTCAGTTTTATGAAGGCCTAGAAAGATAAGAAAGCTGCCTACACACACACACACACACACACACACACACACACACACACACACGAAGTTAGCAGAAGTTGGTTCATGAAGTTTAATGGAAGAAACCATCTCTATAACATAAAATGCAAGATGAGATAGAAAGTGCTGATATAAAAACTGCAGCAAGTTATACACAATATTTGAGATAATGAATGAAGGTGTCTACACTAAATAACAGATTTTCAGTGTAGACAGTGCAGCCTTATATTGAAAGAAGATGCCATCTAAGACTTTCATAGTTAGAGAGGAAAACTCAATGCCTCACTTCAAAACTTCAAAAAGCAGACTGATTCCCTTGTTAGAATCTAATGCAGCTGGTGACTTAAAGTTGAATCCAATGCTTATTTACCATTTTGAAAATCTTATGACTTTTAAGAATTATGCTAAATCATGCTTGTTTCGACAGCACATAAAATTGAAATGATACATAGAAGATTAGTATGACCCCTGAGCAGGGATTATTCACAAATTAGATCCATATTTTTACCAGAAATTACAAAGCAAGTAGCTAAAATCTTCACAATAGGACCAAAACCTCACATATCAATATTAACTCTGAATGTAAATGGTCTAAATGCCCCCACTTAAAAGGCATAGAGTGGGGCCAAGCAAGGTGGCTCATGTCTGTAATTCCAGCACTTTGGGTGGCCAAGGTTGGTGGATCACCTGAGATCACGAGTTCGAGACCAGCCTGGCCAACCAGGTGAAACTTCGTCTCTACTAAAAATACAAAAATTAGCAGGAGAATCACTTGGACCGGGAGACAGAGGTTGCAGTGAGCTGAGATTGTGCCACTACACTCCAGGTCTGGGTGACAGAGCAAGACTCTGTCTCAAAAAAAAAAAAAAAAAAAAAAAAAGACACACAGTGGCAAGCTGGATAAAATAATAAGACCCATCCATCTGCTGTCTTCAAAAGACCAATTCCATAAGTAATGACACCCATAGACTCAAAGTAAAGGGTTGGAGAAAGATGTACCATACAAATGGAAAACAAAAAAGAGCAGAGTCTCTAATGTTGTATCAGATACAACAGACTGTAAACCAACAACAGTAAAATAAAGAATAGAAAAGAGTGTTACATAATGATAAAGGTCCAATGTAAAAAGAAGACTTAATTTTCCTAAATATATACACTTCCAGTACTGGAGCACCCAGATTCATAATAGAAGAACTTCTAAACCTATGAAAAACTTAGACAACCATAGAAGCATAGTGAGAGACTGCAACACCTGACTGACAGTAGTAGACAGAAACCTAGCAAAGAAATTCTGTACATAAACTCGACACTTGACAAATTGGACAGAATAAACATCAATATTGTACTTCACCTGTCAACCACAGAATGTATATTATTCTCTATTATACACAGAGCATTCTCCAAGATTGACCACATTACTTGATCTTAAAGCAAGTCTCAATAAATTCAAAAAATGTGAAATCATACCAACCATAGTCTCAGACAACAGTGGAGTAAAAATAGAAAACAGTACCAAAAATATCCCTGAAAAAGACAAAATTACA
Organism: Papio anubis; assembly: GCF_008728515.1. NCBI lineage: Eukaryota > Metazoa > Chordata > Mammalia > Primates > Cercopithecidae > Papio > Papio anubis. The sequence continues at coordinate 61,818,253 of NC_044990.1, read as the reverse complement.
TGGAAATCAAACATCTTGCTTCTGAATGACTTCAAGGTAAACAAAACGTTAATCCAGAAATTTTAAAAAAGTCTTTGAAATAAATGAAAAGAGAGACACAACACATCAAAATCTCTAGAATTCAGCAAAAGCAGTGTCAAGAGAAAAGTTCACAGTGCTAAATACCTACTCAAAAAACTAGAAAAATCCCAAACTAATGATATAATATGACACAAAATAAGAATAAACTATCACCAAAGCTAGCAGGGGAAAATTAAGCTAAAGAGAGAACTGAATGAAATTGAAACCCAAAAATCTGTACAAAAAATGAACAAAAGCAAAAGCCATTTTTAAAAGAATAAACAATATTGACAGAGCACTAACTAAATTATCAAAGATAAAAAAACAGAGATCCAAATAAGGATAATCAGAAACAACAAAGGTGGCATTACAAGCTATCCCACAGAAATGAAAAATTTCCTCAGAGACTGTTAAGGACCCCTCTATGAACACAAATTAGAAAGTCTAGAGTAAATATATAAATTCCTGGAAACATACAATCTTCCAAAATTGAATTAAGAAGAAATTGAAACACTGAACAGACCAATCTTGAGTTCTAAAATTCAATCCGTAATAAAAAAAAAAAATCAGCCAAAAAAAAGAAAAAAAAGAAAACAAAGACAAAGATAGATTCACAAATTCCACCAGACTTACAAAGAAGACCTGGCATCAACTCTACTGAAACTATTCTAAGGAATCGGGGAGGAGGGCCTTCTCTCTAATTCATTCTAGAAAGCAAGCATCACCCTGATACCAAAGCCTAGCAAACACCCACAAAAATAAGAAAATTACAGCATATATCTCTGATTAATATAGATACAAAAATTCTCTACAAAATAACTAGCAAATCAAATGCAAATAGCAAATCAAATGCAAATAACATATCAAAGCTTATTCACCAACAACCAGTAGGCTTCATTCCTGGGATGCAAAGTTGGTTTAACATACAGAAATCAATAAACGTGATTCACCACATAAAAACAATTATGAACAAAAACGATATGATCATCTCAAAAGACACAGGAAAAAAAAAAACTTTTAATAAAATCCAACATTCCCTAATGATAAAAGGTCTCAACAGACTAGACATCCAACAAACATTCCTTAAAATAATGAGCCATCTATGACAAAATCACAGCCAACATCAGACTGAACAGGTAAAACTGGAAACTGTTCCTCTTGAAGACTGAAACAAGACAAGGATGTCCATCTCATCACTGCTATTTAAAATAGTACTGGATGTGCTAGCCAGAGCAATCAGGCAACAGAAAGAAATAAAAGGCATTGAAATAGGAAGAGAAGAAGTCAAAGTGCCTCTGTTCATAGATGAAATGATTCTATAACTAGAAAACCCTGAAGTCTCCCATCGAAAGACTCCTGAAACTGATAAACGTCTTCAGTAAAGTTTCAGGATATAAAACCAATGTATAAAAATTACTAGCTTTTCTATACACCAATAACATTCAAACTGAGAGCCCAGTGAGGAACACAGTCTCATTTACAGTAGCCATGCACGCACAAATAAAATGCCTCAGAATACATCTAACCAAGGAGGTAAAATATTCTATGAGGATAACTACAAAACACTCCTAAAAGAAATAAAGAATGACATAAACAAATCATTATCATTAAAATGGTTACACTGCCCAAAACAATCTACAGATAAAAAGCTATTCCCATCAAACTACCAACACCATTTGCACAAAACTAGAAAAAACTATTTTAAAGTTCGTATGAAATCAAAAATTATCTCAAATAGTCAATGCCATCCTAAGCAAAGAGAACAAAGTTGGAAGCATCACATTACCTGACTTCAAACTACACTACAAGGCAGCGATGACCCAAACAGCATGGTACTGGTACAAAAACAGACACATAGACCAGTGGAACAGAATAGAGAACCCAGAAATAAAGCCACACATCTATGGCCATCTGATTTTCAACAAAGCTAACAAAAAGTAAGCAATGGCGAAAGTATTTTCTATTCAATAAGTGATGCTGGGTCAGCTGGCTAGCCACATGCAAAAGAGTGAAACTAGAACCCTTCTTTTTACCATGTACAAAGATTAATTCAAGATAGATTAAAGATTTTAATGTAAGACCTCAAACTTTAAGAATCCTACAAGAAAATCTAAGAAAAACACCATTATGGACATGTCTTGAGAAAGAATTTATGACTAATTCCTCAAAACCAATTGCTACAAAAACAAAAATTGACAAAGGGGACCTAATTAACCTAAAGAGCTTCTGCACAGCAAGGGACACTATCAGTAGAGTAACCAGACAACCTAGCAGAATGAAACAGAAAATACTTGCAAAATACACATTCAACAAAGGCCTAATATCCACAATCCATAATGAACCAATAAGCAAAATCCAAATAACTCCATTAAAAAAGGACAAAAAATCTAAACAGACACTTTTTAAAGGAAGATAAACAAGTAGCCAACAAATATGAAAAAATGCTCCATGTCACTAATTGTCAAAGAAACTCAATTCAAAACTACAATGAGATACCATGTCACACCAGTCAGAAGAACTATTACTAAAAAGGCAAAAAACAACAGATGTTGGCAGTGCTGTGTAGTAAATGGAATGCATATACACTGCCAGTGGGAAGGTAAATTAATCCACCCTTTTTGGAAAGCAGTTTGGAGATTTCTCAAAAAGTTAAAACTGCCATTTAACACAGCAATCCCATTACTGGATATGTAGGCAAAGCAAAACACTTATTTCTAACAAAAAGATTCTGCACTTACATGTTCATCATAGCACTACTCACAATAACAAAGACATGGATTCAATCTTGATGCCAATAAACAGTGGATTGTGAAAAGCACATGTGGTACGTACCACTGTGGAACACTATGCAGCCATAAAAAAGAATGAGATCATGATCATGTTCTTTCCAGCAAGATGGATGCAGTTGGAGACCATTATCCAAAGCAAATTAATACAGGAAAAGAAAAGCAAATACTGCATGTTCTCATAAATTGAATCTAAAGATTGAATACTCATCTACATAAAGATGGGAACAATAGGAGCTGGGGACTACTAGAGGAGGGAGGGGAAAGAGGAATAAAAAGTCTTGAAAAACTATCATCTATTGAGTCCTATGCTCAGTACCTGTGTCACAGGGTCATTTGTACCCTGAACCTCAGCATTAGGCAATATACCCAGGTAAACAACAAGTTTATGTACCACCTCAATCTAAAATGTAATTTTAAAAAAGGAATTATGATAAATCTACTCTGCCTGTGCTCTAAAATGGAAGAGCCATGTCTGGATAACAGCACATTGATCTACAGCATGGTTGACTAAATATTTTGAGACCTGCAGCCCAAAATAAAAGATTCCTTTCAAAATATTATAGTTCATTCATGTCACCTGGTCACGTAAGAGCTCTGATGGAGATGTACAAGGAGATCAGTGCTGTTTTCATGCCAACTCCCACCCCAGTTATTCCATAGCTCATAGATCAAGGAGTAATTTTGACGTTCAAATTTTAATTTTTAGAAAGATATTTCATATGGCTATGGCTGCCATAGGTCGTGATTCCTCTGACAGGTTTAGGAAAGGTAACTTGAAAATTTTCTGGAACAGATTCACCATTCTAGATGCCATTAAGAACATTAGTGATTCGTAGGTGTAGTTCAAAATATCAGTATTGACAGGAGTTTGGAAGAAGTTGATTCCAACCTTCATGGATGACTTTGGGGTGTTCAGATTTCAGTGGAGAAAGTGACTGCAGTGTGGTTGAAATAGCAAGAGAATCGGAATTAGGAATTAGATCCTGAAAATGTGCCCGATTTGCTGCAATCTCATTATAAAACTTGACAAGGAGTTGCATCTTAAGGGTGAGTAAAGAAAGAGATTTCTTGAGATGGAATCTAACCAATGAAGATTTTATGAACATTGTTAAAATGACAACAAAGGATTTAGAATATTACATAAACTTCATTGATAAAGCAGCGCAGGGTTTGAGGATTGACTCCAATTTTGAAAGAAGTTCTACTCTGGGTAAAATGCTATCAAATAGTGTGTGATATGTTTTTCATGAAATGGAGAGTCAGTCAATGGGACAAACTTCACTGTTTTATTTTAAAAATTGCCTCAGCCATTTCAACCTTCAGCAACCACCATCCTTATTAGACAGTAGTCATCAACATTGAGACAAGTCCTCCACCCGGCAAAATTTCAGAACTCACTGAAGGCTCAGATGACCATGGTTGTTAGCATATTTTAGCCATAAAATAATGCTATAGCACACTTACTAGACTACGGTATAGTGTAAACCTAAGTTTTATATAGACTGAGAAACAAAAAAATTGTGTGACTATCATTATTGCAGTATTGTCTTTATTGCAGTATTTGTTTTATTGATACATCTACAGTCATACTTCAGAGATTTTGCATCCAGAACCTGCAGTATCTCTGAAGTATGACTGTAGTTTTCCATTTGTTTTGTCTTTTATTTGAAGAAGCTAACATTGAGAAATTCAAACTAAAGCAGTTCCTTTTTTATGTATATGTATATTTTACACCATAAAGAATTTCCAAAAGCATCAAACAGATAAATGTCAAAGACTACATGTTTTACCTAAAGAAGATAATTACTTAGTCAAAGTTTGAATAAGAATTTTAAGGCCTAGTTTATGTCTGACAATGATGATGTTCACTAAGCACTCGGAGAGAGGAAGAAGGAATTGCAGGAAAATCAGTACAAATTAGTGTTTATATTGTCAGTATAGGAGATATAATTCCTACATAAAAGAACAAAATTTGAGAAGAAATTCAAATAAGAGGTTTTCTCCAGATTCGATGAACATATGAGATTGCTCTGTGCCCAATAACAGGCTCATCTTCACAACTGTTTCATGATAATCACATGATGATTAGTTATAGATTCTTGTGATTATCTACAAAATTTTGTTACTCATCCACATCGTATTTTGTTAAGCAAAGTACATTATTTGCTTACTGTATTTTGACTAACAAAAATGTAAATCACCCAAGTTTTTTGCATAATTGCAGAGGAAGCAATTGACTTTGAATTTAGGGGATATATGCTGCCTGTTTGACACAAATGTTGTTTAGTTTTTAAACTTTAGGGGTTTTTTGCTTTTCCATTGTGCTTAAATTCATATAAATAATTGTTTTACAGAGAATGAAAAAATGTAAGTTGCTGGGTAATTTTTTTTCTTTTTCTAAATTGTTTCAAATAAGTATCTTCATTACAAACATTGTAATATATTGAAGGAAGAAAAAAAAGTAATGGAAAAAAAGGAGGCCACTGGTGCTACCCGAGTATAATATGTAATAATAACTAACTAGATTATTTAGTCCAGCAACATTTAATACAATTATTGAAGTAATTGGATGTAGATCTATCTTTTTTGTCTTCTAGTTATTCCCTCTTAAATTTTATTTGTCAGTTTCTGCTTACCTGTCTTTTTTGAATTGAGTGTCTTAGAATTTAATTTTAATATACTTACTGTTTTAGTTATGTAAGCTTATATATTTTTGTGATGCTGAGGGAATTTCGATATGTGTTCATAACTTTTTACAGTCTACTTAGAGTTACTATTGTTATCATTTCACTTAAAACAGAATACTTTCCATCATTCCATTTTCTATGGTCTTAAAAATGTATTAGCATAAGCTTGTTGTTGTATATATGTGTTTCAAATATTTTCTCTGTCTTTAAAACTCTGTTTTATATAACTTTGGTTGCTAATGTGATATTTTAATAGAGAATTTCTTAATTTTAATATGTCAGACTTCTAAATTATTTCATTCATAGTATGTTTTGTGTTCTATTTAAGAATCATTCTTAACACAAACGTAATTGCTATATACTAATCTATTATCCACCACTCATTTTCTTCTTTTTTTCTCTCACATGTACATCTTCAGTCTGTAAGCCTGCTTATTATACTGACTTTGTGATGAAACAAAGGTGGTATGTTTTCATGAAATTCTTTATTGAACTTTTATGAAGCCAGAACCCTTAATTGGAAAGAATGATGTTAACTTTGTTCTGCAAGTCTGGTTTGGTTGAAATAATTAAGCATATATACTTTGTTCTGCTTTAAGACCCAATTCTGTTTCATTGTCTGTTTATCCTTGTATCAGTGCCAAATCTCTGAACCCATTTAATACATGTCTTAGAATAAGGTGAAATATGTTCAACTACCATGTACCTTTCCAAGATTGCCTTGGCTGTATTTGGCACTTTGTATTTCCACATTTATTTCAGAAGCAACTTATGCATTTTTACAAAAACATTTGCTGGGCTTTTAATTGTGGTTGCATCATATTTATATACAAACATGGGGAAATCTTCAGCTCTCCATATTTATGTTCTAATCAATAAACAGAGTGTTTGCCTGTAGTTAATCAGGTATTCAGCAACTACTCTCAGTAGCTTTATATCTTACTGTGTAGAGATCTTACCCAGATTTTATTAAATTTATTTTCAGTCATGTGGTAATTATAATGTTTCAGTCATGTGGTGATTTAAATATTATTGCTTTAAGCTTTATTTTTGAATTGTTTGTATTTGCTTAATAAAAATAAAATTAAATTTACAAAGTAACCTTAAATACATTACACCTGCTAAGTTTTTAAAAATTCTAGCACCTTAATTGTAATCTTGTCAAGTTTACTTTCTTTAACTAACAATGGACACTTACAAACCTCTGTTCATTCTGTTACCCATGTCTGATGTATTTGTTTTAATCCCTGTACCATCATTGTAGTTGAAACCGACTACATACGATCCCATCTTATCAGCTACACTAGGATAATTCTGCACTCTCTTATGTATTCTGATTTCCTAGCAATATAAAAAACAGGCTTTTTTTTTTTTTCAAATCATCTGAATTTTTTGTTGTTTTAGTTTAAAATATTTAGTGGCATCTATTACTGTTTTCAGCTGAGTATGTTTTCTTTCTGAGTGTGTCCCTGAACAGCTTCACACCTAGTTGGATAAGTTGTAATGGCTTTGCCTTCACTGCCATACCAGGAGGGTTACCATACAATACACAAGATGCCCAGGTAAATTTGAATCTGAGGTAAACAGTAAATATTTTCACATACTATTCCATGGGCCATTATTGTATTTTAAAGTATTTGTTGTTTATCTAAAATAAAAGTGCAACTAGACAACAACTCTGCCCCAAAGTAATCTTATGGAGTCCAGTAACAAATCCGATGACCTCGCCCACGTGGAACCAGTTACCGAGGCAGAAATGAACCTGTGCCCTAAGATGGGACTAGATTCACCCTGGACATTTTTCTACATCAGTCTATACTATACGTACTTTTGTTTATCTCTGCAATTTCCTTCTGTAACATGGTATAAACCTTGATTTGTTTGTGGACATCTTTATCTTTTTGAAAGAAAATAAAATAGAGGAAAGTTGACCTGGGAGATGGATATATGTAGCGAGAAAAAGCGAGAGATGACTAATGGCTTCTGTGAGTCTTTTAATTTAGTTGTGGAAATAAAGACCAGTCAAATGAGAACAAGCAAAAGCTATTTATTCTGAACTTGCAGCAAGGTAGTCAGTGCCTTCACTTGCGTTGCAGCAGAGACTCAAAGGTAGGTAGAGAAGTGGGGAAGTTTTATAATGGGAAAAAGGGAAGGCTTCAGTATGCCCAAGTTGGAGGCTGTTGGCATGGGGAAATGTAGGCAGGCTAACTAACAGCAGATAATTGTATTGGTTAGAGTATTCGTTGGAGTGCATAGTTAGATTTCCCTAGTTGGTTTTAAGTTGGAAGCAGGGACAAACAATAGGGAAGTTGCTAGTGACTCATGAAATCTTGACTATTAAGAGCCTGTTGTTACAGGGATTATTGTTTGGCTTCCTAGACTGTCAGTAGAGATAACAATACGGCTCCCTGCAAAACTACTGCAGGCTGGCCTCCTGGGCTGGTGACTTTAAATAAAGGGTTTCCTGGATATGTAACTGCAGGTTATGGGGCAGAGTTCTATTTTTATATATGGTTTGGCTATTGTCCATTTGTATATTCAATTGATCACAATAAGATATGAATCATAGACTTCTCAGTAATGTGAGTCTGTACATTCTTCATACAGTTAGTTTGAGGTGTGTTTAAGTCAGCTGCCTGAAGAACTCTGACTAGTATGAAACCTTTCCCCACATTGTTCTTAGCATAAAGAACAAATTATCAACATGCCCTGTGGTTCCTTGAATAATTAGCTTCTGTCTCTCTAGTCTATTCCAGCGTCACACTATCAGCAACTTACAGGCATTCAACTGCCATATTGACTTTCATTCAATTCCTGTAATAGAGTATTTTTCTTCCTCAGAGATTTTGCTTTTCAACTTTGTATTTCCAGGATTGTTGTACACACATGTGCTTCCTTTATCCAATTAATCACTATCATTTTGTAAGTTAACTCTTTCACTCTCTTGAGCTTTCAGAGTAAATCAGCTCAAGAGAGCTTTTCACTGACCTTTAGGATAACTTCATATCCTTATTATACACTGTTTCATAAACTTCTCTGATAAATACCACATCACACTTGTAATCAAAATATAAGCTGTTTAATTGATTATTAAATGTCTATCCATCCTGCTAAGGGTAAGGCATTTTGACATTTTGTTAACTGCTACCCCTTACACGTAACTTGACCAAAGATGATGATTAATATGTATTCATTAAATAAATGAACATGTTTTTCCATATATTTTCTTAAAGTACATAGATAATATTGTATGTCTCAAAATGTTTAACTGTATACTGGACCTCAGCAACTATAATTCCAATTAACTGTCAGACTATCAGCTGTAAAACACATATTTTCCTTATAGTAGTAACTTGTTCGGTTGACAATGTGGAGGGTTTTGATATAAATATGAAATAATATTTAACAGAGAACTGACGTATGTTCTGACTTTGGCCTCTGTGTAATGTGTGTATATACATGCTGTTACTTTATAAATCAGTTATCCGGGGCTGCCTCTGTATGTTTAGCAGCACAACAAAACTTCACACTTTGTTTTTCACATATATATATATATATTCAATTTTAAATTGAAATGTCTCTTCAGATTATCAAAAATGTCTGACATTGCATGGTTCTTTTCTATCACATTTCTATAATACTTTATTTTATATTATATTTTCGACAATTTACTAACTCCTGGATATTTTTCTAGCTTATTACCAAAATTCAATAATTCAGCACTTTTTAATATTACATTGAAAGAAGAAAATGGACAGAGAAAGAAAAAGAAGCAGAAATAAATAGATCAATCTACCATTTTTTAGCTGAATTATATTGAATTATAATTTACAGTAGAACCAGGGAATGTATCCAATTATGCATGTGAAGGAAGATAATATAGATTCTGCTTATGCAACTTCTTGTCTGTTACTTAGTTCTGTGGTATGAGACTTATGATGCTGTCTTATGTCCTATAATTATTTATAATTTATAAACAGAGTCGTTTTCATTAATCTAAGTTTAAGGAAACTGATGCTAGAGTGAGAAAAAGGACATCTTATATTTTTGTCTTTTTTATATAATGGAGAAAAATCTATTTATTTGCATTAGAACTTGCATTGATCTTGACTCATGAGAAGTGATACTATGGCAAGTGGCAAAATAGTCACTAGTTATTGAATTTCCTAGTTCTTATCTTTAGTCATAAAGTAGTTTGTAAGCTAATTACAGCAGAGACCAATTAATAGCAACAGTTGTAATTTATATGAAGCTCTAGTCTTCTTTTGAAAAATTCCCTTTGATGAGTAAAAAGAGAAAAGTACTTGACATTTTGCCACAGAAAAGTTAATTGCTCTCCAGTTCCAATTAGAATGACATATAATTTGAACTGAATTGCTTAATGTGTTGTTCTAAAAAAACAAAAAAACATATAACCTAAGGTGACCATGATTTAGTAGTTCAGTGCCGCAGTCCACACAGAGAGCAGTAAAACTAGACATTTCCTGCCTGATGATGACTAGTGATGTCATTTAGGGTAAATTATTAATTTCTTTTGGTGCCAAAGTTCCAGAAGCACCGTGTTTTTTAATGTTGACTAATATTAGCTTTGGGGGAAGTTTCCTATTTAACGGCTCAGACAGTGAGCCTTAACATTTAGCAATAATATTAATGATAGCTCTAAGAAAGGAGAGGAAAACAAAAAATATGATTTCATTATTTTTTCATGATGATCTATTCTTATTCTTACCTTAGCTGATTACAACATATATTCAAAGACAGTAGTAAAAAATTAATTAGCAAGGGCTGTAAAAAAACAGGAAAGCAATCAACATAGGTTGACATGACATGAGAAAACCAGAACTTGACCTGGAAATTGAAAGATAAAACCAAAACCAGCAAGGCTTATTGAGTGAAAATGGCAAATGGGAAAACATAATAGCATATTGATCCTTAGTGACAATTATAAAAATCACATAATGTTTTATAGTTTGTATAATTGAACTTTTATGTTCACAAAAAAAGAACCGATAACACTTTATTTATTATAAACTAATAATGACAACTTTATTTTTATTTTATATATACATAATAGATGTGTTTTCATATTATCTCCTTACATAAACAGTTCAAATCTAATAGTAAGTAAAACAGCTGGCAGAATAGAAGGAAGGGTGAGGTAGAAATTTGCGGAAAAGAGACCACAGATGGAACTCCTAGACTTCTATTGTGCAGAGACAGGACAGGTGGCCCTTTGAATTTCATAGGCCCAGCTGCTCAGGACCTGATAGGTCAAAAGAGCAGCAGTGGGAGGGAAGAAGCCCTCATCTCTTCAGCTTGCTCTTGAAAGGCAGGGGCATGGAACTTTTCACACAATCCATGGTAAAGAGTGTTCACCCTGGATTAGCAACAAAGCTAGGGAGAGTATCCTAAAGAGCTTCTTCTGACTCAGTCACCTTTCCATCAGAGAGCACGTATGACTGAAATTGGGACATGTCTCATTGGGTAAAACTACTACCTAAGACAGGCATGGAGTCACACTGGGTAGAATGAGGGTGAAACAGTTCTAACATCATCAGAAACCAGAGGCAGAATTTGCAAAAGGGCAGAGCGGGCAGGAACAGGAGTGCTTGTTTGGTGGGCAAACAGGCACGTTTTTATGGTGAGAGGACTCAGACTACTGGCTGCTCAATCTTTCTCACTACTTTTCCCCTGCAGACCATCAACATGTACATAACGAACATCTGAAAAGGCAATACTCAGTAAAAAGTGGAGTCATCCCCAGGTCCTTTTATCCAGGGCGGTAGGGCAGATTTGTCATGGCTTTCTGTGCTGTATCAACTGTTTCAAAAGCAAAGTTTAATTCAAATTTTAATTATAATAGCACTTTTATATTTTTAATACATTTCAAATAATTTTTATCTCTGAAGAGATGTTATGAATCAGACAAAAACAGTCCTTTATATATGTAGGGATAATTTTCGTGTTTTTTAGAAAATAGAATATTACATCCAAGAATGCATTTCCACATTAAAAGATTATAGGGGTAACAATGTTAAATGTTCAGTGCTGTCGTGTTATCTTTGGAGTTACTGTCCATGACAACATTTTTTTTGAAGTGGTCACTTAAATAGGAAAACTGTAACTTTAAAAATAATGAATAAATTTTTCTTTAACAAAAAATTGGAAATATTTTTTCTTTTAGTTTTGTACTTTTTAAGGAAATGAACATATACAAAGGTATGTAAATAATGTCAAAAAGTTTTGATGAGTTTATTAGTTAAATAACCTCTAAGCAACTTCAAATAAGTAGTCAACCTCCAAACTCATTGATAATTACTTTTTATTAGACTGAATATGTTAAACCTATGGTTTTGTAAATTTTATTCAAAGGACATGGCACAAAAACAATCCTGCTTTAACTTTCCCTGTGTTACCATTTTCCTTGTTCAATGTTACTTTTCAAAGCAAACCCAAAAACAAATTTCAGGTTGTAATGTGTACAAAAGAAATTATTACAAGAAAAGTGTTTTTGTAAACATCTTCATTGAGCATATTCATATGTTAGCTGAAAATGCTAAGATTGGCATGAAGCATCAGGTTCACTATTCAAGCTGTAAACAGATCTGCCCCATATTCCAGGAAATTAATGCCTCTGGATTAAAGAGGTAATTTTCAAATTGTATGGTTACTATATCAAATTAATGAGATAAGAGAGAAGAAAAGAGAAGGGGAAATATTAGAATACAATTTAGAAAAGTTGTGCTTGTGGCAGAGTAAGAAGGTGCGTGTATGAGATAGAGAACTGGTTTATAATATGTTGGGTTTCATATGTTTGTTTCTGTTCTGCTCTGTTTGGTTTTAATGTGAGCCTTGGTGAAAATATTTCAAAAACCTATGACATAAAGTGGTTTAAAAAGATTAATTATAGAAATTTCTCAGAGATTGTTCTTCAGAAATCAGATTTATTTGCTTATTCTTTTCTGGAGATGTTTTCTTTAAAAGAATGTGGATAATTTTGTGCCTATATTGTTGACAAGGCCAACTCCTTTGTAATAGGCAGGTAAGTTTGGTGACTTCTCACAGGACTTTAACCATTTTGTTTCTATGACACTAATTATATATTTACATTAGAATAATAATGTTTATTCAGATAACTATATACTTAAAATTAGGTCCTCTTAGGAGAAAATCAAGAAGATTTGGCATTTAATTTTTAGCAATAAATGATAGGAAAGAGCTGGAAAATGCATTAGCATTAAAAGGAAAAACTTATTCACATTTGGGAGTATGTTTTTATCTCAATGGTCCCACATTAGTCAAATGTCACCACAGTAAAAACACAGTGGCCTGACATCTGCAGTGAAGAGCAGAGAGTGCCTTGCTACAACGGTTCCAGTGGTTTAATTCTTACACAGTACATAGCTCTGGATTTTGTCTTTTGTTTAGAAAATGTGATAATTTGGTAAACATTTTTCAATCACCTGAAATGTAGGCTCTAACAATGGGATTATTGGGCTGTAATATGCCTTTATTTTACCAAAGAAAGAGATTAAATATAATCTTTAATTGTCTTGTTCAGAATCTATACATTGAGAATTATGTCAATATTTTAGTCTATCACCTGGGAAATCATTAATATTTTACAGCTTCTAAATATTATTATATTTTTGTAAAGTTTAAAATATTTTGATGCTTCATAGAACAACGTAAACTTTAAACTCTGCAATGTGGGTGAATAAGAAAACACATTTTGGAATGATGCAAATTTTTTTTTTTTTTTTTTTTTTTTTTTTTGAGACGGAGTCTCGCTCTGTCGCCCAGGCTGGAGTGCAGTGGCCGGATCTCAGCTCACTGCAAGCTCCGCCTCCCGGGTTTACGCCATTCTCCTTTCTCAGCCTCCCGAGTAGCTGGGACTACAGGCGCCCGCCACCTTGCCCGGCTAGTTTTTTGTATTTTTTAGTAGAGGCGGGGTTTCACCCTGTTAGCCAGGATGGTCTCGATCTCCTGACCTCGTGATCCACCCGTCTCGGCCTCCCAAAGAGCTGGGATTACAGGCTTGAGCCACCGCGCCCGGCCGATGCAAATTCTTAAGAGTAATTAAGTAATGAAAGACTAGAAAGCAAAGAAGATACAAACAATAGTAGAATAGAAAGAATATACAAGGCCACAAAAAATGCATTTGCTGAAAATCCTAGTTAGACTAATGTGCTTGACCAAATAGCACACCTGAAAACCAGAACTCTGCCAAAATAACTAATTAATGCTCAGTACAAATTAACTAATGAATGCTCAGTACATTTCGAGGAAACCAAAGTCAGTGTTTCTTCTGGTGAATCACACTTTTGTAAGAAAGTTTTCTCCTTTAAGGACTAGCTTTAAACATTCTGTAGAAAAATTGTAAGAGCCCTTCTTTGCGACCAGACAGGTCTATGTTCATGTTCTGTTCTATATAAAAAGAGGATAGCAATACATCAATTGTTGTACATGGGAGCTCAATTAAATGGTACATCTAGAAAGTCCCTAGTAAAGACACTGACATAAAGTAATAACTTGTCTGCACCTGAAATATACTGCTGCAACTTATTTACATTTCTAATGTTCCTGTTCTTTGCTATTCAACCCTTCAATAAATCATTATATTTTAAAATATTCTGCCTCGGTTGTCAGTGTTACCGTCTTTTTTTTTTCCCAACAGTCCCCAGAAAGGGCATTATTACTAAAATAAACCTCATACAATTAGAACATTGCCAATTTTCTGTTTAGAGAAAAAAGTAAACTAAAAATTAGGAATTTCTAGATGGAAATTGGATTAAAAGCATTCATCAAAGAAACTGAAGAGTGATACTGTTTTTATGAGATTATCCCAAGATTGCATTTTTTCATAAAATTTACCAGTATAGACGCTGTTCTGGAAGCTTAAAAATGTGTGACTGATCTTTATGTGCAAAATGGGAAATAGAAAATAAATGACTGGAAACCTAGACAGCTAAATGAAACGATTTTTTTTCCTTGAAAGTTATAGAAAAGTTTCTCTTTTCTAGTTTATGAAGACATTTGTACTCCCTTTTCTTTATTCATTTATTTTTGCCTCCCAACATGTGGCTTCACAGTATGCTTGTTAGTGTAGAAAGATGTCTGATAAACCCTTTCTGGGTATGAGGGGAGAATCTTTAATTAAGAACCAAATTTAAACAGTCTGTCTGTCAATATTTGAGGTGTACTATTCAAAAGAGTTCATAATTAGGTCCCTGGGGACCATGAAGCATTATGCCATTATTTTCCAAAAACATTATATTCACCTAATTTTTTTCTGTCCAGTTTTAATATTTTTATTATTTTGCATGATGTAACACTGAACTTTTAACATTTTCAGCCCTTTCTAAAACTTTGCCTTTTGTGTTTGGTCTTTTCATTGCAAGTGTTCCTCTATGAACAAATGTATAATTCTCTCCAATTAGTAAACAAACAACTCTCCTCTACTTTCCTGGATTAAAGAGAAAACTGACAAACCTCAACATAAAATACACATACATTTTGTTCACAGTTTTTGGCCACATTTAGTACAGTTTAGTGATACAATCTTTGTTAAAATAGCATGTTGACATAGTCTGAATTGAACCACTTTCCTTTAAAAGCAGTTTATATTAGAAGTTCAAAAGCTGAAATAAAATTCAGGATGAAATTCTCATTTTAACTGTATTTTTCCCTTTGAGTTTTTTTTTTTTTTTTTTTTTTTTTTTTTTAATTGCATGGGTGTCACTGCCAATGTAATGCTTGAACATGTTATTGCTTCTGGGAACAACAGTATAAATGCTGATGACCTGCAACTCCTCAAGCCATTACTCTAATGCAGCTGTTGCTAGTTCAGCAAAGTTTGAAAATATGTTTCTACTAATCCAATTCCAAATTTGTTTACATCACATGCTTGGGGATATTGGCTGGGATAACACTTCTATGATTAACAAATCTCTGTGTTCGTAATACAAAAATAGAGCCATCCAAAATACGTCCATTACACACATGAAGAATACGCCACGGACTTTGTACACGTTTTCCACATCAGTGTTTCTTAATTTTATTCCCTAAATATATAACATATTTTATTATGAGAATCATTTTTGTGAGATGCAAGGAAAATTGTCTTCAGAAAACCTCAACTGAAATACACAGTAAAAATTTGCTTCTCATTTTCTAGGTAAGAAATCTAATGACCTTTCCTCATCCTAATGTTCTTGAATTTCGTATAACATTTCTACCAACTAACATTTTCCACTTTCAGTGAATAACTTTTTCTGTCTGCCTTTCTCCCTCTTTATCTTTTTTTATTTCTCTATTTGTTAGTTGCTAACTGACTTCTCAGACTTTGCATTCCTCTCTTATTCCATCATAATTATTTGTATTCTCTGTATGGCTGTGTCCTATGACCACTTTATTACTACATCTCATGGTTATGTTCCACATCACTACAATGCTGATTTTCAACACAGAGCATCTTACTTCCCAAGGTTTATCATCATCTCTAGAAAATTTCCTAGATTCAAGTTCTGCATCCCCAAATCTCTTGTGATAATCTGTGTGATTTTATTTGATAGGCTCTTACTTTGCCATATGGAGAGAAATCTGAGGATCACCCTTCTATCTCACTTTCCTTAGACCTTACATAAATTATTAACCAACCTTTGCTAAACCTATCTTTTTCATTGGTGCCTATATTTTGATTTTGTATTCCCACTCCAACCATCTTCAGTCAAGTCGTCAGTTTTTTTCTATTATATGGTTGTTTTTATAGGCATATATCATACTTCCCTTCAAAATGTAATGGCAAAAATCATTTACTTCCTCTTCAGGCTTATTCTCTGCCACACTCTTGGCTCTGAGTGAAAAAAAGATTTTCCTGAGGCATATGATTATGGGAGAAAGTGTATTCCTAAAAAAAAAAATAAAAAATAAACCAAATTTTGTCATAAAACAAAAGGCACAGTAAATGAACCCTTAATAGACAATTAGTGGTGGATAATATTGCTGTCCATTTCCCTGTCATGATGATTAAAAAATGAAATTTAACTAAATTAATTAAACTAAACATCAAAATGACCAACTATATTTTCCTGACTTCGGAAGCCTTCTGAGGAATGAGTACGATCTTCAATAATGACTCATCTTGAGGGAAAAATGCAATGTGATATTTTATGTATCTGTGATGTTTTATGGAAAAAATATACAATGTACATGTACATATATATGAAATTTTACCTCCTTAAAGATTTCTGTTTCTACCTTCTGAGAGCATTGACTTGAAGAAATATAGTTGGGGAGAAGTTGGGAGATGTGAATAGCACATTCTTCCACTCTGGCTTCCCCATATGCATATAGTATTTGATATTAGTGATGCAGTATTTTTTGTTGCTTAGTTCAGCTAAACTCCAGGTTATTGTCTCACGACAGGAATAATTAGGCATGCAGACATACTGAAAGATGAAGAGAGTGGAATTTATTAAGCAAGAGGAAAGTTCTCAAGAAAAAGAGGGTTTCTGCAAGCTAGTTTCCACCTCACAAAAATACCAGAGCACCAAACCTGAGCTGAAGAGGCTAGACTCCTTGTGCATAAGGCACAAATTCCTGGTGACTTCACCCCATTCTTCCAGTGCACATGTGGGCTTTTAGTCTGAAGCACTCTGCATTGATTTATTTCCCATACAGCACATGTGTTAAGGGACGGAATATTTCACCAGGCGCATGTTTAGGTAAGCTCCCTGTGCACAATGACCTGGGGGTTTAGAGGTTCTCCCTGGAGAGAGGTTCTCTCCTTATCTGCCTAGGCATTTGACTGTCTTCTGCCTCTATCATTCTCCACTCTGATGGAGTACATCTAACTGCCATTAGGATAAGGATAAGGACAATGACCAATCTTAACTCCTGCTGACAGGGTGCTGTTTTGGGAAAAAAGTCAGATCTCCCTCAGTGGCCTATCTAAGGTCCCAGATAAAAGGAGGTAATTATTAGAAGCTCTGGTTGCATGATTGATTGGATTTCAATGGCCTAAACATGAGAAGAGACAAACCGATTTATTATTAGAAGAAATGTATCAAAATGAAACGGGTGGGTGGGTAAGGATAGCTCAAAAATCCTGCCATCATGACCAGATAACCTGGTGGCCATAGTTATGCCTGCTAAGATTAGTGTCCATGGGGCTTGGCTGTGGTTAGCTCTCTTGGTCTTATTTTCTCAAAAAACAAACCTTTGGGTTATGGGCACCCTATTTATTCCTATCACCTGGCAGAATTTGTAGGATAATTGTCCAGAACTAGAATATTGAACCAGATTTTGAGGTTACCCATCCCTTTTGTTTCTTCTGAGCTGCAGCCAGAGATCACTGGTTGATTTACAGGAATAAACAGGGTTAGTCTAAAATGTAGGCCAAAAACTTAAAAACAACTATTGAGTCTAGAGTTTAATGACAAATGTATAAGTTTAGAAACATAATTTCTCTCTCTCTAATCCTCATCTTTGTTAAAAACGAATCATGATAGGACTGAGTTGTTTGCAAAATAAACTTTAGTCTTGTACCTGGCCTATTTATTTTCATAAAGTACAGCAAAAATAATTATTTTTACATAAGCCTTTTAAATTGACTTTGATAGAAGTCTATTTCACAAGGAACATCAGACAAGACCCTTTAAAGCCAAAGCCAGCAATGGGGTTGTACCTCAAATACTTTTGAGTTGGGTAAATTCCTCTTCTTGAGGTCCCACAAACATGGGGTTCCTGGTCCTGTTAGAGAGTCACATTCTTTACTCATACAGGTTAGGAACCTAGTACAGAGGCTGTGTAGACAAGGTGTGAGGCCGCTTTTCCCTCGAGGCTTTTATTGGCTCTGCAAATCAAATTTGATCCCTGAAGGGAAACACACCCTTCTAGCCAAAGCTTTGGTAAAACAATCAGTTCCTCCAGTTGTATCCTGTTGCCAAAGAAAATGAGTTCTTACTGCACTGATGCAAATAACTATATTGCTATGAGTTCAGAATACTTACAGATGATTTCCAAATTCTAAAGGAAGAAGGCATAGACACGCAAACATATTCCAAAATTAGTTCACAGGAGTTTACCTTACTCAATTATAAAGGACTATAAGTAACTCAAAATAAAACTTACCTTGACTCTGAAAAACAAAACAAGGAAAAGTTAAAAAAAATTACCTCGGTTTTCTATTAGTTCAGTCAGTTCAGTTAATTCTTGTTCTGCTTGATATTCATGAAAATTTCAGCACTTAATGAGTCCTGCAGGTTTTTCCCTTTATTCCAACGTCAAAATCTCCAAAGTTATCAGGAACCTGTATTTGAGAGTACCTGTCAAAGTTCTATAGCTGATTTTAAACCATCTTTTGAAGACAATAAAAACAAGACAACAGTTTTCTGCAAATAAAAAAAAATTCAAGGTATTTACAGTCAAAAACACAATTGACAAATTTGTATATCTCTGTGGTTTACAATAACTTACCCTTAATTGTGATTGATAGCATATACTCAGACATTATAATTTTAGAAATCCTATACAATTTTGGAGCATATATGAATATTAGTTACTAAAATATAGCCTGAAGAATATTAAACATCATTTTGGCAGTCCCAAGTACCTAAACATATTAGATAATCTTGTTTACCTCTTTTCTGTATGCTCCAGGCGTTCAGGATGCATTTGAAAGGGGGATAGACTGAAGATGAATGGCTACTCATCTAGAAAGAGGGGAGCCAGGCATCCCTGTTTCCTTTCTCTTCCTAGTGAATGCCTAGAATACTTGAGGGAGAGAAGGAAAATCATCGTCTTTCCTTCTTCCATTCTTATATACCTGAGTCTCAGCTTCCTCAACAGGGTGTTGTCTGTGGATTCCAGTGTGGTTTTCACCCAAGCCAACAGGGGGCCTAGTGGGTGCAATTATTCACACTCACCCATGTGCTGCCTTTCTCCCTGCTGTCAATAACCTTCTAGTTTCCTAGACCCCATTTATGCCATGGATACTAGCATGACCTTTATCCACGAAATTGGAGACTTGGTTTAATCAGCAGGAATTAGCCATGCTCAGCTGTGCTGTACCTTTTAACTTCTGTTGTTGTCTGCCTCTGGATCCCTCAGATCCAGTTTCCTTTCTTAGGGCTTCGACCTGAGCTTGGAATTGAGTTTGGGGCAAAAGAACTGCCTCAGGGGGTGCATGGACTCATCAAGTCCCAAGTGTCTCTCATCAGACTGCAGCCAGCAGCCATTGGCATTGCTCCTTTGCAAAAATGCCTCCTCAAACATGGGAGAGAAAAGATGTCTTATGAATTGGTGTCCTGGTCTAATAATAAAACCTCCGATATAGAGAAGAGGGCTGTGTTACTATGTTGGTGCAAGAGTAATCATGGTCCCTGCCACTCTTATTAATGGAAAAAATCACAACTACTTTTTTACCTACTCAACAATTCCTGATCTGGTGGAGAAAACAAAAACAAAAACAAAAACTTAAATGCGGGGCTGTGTTAACTGCTGATAGAGTGGACAGAATTAAAAAACAACCAAAAAAAAAAAAAAAAAACCACACACAGATTAAGTACAGAGCTGCATTAATTGCTGACAGGTTGGAGAAAAAAAAAAAAAAAAGATGCCTGGGGAAGAAATCTCTTATTCTTATGCTAATGAGTTTCTTCAACAGGAAGAGAAACTTTTAATTGCTGTCAGACTGAGCTGGATCCTTCAGCTGGGAGAGGGGAAGACACCTTAGATAGTGGTGGGGAATGCTGGCCAGCCGACCACATGGAGCATGGGTCCCCAAGGCCATCCTGAGTTCTGGGTAGTGGCAGTGGCTGTGGTTCATTCCTGCACTGTGTAGCCATTGGACACTGCATGTACATGTGGCAGGAAAACCCATGTTCCACAGCTGGAAGGGAAAGGGGGTGGGAGCTATCCTTTGCCCATCTGTCCAGTGTATGCACCTGTGGCCATTGGGATTAGGGTAGAACACCCCAAATATTGTAAAAGAAAAGACAGTGCCATTATATTCCCAAAAAAGAAGGAAAATGCCATAGAAAAGACTGGGTTGGATGCAGGCCAACATTCCCGACCCCTGAGAGGGACATGGGTTGGAGGGTGCAGTTTCCCCTGCCCTCAGAAAATGTCTGTGAGTGAGAAAGCTCAGAAACAAAAGAGAAAGAGATTTTGGGATTTTACTCACAAATTTTAGAGATTTGGGGATTTTACTCACAAGATTTACATTTTACTCACCATTCCTCACGTCCCCATACAGGTCACCAAAATGATGCAAGATTTTTTGCTCCTTAAATCAGCTAAAATCTGGGTTCTTGTCTCATGACCAGGAAAAATTAGGCACATGAACACCTTGAAAGGTAAGGAAGGCACAATTTATTAAGCGAAATGAAAGCTCTCAACAAAAAGAGAGGTCCTGCATAGAGGTTATTCACCTCACAAAACTGATACCAGGCCAACACACACGAGCTGAAGAGGCTAGGCTCCTTTCCAGCATAAGATGCAAATTCCTGGCGGCTTCACCCCATTCTTCCAGTGTGAATGTGGGCCCTTAGTCTGAGCCACTCCGCAATGATTTATTTCCCTTACTGCACATGTGTTAAGAGACAGAATTTTTCAATGTGAGCATGTTTAGGCAAGCCCCGTGTGCACCATGACATGGACGGCATTTGACTGTCTCCTGCCTCTATCACTAGTTCAACTCTTCCTTTCCTTAATTCTCTACAGGAGTTGCTCTGTGCAATCACCCGGTTAATTCTGGTTATTGCTGGTCATTTACAGACTTAAGAATGGGGTTTACAGAGCATTTATAGTCGGCCATCTTGGCACACACCTGTGGTCCTAGCTACTCAGGAGACTGAGGCAGGAGAATTGCCTTCCTCGAGGTGGAGGTTGCAGTGAGCTGAGATCATGCCACTGCACTCCAGCAGCCTGGGCAATGGAGTGAGAAACTGTCTCAAAAAACAAAAACAAAACAATAAAAAAACACGCACACACAATATTTTATTTCAGCAGGAACTCAATTATAAAACGTAAGTAGTGCTTTGGAGTGGACAATATTGAAACATATGTCAGTACTTTCATTCCTTGGTATTTTTGCTCCTGGTTTCACCACAGCCATATTGTTACTTTGCCACTTTGTCACCACTTTGATTCCTAAAGCAGCCTCTTCTCTATATTCCTCTTGAATAAATAATGTTTTCAACATACCTTGGACTGTCACTGTAGGTTGCCAGCTATCAGTTTGTTCACTTCCTAATATTGTGGTTTCTGTAAAAGTATCTTTAGTAGGACTTGCTGTTATATCTCAGTTAAATATATAAAAATGATAGCTTTTAATAATTGATTTTCTTTTGGTTTTTTTTCTGTATGAGTTAAATGGTCAAGCCTAAATTCTCACATAAATCATACCATGTTTCAGTCTTAAGATATTTAATGGTTATTCATTTTTATATTCAGTATTTATACTTAGTTATATAATGAATGAAAAAATGAGTATATATAAAACAAAATGAGTATATATAGATATAATAAACTGAAATAAACTAAAAATAAATTACTATACATTAATTGGTATGTGTATATATGTATATACAATATATAATATATAATTATATACACTATATGAGTGTGTATATATATTTTATTTTTATTTTATTTTAGTGTGTATATATATACTAAAATCATTTTTATTTCATTTTATTCCATTTTAGTGTGTATATAGACATTTAGTGTCTCATACATTTTAGTGTATATATAGACATTAAGAGTCTTATACTTTTAGTGTGTGCATATGTATGCTAAATGTCTATATATACAATAAATGTGCTTGTGTGTATTGTGTATATGTACAATAAATGTGCTTGTGTGTGTGTGTGTGTGTGTATAGTTAGTAATAGCTAACTAAGTGCAAGGCCCTGGTCTGGTCACTTTTTCTCTTGACAATAAGCTCAATGAAGGTAAAAATCATTTTAAGGCCCATTTATTGTGCAGAGTTGAGTTCATGACTGGCCTTTGTCAATGCTGAGATTATAATATAATGGAAGAGACTAATACTAATAAGAAACTTAAAGTGTTATGTCAAAGAGGTTCATAATGCAGTGAAAACTCTTTTAGGGGAAATTGACTCAGTCAAGGAGGATAGGAAAGTCTTCCCTGAAAATGAGATGGTATATCATGCAATGAGGATGTGTATGTTTTAATTTAGATGAAAGGAAAGATAGTTCTTGGGGCAATCTAGAACTGTGCTGGAGATTGGGAGACTGAAAGTATATAGGCAGACTGGATAACAGGTTAAGGGAGATGTCTACCTGACAAATGACAATAGTTCAGACCAATAGAGGATGATGTGAAAATTTTGAGGAGTAGTTGTGTATGAAAGGTAATTTGGGGGCTCAGATGGCAGGGATTTCATGGTTGTCAAAAACACCAGCAGAAAAGCACCCCCCAGTCTCCTTAACTCAGTCCTTAGGAACTGATAAATCAATGTCTCTTTTCTGTTAACTAGTTATTCTTTCTTACTTATCTCCATATCAATCAACTAATGTAAAGGTTTGCATTCCACTGTGAAATGTTTGCTTTGCGATATTCTCAGTTTTTCCTTAGAGCCTAATGTGTCTTATTCTTGGTAAGTGCTCAATGTTCATTGAACTAAATTTAATGTTATTTTATTTTTTTTAATCAAAACATCATTATTACTATTGGCCAAAAAGCATGGCTTGAAAGAATCATGGTAATCATTCTTTCATCTCTAGAGTCCTATGGGTTATGACACAAATACAAATGAGGGGGAATCTATGATTAATATATGTTTTGATAAATTATCTAAGCCCCTATGCTGTACTAGGATTTGGAATCAGCCTAAGGGCATTCAGCAAATTATCTAGACATGAGATGGTTTGACCATCTTGAACCAATTAATTGTCCCTAAATGTTGCATAGTATAATTAAATCATATTAAGCCAAAAGATAGTTGTTATTTCTTCTGTTTACATATATTCAGTTGAAAGCATTCCCGTGTTATCTTTAAAAGAATGCTTTCATAATTCATGTTTAATGATGTCCCACAATCTTTTAGAAGATTACTAAAGGAGATAATAATGGAAGTACCAATTCTACAATTGGATAGTAGATGAGCTTATTTATTAAGTACTCAAGGCTAAAATTTTGATGAGAAAGAACATGGCAAGTTAAAACACTATTCAAATTGTGATATTATTGTTTCCTCTACATATATAGAAAGCCATTGATATCTAGAAAAAAATTATTACCACCTATGTTTTATCATGCCAGAAAAAATAATAAATGTTTACTTTTTAAAATATACATTTGGCCCATATATTTAAATAGACTTCTTTAGGTCTTAAATTTTAGTAGTAGATTAAATATAATGCTGCCTGATGCCAAAATAGCAGCTGACATACTACCTAGCATTTTCTTATTGCAGGATGGCAAAACTCACAGAAATTAATATGATATTTTAGGTATTCTGGGCTTTTTCGTAATTCACATAGAAAGCCCATGATTATTCTCTGCTAAATTGGAGATAAAGAAGAATAATATTTATATAAGGAATATTAACAGAATGAAATGACTTTGAAATTGTAATTGAAAGACTTGGTATTGCAATTTAGTAAGTTTTGTGAAGGGTTCAGAAATCAGTATTTGGGATGTTTATTTGTTGTCTCTAAACTAGCTTTAAAATATGCTTTATATTATTGATAGCAATATGGGCAGTTTCCCAAATGTTTGTATATTGTGTTAATTAATTATCAGTAATGAAATATAGCAGCCATATTAAAAAGTTTTATACTGTGGCACAATTCTGATCTCCAAAATACACCATGTTAAACCCAAGTTTCTAATCTGGCTATTAATTTTATGTTTTAAATTCTGCTTTTAAGCTAAATTCTTAATAGCAAACAAATTATTTAACTGCAAGTTTTTACTTCTATTATATGCTTTAAATATGAAATGAAATATTGTATTCTGCATGTAGGTAGATAATATCTACTTGCATGCATGTAAATAATAAATATTAGCTATCTATTTTCTAATGTGACACGTTTAATTTTGTCAATCTTGTTTGATCTCTCCACTGTTAAGTTATTTTCTTGGAATCTTAACTTCTTAGACATTTGATGAAAATGATTAATTTTTCCTTCACTAACCCACAAACACAATAATATTTTCATCAATATTCAACTACAAATTGGAAATCTATTTTTTCTCTTATTTCTAAATGAATAATATAAGATAACAGGTTCTGATAGAATTTACAATCTTATAAATATATTCACCATTTTTCCTAAATATGGAGCATCTAAATTTACTAGATTATTTTTTTCTTCTCTCAATTTCTGGTTTTAAGCTCTTAAGCCATTCACGAGGAAAGAAATGGGGAGGGTCAAGGGATGGTGGTAATTTCCTAGACACTGAAGTTCAACCGGCCTGAGGATACATCCTTTCTTGCTAATACTGGCTGTTTAAAACTGGGGAAACCTTCTTCATGTTTAACACTTGAGTATTTTCCTCTCTAAAATGCAGAAAATATCTGGCTTGAAGTATTGTTGTGAGGATTAGAGGTAATTTATTTTCATATGCTTAGCAAAATGCTTGACTAAGAGAAAGTGCTCACTAAATGCGTGTTTTTTCTGTGTGTGTTTGTTTTCTTAAGAAGCTCTTCCACCTTGGAAATCACTCACAGTTTTATTGCCATTTTGGAGCAAATTTAATAATATATGTATATGATGAAAGGATCCACTTTAACAGCTGTCTTCATTTTAAGCACAACTAATTGGGAAAGATCATGAATAATATTGCTAGTCAGAAAGCAGTGTGTTAATGCTGCTGTACGTATGCCATAGTGGCAGAATGGTATTTAGTATTCAGTGTGGGGAAGACAGCTGTAGGGATTGCTGAAAAAAGGTTTTTTCGAAGTTACTGTTTCCATGTAAGTCAAGATAATTATTCCCAAGTCTTAAGTACCTTTGAAATATAATTTTCAAGAAAGCATTTATTATTTTGAATGCAAGAGCAAATGTGCCTTATGTTCTTTTACTTTTTTTTAATATTATAATAAACTATTATATACTTTATTGTCATTTATTTAAAAATATTTTGGACATTTGGTTGGATAAAATACCACAAAAATTAAAGAATTTTAAAAATAGAAAGACTGATATACTAAACAATAACAGTTATGATTCAGTTTCAAAAGTTGTTCTTGATTGAACTAATAATTTTTTTGTTTTACCCCTTCAGTGCAAAAATAACTTTTCATTTCTAAAGGTTTTAAGTTGGTTTTCAAAATACAGTGACAAACTTCCCTGTTGGTCATTGAATTTGAGATATCATCCAAACTGAAAACAAAGAACTGTAGTTTAGACCTGATAAGTAAAATGAATGGAACAGTATTCTGTTTGAAATAAAAACTAATACCTTTGTTTTGCCTTTCAGAGGAGGAACTTTCATCATGATAATTCGATGTACATTGACATATATTTTGAAATAATAATTTATATTTCTTGAAATTAATATGCTCACTAAAATCATCATACATTTTAAGGAAATGTTTTGAATTATATACAAATATAGTGAACTTGCTGTTTTATAACTTGTTAATGTTGACTATTTTCGTATTTATTATTTTTAAGAACATTGAAGTTTCAGAGCTCATTTTGGTTTTTTAAGGTTATATATTTGGAGAAAGGGAGAAGAGAAATCTGATTAAAGAGTCTGTAACATTGGCCGGGCGGTGTGGCTCACGCCTGTAATCCCAGCGCTTTGGGAGGCCGAGACGGTCGGATCACGAGGTCAGGAATTCGAGACTGGCCTGACCAATATGGTAAAACCCCATCTCTACTAAAAATGCAAAAATTAGCTGGGCGTGGTGGTGCGCGCCTGTAGTCCCAGCTACTTTGGAGGCTGAGGCAGGAGAATCGTCTGAATCTGGGAGGCGGAGGTTGCAGGGAGCGGAGATCATGCCACTGCATTCCAGCCTGGGCAACAGAACGAGGCTCCATCTCAAAAATCAAACAAACAAACAAACAAACAAAAAAACAGTCTGTGACACGTTAGTCATCCTATGACTCCTTTACTCAAAGTTCAATAATTATATTTTTAGTGCTTGTGTAAGTGTTCTTAATTCCTATGTTCTTATTCAAATCCTCACACTGAATTGCATGGTCTTTAATTTTCTCTCTATCGATGGGATTTCTAATCATAGTGATTAGATGTTGTTGACATGGTAATGCATCCAGTAACTATCATTTTCATTTTCTCACTGACTACATCCATAAGCAATATAGACAGAATTTTTTTTTACCTTTTTATTTTTTTACTTTGTAAATTTTCATTATTGAAATATAACTTATATAAGATGTACTCATCTTAATTGTGGAGTCCCATTTGTTTTGACAAATGCTTTTGATAACATTTAATCACCATAACAATGAAGACATAGGATATTTTTACTATGACAAAAAGTTTACTTTGGAGTCAGTCCTCCACATCTCAGACTCAAGCCACCAAAGATCTGTTTTTTTGTTAATTTATCATAATTTTGATTATTCTAAGACTTCATATAAATGGAATAAAGTAGCATTTGTTAATTTGCATAAGGATCCTTTGACTCAGAATAATGTTGCTAAGATGAATTCACAATATTGAATATATCTCTAATTTATTATTTTTAATTGCTTGCTTTTGTTCCGTATTACAAAAATACATTGGATGATGTTCTCTCATTCATCAATTGATGAACATATGGTTTGTCTTTCCCCAGTTTGAGGCTATCATTATAAACATCTGCATTCAAGACACAGAGTGGCTATTTTTTTTTTTTTTTGGTCTGTCCTGAATTAATGATTCTTTATTTTTAAATGACAAAGCTTTTTAGGTAGTCTCATGTCACTTAATCTTTTTTTTTTCCAATTGACACAATAATTACACAGATGAATATGGTGCACAGTGGTGTTTTGATACATATGGTCAAATCAAGGTATTTAGCATATTCATAAATATTTCTTTGTGGTGATAATATGTAAAATTCTTCTAGCCATTTTGAAATGTACAGTACAATAATATTAACAATAGTTACCCTACTGAGCAATAGAACACCAGAGCCTATTCCTCCCATCTAACTGTAAATTTGTACCTGGTAACGAATCTCTTCCTCTCGTGTCCAGTCCCCTACCCTTCTTTGCCTCTCATAATCACTGTTCTACTCACTCCTTCTATGAGTTCAAGTTCTTTAGATTCCATATACGAGTGGAATCATTTAGTATTTGTCTTTCTCTGTCTTGGAGGACATTTAATATAATGTCCTCCAAGTTTATTCATGTTGCCAAAAATGAGGACTTTCATTTATTTTTATGGCTGAACAGTATTCCTTTGTGCATATTTACCACGTTTTCTTTATCTTTTGATATTTAGGTTGATTTAATATCTTGGATATTGTGAATAGTGCTGCAATGAACATGGAAATGCAGATATCTCTTTGACACATTGATATCATTTCCTTTGAATATGTAGTGGGATTGCTGCATCATATGGTAGTTCTATTTTTAATTTTAGAGAAACTTCCCTACTGTTTCCCATAATGGCTGCACTAATTTACATTTCCACCAAAAATGTACAACAATTCATCTTTCTCCACATTTGTGCCAATATTGGATTTGAGCAATTTTAGGAGCACCTTTTGAAGAACAGATTTTAATTTTTTAAAAAAGTACATGTATCATTTTGAATAATTTCTCACACAGATTTTGACGACATATTGATAATAGATATATCTGAAAAAAATTGGTCTTAGAATATATAGAGAAAGCTTACAACTAAATGATAAATCATCAATAAACCCATAAAGCACCTTTACATTTTCTTAACTCTTTCAAAGGGCAGAAGTTTCTTTTTTTATATGCCTGTAATATCACAAAATTTTGTGTATTTTAAGGTAACTAAACTTTTCCCCTATGTCAGATTCTAGAAGATACGTCTTCATCATTTTCATTTAGATTTATATACAACATCTTATTTTGTTTATTATAAGTAAAAACAATTGATATTCATTTTGCTCCAAGTGGATATTGATTTGTTCTAGCAATATTTGTTTAAAACGCTTACCTTAGCCGGGCACGGTGGCTCACGCCTGTAATCCCAGCACTTTGGGAGGCCGAGACGGTCGGATCACGAGGTCAGGAGATCGAGACCATCCTGGCTAACACGGTGAAACCCCGTCTCTACTAAAAAATACAAAAAACTAGCCGGGCGAGGTGGTGGGCGCCTGTAGTCCCAGCTACTCGGGAGGCTGAGGCAGGAGAATGGCATAAACCCAGGAGGCGGAGCTTGCAGTGAGCTGAGATCCGGCCACTGCACTCCAGCCTGGGCCACAGAGCCAGACTCCGTCTCAAAAAAAAAAAAAAACAAAAAACAGAAACAAAAAAAACAAAAAAAACCGCTTACCTTAGTACTTAAAAGTTGACTATATTTTGTGGGTCTATTTCTGGACCATTTATCCTGTTATATTGTCTTACACATGTGCTTATACCAAAAACATACTGCCTCAACTACTGAAACTTAAGTTCAAGTCTTTAAATTGAGTAAGTACTCCAATTTTTTCTTTTTTTCCTAAAAGTTTTTGACTACTCTAGTTGTTTCTATTATAAATTTACACATTTCTTTTAGAATCAATTTGTCAATTTCTACAAAATTAAGTTGGAGCAGATATTACTGACATCTAAAATATAGATTTAATCTTGGAGACTGTTTTCTAGAATGGGAGCATGAGAAGCTGCATGGAACCTATCCCCAAACAACCAACCATCACTACACATGAATATAATAATAAAAAACAATTAAAATATCTGGAAATCCTATTGTTCTACGGAAGATGAAGAAACATTTATTCAAGAAAGTACACTAAATTGGGAAAGAGCTTCTAGAGTCTATGTCACTTGAGCCAAAACCTGTTCTCTTTTGCCACAGCTCAGTATGATGAACCTCCTCTATGGGTTGATGCAGATAAGAGCAAAGGCCTCACTCTGTACACAGGTTTCATTCTAGCACTACGACATGTCCGTGGGAAAGAGAGGCTACCAAGATTTCTCACATTCCCCCAGTTTTAAATTTCAGAACCTTACAGCAAGAAAAAACAGCTGCAAATTCTGGGGCTTACTTATTCTATCCAGCCCCCATTTCTCCATGAAAGCTCTACCTCACGCATGGTAGGCAAATAATACTGGAGCGCTAATTGCCCTCTCACATTCTCATTTTAAAGGTGGATGTCTCATGCCAGAGTAGAAAAGCCAAGAGTTAAGAAGCCACTGCCCCAATTCAGCACTTTGCTTATAAAACAGGGTTGTCACTCTGAGATAAGTATGGCACTGTCCCCATGCTCAGCTCTGGAATGGTGGTGCAGAGGTTTTGCCCAGGGGAGGGGCAAACATGAAAACCATGTGCTCCAAAGTCCTCAGTAAAGGAACTGTGTTTATTTGAAGATCATGGAGCAACTCAGACCTAAGTGTGGTGTGGAAAATGATAAGTGTTTTGTTGATAAGCCATTAAAAGGAGGCTTATAGTAACATGAGATTTGGAAGCTAAACCTTAAACTGTTTAGACACTTAACAGAGACAAGCAGGGAAAGTAAAAGATGAGAAGAGCCTTGCTGGGATCTGAAAGAGAGTAGACCTAATGTGTATCTCTGCGAGGAGGACTGCATTTAATTGGATCAGCCTGGTGGGCAATTTATTTCCCCAGAGTATTATTATTATTATTATTAAAAACAGTAGAACAATCAACTGGAAATTAGTTATGGCTATCAGTTGGGTGTGATAGCAACAAGAGAGACACCGTTGCAAATAAATCAGAGAAACTAACAACCCAAAGAAGTTCTGCTGAAACCACTGTTATCCCAAGGAAATTGTGTGCATGTTCAAGGCTATGCCTTCTGAGGAAGAACATCAGAGGCTGCATAGTCTGGAGAAATCACTGATACAGTCCCTCCAAGAAATTGAAAGTATAAACAGTCACCAAAAATAATAAGATGTCTTGGAGAAAGGTATAGATCAGTGTATAGACTTGCTACAAAGCAGTATTTAAAGGGCCAATTATGAACAAAAATTTATAACAAATACAAAAAGAAAAAACCTGAAATGTATAAACCATACACAAGGAAAAAAATTAAATAGTCAACCATAACTGTCACCTAGAAGTCCTAGTTTTCAAATTTAACAGACAAATGAATATCTCCGAAAGCTATTATATGTAAGTTAACTAAAAGGAACCATGCTTAAGGAAGTAAAAAAAGATACAATGGCAATGTGCAGTTAAATGGAGTATATTAACAAAGAGTTGGGAAAGATAAAGAAGAACTAAATTAAAACTCCAGAGTAATTTAATTTTAAAAAATAATAAAATAAAAAAATTATTAGAGAGGATTAATAGTAGAATGTACTGGTAGAAGAAAAAACAGCAAAGATTATGATGGATTAATAAAAACTAAATAGTCTTAACAACAAAGAGTAAAACCAAGGAGTATGAAACAGGGCCTTTGCAAAAATGTGATACTTCATTAAGCACACTAATGTAACTATGCTTGGAGTTTCAGAAAGAATGAACAGAACAATAGATCAGAAAAAGTATACAAATAAATAAAGGCAGGAAATGCACATCTGATGAAAAACATTCGTTGGCATACCTAAGAAGTTCAATGATCTCCAAGCAAGGCAAAAAAATCCAAACTCAGATATATCTGAGTGTGGAAATACTGAAAGTGAAAGGCAAAGAAAAAATCTTGAAAGCATGAAGCCAAAAATCACTGATTGCATAAAAGTTAGCCCAATGAAATTTACAACTGACATCTCATCAGAAACAATGGAAGCTACAAAAGGTTGTAAGTTGACACACACGAAGTTTGGGAAAAAGTAACAGAAACACTGTATTTCAAAAATGGGAGCAAAATAAAAACAACCAAATTTTGTTGCCAGCACATCTGCCTTACAAAAAATACTTGATAAGATTATTTAGGCTCAAATAAAATAATTCAAGACTGATCAATTCCATATTAAAAAAAAAAGTAGCACCACACTGGTAAAGGCAATTATGCAATTATGAAAGACAGTCAGTATCAAGGTATATTTCTTCCTTCTATCTTTAACCAATTTGGAAAGCAATTGTATAAAATAAATCATACTGAATTTTATTATTAAGTTTATGATAGGTAGACACACAACATATTTAGCAAAAACAGCACAAAGAAGTTGGTGTGAGTGAAACTGAATTGAAGTAAGGAAATGACAGTGTTTGAGTTATTGACTCAAATATGCATGAAGAAATTAAGAGAAACAAAAAAAGTAAATATTAAAGGTAAATTTAAAAAAGTATTTGTAATTAGAGCTTCTTTAAATGGCATACAATTTTATAAAGTAATAATCATAACAATGTAGTTTTGAATTTGTAATGAATATACAAGTTTTATATATATAAATAATTTTAGTATCAGAAGAGGGGAAAGGACAGAGTTATATAAGATTAACATTTCTGCATTTCACTGGAATTACATTAGCATAAAACTAAAACAGAAACTGATAATTTACAATGTATATTTTAAGCTAAAGATTAACCACTAAATAAACGTAGTGAAATATGATTTAAGAAACTAAAATGACACAACAGGATATATTATTTTAAGAAATACTAAAGCAGTAAAATAATAGAGGAACAAAAATGGTATAAAGGTACCACCAAGAATCAACCCTGATGTAAACTGTGGGCTTTGAGTGATGATAATGTGTTTATGTAGGTTCATCAATTTTAACAATTGTACCACTCTGGTGAAAGATATTTATAATGTCAGAGGTATGTTTGTGTGGGAGTATCAGGTACATGAGCATCTCTGTACCTTCCTCTTGGTTTTGCACTGAAACCTACAACCAGTATAAAAAATAAAGTCTTTTTAAAATAACATGAGGTATATAGCAATTAAAAATAAAAATAGCAAACTAAACTCACATGTATCAATAACATTAAATGCAAATGGTTTAAGAAATACAATAAAAGGGAAAGATTCTGAAATTGTTTTAAACAA
This sequence comes from Papio anubis, assembly GCF_008728515.1. Lineage (NCBI taxonomy): Eukaryota > Metazoa > Chordata > Mammalia > Primates > Cercopithecidae > Papio > Papio anubis. The sequence goes on along the minus strand of NC_044990.1, from coordinate 61,785,632 downwards.
CAAGTAAAAAACAATATGTTTCAACCATATGCTGCAGGAGTCACACTTCAGATTTAATGATACAAGTACGTTCTAGGTAAAAGGATAGGAAAATGCATAATATGCAACATGGAGCCAAAAGAAACCAAGGCTGGGCACAATGGCTCATGCGTATAATCCATGCACTTTGGGAAGCCAAGGTGGATGGATCACGTGAGCTCACCAGTTCTAGACCAGTCTGGGAAACATGGCAACACCCCGTCTCTACCAGAAATACAAATATTAGCCAGGTATGGTGGTGTGTGCCTGTAGTTACAGCTGCTTGGGAGGCTGAGGTGCAGGGATTGCTGGAGCTTGGGAGATGGAGGTTGCAGGGAGCTGAGATTGCACCACTGCACTTCAGTCTGAGTAACAGAGCAAGACTAATTCTAAAAAAAAAAAAAAAAAAAAAAAGAAAGAAACTCGAAGTAATCTGGAATAGCTGTACTTACATAAGAGCCTTAAAAATGAAGATTATTACTTGAGCAAAGAAAAACACCTTACAATGAAAAAAGATATATTTATCAACAAATCTACACATACCTAGCAATAGAACTCCATAATACATAAGGCAAAACTGACATAAATAAAGGGTGAAAAGGACAAGGCAACAATGGTAATTACAGACTTCAGTAATAATACAGGCATACCTCCTTTTATAGAATTTGATTAATTGTGCATCACAGATACTACATTTATCAAAAATTGTTTTGTAGCAACCCCTGCATCAAACAAGCCTATCAGAGTCAATTTTCCAACAGCACGTACTCATTTTCTACATGTAATAGTCTGTTCTCACACTGGTAATAAAGACATACCTGAGACTGGATAATTTGTAAAGGAAAGGGGTTTACTTGACTCACAGCTCCACAGGGTTGAGGAGACCTCAGAAAACTTCTACTCATGGTGGAAGGGGAAGCAAACATTTCCTTCCTCATGTTGTGAATGGAAGAAGAAGTGCCAAGCCCAAAGAGGGAAAAGACCCTTATAAAACCATCAGCTCTTACGAGAATTCACTCACTATCATGAGAACAGTATGAGGGTAACTGCTCCCATGATTAGATTACCTCCTATCAGGCTCCTCCTGCAACATATGGAGATTATGTGCTCTAAAATTCAAGAAGACATTTCAGTGGGAACAAAGCCAAACCGTATCATTCTGCCTCTGGCCCCTTTCTTTCTTTTCTTTCTGTCTTTTTTGAGACGGAGACTTGCACTGTCACCCAGGCTGGAGTGCAGTGACACAATCTCGGCTCACTGCAAGCTCTGCCTCCTGGATTCACGTCATTCTCCTACTTCAGCCTCCCAAGTAGCTGGGACTACAGGTGCCCATCACCAGGCCCAGCTAATTTTTTGTATTTTTAGTAGAGACGGGGTTTCACCATGTTAACCACGATGGTCTTGAACTCCTGACCTCGTGATCCGCCCACTTTGGCCTCCCAAAGTGCTGGGATTACAGGCATGAGCCACCATGCCTGGTCCCCTTTCAAATCCTATGTTCTCACATTTAAAAATACAATTATGCTCTTCCAACAGTCCCCAAAAATCTTAACTCATTCCAGCATTAACTCAAAAGTTCAAGCACAAATTCTTATCTGAGACAAGACGTGTCCAAAATCCAACAGGGCAGTTATTAAATCTTAAAATTACAAAATGATCTCCTTTGACTCCGTATCTCATATCCAAATCATGCTGATGCAAGTGGTGGACTCCCACAGCCTTGGGCTGTGGTTTTGCAGGGTACAGACCCCTCCTGGCTGCTTTCATGGCTGGTGTTGAGTATCTACAGCTTTTCCATGCGCATGGTGCAAGCTTTTGATGGGTATACCATTCTGGGGTCTGGAGGATAGTGGCCTTCTTCTCACAACTCCACTAAGCAGTACCCCAGTGGGGTCTCTATGTGGGGACTCCAACCCCACATTTCCCTTCCACACTGCCTTAGCAGATGTTTGCCATGAGGGCCCCACCCTTGAACCAAACTTCTGCCTGGACATCCAGGTGTTTCCATACATTCTTTGGTCTAGGCAGAGGTTCCCAAACCTCAATTCTTCTGTGCATATGCAAACCCAACACCTTATGGAAGCTTCCAAGGCGTGGGGCCTCTACCCTCTGAAGTAATGGCATTAGCTGTACCTTGGGCCCTTTTAGCCATAACTGTAGCTGAAGCAGCTGGGATGCACGGTGCCATGTGTTGAGGCTGCACAGAGCATGGTGGGGAGGCTCTGGAACTGGCTCGCTAAACCATTTTTTTTCTCCTAGGCCTCTAGGCCTGTGATGGGGGGGGCTGCCATAAAGGTCCCTGATACGCTCTGGAGACATTTTCCCCATTGTCTTGGTGATTAACATTTGCCTCCTTGTTACTTATAGAAATTTCTGCAGTCAGCTTAAATTTCCCCCTGAAAGTGTTTGCTTGTTTTTTGTTTTTTGTTTTTCCTGTTGCATCATCAGGCTGCAAAATTTCCAGACTTTTTTGCTCTGCTTCCTCTTGAACACTTTGCCACTTAGAAATTTCTTCCACCACATACCCTAAATCATCTCTCTCAAGTTCAAAGTTCCACAGATCTATAGGGTAGAGGCAAAATGCCACCATTCTATTTGCATAACAAGAGTGACCTTTATTCCAGTTTCCAACAATTTCCTCCTCTCCATCTGAGACCACCACAGACAGGACTTCATTGTCCATATCACTATCATCATTTTGGTCAAAGCCATTGAACAAGTCTCTAGGAAGATCCAGCTTTCCTGCATATTCCTTTCTTCTGAGCCCTCCAAGTCTCTAAGAAGTTCGAAACATTCCCACATTTTTCTGTCTTCTTCTGAGTCCTGTAAATTGTTCCAACCTCTGCCTGTTACCAAGTTCCAAAGTTGCTTCCACATTTTCAGGTATTACAGAAGCTCCCTGCTCTATCAGTACTAATTTATTGCTTTAGTCTGATCTCATGCTGCTAATAAAGACATACCTGAGACTGGGTGATTGATAAAGGAAAGGGGTTTATTTGTCTTACAGTTCAGCATGGCTGCAGAGGCCTCAGAAAACTGACAATCATGGCAGAAGGGGAAGCAATCATGTCCTTTTTTACATGGCAACAGGAAGGAGAATTGCCTAGCCAAAAGGGGGAAAAGCCCCTTATACAACCATCAGATCTTGTGAGAATTCACTCACTATCATGAAAGCAGCACAAGGGAAACTGCTCCCATGATTAAACCCCCTACTGTGCTCTTCCCACAACATGTGGGGATTATGGGCACTACAGTTCAAGATGAGATTTGGGTGGCGATACAGCCAAACAATATTACTAGCAGTGTGACACAAGTTGTAATTCTTGGAAAGTTTGAACTTTTAAATAATTTTATCTGTTATGATCTATGATCAGTGATCCTTAATGTTGCTACTGTAGTTGTTTTGGGGAGCCTCAAACCATGCCCATAAGTTTAATAACAAGGCAAGGTTATCTCTGCTTTCACAAGTAATAGCCAAAATTTTGTTGGAGGTTCTAGCCAGGGCAATTCAGTAAAAACATGAAATAAAAGTCATCAAGATTGATAAGACATAAAATAGCTGTTTGCAGATAACATAATCTTGGATATAGAGAATGTTAAATATCCACTAAAATTCTATTGGAATTAATACATGAGTTTAGGAAAGGTCACAAGGTACATGTCAATATATATAAGCCAACTACATTTCTACATACAATGAACAACCTGAAAACAACTTAGGAAAACAATTTCATTTATAGTAGCAGTACAAAGAATAAAGTAACTATGGATACATTTAACCAAAGAAGCGCAAAGCATGTACTCTGGAAAATACAAAACATTGCGGAAATAAATTAAAAAGATACTGGCTATCAAGGCAATGCAAATCAAAGCCACAATGAGATACCACCTCACACTCACTAAGATGGCTATTATCAAAAGAAAAGATAACTGTTGCTGAGGAAGCGGATAAATTGAAACACTATGCACTGTTGGTAGTTGTTTTGGAAAAATAAGTCTGGCAACAACTCAAAAGGCTAAACTTAATATACCATCCAGCAATTGTACTCCTAGGTATATACCCAAGACAATTGGAAAAAGCTACCCATGACATTTGTACATGAATCATCATGGCAACAACATTCCTAATAGTTAAGTGAATAAATGCATAAAATTTGGTGTATCCATACAACTGAATATTTAAAAAAATTAAAAAATGAAGTACTGATATAAGAAATAACATGGATGAACCTTGAAAACATTGGTTAACAAAAATATCCAGTCACAAAAAAATCAAATATTGTATGATTTCATTTATGTGAAATGTCTAGAATAGGCAAATTTATAGAGATAAAGAGTGATTACTGCCTATTACTGAAACTAGAAAAGGTGGTAAGGGACAGTTAGGGGTTACGAAAAGTGTGGAGTGATTGCTAGTTAATGTGGGATGATAAAATGATCTAAAATTAATCATGGTGTTATATGTACAAGTCTATGAACATTTGGAAAACCATTGGATTGTACTTTGTAGATGTGTCAGTTCTATGGTATGGGAATATACCTCAATAAAGTTGTTAAAAAAGAGCTTTCTAATTCATCAACATTGCATATCTCTTCATTTATAATCTTCATTTTCTTTCAGCAGTGTCCTGTAGTTTTCAATGTACAGGACTTGCACACGATTTGTGTGTGTGTTTCTATTCTTAATATTACTTCAACAGCAGATTTTGTTCCAATTTCCAATTATTAATTGCCAGTATATGGAAATGCAATTGACTTTTTAGTATTCACCTTTTACATTGAATATGTGCTAAATTCACCTTTCAGTAGCTTTTTTGCTTATTACTTGTTTTTTTCTACATAATGTATTATTATATGTAGACAAAGTTTAAAAAATAATTGTAGATGTGTATATAGTGCCTTTATTTTCATTAACTCATTTCACTTTCAAGGACCTTCAGTACAAAACTGAATAGAATATAGAAAGCAGGCAAGTTGTCCATTTCTGAATTTTAGTGGAAAAGTGATAAACCTCTCAACACTGTATTTTTAATCAAATTGGGGAAATTTCTTATTGGATCCTTTAGGATCTGACTTTTAAGTTTCTTCAGGTGTGGTTACAATAGACTACTTTTTTATTGTGGAAATAACATTTAACATGAGATGTACTATCTTTAGAAAATCTAAGTTCACAGTACAGTTCTCCCTCTGTTGTTTTGTTTTATGATTGACATATAATAATTGTATATAACTATGAGGTATTTGCCATATTTCAATATATGCATTTATTGTGTAAAAATCAAATAAGGGTAATTAGCATTATCCATCATCTTAAACATTTATCATTTATTTGTAATGAGAACATTCAAAAACCTCTCTTAAAGCTATTTTGAAATATACAAAAAGCTATTTAGTATTGTATGATTATGCAATACCAATATACAATATATAATATTATTCACTCTAGTTATCTTACTATGGAATAGAATGTCAGGGCTTATTTTTCATATGTAACTGTAGTTTTTTCCTGATGACCTGTTTCTCCCCTTCCCTTCTCCTCCCCATCCTCTGTTAACCACTATTCTACTCTTTACTTCTTGAATTCAACTCACTTAGATTTCACATATAAATAAGATCATGTGGTATTTCTCCCTCTGTGCCTAGCTTAATTCACTTAACATAATGTCCTTCAGGTTCATTTATGTTGCCACAAATGCCAGGATTTCATTTATTTTTGTGGCTGAATAGTATTCAATTGTGTAAATATACCATGTTTTCTTTATCTATTCATCTGTTGATGGACTCTTAGGTGGATTCCATATTTTGGCCAATGTAAAAAGTGCTGCAATAAATATAGGAGTGAAAATATATTTTCCACATAGTGATTTTCTTTCCTTTGGATAGATACCAAGTAGTATGACTGCTGGATCACGTAGTAGTTCTATATTTAATTTTTTGAAGAAGCTACATAGTGCTTTCCATCATGGTTATATTAATTTACATTCCTACAAGCAGGCAGTGAGTAAGAGCTTCCTTTGTTAGTATTTCCTCTCCAATACATGTTCCTTTTTATTTTTCAGTAGTAGCCATTCTAACTAAAATGAGGTGATAGCTCATTATAATTTTGATTTGCATTTCTCTGATGATTAGTGATATTGAGCATTTTTCTTTTCATATATCCATTGGCCATTTGTATGTCTTCTCTTAGATATATCTTAGTCTTTTGCCAATTTTTGATTGGATTGTTTTGTTGTTGTTTAGTTGTTTTGTTGCTTACATATTTTGAATATTAACTGCTTATCAGATATATAGTTGGCAAATATATTCTCCCATTCTACAGGTTGTCTCTTTGCTCTGTTGATTGTTTCATTTGCTGATGTAATCCCATTTGTCTGTATTTGCTTTTGTTACATCTGCTTTTGGAGTTTTATCCAAAAAAAGTTTTCCTAGACCAATTTCATGGAGCTTTTCTACTATGTTTTCTTCTAATAGTTGTGTAGTTTTTGATCATACAGTTAAGTCTTTAGTCAATTTTTGTTGACTTTCGTATGTGGTAAGAAAAAAAGGCCTAATTTTACTTTTCTTTATGTGGATATCCAGTTTTCTCAGCATCATTTATTAAAGTGGCTTTTCTCTATCCATTCTGCATACTTAACACTTTTACCTAAACTCAGTTTTCTGTAGATGCATGGATATATTTACGGATTTTCTATTGGTCTATGTATCTGTTTCTATGCTAGTACCATGGTGCTTTGGTTGTGATAGCTTTGTAGTATGTTTTAAAATCAGGTAGTGTGATGGCACCAATTTTGTTATTATTGCTGAAGATTGCTTTGGCTATTTGGGGTTTTTGTGGTTCAATATGTTTTTAGTTTTCATTTTCTATTTCTGTGAAGAGTATCACTGGTACTTTCATAGGGATAGGATTAAAACTACAGATCATTTTGTTGACTATTTTATATAAATGGAACCATTCACATAAATCACCCATTTATTCTTCTGTGGTTGACTTGTTTCACTGAGCATACTATCCTCACATTTCATCCATGTTGTAGCATATGGCACAATTTTTTCATTTGAAGGCTTAATAATATTTCATTTTATGTGTATACTACTTTTCTTTATCCATTCACCCAGCAATGGACATTTAGATGGTTTCTATATCTTTGTTGTTGGTAATAATCCTGCAATAAGCATGGGAGTACAGATATCTCTTTGAGATCCTAATTTTAATTACTTTGGATTATTGCCCATAAGTGAGATTGCTGGATTGTAAAGTAGGTTTACTTATAGGTATTTTAGGAACCTCCAAACTATTTTCTTTAGGGGCTGCACCATTCACATTTTTGAAAACCATACAGGGGAGTCCCCATTTCAATATATCCTCATAAACACTTTTTATCTCTCTCTCTCTTATTTTAAAATAATAGCTATCCTAACAAGTGGGAGGTGATATCTCATTGTGGTTTTGATTTGCATTACCCTGATGATTAGTGAGACTGCGCATGTTTTCGTACTATGCTGCCCATTTGTGTGTCTTGTTTGGAGTAACTTCTATTTAAGTCCTTTGTCCATTTAAAAAAAATGGATGATTTATTTATTTTACTGTTGATTTAGAAGAGTTCTTTATTTTAGATAACAACTATTTATCAGATATATGGTTTACAAATATTTTCTACCATTCCATATGGTCCCTTTTCATTGTTTTGATTGTTTCATTTGCTGTGCGGAAGCTTTCTATTTTGATGTACTCTTATTTTTGCTTTTGTTGCCTGTTGTTTTGTTATTCTATTGAAAAAATCATGGCCAAGACCAACATGAAGAAGCTTCTTTCCTATGTATTTTTATGAGTTTTATATTTTAAGGTCATGCATGTAATTAATCCTTTTTGAATTAATTTTTGAGTATAGTAAAGCTAAGTGTCTACTTTCAATCTTTTGCATGTAGACATCAAAGTTTTCCAACATCATTCATTGTAGAAACTATCCTTTCTCCATTCATTGTGTATCCTTGGCACCGTTGGCAAAGGTCAGCTGACTGTATTTGTGTGGGTTTATATTTCAAAATCATGGAGTATAATGCCTCTGGCTTTGTTCTTTTTTCTTTCTTTCTTTCTTTTTTTTTTTTTTTTTTTTTTTTTGCTATCTAGGGTCATTTTTGGTTCTATATAAGCTTTAGAATTTTTTTCTCTTTCTGTAAAAAGTGGCATTGGAATTTTGATCCAGATTTCATTGAATCACTAGATCAACTTAGGATGTTTGGACATTTAAAAAATATTTAATCTCCTAATCTATAAACACACAATGTCTTTCCATTTATGTGTCTTTAATCTTTCATCAATGTTTTAGATTTTTCAGAGTACAAGTATTTCACCTTTTTATTTAAGTTTAATCATAAATATTTTGTTATTTTGATGCTGTTGTATAATGAAATTGTTTCCTGAGTTTCCTTTCTGGATAGTTCATTGTTGAGGTATATAAATTCAACTAATTCTTGTATGCTGATTTTGTACTCTGTAGTTTTACTGAATTTCTTTATTACTTCTAACAAATAGAAGACATACAAATTGGAAAAGAAGTAGTAAAATTATGGATGCGTTCGGATGACACTATCACATATTTAGAAAACTCAAAGCACTCCATAAAATAGCCTTAAATTTAAGGCTAATTCACTACTACTATAAATTTGACCTTTTTCAGTTCTCTACTAAAACCTCCAGGCTTTAACAAAATCTTTCCATGATGCCTAGTCAGAACCCAAGCTGTCCTCTGTGCAGATGTCTGAAGTTCTTTTTCAGAGTAGCCCTGTCTGGCATTCTGCCTTCGATTTCCAGCCACCTTATATCCCTTGAATTCTGACCTCTGCATCTCCTCATCAAAACTATGCTGCTCTGCTCCATTCCCCATCTGTGCACTGAAAACTAAAGAGTGTCCTCAGAAAGAAAACCAGAGTGACTCTATAACTAACCTTGTTCAATTCTTCTTTTTATGGATCTCATAACTGACCTTTTCTCCCTAATGTGTGTAAAATATTGTTTCATATATATTCTCCAGGATTTTTGTTGTTGTTGTTGTTGTTGCATATGGTGGGAGGACAGTCTAGACTTCATTATTCTATAATGGCTGGAACCAAAAGTGTTTTCCATACCCAAAGTTTGTTGTCTAAAGATTCTTATAAATTTTTCAAGACATGTTTATATAAAAGTATAAAAAGGACTCACCCTCAAGTCAAAATAGTGACAAATGTAAAATTTATTAGAGGAAACTCTAATTTCTCAGTCTATCCCTGAAGTTATTTTATGTATTGAGTCTTTATGTTGTACAAACAGTTGTTATACAGCTTTTAATCTTCAAATATATGTAGAGCTATTATTATATTTTTCAACATGATAAGCAGCAGCTCATAGGATAGCACATACCTTTTCAAGATTGAAAAAATGTCCAAGCACAAAAAGCATAAAGAAGTTAAATAAAGCACTCATAATAAAGTGAGGAGTCATATGTGATTTTTATTTCAATTGTGATAAAGCATACATGCTTATGTGTTACACATGCACAATCATATGCATGAAATACTTCACTCATTAAAGTCCTGGTCAAAAAAAAAGTAAGTAATGAGAGTTCTTAGTTCTCTATCCTTATTTTTAATTTGCTCAGTAAAGTTATTCAACTGGTTATTATTCTATCAACATATTTTACTGTCAGTCTGGAACATTTCTCCAGTGACACTGATTTTCAAACAAATCCATCTGCATTTCCTTCTACCAGGATGCATATTTTCTCAGAATTATTATTATTATTTTTTTTATTTTAATTTATTTATTATTATTATATTCTAAGTTGTAGGGCATGCATAACATGCAGGTTTGTTACATATGTATACTTGTGCCATGTTAGTCTGCTGCACCATCAACTCGTCATTTACATCAGGTATAACTCCCAATGCAATCCTCCTCCCCCTCCCCATGATAGGCCCCGGTGTGATGTTCCTCTCTTCCTGAGTCCAGCGACCTCGTTAACTGGGGCGTCTCCACCTAAGGAGTGAGAACATGTGTTTGGTTTTCTGTTCTTGTGATAGTTTGCTAAGAATGATGGTTTCCAGCTGCATCCATGTCCCTACAAAGGACGCAAACTCATCCTTTTATGGCTGCATAGTATTCCGCTTTATGTATATGTGCTTACATTTTCTTAATCCAATCTGTCACTGATGGACATTTGCTGATTCCAAGCTCCTTTGCTATTAGAATAGTGCTGCAATAAACATAATGTGTGCATGTGTCTTTATAGCAGCATAATTTATAATCCTTGGGTATATCCCCAGTAATGGATGGCCAAATATATGGTACATCTAGTTCTAGATCCTGAGGAATCGCCATACTGTTTTCCATAATGGTTGAACTAGCTTTACAATCCCACCAACAGTGTAAAAGTGTTCCTATTTCTCCACATCCCTCTCCAGCACCTGTTGTTTCCCGACTTTGAATGATCGCCATTCTAACTGGTGTGAGATGGTATCTCATTGTGGTTTTGATTTGCATTTCTGATGCACAGTGATGATGAGCATTTTTCATATGTCTGTTGGCTGTATGAATGTCCTCTTGAGAAATGTCTGCTCATATCCTTTGCCCACTTTTTGATGGGGTTGTTTGTTCTTTTTTCTTGTAAATTTGTTGGAGCCTTTGTAGGTTCTGGATATTAGCTCCTTTGTCAGATGAGTAGATTGCAAAAATTTTCTCCCATTCTGTAGGTTGCCTGTTCACTCTGATGCAGGTTTCTTTTGCTGTGCAGAAGCTCTTTAGTTTAATGAGATCCCATTTGTCAATTTTGGCTTTTGCTGCTGTTGCTTTGGTGTTTTTAGACATGAAGTCTTTGCCCATGCCTATGTCCTGAATGGTACTACCTAGGTTTTCCCTCTAGGATTTTTATATTAGGTCTAACATTTAAGTCTCTAATCCATCTTGAATTAATTTTCGTATATGAGTAAGGAAAGGATCCAGTTTCAGCTTACTTATGGCTAGCCAATTTTCCCAGCACCATTTATTAAATAGGGAATCCTTTCCCATTTCTTGTTTTCCTCAGGTTTGTCAAAGATCATCAGATGGCTGTAGATGTGTGGCATTATTTCTGAGGACTCTGTTCTGTTCCATTGGTCTATATCTCTGTTTTGGTAACAGTACCATGCTGCTGTTTTTGGTTACTGTAGCCTTGTAGCATAGTTTGGAAGTCAGGGTAGCTGCGGATGCCTCCAGCTTTGTTCTTGACTTAGGATTTGTCTTGGAGGATGTGCGGGCTCTTTTTGGTTCCATATGAACTTTAAAGCAGTTTTTCCAATTCTGTGAAGAAACTCATTGGTGGCTTGATGGGGATGGTACTGAATCTATAAATTACCTTGGGCAGTATGGCCATTTTCACGATATTGGATTCTTCCTATCCATGAGCATGGAATGTTCTTCCATTTCCATTTGTGTCCTCTTTTATTTCCCACTGAGCAGGGTTTGTAGTTCTCCTTGAAGAGGTCCTTTACATCCCTTTGTAAGTTGGATTCCTAGGTATTTGATTCCTCTTTTGTACACCAGAATGGAAGTTCATTCATGATTTGGCTCTGTGTTTGTCTGTTATTGGTGTATAAGAATGCTTGTGATTTTGCACACAATTTTGTATCCTGAGATTCCTTTGCTGAAGTTAAGCTTATCAGCTAAGGAGATTTTGGGCCGAGACAATGGGGTTTCTTAAATATACAATCATGTCATCTGCAAACAGGGACAATTTGACTTCTTTTCCTAACTGAATTCCCTTGATTTCTTTCTGCCTAATTGCCTAGCCAGAACTTCCAACACTATGTTGAATAGGAGTGGTGGAGAGAGGGCATCCCTGTCTGTGCTTGCTTTCAAAGGGAAATTTTCCAGTCCATTCAGTATGATACGGGCTGTGGGTTTGTCATAAATAGCTCTTATTATTTTGAGGTACGTTCCATCAATACCGGAATTTATTGAGTTTTAGCATGAAGGGCTGTTGAATTTGTCGTGCCTTTTTCTGCATCTATTGGAGATAACTGGTGTGGTTCTTGTCTTGGTTCTGCTTTATATGCTGGATTATGTTTATTGATTTATGAATGTTGAACCAGCCTTGCATCCAGGGATGAAGCCCACTCTGATCATGGTGGATAAGTTTTTGATGTGTTGTTGAATCCGGTTTGCCAGTATTTTATTGAGATTTTTGCATCGATGTTCATCAGGATATTGGTTCAAAATTCTTTTTTGTTGTGTCTCTGCCAGGCTTTGGTATCGGATGATGTTGGCCTCATAAAATGAGTTAGGAGGATTCTTTCATTGATTGGAAATAGTTTCAGAAGATGAATGGTACCAACTCCTCCTTTATACCTCTCTGGTAGACCAGCTGTGAATCCATCTCCTGGTTCCCGGACTTTTGGCTGGTAGGCTATTAATTATTGCCTCAATTTCAGAGCCTACTATTGGTCTATTCAGGATTCAACTTCTTCCCCTGGTTTAGTCTTGAAGAGTAGGGTGTCCAGGAAATTATCCATTTCTAGGTTTTCCAGTTTATTTATGTGAGGTATATAGTATTCTCTTGATGGTGGTTTGTATTTCTGTGGGGTCGGTGGTGATATCCCTTTATCATTTTAATTACAATGATTTGATTCTTCTCTTTTTCTTCTTTATTAGTCTTGCTAGTGGTCTGTCAATTTTGTTGATCTTTTTCAAAACCAACTCCTGATTCATTGATTTTGAGGGTTTTTGTGTCTCTATCTCCTTCAGTTCTGCTCTTGATCTTAGTTATTTTGCCTTCACAGTTTTGAATGTGTTTTGCTCTTGCTTCTCTTAGTTCTTTTAATTATGATGTTAGAGTGTCAATTTTTGATCTTTCCTTGCTTGTGGGCATTTAGTGCTATAAATTTCCCTCTGCACACTGTTTTTAAATGTGTCCCAGAGATTCTGGTATGTTGTATCTTTGTTCTCATTGGTTTCAAAGAACATCTTTATTTCTGCTCTTCATTTCTGTTATGTACCCAGTAGTCTGCTGTTCCAGCTCCCATGTAGTTGAGCGGTTTTGATTGAGTTTCTTAGGTCCTGAGTTCTAGTTTGATTGCACTGTGGTCTGAGAGACAGTTTGTTATAATTTCTGTTCTTGCACATTTGTTGAGGAGTGCTTTTACTTCCACCATATGGTCAATTTTGGAGTAAGTACGATGTGGTGCTGAGAAGAATGTATATTCTGTTGATTTTGGGGTGGAGAGTCTTATAGATGTCTATTAGGTCTGCTTGCTGCAGAGATGAGTTCACCTGGACATCCTTGTTAACTTTCTGTCTCGTTGATCTGTCTAATGTTGACAGTGTGGAGGTTGGAAGTCTCCCATTATTATTGTATGGGGAGTCTAAGACTTTGCAGCCCCTGTACACCTGCGAACCCAAGTTCCTGCACAAAGGCTGCATTACAGCCCCTCCTGTTGAATTGATCCCTTTACCATTATGTAATGGCCTTTCTTTTGTCTCTTTTTTGATCTTTTTGATGGTTTAAAGCTCCATTTTATCAGAGACTAGGATTGCAACCCCCTGCTTTTTTTTGTTCTCCATTTGCTTGGTAACTCCTCCATCCCTTTATTTTGAGCCTATGTATGTCTCTGCGTGTGAGATGGGTCTCCTTGAATACAGCAGACTGATGGGTCTTGACTCTTTATCCAGTTTGCCAGTCTGTGTCTTTTCATTGGAGCATTTAGTCCATTTACGTTATTAAGCTAAGATTGTTAGTGTGTGAACTTTGATCCTGCCATTATGATATTAACTGGTTATTTTGCCTTCCGTTAGCTGATGCAGTTTTCCTAGCCCTCGATGGTCTTTACATTGGTGGCATGTTTTTGCAATGGCTGTACCGGTTGTTCCTTTCCATGTTGAGGCTTCCTTCCAGGGTCTCAGGCCTAGGTGGTGACAAATCTCTAAGCATTTGCTTATCTGTAAAGGATTTTATTTCTCCTTCACTTATGAAACTTAGTTTGGCTGGATATGAAATTCTGGGTTTAAAATTCTTTTCTTTTAAGCATCGCTTAAATATTGGCCCCCACTCTCTTCTGGCTTGAGAGTTTCTGCCGAGATCTGTTGTGAGTCTGATGGGCTTCCTTTGTGGGTAACCCGACCTTTCTCCTCTGGCTGCCCTTAAGATTTTTTCCTCATTTCAACTTTGTGAATCTTGCAATTATGTGTTCGGAGTTGCTCTTCCTCGAGGAGTATCTTTGTGGCGTTCTCTGTATTTCCTGGATTTGAATGTTGGCCTGCCCTACTAGCCGTAGTTCTCCTGGATGATATCCTGAAGAGTGTTTTCCAACTTGGTTCCATTTTCCCCCTCAATTTCAGGCACCTAATCAGACGTAGATTTGGTCTTTTTACATAATCCCCATACTCTTGCAGGCTTTGTTCATTTCTTTTCTTTCTTTTTTCTTTTGGTTTCTCTTCTTCTCGCCTATTTCATTCATTTGATCCTCAATCATGATACTCTTTTCCAGTTGATCGAAGTCGGTTACTGAAGTTTGTGCATTTGTCACGTATTTCTCGTGGTCATGGTTTTCATCTCTTTTCATTTCGCTTAGGACCTTCTCTGCATTACGGCCTAGCCGTCAATTCTTCCACTTTTTTCAAGATTTTAGTTTTCTTTGCGCTGGGTACGTAATTCCTCCTTTAGCTCTAAGAAATTTGATGTACTGAAGCCTTTCTCTATCTCTGGGTCAAAGCCATTTTCCGTCCAGCTTTGATCCGTTGCTGGCGATGTAGAGCTTGCCTCCGTCGGGGAGATGTGCTCTTATTTTTGAATTTCCAGCTTTTCTGCCCCGCTTTTCCCTGCATCTTTTGTGGTTTTATCTCGCCCCTGGTCTTTGATGATGGTGATGTACTGATGGGCTTTAGTGTAGGTGTCCTTCCTGTTTGATAGTTTTCCTTCTAACAGCTGTGACCTCTAGCTGTAGGTCTGTTGAGATTGCTTGAGGTCCACACTCCAGACCCTGTTTACTGGGTATCAGCAGCAGAGGCTGCAGAAGATAGAATATTTCTGAACAGCGAGTGTACCTGTCTGATTCTTGCTTTGGAAGCTTCCCTCTCAGGGGTATACTCCACCCTGTGAGTGTGGGGTGTCACTGCCCCTAGTGGGGATGTCTCCCAGTTAGGGCTACTCGTGGGTCAGGGACCCACGTGAGCAGGCAGTCTGTCCGTTCTCGTGATCTCAGCCTCCGTGCTGGGAGATCCACTGCTCTCTTCAAAGCTGTCAGGACAGACGCCATGCCTTGCAGAGTTTTCTGCTGCTTTGTTGTTGTTGTTGCTGTTGTTGTGTAGCTGTGCCCTGTCCCCAGAGGTGGAGTCTACAGAGCCAGGCAGGAAGCTTTTCTTGAGCTGCCGTGGCCCACCCAGTTCGAGCTTCCCAGCAGCTTGTTTACCTACTTCTAAGCCTGGAGCACGGCGTGCTCTCCCCCAGCCTCGCTGCTGCCTTGCCGGGTAGATCGGGCTGGTGACTGCTGTGTTGGGCAATGAGGGAGGCCTCGGGCGTGGGACCCTCCCGCCAGGTGTGGGATATGACCGGTGTGCCTGTTTGCTTAAAGCGCAATATTGGGGTGGGAGTTACCTGATTTTCCAGGTGTTGTGTGTGTCTCAGTTCCCCTGGCTAGAAAAAGGACTCCCTTCCCCAGCTTCCCAGGTGAGGCGATGCCCTGCTTCAGCCTCGCTGGTCGCTGCAGCAGCTGACCAGCACTGATCGGCCCCGCACTCCCAGAGATGAACCCGTGCACCTCAGTTGAAAATGCAGAAATCACCGGTCTTCTGTGTCGCTGGCGCTGGGAGTTGGAGACTGGAGCTGTTCACAGAATTATTTTAGTATAAACCTTCAATAATAACAAAGCTTAGCATGACAAATCTATGGATTTTAAGCTACTTTTAATATTTTGACATATAAACTCTAAAGTCTCTAAAATATTACTTAATGAACAATAATTTCTAGTTGTAAAATAATTGTACTTGCAAGTTTAGGCTAATTATAATTTTAACTATAATATATACAAATCTAATTTTATGCATTCATATAAATGTCCACAGTGAAATAGAATTTTAGCCATAATTCAAGGCAACTATGACTATATTCAATTGATCATCTAGATGTTACAATTATTTAATAAAATTAATCCTTTTTGACTTTAAAAAATTTAAAGTACAGTACTATACTTACTTTAAATATGTATCTGAAATGTAAATAGAGTCATGAGAACAGGTATGTTTTTCCTATTCCCCACTACATTCTAAGGACTGCGCAGAAATCCAGAAGTAGATTTCTAGATCAGATTCTAGAGAGGATCAAATTTCTAGAGAGGACTCTGACTTTTGGACCAAGTGACGTTTATGATGCATGACTAGAGGGCTACCACTCTATCTCCTGGCTTCATCAGAGGCTGGAATCTAAAAGCAGTACAGAGGACAGTAGATTGTGACTGGTTCCATCTTCTCCTTCGTGAACAGGGTAGCATAGCTCCTTGCATGACATGGTTGGAGGTCAGTGGTTCCAATTTTGTGATCGCTGTTACTCCATGTCAGTGGCATAATCTGCAATCAACAGTCAGAGTTGAGGGAGCCCTAGCTCCTCTTGCAATATGATTCTGGGAAGAAAGTCTAAGACTGTGATTATGTCTTATGTGACATGCTAAGTGGGTGAACTGATTTCTTTTTTTTTATTAACTTATTTTTAGGTTTCAGGGTACATGTGAAGGTTTGTCACATAGGTAAACTCATATCACAGGTCTTCGCTGCACGTATTATTTCATAACTCACGTATTAAGCCTAGTACCCAAAAGTTAGCTTTTCTACTCCTCTCCCTCCTCACACCCTTCACCCTCAAATAGACCCCAGGTCTGTTGTTTTCTTCTTTGTGTTCATAAGTTTTTATCATTTAGCTCCAACTTGTAAGTGAGAAGACACGCTATCTGCTTTTTTGTTTCTGTGTTAATTTGCTAAGGATAATAGCCTTTGGCTCCATACATGTTCCCACAAAGGACACGATCTTGTTGTTTTTATGGCTGCATAGTATTCTATGGAGTTTATGTATCACATTTTCTTTATCCAATCTGTCAGTGATGCACATTTAGGTTGATTCCACGGCTTTGCTATTGTGAATAGTACTGCAATAAACATATGAGTATGTATGTCTTTATGGTAGAATAATTTATATTCTTTCAGGTATATACCCAGTTTTGAGATTGCTGGGTTGAATGGGAGTTCTGTTTTTATCTCTTTGAGGAGTTGCCGTACTGCTTTCCACAATGGATGAACTAATTTACACTGCCCCCAACAGTGTATAAGTGTTACCTTTTCTCTGCAAACTTGCCATCATCTGTTAGTTTTTTACTTTTTAATAATAGCCATTATAACTGGTCTGAGATGGTATCTCATTGTGGTTTTGGTTTATGTTTCTGTAATAATCAGTGTTATTGAGCTTTTTTCATATTCTTGTTGGCTGCATATATGTCTTCTGAGACAACAGAGAAGTGTCTGTTCAGGTCGTTTGCCCACTTTTTAATGGGCTTTTTTTTTTCTCTTGTAAATTTGTTTAAGTTTCTTATAGATGCTGGATATTAGACCTTCATTGATGCATACTTTGCAAATGTTTTCCCCCATTCTATAGGTTGTTGGTTTACTCTGTTGATAGTTTCTTTTGCTGTGCAGAAGCTCTTAAATTTAATGAGATCCCACGTGTCAATTTTTCCTTTTTTTGTGATTACTTTTGGTATCTTTGGCATGAAATCTTTGCCCATTCTTACATCCATAATGGTATTTCCTAGGTTGTCTTCCAGGGTTTTTATAGTTTTTGGTTTTACATTTAAGTCTTTAATCCATCTTGAGTTGATTTTTGTGTATGATGTAAGGAAGTGGCCCAGTTTCAGTATCCTGCAATAGGCTTGCCAGTCATCTCAGCATTATGTATTAAGGTGTTTTTTTTACCCCATTGCTTGTTTTTGTCAGCTTTGTGGAAGATCACATGGTTGTAGATATGCAGCATTATTTCTGTGCTCTCATTATTTCTGTTTCATTGGCCTATGTGCCTGTTTTTATACTAGTACCATGCTGTGGTACTCATAATACAGTTTGAAGTCAGGTAACACAATGCCTCCAGCTTTGTTATTTTTGCTTAGGATTGCCCTGGCTATTCAGGCTCTTTTCTCGTTCCATATGAATTTTAAAGTATTTTTTTCTAGTTCTGTGAAGAATGTCATTGGTAGTTTGATAGAAACAGTATTAAATCCTTAAATTGCTTTGGGCAATTGTTGTGGGAAGTCAGGGACCATGAACGGAGGGACCGACTGAAGCCATGGCAGAAGAACATGAATTGTAAAGATTTCATGGACATTTATTAGTTCCACAAATTAATACTTTTATAACTTCTTAAGCCTGTCTTTACTGCAATCTCTGAACATAAATTGTGAAGATTTCATGGACACTTAACACTTCCCCAATCAATACCCTTGTGATTTCCTATGCCTGTCTTTACTTTAGTCTCTTAATCCCGTCATCTTCGTAAGCTGAGGAGGATGTATGTTGCCTCAGGACACCGTGATGATTGCGTTAACTGCACAAATTGTTTGTAGAGCATGTGTGTTTGAACAATATGAAATCTGGGCACCTTGAAAAAAGAACAACATGACAGAAATGTTCAGGGAACAAGGGAGATAACTTTAAACTCTGACTGCCTGTGATAAGGGTGGAACAGAGCCATATTTCTCTTCTTTCAAAAGCAAATAGGAGAACTGTCATTGAATTCTTTTTCTCAGCAAGGAATATACCTGAGAATGAGAATGCGTCCCTGAGGGGAGGCCTCTAAAATGGCCACTTTGGGGTTGGCCGTCTTTTACGGTCCTAGACAAAGGGATGAAATAAGCCCCGGTTTCCTGTAGTGCTCCCAGGCTTATTAGGATGAGGAAATTCCTGCCTAATAAATTTTGTTCTGACTGGTTATCTGCTGTCAAACCCTGTCACCTAATAAGATGTTATCAATGACAATGCGTGCCGGAAACTTCATTAGCAATTATAATTTTGCCCCATCCTGTGGTCTTGTGATCTCGTCCTGCCTCCATTTGCTTTGTGATATTTTATAACCTTGTGAAGCATGTGATCACTGTGATTCACACCCTATTCGTACACTCCCTCCCCTTTCAAAAATCACTAATAAAAACTTGCTGGTTTCACGGCTCAGGGAGCATCATGGAACCTGCTGACATGTGATGTCTCCCCCGGCCACCCAGCTGTAAAATTTCTCTCTTTTATACTCTTTCCCTTTATTTCTCAGACCAGCTGACACTTAGGGAAATATAAAAGAACCCCCGTTGACTAATGGAAGTGGGGTTCCCCCAATAGGCAATAGAGCCATTTTAATGATGTTGATTTTTCCTATCCATGAGCATGCGACGTTACTCCATTTGTTGGTGTCTTCTCTGACTTCTGTGAGTGATATTTTGCAATTCTCATTGTAGAGCTCTTTCACCTCCCTGGTTAGCTGTATTCCAAGGCATTTTATTCTTTTTGTGGAAATTGTGAATGGGATTGCCTTTATGATTTGGTTCTCAGTTTGGCTCTTTTCAGTGTATAGGAACGCTAGTGAATTTTATACGTTGATTTTGTATCCTGCAACTTTGTTGAAGTTGTTTATCAGCTGGAGGAGCTTTTAGGCCGAGACTGTTGGGTTTTCTAGATATAGAATCATGTCATCTGCAAACAGAGATAGTTTGACTTCCTCTTTGCCTATTTCCATGCCCTTTATTTCTTCCTCTTGCCTTATTGCTCTGGCTAGGACTTCCAATACTGTGTTGGATAGAAGTGGTGAGAGAGAGCATTCTTGTGCTGGTTTCCAAGGGGAATTCTTCCAGTGCCTGCCCATTCAGTATAATGTTGTCTGTGGATTTACTATAGATGGTTCTTATCATTTTGAGGTATGTTCCTTTAGTACCTAGTTTACTGAGAGTTTTTAACATGAAGAAATGTTAAATTTTATTTTTTGCATCTGTTGAGATAACTATGTGGGTTTGTGTTTACTTCTGTTTATGTTATAAACCACATTTATTAATTT
The DNA here is from genome assembly GCF_008728515.1 of Papio anubis. Lineage (NCBI taxonomy): Eukaryota > Metazoa > Chordata > Mammalia > Primates > Cercopithecidae > Papio > Papio anubis. Next base: position 61,765,536 of record NC_044990.1, on the reverse strand, counting down.
GCTTATGTCCAACCAACTTTACATCCTGTGGATAAAGCCTACTTGATTATGGTGAATTAGCTTTTTGATGTGCTGCTGGATTCAGTTTGCATATTTTGTTGAGAATTTTTGCATTAATGTTCATCAAGATTATTGGCCTAAAATTTTCATTATTTGTTGTGTTTCTGCCAGGTTTTGGTATTAAGATGATGCTGGATTCATAGAATGAGTTGGGGAGGAGTCCCTCCTCCTTAATTTTTGAAATAATTTCTGTAAAAATGGTACCACCTTTTTAAATTTTGTACATTAGGCAGAATTTGACTGTGAATTCATCAGGTCCTTAGCTTACATTGCTTGGTGTGGTATTTATTACTGATTCAATTTTGGAAGTTGGTGGTGGTGTGTTCAGGGAATCAATTTATTTCTGGTTCTGACTTGGGAAGAATGTATCCATCTCATCTAGGTTTTCTAGTTTTGTGCATAGAGGTGTTCATAGTAGTTTTGCATGGTGGTTTTTATTTCTGTGGCATCGGTAGTAACATTTCCTTCACCATTTCTAACTGTGTTTATTTGAATTTTCTCTCTTTTCTTCTTTATTAGTCTAGTTAGTAGCCTATCTATTTTATTAATTATTTCTGAAAACCAACTCCTGGATTCATTGATCCTCTGAATGTTTTTTTGGGACTCAATTTCTTTCAGTTCAGTTCTGATTTTGTCTTTTCCTTATCTTCTGCTAGCTTTGGGGTTGATTTGTTCTTGTTTCTCTAATTCTTTCAGTTCTGAAGTTACGTTGTTAATTTGAAATCTTTCTAACTTTTTTGATGTGGACATTTAGTGCTATGAATTTCCCTCTTAAAACTGCCTTAGCTCTGTCCTGGATAGTGTGGTATGTTGCATCTTTGATCTCATTAGTTTCAAAGAACCTCTTGACTATCTTAAATTTCTATTAGGTTTCATTGCTTTAATTTATATCAGCTGTAGCTGATTTGCATAAAGTTTTGCACAATGCCAACTTCTAGATTATTCAGCTTGAAAAATTGTTTTTGTACCTTGCATTACCAGTTTATGACTTTTATATAATGCCATCTATTTGTAAGTTTATATACATGTAAATTTATTATTTGTCTGCTTTAGTGTAGTCTGTAGGCTGAAGCTAGAAATATTTTTTCTTTTTTTTTTTTTCTTTTTTTTTTTTTTTTTTTTTTTGATGTACAGGTATTTTTATTTTTTATTTTTTAGAAAAGTAATTCTGGTAGAGATGGGGTTTCACTATGTTGGCCAGGTCTCAAATTCCTGACCTCAGGTGATTTGCCCGCCTCAGCCGAAATATTTTTTCTTTACATTTACTATGGCATAAACAATTTGAATATTTCTATAATGTGTGCACAAGGTATAATTTTAACAGGTATTTTACTGTTTTAATTTTTATGCAGCATTTACATATTAAATATTTAATTTTTTTAATTTTTAATATCCAAAATGATTGTAATAATATAGGCTACTTGATTTATTGAATTATTGCTTTAAATAAAACATGATGTCACAAAATGAGGAAAATAATAAATATTGAAATTTGACAAATGTAAGCATAAATTCTTGCTAATTTCTCAACTACCTGCATTATTTTGGGAAACTTTTACCTCTGTGAGAGGGAGATCCTTTATGTTTTGGAAATATAAAGCAAATTTAAACTTGAAGAACTTTTCTGGTGCTCAGTAGTATATTTAAAATATCTAAACATTTTGTAATGAATATATAATCAAGTCATATGCATTATAATATCATAGGGTAATTTCCTAATAATAGATATTGTATTCAAATATTAATAATGTATTTAATTTTCTTTGAGTACACTTACCATTTTTTTCAAATAAATTATAAAAATTGTCAATATTACTTACTATATGATGGTTGTACAAATTATGTTCTTCTGTTTGTATTTGATGTTCCTATGTATTTTAAAGGTGAATTAACTTAAAAGTCATTTAATTTTCATTTCCTGAACATGTTTAACAGACATCTCTGAAGAAAATTAACAAAACAACATAAAAAGTCTATTATTTAAATAAAAAACTAATAATTATGTTCAAAAATTGAAAAGACCCATGAGTTTGCATAATGAGAGAGTTGTAAGTGCAGTTCTTCAGTTACAGACATATGCATTCCTGAAAAATTTTTATGCAAACTTGTGCAAATAAAATCACAAAGCTTATAGGAAAATATTATGTGAGAGGCAAAGGATTTTAAAAAAAACTTCATCAGTGACAAACAAAGATAAAAAATATAAAGGAGTACTGCCATTTTGCACATGTTAAGTGGTTAACAAATATATATGGTACTATATGTGGCACATTACTTTGACAACTACTCAAAGTTTGAATGTGTATATGGGTGTTGCAATGACTGCTGCTTCTGACTTTTTGTAAAGTGGTGCAGACCATGGAAAGGGAGATACTGGAGATATTAAAAATAAAAAGTATTTTAAGTAGAAGAGGAATATGTCATTGTGAAAGTTTTATTTTAAAGTAGAGAAGAGAACAGGTGCAGTAGCTACAGTAATTTATAGTGTCAAGAATGAGGGTTTTTTATAATTTTTTTTATTATTATACTTTAAGTTCTGGGATACATGTGCAGAATGTGCAGGTTTGTTACATAGGTATACATGTGCCATGGTGGTTTGCTGCACCCGTCAACCCATCATCTACATTAGGTATTTCAATGCTATCCCTCCCCTAGCCCCCGACCCCATGACAGGCCCCAATGTGTGATGTTCCCCTCCCTGTGTCCATGTGTGCTCATTTTTCAACTCCCACTTATGAGTGAGAACATGTGGTGTTGGTTTTCTGTTCTTGTGTTATTTTGTTGAGAATGATGGTTTCTAGCTTCATCCATGTCCCTGCAAAGGACATGAACCCGTCCTTTTTTATGGTTGCAGAGTATTCCGGTGTATATGTGCCACACTTTCTTTATCCAGGCTATCATTGATGGGCATTTGAGTTGGGTTCCAAGTCTTTGCTATTGTGAATAGTGCTGCAGTAAATATACATGTGCATGTGTCTTTAAAGTAAAATGATTTATAATCCTTTGGGTATATACCCAGTAATGGGATTGCTGGATCAAATGGTACTTCTGGTTCTAGATCCTTGAGGAATCACCACACTGTCTTCCACAATGGTTGAACTAATTTACACTCCCACAAACAGTGCAAAAGGGTTCTTATTTCTCCACATCCTTGAATATCAAAATGTGTTCTTCAATGAAAATAAACCTGGACTCTGGGAAGAAAGAATCTTAAATTTGAATGAAAAACTATTGCATTAGGGAGAATGCTTCTGTCTCAGAAATCTATAAGTATTTTTAAATTAAAAAGAAAATGGATTTTGCAATTGGATGTGGAGCAAGATAGCTAAACACAACCTTCCAGGAACTGTTCCCTTTGCAGGAGCACCAAATTATTGAACAAGTATCCACACAAGAAAGCACCTATATAAGAATCAAAATTCAGATGAGCAGCTGCAGTACCTAGTTTTAACATTTTATGAAAGAAAGAGACACTGAAGAGTATAGGAAAGACAGTCTTGAATTGCCAGTGTCACCCCTCCTTCAACTCTCAGCATCACAGTGTGGCACGCAGAGAGAATCTGTGTGTTTGAGTGAAGGAGTTGGGGGAGTGCAGTGATTGTGGAACTTTGCCCTGGAATGCAGTGCTGGTTGTCACAGTGAAAAGCAACACATGGAAGTATTCAGGCAGCACACACAGAGGAATTATTTACACCAGCCCTAGCCAGAATTGGCCATTCCAGTGGTCAGAACCTGAGTTCTGACTAAACCAGCTAAAGCACTCTGTCAACACCAGTTAAAGCACTCTGGGGTCCTAAACGAACTTAGAAGGCATTTAGGCCACATAGATTGCAATTCCTGTGCAAGTAGTGGTGCTGGGCTGGGCTGAGAGCCAGTGGACTTGGGGTGCATGCAACCTAATGAGACACCAACTGGGGTAGCCAACTTAGTGCTTGTGTCACCCTTCCTCCAATCCCAGGCAGCAAGTTTGTGCCCCAGAACAGACTCTTTCCTTCTCTTAGAGGAGAGGAGAAGGAAGAGTAGAGATAATTTGTCTTGCAATTTGAATACTAGCTCAGCCAGTAGAATAGGGAACCAGGCAGGGTCTTGAGGCCCTATACCAGGTCCTAGCTCCTGAACAACATTATTAGACACACCCTGGGCCAGAAGGGAACCCACTGCCTTAAGGAGAATAAACTTATTTTGGCAGAATTCATCCCCTAATGACCAAATATCCCTTGAGTCTTGCATAAATATCTGCTGTAGCCAGCAGTACTTGCTGCAGAACTTGGCTGAGATCCAGTGCCATGCTGGCTTCATGGGTGATCTAGTACATTCCCAGCTTTGGTGGCCAAGAGGAGAGGCTCTTTCTACTTGAGGAAAAGAGAGAAAATAATGAAGGAGTCTTTGTCTTGTAGCTTGGGTACCAGCTCGGTCACAGTGAGGTAGAGCACAAAGTGGGCTCTTGGAGTCCTCATTACCGGGCCTTGGTTCCCTAGTGGCATTCCTGGAACTTACCTAGGCCAGAGAGGAGCCCAGTTCCCTGAAGAGAGAGTCACAGGCCTGGCAGCATTTACCATAGGCTGACTGAAGAGAACCTAGGCATTGAGTGAACATTGAAAGTAGCCAGGTAGTACTCACCGTGGGTGATCTGGAGCAGTGGTGACCAAAAGGAAAGACTCCATATACTTAAGTAAAGGAGAGAAAAGAGTGAGAATGACTTTGTCTTGCAGGTTTTGTGCCCGCTCAGCCACAGTAAGACAGAGCGCCAAGTAGATTCCGAACTCCTGGATTCCTTACTGTGGGCCCTGCTCCTGAAGAGCGTTTCTAGATCCATCCTGGGCTGTGGGGAAGCTTGCTTCCCTGAAGAGAAGGACACAAGCCTGGCTGGATTTGTTACCTGTTTACTGAAGAACACTTGGTCTTGATTGACTACTGGTGGTAGCCAGGCAGTGATCACCACAGACATTGGGCAAGGCCTAGTGCTGTGTTGGCGTTGAATCTTACCCAATGTGGTCCTTGTGTTGGCGGCCACAAGGTTCTTGTCTCACCCATTGCACAACCCCAAGCAGTTCAGCATGAAGAGAGAGACTCCATTAATTTGGGGTACAGAAAAAAAGAAAGAAATGGATTTTCTTTTATGTGATCAATAAGATGACAAGCAAAAATAATCAGAATTGATGAAGAAGAATCTGAACAAACAAGAGGAAAATGACAGTGGAGTCAACAGTCATAGGGGCTGTTTGTGGTCAGCTGATTCTTAGAAGAAGCTGATAAGGGAGCTATGTTTCACTGTTTTGTGAATCTGCTCAATCTTGGTAGAAAAGACAGAGGCTGAGTAAAGTTTGGTTAAGACAATGTAATTGGTAAGAAATGAGCAGCTGTGAGTACCTGGTCAATGTGTTGTTTGAGAAATTTGATGATGGGAGTATACAATGGAATATCATTGGGGTGATTCCTAAAGGAGAATAAAGGAGGAGATCTAGCTTCATAAAATAGAGATGACCTTTGCAAAAAGCCAGTCTATTTCATATATGAAAACATAAAAGAAGAGTTTTTTTGTTTGTTTTTACTTTTCTTATTTAGTTGTGGCTCCCTTTCTTTCTGAAATGTGCTTTGTTGGATTACCTATACTTTTTTGTGTGAGAGTTAGTATTAAGTATTTTATGTCATAGGCCTTAAGTGATCTTTTACCCTTATTTCCCAAAGTGATTTTTAATATTCTTCTCTATGTTTTAATCCTGATGTACAAATATAGTTACAAAAATACTCCTTTAGCTACTTCATTCTCAAATGAAGAAATGGTGTATTTATAATATTTAATCTCATTGTACATTTAAGAAGGAAAATTAAAAACAATTTGAAATAAAAATTTTTTCTAATGAGGTATTATAATTTACTTGTGATATTGTTAATATCTCATTGTTTTCAGCTTTATGAATTACTGTTTATGTTTACTGAGAAAGTATATATATTAACATCATAAAATAGCTAAAAATATTGTTGTGTAGATCTACTATTATGTTAAAATGCCCTATCATCTCACTAATTTAGATGAAACAGATATGTAAATGGAAGGAGAATGATTTCTCTCCATTAAAGTCCAACTTTAATAAGATCTTATTTGCTTCTCTAGTATTTTTAAGATAAAGTAAAGTATAATAGCTGATGTATCTCCTTTTGTAAGACTATTTTCTCGCTTAGTAATTGTTTTCATTGTTTTTCTTTTTCCAGCACACTTCAATTTTTGCCATTTTTGGGTATGTTTGATAATTATAATATCCCTATTTGTCTCAGATTCACTTATGTAATTCACACACAATTGAACATATTAGTTTAATATTGTAGTCAATGTAATTAGTCTACAGGTATGCCTCTCCCTGGAGACTGTACATATAGGAATCAATGACTAACAGGGGTGTATAAATCACCATGTGGAAAAAGTAGAGCAATAAGAGAAAATGAACGCAAGGCAAAGAAAATTTCAGAGACAAGAGATGGAAACTGTTTCTCCTTTTTGTTTTCTTAGTTATGATTTGGTTTATTTTGTTTTGAATTTGTTGTTTTCAATTGATTGAATTATTAAGCCAACATTTTTTTATACCTTTTTTTTTCTATTTATAGGACTCTATTTGCCTATAATCAAAATCTTGGTTTGCTCACTAATCTTGTTTGAAACAAATGGATATATGGAATAAGAATAATATATGTACATTAAGGACCATCCCATAGTTAACTAAAGTTCACAGGAGTCACCATATTTCAACAGACTACTTGAAGTTTTTTTTTTTTTTTTAAGTTATTATACTTTAACTTCTAGGGTACATGTGCATAACGTGCAGGTTTGTTACATATGTATACTTGTGCCATGTTGGTGTGCTGCACCCATCAACTCGTCATTTACATCAGGTATAACTCCCAATGCAATCCCCCCACTCCCCCCTTCCCATAATAGGCCCCGGTATGTGATGTTCCCCTTCCCAAGTCCAAGTGATCTCATTGTTCAGTTCCCACCTATGAATGAGAACATGTGGTGTTTGGTTTTCCATTCTTGTCATAGTTTACTGAGAATGATGGTTTCCAGCTGCATCCATGTCCCTACAAAGGACACAAACTCATCCTTTTTTATGGCTGCATAGTATTCCATGGTGTATATGTGCCACATTTTCTTAATCCATTCTGTCACTTTCAAGATAGCAAAGTTTCTGGATGTATTAGCAGTTTGCTAATTTAGTCAGATATGTTGTCTAAATATTTTATTGTATTTCTTTTCTTGTTCCTGAGGTATTTATATTTGAAACCTACTATTTATTTTCCATTTATTTTAAACTCAAAACACCAATTAAAATTCAGTCGTTTAATGTCAGCTTTATTAAAGTAAGTTTTACAATTGGTTGATTATTTGGCAAAGATAATCAAAGCTAGCAGTTGCTAATCCATTCAAAACAGCTTCTCTGTTATATGTCTATAGCTATATTCATGAGGAAAGGAGACAAAGGCATCTTGCAACTTATAATCACATTAACAAAGTGTGGCAATTTTAGAAGGTTTAGTCAAGGTCATTTCGATTTTCATAGTAGTAACACAATTTCAAAGATCAGACTCTGTTCCTTCGTGTTATTAGACTTTATAATAATATAGCATGGCAAATATCCTTCTTTGTGAGCCTATCACATCCACGTATTCTAACACATTACTAATACTCCAAGGGAAGGAAGTTAACTTCATTCTAGATGGTCTAACCTTTTTTAGACTAATATACTCATGATTTCTGTGATTTTTTTCCTTCTAGAAAGCTTTTGAAAGACATGTTTACACTAAATCAATGTATCACTAAAAGATAAATTTAACTATAAAATTGAATTCTTTCTTTGGATAAATATATATATATATAATGTATATAAATAGTTGTTTTCATATTGGATATAATGTAATAATTGAATGATTAAGAGGTATTCAGAATTAACATAAAAGAAGTGATCATATTTACACTTTACAATACAGAATGAAGTGACTACATATATATTCAATTTCATAGCACAAAACATGGAAGAAGCCTTCTAGAGAGTACCTGGAAGATTAAGCTTCTAAGAGTAACACCTTTCACGGTTTTAATTGCTAAAGAAACTAAGATGCATGGATTAAAGGTTCCAATAACAGAACTCACGGGCTCTTTTTTCCTAGAAGTCTGTAAAATGCCATTTGTTTTTATATAATTACTTAATTATTGCCTTTATAATGGCCCTTCTGGTCATTTTGTTATTGTACTCAGCAAATTGTAATTATATTATTTTGCAGACTTGCTTAAAGCAAGGTTTAATCACATTTTTAAAACAAATCTTGTATTAACGCCTGATCTTTTGTTAGTTATGAAGCTGAGTGTTTTAGATATTTCCATTTATTGTTTGCTGTATATAGAGAGTTCAGTCTCTTAAAGTTACGAGGAATTTCTAACTACACTTTGGTAAGATTTTTACTCCTATTGGAGTTCTCACATTTCCATTTTTACTAAAAAAGTAAGCTTTCATTCATCACATATGTCATAGTTCTGGTTTTTAGATAAATATTTCTGAGAGTCAATTACAATTTAATTTACCATTTTGATCCATTACCACAGCAGGAAATAACAACAGTAAAAATTTTGTAAAATAAATATTATTAGAAATTAGAATAGCAATACTAATGGTAATTCTTAAATATTCTTACTATAGAAGTATAGTTTAGATAACCCATAGATCAAGAAAAATTCTGAAATTTAAAATAATGAATCTTGTAATTTTTAGAATTTCAGCGAGGAAAGAAAGGGTTGCTTAAAACAATACTTTTAAAAACAAGACAGTTTCAAATAAGCTTAAACCACATTTAATGTCCCCAATATCATAAATTATAGTATCCTTTGTCATTTCTAGCAGAAAATTATACGTTGTGTATATATATCTGTATTTATATATACTTTTATTATAGTAATTATTTCATGGTGTATAATTAGTCTTTTGGCACTGTAGTGAATAAAATAAATCTTTTTTATTTTCTAAACTCATGCCCCATATCTTACATATGGTTCACATTCATACTGCTTCCTTTAGTTACAACTTTTTACTAAGTATAATTACTGCTTCCAAAGGTCGTGCAAAAGCTAATGTCACATCAGGTAATGCGTTCAGGTTTTTGTGGTGCATATGTCATCCATCTGATTACTATGTAACAACAGCATGTATAGCATGATAGCTTAATTAGCTCTATATTAACTTATTTTGGAATTTTTATACATATTTATCTAGCGATCTTTATGTTATTAACTTTAGAGAAGTGATTTTTACCAACTTTCTAGAAGCACAAGGATCATACTGAAAGAATTCTGATTTTAACACACTTCTTTCTAAACCAGTGCTACTTTTCCCTCATGATTTTTCACTCTTCGTGTGAAACTACACTTTTCATTGTGTAGTGTCACCAAAACAATAAGAAAAATAGATGTATCTTTTTCCAAACTGTACATGTACCATAATCTTTTTTGCCACCAGAGCCAAGTCTGTTGATCCTTCAGTCTCCTCTTCCGCTTGCAAAACTCTTAATTGTGCCTACTGTTCTAGAGATACAGATGGATTCATGTTTATGTGAAGATCAAAGAAGCTCTTACAGAAAGATGTGACATACAGATGGGGTCTTCGATTTTTTGATTTTTCTCCCAGCAAACCATAACTGTAAGAGAAAGACATTATATATAACTATCAATATCATTGCCAATTACAGGTTTAACAATTATTGAGAACTTAATTACCTGCAAAGTACAGCCTGAATTACTTAAGCATATTAACTTGAGCATGAGATTCTATGAGGTAGGTACTATTATTATTGTAATTGTATAATTAAGATAATTGAGCCACAGAGGAGATTAATTATGTGCCCATATTCACAAAGCTAAGAGGTAAGAAGCCAGAATTGTAACTGAAGTGTGTGCCAGAGACTGCAGCATCAAAGATAAAACATCGTAAACTTTTGCCTTTCTTTTAAGTTAATTTAAAAAAACATTGTTAATGTTGCACTATTTGAAAAAAGCTATTTGAAATAGCCCCCTAGTTCTATAAGACTTAAAAAGAAAAGATCACCCCTAAACTCAATTTTTCCTCATCTAAATTTCCTCCTCAGAGTCATGCACTTTCAACCATTTATGATGTATTCTCTACCTCCATCCGTAGCTGCTGTTGCTTTCTTGTTCACTGTGAAGTAAATCAATTGGCTTTCCATTCGTTTTATTCATATAAACATCCTTATATTTTCCTGCCTTGCATGAAATCTATTTACATTCTTCCTAAAAGTCGAATGACTGAGGGATTAGACTTGATAACACTGGTTAGAATCAAGTGGCATAATTAAAATTATACTTTCAACGTGTAACAGTAAAAATCCATGAATTTGTGTCCATTGACATCTGATAGTGTGAAGGCAATTGAGTTAGAGGTACTGAGCCTAGTTTACTGTCTATTTTTTAGTAATTTGTCATTACAGCATTTTTTATATCTTTGCATATGACAAAACAGTACTGAATATATTAATCTCTAAGCTTAGAAATATGCTTTATGTGCTCCAATGACTGACCAACTAAAAATTTCCTATATTTTGTTCATAAAAGCATTTTCTCCTGTTTTCAAAACATTAAAATATCTGTTTTGTTACTGCATTTGTGGAAGGTCCACACTCAAGCAATTGAAACATCTTTCATGGACCTGCATGTAAATTATTTTCATGAAGTTGTTGAGTAAAATTGTATTTTTAAACATTTTGGACATTTAAAAGTAGTTCCCATGTAGTTAATAAAGCTTATCATTAATAGGAATAATTTTTCAGGTTTCATGATTGCTTCAGGACTATGTATGAAGAAGATATATTATCTATATTCATTTATTGGCTTAACAGTGCTCTGACATCTTGAATATGTGACCTCCAAAGTTGCTCTGTGAATGAGAGAACAAATAGTTGGATGGAAGCTTTTTGATAACATGTCTGGAAAGTGAAATACATCATTTCTGCCCCACATTCAATTGCCCATCAATTGGTCATAATATTAGCCATACCTGTAAGACTTATAGAACAGATAAGAATGTCCTTACACCTTGTACAAAAATTAATTCAAGATGGATTAAAGACTTAAATGTTAGACCTAAAACCATAAAAACCATAGAAGAAAATCTAGGCAATACCATTCAGGATATAGGCATGGGCAAGGACTTCATGACTAAAATTGATGACTAAAACACCAAAAGCAATAGCAGCAAAAGCCAAAATAGACAAATGGGATCCAGTTTAACTGAAGAGATTCTGCACAGCAAAATAAACTACCATCAGAGTCAACAGGCAACCTACAGAATGGGAGAACATGTTTGCAATCTACCCATCTGACAAAGGGCTAATATCCAGAATCTACAAAGAACTTCTACAAATTTGCAAGAAAAAATCAACCCCATCAAAAACTGGGCGAGGATATGAACAGACACTTCTCAAAAGAAGACATGCATACAGCCAACAGACACATGAAAAAATGCTCATCATCACTGGCCATAAGAGAAATGCAAATCAAAACCACAATGAGATACCATCTCACACCAGTTAGAATGGTGATCAGTAAAAAGTCAGGAAACAACAGGTGCTGGAGAGGATGTGGAGAAATAGGAACACTTTTACACTGTTGGTGGGACTGTAAACTAGTTCAACCATTGTGGAGGACAGTGTGCCAATTCCTCAAGGATCTAGAACTAGAAATGCCATTTGACCCAGCCATCCCATTACTGGGTATATACCCAAAGGATTATAAATCATGTTACTATAAAGACACATGCACACATATGTTTATTGTGGCACTATTCACAATAGCAAAGACTTGGAACCAACCAAAATGTCCATCAGTGATAGACTGGATTAAGAAGATGTGGCACATATACACCACGGAATACTATGCAGTCATAAAAAAGGATGAGTTCATGTCCTTTATAGGGACATGGATGAAGCTGGATACCATTATTCTGAGCAAACTGTCACAAGGACAGAAAACCAAACATCACATGTTCTCACTCATAGGTGAGAGCTGAACAATGAGAACAGTTGGACAGTGGGTGGGGGCCTGTCATGGGGTTGGTAGGGGGAGGGATAGCATTAGGAGAAAAACCTAATGTGAATGATGAGTTAATGGGTGCAGCATACCAATGTGGCACATGTATACATATGTAACAAACCTGCACATCGTGCACATGTACCCTAGAACTTAAAGTATAATAATAAAAAAAATACTGGAGAAGAGCTAGCTGTCTCTGTCACAAGATGTAAGCTTCTTTTTATAAAGATTAGGTTAACTCATTTGTATCTATGTATATGGCATAATGATTGCACTAGGGCATATCATATCACATTATGCCTTTTATTTCTCTTGTATTGATTTTCTCTAAGCCTGTGCTTTGATACCTGTTTTTTTTTCCTGCAATATAGTCATTTATTTCTCTATTTACTATGGCTTATATTTTTGTTTTATTATAAGGTTATATGATACCTTTAATATTATATTTATTTAGGCATAATCTCTAATTATCACTGAAGATCATTATATCCTTTTCCATCACCTATGTTTTGTCAATAAAAATATACTTGTTTTTCTTTCCATGGTTCCATATGGTAATACTGTTATTTTACTTGTCAGCTTTAATACTTTTGACACTCAGTTATTACAAAGCAGGCAATTACAAGACTTATTATAGCTTCCAAGTTATTTTCTCTTCTTCGACACAGGGTTTTATTGAGTTTTTTAAAAAATTAGAGCTTAAATATTTACATTTTTGCTCAGTAACTTTAACTCCCACATTATTATACTCAAATATACTTGATTAAACATATACGGTGTTCAAAGCCAATATTTCTGTCATGGTATCCTAATAATTATTTGGTTGCCTAAACTATGTCTGGAATAATTTCTTCAAAAACAGTTAATAAGTAAAATATTCTTGAAGTTTTCTATAAAAAAGAAATATAATTTGTAAGCCATATTATTTTAGCATATTAAAGATTTCATTTCATTGTTAAATAGCTACCATTATGTAGTAGTTAGGAGAAAGTATTCCCAGTAATTTACATGCCTTCTGTGTAGAATTATACATCCACAGGTTTCTGCATGTGACTTTCCAATTTCCTCCAACTACAGTAGGCAAAGTATACTTTCCCAACTATTTAATGCAGGTGTACTTTGGCCAATCGAATGTTAGCCAATAAGACTAAAAGTTAAGCTTTAAATATACTTGTGTGGTTTGGCTTGCCTCTGTGGTCCATCTGAGGAAGAGTCTGCTCCCTGTAGCTGCTGTTGCTTCTTACAGGGCTCTAGAAAGAGTGCATGGAATAGATCCTAACTGACTGCAGGTCTTCAATCCACACTGGTCCAACAGGTCCCTGCTGGGATTAAGTGAACTCCAGTTGATCTACAAGACTCATGAAATGAAAAAAATAAAAAATCGTTGCAAGAAACCACTGAGATTATGAAATGGTTACATACCAATATTTCAAGGAAAAAACTAATATATGTTTTTTAAAAGTTCAGCTTCCTATTCTACATTCCTTTAAAGATTTTTTTTCTGACTCCTTGTGAGATTTTTTTTCATTGTAAATATAAAAAAAATTAACCATTTTCTGTCATATGTCTAGGGGTTATTCTCTTTGTATTTAGCCTTACTAAGGCACAGGTGTATAGTATCTGTAGACAGATGATTTTCACTAGTATTGAAAATTTACACCCATCATCTCTTTGGCTACTTGTTACTTCCCTATTCTTTTTTTTTTCTCTGTAACATTCATTAGAAATAGATTAATCACCTTTTATTGTGTTTCATGTATATTTTTACATGTTTTCCCATTATAATACTACCCTATACTTAAGTCTGGATTTTTTCCTGAGCAATGTCCATGTCACAAATGCACTTTATTTTCTAAATTTTGCTAATTCCATTCAAATAATGCTTAATTTCAGGTTTTAAAAAATCTAATTTAATTTTAAAAGAATCTTCAGTTCTTTGTTTATATTACCTAACTTGTATTTTGTTAAAAATATATTTCATTCACAGTTATTTTAATGTGCATGTCTGGACACCCCTATATCTACATCTTCTATGGTTTTTAGTTTTATGATATTCTCTGGAAGTTTTTATTAATTGCTTCTTCTTTTATGCTTACCTTCTTTTTTTTGAGTGGCACATATTTGATGCGAACATTTGTAGAGATAATCTAATGCATAATAGGAATGTGTGTGTGTGTGCGCGCACGTGTGTTTTTGCGTTTGTGCGCGTGTATGTGGTGGTGCTGTTTGGATTGTCCTTGTCCTTCATCCCCTCCTTGCTCTGCCCTCTTCTTCCTCATCTTCCTTAAGAACACCTTTCCTTTTCCCCTCCCTCTTCTCCTCTCTTCTTCTTCTGTTTTTTTTTTCTTGTCATGCATTTTTGTTTATTTTTATGTTTCCAACAAGAGCATTTTTCCTTTACAAACCACTCCACTGCTTGAAGTAAAGCTTATCTTTAATTTTATTTAACAATTTCACTTAGTCCATTTAGTTAAATTGTTCTTCTCTTTTATATTTTCATTTCTCACAGTATCTTTCTCTATCTGCATTTTTTTCCTGCCCTTCTTATGGTTAAGAATTTTTTTTCTAATCCCACTTAATTCTGTGTATTCACTTCTAATCCCCTTTGTCTCACTAATTCTTCTCCATATCCTTGTGATTCTGCTTTGTAATTTTTCAGATAGAAAGTTACATCATTAACTTTATTTTAAAAATTAATGGCAACCTATTTCAGCAAAACTAATATTTTGTGGAAATATTTGAGCATTTTTCTACTGTGGGCTTATGATTTATGAGTATGACTTAAAATTTGTTTTTCCTTATGGTGTTATTGTATCTATGTGTACTAATTTATCTTATTTTTAAATAATACATAAATAAAATAGATTCTTTTCAAAGTAGACATTTGAAGGTAATTTAGGACAATCAGGAAGAGGAAGAGGCAGAGTAGCCGTTCAGTATTAATAATCCAAAGGCAAAGGTTTTCCAAATTACAGAGTCAGACAGACTACTTTCTTTGAGCTATCTTGTAGTCATTATTAGTATAAAGCTATACTATCTGTTATCTGACCAAAGAAAGTCCCAGGGAAATTCTGACAGAGTTCAAATTCACATCACTTTTTATCTTGTTTCCAAAAAAAGGGGTTAAAAGATCATTTCATGACACGATTTTACCTTCATAAAGTATTTCTTTTCGGTTTTATTCTAAAATTCATTACCTTTGGGTTTTTTTTTTTTTTTTTTTTTTTTTTTTTTTGGGACGGAGTCTAGCTCTGTCGCCCAGGCTGGAGTGCAGTGGCGCAATCTCCGCTCACTGCAAGCTCTGCCACCTCCCGGGTCCAGCCATTCTCTTGCCTCAGCCTCCCTAGAAGCTGGGACTACAGGCGCCCGCCACCACGCCCGGCTAATTTTTTTTGTGTTTTTAGTAGAGATGGGGTTTCACCCGGTTCGCCAGGATGGTCTCCATCTCCTGACTTCGTGATCTGCCCGCCTCGGCCTCCCAAAGTGCTGGGATTATAGGCGTGAGCCACTGCGCCCAGCCACCTTTGGGTTTTTTAAACACTTTATTATATTTTCTTCACTTCTTCTCCCTGAAGTTCTACCTGATCTTAGCTCTTTCAATAATCTTTACCAAAATTTGGAGTATTTGATTTATCTGTGTTCTAGTTTTAATGCTAATAGAATCTGAAAACTTTCTTTTGTCATTTCCCTTGTTGCTTTTGCAACTTTATAAGGTGGTGACTGAAAGATTGCATTCAAATCAGCAATCCTGTTAACAACCACTTTTATGGCTTCAAGAATTTTTCTAAACATTAACCCAGCTAATTCAAAGCACAGAACTAAAATTTTAATAAAAGTTTGAATGAGTTTTGAAGTCAAAGGCAATATAACTTTTTAAAATTTTCTTTGTATTTATTTATTTATCTATTTTTTGGATACAGAATCTCTCTCTGTCGCCGAGGCTGGAGTGCAATGGCGCGAGCTCGGCTCACTGCAATTTCCGCCTCTTGGGTTCAAGTGATTCTCCTGCCTCAGCCTCCCCAGCAGCTGGAATTACAGGTGCCCGCCACCACGCCCAGCTAATTTTTGTATTTTTAGTAGAGATGGGGTTTCACCAGTTTGGCTAGGATTGTCTGGAACTCCTGACCTCAGGTGATCCACCTGCCTCGGCCTCCCAAATTGCTGAGATTACAGGCGTGAACCATGGTGATAACTTATTAAGACGTATATAATTTATACATTTCTTGCCCTCAAGATATTACCTTTTTGTAATTTGGTTCTTTAAAGTTGCAAGCAAAAGACACACTTCGGTTTTCTTCTTGATGGATATTTGAATTGCTATGTAATAGATACACACTGTTTTTTTTGGTGTACATGTGATATTTTTCTACATTCACATACTGTGAAAGGGCATATATGTTGAGGCTACTTAGGGAAATAATGCAGTGAAGAAATCTTTCTCCAGTGCAAACTTCAGATATCCTGGGTAATTGGATTTCTCTTTACAATGCCCCATCAATAATATATCATAGTTTACTCAGGCCTCTTCTCCGAGATTCAACTACTGATTCCTTCCCTATTCTCCATTTTACCTAGGAATGTCTGATTGCTGAGGATTCTGACTATAATTTCTCTCTCACTACCATCCCGCTTCCTGTCTCCTGGCTTCTGACCTTCTGCTACCTCAATTTCCTGCTGTATATTTCCCATTAAGAAATTCTCCAAAAACTGTTGTTATCAATTATCTTATTCAAATGTTATCATCACTCTTTAAGAGACAAAACAGGCATTTTTGTCCTCTATTTACAGAAGAAAAAATACACTTATAATCCTAGAATATAGTAACCTGAAATTAAATTTTGGCTTCGTGAACATTAGCCTTATGACATTTAGCCTTCTATACTATATAATCTAAGGCCATCTAAATTTTAATGCATGCATCACACAGTTTGCAAAACTTAAAAGGTATATGTAGAAAGAATGTGATGGATTTTCATTTTATAATAAAGCTGTAAGATCACAGATGTACAAACAAAAAATATAGCATTTATCATTTTCTTTAACTTCTTAAATCATTCCCCGTATACTTAGTTACAAGAAGTATTTAATCTTAACCAGTAAAAGTACAGGCTTGGCTGAACCATAAAGATTTTGTCCCCTTCAATGATTGGAGAGAATGATGACCCATACCTGGATTAATTTGTTTTTGCTCTAACTTACTACACATGAGGTGACAAGCACTTCAGAAAGGTATCACAAAGGTATATAAACAATTAAGTGGACTAAGTTTTTGCTTTTTTTCCTAAGTATTTTCTACTTTAATGACCAGTGCAGTCTATAGGGAGTGAGAAAACCCAGGATGAGAAAGGCTGATACCAGAGTCTTTTGCTTATTCTGCTGTTAGGTTGAAGTGGGAGTATATAAGCCCTCAAGAATCCACGTGTGTTTATGCATATCCAATGCTGCACCAGTTACATGATTCTAGATTTGATTTCTTATGCATTATCAAATGTACAACAGTTGTGGACAAGAGTTAACATAATACATCCCCGTCTCTGTCAAATCAATAGAATCTCTTTAAGGTAAGTTAAAAGTGTTACAGAAACTAATGAACAGAAACTGTGTCTTGATGTAATCTGTGTATGAAGGATGCTATATGTCTTCGTGATAGCAATTTTGAGGGGAAGGACCCTTCTCATTTATGTTCATTTCTCCTGGTGTTTTCTGGTCTTTGGTTGTGCTGCCTTGTCATCCTTGCTTCCCTGAGCTTTAACCTATGTCTTAATTGAATCTGCTGGTGATCATGAAAGGTTCCATTCAATGTCTGTATATGTACCAGTATCTCCTGCTCTCTCAGCCTAAGTTCTTGGTGAATGAAATTCCACTTTCTGGATCCACCATTTTCTGACCCCAGGCTTATTTGTCTCTTAGCTCTCTGATAACCCCTTGTGGGCATGCAGGAAAATGCTGGTCTCATGCACAATAACGTAATTATTTTCCTGTTTAGTGGAAATCTCTCTTGATTAGTGCCATTCTATTGCCTTTATGCAGGATGTTTGAGTAAATGGAGCACAGAGAGCTAAACTGATCTAGTGTTTCAAAAAGTGCCCTTTGCCTTGCCTCCCCCTGTGATTCTTCCCCTGTTTTTCCTTTGCACTCATGTTCTCATCAGAAGGACTGGTATGTTGGTTTCTTATGAGAGGGTACACTGTTTATTTCATACTCTCGTATTTTTTCTACCTTTTGCCTATTATAACACTCTATTATCCAAGTTGTCCAAGTGTGTCCAGTAATATAAAAGGAGTTGTTGAAATTTAGAAAATCAATTTGTCCAGTTGTAGTTATCTGCTGCTGTATAACAGTTTACCCTAAAATTAAGTAGGCTAAGACAAGAACTATTATGGATGATTCTGTAGGTTAATATGGCCCAGATGAGCAATTCTTCTGCTCCAAGTGTTATTTAATGAGGCTGCAATCATCTGGAGGCTCAACTGTGCTGGAATGTTCAAGATAACTTTGCATATCACTGTCAGGTGATGCTAACCCTAGGCTTGGAATTGAGCTAGGACTGTTGATCAGAGATGCTTGTTGTTTTTCTTGTGGCCTATCCATGTCTTTTATGCTTTTCTTAGCTTTAAAGGTGGGTTCCAAGCATGCGAAAGTGGAAGCTGCATTTTTCTTAATGATTCAGAACTTAAATAGCATTACTTTTGCCGTGTTCGGTTACTCAAAGCATGTCACAATTCCAGCCCAGGCTTAAGGGGGGGAAAAATATTTTCCATCTCTTGATGAGAGAAGGGGCAAATAATTTGTTTTCATCTTTAATTCCCACTCCGCCCCCGCCACACTGCCCCTAGTAAAACCTACCTGCAAAGACTGCTGAATCAGCCTGGACCATCCCCAAATCTAATCTCACGGTCAACACTCAGCAACAAGTTTGTGGTTTGAATCTATTTTTTTGAGAAGCTATAACTTTTTAGTTCACTATATTTGTATCAAGATTTAGGAGTCATATAACATGTCTGTTTATTCTTCAAACATATTATCCAGTCAGAAAAAATAATTAAAATTAGAATTACACTTTTGGGATAAGATAGTTGACACAACTAAAATTTAATTAGAAGAGATATAGTTATCCTGGGACTTCCTAAAACTAATAATATCCAATCATTATTAAAGGTTGTCTGTGATGAAGTTCCACTGATAATCAGGCAGAGTCATTTAGAATGTTCCTACTAATTTCACACTCAATAGGAAATTGTATAAGCAAGAAAAGCCAACATGTTTCCCATCTGTCTTTTGAAAACATTCAGGAAAGCTCTCTTTTATAAAGTCCAAATCATTGAAAGGACCAAAGCAGAAAAGAAGAATGACAATGCAATTTAAAAATAATAATTAAGGCTATTTCTGGTATTGATCTCTTAAAATGATAAAATTTTATATTTTGTAAAATATAAATTAATTTTAGAAATTATGAGTGAAAATTAATATAGACATTGTAAGATATAAATCTCTTGAAAATGGGCTGAGTGCAAATGTTCACACCTGTAATCCCAGTGCTTTGGGAGGCAGAGGCAGGAGGATTCCTTGAGGCCAGGAGTTCCAGACCTATAGGGAACAAAGCAAGACTCCATCTCTGCAGAAAAAAAAAAAAAAGTTAGTGAGGCATGTTGGTGTATAGATCACTGGAATTTTTAACATTGAGGAAGCTTTTACTGCTACAAACCTCAGAACTACTTATAATACCACTGCTACACCTGTACTACTTCAGGTTTACATAAGCATTAACTGGTTTTAAAAATTCTAAAAATATATTACGCTTTTCTAAAACTCTCAATTTAACTTGTTAGGTTCTCATTTATTCTATAATTTTAAAAATTCATGTAAATGGAATTATACACTAATGTTCTGCTATTAAATTTTTTAACTCAGCATAATTCTCTGATAAGTCATTCATGATGAGTATAAATTTATAGCCAGTTCCTTTATTATTGCTGAGAAGTATTTCATGTTATAGAACTTCAACAATTTGTTTAGTCAGTCACCTGTTGAAAAACATTAGGGCTGATTTAAGTTTTTGGCTTTTATGAATAAAGCTGCTATGGACATTTGTGTACAGGTTTTTGCATGAACATGAGTTTTTATTTCTTTGGGATAGACATGCAAGAGTGCAATTGCTGTGTCACATGGCAGTTGCAGGTTTACCTTTTAAGAAACTGATAAAGTGTTTTCTGCAATAGGTTTTTGAATTAAAGTATTTTTTAAAATGTTGAATGTGACAACCGATTTGTTTTGGTGTGATAATAATTGAGTTCGTAGATAATTGTAATGAGAATTCTTAAGACATTTGAATTTATTTAATATATTTGTCATTGCATTAATTTATGGCATAGAATATTTTGCTAAGAAATTTTAAATAATTATGTTATCCAAAAAAGTTTTTGTACAGTAATCAAAACGGATTCTTGAAGCTCAGTAACATTTATCATAATTTTTTTATATAAAATGACTTAGAAAAAAAAGTAACTCCTGTAATAATTAGGTTGACCTTGAACAGTAAATAGGAGTCATATTATTTAGAAAGATACAAAAGGTAATGGTATAGCAAATTACATATTAAGACCTTAATTATAGAGTTGATTAAAAAAATAAATAATGACGCACTCAATTCTCTCATAAAGCTTACAGGTTCTGTACAGGTAAAGGCATATTAAGTAGAATTTTTAAAAATACAAATTTAGGTATAGAAGCATTATTCTTAGTAAATAAAATGTAATGAAGAAATCAGACTTAATCTGGAATAATTACCAGTTTGATTTTATTTGTGAATTATTTGTGTTTCCAATGTTTACTGTATGTTTTTCCAGTCACAATAGACAATTAATGTAGTTATATTATTTGAATTTAAATGGGTGCCTACAAATAAGTAATGGTCAAATTATATGATAATATATCTTGTAAAAAGCTTAAATATATCTGCAAGAAATATGACATAATAATACCTAGTTGAAAAGATACTACATGTTTTATGTTATAGTTGGTTTGAAAATATAATTTCAAGGAATGCAAGCTAAGGGTACGCACTAAAATTAGATAAATTCTATCAGCTTTTATGAATACATATGCATATGTTTACATGTAAATTTTTATAAATGAAAGCAGTTTTATTCTGTAACTAAAACTATGTGTGTGAATGCACATACATACACACATAAACACATGCTTACATATATGCCTACGTACACACTCCAGCTACTTTTTGGTTGTAATAGTCTTTATCTTATATAGTGGTCTGATGTTTCTATAGAAAACAAACATTTTATTACACAGAGCATAAAAAGAAGGCAGGATAACAGAGTAAAGTGAGGGTAAGTGGTTTTTCAGCACATGTATTGGGTTTGTACATAAAGAGGGAACCCCCACATCATGAGATTCAGAGCTAACATAGGGGCTGCTGGCACATCTGTTACCGTTTTCTCTGGAAATATATGAAAACCTTATTTTTACTTCTGCAAAGTAAACAGATTATCTTTGGTGAGTGTAGGGGGAGGTCCCTAGTTTCTTACAATCCTGAAAAGCAATTCCAAGGAGTGTGTGGGTAGATGTTTTCTATTTTTATTATAGTTTGTCAATGCCCTTTGCCCAGAATGCATGGAATATGAGAACCCCAAGGAGAATTTTCTCTTGAAATATCCACTTCCTGGTTTTACAATGCCCTGGCTGTTGGCCAGTTTTTCTAATTATTTCCCATTCCCTCTGTTACTCTAATATAATTCACCCTGGCTGATACCAAATCTGTTCATCAGCGTGTCTTATGTAACACTTAAATTTAAGACTAGTGTCAAACTTATACTATTGAACTCAACCAGGTCAAGTGACCTTGATACAGCCAGATGAACAAATACCATAAACCTTCAGGTCAACTTCAGAAAGCCAGGTAGTTTTCTATATACATTTCTGTGATAACTTTTCCAACTTGTTTGAGGCATTACCAGAGTGCTAGCATGATAGCCACTTCCCCCTTAATCTTTTTGTTGGAAGGTAAGAATATCGGTATCATTCAGAACATTTCTATCTAAAGAAGATGGTTTGAATGTCTTCTATGGCTAGGAGGGTGTCATTGATCATTTTACCTAAGTCACAGACGCATTTTATATTATCCTTTATGTTTGAATGACTCCCATTGTAGTTAAAACTGCCCACATAGTACAAGTCATGAGTCTGGTACTCTTCTGGGATTTCCCCGAATATCTGAGGGTAGCTTCATTTCTGAGAGACCTCTGCAGTTATCTGAAGACTACATGATCTGTTTGTGCATTTTCTTTATACAATCAAATGTCACTAACATGCCTTAACATAAAAATCACTGTGTCTCTTGTGAGGGAGGCAAGTCAATACCTGGCTCTCACGCAAGAAGGGCAATCCCAAGGATATGTGTGGTGCCCCTAGAAATAATGATTGTTTATAATTGTCTCCCCCTTCCACCCAAATGGAATATACTTCAGTCAGTATGCACAGCTTGACAGTGCCATTCTCATGCTTCCAGTGGGGTTTTCTAGCAGGTAACATGTAAAAGCAGCCAGTTCAATGTGTCCTACTTGTCCAGTACACCAACTTATTGATCCCCACAGAATAACTAAGCATAAACAACGTAGAGATATTTTTGGTGCGGGACAGGCTGTTTTGTTGTCAGTGGCATCTGGTTATGGATGAGAAACTCAGTGGAGAGTTTATTCCACAGGTCGCCACAACAGTTTGCAAGAGTGGCACCACACTGTTTCCCTTCGAGAAGAAGGCACCAGAGGGGGTTTTAAAAGATTTTTAAAAATTAATTTCTCCCCTTCCTTATATTCCAAAAATCTATGATAATCCTTCCCGAGGTGCAGAGGATTTTTCTGTTCTTCCATCTGCACAAATTCTGTTGGTA
Source organism: Papio anubis (assembly GCF_008728515.1). NCBI lineage: Eukaryota > Metazoa > Chordata > Mammalia > Primates > Cercopithecidae > Papio > Papio anubis. The sequence goes on along the minus strand of NC_044990.1, from coordinate 61,742,482 downwards.
TCATTTTAGTAACTATACCTGCCGTTCTTTTAAAATCATCCCAAACTTTTACCCAGACCTTTCATCCGGAGTGGCTGAATAAAGAGGACCAAAAATATTTTTAGACGATTTAACTGGAATTAAGTTTAAATCCCCTAAGCCCTTTTTAGTCAGGCTACCAATTAACTGGGTTTAGATTTGCTTCTAAGATACAGAATGACAAATGATGCTTGGGAATGGTTAGGACTAAATTCTGAATTTTCACATGGGTGATTGTAAATCGGACTTTTATGATCCTGATCATTATTCAGTAAACAGCTTAGAAAAGATCATCCCTTTTCCGGGGCGGTTTCATTTAATGACTAAGCTGCCTTAATTTAGTCTGTGTTTACCAGGAAAATGCATGGTAAGTAGAGACAGAAATAATTTGGGGTAAAATTTTGAAGCAGGATTCCAATGCTCAATAATATCTTATTCCTGTAGATAGTAAGGAACATTGAATATCTACTGAATATCTTGACTTTCAGTCTAAGGTCTTGAGTGGCTTTTATTATAAAATGAACATTATTGACACAATTCCAAGAGTCTAGAAAGCTAAACTCATAACACATATTTGTTTCCAGAGCAGCTATAGTCTCATGTCTGGAGTATGCCAGGGATTTCATAACCTAAAAAGGTGTTAACAGCAGCAAGGCACCACCAATAGCCTTGAGAAGGGAACAATTTGATGTAAGCATTTGCTCAAAATGAGCATGTGTGTTGGGAGGTAGTCAACAGTATCTGGAATGTGGCCTCCCCAACCTTGGGATAACCAGGCAAATTGTTGGCAGGAGACACAAGTCTGCCATGAAGTGGTAGCCTCTGCATCAGAAACCTAGAATCTTTTCTTCTGTATCCAGTCTATGACAGTAGAGAGGTTGCCATGGAATTTTGATGGCAATCTGGACAGCACAGGCTGAAAGCTGTCGATTCCAGTCAGTCTCATCAGAGAATGGGCCCTTCCCAAGGGCATTTAAGAGTAACCCAAATGGTTCAATCAGCAATCATGATGTTTCATGGTTCATAGTCTAAGGAAGGGGTGTCTATAATTTGCAGTAATCCTACTGCCTGTGTTCTTCCCACTGGGAATAACAACCACTGCCCTCTTATATCCCAACATAACTGGTGATGAGGCTGAAACAGTTACAGCAGACACCATTGGGCTTTGGTTTAGGTTAACATCCTTAAACAAAACACAGGTATGAAAGGCACCCTTCTGTGAATTGACTATCTTATTGAGCAAATAGTTTTGTTTTAGCCAGCGAATTGAGAGTCATGTTTTACCCACAGAAATAGTTATCATTTTTCTTGCAAAGTCATTATTTCCCTGGGGATTAAGTTGGCCACATTCCTCAATTATCCATGCCCATTTGACACATGAGGTTTTTTGGGCCCTTCCTATTTTACTAGTTATAAAGTCCTAACTAAACCAACCCCCAAGTTTTCAGGCCTCTATAAGTCAAGCATTGCTTTTCAACAAGGGCACTGTGGAAAAAAAGGGAGCTGCTTTTAAAGTAGCATATCCAGTAGCCATGTCAAAAGCCTAAGTTCCAAAAGCCCAAGAAATTTTTATCCCCTTTGGTCAGAGATACAAATCAGCAAAAATTATCATCAGTTAAAAGAAAGTTGCTGGATCTCCAATAGTCTAAGAATTCAATAAGGTCGTAAGCCTCCTTATTGATAAAGGAACAAAGGCACAGCATATTTCTTGACTCGCCAGACTATCAGTGACTTAAGTCAACTGCTGTAAATATAATTTGTGTCAACAGTGGGAAATGGCAGGGAAATTTGTCCCAGGAACAGAGTTCTCTACCTGTAGCTTTTTTTTTTTTTCACTGGGATAATTCCCTGAGAAACTTATGAGAAGAGGAATTAATACAGCTCATCATCCATTTCTGTCATAGATTTAAATGTAGAAGCAAATAAGGACTCAATACATTAAATCAGCCTAAAGGACTCTGATCACAAAATAACTTTAACCATTTTGTTTTCATTCACTGCAAGTTTTGCTCAAGCCCTAGTAGCTGAATTTGGCATTTCAAGGGCTATCATTACAACTGTCAGGAAATCCCAATGTTATCTCTCATCTGGGTCTTTGAGGCAAAAACAGACTCATAATGTTAAGGCTATGGGGTGGGTGTGTGAGAGGAAGATGATGAACTTTTTTTCTGTATTTTGTTCTCTATTTTATTCTCCATGCACTGCAGGCATCAGGGATGGGGGCCTCTCAGAGTCAGAGGCTCTTCCTTTCTGTCGTTTTTCCTGCCAACAGTGACATTCTTCCACATCTTCATTCACCCATGTGCTCAGCACTCCTCCCCAACAGAATTTGACCTGTTGGTGATATGGGCACATGTTTGCAATACAGTTACAAAAGTTGGAAGTCCCTCCTCTCCCTGAGTTCCACAGTATATTCAGATGGGTAGAAAAAACTTCCAGTTTCCCTTTGCTATAGTAAGATGAGGAACTCACCAAGAATCCTTCAGGCAACTGAGGTTTGAATAGAGGGGGAAGAAAGGAATAGGTAAATGCATAAAAGAGTCTTCATGCTAATAAGTAAGCTAGGTTAGAGCAGTGCAATGACTTTTTACAGTTCAACTACCCATGTTCTTGGGCGGTCTTCAGCCTTACAAGAGCTCTGGAAGCTAATTATCCCTTTCTGTTCCTGCCTGGTAATGACAGCAACAAACAAAATAACTTCTAATGTTTTCTTCTTGACAAAACCTTATACAAGCTTTGGAAATTCCTTGACCTTTTCTCCCCCCGACCATTAGGGCTTCCTGTTCACTTATTTCAACCCTACGTCCTAGACGTAGGCCTTCAATAACCTTTCCTTATTAATGTACAGCAAAGAGAAAGACCAGTTTTGCCTAATTGAACCTACAGTTGGTCAACCTGTCTGCTGCTGATTCATATTGACTTGTGTGGTTCTTGACTTCCTCTACAAAGGTCTCCAATGTTGTATCATCCTTGCTTTCAAAAATTTTGAGTTAAATTGTGAAAGATCTGAGATTTACCCTACTTACAAGCTAACAAGTTAGTCTGCCAGTTTAGTACAACATATGTTGAGGGAAACACCACACCTCTGGATCAGAGAATGAACTGTTCGTAACTCACAGGAAAACAAAAACCTCCACAGTATATCTTACATTGTTTTACCACACTCTAATTTCAACAGGGCAACTGAAGACCAGCTTTCATGTGCATGTGCCCATAAGAAAGTAAAGATAAAATTTATTTATTTATTTATTTATTTATTTATAGACAGGGTCTCACTCTGTTGTCCAGTCCAGAGTGCAGTGACATGATTATGGCTCAATGCAGCCTCGATCTCCTGGGCTCAAACAATCCTCCAACCGCAGCCCTGGGAGAAACTGGGAACACAGGAATATTCCACCATATCCAGGATTTTTTTGTTTTTTTTGTAGAGTTGGGGTCTCTCTATGTTGCCCAGGCTGGTTTCAAACTCTTAGTCTCAGGCAGCCTTCCTGCATGGGGTTCCCAAAGTTTTGGGATTACAAGTGTGAGTCAGTGTGCCTGGCTGAGAAATTTCTTAATACAATATATTATAAAATGCTGTCAGATATCTAGACCAATTTTCACTTAAGTTATCTATATAGCTGTTTTAATTTTATTTTTTTTTCTCAGAGTCTAATCAAGTTTATTCATGTTATCTTTTTAGTTTCTAGTCAACCTTTTTTCCACATAATGGCAAATTTTTAGAGTAACCAAGCAGGGTGACATATAGAATATATAGGTCATGTAAGACATGTAGATTGTATAAGCAAATATTAATACTAGTCTTACTTTTTTTCTGATTAAAACTGATTAAATCTCTGGCTAACCAAGGTGACTCCCAGCACTTTGGGAAGCCAAGGTGGGAAGACTGCTTGAGGTCAGGAGTTTGAGAACAGTTTGGGCAACAGAGTGAGATTTCATCTCTACAAAAAAAACTTAAAAATTAGCCGGGCATAATGGCAAACACCTCCAGACCAACCTACTTGTGATACTGAGGTGGGATGATCACTTGAACCTGGAAGGCTGAGGCTGCAGTGAACCATGATCACACCACTGCACTCCAGTCTGGGTGACAGAGCAAGACCCTGTCACAAAAAAACAAAACAAAAAACTGGTTAAAATTCATGATTCATGACTCAGTATATTTTATTAGACATCTTCGCTTAAATATTAATGAAGTAATTTGCACATGACTTTCTTTAGGACTTTATTTTCTTTAAAAGGTAACATGATATTTAATGGGTATAAAAATAAAATAGATAATGATAAAAGGTAGGATATCACATGGAAATCATGAGATGGGTTGGGTAATTTAACAGCTAACTGCTCAGATATTTGTAACATTTTTATCCAGCAAAAACACAAAGTTTCACATATTTTAAGGTTTGTTCCTAAATGCTGAGAATCATGAGTGCTGAATGTGTATTTTAAAAATACTCATACAAAGATCTTAACATCCATTCATTCATTTAATCACAAATGATTGTTCATTCACCAAGACAGACATTTTTCCCACCCTCAAGATTTACTTAATTACTAAGATGTTAATCAGGAATAAACCATTTAAGCTTTCAGATGACTTGTAGGAGAATTCAAATATTAGGGAAAAGATTCATAGGTGGAGATTTTAAATCTGTATCACCATTATTATCTAAACAGTAATTGATTGGTCACGGGGCAATAATTAGCTGCATAGTGAAATAAGTAACAAGTAGACACAAGGCAATGAGATTTTACAATTTAGAAAAAGTATGAAAATGTTCAGAAAATATATTCTACCAGAAGAAGGCTGAATTGAGTGGAAAGTACCCTGAGTGCAGCACAGAGGACTTAACTAGCATAGAGATAGAAAGACAAACCAAAGAGAGAAGAGGAACCATCACTGTCCATCTCAATCACTGAAAAATTTAAGTTGCCTTGAACATGCCTGTTACCCGAATGATAAACTGAAAAAAGATATGGTATTCCTAGAGATATTTTTATACAACTAAGTTAGTCTATCCTTAGAAAAATGAGCAAATTTGGTTTGGCTGTTGCTTCAGTAGAATTGATTTTTCTCTTCTTTTTTTGATAATAATTGGATGATATATAAAATAGTAGGTGACTTAAAAAGAGGATAAAAATGTAAAAGAGTTGTAGTATGTTAGGAATTACTGGGAGTGAGAAAGTGTTGAATCAATCGGTATAATTTATAAATGATAAAGACATATATCTCATTTTAAATTATTTATTTAATGAAAAGTTTATTGAAAACTCATGTGGTAAATGACTTCTTCAAGTATACCTGAGTGTGCAAAATGGTAAGTTACAGAGGAAAAAGGGGTAACTAAAGGTACTTACCCCATGACAAAATTGATCTAGAAACACAACCAAAATTTTTTCTTCTTCCCCAAAATTAATTTTTTTTAAACAGCATAAGATTTGCCTGGGAAAAAATGGGCTATTGAATAAAAAAATATTGGTTTTGAGTAATGAATGAGATCAAAATTATTTTTCATAATAGAGAGTATTAGAAAATACATTAATAATACTAGGCTATTATTTATACTGGATGAGCAATATTTCCTTCTAAGTTTGAAAATATCTCACCTAAATTTTTCAGTAATACTTATTTAAGCTGAGTATATTCATATGAGGAAAAAATCTCCACTATTTTTAATAAGTGGAAATGAAATAGTCTCTCCCAAAATGAAGCAGAAGGAGAGCTAAGGCAGGACTTTTATAATTTGCTATTTTTTAAACAGATGCCTTTGCTAAGGAGTATGTACTCTAGTGACCCCACCCTGCACCTTTACCTTGGTATTTTACGTTATTATATTTTAGGGTTTTAAAAAACATATTATTCCATTAGTTTCAATTGTGTGTAATTATCTAATTCATAATTTATTTTAAAAGACTTGGAATCAACCCAAATGTCCACCAGTGACAGATTGGATTAAGAAAATGTGGCACATATACACCATGGAATACTATGCAGCCATAAAAAAGGATGAGTTTGCGTCCTTTGTAGGGACATGGATGCAGCTGGAAACCATCATTCTTAGCAAACTATCACAAGAACAGAAAACCAAACACCGCATGTTCTCACTCATAGGTGGGAACTGAACAACGAGATCACTTGGACTCAGGAAGGGGAACATCACACACCGGGGCCTATCATGGGGAGGGGGGAGGGGGGAGGGATTGCATTGGGAGTTATACCTGATGTAAATGACGAGTTGATGGGTGCAGCAGACTAACATGGCACAAGTATACATATGTAACAAACCTGCATGTTATGCACATGTACCCTACAACTTAAAGTATAATAATAATAAATAAATTAAAAATAAATAAAAAATAAAAAATAAAAAATGAAACAGAAGAGTGCTGTTTTGCCGACATCTAGATTACTCCTACAAATAATACCAGCTGACAAATTTTTAAATACAAGTTCCTTTAATGTTATGTATTCAACATGACATTAGGTTTGCTTTATTTTGTTATCACTGCTGGATATCACCAATCCACCTTGCAGGAAGAAAGATTAATATATTATTTAATAATGTATTATTTTGAAATGTTATAATATTTTAAAAACTCTTTGTTTTTGAGATTGATTAAAGTTAATTAAATCATTAAAACGTAGTATTAGCATTACCTCAATGTAGACAGGTTAGAGTGATAGTTTTTCTAACAGGATGTGTCTGTGTCCCAGAGTATCATAAGATATTTAAATAAAAAGCTTTGTCGAATATTTTCATAAATAAGAAAAATGGGATTATGTTGAAAATGTAATTTCTCATGTTATTATACAGGTTTACTTTTCTGGAACACAGTGTGTACATTTGTCATCGGCAAATTCCTTCCTATTTTTAAGATTCAATTCATACATTACTAACAAACATTGCAACACTTTTCCTGATTGTATCAAGTTGATCTTTCTATTCCTGCTTTGTCATCCAATCCCTGTCACATTCACGTTTTATCTCAAACATTTGCTGAATGAAAGCAAATATGAGTTAATAAAAGAGGTAAATGGAATGGCATTTCTTTAGTTTAAGAGTACCTTGTTATTATATATAAGATCTTCAATGAAGGGAATAAACTAAAAAGCAAATTCTACTTTATTAATATAATAAGAAAAACATTGAATATAAGAAAACCTCAAACATCTAATAAAAGCATAAATGCCTGATATAATAATGCAGTTCGATGATCTGAACTGCAAATATCCTAAGTTAAACACACAGTACAATAATACAATATAAGTGATAGTTCTTTCAAAAACCTTTTCTGCATTCCCAGACTGAGCACCTGGTCTCAGACTCTATGACTTTTTAGAAATAATTTCATCCTAACACATATAACAGAATATTGTAATTTTTCTTTTCTTCTGCATTTGGAGATAAAGTCTTAAAAAGGTGGGACTCTTCAAACTTATGGTTTTATATTTTTATTTCTAGCATAGCTCTACTTATTTCATACCCACACTTAATGCTAAGTGAATGAAATAATAAATTAATACATGTTTACCCTTTATTGCTAAGTAATGATTACTTGCACAGACATAAAACTGTAGAGTTTCTTATGAGAATTCCTATTTAAAAAGTTGAGAACTCAAAATCCAGACTGACAAAGACTGAGGTTACAACACCAAAGACTGATGAGAATGTAGGAGCAAGAGGAACTCTGCTGCTGGTGAGAATGCAAAATGGCAGAGTCATTTTGGAGGACAATCTGGTGGATTCTTGCAAAACTAAACATATCTTTACCATATGATCTAACAAACATGTTCTTTGGTATTTACGCAAAGGATTTAAAAAGTTATGTCCATACAAACCTGCATATAGATGTTTATAGCAGCTTTATTTCTAACTGCCCAAATTTGAAATCATCTAGGATGTCCTTCAGTCTGTGAATAGATAAATTGACTGCTGTACATTCAGACAATGCCATTTTATTCAGTACTAAAAAATAAAAGAGTTATCAAGCCATATAAAGACATGGAGAAATTTTAAATGCATATAACTAAGTGAAAGAAGGCAATGTGGAAAGGCTATGCACTATAGAGTTTCAAATATGTGATATTTTGGTAAGGGGAAAATTTTGAAATAAAACGATCAGGAGGGCGGAGCAAGATGGCCGAATAGGAGCAGCTCCAGTCTCCAGCTCCCAGCGCGAGCAACACAGAAGACGGGTGATTTCTGCATTTTCAACTGAGGTACCAGGTTCATGTCATTAGGGAGTGCCGTACAATCGGGGCTGGTCAGCTCCTGCAGCCCGACCAGCTAGAGTTGAAGCAGGGCGAGGCATCGCCTCACCTGGGAAGCGCAAGGAGGAAGGGAGTCCCTTTTCCTAGCCAGGGGAACTGAGACATAAAACACCTGGAAAATCAGGTAACTCTCACCCTAATGCTGTGCTTTACCAAGGGTCTTAGCAAACGGCACATCAGGAGATTATATCTCACACCTGGCCATGAGGGTCCCAAGCACACGGAGCCTCCCTCATTGCTAGCACAGCAGTCTGCGATCTAACTGCAAGGCAGCAGCGAGGCTGGGGGAGGGGTGCCCACCATTGCTGAGGCTTAAGTAGGCAAACAACGCCACTGGGAAACTCGAACTGGGTGGAGCCCACAGCAGCTCAAGGAGGCCTGCCTGCCTTTGTAGACTGCACCTCTGGGGACAGGGCACAGTTAAATAAAAAGCAGCAGAAACCTCTGCAGATGCAAACGACCCTGTCTGACAGCTTTGAAGAGAGCAGTGGATCTCCCAACACAGAGGTTGAGATCTGAGAAGGGACAGACTGCCTGCTCAAGTGGGTCCCTGACCCCTGAGTAGCCTAACTGGGAGATATCCCCCACTAGGGGCAGACCGACACCCCACACCTCTCACAGCATGGTACACCCCTGAGATGAAGCTTCCAAAGGAAGAATCAGACAGGTACACTTGCTGTTCAGCAATATTCTATCTTCTGCAGCCTCTACTGCTGATACCCAGGCAAACAGGATCTGGAGTGGACCTCAAGCAATCTCCAACAGACCTACAGCTGAGGGTCCTGACTGTTAGAAGGAAAACTAACAAACAGGAAGGACACCCCTTCAGTGTGTCCAAAACCCCATCAGTACGTCACCATCACCAAAGAACAAAGGCAGATAAAAACACAAAGATGGGGAAAAAGCAGGGCGGAAAAGCTGAAAATTCAAAAAATAAGAGCACATCTCCCCGTCAAAAGGAATGCAGCTCATCGCCAGCAACAGATCGAAGCTGGATGGAGAATGACTTTGAAGAGTTGAGAGAAGAAGGCTTCAGTCCATCAAAATTTTCAGAGCTAAAGGAGGAATTATGTACCCAGAGCAAAGAAACTAAACATCTTAAATAAAGAATGGAAGAATGGATAACTAGAATAATCAATGCAGAGAAGGCCATAAATGAACTGACAGAGATAAAAACCATGACACGAGAAATACGTGACAAATGCACAAGCTTCAGTAACCAACTCGATCAACTGGAAGAAAGAGTATCAGTGATTGAGGATCAAATGAATGAAACGAAGTGAGAAGAGAAGTCTAAAGAAAAAATAAGAAAAAGAAATGAACAAAGCCTTCAAGAAGTATGGGATTATGCGAAAAGACCAAATCTATGTCTAATTGGGGTGCCTGAAAGTGAGGGGAAAAATGGAACCAAGTTGGAAAACACTCTTCAGGATATCATCCAGGAGAACTTCCACAACCTAGTAAGGCAGGCCAACATTGAAATTCAGGAAATACAGAGGACGCCACAAAGATACTCCTTGAGAAGAGCAACTCCAAGACACATAATTGTCAGATTTACTAAAGTTGAAATGACGGAAAAACTGTTAAGGGCAGCCAGAGAGAAAGGTCGGGTTACCCACAAAGGGAAGCCCATCAGACTAACAGCAGATCTCTCGGCAGAAACTCTACAAGCCAGAAGAGAATGGAGGCCAATATTCAACTTCTTAAAGAAAAGAATTTTCAACCCAGATTTCATATCCAGCCAAACTAAGTTTCATAAGTGAAGGAGAAATAAAATCCTTTACAGACAAGCAAATGCTTAGAGATTTTGTCACCACTAGGCCTGCCTTACAAGAGACCCTGAAGGAAGCACTAAACATGGAAAGGAACATTCGGTACCAGCCATGGCAAAAACATGCCAAAATGTAAAGACCATCGATGCTAGGAAGAAACTGCATCAACTAATGAACAAAATAACAAGCTTATATTATAGTGACAGGATCGAGATCACACATAACAATATTAACCTTAAATGTAAATGGACTAAATGGACCAATTAAAAGACAGAGACTGGAAAATTGGATAAAGAGTCAAGACTCATCAGTTTACTGTATTCAGGAGACCCATCTCACATGCGGAGACACACATAGGCTCAAAATACAGGGATGGAGGAAGATCTACCAAGCAAATGGAGAAAAAAAAAAGCAGGGGTTGCAATCCTAGTCTCTGATAGAACAGACTTTAAACCATCAAAGATCAAAAGAGACAAAGAAGGCCATTACATAATGGTAAAGGGATCAATTCAACAAGAAGAGCTAACTATCCTAAATATATATGCACCCAATACAGGAGCACCCAGATTCATAAAGCAAGTCCTTAGAGACTTACAAAGAGACTTAGACTCCCATACAATAATAATGGGAGACTTCAACACCCCACTGTCAACATTAGACAGATCAACGAGACAGAAAGTTAACAAGGATATCCAGGAATTGAACTCAACGCTGCACCAAGCGGACCTAATAGACATCTACAGAACTCTCCACCCCAAATCAACAGAATATACATTCTTCTCAGCACCACATCGCACTTATTACAAAATTGACCACATAATTGGAAGTAAAGCACTCCTCAGCAAATGTACAAGAACAGAAATTGTAACAAACTGTCTCTCAGACCACAGTGCAATCAAACTAGAACTCAGGACTACGAAACTCAATCAAAACCACTCAACTACATGGAAATTGAACAACCTGCTCCTAAATGACTACTGGGTACATAACAAAATGAAGGCAGAAATAAAGATGTTCTTTGAAACCAATGAGAACAAAGATACAACATACCAGAATCTCTGGGACACATTTAAAGCATTGTGTAGAGGGAAATTTATAACACTTAATGCCCACAAGAGAAAGCTGGAAAGATCTAAAATTGACACTCTAACATCACAATTAAAAGAACTAGAGAAGCAAGAGCAAACACATTCAAAAGCTAACAGAAGGCAAGAAATAACTAAGATCAGAGCGGAACTGAAGGAGATAGAGACACAAAAAACCCTCCAAAAAATCAATGAATCCAGGAGTTGGTTTTTTGAAAAGATCAACAAAATTGATAGACCGCTAGCAAGACTAATAAAGAAGAAAAGAGAGAAGAATCAAATAGATGCAATAAAAAAGGATAAAGGGGATATCACCACCGACCCCACAGAAATACAAACTACCATCAGAGAATACTATAAACAACTGTATGCAAATAAACTAGAAAATCTAGAAGAAACGGATAATTTCCTGTACACTTACACTCTCCCAAGACTAAACCAGGAAGAAGTTGAATCCCGGAATAGACCAATAGCAGGGTCTGAAATTGAGGCAACAATTAATAGCCTACCAACCAAAAAAAGTCCAGGTCCAGATGGATTCACAGCTGAGTTCTACCAGAGGTTCAAGGAGGAGCTGGTACCATTCCTTCTGAAACTATTCCAATCAATAGAAAAAGAGGGAATCCTCCCTAACTCATTTTATGAGGCCAGCGTCATCCTGATACCAAAGCCTGGCACAGACACAACAAAAAAAGAGAATTTTAGACCAATATCCATGATGAACATTGATGCAAAAATCCTCAATAAAATACTGGCAAACCGAATCCAGTAGCACATTGAAAAGCTTATCCACCATGATCAAGTGGACTTCATCCCTGGGATGCAAGGCTGGTTCAACATACACAAATCAATAAATGTAATCCAGCATATAAACAGAACCAAAGACAAAAACCACATGATTATCTCAATAGATGCAGAAAAGGCCTTTGACAAAATTGAACAGCCCTTCATGCTAAAATCTCTCACTAAACAAGGTATGGATGGAACATAACTCAAAATAATAAGAGCTATTTATGACAAATCCACAGCCAATATCATACTAAATGGGCAAAAACTGGAAGCATTCCCTTTGAAAACTGGCACAAGACAGGGATGCCCTCTCTCACCACTCCTATTTAACATAGTGTTGGAAGATCTGGCTAGGGCAATCAGGCAAGAGAAAGAAATCAAGTGTATTCAGTTAGGAAAAGAAGAAGTCAAATTGTCCCTGTTTGCAGATGACATGATTGTATATTTAGAAAACCCCATCATCTCAGCCCAAAATCTCCTTAAGCTGATAAGCAACTTCAGCAAAATCTCAGGATACAAAATTAATATGCAAAAATCACAAGCATTCTTATACACCAGTAACAGATAAACAGAGAACCAAATCATGAATGAACTTCCATTCACAATTGCTTCAAAGAGAATAAAATACCTAGGAATCCAACTTACAAGGGATGTAAAGGACCTCTTCAAGGAGAACTACAAACCACTGCTCAGTGAAATAAAAGAGGACACAAACAAATGGAAGATCATACCATGCTCATGGATAGGAAGAATCAATATCATGAAAATGGCCATATTGCCTAAGGTAATTTATAGATTCAATGCCATCCCCATCAAGCTACCAATGAGTTTCTTCACAGAATTGGAAAAAACTGCTTTAAAGTTCATATGGAACCAAAAAAGAGCCTGCATTGCCAAGACAATCCTAAGTTAAAAGAACAAAGCTGGAGGCATCACGCTACCTGACTTCAAACTATACTACAAGGCTACAGTAACCAAAACAGCATGTTTCTGGTACCAAAATAGAGATATAGACCAATGGAACAGAACAGAGTCCTCAGAAATAATACCACACATCTACAGCCATCTGATCTTTGACAAACCTGAGAAAAACAAGAAATGGGGAAAGGATTCCCTATTTAATAAATGGTGCTGGGAAAATTGGCTAGCCATAAGTAGAAAGCTGAAACTGGATCCTTTCCTTACTCCTTATATGAAAATTAATTCAAGATGGATTAGAGACTTAAATGTTAGACCTAATACCATAAAAACCCTAGAAGAAAACCTAGGTAATACCATTCAGGACATGGGTGTGGGCAAGGACTTCATGTCTAAAACACCAAAAGCAATGGCAACAAAAGCCAAAATTGACAAATGGGATCTAATTAAACTAAAGAGCTTCTGCACGGCAAAAGAAACTACCATCAGAGTGAACAAGCAACCTACAGAATGGGAGAAAATTTTTGCAATGTACTCATCTGACAAAGGGCTAATATCCAGAACCTACAAAGAACTCAAACAAATTTACAAGAAAAAAACAACCCCATCCAAAAGTGGGCAAAGGATATGAATAGACATTTCTCAAAAGAGGACATGCATACAGCCAACAGACACATGAAAAAATGCTCGTCATCACTGGCCATCAGAGAAATGTAAATCAAAACCACAATGAGATACCATCTCACACCAGTTAGAATGGCAATCATTAAAAAGTCAGGAAACAACAGGTGCTGGAGAGGATGTGGAGAAATAGGAACACTTTTACACTGTTGGTGGGATTGTAAACTAGTTCAACCATTATGAAAAACAGTATGGCAATTCCTCAAGGATCTAGAACTAAAAGTACCATATGACCCAGCCATCCCATTACTGGGTATATACCCAAAAGATTATAAATCATGCTGCTATAAAGACACATGCACACGTATGTTCGTTGCGGCACTATTCACAATAGCAAAGACTTGGAATCAACCCAAATGTCCATCAGTGATAGACTGGATTAAGAAAATGTGGCACATATACACCATGGAATACTGTGCAACCATAAAAAAGGATGAGTTTGTGTCCTTTGTAGGGACATAGATGCAGCTGGAAACCATCATTCTCAGCAAACTATCGCAAGAACAGAAAACCAAACACCGCATGTTCTCACTCATAGGTGGGAACTGAACAATGAGATCACTTGGACTCGGGAAGGTGAACATCACACACAGGGGCCTATTAGGGCAAGGGGAGAGAGGGGAGGGATTGCATTAGGAGTTTTACGTGATATAAATGATGAGTTGATGGGTGCTGATGAGTTGATGGGTGCAGCACAGCAACATGGCACAAGTATACATATGTAACAAACGTGCACGTTGTGCATATGTACCCTAGAACTTAAAGTATAATAATTAAAAATAAATAAATAAAAGAAAAAAAAAATTGGTCAGGTGCGGTGGTTCACACGTGTAATCCCAGCACTTTGGGAGGCCAAGGCGGGTGGATTACAATGTCAGGAGATTGAGACCATCCTGACTAACATGGTGAAACCCCGTCTCTACTAAAAATGCAATAATAAATAAATCAATAAATAATTAGCCAGGCGTGGTGGCGGGTGCCTATAGTCCCAGCTACTGGGGAGGCTAAGGCAGGAGAATGGTGTGAACTGGGGAGGCGGAGCTTGCAGTGAGCTGAGATCATACCACTGCACTCCAGCCTGGGCGACAGACCGAGACTCCATCTAGAAAAAAAAAAAAGAAAAAGAAAATAGTCTGTAAGTCGATCATTTGGGCATATGGACTGCCCTATGAGCCTGAAATAGGTGCTCCCGATCTCTATGAGAGCCTGACATCCATCACTTTCTGGAATTGTCCACTTCTCCCTTCCATTTTGCTCTTGCTTCCTGGAAACATGGAAACCTTATAATGAAATAAAACAACTGGCTTCACCACAAACACAGCCCCTTCAATGGGCTTCTTTCTTTACTATTGTATCTTTGAGTTTTAGACATTTCAGCAACCCCCTAAATCATCTTAACATTTCCCCTAAGCTGGAAAAATAAAACATAAAACACTCCACTGGGGAGAAAAAAAAAAAAAAAGATCAGTGGTTGCTGCATTTGTGATGGAGGAGGGAACAGTGACAAGGCAGAACACAGAGGATGTTAGTACAGCGAAAATGCTAAATGGAAAATTTCAGAAATAAACAATTGATAAGTTTTAAATTGTGCACTGCTCTGAGTAGTGTGATGAAATCTCACACTGTTTCACTCTTTTCCTTCTTCATCTCAAGGGAATGAAGAGTGAGCATGGTATAAGGTAAGTTGAGAGGGAAAGAAAAACCACGTTCATGTAACTTTTATTATTGTACAGTTATAATTGTTCTATTTTTATGTTAGTTATTGTTGTTAATCTTTTATTGTACCTAATTTATAAACTAAATTTTGTCATAGATATGTATGTATCCTAAAAGGTATAAGAGAAAACATGTGATACATAAAGTTCAGTACTATCCCCTTTTAGGCATCCATTGAGGGTCTTGCAGCATATCCCCTTTGGATAAGGGAGGCTGCTGTACCCTATATACTAGTGTAACCATGAATATAGGTCTGTCTAATCACATGGAATGCACAACATTAAGAGTGAATTCTAATGTAAACTATGAAACTTTGGTTATGGTGTGTCAGCGTAGGCTCATCAATGTACCACTCTTCTGGGGGCGAGGGAGGGTTGGTAATGTGGAAAGCTGTGTAACTATTGTTATAGGAAGTATTCATATATGGGAAAACTCTGTACCACCTTCTTAATTTTGCTGTGAAGGTAAAACTGCTCTAAAAAACTATTTTAAAAAAAGAAAATGAAAAGCCAAATATATTGACCTTTGTCAGCCCACTTAAACAAACTTGGTGTTTTAAATCAATTTTTAAACACTTTCAAAAATAAACTTTAATAATAAACACTAATTTAATAAACTACATGAATTATGGGTTTAGGATAAAATCATTTGAGTTACATAGAACATACTTGTGTGCATGTGTCTGCGTATGTGTGTATAAAGAAGAAAATAAAAGCAGTATTTTGTGGCTTCTGAGAAAAGTTATCATTCTTTATAAAATGATTAAGAATTTTTTTCTGGGTTAGTTTATACATGAATATTACACATTTTATCACTGAATATATTTCTTGTTTGCTTTCACAACCAGCGAGTTAACATGTAAATATCACCTCAACACTAAGAATTATAAATTAATGTGGGCTGTGAATGCTTTTTTCAAGATCTTTATTTTTCTTTTTTAGTCATATAGTCTTTTAACCCATAACTGCAGTTCTGGTTATTATGATTATTTTTTAATTGTATGCCTCTTTCTATGCCAGTGTAGATCACTTTAGAGCTAAGTTATTTATGTGAAGGTGAGAGTAGGAGTGGTTTCCTTGGCCACAATGTTCTGTCTAAAACTCTTAACTATAAAGTGTACAGGATAGTATTAATACGTTCTTTCAAGTCGTTATACTTTATATTTGCATACATAAGAATACTTCCTGTTTCTTTCTTCTTCTAGGTTTAGAATCCCAGCTTCTTCTTTTGTCACAAATGTAAGACATTTTCAGGGTCCTTTCTCAGTATTTAATACATGAAGAAACCATTTACCTTGCCAGTTTTTCACTTCCTGGAATAGAAGAACTCTAGATGAATTTGCAAATGATAAACCTGCTTAGTCATCTAATGCAGACATCTGTATTCTTGGACCTGAACTAAGACGTATTTTTGGCTGTTCAAAAATTTTGCCAAAATGATGAGTAATTTGCTTTCTCATTCTTCTGTGATTATTTTCCTTTGGCAAAAGCAACTTCCTATTCTTTACCATTGAAAAAGTTGCCAGGAAAGGGTCTTAAAGTATAAACGAAATGATTAAATGGATGATGGCTTACATAGGGCCCATTTGTTAATGCATCATTGATCACCTTACCACAACATTTCATTAGACCCTGACATGAGATGCAACCTACAGTTTTAACCACCAAATGATCACAAGCACGTATTTGTTTGCCCTGTTGGCCTGGTAGAAAAGCCTGTTAATAAGGCAACATAACCTTGGGTCAGAAGCTTCAGAGACAGCCAGATATTTTTTTAAAGGAATCTACATAAAACATGAATTTGATAGTATTCACTGAACCCTTCTGTGACTTGAGTTCAATGATTGTGTTCCTTAGATTAGTTGTGCAACCTGGATGAGTTCAGAAATTAGCACCTGAAACTGGTCATTAGGTGAAGCCTGTGTGCCATATGTCTTAATTTCCTCAAATCTGTTGCCTCCAAAACTTCAGCAGCTGAAATCCCAGACTCTGTACACTGTTTTTAAGTCCCAATATTCATTCAGTGGGTAGCTATGCAGAGACCTCCATCTCTTCCCCACTTGTTAGCAGCTGAAGTGTAGCTGTGAGACCTGGCTTCCAGCCAAAGGAGGAGGAGCTTATGGTTATCTTGAGAAGTAGTAGCAATTATATAGGAGCTGCATGTTGAGATTTAGAAAACTTCATTCGAATCAACTGATTAGGACACTGAGGTGAATAAACTATTTAATAAGAGAGATCCAACTTCTGAAACTTCTAGGAAGATAGAAATATCTGTGTTCTGAACAACTGCACTGCTCTGAGAGATATATGAATATTAAGAGAAGGGGGTATTATTACCTTCAGACAGCTGGAGTGCTTTTTCACAGTTAAGAAAGAGTGGTTCTTGTTTAATTGTATCTAATTCTGCTCAATTTCTATAGGTTGCACATGGTTGAAATGGTTACTTTTGTTTACTCAAGCAAATATGATCTGGTTTAGAGAAATACCTACTCTTAAGGGGCGTGAACTGCAGCAGGGAAGTTCTGAGGGACAGTCCTATGGTTGACAAACACCAGAATCAGGGTTTACACTTAGGGCTGTCTGGCTCAAAACTTTATGCCCTTTCTATGTGTATATATATATATATATTTTTTTCTGACATATTGTCATGCTAATGTATTCCCATGCCTAAAACCTGTAATTTTGACACATACATGCTTCCAGACATTACAAAACTCTGTGAGACTCTAAGGCCAATTTGACAAGAGGATGCATTCTGGAATATTCTTCAAATAAGATATTGTTGCCTCTTTTGTGAAAAACTAAAGTAGAAGTGTGTATTTAGTGGTATTTAGTGTGTGTTTTACAGTGTGAAAATATTTAAGATATAAAATGGGCACCATTTATATTTCTAGACATGATGCAAATGGGGGTATTTTAATATTAAACCATTTGTCTCTGATACCATCTCTGGCATCAACTGAAAACTTCGAACCAATGGGATGAAAAGAGCTGGGGGCTAGGACAGTGGATCTTATTTCTGTAAGATTCTATTTAGAAAACTGTCCTAAAATAAGACACTGAATGTGACTCAGCACAGCTAGATCACGGAGTGGCGCAAGTGTATGTACAGCCTGTTATCATTGCTGCATTCACATATACAGAAAGAGAAACTTCACAAAGGTATTTGAAACTGAGGCCTGAAAGGAAGGGAGTGGTAGGTAATTCATTCTTTCATGATTCCTGCTTGATATATTCTTTCTCTCATTGTAGAGGTAGTTCCATAGAGACACATCGATATCTAACCAGGAGATTCTGGACTTTTAAGACTATACTGAATTTTTATGTGGCTTTTATCTTGTATCCCTTGAAAAGAGATTGCATGAATTTTATGTGGAGAAAAGAAATAATATATAAATGGTAGGATAGTGAAAATATGTTTTGCCCCACACTGTATTCCAGTCTATTGAAATTAAATATGGTCATGTTTTTTTATGACCATATTGAGGATTGCAGGTATGTTTCCTGTTGAACTAAGAAGTGGTCACATGACTTGCTTTGGTCAATTAAATGTGAGCACACATGATGTGTGCTTTTTATAAGCCAAGTTTACTTTTGCCAAGTTATTTTCTCTCTACCACAAGATCAGTCTGGACAAAATTGGGGCTTTTCTGTTAAACTAATATTCAGAATAAACACACAAAACAGAGACATTCTTGACCCTCAATAGACATGTAACTTGAGTGAGAAATAAACTTTTATTTCACAAGCCACTGCTGCAGTAGGGTCATTTGTTGCCACATAACTTAAGCTGAATGAAAGAAGAATGAAAGATTAGTAATAAGATTACCAAATATTTAAAAATAGTGTAAAAACTGCTAACTTATGTTTATAACATGGCCACAGAAGACAAATACTTCAATAAAATTCTTATTAGTAAATGAAAGATAATTTAGTTTTGGGTTTGTTCGTTATATATAGAAAGTATTGAATTGAGATTATTAGAAATAAAATCCATTTTTTGCAGCTAAAATTAGTAGCGTTGCCTAATTGTATAACTAAATATATGTTTATTCTTAAAGCTGATTCATGCAGTTTAATAAACCCATGAAATATATAATACAGACAAGCACATTGTTAAAAAATGTTAGTTAATTCAATTTGCATATTATGTGATTTCAAGTAGGTTAATGTATATGTGAATGTATTTAGCTCATGATTACTTTAATATAACAGTTAACATATCTATAACCAATGCAATGCCATTACATTTTTTAAAGTGTTATATTCTAAAAATAACCTTATAAATTTTATTGCTATATGTGAAACCTGCATGTAGAATATAATTTTTCCATAAAAATAATGATGATAATAATAGTAACAATAAATGAGTGTAAAAATTTCTAAGAGCTTCCTCTATTGCAGCCAGTGTTCTGTGAGTCCCAAATGAAAAATCATGATTATCATTTTTTAACAAAAGGGAAACTGGGTCAGGAGATTACACAGAGTCTAAAAGACAGTGTAGAGATTTGGACTTAAGTAGTTTTATTCCAGGTCAATATTTCTTGACTATTCTCTCTCCCCACACATATGTAGAAAATTAATATAATTTTAGCTATGTGAGTGTATGCATACACATACACACATACGTACATATAGCTAATCAATCTAATTTTAGCCTTCTAAAGGCAAGGATATTTTCTTAGCCAGAATTATTCATTCCCTGCATTCTCTAAGAAACAGATTCTAAATGAAAAGCTTATGTGCTAACACTTTTTTCAGGTGTTGCAAAACAGAGAATAAGAGGGAAAGGAAACAGGTAACTAAAGAAGGAACCGGGGAGTGCAAATAAGAAAATAATGCTACTGAGCTAGACATTGCTTTGCAATAATTCAGATCCGTTAGCCTAATCAGTTGAAACATCTCCTTAGAAAATGCATGAAATCATTTTGTGCAGGAATAATCTATCTTGAGAAAAGAGGATATAAAGTAATTTTCCAATATCCCATTGGCCAGAGCCCCCTTTTTGGTCTTCTGTCTGACAGTCCCTGGATAAGCCAGAACTTCCATGGGTTCAATCTGGTGAGACTATGAGCAAAGTGATCTCTCCTCAGTCAGTGGAAGAGATGCTGGTGACAACTAGCACTTTATATCCATGAAAATAGTGTAAGCTATTGTGAGGGCTCTTCAAGTCTGGAGTCAGAGCAAGTGGTGAAGGCCTGTATCGTCTTTTATGACCTAGCATGGAAAATCACGTAGCGTTATTTCCAACGCATTCTGTTTATAGAAGTAGTTACAAAGGCTCATCCACATTCAAAAATAGAGGACATAGATTCTGTTTTCTCAGTAAACTATGGCAGGGGCTGGAAAAGCATGTGCAATTGAAAATATTTTTGAAAATTAAATTTGCCAATGTCTTGGTCAATTTTGTCCTACTATACCAGAATACCTGAGACTAGGTAATTCATTTAAAAGAAAGGTTTATTTCTTATACTTCTGGAGGGCTGTAAGTCCAAGGTCCATCTGGTAAGGACCACCTTGCTACATCATCCAATGGTGGAAAACAGAAGGAAGGGCAAGAGAACACCAGCAAGCGACAGGTGGCCGAACTCACTTTTATAACAAGCCCACTCTCATGATAACAAACCAACCTCTGCAGTAATGACATTAAACCACTAATGACAGCAGATCCCTGATAAATTAATTACCTTTTATTAGACCCACCTTCCATCACTGTTGCATTGGAGATTAAGTTCCCAATGCACAAACTTTGGAGAACACATTCACACTATATCAGTCACGTTGTCTTCTGACCACACCAAAAAAAAGAAAAAAATCATATTTCTCTTATTTGCAAAATACAACCATCATTGTTCCCAAACCCATCAAAGTCTTATCCTGTGATATCATTGGATTAGCCTAGAGGCTTGAGGATTTTTTATCTAAATCAGGTCCAGGTGCAGATGATTCTTTTCAGTCTAATATTATGATATCTCAGTGTTACTCTTTCAGTTACCAACCTTCTCATTCAGAAAACATGCAATATAACAAGACATGTATTTTTCCACATGCCTCCCAACATATGCTGTTGGATGAGGTATAGGATATCTGCCATAGGTACTTCCCAACATAAAGGAGAAATACAGCAGGAATACTATAGTCAGAGACTTGGCCATGACAATTCTAAAATCCAGTCAGACATATGCTGTCAGTTCCTTGATTACAGTATAGTGCTATGGAGAATTACAGGTTTGGAAATATTCTCCAAATTCTTGACTCAACCTTCTGGACCTCTCTTTTACCATCTCAGTTATTCTTTATTTTTATATAAAAGTTACCCCCAATTTGTAGTTCAGTATTTTCATCATCCTTCTTGTTGCCCACAGAAATATGAAAGTCCAAAAGCTTCTCCCCATTTTGTGCTGTCCTGGTCCTGTTAAGCCCAGCTACTACAGTTCATTCATTTGAAAGCTATTTGAGTTGTTTATAAATGAGTAAATAATCTGTAGAAAGAGTTAGCATTTTTTTTCTGTAAAGGTCAGAAAATAAATATTTCTCTTTTTGCAGCCATATGGTCTCTGACACAATTATTCAGCTCTGTGGTTGTAGCAGGAAAACATCCATAAACAGTATGTAAATGAAGGTATGTGGCAGTGTGGGAATGAATTTTTACCTGCAGAAATAATTCGGTGAGCTTGATCTGGCCTTTTGTTTATAGTATGCTGATGCCTTCCTCCACCCCTAGCAATTATATTAGACGTAAGTCGTTTCCACTGATCTCTTTGAAATGAGTCCCTTCTTGTTTACATCCCTGTTAAACTACTGTAAGGCAATGTCCTTAAATCCAAAGGAACTTTATTATTTAAAAGAGAAGATTTGCAAAGAACAACCCTATGATTCTCAGAGGGCCTTTTGTCTGTTTGGAAGTCTTTTGTATGTGTAAAACAGTCTATAAACCACTGCCTTCAATATTTCTGAGTTCCTGGCTAAAAGATTTTGAATAATAACCTTGGTTTCATTTTTCTGTACCACCCAAATCAAGGGTAGGGAGCAAGGCCTTGGATTTGGTTTTGTATGAAAGTAATTTCTTAACTGTAGCATCATTCGCCTTTTTGAAAGGCAGGATTTGTGTAAGAGTTTACTTTTCTATCCTAGCAATTTTGATTTCCGTTGTATTTAATAGTTTTATCTTCATCATTCTTTTATTTCTTCGTATAGTTTGCTTTGAAAGCCAGTCAACATATTGTAAAAGTTTTGAGGCTACATTGAGAAGCTACAATGACAGTCTCAGCTAATGTCCCTACTGACAACACCAAATCCCTGGCCAAGTCATTAGATAATTCCAGTCTCTGGCCTTTGAGTTCTCCAGCTTTTGCGGAATACAGCAATGATAAGCCATCCCTACTGAGTTCTTCCTGAATTGCACATTCATTAGTAAAATAAATGTTTCTTTTAGTCATTAAATTTTGGTATTAACTTTTTAAGCTGCAATAGATAAGTAGACCAATATCTAACTTAAAATATTGGTAAAGATCTCCTCATATGAATTAATATTGACAAACTGTAAAAAAAATGGAGTTTCCTAAAACACAAATTCTTCAGGCAATTAATCCTTAAAACACAAAAAGTTACATCTTCTAAGAAAATTTGCTTCCATGTGGAAATGGGAATATTCTTTTATTAGCTTGCAGGAAATTGTGCATGATTCATTCACTCAGCAATGTAGTATCAACTGACTGAGAGATTTTAATAGTTTCTTGATTGTAATATATTGAGCACTATCATAGGCCCTAAACATTTTAAAGTTAACTCTGTGCTTTATAGATAATATGTTCCTAAATTTTGAAAGAGTTTCCTCCAATGGGTAATTCAGCTAGCTTATTATTTTTAACTGTTTAAACTTGTAAATCTGTAAATTGTTACTCTGTAGGCTAGTTATTTCTGAAACTGAAATAAACCCATGTCCTCTCCAAGGAAATGTTGTTACTCACAGAAAGAATATGTTAGAGTAAAATGATCCTCTAACCTTTGCCAAATTATATCAAGAAAACGATCTCCACTGATTTTTTTTTTTTTATATTTCAATGGTGGTTCATATTTTCCCTCTGACTTTCAAGATATTATACAAAGTAGAATTTACTTCCATTACTCAATTCAATTTAGAAACTAAAAAGAACAGAACCAGGAGTGAATCACAAATAGTGATTATTGAAGACAATTATAAAGCTCTTATCGTTTCCTGGGAATTGTTCTGAGTCCTTTATATCCATTTAGAATATTTAATCCTCAGCAGTTGCTTATGAGATAGGTTCACTCATGATCCCTATCTGATTGATGAGGAAATGGAGGTATAGATCTATCAAGAAACACAAAAGAGGTCATTTGACTAGGAAGTGGCAGAGCCAAAATTCAGACCACATTTTCACTGATTTGTGGGTCCATGATCTTATCACCTAAGCCTGCTTCAGTAATAATCCTTGTACCTGCATGTGATGTGGTTTGGCTGTGTCCCCATCCAAATCTCATCTTGAATTGTAGCGCTCACAATTCCCAGGTGTCATGGGAGAGACCCAAGAGTAGGTAATTGAATCATGGGGGCAGGTCTTTCCTATGCTGTTCTTGTGATAGTGAATAAGTCTCATGAGATCTGTTGGTTTTATAAAGGG
This sequence comes from Papio anubis, assembly GCF_008728515.1. NCBI lineage: Eukaryota > Metazoa > Chordata > Mammalia > Primates > Cercopithecidae > Papio > Papio anubis. The sequence goes on along the minus strand of NC_044990.1, from coordinate 61,718,587 downwards.
GAGTTTCCTTGCACAAATTGTCTCTTGTCTGCTGCCATGTAAGATGTGCCTTTCCCATTTCACCATGATCGTGAGTCCTCCCTAGCCACATGTAAGTGTGAATCCATTAACCTTTTTCTTTATAAATGGGAATTCCAATATCTTGTCTGCAGTATAATATGGAAATTGAGGCTCACAGTGAAGCTTTCACAGCATTGAATGGTGAATCTCGCTTGTCAAACCAGTTTCTGGTTTAGCCGTGTCGTGTCTTCTTTTTTTTTTTTTTTTTTTTGAGACGGAGTCTCTCGCTGTCGCCCGGGCTGGAGTGCAGTGGCCGGATCTCAGCTCACTGCACAAATTCTCAGATCTGAGATTATCATGTTGTTCTTTCTTTATTCAGATTATTGTTAAGCATTACTTTCCTTCTTCTTACAAAACAGACTTTATACTAACGTCACTTACTTGCACATGAACACTGCAGTTCATGAGCTTTTAAAAGAGAAAAGGTTCTCTTTATCACAAAAGTCTTGATGAATCACAAAATGCCTTTGGCATTTATTGTCAAAACTCATCTTTATGACACTTTGTCTTGTTTTCACTTGATTTTGAGAAAGAGGGGGCACCACGTGTTTGCTACTTAATGAGTTATAAATAATGTCATAAAAATCTCCTAGCTGTCTGCATATTTCATTAGTCAGATGATCATTAAGTGAGCTACACATTTTGTCATGCTACTGTTTTATTCAATGTTGGTTAAATAAGAAAATATTAACAATAATTTTTATGTATCATAAAATTATGTATTTGACAGCATACATGGAAAAGCCATGTGAAAATGTTTTGGCTGACAGCCATGGCTAATGTCCCTACTGACAGTTAGGCCCATCTTCCTGACCAAGAGTTGAGATGATTCCAGTTTCTGGCTATTCTGGTGGGGGCTGAAACAGAAAAGAGGAGAACTACAGAGAATGCTCTCATCTTCTTAGATAGTATTTAAGTAATCATGAACAGACTGTGTAGAAATGTAGACATTTAAGCCCATTCTGGTGATATAATGAGGGAAATGAAGAACATATTATTAGACAAAAGTCACTTCCACTGATCTCTTTGAAATGAGGCACTTCTTGTTTGCATCCCTGTCAAGATGTTGTAGGGCAATGTCCTTAAATCCAAAGGATGTCTATTATTTAAAAGAGATAATTTGCGAAGCACAGGCTTAAGATTTTTAGAAGCTTTTTTGTCTGTTTGCAGCAGTTCTCCTTTCTCTATGTGATGTGGTCTATGAGGCACTGCCTTAAAGAAATATTTCTGAGCTCTTGGCTAAAGATCGTACAGTAATAACTTTGGCTTCATATTTGTACCACCAAATAAAGGGGAGGAAACAGTGCCTTGGATTTCATTCTGTATAAAAGTGTTTTTAATGATAACATCATTTGCCTTTTCACAGGCAAGAATAAGAATTTACTTTTCCATCCTAGCAATTTTTGGCTCCCTTATATTTAATAGTTCTGTCTTTAACTTACCTTTATTTTATTAAATGTTTGCCTTCAAAACCCACTTAACATATTGTGAGAGAAATTTGAGGGTACACTGAGAATAAAAAAAAATGGATTGGAATGTTGGTAGAAATATGAACATTAAAAGCTATTCCAAGGAGATTACAAATGGCAATGAAAAACATATTATTGGGAACGAGAGAAACAGTGACCTTTGTTATGAAGTGGCAAATAACTTGACTGAATTGTGTTTATGTTGTAGCATTTTGTAGATGGCAGAACATGTGAGGAATTAAATTCGATGTTTAGCTCAGGAAATTCTAAAATAAATGTTTCAGAAACGGCTTGGTGTCTTCTGACTGCTAATTGTAAAATGTGAGAAGAGAGAGATAAATTGAGGTAAATGGTCTCTATTTTAAGTTATTTGAGAAGTCTGGTATGAGGTGGTACTTTATTGTTGTTTTGATTTGCATTTCTCTAATGATTAAGGATATTGAGCATTTTTTTCATGTGTTTCTTGGCCACATAAATGTCTTTTATTGTGATGTGTTTCTCATGTTCTTTCCCATTTAATAGAGTTGTTTGACTTTGCTTGTTAATTGTTTAGATTTCTAAGAGATTTTGAATATTAGACCTTTGTTAAAGCATAGTTTACGAATATTTTCTCCCATTCTGTAAGTTGTCTGTTTATTATGCTGCTAGTTGCTCTTGCTGTGCAGAAACTCTGTAATGAGATAGCACTTGTCAAGTTTCGTTTGTTTTACAATTGCTTTGGAGTCTTAATACGTCATAAAATCATTGCTTGGGCCTACGTCCAAAATGGCATTTCCTAGGTTTTCTTACATGGTTTTTATACTTTTAGGTTTTACAGTTAAGTTTTTAATGCATTGTAAGTTGATTTTTGTATATTGTAAAAAGAAGAAGTCCAGGTTCAATCTTCTGTATACATCTAACCCATTATCCCAGCACCATTTATTGAATAGAAAGCCTGTTACCCATTGCTTGGTACTGTCACCTCTGTAAATGATCAGATGGTTGTCTGACTTTATTTGGTGTGTGACTTTATTTCTGGATTGTCTAACCAGTTTCATTGGTCTACATGAATGTTTTTGTACCAGTACCATGCTGTTTTGGTTATTATAGCGTTGTATTAGAGTTTGAAGTAGAGTTGTGTGATGACTAGCTCTTTGCTTTCTACTTACGATTGTATTGACTCTTTGGGATCTTTTGTTATTCCAAATGAATTTTGGAATTGTCTTTTCCTAATTTTGTGAAAATATCATTGGTAGTTTGATAGCAATAACATTAAATCTGTAAACTGCCTTGGGCAGTATAACCATTTTAACAATATTGATTCTTCCTCCTCATGAGCATGGAATACTTTTTCATTTGCTTGTGTTGTCTCTGATTGTTTTTTATTGTTATTAGTGTTTTCTAACTCTTATTGTGGATATATGTCACTTCCCTGGCCAGGCATGTTCCTAGCTCTTTTATTCTTTTTGTGACTATAGGGAATGGAATTGTGTTTTATTTGGCTCTCAACTTGGATGTTGTTAACGTATATACATGGTATTGATTTTTGTACGTTGATTTTGTAGAGTGAAGCTTTGCCGAAGTTTTTTTTTCTTTTCTTTTCTTTTTTTTATTAGATCTGGGAGTCTTTGTGAAGAGACTATGTGGTTTTCAGGTGTAAAATCATATTGTCTGCAAATAGAGGTAGTTAGACTTTCTTTTTATTTGGATGCCTTCTATTTCTTTCTCTTTACAGATTGCTCTGGCTAGGATTTCCAGTACTATGTTGAATAGGAATGATGAGAGTGAGCATACTTCTCTTGTTTCAGCTCTCAAAGGAATGCTTCCAGCTTTTGGTCATTCAGTATGATGTTGGTTGTGGGTGTGTCATAGATGGCTCTTATTATTTTTAGGTACATTCCTTTAATGCTTCATTTGTTATGGATTTTTAACATAAAAGGGATTAAATTATATTTAAAGTATTTTTTGTGTCCATTGAGATAATCGTGTTGGTTGTGTTTTTAGTTCTCTTTATGTGATAAATCACATTTCTTGATTTGTGTATGTTGCACCTACCTTGCATCCCAAGAATAAAGACTACTTGATTGTAATGGATTACATTTTTGATGGGCTGCTGGATTTGGTGTGCTAGACTTTCTTTGAGAATTTTTGCATCTATATTCATCAAGAATATTGGCCCGAATTTTTTTTTTTTTTTTTCCACTGTGTCTCAGGCAGGTTTTGGTATTTGAAAGATACTGGCCTCAAATGATTAGGAATACCTACTCCTCAATTTTTTGGAATAGCTTCAGTAGAATAGGTACCAGTTCTTCTTTATACATCTGGTTGAATTCAGCTGTGAATCCCTGTGGTCCAGAGCTTTTTCTGGTTGGTATGTTTTTAAATTACTGATTCAGTTTTGGAATTCATTATTGGTCTGTTCAGGATTTCAATTTATTTCCTGGTTCAATCTAATATATATATACACAATATATATTAATATCTAATATATATTGATATTAATCTAATCTATTACGTAATATATATTAATATCTAATATATATTATATATCTAATATATATGAGGCTAGAGTACAGTGATGAGATGTCGGCTCACTGCAACCTCTGCCTCCTGGGTTCAAGTGATTCTTATGCCTCAGCCTCCCGAATAGCTGGAATTACAGGCTTGCACCATCACACTCAGCTAATTTTTATTATTTTCAGTAGAGATGGAGTTTCACCATGTTTCCCAGGCTGGTCTTGAACTCCTGACCTCAACTGATCCACCCATCTTGGCCTCCTAAAGTGCAGGGATTGCAGGCATGAGCCGTAAAGCCTGGTGCAATCTACTTCTATGTTCTTAAAGGACAATTTTGCTGTGCAAAATAGTCTTAGTTGGCAGGACTTTTTAAAAAATGTTAGTATTTGAATATATTATCCCACTCTCTCCTGGCCTGCAAGAGCTCTGCTGATATATTACTGAGAGTATAATAGACATTAGTCTAATAGACATTACTTTCTATATGGCAAGTTATTTTTCTCTCACTACTTTAGAAATTCTCTGTCTTTGATTTTAGAAATTTAATAATAACATGTTTCAGTGTAGGCTTTTTTTGAGTTGAACTTATTTGTAGATATTTGGGCTTCCTAAGATTTTGATATCCATTCATTTGCCTTCATTTTCAGTCATTATTTTTCTCCATACCCTTTTCCCCCTTCTCTGATTTACTTTTGAGACTTCTGTATTATTTGCCTGCTTTATGATGTCACATCAGTTCTGTAGCAGTCTTCACTTTTTTGAATTCCTTTGTCTCTGTTTTTCTATTTGAGTAATTTGAAAAGAACTGTTTGATTTTGTCAGTTTTTTCTTTTGCTTAATAAGGTCAACTATTGAAACTCTCTTTTGAATTTTCTAGTTTAGTCATTATATTCTTTCATTCTAGAATTTCTGTTTGTTTATTTTTTCTGATTTCTATTTCTTCCTGAATGTTTCATTTTGTTCATATTTTTTTAATAATACTTTCGTTTGTCTGTGTTCTCTTGCAGCTCATTAAACTTCTTCAAGGTGATGACTTCACGTTATTTGTCAAGCACTTCGTGGGTATCCATTTCTTTAAGGATCAGTTATTGAAGCTTTATTAGTTTCCATTTGGGTGTTATGTTGTATTGACTCTTAATGATTCTTGCATTGTTTCTGTAAATCTAAAGGAGAAAACTTCTCTTGTGGTTCTTACAGACTGGTTTTGGCAGGAAAGGATCTTCTGCAGTGAAGCAGGACTGGATCTGGTCATGGAGCTCTAGTAGGTTTGCAGTTGGTGAGCCTGTTAATAGGGGTATAGATAGATGAGGCTTCTGCCATGATCCAGGATGCACAGTACTTCCTCTGGGACCATGGACATTTGGAACTGGAGGCAAATCCACAAGCAGAATGGGGATGCTTCCAGGTTTGAAGCCAAGTCTCTGGTGGTAGACGTGCTACTGGGGCATGAACCTGCCTTCTCAAGAAACTTTCTTTGGTCTTGAACCTCATTGGATTTTGACTACCTCTTACTTAGATCAAAAAACTTCCAAAAGATTTCTACTTTTGCCTATTAATACTAGCCAAATTGTTGTTCTCATAGGTGGGCAATAACCTGACTTGTCCTTGTTGACTTGTTTCTCATTTTTAAAGATGATTGGTTTTCAAGCTATTTGCAGGTGTGTCTAATGACTTTGAGTGCTTGTAATATATCTTGTGTGGCACCAGGGATGCTAGAAAAAATTCTAGATATTTAAGAGTCCTTCAAGTTAAAGTAACTATTAGAAAGCTAAAAAATGAACATTGTCAGCGTATTAAAGGCAATTGCTAAATATGAGGGTATGCAACAGTGTCTGATTAATTTTTTTCAAGAAATTTGGGAAAAAATTCAGAAACATAGTAACATTGAAAATTGCATTGATATATTTTAACAAACTTTCAGGTTGAAAGAATAGCATTTCATCAAGAGCAAAGGAATTAATGTATTAAAATGAACAACATTTTTTGAGTATGGTAAGATATCACAATGCATTAAATATGGATTGAATGAGAAGAAAGAGTAATTTATGTAGAAAATTTTGTTTTAAGAGAAACTATATATCATCTTTCATTTGTTTTGCATATTTTGTTTGTAAAACTCAGCTTGAAGAAGGATCCAGATTCTAGAAACTTGTTACAATAAGTTGAAATTATGTTTTAGAATGTCACCAGGGTATCATTTCTCCCTTCTTCTTTCTGTTTGTTCCAAGTTTTCATCATTGTCTTCAAATATGAATATTTGTGATTTAAACTACAGAAAGTCTGATTCTATAGTGTGAAGTGAGGTTATCAGGATCATTTTGGTAGACAAAATAATGTCCCACCAATGATTATCATGTCCTGTACTCTGCAACCTGTGTTTGTGTTACCTTACATAGCCGAATGACTTTGCATACATGGTTTAGTACCTTTAGATAAGAGAGTGGTCCTGGGATATCTGGAAAGACCCAATGTAATCAAAAGGGTCATTATAAAAGATAAACAGGATGGGCAGAGTTAGAAAAAAAATTAATTATGAAAGTGGAATACATTTGGAAATGCTATACTGCTGGCTTTGAAGATGAAAGAACATGTTGCAAGCAAAATAGGTGGCCTTTAGAAAGTGGAAAAACCAAGAATCTCCTCTGAAGTCTCCAATAAAAGAATGCATAACCCCGCCAATACTTTGATTTTAGAAATATGACCTTCATAATTATAAAATTATATATTTGTCTTATTTTAAGCCACTGGCTTGTTATATTTTATTTCAGCAACAATCAGAAGCTAATATAATTATTAATTTTAATAAGTCCCACCCCACATGATCCTGATATATGTGGTCTAAAGACCATTCTAAGAATCACTAGAAAAGAATAAAAATTTCTCATAGGTTCAGAAAATCAATTCCTAGAGACAAGTCCCATTAAAAACAATAGTAAGCATGCTAAATACCGAGTTTCCAATGCAGCAACAAAGTCATATAGACAAATTTGAATAGTTAAGAAAATGATTGAATATTGAATATTTTTATGCAAATATTGATTATTAAATCAAAAATTAGTTCTTGTTTGAGTAATATCAAACTAGCAATCAAAGCTAGATATAGATTAAAAGCTGGAAAAGGTAGAAGGTAAGGCACTATTACCACAGTTCAAGAAGGCCTGAGGCTCGCATTAGTGACAATTATAACTTAGGTAAAATGCATTTGATCAAACATTTTAAATTTTTATGCAGCCCTGGGTTAATTGGTTGCATACAATGTAATCAAGAGAAACAGAAATGACTTTTAGATTTGTGATTGCAATTGTTGTATAGCTAGTGAAGGTTTTGACAGAGAAAGTATATGTTGAAGATAACTGAGGCTTTTTATTTTATTTTTTGTATTCCATTAGGTAAATGTATAATTTAATTAGACAACGTGCATGAAAAATTTGAATTGCCTAATGTTATAAAACTCATAGTGTTTATTTGAAAATCAGAACCAGTGAACCATAGAAGAGAGTTCTGGAGTTAAACATTTAAGTGTTTGTTTGGCAAAATATTGATTGCCGTTAAGTGAGCTAAAATATTATTTTGTCTCTTATACCTTTACAGTTTTGGATAAACAGATGGTGAGGAGGACTCTGGCAATACAAAAAAAATAAGATGTGGGGAAATGATTATTTGGGGTATAATTAGTAGGAAAAAATATGTAGCCTCATTTCTAAGATGGAAAAATACTTAAATAACTTAATATGCACAGTGTAAGTCAAAATATAACAATGGATTATATGGAAATATAAACATCTTTATTGCACACTAATGAATTCAACAATATAATTAGATCTTGGAATGTTTTGGCTAACCATTTATTATTGACCCAGAAAAAGGTAAATGGAGATACATATTCACACAAAGCATTCTACAAATTTATGATCACTTTAGCTGACAAAGAGTATGCTTAATTTGCAAGGCATCAGAATTCAAAATTAGTCGTATATACTTATCTATACATTATTTTAGTGTTTATTGGCATTGCACATATTGACCTTGAAGATTAAAGAATACTCCATATGTTTTTACATATTTTAGTGGATCTGAGTGAAGGAACTGAATACAAATAATTACCTATAACAGCACGCAGCTGCATTAATTCAAGATAATGTCTGTGATTCACTCTGCGTTATCAGTTTCTATGCTTGTCAACAGAGCAAATTACAGGCCTGAGGCCAATTCATGGTTATGCATTACTTTCCACAGTATTATTAATGCAGAATTCCACAGTGCACATACTACAGATTTTGTTATTAATGGCAGAGAATAACATAAAGACATTTATTGTAATTTATATGATTAGGACTCATTGCATATATTTTTAAGTTTATGTTGATGGGAACTACTACAAAGTTATGGGAGTTTTAGTGGTGCTATCTCTTATGCAAGTATTAACTAACATGGATCACATATTTTATTCTTTATATTCCCAGTGCCTAGTCCTTAATTTCAGAGATAGTAAGTGCTTAATAAATGTATGTTTAATGTATGCATTTATTCTAATTGGCCACTGGAAATATGTAATTTTAAAGATCCTTTGGCCCTTCCTGAGAAAATGATACAAATTTGCATTACTCTCCCTTTCTGCCTAAACAATCTTTATTTCCTTCTATCTCAGATGATTGCTTTATACATGACTGGACATAGGGCTATGACATAAACGTTGATCTGAATCCCTAATTTGTACCTCAGTAACACTCCTGCATCAATTAAGTGTCTCTCATATCTTTAAAAATAAAGCTTAGCCTGCTCTGATCTTCACTTCTCCCATATTTTTCACCCTTGCAGATATCTCCTATCTCTACTCTTTAATAGTTCTATCAGTGCTGCACCAATCTTCTACAGCGCCCTCCTTTACTTATGACTACTTAGTACATTGGTCTTCATTCCATTTCTTTCTTTCTTTTTCTTTTCTTTTCTTTTTGTTTTTTTTTTGTTGTTGTTGAGATGGAGTTTTGCTCTTGTCACCCAGGCTGGAGTGCAGTGGTGCTATCTCAGCTCACTGAAAACTCCACCTCCCGGGTTCAAGCGGTTCTGCTTCTTCAGCATCCTCAGTAGCTGGGTTACAGGCGCCCACCACCATGCCCGGCTAATTTTTAGTAGAGACAGGGTTTCACCCTGTTGGCTAGGCTAGTCTTGAACTCCTGGCCTCAGGTGATCCACCCACCTCGGCCTCCCAAAGTGGTGGGATTACAAGCGTGAGTCACCATGCCTGGCCCGTTCCATTTCTTAAAACACCGAGCTCAGGATCATTGCATGTACAGATTCCACAGCTGGAAACTTTCTCCCTACAGCTCATTCCATGGTTGCCTTCTATTCTACTTTTAAAATTTCCGTCTGTGTCATTGTTTTCTATAGTTTGAGTGTGTCCCTTCAAAAGCATGTGTTGGAAGCATAAGGGCTCTACTGTGAATGGAATAATGCCATTATCTTCGGAGAGGATTCCTTATAAAACAGTGAGTTTGTTCCCTTTTCTCTCTTTCCCTTTCTTGACCTTTCACTTTCATCCATGGAATGCCACAGCAAAATGACCCTTACAAAATGCTGACCACTGAGTCTTAGGCTTCCGAGACTTTAGTACTGTGATGAACAAATTTCATTTCCATATACATTACTGTGTCTCTTGTATTCTCTTATGGCAACATAAATCTAATGAAGACAATGTTCCACAGAGATATATGTTAACCACCCATATAAAAGTAGAATTTCATTTCTCAAAGTTTCACACCTTGTTCATGTGCTTTGTATTACCTATTAATATCCAAACTATGCTGTTAATTTGTGATTTGACTACTTTATTTTCTGATAGCTCTTATCTTTCATGTAAATTCCATTAAACTACGTGTGTTTTTCACATTGTTTGCCACTGAATCCGCGATTTCTTGAATAGAATCCTCCACGGTTTCTTGAATAGAATCTGACTAAAAGTTCTAGAGTAAACATTTGTGGAATGAATAGACCTCAGAAAGACATCACCACTCTTGTGCATATTCACATTTCCACCTTATCTGTTTAATGCATAGGAATCATATAGTAGTAAGGTAAAAACACGTTTTTAAGATCATGTGTTGAAAAGTCCAAATATGTTTGGCTCCATCCTATTACTAATTCATTAGTGGTCATTCAGGTTCTACATGATTAAATCATGTGACTAGAAACTCACAACTTTATCAAAGTGTTCCTTTTATGATTATTCACAAATCTCTTTAAAGAATAGCGGCAATCTACTCCTAGAGATCTGATTTCTGACCTCCCCCAAATACTAGAAAAAGAAAAAAAAAAGGAAGCCTCTCACAATATATTCATGTTTCACATCACTCTTGCAGCACAAGTCATGATAATAAAGCCTTTTTACCCCAAGTCCTTCAGTCATTGTACTTTGCTCATTTTCCTTTGCCCATAGCACTACTTTTCATCTCACTACGGTTTTTTTTTTGTTGTTGTTGTTCTTGTTGTTCAAATCGAGGTGTTTTTAAAGATACTCTCCCCTCTCCACGTCTCTTTTTTTTGTTTGTTTGTAAATAGCTGTACTTCTTGTGGCAATCTTGTCCACTTCTACCACTGGCCACTGTCACTTTAAAAATGATTTAACAGTCAATGTATCTTTTGAGTTTTCCTCATGAAATTCTTTTAAGTTTTCTTATATAATTGATTTTTAGGAATTCCAACTTGAATGTCTTACTTGCATTTTCCAAAATTTTTAGTGTAATAGCTCCAGGATTATTAGAACAAATAAATTGAAGATGGCAGAGCATAGACTTAACTACTTTTGTATGTGGAAAACCTAGTCAAAAGAATTTTCTCTAACAATAAGAAATGGAATTTAAATGGGTATAAATTGCCAATGATGATTAGCTATGTAGTATATGCCCTGAACTCTGTCAGTAACTTTATATGAATCACGGGATTCAACTCATTAGAGACTCTGGCATTAGAATTAATAAACCATGGTAGCTCATTCATTAGGTATCAAAGTGGAGTAATATAGACAATGAAATTATCCCTGCCATAAGTTTCCCTCTATATATCCATCAACCTTGACTTCCTCCTATATATTTGTCAAAATAGAATTTAACCTACCAAAATTTCATGATTAGGGGCCTGAAGTGGATGCTTCTTTTCATGATACAAAGAGTGAGAATTATAAAAATACTTTATTTTCTAAAAGTTATGTGTATTTAAAATAGCCTGATTTGTGAATAGTGCCACAATAAACATAAATGTGCATGTGTCTTTATAGCAGCATGATTTGTAATCCTTTGTGTATATACCCAGTAATGGGATGGCTGGGTTAAATGGTATTTCTAGTTCTAGATCCTTGAGGAATTGGCACACTGTCTTCCACAATGGTTGAACTAGTTTACAGTCCCACCAACAGTGTAAAAGTGTTCCTATTTCTTCACATCCACTCCAGCACCTGTTGTTTCCTGACTTTTTAATGATCGCCATTCTACAGCAAACTATCGCAAGGACAGAAAACCAAACACTGCATGTTCTCACTCATACATGGGAATTGAACAATGAGAACACCTGGACACAGGGTGGGGAACATCACACACTGGGGGCCTGTTGTGGGGTGGGGGGTGGGAGAAGGGATGGCATTAGGAGATATATCTAATGTAAATGACGAGTTAATGGGTGTAGCACACCAACATGGCACATGTATACAGATGTAACAAACCTGCATATTGTGCACATGTACCCTAGAACTTAAAGTATAATAAAAATAAGTCTGATTTATGTTTCAGAACAATATTTTCTTTTAAAGATGATCTAACAGCAATGAAGAAAGACAAACAGTGGATCAGGAGGGAAACATGTGCAGAGAGACATAGGAAAAAATAGACACAATGTTTAATCAACCTTTAAAAGTAGTTTATTTCCATAGAGTGATTACCTCTCTTTTGTTAACTCAAAAAATATTCAAGATTTCTGGTATTATATGAATGTTTAGAGATTTTGTTAGGAAAGAACAGACCTCAAAAGGGCCCAGTACTATTGGAGTTACTTTTGAATCACTCTTATATCCAGAGTCACTGCCTCATGCAAGCCATCATTTATCACTACCTCTTTCATCTGTTGCAATTCCAGTTTCCTGGCAACCAGTATCTTTTCTTCAACTCACCATAAATAAATACATAAATATAGATATACATGTGTGTATACATACATTTATATATGGATATATATTTGGCTTAATTTTATTTAAGTGTTAAAGTATACTTTATTCTCCTGCCTAAGCTATTGATTCATTGCTTCCTTTATTTTCTTACCTACTTGTGTCACTTTTAAACCAGATACTCAGGATGATATATAATACGTTAACATCCCAGAATTATTTCCTGCTATTCCTCTGTCTGTAACACATCAGTCAAAGCAAGCTAGTTACTATTACATAGGTTGCTAATTCTTTCAGCACATATGATACTCTCTAGTATTTCCTGTTTTTTTCTATAAAGTCTTCAGTTACGTCTAAAATACCATTTCCTTGTTAACTCAAGTACATATGAATTCTGTACATTTTGAAAACATAACAAAGATTTTGTAATTTTTATAAGAACCATCAAAAGTTTCCTGATGTAAGTTCATTTACATATGTATTTTATTTAATAGGTTGTAAGCTACTTGGGACAAGTTATTAACAAATGTGCATTTATTCAAAATATTTGTCCATAACTCAATGGGAGTTACGTTATATACAAATAACTATAAAACATTATTTTATTTGTATTATATACAAATAACTATAAAACATATTTCAGTAATAATTTCATACAAAAGGCTCCTCTCATCACAAAGTTTACCAACCATTTTTGGAGCTTATAATGAATGTATGAATCCATTGTAACATAATATACAATGTCATGGGCACAGTGAGCATTAATTTATGTATTATTTTGAATTTTTTGTTTTAACTTATACATTGTGATTGAAAAACAATCTTGATTGCAGATTTTTCCATTTCCATAATTTTATTTTCTGCCTTACTTCAGTGTGTACTTAGCTTTTAAAAAATCTTTTACTTCCATATAAAATATTTATATTGTAAATTCAAGAAAAGTATCCAGCAAAGTCATATAACAAAATTAATTAACCCCTCATATTTAGCAGCTATATTTAAGAAAAATATTTATGGATTTTCTTGTCTGAGTTAGGCTTTTCACCTATTCCTTCTCATTCATAAATTTTATTCATGGCATTTCAGAAGAGGTTTTTTTTTCAAATTACAGTACAGGACTTAGGTTAATGCATAATGTTTAGCAAGATGGATTATGCCTAGAACTATTGAGATAACAAATACTTCTTCTAAAATGATAATTTACGGAGTTTTGTGTGTTCCTAATATTTTTAGCTGGTCTATGACTCTGCTGCCAAGTCATCTGTAATGTAACCTCATGGAGAGTTAAAAGGTAGGAAAAATGGCACCGAGGTATGTACTAAAAAGAAGCTGTTTCTCCTTTGGCAGGCACTTTATAAAACGATGCCAGCCACAGATGGTAAAGATGTTCCTGGCTTCTACCCACTATCTTGACAGTCCAAACGCAGTCAGAGATCACTGGAAAAGGGTAAATGCCACACCTCCCAGCCGAGGCAGCAAAACCTCTAGCCGCTTTCTAAATGCTTTCTTTAGAACATCAGGTTCTTGTCCATTTGATTTTTGTTAGCTTGCTGACAGAATAAATTGAACAGAACTCTCTGAGTAGGATGAAAGGAAGGTGGGAGAATAATCTCAACACTCTTAGCAACAATTGTGTTGTAAAAATCACCATGGTATCTTGGCACATTCATATAGCTGAGGGAACTGTTTATTTTGAATGTACATTTTATTCAAATCTCTGTCCAGTTCTCAGCAAGATAGTTTAAAAATAAGGTTTATAAATTAATGACATGCTTTTATCATAATAATGAAGTTTATCTCTTTAACCAAATGAATTCTATCCAAATAAGAGCATTAAAAACTGAGACACTAAGTTTACATTAAATCAGAAACATAAGTGTGGTATCTAGTTTACTCACTAAGGGAATTTGAAGAAAAAAAAGAATTGTTTTTCCTTAATTTCCAAAGCAATAGCCAATTCAGTATAAAATAATTTTGTAAAAAGACAGGTTTAATGAAGATCAAAGAGTTCTGGATTATTAGGGTTAACTATAGTTTATAATAAAAAGTTATTTTTAATCAAATAAAACAAAGTGGAACACATGTGATAAATAGTCTCAATATAGTCTCCTTACCTATTGGATTTTTTTCCTCACAAACTATATTTCAGTCTGAATTAAACTTTATTGAATTAGCTCTTGATGTAAATATCTTAATTCTTTTGATATTTTATTTGCATATGCAGCTTTTTTAACTTGATAGGCAATAACACATTTTCTCTTATGTTTCTTCTAATCAAGGAAATTTGAAATATGTTTTGAATCAACAGTCTTCCTTATTCTATGTATTCAAATTGATTGATTAAAACTTTCAACTCTTATCTCTCCACCAGTTTACACATATAAGTCCTTGTACAAGCATACTTTGTATTTGTATTACTAAAATCCTTTTCTGCAAAAATCTCCCTGTACAAGCCCTTTAACAAATTGTGAATGCACAAAATTATCTTCAGTGTCTATTAATTTCATTGCCCAAAGTCACAATCATTGAATATATTTCTAAAATGACACTCCCCACTATTCCATGACGTGAATTTTGTGGAGAGAGAAATGCACTGACTGGCTTATTGTGATTTTGAAACAGGAGAGTTCCCTGATCATTCTTGCAGGATGTGAGACAGGGGTGTGGCTCGCTTTTTCAGTTACTGCCACTGCTCAAATCCCTCGCAGGAGTGGGAGCATGTAGACACACAGGTGCAGAGGCTGGGACAAGCGCTTTGGGCTCCAGCCCCATGGTAGTGTCTGGAGTGGGGAGGTGCCTGCTAACCCAGTATTACAATGCTCTCTTAGCTTTGTCCTCTGTAGATGGCTTTAAGTGTTAATCAACTTTATGGACTCTGCCTTTTCGAAAGGGCAGAGGGCCAGTGTGACAGCTTTCTGTATCCTGAGCTCTTGCCCAGCATCCCGGAAGAATCAGGTCACACAGGGGCTTGAAGGATGAATGTGAGGTTTTATTGCATGGTGCAGGTGACTCTCAGTGGGATGGATGGGGAGCTGGAAGGTGGATGGAGTGGGAAGATGATCTTCCCCTGGAGTTGGGCTATCTAGCTACCAAACTCCTCTCAGACTGTCCCCAGCCAAACTCTTCTCATTATTCAGACATTCTTCCTCTTCTCTCTTTCTCTACCATGTCATTCTGCCATTCGTCTGCTTGTCTCATCTCCTCATCTGCTGGTCTGCTCTGGAGCCTGGAGTAAAGAGGTTTATATGGGTAAAGCTTAGGGGGCTTGTGGGCCAAAAGGAAACTTTTTGGGCATGAAAAAGGAATGCTTGTTCTCATTTAGGACCGCAGATATCCAGGCTTGAGGGTGGGACCTTTCCCTGGGAACTGCCCTCTTCTATCAAGTGTTCTCATCTCCTGTCCTTATCAATTTGATAATCCAAACACATTATTTTTAATAAAAAAGTCTGCTGGGGTATTTTAAATTATCTTTAGATTATTTATTATTTGAGTTTTTACGTTATGCACTAAGTTCACAGTTACTTTTCATACATTACATTAGCAATAATATCTGTGTTTGCAGTCCTCCATGAGTTCTCTACTCTATACCACAAATGTCTCTTTTCAATAATTCATATGATCCTAATAATGACTTCCAATTAATAGTAATGAATGCTATTTACAGCACTTACAGAGAAACAGTTGTTGCATTAACAAATCAATTACAACAATGTAGTTCACTAAATCCATCATAACTACTTCTGTTTGACCAGTTATTTAAGGTCAAATTCAAAATAGGTGGATACTAAAATCGGTTTCTGCTGGAGTTTGTATAACATGTCTTTTACCCTGAGGAATTACTTTATTAATCCAGATTTAAAGAGCGGATGGAAAAATGAATTCCTAAAGGATTTGGACTCTGAAACTTTGGAGTTGAGGTGAGGAGAAGGTTGAAGAGGAGAGAAATGTCTTAGTGATATCCACTTTCGTTTTCATAGCTTATCTTACAGCACTGAGAAAGCATAATTAGTGAAGAACAAAATCTAATTACTAAATTGTAAGAAGCCTTTCTCTTATACCTTCTTTTCATATGTACGGGGAAACTAGACAATTTTTGCAACCTCCATCACTCCTGTTGGATATCTATTGTTAGTGTTTAACGCAAGGGTAAATGGCAAAACATTTAAAGGTGGTTTGGGAAAAGAAGGGTATTCTTCAATTGTGCTGAGTAAAATGATAGAGGCTAGCAATATTAAAAACATTTTTTCTTACATTTGAGCTTGTTTCCATTCATTTTTATCATTAACTTGGTTAATAAGCCTAACAAAAAAATCCATGTTTGTATTGAAATAAATTGTAAACCTCAATATAAATCAGTAAAAAGTACAGTATGGTAATATATTTATGGCATAAAATATTATCAGTAATTTTAAATGACTGAGAATTATGTGTGGTCATGTGTAGATTATTAAACATATTCGTGAATATAGAGCAATTTTCAAACTAGTTTCAAGTCATTATGCACAAATGTTTTATCTTCTTTTTAGAAGATTATATACAAATATACACATATATATATAGACATATGCAAATCTATACATAAGTATTTATGAGCATATATAACATTAAATATGTCATATTTCATATACTGTATGTGTTTATAGAAGTGCACAATCACACACACACATCCTTGGAGCTTATACATTAAAAAAAGATAAATTTGGTATTAAAAGCAGATTTTATTCCTAATTGTAATGTTTTGTTATTCTAAAAAGTGAAGTGTATTTGTTAATTATTAGTGCGTGAATGTAACAAATAACCAAATTATTAACTAAAATTAGATATAGAAAAAACAATTGATTGTTTGAGGATTTATTAATATAGGATTGGTACCAAATCTTTAGTAGGAATATTTGAGGAAAGCTTATAATATAGTCTTTAAATATATTTATCTTCTTTTTTTTATACACCTCTTAATAAAAAAGAAGAAGAAGAAAAAAAAGGTGTTTTTTTTCTTTTTGAGACAAGATGTTGTTCTGTAACCCAGCCTGGAGTGCAGTGGCACAAGCTGTGTTCACTGTAACCTTCGCATCCCTGGTTCAAGCAATTTTGATACCTCAGCCGATAGAGTAGGTGGATTACAGGCCCATGCCACCACGCCCGACTAATATTTGTATTCTTAGTAGAGTCGGGGTTTCACCATGTTGGCCAGGCTGGTCTCGAACTCGTGGCCTCAAGTGATCAGGCTGTCCTGGCATCCCCACAAGTGCTGGGATTACAGGCATGAGCCACCATACCTGGCCTCTTAAAAATATTTAAGCCACCATACAGTTCCAATTTTTTCTAAATACTAAAATTAATATTTCCACTACGTTTCGTGTCAGTGATTTTGCATTACTGTAATATTTTAAATTTAAGTTATTGCAGTTTCTAAAGATCATTAACACACTAATCTGTATCTAGACATAAAAGGTCTTGAAACCACATTATAAAATAATAAAGCTGAAGAACATCAGTGTTGACAACTAAGCCTGATTAGATCAGATATAGATACAAGTGTGCCCATACATTTAGTTGAAGAGAAATATGGAAGAGAAATAAGATGCAGTCCACATATTTACAATACTATACGTAAGTCCAACTTTAAGCTGCCCAAGACTGGGTATTTTCTATGATTCCCCCTCACATCCAGTTAATCAAGCTTTTTGTCATTCTCCTAAATAGTTCTTAAAAATCTGGATGTCTATTTATCCTTTCTTCAGATACACTCATTTCAGCTACCACAGTCATCCTATTTATAAATTTTACACAAGTCCTATCCTGTTTCTCTCCTGTCGGTTTTCCACACTGCAGCTAAAGTGATGTTCCAAACAGTGATTTTCATTATGTCAGGATGTTGCTCAGTGTCTTTTAAAGTCCTGATAGTTTTCTTAAAATAAAGTCCGAATTGTCTAACATTGTCCACAAGAGCATTTCAAACACAAATGCTGCTGAATGATGCATCCTCATATTCTTTTTTAATTTTAACTTTATTGTATTTTTATTCTTTTTTAAATTTTACTTTAAGTTCTGGGGTACATGTGCAGAACGTGCAGGTTTGTTACATAGGTATACATATGCCATGGTGGTTTGCTGCAACTATCAACCCGTCATCAGGGTTTTAAGCCCCGCATACATTAGGTATTTGTTCTAATTCTCTCCCTCTCCTTGCTCCCCACCCCCTGACAGGCACTGGTGTGTGATGTTCCCCTCCCTGTGTCCATGTATTCTCATCGTTCAACTCCCACTTATGAGTAAGAACATGCAGTGTTTGGTTTTCTGTTCCTGTGTTAGTTTGCTGAGAATGATGACTTGCAGCTTCATCCATATCCCTGCAAAGGACATGAACTCATTCTTTTTTATGACTGCATAGAAATAGGCAAAGACTTCATGACTAAAACAGCGAAAGCAATTGCAACAAAAGCCAAACTAGACAAATGGGATCTAATCAAACTAAAGAGTTTCTGCACAGCCAAAAAACTATCATGAGAGTGAACAGGCAACATAGAGAAGGGGAGAAAATTTTTGCAATCTACCTATCAGGCAAAAGTCTAACGTCCAGAATCTACAAGGAACTTCAGCAAATTTAGAAGAGAAAAAGAGCCCCATCAATAAGGGGACGAAAGATATGAACAGACACTTCTCAAAAGAAGACACTTATGTGACCAACAAGCCTCCTCATATTCTTATGAATGATAAACACTCTGGCCTCCTGAATTGTTCACTTCTCACTTAAATCTGTGAGTTGTTTTATTTTGGCCCTTTGTGGATCTTGCTCTCTTTACATTTATCTTCACCTGGATAAGCCATAGTCTTCATTTGAAGTCTGCTTTCCCCTGGAATAGTTTAGTTTTCCTGGTGCATTTTCGTAACTAAGTGTTCCTATGTCATTATATATTTTTCTTATAGCCTTTACCTCATTATTGACATACAGTTTTCTTTATTTCCTGTAATGCAACGTTTATGTCATGATCACTATTGTATTTCAGATATAATACACCATGGCACAAAACAGGGGCTCAGTACTGTGTTTGGCAAAATAGAAGCATTCAAAAAAGATCAGTCAACCAATCAATCAAGTTAGAGTAACAAGGTGGCAAATCTTATAAGGAAATAAAACTTTCTGTCAATTATAAATGCACAATCACTTGCAATGAAGTAGCGAGTTATATGTTCTCTTTAGTGTCCAAGCAAAGGTAGCTGTCAAATTATGTGATTTTTTTTCTAGCCTACATCAATTTACTTAGTATTTTGCATGACTTGGAGACAAACAAATTGTTTGTTTTCAATCGTGAATACCTTAACTGGTTCCAAAAACATTATATACTTTATTGAGTGTGATTATTTCCTCTGTTAACATCTAATGCTAATTATTTCATTTGATTTTGTTAGTGTTTTAAAATAAAATATTATGGCTTTTTTGTTTTGTGTAGTGATGTGGGAATTGGAACGAGCCTTACATTTTAATATTGTACCAATGAAAGCACTTGAGCAAAATTAGGTTATTGCTTGGATAGAGTAATAGCAAGATGCAATGGACAAAAACAAAAATAGCTGAGCAGGACAATATATAGATGAAGAAAAGTTTTTATTAATAAGGTGAAAGCAAGGCATGAAAAGTACTGCTTGATGTTCGAATGTGTTTTAATGAACGTAAGAAGTCCATTAATATTCCACCATTGTCCATATAAAATACTATGACTTTGCAACATTTTATTTTTAAAAATTGAGATGTCTCTGTGGTACAATTTGATGCTTTGATATATATGTTGTATAATGATCAATCAGGGTATTAATCATATATATCACCTCATACATGTTTCCTTTTTTGTGGTAAAAATATTCAAAATTCTCTCTTCTAGCTATTTTGCAATATACAATGCTTACTGTTAATGATCATCACCCTGCTGTGGAAAAAACACCAGATTTTACTTATCCAATCTAATTGTTTTGAAGTAACTTGGTACCAATTGACCAACCTCTTCCTACCATCCATTCCCTTCTCCCCACCCCAGACTCTAGTGTCCAGTGTACTAATATCTGCTTCTATGATAGCAAACTTTTTTTTAAAATATAATTCCACATGAGTAAAATCATATGATATTTGTCTTTCTGTGTCTGGCTTATTTCACTTAACATGATGTCCTACAGTTTCAACCATGTTGTTGCAAATTGCAGAATTTTGTTATTTTTCGTGGCTGAATAGTGTTCCATTGTCTTAAATATATTATGTTTTCTTTATATGTTTATAGTTTTTAGTCATGGGTTGGTCTCTTTGACATGCTGATTTTCTTTTATTTTTATTTTTTTTGGTTATATATCCAGTAGTGGGATTGCTGGATCATATAGTAGTTCTCTCTGTAATTTCTTTTTAGGAATCTCTATACTCTTTTCGATAGTGCTGTGCTAATTTACAATCCCACCAACAGTGTGTAAGTGTTCTCGTCTCTCCATATCCTCACCAATACTTGCTTTCTTTTGTCTTTTGATAAATAGCCATTCTAACTGGAGTGAAGGGATACCTCATTGTGATTTTAATTTGTGTTTCCCTGATCATAATTGATGTTTAACATTCTTTTATTAACCTGTTGGCAATTTCCATGTCTTCTCTTGAGAATTGTCTCTTTTGTCCACATCCTCACCAATGTCTGTTATTTTTTGACTTAATAATAGCCATTCTGACTGGAGTATGACGGTATCTCAATGTGGTTTTAGTTGCATTTCTCTGATGTTTATTGATATTGAACCTTTTTTCATGTGCATTTTGGCCATTTATGCCTTCTTTTGAAACATGTCTGTTTGTGTTTTTTTGTGCATTTTTAATGATGATTTTTATTCCTGTTGAATTGTTTTGAGTTTCCTGTAGATTCTGGATACTAGTCCTTTGTTGGATGCATAGTTCACAAGTATTTTCTCCCATTCTATAGGTTATCTGTTTCCCCTGCTGATCATTTATTTTGCTGTGCAGAAGCCTTTTAGTAATTCTCATTTATCAATTTTTGTTTTTGTTGTATTTGCTCTTGTGGTCTTACTCATGAACTTTTTGCTTAGGCCAATATCCAGGAGTCTATCTTAAACTTTTTACAGCATTTTTATAATTCCAGGTATTATATTTAATTTTTTAAGCCCTCTTGAGTTAATTTTTTGTATATGGTGAGAGGTATGGGAGCATTTTAGTTCTTCTGCATATGGCTATCCAATTTTCTCAGCCAGTTTTGGAGTAGGGTGTCCTTTCTCCAGGGATAATTTATTTCCTCTTTTCCAATTTGAATGCCTTGTATTTCTTTCTCTTGCCTGATTGCTGTGTCTAAGACTCCCGACACTATGTTTACTGGGAGTGGTGAAAAATGGCAGTAGTGAAAGTGGAAGTCTTGTTTGAGTTCTTAGGGAGAATGCTTTTAACTTTTCCCCATTCAAGAGGCTGTTGGCTGTGGGTTTGTTTTATACGGCTTTCATTATTTTGAGATATGCTTATTCTATTCCTAGTTTGTTGAGGGTTTTTATCATGAAGGAATTCTATATTTTATCAGATGCTGTTTCTGCATCTATTGAGGGGATCATCTGGATTCTGTTTTAATTCTATTTATGTAGTGTATCACATTTATTTATTTGTGTATATGCTGAAACATCCTTGTACCTTTGAAATAAAATCTAGTTGACTGTGGTATATTATCCTTTTAATGTGCTGTTAGATTTTTGTTTAATGTCAGTCAGTCAACCAGTTTAATGTCATAGTCAACCAGTTTGGGTTCAAAAACTCTTTCTAAGTTGGGTAACTTGAGGCAAGTTATTTAATTCCTCTAAGTCTCAGTTTCTACATGTAATGAAGACAAAGGCTTCTAATTCTAATTCGTAGGGTTTCCAGGAAGAATAATTGAGTCAATATATATAAAATTCAAGTGAATAATAATTTAATACCTGTTAACATTGAAACTGAGTTGCAGTGCACATTAAGTTTATCCATTTGTCTTAACTAAAACTTCTGAAAAAATAAATACTTTTTCTTAAACCATGTAAACATGTTAATTTGAAACTGAGTTATGACACTAGTTACACAAAGACAGTTTCATATTTCTATGGAAATTTTTCCATTAAAAGTCCATGGGCAAACACTTTTAAAATATTTCAGTTGTCAACATTATAGAAATTAATTTTAAAATCATTACTACTGAAATTTAAATTCTGAAGCAAAATAAAATGTACGTATTTATTCATTTTGCATCATTTCCAGAAATGTTCACTTCTTTTTAATACTGTTTGCTACAAAAATTACGTTAATTGTACTTTGGTTTTCAAGAACTTCCTTTAATTATAATTTATTTACCTAAAAAGGCGTATTTAAGGTAATAGCATTGGCTTCCTAGAAAAATTTAATATGGCTAGCTTTTGCATAATGAAATATTTTAGAGCAGTTTGTAAAAGGCACCAAGATATTTTTGCAAATTAGCTACTGAACCAACTTACCCAAAATAATAAAAATGTTATTTCTATAAATTAGACAGATGCTGTCTTCAGTTAAAAATTTCACCAACAAATAATTAAATTCATGGAAGTTTTTAAAATTTGCACTTTAGACATATAACTACAAATAAAACTTAATAACAGAGAACAGAAATTTGTGTACAGTTACTTTGTTTATCAATTTTTTAAATTGAGGTATAGCAAGCATAAAAAAGAGGGCACAAATCTTATGTGAGAAGTTCAATAAATTATCAAAAAGTTAATATAACTATGCAACCACCACATAAATTTAGAAAAATAATAATAGTCTATAAATATCTAATCACGTTTTCCCAAAATAACTATAATATTTAATTATACTTTTATGGACTCATTTTCATTCTTTTGAAGTTTATGTGACAGTAATAATCTAGTATCTACTTTTTGCTTCTTGTATGTTTCAATTAATATTATGTTGTTTCATGTAGCAATATTCCATTTATTTTCAATGCTATATAATGGTTAATTCAGTATCTGTGTATTAATTATAAATTAATATATAGTGGACTTTCTTTTTTATATTTGTTTTGGCTCTTTCCCTAATTTTCATTTCCATATAAATCACAACATTCATCTTGTGAACTTTCATAATCATATATACCCAATATGTACATTTATACACGATACGTTTACAGTTATTTCCAATATGTTATGCATCCATAGCAATGGGCAATGCATGTTCACTTTTGATAACACACAGCAGTTTGCTCTTAGTCATAGACACAAAGTTAGTCATTGTCCTAACTGAAGGTTTTCTGATAAAACAGAAACTCAAACAATAACAACCACAAAACACAAAAAAATACATGGAAAGAATAAATTGTGTAGAATAAGAAATAATAAAATTTACATGTTGTGTTTTGTCCTATAAGCAGAGAAAAGAAAGTATAAATAGCTTCAAAATGACTAAGTGACACAACTGAAATTCCTGTAAGAAGTCGAAAGTGTCACTTATTCAGTCTCAGAATCTAGTTGTTGATACTAAGTATTTTGAAACAAAGATATTGCTTCCCTAATATTCACCAGTTTTATTTACAGTCATTGATTCTTTTGTATCTGATACCTACAAATTCCTGCTTTTATGTGTCTTAGAAGTACTCTAAGGTTCACCAAAGGGGCAGAGTAGAAAAGTTTTCTCAAGGGCACTGCCATGGATTGGTGTCAGTGATCTAATTTAAAGAGTAGACTGAGCAAAGTAGATGTGCTAAATAATATTTCTGTTCAGCCAAACACTCTTCTATCTGGCAACATAACCATTTTATTTGAAGTCATGCTGAATGAAAATTAATTTTGTTCTTATCAGTGTATTATCAGTATGACTCAGGGGAGATTACTGACATTCTTGCATTAGATATAGGGTCTGTGCTTCCTCCTTCTGAATCTGAGTGGATTCTTTTGGTTGCTTTGACCAATAGAAGTTATAATCTTGTCACTTTCAAGACCCAGGACTT
Organism: Papio anubis; assembly: GCF_008728515.1. Taxonomy (NCBI): domain Eukaryota; kingdom Metazoa; phylum Chordata; class Mammalia; order Primates; family Cercopithecidae; genus Papio; species Papio anubis. The sequence continues at coordinate 61,694,444 of NC_044990.1, read as the reverse complement.
AAGAGAATGGCAATGTACACTTTCCTATATGTTGAACTCAGCCTCCCTGCTCTGAGAAGTCCATATATACCAGTGAAGACACTCTTGAGTTTATCAGCTGATGTCTGAGCTGGTAGCCAATGTAAACCTCCCAGCCATGTGAGTGGTTGGTGAACCACCTTCAAAGTCTACCCTCGAGCTTCAGTCAGTCTTCTCACCTGATGTCACAAAAACAAAAGAAAAAGAGCCTCATGAAATCTTTGTTAAATTTCTGATCCATATAACCACTGCTTTAAGCCACTAAGTCTTGGCATAGTTTTTAACACAGCAGTCAGTAACCAAAACAATTAGTGGTACAGAATTTTCTAATTAAAGTGGAGGATATTCATTGTTGCAAAGAATGGGACCTATTAGTGGGGAAAAAATCAGTGTATACTATCAATTCTGGCATAAGGGTAATTTGCTACTTTCAAAAATATGTACAAATATTTTGTAACATATTTTATGAAGCATTGGAGATATTTATTATTAATTGAGAAACAATAATAATTATAAATATGTGTATTAGTCTGTTTTCACAATGCTGATAAAGACATAGCTGAGATTGGGCAACTTACAAAAGAGGTTTCTAATGGATTTACAGTTCCATGTGACTGGGGAAGCCTCACAGTCATGGTGGAAAGTGAAAGGCACATCTCACATGGCAGCAGACGAGAGAAGAGACAGGGAAACTTCCCTTTTTAAAATTAACAGATCTTATGAGAGTCATTCACTATCATGAGAATAGTATGGGAAAAACCCACCCTATAATTCAATCATGACCCATGACGTGGGAATTATGGGAGTTACAAGACAAGATTTAGATGGGGACACAGCCAAACCATATCGTCCCATCCCGGCCCCTCTCAAATCACATGTCCTCACATTTCAAAACGAATCATACCTTCCCAACAGTCCCCCAAATAATTAATTCTTCTGAACATTAACTCAAAAGTCTACAGTCTACTCTCTCATCTGAGACAAGGCAATTCCCTTCCACCTATGAGCCTGTAAAATAAAGAGCAAGTTAGTTACTTCCTAGATACAATGTGGGTATAGGCATTGGGTAAATACAGTCGTTCCAGATGGAAGAAATGGGGCACAACCAAGGGGCTACAGGCCCCATGCAAGTCTGAAATCCAGCAAGGCAGTCAAATCTTAAAACTTCAAAATTATCTCCTTTGACTCCATGTCTTGCATCTTGGTCATGCTAAGGCAAGATGTGCATTCTCATGGTCTTGGGCAGCTCCACCCCTGTGGCTCTCCAGGGTACAGCTTCCCTGCTGCCTGCTTTCATGGGCTGTTGTTGAGAGTCTGTGGCTTTCCCAAGCACACAGTGCAAGCTATTGGTGGATCTAACATTCTGCGGTCTGGAGGACAGTGGACCTCTTCTCACAGCTCCACTAGGCAGTGCCCCAGTAGGGACTCTGTGTGAGGGCTCTGACCCCACAAGACCCCACATTTTCCTTCTGCACTGCCCTAGAAGAGGTTCTCCATGAACGCCCTGCCCCTGCGGCAAACTTCTCCGTGGACATCCAGGCATTTCCATACATTTTCTGAAACCTAGGCGGAGGTTCCCAAACCCCAATTCTTCCGTGCACTCACAGACTCAACACGACATGGAAGCTACCAGGGCTTGGGGCTTGCGCCCTCTAAAGCCACAGCCCAAACTTTATGTTGACCCCTTTCAACCATGGCTGGAGTGGCTGGAACGCAGGGCACCAAGTCCCTAGCCTACAAACAGCATGGGGAACCTGTGCCTCGCCCACAAAACCACGTTTTCCTCCTAGGCCTGTAGGCCTGTAATGAGAGGGGCTTCCGTGAAGACCTGTGACATACCCTGGAGACATTTTCCCCATTATCTTGAGGATTTACATTTGGATCCTTGTTACTTATGCAAATTTCCGCAGCCGGCTTGAATTCCACCTCAGAAAATGGGATTTATTTTTCTATCACATTGTCAGTCTATAAATTTTCCAAATGTTTATGCTCTGCTTTCCTTATAAAACAGAATGCCTTTAACAGCACCCAAGTCACTCACAACTTGAATGCTTTGATGGTTAGAAATTTCTTCTGCCAGATACCTTAATTCGTCTCTCTAAAGTTCAAAGTTCCATAAATCTCTAGGGTTGGGGCAAAACACCACTAATCTCTTTGCTAAAACATAACAAGAGTCACATTTGCTCCATTTCCTAACAACTTTCTCATCTCCATCTGAGACCACTTCAGCCTGGACCTTATTGTCCATATCGCTATCAGGCTTTTTTCCAAAGCCATTCAGCAAGTCTCTGGGAAGTTCCAAACTTTTTCACATTTTCCTGTCTTCTTCTGAGTCCTCCAAATTGTTCAAACCTCTACCTGTTACCCAGTTGCAAAGTCACTTCCACAGTTTTGGGTATCTTTTCAGCCCTTCCCACTTCTGGTGCTAATTTACCGTATTAGTTCATTTTCACACTGCTGATAAAGGCATAACTGCAACTGGGCAATTTACAAAGAGTTTTATAATGGAGTTAAGTTTCACGTGACTGGAGAAAGCCTCACAATCATGGTGGAAGGTGAAAGGCTGATATCACATGGTGGCAGACAAGAGAAGAGAGCTTGTGAAGGTAAACTCCCCTTTATAAAACCATGAGATCTTACGAGACTAATTCATTATCATGAGAACAGCACAGGAAAGACTTTTTACCATCTACCCATTGACAAAGGGCTAATATCAAGAATCTACAAAGAACTCAAACAAATCTACAAGAAAAAATCAACCCCATCGAAAAGTGGGCAAAGGATATGAACAGACACTTCTAAAAAGAAGACATTTATGCAGCCAGCAGACACATGAAAAAATGCTCATCATCACTGGCCATCAGAGAAATACAAATCAAAACCATAATGAGATACCATCTCACACCAGTTAGAATGGTGATCATTGAAAAATCAGGAAACAACAGGTGCTGAAGAGGATGTGGAGAAATGAGAACACTTTTACACTGTTGGTGGGACTGTAAACTAGTTCAACCATTGTGGAAGACAGTGTGCCAATTCCTCAGGTATCTAGAACTAGAAATACCATTTGACCCAGCCATCCCATTACTGGGTATATACCCAAAAGATTATAAATCATGCTGCTATAAAGACACATGCACACGTGTGTTTACTGTGGCACTATTCACAATAGCAAAGACTTGGAACCAACCCAAATGTACATCAGTGATAGACTGAAATAAGAAAATGTGGCACATACACACTGTGCAATACTATGCAGCCATAAAAAAGGATGAGTTCATGTCCTTTGTAGGTACATGGATGAAGCTGGAAACCATCATTCTCAGCAAACCATCGCAAGGACAAAAAACCAGACACCGCATGTTCTCACTCATAGGTGGGAATTGAACAATGAGAACACTTGGACACAGGGTGGGGAACATCACACACCAGGACCTTTCGTGGGGTTGGGGGAGGGGGGAGAGATACCATTAGGAGATATACCTGATGTAAATGACAAGTTAATGGGTGCAGCACACAACACGGCACATGTATACATATGTAACAAACTTGCACGTTGTGCATAGGTACCCTAGAACTTAAAGTATAATTAAAAAAAGAAAAAAAAAACACCCCAGAAAATTCCCGAGTTTGGTGGTTGCTGTTTGACCATTGCAGCAAAATCCCTCCAGCCCTGGGCAGGGCAGCAGGCAGCACTTGGAGCAGCCCCTTAAAGTGATGAAAGAGGCCCAACTTGGAAATTTAGATAACACCACTCAAAAAAAATTTAATATCAATTACACAAATTTTAAAATATTTTAAGCCTATAATATAAGGAAAGAATATAAAAATTGGCCTTATTCCTATAAATTCTTTGAAAGTTAAATAAAATATAAATAAAATAACACTGTAAACTGTTTGCATTGCTAAGATAAATTTTTACAGGATGGCAGAGTAATAAACATTATCTTTGGGATAATATAATAGGTTGATTTCAACAAATTCCCATATTTTCTATAGTAAAAACTCTTTAGAAACAAATTTTTTTATCATCAAAAAGCAATTTACTACTTGAATGGGAGAAAAGCATAAGGTCAACTGTTACTTAGTTACATCGTCCTTTAGTTTTGAGAATAGTAAGAGGTATTATTAGAAACCACTTTCTTTATCCTTGTTGAGAAGAGAACATACATTTTCTTTGACACCTCTGTCTTTAGTGACAATTTTTCTGTCTTTGACTCTGAAAGCCATATTTTCTCAAATATGGCTTTCTAACAACTTCATATTGCCAAAATACTTTTATTCTTCTATGATTTTATTTACACTAATGCATGTCACATCTCAATACTAGATTAAATGAATACAGATATTTCCATTAATGCTGTAGGGTATCCTTTGACCTTAATCCATGCTATTTGTCTAGTGAACCCTAATATTAATTTGTCCACAATTTGTAATTTGGTTACTCATTTGGCCTTCCTGATATAAATAAGATTATTTTTGCTTTGGAAGCTGTTATTTCCAAATTTACAAAGTATGTAATACAAATAACTAACTTTAAGAAAACCCTTTAAATATCCTTTAAAGTAATCAATTTGAAGACAGTACATATTCCTTGCAATGATAATAGCATTGCTCAAAATATTTTAGATCTACTATTTTAGAAATGTTTTATTACATAAACCAAAGACTTTAAAATGTTTTATTAATATAGACACCAATAAACCAAAGACTTTAAGAATGTTTTGATTAATATAGACACCAACTGGACAATAAATGTAATGGCTAAACATGAACAGTGATTATCGCAACAAGGCAGCTTTTACTGGTGATGCTGAATACAATTCAAAAGAACAGAAGTTCATTTATAATTTATAGAAAAATTGTCTATTTTATATTGAATATATTTTATTAAAGAAGAAAACTATACATAGGAGAATGATGCAAAATTATCCTTTTAAGTGTAAACAATGGTAGCACAATTTTTCATGTCCAAGCTTATGCTTGCTGAAACCTAACCAGAATAAAATAAATGCTTATATTCTCCAAAAGGATGAAAACGACTTGCTGTCTTTTTTTCTAATCATTTTTTTTCAATTGAACGTTTTAATTTTCTTACAATTGATATCAGATGAACACAGAGCACACAGATACCTGATGTTTCTGAGGATTATCAAACACCAAATGTGATTTAAAACTGCATTCTGAATAGCAGGATTAACTTAAGTGCCAGACTCAGATCTCTCATTTCAAAATCCCTATGGCTGCATCTAAAGGTAGTGACTGTCATGTGAAACTGATGTTTGAAAAATACATTAAAATTCTGCCTGGAGATATTCTCTTTAAAAACTCTTATATCCTTATTTCACAAGAAATGTCCTATTGCCTCATGAATATTTTTGAAATGAGTTATATCCTTTGCTTAACTATCTGTTTATTTGGAGATATGGGAAGTTTAACTTCCAAAACGAAAATCTGGGGATGTTTGAATGTAATTAAATCTGTTTTTGGTTAGGTTCTAAGTACATATAAGAATACTTCAGTAGATGGTCTTAAAGTAGTTTTAGATGTGAACATCCCATACTTGTGAAAAATTTTGCTATTACAAAGTTTTAATACCATTTATATGACTTTCATATCTCTTTCAATATTAAATCAGAAATTATTCCTGTAAACGTAATTCCACACAATTTAATAATTTACCAAATTTATTATAATAACAAGAAAGATCGATGGGATATTGTTAGCAAAACTAAATAATATGCCCCTAATTACTTGAAATTATACTGGGTATATGAGTGCTTGATAACATTTTGTCCCATGGATCAATTTATCAAATTAAATAAACTATCAATCACAATTCAAACATTTAAGAATGGAATTGTTTTCTAACCGCATTTAAGCAGTGAAGAAATTGTGAGATTAGGAAGAAATGTTAGGATCTACAGGTAAATAATAACGTTTTAACATCAAATGCGATGATGGAACTTATTTTTCAAATCCTTTATTTTTAACCTATCAGTTAATATATACTTTTGATGGCAGCGGCAGTCGGTCTGGAGCAGCCACTGCGGGGATGCTGGCTGCAGCAGGTAAGGCGCCGCCAGGGCTGCAGGCTTTGCAGAGCGGGAGCCAGGATTCGGCGGGAGCCAGGATTGGGCGAGAGCCCTGCCCCCTACCATGGGCGGGACAGGAGCCCATGCTACCCGGTACAGCTACGGCTGCCCAGCCGTGGCTCCACACTGCAGCATCTCTGTGCTCTCAAGGGCCCAGGAAACCCCTGGCGCCACAGGCTTGAAAGTTCCTGCTCCCACTCCCTGGCCTCTGCCTGCTCCCAGCACCTGCTCTATGATGGAGCAAAGTTGTGGCAGAGCCAGGGCACTGTTGCAAACCGGCTGGGATTACATGCACTTGGGGTGGCGCTGACATGCCAGCCCCTGCCATCTTAGCCCTCTCTGGACTTTAGATGCCAACGAGCATCTGAAGGTGCCAGGGTGCTGAGGAGGAGGCTCGGCCCAGGCCTGCTAGCAACTCAGCATGGACAGCTTGGGTGCTGTGGATGACATGTTAAAGGCAGACAGGTTCTTAGGTGGGAAGGGGCAGGTCCCCAGTGAAACCTCGCTTTCAGGCCAGTGAAGGCCTGAGACCTGGGGGCTATGTGCCAGTTGCCTGCAAAGTTCACAGCTTAGAGTGTGAACTTGATTGATGACTGTTTGGCCTTTCGGATGGTGCTTTTTCCAGGCCTGCCTGGACCACTCGGCATGCACTTACTTCATTCTGAGCACATAAAATCCCTAGACTGAGCCAGACTCACTCACTGGTTGGGATGACCTGCCTGCAGAAAGGAGCTATTCACTACGGGTCTCCGCTGAGCTGTCCTATCTCTCAATAAAGCTCCTCTCTGCCTTGCTTATCCTCCAGTTGTCTGCCTACCTCATTCTTCCTATATGCGGGACAAAAAATTGGGACCCTCCGAATGGCAGGACTAAAGAGCTGTAACAAAAATAGGGCTGAAACCCACTCCCTTCTCTCCTGCAATCCACGTTACGGGTGATGAGAAGGAGAGAAGAGCTGTGTGGCCTTTTGGGCAGCCCAGACCTAGGAGCCTCCGGAGCCAGGGCTGTGACACCCTCTTTTGGGCTCTAAGGTTCCTGGTGTCCCCAAGCTTCCAAGTACCACTGCATTCCCCTTATCCAGATGCAGCTGCCCACAGCGGAAGCCACTTGCAGTATATCTGATCCAGTCACAGCTTTGCATGGTACAGGCACCTGTGCTGGCACCTAGAGCTGCCCGCCCCACAGCAGCAGCTGGCGTGCCTGGTTGTTACACAGTGGCTGGACTCCACGCTCACTTGCACATACCCCCCTCAATGCTCCACACATTGCTCACCCTTGGCAGACTTGGGATCCAGGCCAGTACCATGAGCCAAGTGCAGCCTGCCAGGCAGAGTGGGTGGAATGAACCCAGGAGGTCCGAACAAAACTCGGGGGAAAGGCGCCACTGACCACAGAGGTTTCCAGCTGGAGAAAAGACACCCTAAGCCTCCTGTGACACTTTCATTCATGTATTAATTAGGTCATTCAATCAGTGAAATGTTGTCAATCATTAGATAAACATACATTGAATACAAACATCCACACATACACACACATATATATAAATATATATATGTAATCAGTTTTGTAACACAGTTAAGTAAAATAAAAGTTCCTGTATTTGATAAACTGATAGGCAAATGTAATTATTTTATTTTTGTTTTAATTTGGAAATAGTTGTAAAGTAGAACCTGCTAGTTAACACTCAACATACAACATGAGAAAAAATTTTAACAAAGACTATGTATAAAGAAAATAATCGCCACAAAAGAAATAAAAATGAAACATTATTTGTTCAAAGAATACAAATTTGCCACACCCTGCCCCTTAAAATTAAGAAGTACATACCAGGAATCAGAGACAACATTAGCAAAGACACAGATAAATTAAAAGCATTATCTACTTGGTGATCTGAAAGTGTCCTGATAAGATGAGGAATAAGAACATTCTTGAAGAAGTGTCAGCAGGTAATTGCATTTATTAAGAACCCATTATGACTTAGACTGTTTAGTCTTTCACATGAATAACTTAATTTAATCCTCATAAAACTTTGGAAAGTTTTAATCCTCATAAAACTTTGGAGATAGATATGAAAAACTTTCAAAAAGTTGAAGAAAAAAAAGTCAGAGATACTGGGTGACCAGAGAGTAGTCATTTTCTCATGACAAATTTTAATTATTGGTACGTCTGGAAAAAACTGTCCTTTCTACAACTCAATGCCTTATGCAAAGAGATAGGCAGGCAAATGAGGCCTGAGCACAAATCCCTTTCTTGCCAGGGTAAGGAATGAGTTTGAGTCTAATGAACAAGCTACATTTTAAAAGAGAAGTTCAGAAGACAAGTTGGCAGTTGGAGAGTAACTGTCCGAAATTCAAAGGAGGAAAAAAAAAGCCTTCAGAGTAAGCAATGAGATGCGAGTTAGTAAACCTTGAATAATGGCAAAGACACTGATGTTGGCAGGAAAGCTAGAGTTTTAGATAATTAGATGGAAAAAGAAAAGGACTTTCCGACTTGTATGTAAAGATGTAAGATAATAAAACTAAAGGATAAAATTGGATTTTTAGATTTGCCAAAAAATACTATAAAGGAAAAAAAGGGCACATCTAGTGAGATGTGATTTATTTTAGGTAACTTCACATAAGTTGAATGATTCAGGAGACATTTGAATGTAAACCATGGATTTTTAAAGAGTGGTCTAGGATATATACACACACACAAACATATATATGCATATATATATTTGTATATATGTAGTTATGCCTTAACATATATATTATTGTTGGGTCTATATCAATTTGATCATATATAGAGTGAGAAGAAGAATAAGCCAGAGAGGGAGGAGTTGGGAAACTATTTAAGAACTAAATAAAGAGAAGCTAAAAGTGGTGTAAAAACAGGAGAATAAGAACAAAATAATGTTTTGGTTTTTTTTGGTTTTTTCCAAACGGAATAATAGTCAATATTAGCTGGTGTTGAAAAGTGATTAAATAAGATTATACTGAAAAGCATGCAGTCAACTTAACAGTTAAATCAATAGTGGTCTCATAACCATTTAAATAGAATAATTGAAGCAGAATATATGTAGTGAGGTAAGAGAACAATTGGAATTATACAGCAAAGAAAAATCCAATTTTTCAAATGTATGTTTAGAAAATCAAGGAAGGAGGTGATGATGGGGTGTGTGTGTGTGTGTGTGTGTGTGTATGTGTGTCTTTTGTTTCTCCTTCTTTGCAATACATAATGGAGTTGAAGTCCCCTGCTGTGTCAAAATAGGTGTGATCATGTGAAATTTTTTGGCCAGCGCATGATATGCTATATTTGCTTTTCTTTAGAATCAGTGGCCTGCAATGTTACCTTGAAAGCCTTTCTCAGTATAGATGGTAGAGCAGAGGCTACAGGAAACATACAGTGGTACTATAGCATGAGCGAGCAGTAAATTTTTGTTGTTTAAACCATTGATATTCAGATGTTGTTTGCTAGTGCACAATAAGTCTAGTCCTACCTGACTGATACAGAAATAGATATAAAAATGCATGTATGTATGGTTTGTGTTATAAATTGCAGTGTAAGTCTAAAGGAAAAAAATGGCCTTTATATGATTGTTCTTTCTAGTATAAAAAGGTATTTTCAAAGGAACAATGTAGTTTATAAATAACATGGTGTTTTTGCTGCCTCAATTTTAAAAAGAAAATTATAAAACAAAAATCAATTATTTAAATATGTACAAAAAGAATTAGCAAAATTTTAGTAAAATACATCCAGTGATATAGAAGAGAGAAGATGAAGTATCAATATAATGTGAAGTGAGGTTTCTGTTAGTTTCCAAAATCAGATTAAAATTTCAAAATAAATTAAGGTTAAAAAAAGGCATATCATCATCTCAATAGATACATAAAAATCATGATAAAATCTCTTAGCAAACTCAATACAAGTTTATAATTTTAGCACACATCCTACAAAGGAATCATCAAAACTTTTCCTCTTATCATAAATAAGACAGGGGTGTTTGCCTTAAGAACTCCTTGAGCACATTAATATGAGTCTTGTAAAGAGGAACAAGACAGAAGAAAATAATAAGCAAAATGCTTTGGAAGGACTAGCAAACAACATTTTTCACAAATAATATGTGAGAAAACAAAAAAATTGAAAAGAATGCATTAGATGCATTAAATTAACTAAATGAAGAATTACATTATGTGAATAAAGTAAAACATTGGATGCAGTTGAGATATTGTTTCTCCTTAATCTATACATTCCAAACAATTTAAATCAAAATTTATGGAAATTTATAAAATGATTCCAAAATGTATATGGACAAAGAAAGAGTCAGCATTTGTTAAGGAAATTTTAATAGAGAAGATTAAGCTGTAGGTTACTAAATATCAGAAACAACTTTAATACTATATTAATTAAGACATTGTGGTTTTGGCATGAGGATCAAGGAAACACAAGAGAATTAAAAAACAGGTCCATACCTACACAATCACTGGAATTATGACAAAGGCACCAATGGAGTTGTGTGGAGGGAAGATGTATTTTTTAATCCATGGTTGTGAAGTAATTAGATATCCATATAAAAATAAACGATTCCTACCTCACACCATAACGTACTTAATTCTTGATGGATTTTTGGATATTACTGTGAAAGCTAAATCAGTAAAGATTTTAGAGGAAAATGTAAGGGAACATATTTAACTTATCAATTATGTCTTAAGCAAGACACAAGAACCACTAATCAGAAATAAAATATTGAAACTTTGCAATATATTATGATAAAAATCTCTGTTTTTCAAAAGTTAGGTTTAAGAGAGTGAAAAGTTGATGGTGTCAAAGATACATGTATACACACAGGACAGCATAATTAAAAAATCAGAAGAAGACAGTAATAAACACTTCAAAACACTATTCTGGTGGCCACTTAACATTTAAAAATATGCTTAAACTCAGTTGTAAGGAAAATGTAAATTTAAGCGCAGAAGTACTATTACTCTTTTACACAGAATGAAAAATAAAGTCTGAAAATGTCCAGTCTTTACCAGTATGTAGACCTACTAGAACTCTCATACACTGCCAGTGAAAGTGTAAATGGTATAATCACTTTGGAAAATTGTTTTTAGTAGATATTAATACTGAATAAATGCATTCTCTGTAATTCAGAAACTCCTATCCTTAGCAGATGAGCTATAAGAAGTGTTTAAATATTCAACAAAAGTTATGTGCAAGAATCCTTATGGCAAGTCTAAAAAAATTGTAAAAAATTCAAAATATCCAAATACTCATCAGTATTAAAAGGAATAAGGAATAAATTGTGATGCACATATGCAATAAACGATTATTCAGCAATGAGAATGAATAGTTTAATCTACATCCAGCAATATGAATAAATCTCCCAAAGATAATGTTGAGCAAAAGAAGCCAAATACAAGTAAGTACATATTATAGGATTTTCTTTACATAAAATATAAAAGCAGGTAGGACTGTTCAAAATATATTTAAAATCAGTAATGATATCATTGAAGGAACGTTAGGAGCTGGGCACCAGGGGGCAGGTGGGATGGATATATAGCGCTGGGAGTATTGTTTACTTATCTGGGGCTGACTACACTGGTATGTTGAGTTTACGTAAATTTACGGAACTGAACATTGATTATATGTAATTTTCTGTATGTTTGTTAGATTTCAATACAAAGTTGAAAAATGACAAAATAAAGAAATGTCATGGCAATTCACACATAAAGCTCTGAACCCAGCTATTTGAGTCATGTTCTTTCTGTGACTAGTAGTCATAAAACTGTGAAGCTAACTAAAGAAAAGAAGAAACTAAGAATAAAAAAGACTATATATATATATATATATATATATATATATATATATGTGCAGAGGATGGCATCTATCGCCTTCAGATAAATTCACATCTGTATTTTGTCTGTAGACACTTGACACAATCTTGTTTAAAAGAGAAAAGTTGTCACATATTCTATGTTGCTGTGTATCTGAGATATGTACTGAATGTAAACTTGAATTAGGTTTTAGTCAGAGGTTTATAGTCATAACATATCCTCAATACAAGAGTAAATGTATATAAAAATGAAAAATTACAATAGTTTCTTGAAGATGACACATGCAATAAAAATATTTTTACTTAGTCTATTAAAAAAGCTACTTCACAGTGACAAATATATTTTTGTTATAAAATGTTAGTATGATAATATCTCAGATTCCGTTCATATTTATTCACCAAAGACTGTATTATATTATCAAATAATTAAAAGTTGATTTTGTTATCTATAAAATTGATGTAGATATTTAAATAGAAGTAGAAAAATAACAAGAATTTTTTTCATAAAATGCATGTTGCAGTAGCTAAATATGGCATGTATTATTGATATACTCAGTTGAAAATCCCTCTTCTTGGTCTGTTCAACAAATCATCAAAAAGTTTTTCCCCACAATATGCTGCTATAAGCTATTTATCTAAAGAAATTTGCTTACAGACTCAAATAGAGTAAGTATAGGAATGAGCATGATAAATCCGTAAACACAAACTCTTTCCTGTACTTCTTCCTTTCTCTAAGTGATGTGAAGAGAGGAGTCCCAGAGACGAGCTAATTTTAACATACCGCAAGAATTACTGATGACATTTCTACTCTCCCGACCTCAAATTCCCCAACCAAGAAGTGCCTTCCCCTTAATACTTATATGTAGTGTACATGAGGTTCATAATTTCCTTTATTAGAATTTTCTGAACTTGTGTAAAATCCACACGTCTCGTTTTCATAGGCATCTTGATTACTGTCAGCCTATTTTAACACATTATGTAGATATATATATATTTGCTATTATGTTTTCCTTCAAAATTATATCAAACAGGAAAATAAAAGTTGGAAAAATTAATCAAGTGACTTAAATAATTAAATACTGTGCATTCTCTTGCCAGTATCTCTATCTCCTATATTATTAAATTAGATTTTTACATAAAATTGTTCAGTGATTTATATTTCAAAAGAGGTCTGTCTTCTAAAGCTCTTGATTGTGCATAATTTGAGAAAATAAAAATTCTAAGCTAAAAGTGTCTTAGACAATATTAATCTTGAAATAATTGTGTAAGACAGAGAGGCAGAGAGATACAGTGATCTACATTTCTTTTTAACCTTTAGTTTGAAACAGCCCAGTTCCACTAACATGGATTTGCCACATAATATGCTCTTTTGTAAGGATGAATATTATCTTAAATATTAGTCCATGTAAGTCAAGGAACAACTATCAGAGAATGCCTATGCAATTTTTTAATGAGTTTGTGTGTACAAAAGTGAAAAAGGGCCAGGCGCGGTTGCTCACGCCTGTAATCCCAGCAGTTTGGGAGGCCGAGGCGGGCGGATCACGAGGTCAGGAGATGGAGACCATCCTGGCTAAAAGGATGAAACCCCGTCCCTACTAAAAATACAAAAAATTAGCCGGGCGTGGTGGCGGGCGACTGTAGTCCCAGCTGCTCCGGAGGCTGAGGCAGGAGAATGGCGGGAGGCGGAGCTTGCAGTGAGCCAAGATCGCACCCCTGCACTCCAGCCTGGGCGACAGAGCGAGATTCCATCTCAATAATAATAATAATAATAATAATAATAATAATAATAATAAAAAATAAATAAAATAAAATAAAATAATAAAGTGAAATAGAAGATACGGTTTTACTTTGAATTCATGACTTTAAACTGAATTTTGTTTTAGCAAAATATCAACATTAATAAGAGTTGGAAGGTGTTGATGTTAACCTTCATGGATGACCTTGGAGAGTTCAAGACTTAAGTGGAGGAAATAACTGCAGATGTGGTGGAAAACGAAAAGAACTAGAATTAGAAATGGAACCTGAAGATGTGATTGAATCACCACAATGTCACGTTAAAACTTGAATGAAATAGGAGTTGTTTCATATGAATTAGCCAAGGAAGTAGTTTCTTGACATGGAATCTACTCCTAGTGAAGATGCTCCGAAAATTTTGAAATAACGAAGGATTTATAGTATTACATAAACTTGGTTGGTACCGCAGTGGCAAGGTTTGAGAGGACTGACTAATTCTGAAAGAAGTTCTACTATGGTTAAAAAGCTATCAAGTAGCATTGCATGCTACAGAGAAGTCTACTGTGAAAGGAAGGGTCAATTGATGCATCAATGCCGCAAATATTATTGCTGTCTTATTTTAAGATACTGTTCCAGCCCCCTGAATATTCAACAACCACCCTGCTCGGTCAGCAGCCATCAATATCAAAGGCAAGCCTCTGTACCAGCAAAAAGATTATGACTTACCAAAGGCTCAGATGATGGTTAGCATATTTTTTAGCAGTGAAGTGTTTTTAATTAAGGTACATAGGTCATTAGACACAATGCTATTGCACATGTAATAGACTATGGCAAAGTGTAAAGTAACATTTATATGCACTGGGAAACAAAAACATTTCTGCACTTGCTTTATTGCAATATTGCTGTATGGAGGTGGTGTGGAACCGAATCCACAGTATCTCCAAGGTTTACCTGTGTATCCGGACACTTTGCAAATACAATTCTTAAATCTTGTATATTACATTTTTCACTGTACTTGATTTATACGTCTTAATATATGTGTTAGAAGAAGCTTACAAATTTCTATAATTTTTTTTTATTTTGGCTCAGATTCAATAAATCTATTAAACAATTTGATAATACTTGATATCTCATAATCTGTGGTGTTAAAATATGAATGTGCTATGCCAATTAAATTAATGAACTCTGATAATACAGCTATCAGAGGTTTACATATTTACAAAAGTCTTACATATCATTTTAAAAATTTATATGTATATATTTCATATTTTAGTTATTCTGCATTGTATCAATCAAAATATTACATGTTTGCTTGTAGACTATCAAAATGCAACTGAATTTTGTGTAGTAATTTAATATCCAGTGATTTTGTCATACTCTTTTTAATTCTAATAATATATGGATACTTATGAAGTTTATAAATACACAATCACATCTTTTGACAACAAAGTTTTTAATATATATATATATATATATATATATATATATATTCCTTTTTTCACCACATTGCACTTGCCAGTACTTAATCACAACTTCATATAGATGTGATATGGAGTGTCTTTCTTTTCTTTTTTTGTTATTTATTTATTTTTTTATTATACTTTTTAAGTTCTAGGGTACCTATGCACAACGTGCAAGTTTGTTACATATGTATACATGTGCCGTGTTGTGTGCTGCACCCCTTAACTTGTCATTTACATCAGGTATATCTCCTAATGGTATCTCTCCCCACTCCCTGCACCCCACGAAAGGTCCTGGTGTGTGATGTTCCCCACCCTGTGTCCAAGTGTTCTCATTGTTCAATTCCCACCTATGAGTGAGAACATGCGGTGTCTGGTTTTTTGTCCTTGTGATAGTTTGCTGAGAATGATGGTTTCCAGCTTCATCCATGTCCCTACAAAGGACATGAACTCATCCTTTTTTATGGCTGCATGGTATTCCATGGTGTGTATGTGCCACATTTTCTTACTCCAGTCTATCATTGATGTACATTTGGGTTGGTTCCAAGTCTTTGCTATTGTGAATAGTGCCACAGTAAACACACGTGTGCATGTGTCTTTATAGCAGCATGATTTATAATCTTTTGGGTATATACCCAGTAATGGGATGGCTGGGTCAAATGGTATTTCTAGTTCTAGATCCTTGAGGAATTGGCACACTGTCTTCCACAATGGTTGAACTAGTTTACAGTCCCACCAACAGTGTAAAATCTTCCTATTTCTCCACATCCTCTTCAGCACCTGCTGTTTCCTGACTTTTCAATGGTCGGCATTCTAACTGGTGTGAGATGATATCTCATTGTGGTTTTGATTTGCATTTCTCTGATGCCCAGTGATGATGAGCATTTTTTCATGTGTCTGCTGGCTGCATAAATGTCTTCTTTTTAGAAGTGTCTGTTCATACCCTTTGCCCATTTTTCGATGGGGTTGTTTGATTTTTTTCTTGTAGAGTTGTTTGAGTTCTTTGTAGATTCTTGATATTAGCCCTTTGTCAGGTGGGTAGATGGTAAAAATTTTCTCCCATTCTGTAGGTTGCCTGTTCACTCTGATGGTAGTTTCTTTTGCTGTGCAGAAGCTCTTTAGTTTAATTAGATCCCATTTGTCAACTTTGGCTTTTATTGCCATTGCTTTTGGTGTTTTAGTCATGAAGTCCTTGCCCATGCCTATGACCTGAATGGTATTGCCTAGGATATATTCTAGTATTTTTATGGTTTTATGTCTTACATTTGAGTGTTTAATCCATCTTGAATTAATTTTTTATAAGGTGTAAGGAAGGGATCAAGTTTCAGCTTTCTACATATGGCTAGCTAGTTTTCCTAGCATCATTTATTAAATAGGGAATCCTTTCCCGGTTTCTTCTTTTTGTCAGGTTTGTCAAGGATCAGATGGTTGTAGATGTGTGGTATTATTTCTGAGGACTCTGTTCTGTTCCATTGGTCTGTATCTTTGTTTTGGTACCAGTACCATGTTGTTTTGGTTAGTGTAGCCTTGTAGTGTAATTTAAAGTCAGGTAACATGATGCCTCCAGCTTTGTTCTTTTGGCTTAGGACTGTCTTGGCAATGCAGGCTCTTTTTTGGTTCCATATGAACTTTAAAGTATTTTTTTCCAATTCTGGGAAGAAAGACATTGGTATCTTCATGGGGATGGCATTGAATCTATAAATTACCTTGGGCAGTATGGCCATTTTCATGATATTGATTCTTCCTATCCATGAGCATGGAATGTTCTTCCATTTGTTTGTGTCCTCTTTTATTTCATTGAGCAGCAGTTTGTAGTTCTCCTTGAAGAAAGAGGTCCTTCACATCCCTTGTAAGATAGATTCCTAGGTATTTTATTCTCTTTGAAGCAGTTGTGAATGGGAGTTCACTCATGATTTGGCTCTCTGTTTGTCTGTTACTGGTTTATAAGAATGCCTGTGGTTTTTACACATTGATTTTGTATCCTGAGACTTTGCTGAAGTTGCTTATCAGCTTAAGGAGATTTTGGGCTGAGATGATGGGTTTTCTAAATGTAGAATCATGTCATCTGCAAACAGGGACAATTTGAATTCCACTTTTCCTAATTGAATACCCTTTATTTCTTTCTCCTGCCTGATTGCTCTGGCCAGAACTTCCAACAGTATGTTGAATAGGAGTGATGAGAGAGGGCATCCCTGTCTTGTGCCAGTTTTCAAAGGGAATGCTTCCAGTTTTTGCCCATTCAGTATAATATTGGCTGCAGGTTTGTCATAAATAGCTCTTATTATTTTGAGATACGTCCCATCAATACCTAGTTTATTAAGAGTTTTTAGCATGAAGGGCTGTTGAATTTTGTTGAAGGCCTTTTCTGCATCTATTGAGATAATCATGTGGTTTTTATCTTTGGTTCTGTTTATGTGCTGGATTACGTTTATTGATTTGCGTATGTTGAACCAGCCTGCATCACAGGGATAAAGCCAACTTGATCGTGGTGATAAGCTTTTTGATGTGCTGCTGGATTCAGTTTGCCAGTATTTTATTGAGGATTTTTGAATTGATGTTCATCAGGGATATTGCTCTAAAATTCTCTTTTTTGTGTGTGTGTCTCTGCCAGTCTTTGGTATCAGGATGATGCTGGCCTCATAAAATGAGTTACGGAGGATTCTCTCCTTTTCTATTGATTGGAATAGTTTCAGAAGGAATGGTACCAGCTCCTCCTTGTACATCTTGTAGAATTCGGCTGTGAATCTGTCTGTTCTTGGACTTTTTTGGTTGGTAGCCTATTAATTATTGTCTCAATTTCAGAGCCTGCTATTGGTCTATTCAGGGATTCACCTTCTTCCTGGTTTTAGTCTTGGGAGGGTGTGTATGTCCCGGAATTTATCCATTTCTTCTAGATTTTCTAGTTTATTTGTACAGAGGTGTTTATAGTATTCTCTGATGGTAGTTTGTATTTCTGTGGGGTTGGTGGTGACATCCCCTTTATCATTTTTTATTGCATCTATTTGATTCTTCTCTCTTTCCTTCTTTATTAGTCTTGCTAGCGGTCTATCAATTTTGTTGGTCTTTTCAAAAAACCAACTCCTGGATTCATTGATTTTTTGAAGGGGTTTATTTTTGTGTGTGTGTGTGTGTCTCTATCTCCTTCAGTTCTACTCTGATCTTAGTTATTTCTTGCCTTCTGTTAGCTTTTGAATGTGTTTGCTCTTGCTTCTCTAATTCTTTTAATTGTGATGTTAGAGAGTCAATTTTAGATCTTTCCTGCGTTCTCTTGTGCGCATTTAGTGCTATAAATTTCCCTCTACACACTGCTTCAAATGTGTCCCAGAGAGTCTGGTTGTTGTGTCTTTGTTCTCATTGGTTTCAAAGAACATCTTTATTTCTGCTTTAATTTACTCATGTACCCAGTAGTCATTCAGGAGCAGGTTGTTCAATTTCCATGCAGTTGAGCGGTTTGATTGAGTTTCTTAGTCCTGAGTTCTAGTTTGATTGCACTGTGGTCTGAGAGACAGTTTGTTACAATTTCTGTTCTTGTACATTTGCTGAGGAGTGCTTTACTTCCAATTATGTGGTCAATTTTGGAATAAGTGTGATGTGGTGCTAAGAAGAATGTATATTCTGTTGATTTGGGGTGGAGAGTTCTGTAGATGTCTATTAGGTCCGTTTGGTGCAGCGTTGAGTTCAATTCCTGGATATCCTTGTTAACTTTCTGTCTCATTGATCTGTCTAATGTTGACAGTGGGGTGTTAAAGTCTCCCATTATTATTGTGTTGGAGTCCAAGTCTCTGTAGGTCTTGAAGGACTTGCTTTTTGAATCTGGGTGCTCCTGTATTGGGTTCATATATATTTAGGATAGTTAGCTCTTTTTGTTGAATTGATCCCTTTACCATTATGTAATGGCCTTCTTTGTTTCTTTTGATCTTTGTTGGTTTAAAGTCTGTTTTTTCAGAGACTGGGATTGCAAGCCCTGCTTTCTGTTTTGTTTACCATTTGCTTGGTAGATCTTCCCCCATCCCTTTATTTTGAGCCTATGTGTGTCTCTGCACATGGGATGTGTCTTCTGAATACTGCACACTGATGGGTCTTGACTCTTTCTCCAATTAGCCAGTCTGTGTCTTTTAATTGGAGCATTTAGCCCATTTACATTTAAGGTTAATATTGTTATGTGTGAATTTGATCCTGTCATTATGATATTAGCTGGTTATTTTGCTCATTAGTTGATGCAGTTTCTTCCTAGCATCAATGGTCTTTACTATTTGGCATGTTTTTGCAGTGGCTGGTACCAGTTGTTCCTTTCCATGTTTAGTGCTTCCTTCAGGAGCTCTTGTAAGGCAGGCCTGGTGGTGACAAAATCTCTCAGCATTTGCTTGTCTGTAAAGGATTTTATTTCTCCTTCACTTCTGAAGCTTAGTTTGTCTGGATATGAAATCTGGGTTGAAAATTCTTTTCTTTAAGAATGTTGAATGTTGGCCCCCACTCTCTTCTCGCTTATAGAATTTTTGATGAGAGATCTGCTGTTAGTCTGATGGGCTTCCCTTTATGGGTAACCTGACCTTTCTCTCTGGCTGCCCTTAACATTTTTTCCTTCATTTCAACTTTGGGGAATCTGACAATTATGTGTCTTGGAGTTGCTCTTCTCGAGGTTTATCTTTGTGGCTTTCTCTGTATTTCCTGAATTTGAATGTTGGCCTGTCTTGCTACATTGGGGAAGTTCTCCTGGATAATATCCTGCAGAGTGTTTTCCAACTTGGTTCCATTCTCCCCATCACTTTCAGGTACATCAATCAGAATCAGACGTAGATTGGGTCTTTTCACACAGTCACATATTTCTTGGAGGCTTTGTTCATTCCTTTTTACTCTTTTTCCTCTAAACTTCTTTTCTCTCTTCATTTCATTCATTTGATCTTCAATCACTGATACCCTTTCTTCCACTTGATCCAATTGGCTACTGAGGCTTGTGCATGCATCACGTAGTTCTTATGCCATGGTTTTCAGCTCCATCAGGTGATTTAAGATCTTCTCTTTGCTTTTTATTCTAGTTATCCATTTGTCTAATCTTTTTTCAAGGTTTTCAGATTCTTTGAGAAGAGTTCGAACATCTTCCTTTAGCTTGGGGAAGTTTGTTATTACTGATTGTCTGAAGCCTTCTTCTCTCAGCTCATCAAAGTCATTCTCCATCTGGCTTTGTTCCTTTGCCAAATAAAATTGTCTTTTAGTATGCCTTCAGTTAGTCACTGATATTTTCTTTAACATCATTTATATTTCTCAGATATCTATCCATCTATCCAGTAAATTTTTTACTACAGAGATTTTATCATTTAGCTTTCTTGTTTTTGTTTTTGTTTTGAGATGGAGTCTCGCTCTGTCGCCCACACTGGAGTGCAGTGGCATGATCTCAGCTTACTGCAACCTCCATCTCCCAGGTTCAACTGACTCCCCTGCCTAGGCCTCTAGCGTAGCTGGGTTTACAGGTGTGTGCCACCATACCCAGCTAATTTTTGTATTTTTAGTGGAAACAGGGTTTCAACATGTTGGCCAGGCTGGTCTCGAACTCCTGACCTCAGGTGATCCACTCACGTTGGCCTCCCAGAGTGCTGAGATTACAGGCTGTTGTTTAGCTTTTATTTCCCTAGTCAACATAATTATGTTTTCCCTTAAAAAGTTGATTTTTATACTATATCTGAAGGGATTTTGCAGGGATATACTTGAAGCAGTACTAGGACTTTCCTTGTGTGGTTCCTTTCACTCATGAATCACAGTCCTGGACTGCCTGCTTAACAATATCTAAAACACTTTTTTAAATATATGTTTTCAGTTTCCTTTTTATTTAAAAAAGAGATGGGGCCGGGCGCGGTGGCTCAAGCCTGTAATCCCAGCACTTTGGGAGGCCGAGACGGGCGGATCACGAGGTCAGGAGATCGAGACCATCCTGGCTAACATGGTGAAACCCCGTCTCTATTAAGAAATACAAAAAACTAGCCGGGCGAGGTGGCGGGCGTCTGTAGTCCCAGCTACTCGGGAGGCTGAGGCCGGAGAATGGCGTGAACCCGGGAGGCGGAGCTTGCAGTGAGCTGAGATCTGGCCACTGCACTCCAGCCTGGGCGACAGAGCGAGACTCCGTCTCAAAAAAAAAAAAAAAAAAAAAAAAGAGATGGAATGTCTGCTATCAGTTACCCCAACATGGTTGGAAGTATGAGTTTACACCAGCTTTTCTGGTTGTTTTGAATATTTGCTATGGTATCTTTTTGGTTTCTAATATATTTTATTTTTTATTGCCAAAAGCACTTAATAATGTAAAATTAAGTGGGCTATTGTTTATGTATGATACATCTTAATTGCTTATATATAAGCATATATATACATAAGTATAAGTATATAATTATACATATATAATTGCTTATATATAAGCAGAGTATATATATAGGCAATTACATATATATTCTGCGTGTGTGTGTGTGTGTGTATATATATATATAGAGAGAGAGAGAGACTGTGGCTTTACTAAAGTCAAACATGTAGCAAAGTACTGCTTTTCCAGTACAGATTTTTCATTCTAGAGGATATAAATAACATTATATGATAATCACACAATCCATATTCCATTAGAAAATAGTCCTACAAGAAATATTTATTTTGAGTCTCAGGTATTTCTTCTTTTACTTCTCTAATTCTTATGTAAGCCAAATCCTTATAATAGTTTTCAGTGCTCTAATATTGAGTTTAATCCACTATCAACATGAACCGAACAATGTGATTTTTAGCATCACATGAGGAATTGTTTTTTGTGAAAATAATTCTAAAAGATAAGCATTCGATAGGCAAAAGGGTTTGAAAGGAGGAAAACTTACTTGGTTTTATACAGAATAAAAATACTATATTGGACTTTTAGTCTGTCTTCATTCAAATGAATCAAACCATCATAACCACATTTATAAATCTTGGAAGAAGTAACAGAAAGAAAATCTCCTATAGCTCCTGCCAGTAAGTTAGCATTTCCCTAGCAGCAAATTTTTGTTACGCTCCACTACTTAAGATATTGTTAGGAAATGTTAAAAGAATTTGCCATGATAAATCCACATGGTTAGAACTATAGAATATAGAAATAGCATATCCTAGAAACCATTTTTTTTTAAAAGCCCTTCTTAGGTTTATAAAACCATATAAGCAGGACATAAAGCAAGGAAGCAAGTCACCACTAAAATTTAAATTGCCTAATCCATCTCTAGGTATGAAATTAAGGTTGGCTTATTAACCTGTATTACAAAATAAATGGAAAAAGTAAATAGCCTATAAATGATACATGTGTTTAATTCAATCCGTTTATAATACATTTTTACATATATAATAATACCTAAATCAGTTACATCTTACATAGATAAAATGCTAGAAAATTATTTATATTATCTGTTATTTGTTGTCACAAAATGTAGTAAGTTTATTAAATTTAAAATATTTTGGGGGGCTACTTTAAATAATAATTTAAAAAGATTTCACAACATGATTACTTGTATACTAAAAAAACCCAGCCTCTTGATCACATCAGATAAACTTCAAATTCTCGCTCTCATCTAAAAATGCATATAATAATACAAAATAAAAACCTACATTAACTACCCTACAGCTTTTGTTCTAAGTCAATTCCTGCCATAGTACCCCTAACTCACTCTACTTTAGGAAAATGTATGTCTTTGCTCTTCTTCATAATTACAATGTAATTAGCATATCAATAAACTTTTTTTCTTTTCTCTATGCCAAGAATGATCTCTCTGTAGTGATTTCTTCTTTATTTGTTATTTTTCCTTTTTTGAGACGGAGTCTCGCTCTATCCCCCAGGCTGAAGTGCAATGGCACATCTCAGCTCACTACGACCCCCGCCTGCTGTGTTCTAGCGATTCTCGTGCCTCAGCCTCCCGAGTAGCTGGGACTAGAGGCTCCTGCCACCACTCCCAGCTAATTTTTGCGTTTTTTAGTAGAGACGGGGTTTCACCATGTTGGTCAGGCTGGTCTTGAACTCTTGACCTCAGGTGATCCACCAGCCTCGGCCTCCCAAAGTGCTGCAATTACAGGCGTGAGCCACCACACCCAGCCCTCTGTAGTGATTTCTTATAATTTTATGGTGCCTTGGCATTCATTTTGATCATAAGTTAAACTTGCTCATACCAGAAGCTGGACTTGTTTATCCTTGACACAGTTCCAGGTTTCTGTCTTCTCTCATTGCTTCAATGTGTTTAATCCAGATATCTACCTTATATAACCATCTCCTGGTGACCATTTTCCTATGAGACAGCTAAATACAGCCTGTTTGACTTCTCCTGCTGAGCCCACATGCCCCATGGACTGCACAGTTATGCCACCATGACTACTTCTCAGCCATGGAACTCATGCCTGCTTGCTCTAAACCAGCCAATTATAACTCCCATGGGAAACCTGCCTAGGTAACACCCTGGACTCCAATGAAGGCTTTGACGTACAAGTCCCTCACTCTCTTTTTTGCTCTCCACCTGCTAGTTGGGCACACGTCTCAGACAGCTCCCCATTTCCCATTGGCCCTGCAAAGTGTGCTGTTCTCTTCTTTCTGGGATTTATAAGTAATACATGACTTCTGCTATTTCCTGTGTCTTAAGTTGCCTCCTCTGTGTCTCACCTAACACACTGGAATCTAACTAGAGAGTGACTGTCTTGGCAAAATAAACTAGATACAGGTCAAACAAAAGCCACAAGGACATCTGCTGGTGTAAAAAATTATCCTGTGTGAGGGACACCGGATTGCTGGTCAGACATGGTGGCGTTAGGCTGTCCACAAGGTTCAAGAAGTATCTTGTAAAAGGCAAACTGTAAACATTTAGGACCAAATTCCTGGAGTCTCATTAAGCTAAGGCTAGAGTTTATAGCCACTCCTTGGAGGGAGACCTCAAGACTAAATTGGAAAGAATAAAAGGTCAACAATTTCCTCTTACTTCTTACTTCATTCAGTGCCTGCTCAAATGCCACTGCCTTCGTGGACTGTGTTTATAAAAAGAGTCTCCTCACTTATCACTCTTCATCTTCTTATCCTCTCGTGTTACTTCTGAAATTATATTATGTTTGTTTGTTTACTTATTAACGACACTCCCTACTAGAATGTAAGCTCCACAAGAGCAAGGATTTTATCACCTTTTTTCTTGGCACATGGAAGGTATTTTTTTTAAATATTGGAAGTCACTGAATGTATGAATGCAGAGCAAAGGGAATTCTCCTCTAAGTATTTAAGACTAATTTTACCTGAAAGCTTACAGCTAACTATTTGGACAATCTATAGATAATGGCTCATAAATAGTTTGCCTGGAAGGAAAATTGGTAGAAACAAATAGTTGGAACAATTAAATTTTGGAAGATAAAAATTTACTTGTAATCCAGTTTTATTATCTCCATATTTTAAGTGTGTATTTTTAAGAAAATGATACTGCTTAATATTCACATTTAGGTATTTTATTTGTTTTACAAAAAGTTGTTTTAATGTAATCTGAAAGGGTGGAGAGAAACCAAAGCCTAACCATCTCTTCAATTAATCTAAACTATATATTGGATAGCAGAAGGTCTGATTGAGATCCTTTATATGAACAAAAAGAAAAAACCATATAGAACTACTTGCTCTTCAGTGAGTTAATGAGATGTTCAATAACTGTGTTTTATAAAATTATATTCGTTTGGTGCAAAATTAATTGTGACTTTTGCTATTATATGGTAAAAGAAAATTTTAGGAAGGTTATTTTGACACACATACATAAGGCTTCCAGAAAGGTAATTAAGGAAAATATAATTAGAAATATCCAAGCAATTAAGCAATTCAAACATGATTGAAAGAATGTATTTCTAATAATTAGGGTAATTTTCACATAATTTCATTCATAGTACACCATTTTGAGTGATACTCGGGATGCACTTTGTTAAAAGAAGCCAGTAACAGAACAGCATCTTTAGTTTGACTTTAACCTGGTTGCATTACGCATGGCACATTGTCCTGTCAACTTTATCAATTACCCTATCAAAATTGATTTATTGCATTCGTTTGCAACTGTGCTGCTGAAACTTGTGCAGACAACTTTTTATTCAATTCATCAAGCCCTTCTTCTAAAAGATCAATTACTTCATTATATTTTCTAGTCCATTATCTGAAATTAAAATAAGTCTAACAAGATAATTTCTTAGGTTGTCCTCTCCAGTACTTTTAAATCTGAGTTTATTAACCTTCTTTAAGCCAAGAAAATACTTACAGGATTTCTTGAGATTTATTGACAACTCTTGTCAATATTGTCAACTCCTATCACAGACTATATTTCTTCCTTAAGCCTTTCATAATCATACACTATCTCCTTTTAATATATGATTAAGTGTCTTTTGAGCTTGTATCACTATTTTATCTGAAACAGCCAATTAAATACATTTCAACATGCCTAACTTAGAAGCAGGAAAATATTGTTAAGGAGAGGTGGAATAGCTTTTATAAGAGTAGTCTGTAAACGAGATAAAAGTTAGTCAGTAATAATAGCAAATATAATAAGTCTTTCTAATGGTAAGGATCTTTTTTCTCTTCTTCATTTGCAAGATTTCTGTTTACACCAGTCTTGTGTTATCTTAAAAGTACTAGCTTTTTGACCATACTATATACTATCCAGTTTTTCTTTAATAATTTTCAGACATATGAATTCTGAAACTTAGATGAAAATGTGATTAGTTTTGAGAAAAGATGATCACAAATAAGTTACTATTGTATCCCTTAAATATTTTAAAAGATAATCAAATGCAAAATGTGAGCATTTTCTTATAATATTAATCAAAATATTAGAGTTCTTTCATAAGAAAGACCATGGAAATAATGAATAGATGTTTGGTACTTTCATATTATTCTTGAAGAGCTAGGCAGTGCATATAAACAGTGAATCAAATAAGAAGTGTACATATTGAAACAGAAAAACAGACAAAATTGTGACTGTATGCAAATAAGATGTTATATGTGAAAGCCACCGTAAAAAAATATTTTAAAATATTAGAAATTGCTATCAATTGGCTAATGACATAATTAATACACACAAGAAGAGTTTTCTATGCCAAAATTAAATGAGTAAAAAATAGACTAGAAAACAGAAAACAAAAACACTCAGTATGTTAAAATAAATAAAATGAGAGACAAAAGACTATGATAAATGGTTTTACTAGTAGACAAAAGAAACTTTTATAATATTTTACTTTTGGAAAGAAAAATCCATATTCATCAGAATATCGTTACTGTTGTTAACACATTGTTTTATGTATTCTTTAGGGGTGTTCATTTTGACTATTATAAAATATTTGTTTCTTTTGATCCAGCAATTCTACTTCTATGGATTTGCCCTACAAATATGGTTACAAAGATAAAAAAATATTAATCCATAAAGTATCTCAAAATCTTTTATTTTAGTGTAAAATTTTGAAGACATTTTAAATATCTAGTAAGAAAACACAATATATCAATTACAATATACACAAAGCATTCCCTCAGTTATTAAGTACTATAATATAATGAGATTATTTTAAAATAATTATTTATGCATGTACATATACTATATGTTGAGAAAAAATCACATATAGTACTATCTCCATTATGAAAAACTATATGAAAAAGGGTACTCTGTACATATATGCATTCAGTGAGATCTGGAGTAAAGCTAAAAAAAAAAGTCATACATTATTACCTTTGAAAGTTGAATTTCACATAATGAATACATTCCTCTGTGTCTTTTACTGTGTGATTTAAATTGCAGATGCTTATAAATTTATCATTTAAAAAATCTGTTTGTTAGTTAAAAGGTGAAAAATAAAATAGAGCTAAGAATATACTTATGTTTTATGATTAATACGTATCAGTTCAGAAATAATGATCAGAACAATATAATACAATCTGGGTTTAACATTAGTGTGTAAAATAGATGATGCATTACTTTTAAAGTTATTACTAGGAATTTAAGAGTATTTGCCAGATATTATATTTACATTTGAAGCTATTTACTGAGTTACTAACATGTTGTGTAATGCATACTTCTTTAAAAGGTACACACAAATTATATTAATGTTGAGAAATCATTTCCAAATGTATAAGAAAAAATAAAACCTACTGTGAAAACGCCACAGATCTTTTTGATCACTGTCCTGAAAGAGCCAGATGTTAACTGTAGTTTTTAAAACTTTGCCAAAAGTCTTGATTTAAAAATGAGCATTTACAATATTAAAGTATGCAAAACTTTTTAAAAATATAAATACCTGTTTAAATATGAAACTGTGGAGTATGATAATATAATATTCCTTATTATTTCTGCTCATGTTTTATCCTCTAATTATAAACTAAGTTTGTAGGTTTTTTAAATCAAGGACGACTCACATCATAAAAGAAACAGAATATTTCAGTTATTATTCTGCTTTCTGTAGTTTTAACTTAATCTCTGCCTTATAAAAATACTTTGTCCCTTCTCCTTCACATAAAATAATTTTAGTCTCATAATTGAAAAAATATTCATTCATTTAAACATTCAGTGAACATTCAGTTGCACCATCAGCATGCCAAATACTAAACTAGGCACAATGGTCTGCAAGAGAAAAGAAGCACTGAAAATTCCTGACTCTGAGACAGTCTATAATCCAATAATTACAATAAAATATAACAGATATTTTAATACCATACTATACAATTGTTATTATTGTATTTTACAAAGCTCATGATGGAGAGTTACAACAATATCAGTACATGGAAGGAAATATAAATGCTCCTATAGAAATTATTTACGCTGCCTATGCAAAGGTTGAAAGATCCAACATTGCTTCTAATTCATAGAAAACATATGATGTAACTATTATATTAATTCAGGTAAGATCTTTGTAATTTCAGTGTTTTGGAAGATAACTAACTTTCAATTGCAAATGGAGAGCTTAGTGAAAAAGTTTCGGTCTTTCAAGTTGTATCTCTCTAAACCTGTGACAAAGATTTGAAAACCGCCCTCTGGTGACGTCTTAGGACTTCCTCTGCACCATCTGTGCTTTTGAAATGTCAGCACTATAAGTATCTGATACTGAGAACAAGCTGCAAGGAGCTCACAGAAATAGGACTACTAACTTTTATCAGATTCAGCCCACTGCTTGCCATACATGGCAACAGAAACAATCTGATGTCCTTTACTTGATGAAAATGGTTTTTACCAGAAACTGTTAGAAGTGTAGGTATTCCGAAGAAATTCATTGACACAATATTAAAAGATTTTAGAGAAGGAACTATATATGATAAATGACAACGTTCTCATACATTTTTGGCTGAAATACTATAAGGAATTCAATACCTTTGAATGTATTTAATTCATTAAATGAAATAATAAAGTTCATTAAACTTTGAAATATTTGTCTTGATTGAAGAAAAGACTGCTATTTACCTGTACTTGAATCAAATAATATTGATAAATGTTTAATCAACAAAATGATATTAATTATATTTTATGTATTACTGATTTAAAAAGGAAGAAAAAGTAAGCAAAAAGAAAATATTCAATCATATTTTGGCTGAATACCAATTTTATCTGCAATCAAAATTTGTAAGACATTTGAGTTAACCATATTGTAGGAGGTTACAAAATAATATTCATTTGTATAAACATCTACAAATAGATTTTTAAAAACTATCCCATAAATATCTCAAAATAAAAATATGTAAGCTAAAGTGTGAAGATCAGTGTGGTTATATTTTATTACCAACCATGTAGAACTGATTCTATTATCAATTTAAAATGCTACAGACTTTTAAAAATAATGCTTTTAGAATGAAAATCTTTTCCTATAGTACAGTGTACACTGCTTAACAACAGGTTACATTCTGAGACATGTGTTGTTAGACAATTTCGTCATCGTGTGAATATCATAGAGTGTACTTACAAAAACCTGGTGGATAGAGTCTACCATATACCTATGCTATATGGTATAACCTATTGCTTGTAGGCTACAAACCTGCAAGGTATGTCACTGTTCTGAAAACCGTAGGCAGTTATAACCCAATGGTATTTGTGTATCTAAACATAGAAAATGAATAGAAAAACTATAATACTATAATCTAATGGGACCAGCATCATATATGCAGTCTGTTATTAAGCAAAACGTTGTTATGCAGTGCATAAAAATGTAGTACATTAGTAAGTATATCTGTTAACTAACTTAATTTAGGTAGTATAATTATTAACTAAATTAAATTAATCTCCATTAACCAAATGTTTACATCAAAATGTAGATATAGTGAAATATTATTCAGCCACAAAAAGGAAACCCTCTTATATGCCAGAACAGTGATCCCCAACCCTTTTGGCACCAGGGACCAGTTTTGTAGAAGACAATTTTTCCATGCGAGGGGCGTGGCAGGGACGGATTGGGGATGAAACTGTTCCAGCTCAGATTATCTGACATTAGATTCTCATAAGGAGCACACAACCTAGATTCCTTGCATGTGCAGTTCACAATAGGGCTCCTGCTCCTGTAAGAGTCTCACACTGCTCTTGATCTGACAAGAGGTGGAGCTTAGGCAGTAATGCTTGCCTGCCGACCGCTCACCTCCTACTGTGCTGCCTGGTTCCTAATAAGCCTCAGACCGGTACTGGTCCATGGCCCGGGTATTGGAGACCCCTGTGCTACAACATAAACAAACCTTGAAGACATTATGCTAAGTGAAATAAATCAGAAATCACAATATACCATCATTCCACTGACATAAGGTATTTAGAGTAGTCAAACTCATTGAAGTAGAAAGTAAAATGGTGGCTGACCGGGGCAGTGTTGATGGAGCAATGAGGACTTCATGTTCTTTGGGTATAAAATTTCAGTTATGTAAGATGAAAACGTTATAGAGAACTGCTGTATAACATTGTGGTTATAGTTCATAATATTTTACTCTACACTTAAAATTTGTTAAGAGGGTAGATCTTATATGGTTTTACCATAATAAGAAAAGAAAAAAGAGAGTTGTTAATTTTACTTTTGTGTAGAGTTAACAAGTGTTTCCAAATATCAACCTAAAAAGTTGTATAACATACCAATGGATGTATAATCAAATTGTGAGTTGCAAAGTAGTCAGTTACAGTAGAAAGAGCAGCACTGCCTGCATAAATAATCAGTTTATGTTCTTTTTTCTTTTTAAACCTGTCAACCATGACTAATATGTCTTTTTTTGGTGCATTACCCGATTTAAGGATTTGTTGGTATGTTCTTTAGCAGCTTTTGCTATTTGTATAGCTTTGAAATATGAATTAAAGTTGTGTGGTGCATATGAATACACAACTAATGAGAATATCCTTCAGCTGCTTCTTTACCCATGAGGACAATAATTATCACCTAAAAATCAGGAAACATTAATAAAAATATACATATTGTATGTGAATCTTTGCATTATAAAAATGGAACTTAAGCAACAATTATGGAAAATAAATATTGATCATGCATAAATGTAATATTTATATTAACAAATTCTAATTTTATTAAATGATATTTCAATATAGCCACTAATCATGTAGAAATAAAGTATCAATAAACATTATTTCCTGATAGAAATGACATTGATTCATTGAGGTAACTGCAGAACAAGCATTTAGAAAACGTTCCTTTTTTTTTTTTTTTGATACGGAGTTTTGCTCTTGTTGCCCAGGCTGGAGTGCAATGGTATGATCTCAGCTCACTGCAACCTCCGCCTCCTGGGCTCAAGGGATTTTTTCTGCCTCAGCCTCCCAAGTAGCTGGGATTACAGGCACGCACAACCATGACCGGCTAATTTTGTATTTTTAGTAGAGATGGGGTTTCTCCAAGTTGGTCAGGCTGGTCTCAATCTCCCAATCTTAGGTGATCCGTCGACCTCAGCCTCCCAGTGTGGAGATTACAGGCGTGAGTCACCACACCCAGCCATGTTCAATAATTTTTATTTTAACTAGTTTATGTTGTTTATAGTCAAAATCTGAACACTTTAAGTTTATATATTTCTAATATTTTGGTGCAAAGTAGTGTTGATACCCTTGAACTTTTAGATTTAAACATTAATTCACATTAAAATTAATAATGTATAGAGTTACTAAAAGAGTTCATCGGTTGATCATAATACAAAATTTGAACAAATTTATTTTTATTTTTAATATCTTCAATTCTTTTCATATTTTAGAGACAGACATATTTTATAAGAATTTAAAAATTGGTAATAACCTTTTTTCCAAAAGAGCCATAATATGTTATTATTTATGTTCCAGTACCTAGCAACATATTATGTATGTTTCTCAAGTATAATTCCCTAATCTTTAAATACACAATTTCTGTAAATGTAGGTCCCCTGTTGCTTACATAAAAGTACTTTAGGTCACTTCTCAGTTGCAGACTTATTTCTCCTTCCTCCTGATTGGGTAACATTAAGCTAATTAATTTTTTTTTTTTTTTTGCATTATGTTCACTTCACTGGCTTCTTTGCAAATGTTTGTCACACAACAATGCAGAAAGAAACATATCAATTTTTTGTAATCATATATTATTAGATACCAATGAAAAGGACAGCATAAAATAGCATTTTGATAACATTATACAAATGTAACTGACACAATAATAAATGTACAGATAATGATTTAACTTCAAAACCAGTAACAAGCTTTTATGGAAATTTTTATTGTTGTCATCACTAGTTTTTCTGCATAAGGAGTTTCACTTTTTTTCTTTCAGTGGAGGTGCTAAGAAAAATACTCCTCAGGTAATTCAGGGCAAAAGAAACAATCACAACTCATTGAGAAAATTAAGAAAGATTATATTTTTGGAGAGTACCACATTTAATATGAGAGTAAATTTCTAAGGGACAAACCTTTAGAAGAACAATGATAAACTCTGGACAAAATATATAACACAAAATAAAAATTAAGAAAAACTGCCTGAAGCCTGCATAGCATGAACAAAAGCACACAATCGTAAAAAGGAGTTGAAACTTTCAAGAAATCAGAGGAGAAATTACTAAATTAGGAGGCTTTGGATCAATGAAGGGGTGCCAGACAGCGTGATGTTTGGTGGCAGAAGCTCCAATCAATAACCCAACATTATTCTGGCTCAAATGACAGAGCAAGGTCTGCCCAATGCAGCAGAAATCTAATATGAAAATTCAGAAACAGAGAACCCAGGTGTTCCTGTTTGAACTTTGCCAAGTAACTGGCTAAACCTCATATTCATAGGTTGCCACCAAGCTAAGGCTCAAATAATTAAACTGGCCGGGCGCGGTGGCTCAAGCCTGTAATCCCAGCACTTTGGGAGGCTGAGACGGGCGGATCACTAGGTCAGGAGATCGAGACCATCCTGGCTAACACGGTGAAACCTCGTCTCTACTAAAAAATACAAAAAACTAGCCGGGCGAGGTGGCGGGCGCCTGTGGTCCCAGCTACTCGGGAGGCTGAGGCAGGAAAATGGCGTAAGCCCGGGAGGCGGAGCTTGCAGTGAGCCGAGATCGCGCCACTGCACTCCAGCCTGGGCGACAGAGCGAGACTCCGTGACAAAAAATAAACCTATGTCATCTGTCTTTGTCTTCACCCGGAACCAGAAAGGTCAGTTTTAAAATGGAAAACCCCGGCCGGGCGCAGTGGCTCAAGCCTGTAATCCCAGCACTTTGGGAGGCCGAGACGGGCGGATCACGAGGTCAGGAGATCGAGACCATCCTGGCTAACACGGTGAAACCTCGTCTCTACTAAAAAATACAAAAAACTAGCCGGGCGAGGTGGCGGGCGCCTGTGGTCCCAGCTACTCGGGAGGCTGAGGCAGGAAAATGGCGTAAACCCGGGAGGTGGAGCTTGCAGTGAGCTGAGATCCGGCCACTGCACTCCAGCCTGGGCGACAGAGCCAGAATCAGTCTCAAAAAAAAAAATAATAATAATAATTAAACTGAGGATTGAATTGCCATCTATCCTAAGTTTGATACTAATTCATAATTTATCAATTTAAGTTTTTACTTAACAAAAACATCACCGCTATCTAGGAGAACTTAACGAAACTGAGAGGCTATAAAAGTTAGTATCACAATGTTCAGGATATAAACCAAAAAAAAATAAAGTGACACATGCAGATCCTGGGAAAAGTTAGCATAGATCATCATCCAGATGTTGGGAGTTTTAGGCAAGGACTTGAAAGCAGCTATTATATCTATGTACAATGATATAAAAAACATACTTGAATAAATGAAATTATAAGAAATATAGTAGATGTATTTGTGCATTTTCATACTCCTCTAAATACATACCTGAGACTGAGTAATTTATAAAGAAAAGAGGTCTAATTGACTCACAGTTCCACATGATTGGGGAGGCCTCAGGGTACTTACAGTCCTGGTGGAAAGGGGAAGCAGGCATGTCTTACATGGTGGTAGGCAGGAGAGAGCAAGTACAAGAGAGAGCAGGGGAAACTGTCTTATAAAACCACCAGAGCTCATGAGAACTCACTCACTATCAGGAGAACAGCGTGGAAGAAACTGCCTCCATGATCCATTAACCTCCCACCAGGTCTGTCCCTCAAAACCTGGGGATTACAATTCAAGATGGGACTTGGGTGGTGTTATAAAGCCTAACCATATCAGTAGGTAAATAGAAAAAAAAATTTTTTTTGAGACAGAGTCTCGCTCTGTCACCCAGACTGGAGTGCAATGGTGCGATCTTGGCTCACTGCAACCTCTGCCTCTCGGATTCAAGCGATTCTGCTGCCTCAGTCTCCTGGGTAGCTGGGATTACAGGTGCCCACCACCGTGCCTGAATAATTTTTGTATTTTTAGTAGAGATAAGGTTTTACCATGTTGGCCAGGCTGGTTTCAAACTCCAGACGTCAGGTGATCCGCACGCCTCGGCCTCCCAAAGTGCTGGAATTACAGGCATGAGCCACCACTCCCTCCTAGAAAATAGATTTTAGAAGAGGCAAATAGAGAATTTGTGATTGTAAAATATAACATTAGTAATAAAAAGCTCTCCAGAGGATTTCTAGTTTTAGCTTCAATATCTGAAGGGCTTGTAAGTTGTTGTTCTCGTTTCACAAAAAGGAAAGGCAGGACAAATTAAAATTCACTGTTTTTTCTTCAATCCATTAGAGAACTAAAGTCATGAGACCAATTGCTACCCTTAAATCCGGGGAGAAAGTCGTACCCAGAGAGTTACATCAGGCAGTATCTGCTTACCTGAAACATAGGCCACTGGAGGTATAAAGTGTTATAAACACTGAACTGGTAATCTTGATAATACATTGAAAAAAAAGTGATACAATTCAGGAGACTAGGTGTGGGCTATTGTGAGAGCGAGGCACTCTTGGGGGCTGCTTCTGGTAAGAGACCCACTCTTTCATCGGCATTACTTTAAGAATCCCATCAGATTTTTTTTCCCCATCTGTACAGAGGTATAGTTGATAAAAAAATTGTATAAAGTGTACAATGTGATGATTTGATATGTCTGTGATATAAAAGAATTATTTCATGTTTTCAATGTTTGTTTTTATTATTTAGATTTAAATATGGAATTCATTTGAAATATATCCTAATAGACTATGTATAAATGAATTAATATTACTTTTAAATTTTGATTTCCAGGAACTTACCTTATGATCCCACTGCCATTTATTGATTAATCTATATTTCTTCACCCGTGAGATGAGAGTCACCAGCACATCATGTACAAGAAATTCTCATGCATGTAAGTCTATTTCTGAGTTATTCATTTTTGCCAGTAAATCTCTTAATACTTTCCCTCTTACCACACTGTTATATTTAAGACTTTGTGGTATTACTATGATATAATTTAATATATGGTAGAGTAATCCTATTTTTATTTCTGTTTCAAATGTATTACTGGCTGTATTGTTTGGTAAATTTTTTATACAAATATTAAAACAGTTCAGCTAATTTTTACATTTTTTTTCTTCTTCAAAAAAGTTTTAAGGTTATCTTTATATTTATTTACACATTTATCAAGTATTTTTTGGTATGTTTCATTATTGTTGTTATTATTGTGATAACTTGATGCTTTTGTGTCTATGAATTGCATTAAATGCCAGATGTTTCATTGAATCTCACTAATTACTGAACCTCCTGTTGTGTAAAGCAGTATCCATTCATTTTATTTTACAGAAATATCATATGTGGATGAAAATTATTGTTTGTTCATTTTAACTTGTGTATCTGTATTTCTTTTTTATTAAAAATTCTGTAATATTAACTAATGGTAGAGAGAGAAAAAAATGCTCTTCTTTAAAATACCTGAGGCTGTTTCAATTTGGGTCTCTATCAAACATAATGATAGCTTTTGGGTGGAAATAGTCACATTTTATCTTTCAATAGCTTGTATTATCTATTCTTCTTTTAATAAGAGTTTATTTATTTATTTATTTATTTATTTTACAGACAGGGTCTTACTCTGTCACACAGGCTGGAGTGCAGTGGTGCGATCTTAGCTCCCTGCAGCTTCAAACTACTAAACTCAAGAGATCTTCCTGCCTCAGCCTCTCCACTAGAGTAGCTGGAGCTACAAGCACATGCTACCAAGCCCAACTGAGAATTTATTTTCGATTAAGAAGTGATGTGTTGGCCAGGTGTGGAGGCTCACGCCTGTAATCCCAGCATTTTGTGAGGCTGAGGAGGCCGGATCACCTGAGGTGAGGAGTTTGAGACCAGCCTGGACGACATGGTGAAACCCCAACTCTACTAAAAATACAATAAAATTTGTCAGGCATAGTGGCAGGTGCCTATAATCCCAGCTACTCAGGAGGCTGAGGCAGGAGAGTTACTTGAACCTGGCAGGCCGAGGTTGCAGTGAGCCAAGATCATGCCATTGTATTCCAGCCTGGGCAACAAGAGCAAAACTCTGTCTAAAAAAAAATAAATAAATAAAAATAAAAAAAGAAGAAAGAATGTGTTATATACTAAATGTAGGTTTGGTATCTTCACAGGAATTATATGTTTTTTTCTTCTTTCATCTATTGATTTGTTGAATTATTTAATAAAATGCCTCTAATATAACCATGTTCACATTGCCAGGATAATGTTTACTTGTTCCCGAGTGATTATCTATTAAAAATGTTGCACGGTTTTGTTTCTTAAACTTTTTGCATGTTATCAAGTGTATAATATCTAAATTTATTGTCAATATTATATTCTCATAAAAATAACTCAGATAATTTCCTTATTTCTTTCTGGCCTAAAAAATGTATTACTCTTGATAAAGACTTAGAATAATTTTTCTTGTAAATATATCTGTGTATGTTGCATTTTAAGGGGCAAAAAATGTGTTTTCATATAACTGTATGTACTTTGTAAAGTTGCTCTATTAGATATTTTATTGCTTCTGCAGTCGGTTGTAGTAAATTAGATCTTCCTGTTAGGAAAGTTATTTAATCCAGTTAACAAATACTGATTTGAGTGAAAAATGTTCTAATGATTCTTTTAATTTTCACTTCATCTGTAGTTATTTCCTGCAATCTATTCCTGTTTTGGGTCTAGAAACCACCAACTGATGTCATGAGTGCACTTTTATAGTAATAGGAAAAAAAAAAAAAAACCTTTAGATTGAAACTGTTCAGGGATCAACAGAGGTTTCCCACATTGGAACTAAGACATTGTTTACAAGATCTTTTCACCTCTGTTGTCAACAGTCAAGAGGTAAAGCCAGCTTCCATCTGTCGCTATGTACAGAACATTACCAGTTTCACACTATTGAATGCCTCAAAATCACAATTAATAAAGTTATGCTCTCTCACAGATTTTTCCAGGTGCCACCTGTTTTCTTGCAGTCTAATTTTCACATGTATTTTCTATTCTGTTTCATTCACCTACCCCTACTTCTTATCCACATTCCACTCTGTTCTCTGAAATTTATGGTTCATATTTAACGAAATCCACTGTATCCCTAGACGTTTCTTTATTCATAACATAATGGTATCCAGTCTGTCTCCGGAGAATACTGATTTTCCTACATGCTCTACTAAAATACTAAACATCTAAACATTTAGATTAGTATTTTCTTCCAGAGCTCTCATACTGCTCCTGGAAGTGGTATTAATCTCTTCTTTTTTTTTGGGGGGGGGGCCATATTCAAACTGTTTTTCCCCTTATTCCCAATGTTAACCAACTTTGAATATCATGTCATCAAGATATAAGCTAATTTCCCTTAGGTTAAATTCTTTACTCCAGAGATATTTCCTCTCATTTCTCAATGATTTTATTTTCTGGCTCATTATCGTTCTACAGATCCTTTCAATTCAAAGACATTATAGCCTAGGTGGATTACAGTTGATATTGTCAATAACAGCAATAATTGAAAAAACTCAATTTATTGGAACAAGCTTTCTGATTACCATGTCCTATCTTTTCAGCTTTTCACTCCCTTTAGTGTTCCCAGTTCAGTTATTTAGCATCACAGATACTTTCCATGCTCTTGATATCCTCTTTGTCATCATTTTTTTTTTGCTTAACTTCCGAGATCCCTTGAGATCAGTATCAGCTAGAATTGTAAAACAACCACCAAAAGAAAAGCTCTTGAAATTTGGATATTTCTTTTTCCCCAACAAATAATTAAGATGGTAAATAACTATAGGCTTCAGATGGGAAGAAATGGAGCATATATATATATACACACACACACACACATAGATACACACACACACACACACTCTCTCTCTCTCGTGCACACACAGACACACACACTTGCAAGGTCATTAGTCTTTCCATCCTCCATCGAATTTGGTAGGCATTGAGAGTTGAGAATCTTAAGCTAACAATTTCTTGCATGGGGTGTCTCTTGTGAGCCTCCAGCTCACCAAACCTTGGTTTACTTTCTGTTGGTGTTGTCGCACAATTCTATGATTAATACTCTACTACTCTGTTCTTCTTTCCCTGGAAACATGGTGATCCATTAGTAATTTTCACAGATTCTAGAAGGTTAAGGTACCTTCATTTCTGCTCTAGCTTTATTTTCTGTTGTAGTAATTTTGACTATTCATCTGTGTTTAAGGGCCACCATTTAATATCTGCCATTCCAGAATCTTGTTATACTTCCTTATACCAGGGAAAACAGTTCCACAATAGCACCTCCTGGAATACATCATTGTCTACCGAGGACAGCAACCTTCAACTGTTCAGGGAAGTAAACATAACCTTCACTAGAACAATTCTCATCTACTTGATAAAACGATGGTCTTTTGTGTCCTCCAGGGAACATATACAAGTATAGTGGGATCTCTGGTCTTAGAGTCAATCTAGTCTAACATTCCCATCACAGTTTTATATATGTCCTCCCTCCTTCTGTGATTGTAGGTGATGGTGGTGATGGGAGTGGTGGTAGTTGTTTATACTTCTAAAGCCAATGCCTAATTAGATGTCCAGCTGAGGAATGAGATAGTATTGCTCTCTTACTTTCCCATTTCCTCCTCTTCTTCCTCCTTTGCCTCCGTGGTCTTCTCTTTCTGATGTTACACTCTCATTCCCACAAAGGTATAAATAAAAGAGAGAAGAGAAAAAAGAGACTCTGAGATAAATGTCAGTCTTTCAAAAATACAGACAGAAGAGATTACTTCAAAAATTATCTTAAAGATAAGAAAAATCCTGAAACAAATTTAGCATCCTTTAAAGAACTAAAAAATTATGTGAATATGGATGAAAATGTATTGAGGAAAAATTTTTAAAAGTGTATTATTTTATCTTTTGTCATTTGCAATAAAAAATCAAAGTAAGGGCTATTAATTAGCACATACTTGAGAAATAATACATATGTTTCATATATATTTTTTGGAATCATTAATGCAAAGACATTTTAATATATTTAAGCATGTATAAACAAATTTATCAAACATGGACATAAACACAAAACAAATTTTTATAAAGCTATTAAATACACGATTAAGGTTTATCTTTAAAAGGTGGGATTAAAATGATTTTATTATTTACTTTTATTAATTGCCTTTTTAACCTTTATAGTAATTATCTACTACAGTTTCAATTATAAAAAATTGTAAAACAAAAACACAGATACACTTAAGACTAACAAATTGGATATATCTATATTAATAAAAATTTTATTCATTTTATAGAATAAAATTCTTTCCAATAAAAATAAGATACTTTTCATTTTGAAGGAGAAAGTGGGATAGATAGCAAGATCCCACAATACTCCTTCACATTAAGGGACTCTTAGGCTTCTGAAGAGAAGAACAACATCAAAGACAAAAATTCACTTTTATTTCACTAATCATCATCTATGGTGAAATAACAAAATCTAATTTTCCACAGAGACCATCTTAGTGATATTTATAAGCTACCACCATTCTTGACTTAGCTACACTGGTATGTTTTACAATACCACAGTTGATTTTTATTGGAGAATGTTCCTATTTAATTATTAGATGTATATATAGTCCTCTAAGTTTATTATTTCTCCCAAGGTTGCTGTGTTGCATCATTCATAATTGTCTTTGACCAAATCAATTTGGGATCTTATTTTTCTCAGATCACAAGGTGTCCAGATGGAGGCAGTCTACAGCCATGGCACACATTCAGATAAATTTTCCAAGCACTAAGCACTTTTGGCTGCATTTTATATCATTCTAATGAGTGTCTTTTATGCTCATGGTAGCCAGATGTCTGCTCCTTTCCGGGAATTCTTTTGTTTCAAGCAGGAAGAAGTAGGGAGGAGATACAAATAAACGATAAAAGGTGCATGCCAGCTGAGCCTGGGTATTTACATATTTTTTCAAGAATCCTCATTCAATACTTCAATCGGACAGAAGTGCATTGATCGTGTACATCATTTTTACCTGCATGGGAATCATTGGAACTTATTATTTAAGTTGATCAGAATGCCAACACACTGAATAATATCAGTGTTCTCTCTGTAAAGAAAGAAGACATGAACAGAGAACACACAGATAGCATTGTCTGCATGGATACAAATAGCATTGTCTGCATGGAGACGAAACTGGCACATACTCATATCTGATCCTTTAGTTCAGTGCTGGGGGGGATATCAAGATTGCATAATACGTTAAATACAACTAGAGGGAACCTGTGAAGTTTAGTAAGGCAATTCATAATTAATGTATAAAATGTTCTTAAAATTGACATTGTAAAACATTGTAAGAATAAACAAGGAAGGGCCTGGTGGCTCACACCTGTAATCCTAGCACGTTGGGAGACCTAAGTGGGAGTACCGTTTGAGGCCACGAGTTAGAGACAAGCCTGGGAAACATAAGGAGATCCCCCCTACCCCATCTCTATAAATTAAAAAAAAAAAAAAAAAATAGCCTGTGTGGTGGCACAGGCCTGTTGTCCTAGCTATACAGCAGGCTAGGGTGGAAGGATCTCTTGAGCCCACTTCAAGGCTGCACTGAGCCATAATCATGCTACTGCACCCCAGCCTGGGTGACAGAGTGAAACTCTGCTTTGTGTCATGATGAATTCACTGTGTGTTCTTAATAGGTCAAATTAAATCTTCCTTTTCAATTTTTTCACCTGCTCATTCACTAAACAAGTATTATATTCCATCTTCTATAGAAAATCACAGTGAGATTACATTAATGATAATGATCATTGACATCAATAACATCATTTATGGAACACTTAAATTTGAGCAAGTTTCCATTAAAAAAGTAAAGTACTACACCTGAATAAATAATATACATATGTAGTATTAATATAGATGAATATTTATTCACATAATCACTCATTTCCTAATAATTGCCTTTCATTTATTTTTCTACGTGCAATAATAGTTTTTAAGACACTAGTTTCTTTTGAGTATTGGTATTGTATATAATTTTAATTATATTTGCATTTTTACAACACATACTTTAAGATATACACTTTAGACCTTTAGAAAGAAACCAAGCATAAGAATCCTTGAGGCACAAGATATTTATTACCTCTTCTTTGCAAAATCACAGTGCAAGATGACAAATGGGCCCCATGCAAAGAAAACATATATTTGAAATAAACTTTTTAATTGAATTTAGTTCATGGTTTCAAATAAACCATTTTATTTGAAATATGATCACAATTACCCTAGCACTCAGTTCTTAATACATCATCAAACAGTCAAGTGAGAGAGTAAATAGCATGGTACTGAAAGTGTTTAATTATTTTCATTTAATGAAACTTCTGTAATGGGACCCTGTGGAATCTATCCCTGTTATCTCTGCCAATTCTTATATTGCTTCAAAATGAATACTATGAGAGAGTGAGAGGATTCGACTTAATTAGGAGGTATTGGTGAGCCTAACAGTGAATATTATGAAAATGCCCCTTGACATATGTGATCTGAGGACAAGTTGGCCCTGTCATCTATTATACTGCTTCACTGATGTGGCTGGCTAAGTGCCACTTCTACAGTCTCTACTCCATTTGCTTCTCTCATAAAATGAAGTATTTAATTTGACACGATCACCTCAGACAGAAGAAAATGTGTTTCCTCAGTTAGAATCTCCCAGCAAAAGTAGTGTATCTGAACTTAGAGAATATTGTCTGTGACTTCTAGAATATTCCTCAAGTCAAATTTGAAAAAGTATTGTCAGAGACCCTCCATTTAGAAAACATATTATTGCTTCCCTTTCATCTTACTCTTCCTTGTGCAATCTGGTGTCAAAGAGAAAACATATTTTAAGCCCAATAATAATAAATGCCTCAATTAGTATTCTCAATTAGTATTTTTGTTTTCAAAGCATCATTTTATACTTTTTTGTTAGCATAATTACAGATGTATTCACTAGGCCTCTGAAACATAAGAGGAAACATGTCTGTATAAATTGCATGTTACATTTTATAAACTTATTGCTGCTTTAAAAGTCAGTTTTCTTAAGCAATAACATTAGAGTGTTAGAATAAAGCTACATAGTGTGCAAAAGAAATGACAGACGTAGAGTTCTCTATTTGTAGTAAATCCTTCTCTCACCCCTACAGACATCCTTAACCTTAGTGTTTCTGATGCTATTAACAGAATCATATGAAAGGACATTTTTTT
This sequence comes from Papio anubis, assembly GCF_008728515.1. Classification (NCBI taxonomy): domain Eukaryota; kingdom Metazoa; phylum Chordata; class Mammalia; order Primates; family Cercopithecidae; genus Papio; species Papio anubis. Next base: position 61,652,302 of record NC_044990.1, on the reverse strand, counting down.
CAAAGCTCTTTGGTAGAAACTCTGACAGAAGACAGAGATAATTATACTCTCATTAATAATGGGTGTAAGGTCCCTGCCTAATTCTAGTTATTGGAGATTCTTCATCACTTGCAAGGCAAATGTTTTTCCTTTTATCTCTACCTGCTAATCCTCATTCCTCCTGTTACACTGTAGGTGAATAAGCAGACTCAACCTTCTGTTTCTAGAAAAATTTCACAAGTATTTGAATGTAACCAAATTGTTAATACAGCATTTAAAAATTTCTGCTGGCACTAGGTTATTTGTTTTGTTTTTGTTGTTATTGTTGAATTTTATATATAGGAGTCCTCTATATAGTCTACGTAACAACCCTTTATCAGATATAGACATTCTCCAAAGGAGATATAAAGTGTCCAATAAGCACAAAAAATGATGTTTGACTTCACTAATCATTAGGAAAATGCAATACAAATGAAAACTACAGTGACATACTATTTCATATCCAGTAGGATGGTTACTATAAAAAAATCAGAAATTAACAGATAATAAGGATGTGGAGAAATTGGAACCCTTATTAGTGAGAATGTAAAATGGCATAGCCACTGTAGGGAACAGTATGGCAGTTCCTCAAAAACTTAAAACTAGAATTACCATATGATCCTACAGTTCCAATTCTGGGCATATAATCAGAATAATTGAAAGCAGGACCTCAAAGAGATATTTGGACGTTCATGTCCATAGTAGCATTATTCACAATAGTGAAAGAGTTTTCACAATAGTGAAAACAACCCAAGTGTCCATCAATGCATGAATGAATAAGCAAAATGTGAAATACACACACAATGAAAAATTATTCCGTCTTTAAAAGAAGAAAATTCTAACATATGCTACAACTACAACATGGATGAACCTTGAGGACATTATGCTAAGCGAAATAAGCCAGTCACAAAAAGATGTATAAAGTATGTTTCCAGTTATATGAGATACTTAGTGTAATCAAAATAATACAGACAGACAGTAGAATACGGTTGCCAGCTGGTGGGAGGGGGAAATAGAGAGTTATAGTTTAATGGGTACAGTGTGTCAGTTTTACAAGATGAAAACAGTTGTAAAAATGAATGGTGTGATTATTGCACCTTATGAATATATTTAATAATACTGAACTGTATAATTAAAATAGTTAAGGTAGTAAGTTTTATATTGCATATTTTACCAAAATAAAACTACTGAAAAAAAATTATGTTTGCAAACTCACAAAAAATATCTATTCTCATCTTTCTTATGTACTACTCTGTGATTTTAAAATAGGTTATTGGAAGCAAGTTACCATTAGATCTTCTTTATTTTATTTATTTTTTATTGAGACGGAGTCTCGCTCTGTCACCCAGGCTGGAGTGCAGTGGCACGATCTTGACTCACTGCAACCTCTGCCTCCCAGGTTCAAGCGATTCTTCTGCCTCAACCTCCCAAAATAGCTGAGATTACAAGCGCCCCACCACCACACTCGGCTAATTTTTGTATTTTTAGTAGAGACAGGATTTCACCATCTTGGCCAGGCTAGTCTTGAACTCCTGACCTCATGATCCACCCGCCTCGGCCTCCCAAAGTGCTGAGATTACAGGCGTGAGCCACCGTGCCCGACCCCCATTCAATAGTCAATTGAAGGAGCTTATTTATCAGAAATACGGAAATATTTCCTTACTTGAAAACCCATAAAGCTTAATTTTTAAATATTGCAATAAGGCCATTTCAAGGTCAGGAATTTATGTTGTTTGGTAGAATATTATAAAATTGCACATGGAAACAGTTTATTTTTTCTTCTTAATAACATTATATTCAGAGTTTTCAAATGTGGGTTATTTGTATTCTAGGTAATTGTAATATATGTGCATCCACCACCTATCAAGAGAAATTATACTTCTATATGAATGCATCCGTAAAATGTTACATTGCCTTTAATTTGGTGACATGACTGAAACAAATGTGGCATATATTAGTCCTTGTCACTGATCACAAGTGATGACTGAATTATACTAAGTGCAGACTGCCATAGCACCAATATAATTTTGTACAAGATATTTATCAAACAAAATAAAATTTAGAATTAATTTTTCCTAAGTATAGTATTTAGATAGTTATAGGAAGATTAGTAATCACTCTGAAGATTGCCTTAAAGAAAAAAAGACATAATGAATGATAATGGCAGCATTATATTAATAGAAAAGTATAAATAAGTAATTTCATTTTTCATTTTTGACTGTGACTATTTTGTGAACATTACTCACAAATGTAGCCTTTTTTAGTGGTTAAAAAAGACAAAAGTCCAAAAATTACTGGTACTCAATAGCACAAAAATGTTATCCCTTTATTTATATTGGAGTGAGAAGCAATTATTAAACACAAAGGAAGAGATGGTCATTTTATCAACCAGTTAAAACCGTGAATATGTTATATAATGACTATGGTTACTGAGTAATCACATTTTGCACATTTCTAGTAATATCTGTCAATTTGAAAAGTATGCAGTGTTTCCTTAATAACTTTTTTTTGATTCAACCAATTTAAAAGAAAGACAGTTGCAAAAGCTGTGTGTGTGTGTGTGTGTGTGTGTGTGTGTGTGTGTTTTATAGAAACACCTTCATTTTGCTCAAAAAGGAAGTCAATAGTTAAGGAGATGCCAGACTGAACAGATTGAATAAAATAAAGTTCACATCAGCAACAAATCCTCTTGCTGAAGACTCTGGCTAGAGGGCACGGGCACCAAAGTCCCTGGCTGTTAAGGGGCATCTGCAGACATGATCCTTGCCTTGAATACATTGGCTTGGAAGTCAGTTATGGATTTTAATAGTCTGTGCAAGGTAAGTGTAGCTACTCCTCTTTGGGGCTTTGTTGAAGTGGTTGAGCCCTATCCAAGGCCAAGGATGAGACATGTTACCAGGGTGTGGCTCAAAGTCTTTCAAATGTACTTCATACTCGTCTTCGTTTATACTAGTGTCGGCCCATCATTACAAATGCGAATTTAAACTTCTCAAATTCCTTCTCCTGGATGCCCAGCAGGCTCTGGATCCACTTAATCACCTCTCAGAAATGCTCGCCCTGGTGCATCCTCAGTAAAAATGAGTTTCTGAATGTTCTGAAGACCTCTTTGTGAAAATGTGCAACCATGACGAGCACTGATGAGCACTGTGACTATGTGTTTGTGGACGTGTGTGTGTGTGTTTATAATCATACTATATTCCTAAATATTAACATAGTTCCAATCTAAATAGTAAACACATAGTTCTAGTAAATACATAATATCTCAGTTTCCTTCAAGATTGCCTAACGGTTTTCCATGGTAGAATAATCACACTTGCATATTTTATTTTCACAAGCAAACTTGCATACATACATATTTAGATGATTTTCTAACAATTTTAATACTATAATTGTAATAATTCTTAGGCAAAATAAATGTAATTAATCAAACACATTAAAATGCATCTAAGGACACAATATTCTTCCCCTAAGGCTAATTATTATTGGTGATCTTCAAATATTGGTTGCCTTTTTGGAAATACAGTATAAAATTTCATTTAATATATAGAAAAATAAAAGTCTAATCTATTAGGTATACATATAAATCTAAATTTTTTAATAAGAAAACAAACAAAAAAAGTTAAAATGTAAGAATACAAAATTTGCAAAAAAATTACAAAGAGCTTTTATTAAGACAATATTTGGAAAAAAAACCCTCCAAATCAATAATAAAAAGAGAGACAACTATTTGGAAACATACAGGCAAAAAGCAATACAATTTATTTGTAAAAAGTCTTGTGAAAATGATCAATAACATTACAAAAGAATATTCAAAATTATTAGCAATCAGGAAATCATTGTAAACTTAGAGGAATAGGTGTGCCATGTTAAATTGTATTGCGCTGCCAAACATATCATATCACATATATGATATTAATAATTATATTTTATTTGTTGTAAATATAATTGAATATTATTTAGAAGTTTATGCAATGATGTTGAGTAAGTTTAACTCTTGTTCATAAGTGAATGTGTAATTATGTAAAATTTGGGCAGAAACATATTAATAGTTTTATTAAAATGTATTGCAAATTTTTACATCACAGCACCTATATATATTTATAAAAGTGTTAGTAGTTGTTAATAGTCAATAATGGGAAATAACCCAAGCTGCCATTAATAGTGGAGTGAAAATATACTAAATTGTCATATAAATCAATGAACAATAGCTACAGAAGACAATTGTAGAAAATTTTACCAACATGATGTTGAAATAAGTACATAGTCTTTGGCATGTTTTATATTAATCTTTAAAAAATCAAAATTAAACTAATGAGTTGAGAATTGAGATAGTGTTTCCCTTTCTGTTAAGAAGAGAGGGAAGAATAATTGGATGTATGGGTGTATTCTCAACTTGTGCTGGTTATATTCGTCATATGAAATACATTGTTTGCTTTTTACTGTAGCTTAATATAGCATTTGTTTGGTACTTCTTAATGTTTATTTTAGTCAAATTCAGAGGTAGGGAAAGAATGGGAGAGAAAGGAGGAAGGAAGGAGAGAGAAAATCAGCTCCTTATATTCAGTGGAAGGAGATAGAAAATCAGCTCTTTATATTCAGTGAAATGTTATGTTTGATATGAAAATAAGATGTAACAGTTGTTTTTAGTTAACTCAAATGTAATCAGTTAATTTTAATATTGAAATCAGTCTTAGTCCTATATGATTTGAAGTGTTATTTGGTTGTTTGTCTTAAATGCACTTAAGAAGTAATACATTATTTTTATCTATATGCACTGTTTATTTGTTATAACTTTCCCTGATTTAATAATGAAGCTCTTAAAAATTACACATTATTGATACAATTATTTCAGGTTTTGGTAGCGAAAATTTAGATGCTATTTTATATAAATAATGAAAATTAATATATTTTTACATAATAAAACAAAATAACTAAATAACTAAAATTAGTAATAATCTCAAAAGAAAATTTTCACCATTGCTTCATTTCAATAACTGAAATAATTTACTTGTAAGACATTTAAACAGATTTCAATTCCAGACAGAATTAGAGTTACATTATATTGAATAAATAAGTTTTTTAAGTAATGCATAATGTCTTTAAGTAACTTATATTTATGTGGAATACATTAAAGTCCTTTAAAATAAGGCTGTTGCTTTTTATACACATAATATATTTTTCTTTGGGTTGTATGATATTCATGGCTATTTTTCCCTTAAGTAAAACATGTGAAGGGGTTCTGAAAGCCATTTCAGTAAAAGTGGTTCTAGCATCCTTATTATCTACTGGTAATTTCCATTACTTTATATTTAAGGTTATCACTTGAAGTACCCAAAGTACTATCAGAAATAAACTAAAAGAGGAAGAAAATCGAACTTCTTTTTTATTTTATTTTATTTTATTTTAAGTTCTGGGTTACATGTGCAGGATGTGAATGTTTGTTACATAGCTACGTAAACGTGTACCATGATGGTTTACTGCACCTATCAACCCATCACCTAGGTATTAAACCCAGCATGCATCAGCTACTTTTCCTGATGTTTTCACACCCCCCATCCTGCCCTCCCCTGACAGGCCCCAGTGTGTGTTGTTCCCCTCCCTGTGTCCTTGTGTTCTCATTGTTCAACTCCCACCAATAAGTCAGAATTTCATCTGTGTAAGATGAGAAGATGGGAAAGTAAAATTGTGTTCCATTGGGGAACACCTGAACAGATGGAAAGAGCTAATCCTGCATTTATTGTGGATATCAGAAATCACTCTCAGAAGCATTATTAACAAAATTTAGCTCTCAAGATGTCTGGTAAAAGCCAAAATTTTGCTAGAAGCCATGTAATTAATGAATTATTTTGCAGTGGTTTCAACTTTCTAAAACTGTAAATAAATTGACAGAAGGAACTGTTTAATTCTGGCTGGCCAGAAGAAATGCAAATGAAAGTGGTAATGTCTCTCAGGCAAAGATATCTGGTTAGAATGTAGAGGTAGAGTTAGAATTGATGTCTAAAATTTTACTTTGGAGATGCATTTATATTTCTAATTTAGATGATTTTATGTTTGTGGGCTTCATATAACCAACATGGCCTTTTCTTCAGAGGGTAAATAAAGTGAATTTGTCACTTTAATGTCCAAATCTTTATTTCTAAATTGTTAAAGAAAATCTATAATGGATAAGATGAAGACGCTGATTTTTATTTTGTTTTATTCTAAATTTCTGTTTCTTTTTATGTATTTAGTTTTATGGAAATTCTACTGAGTCCTTTCTTTTATGCTAAAATTAAATATGGTGTCCTTTGCTTATATCTGTCCTTGAATTTATTGTTATTGCTTTTTACATGAGCCCTCAATGTCATCCTTATGTGACATTATGTGACATTCTTATTTTTGTTTTTGTTTTCAATTTTTATTTTAGTTTCAGGGGGTCCATGTGCAGGTTTGTCACACGGGTAAATTGCATGTCAGTTAGGTTTGCCATGAAAATGAAGCTGTCACCCAGAAAGTGGGCATAGTACCCAATAGATAGTTCTTAACCCTCACTCCGCTCCCATACTCTCACCTCCAGTAGTCCCCCGTGTCTATTGTTTCCATCTTTATGTCCATGTGTACTCAATATTTAGCTTCTTCTTATAGGTGAAAACATGAGGTATTTGATTTTACATTCTTGCCATTATTTGTTTATGATAATGACCTCCAGCTGCATCTATCTTGCTGCAAATGATGTTATTTCATTCTTTTTAATGGCTGCATAGTATTCCATGGTTATATGTACCACATTTTCTTTAACCAGTCCACCGTTGATGGACATCTAAGTTGATTCCATGTCTTTGCTACTGTGAATAGTGCCTGAGAGAAAGGTTTATGCAAACATTACATTTAAGATACATCAGGTAAGTTTTTGTTTAATATAGAGTATAAGAACTTCAACTTGAAGCTAGACTCTGGGGTTATAATTCTGGATCCACTCCTTATTGCTAAGTTATTTGGGGGTAAAGTATTGAACTCCTTTGCCTTAAGGACTTTATATATAGGCTGGCAGTGGTGGGAATCCCTTGAGGCGAGGAGTTCTAGACCAACCTGGGCAGCTGATGGAGACCCTGTCTTTACAAAAAATAAAAATTAGCCAGGTATGGTGGAACATACCTCTAGTCCTAGCTACTTGGAAGACTACAGTGGGAAGGTCACTTGAGCCCGAGTGTAAGCATATACTGAGCTAGAATGCACCACTGCACTCTAGGGACAACACGTGACCCTGTTTCTAAATAAATAACTAAAATAAAAGAGACTTTATCTGCACATGAAGTTATAGGAAAATAATTAGATAAGCCAATCCACAGAAAACTCTTAAGGGGAGGAAAATATATGAATTGTTAGTAAATGATAGATATTATTACTTTTATATTAACTCATGTTTTTGTCTGTCTCTATGTGTGGTTGGTTACCTTTCTAACCTAGATTGTGCAGCCTGTCACTGCATTATGCTTCACGCTCATTTCTAGCAATAACCTCATTTATTCTCTCTGGACTATTGTGCAGCCTGTCACTGCATTATGCTTCATGCTCATTTCTAGCAATGACCTCATTTATTCTCTCTGGACTGTTGTAATAATGTCCCACATATTTGCCCTCTCTATGATCAGTCATGTAATAAATACTATATAAATGTTAAGACATGTTTAAAATTTTGAGACTTCATAACGTTTTGTACTTAACTGTTATGAACAAAAGGATAAGAACTACTGATGAAGAGAAAAGGACTAAGTTCTGGGAATCAGTGAAACATGAGCCGAATCTATGCTTCTTCCTAAACCACAGCAAAACCTACTACTATCTATGTACTCGTGAACAGATTATTTAATGTTTTTGAAATCTCAGTAATAGGCCTGTGATGAGCACTAAATAAAACACCGGTGAAAATTCCTACACGTTCCATAGCATGAAGTACGAGTAAAATGACATTTCTTTCATTTTATTTATTTTGTTTCTGCAGTGTTATTTTATCAAGGCCTAGGCTGTGTTTTATTAAATCTTTGCATTCATATCATATATAGTTCACCATATACTTTATAGTATATTGTAGCTCTTCAATTAACATTTGTTTAAGTGAACTGATTGTAAAATTATGATTGCGGCAAGTTACAAAACTTATTAATATAGAAATAAAATTTATAGCAAATAATCATGTCACTTAAAATACGTATTTATGGAATTTTAATTTTAATTCATTAAATTACAATGATATTCTATTTGCTTTATGCAAGCATAAATATTTTTCTACTTTATTTGCATAGGCACTTATTACTTTCTAGCTGCTTATGGAGTTCCAGCTGGAAAGAAATGGAATTTTCCATGTGCATTTGTCACAGATATTGAAAACAGGTGCAAACCTCACCTGAGCATTCACACTATTCGAACGTCCAGATTGACTCAGACAATTAACATTATTTACTCACACTCTTTGCAGGAATCTATCTTTATGGCTAGTCTAAGTCTAAGACAAATATGTTTGTCTGCTTGAGGAAGTCAACTGGAAATAGCCAACCCTCTTTTCCTGAGCTGCTGGCAGTTTGCTGAGTGAAAACTGTATACGCAAAGCAAATCTATGCCTCACAAGAGAATCAAATTGTAGGCTCAAAAAGAAATGAAATTGTCCCAATTATGCTGATTTTTCTATTGCAGCATATATGCTAAAAATTAAAAAGATGTTTGTAAAGGTTTGTAGTGTATTATCATTATTATCAGAATAACTTTCTATGAACAAGTATGTACTGTAACATTAGTTTTAATTGTTCAGAATTCCTGGTTCCTCAAAACAGATTCTGAGTTACTTAACCAGAAATGTGATTCATTTAAGCTTCTTTGGAAACTCAGAAGTTCTCTGCTAAAGCCAAAGAGCCAGGCAGAGGCAGCAACAATGCACTACACATCACAGGGAATTTTCTGACTTGAAATGATTGCCATTATTTGTTGACTTCTAAGGCATTCAAGAATTGATAACAGCAACTCTGCCATTGCTACCCCCAAGAAAGAGAGCACCCTTATCAGAGTGGTTGATAAAACACTGATCTTCTGTTAGATGTTGATCACTGCTATATCCAAGACTTGCTTGGTTGCGTTTCACTGGAGAAACTTGAATTAAATGTTTGTAGTCTACTTAGAAGGGATCTTGTATATGGATGCTTTCTGGATTCTATTTGAGGAGGTAGAACTTACAGTGTGGAAAATTATCAAGGTGTAGAAAGAGAATGAAAAACAAATTGGGTAGCTTTAGGTAACAGATGACATCAACAGGGTAGAAAATAATATTATATAACGATGGATTTGACTTTCAGGAATGCGTGTTTTTTAAACAAAACAATGATTGATTCTTTAGAACACTGAGAGATTTACTTTAATTGTATATCCAGCTATTAAATGATTATATATTTATCAGTTGTGTCATTGTAATAGGTACTAGTGCCACAAAGATGTATAGATAACCTTCTGAACAATATACCATAGGGAATAGATATGTAATTTCATGCTTACAAATTTCAAGTCTTCTTGGAATGCTAGAATTATCTTCAAACAGTAATATTTGCAAACCTGAGTTCTTTTGACAATAAAAAAGGAACGGTTCTCTGTTGACAAAGGGACAAAAAGTATGTTTTATCTAAGAGAAACATCATGCAGTTGAAATTAGAAAGTATCTAATTATGCCAGAAATTCAGCATTCCTGCAGTACATATGCATTTGGGCGTGTTACATGGTCTCAGTCTAGAAAGATAATGCCACTTGATCCTGAGCTGTATTTTACATGATGCAGATCAATATGCCAAATATTTTAAGATATTAATAAAATTAAAGTCAACTCAGTAACATTATGAATGAGAATTATTGAACAATTAATTTACTAAGTATTAATAAATACTTAGTAAAGTATTTACTAATTACTAATTAGTATTAGTAAATACTAATACTTAGTAAATTAATCAATCAAATATGATTTTAATGCATATATAATTCAATAAGTGCATATATAATTCAATAAGTACATATACAGTTCATTCAGGATATTAGAAGTTCAGATTGTGACATCTTCAACTAATACCTGCATGGTTAAAGACTGGTTAAACTCAGTAAAACTACATTGTTTCACCTTAAAAAATGGAATAATAACACTTCTACCCCAGGACAGTGTCTGCCTTTAATAGAAACACTTCAGTGAAATTATCTAAGACCTAATCCTTTTCTACATGTGCTCTTCAATCTTTAGACCACTGAAATCTGGATACAGTCCTATTAAATATATTCTTATCAAGCATACCAGTAACTCCAAAATGATGACAGAAATTTTCATCTGTGTGCTTCCAGGTAGTACAAACTGTCAAGTTGTGTATTTTTGCAGTCATGTCATGTTTGAAATCAGTTCAAATAGTGTGTGTTTCTCTCTCTTCCATCTTACTGGTCGGCCTCTATGTTCAGGAGATGCCTAGTTGGCTTTTTGTAATGAAAAAATGATAGAAGATGTTTGATCCCATATTGACTTTATGTATGTGTTGGTTTCTCTGACACAGTACCCCCTCTGTCTGAGCCCTGCAGTATCACACATTCACAAGATCTAGAGTTTTTCTGTCCTAAAGGTAGAGATTTACACCCCTTTCTCTGTGATGAGTATGAGATTCCTCAGACCTTCTGGACAGGATTTTGTTTGTTTGCCAATCCCTGTGCCTTTTTTGGGTGCAGAAAACTTGGCTTTTTAATTTAACATAATCCTGGGTTGAAAGACGTGAAGCGTTTTTTCAGGCATGTCTACTAATGCAGTTTGCATGACCTCTGACATATCACATTCTCAGTGTTTGTCAGTCCCTTGCTCTAGCTCAGCTTTGGAGGCAACACTCTTTTTTCATCTTAAGGAGAATCAAATGAACAGGTGAGATCCTAACCAACAGGCAAAATTCCAGCCACAAAATCCCCAAGTGTATCCAGATTCAGAGCTTTCAAAGTTTATCCTCCTCTCAATGTCATTTGCAGCAGAGTAATATCGCTTCCCACTTGTTTCTCTTTCCTGAGGTGATTACACAAATCATAGATAAATGTTTCCAATTTTAGCCACAAAGGCTCAGTTGCAGTCTCAAACTACAACCTAAAGAAGATAAACCCAATAAGTCAGAATAGTTTTTCTTATAGTTGGTAATTAACCAGCACAAACGTATTTGGGATTCATACTGTTTTTTGAAATCAGCATATATTAAATTTATTTCTTTTCTCTCTCAGGGAGATCTCTCTCTCTCTCTCTCTCTCTCTTTCTGTCTGTCTCTCTGCCCCGTTCTCTCTCTCTCTCTCTCTCTCTGTGTGTGTGTGTGTGTGTGGATAGATAGCTAGATGAACAGATAGACACATAAACAGATACCAGTTAGGTTGGTCACGTCAGTAAAGCCAATTTGGCTTCTGCTACTGATGGGATGGTGGTGGGGGAGGCTATTTATTCAAATGTGGATATGGTAGAAAAAATATTTAAGGTATTGTATAAAAAAAAAAAAGAAAAAAAAAGGACAGCTACAAAAAATGGAAGATGAGTGGCCCCCAAAGTAGGAAAATACCTACGCAAAATAATGTTTCATACAGATTCAACCATGTCAAAAACAGCTGAGTACAAGACAATTGATTGGTAAAACCTGATTATTTTGTAAAGTCATTAATAATTTTAGCAGAATTGATTGAATGGAATTGTAAGGGTCAAAGCCATGTTTCAATAAATTTTGTAATAGGCCCAAAGTGGAAACAAAAGTTCACAAAGAATGGAGATGAATTGGATAGAAAGAAAGATAATTAACTACAGGGTAAGAAGAGATAAAGACAAAGTTACTATGTTCATCGTGTGTTCAAATGACACTGGTAAGGACAAACTTATCAAAAAAAATTGGAAAACCAGGAAAAAGGGACATCAGTGAAGTTCAGGACTGGAACACCTAAAGTGTTAAGAATTGGGCTTAGTTTGGATGAGGGAGAACACTTGCATAACGATGAAACAGAAAAATACACTTTAAAGAATGGATATATATATGGGTAAAACTGGTATACATATATACATACACACATACATATACATATACACACATAACACACATATATACACACATACATTGTACATATATATACACTAAGAGAGATACACTCTGTATGTCTCTGTATCTGTATATATACACTGTGTATATACTTAGTGTATATATATGTTTGTATATGGTGTATATATATGTATATATACATATATTCACATCTCTTTCTCAGTATGTGTATATACGTATGTGTATATACACACAGAGACAGTTGTGTATATATGTGTGGTGTATATATATGTATCTGTGTATATATATACACACACAGAGATGTATATATATAAAATCTCTCTGTGTGTGATATATGTATGTTACACACACAGAGATATGTATATCTGTGTGTATATATTATGTGTACATATATATATATACACACTGAGACAGAGAGAGAGATAGAGAGAGAGAGAGAAATCCACAATATTCTAATTTATTTTGTCATCCAATGGAAAGGGTTAAATTTTAGAAACCTGATTGTAGTGTACTATTTCTTAGTTCAGGAACATAGGTCATAGCCTCTATGTCTTGTAATTTATATATTGCAGTACATATCTTTTAATGTCATCTATAAAATTATAATAGCAGAGAAATATCGTCACATTTATTTCCTATCCCTAAAAGCAGGACCAATATCTGATGCAGAGTAGGTGCATAATCATTGCTATTGGCTGTAAAGGTTTGTAATGTAGTCTTTTATGGATGCATCAGCTACAGTTGCTGTCCTCTATACCATTCAGAATATGACTTTTCAGATTATTTTTAATAAAGATTTCAATTAAAAAAGGAGAAAATTGTAAGCCTTCAACTGCTGGGCAAAGTGATCCTGGGGAAACAAAACAAATTCGTCAAGACTCAATATCTGTTCTCTGATTTTTGCTTACATTTTTCAAGTCCTATCTCAACACCTAAATCTATTATAATTACTTTTGTGATTAATCTTGTTGAAGCCATTTCTCCATTAGCTCACATTTAACTTTTTATACTATTTTCATGTTATTTACTTTTCTTTCTCAACTATTTTTATTTTATTATAAATTTAATTAATTTATTGGCAAAGATAAATTACATATATAATGCCCATATACAAATATATATTTAGATCTCTGTATGTGTTCATGTGCTCCTTGTTACTGTTTAGCATTTCATAACATGTATGTAACAGAGATAGATGGCTTAATCATGTCACCTGTTGAAGGATATCTGAACAGATTCCAATTCTTTGCTATTATAAATACAGCTGCCATGAACATTGTGTTTGTCTATTTCTCTGGGATAGATGCCCAAGGGTATAATTTCTGGGTCGTATGGTAATTGCATGTTTATTCTGGTAAGAAATTGCCAAATTGTTTCTCAGAGTGTCTGTACCATTTTACATTTCCACCAGTCAAGTATGAGAGAGACAGCTTCTCCCTTCTTGCCCTGAATTTGTTGTGCTGTCACTAATTTTAAAAATTTATTAATATATTTTAATTAACAAATAAAAACTTAAACATGATATGCATTTTAGTTTGTCATCTTAATAAGTAAGCAGAGATATTTCATTTTGCTTTTCCTTTACTTTTACCTAACGACAAATGATGTTAATTACTTTCTCATTGCTTACTTTTTTATCTGTATGTCCTATTCACTGAAATGTCTATTAATATATTTTAGACATATTGTAGTTGTTTTGAAATTTGAGAATTCCTCATATGTTCTATATCCCATTCATTTTTGGATAAGTGATTTGAGGCTGTTTTCTTCAGGTCTGTAGCTGATCTTTCAGTGACTTTACATGGGCATTCAAACAAGAATTTTATCCTGTTTTAATTTTAATAAGGTACAAATTATAAGGGTTTTCATTCATGTATTGTGTTTTAGAGTTGAGTCTAGGAATAGTTTGCCTATGGAACATTTTGTACTATGTTTTTTTTTTTTAAAACTACAGTTTATGTTTTACATTTAAGTCCATAATCTATCCTTAGCTATCTTTTATATAAAGTGTGACATTTTCATTGCTGTCAGGTTTTTTTATGTGAATATCAAATTGTTATAGAAACATTTATTAAGCTCATTCTTCTTTTATCAAATTTATTGGACATATTTGTCAAAGATCAATCTTTATGAGTTTTCTGATTCTGTTTGCCAATATATTGTTGAGCGTTTTGTTTGTTTTTAGCATATAATTTTATAAAGTGTATTAGCCTATAATTTTTATTTTTTATATTCTCATCTCATTTTGATATCAGCGCAATACTCAAAAACTGAACTGGAAAGTGTTTCATCCTCTTCTATTTGGAGAAAAAGATGTGTAAAGTTTATGTTAATTATGTAAATGATTGATGGAATTCTCCAGTAAAACCATCTGGGCCTAGAGATTTCCAGGCACTTGTTTAATTTTTATCATAGTGTTGTTTTTTCTTTTCTTCTTAAAATAGACTTTTAAACTTTAGAAAAATTTAGGTTTACAGAGAAATTGCACACACTTAAAAAAGTACAAATGGTTCGCCACAGTTTCTCCTATGATTAACGTGATGATGGTACACTTGTCAAAATTAGCAAGCTGATATTGATACATTATTAAATTTCATACTTTACTAAAATTTTCCTAGTTTTTGCCTAACATCCATTCTCTATTCTAGGATGGCATACTGTATACTAGATTACATTTACTCATGATGCCTCCTTAGGTTCCTCTTAGCTGTACCATTTCTCAGATGTTCCTAATTTGTGATATCCTTGAAACTTTTGATGACTGCTACTTAGATATTTTGTAAAAATGTCCTTATTCCTTATTTGGGACTTACCTTTTGTTTATTCTCATGATTTGGCCATTGTGATTTGTTTTGGGGAGGAAGATAGTGGCAAAATGCCTTTCTCATTACATCATATCAAAAGTATTAATATATTATATCACCATTGCATGTCACCTGTGGTAGGCAGAATAATGGGATCCAGATAAGTCTGCATGTTAATCTCCTAAATCATGACTATATTTTCTTCTTTTGGAAAAGTAGACTTTGCAAATATGATTGAGTTAAATATCTTAAAAGAGGGTGATTTTCCTGGATTATCCAGATGGGTTTACTATAATCAGAAGGTCCTTAGAAGATGTAAGTTGGGGTCAGAGGAGTCAGAGGAGCTATGATGAAGGAAGCAGAGTTTTGAACCATGAGACTGCTGGCTTTGAAGATGCAAGGGGCCCATGAACCAAGGAATGAGGGAAGCCTCTAGAAGTTAGAAAAAGCACTAGAGTTTCCAGAAGGCATTCTGCACTGCCAAGAACTGGATTTTTATCCCTGTAAGATGCATTTTGGAATTCAGACTTTCAGAATGGTAAAATCATAAATTTGTATTGTTTGAAGCAACAGCACAACAGTTTGGATCTCCATAGATACACCTGCATTAAGTCCACATCTCTTCGGGCCAAATTATGACAGTAAACTGGTGAGTATAGATAAACCCTGTGGCAGTAGAGTAAATGTAAATTGGTGTCTGTCACACATGAAGCTGCTGTTGGTAATTTCCAGGGATTGAGACAGAGAAGATAGCATTTGTGAGATCAGTCACTAAACATCAGTCTTTTTTAACATCTTGTAGTTATTGCATTATGGAAACCATGTCTGGGACTGATGAGGCTATGTCAGGTACAACTTAATTTAAGCCTCACTGGCCTGTTAGTTTCCATGAGACATTCATTTTTTTATGGGCCATACAAGGGCTATTTTACAGAAAATGTGTTGTTACCAGCATTTCAGCTTCTAGCATGTTAGTATTAGTGAACCCTGTATAGATATATAATGTATACATAGATACATAAGAGTGGATTTACTATGAGAATTGGTTTGTGTAGTTATGGAACCTGAGAAGGCCCACAGGATGCTGTCTGCAAACTAGAGAGCCAGGGAAGTTGATGGTGTGGTTCAGTCTGTGTCCAAAGGCCTTAGAACCAGAGAAGCTCTCATATCTGAGGGCAGGAGTAAATACAATTTCCCAGCTCCATAAAGAAAGCACATTTACCCTCTCTCTTTCTTTTTGTTTTGTCCAGGCCCTCAGTGAATTGAGTGATTCCTGCTCACATTGCTGAGAGCAGATTTTCTTTATCCAGTAACTGACTGAAAGCTAAATTTCTTCCAGAAATACATTCACACACGGACCTAGAAATAACATTTTACCAGGGCCTAGGTATTCCTCAGCCCAGTCAAGTTGCACTTAAAAGTAACCATCACTTATGTCATTAATTAAAATGGTATCTAAGTATTCTATATTGTTTTAAATTAACAATTTCTATGGGTTCAGGCATTTCTACTGGTTCCCGGATAGCTTGTTCAATTAAAACTAGTCTGAGAGAGGATTGTCACGCTTTCTATTTTACAGCATTAGGTAGGAAAAGAAATATTCAGTGAAACATAGTATCTGTTTCAATAGTACATTCAGGCAAAGGATATATGACAAAAACTCACAAGTTTTATCCAAACTTATTCTCTAATCTCATTAATTATTGCATCACTGTAGCCTCCCAATGTAACCTTAGTCACCATTAAAACTTCACTAGCAGTTTGCAGAATCACAGTGCATTTGGCTCCGGGAAGTAAATGTTAGTAGCCTATAAGCAACCTGGTCTAAGTTATTCAGGTACAGCAGCCCAAATACAGCAAGAAAGTGAGGAACAGGCATATTCAGTGGGTGAATATCCCATCCATTATGAAGCCAGTCCCAATTAGCTTGCATAGAAAGTATACTAACTGCTTTATCTGCAGTGTCTCACTTGACATTTACAGCTGAAGTTGGGAAGTCCATTTTATCTGGTCCACTAGCCTGGCTGTTGCCTTGGGAATACCTTCCTGTGTGTCTGGATCCCATAGAGCTATGTGTAATTATGCTAGTGAACTGTGGGTCTTGTGTCAGCCCAAATATGCTCTTCCCTTCTGCAGCATTTAAAATCAAATACACTACTTCCAAATTAGTCACTCTCAAAATAGATTTCAGTAAAGGTTCTTCAGGAAGCTGATGATACTGACCTACAATATGGGACAACTCCTTTAACTGGTTTTAGTAGTTTCTTAGTTTAGATTTTCCCTCCCCTCATGTGGATGATCTTCTTGGTCACTAGAAGCCTTAGAGGTACTTTCTGTTGGTATGGCATAAATTCTCCTTTTGTAGGCAACTTTCATGCTACTGGATGTAGCTCAGACTAACAGAAGTCTAAGCTCAGTTTAGCATCAAGACCTGACCCAGCACCTTCTTTCATTTTAGCCATTACAAAAAACAGTAACCAAGGGATTGTATGTTTAGCATCATTCTTATTATTTTGCATGCCCTTAGTTATCGAATGAGCTGACTTCTTGAGAATTGGGTCTACCACCAATTCTAATTTGTGGAGTTAACTTTTACCTTTAGTAACTCATGACAGCACAGCTGCAGTTTCATACCACAGGTGACTAAGTATCCATCCAGAGATCAAAGTTACTCGGCGCTCCACTTTTTCATTCTTTCTCTTCACAAATTATGTCACAGGCTGTGTTATCCCATCTCACTTCTCTGACACCAACTAAGAGAAAAGCCATTTCTCTACTCGAAACCCTTCTGACATCAAATGTGTAGGTTTTCCAAACCAAGCAGTGCTTCAGTTTTCTGTACACATCAATTGGGTGTTCCACAGCTTAATTCAACTGTGACACTAAGTACTCAGAATTGACACAGAATCCGCAGGTTAAGGCTCAGTCATACAAAACAACCCCCACTTCAAATGCCAATCACAAGTCTAGACCTACTGTATTTCTGACAGACTGAGAAATCAAGAGGTCCCGTGATTTCCCTCTTGGTTCTATAGCTTGCTAGAATAGCTCACAGCATTCAGGGATTACAGGTTACTCTCTATTAATGGTTTCTGATAAAGGACATTATAAAGCATACAAATGAACAGCCAGATAAAGAGGTACGTAGGGCAAAGTCCAGAAGGATCCTAAGTGCAGGAGATTCTATCTCTTGGTGTTGGGTTTCGCCATCCTCCCTTTACATGGATGTGTTCACTATCTGGAAGGCATCTGGACACCAGAGTTTAGTCTCTTCATGCAGGCTTCATCATATATGCACTATTTATAATTCATTCAATTTTCAGCCTCACTGGATAGGGACTGGGGGCAACTGAAAGTGCCAAGCTTCTAATCATGGCTTGGTCATTCTACTGACCAGCCTCCCTTGAAAAACTGTTCATAAGCTCACCAAGAGAAGCCCAATTAAACAAGACACTCGTATCACCTCGAATTCCAAGGAAGTTAGAAGCTCTGTGTTAGGTACTGGGAGTAGAGACTAAATACATGTGTTTCTAAACAAATTTTGTTGCAATGTGGGACCAAAATTGCCTTCTTTGAGAAGACCCAAGATGCCCTGTCTCTCTGCTTTTTGTCCAGTCCTGAGATCCCTAATCAGCTTACTTTTTTCTTACCACATTTCAGAGTCCTCTTTTGATTATCTCTTGTATCATTTCCAGGGATGATCGTGGTAGTTAGTGAGGAGAAGCCAGGAAAAAACTGTGTTGTCACCTAGTTTGAATCAGAAATTGCCCAAGTTGCCTTTTTTCTCTTTAAATAGAAAAAAATTAGTTTTTACAAAAATCTACTAATGTTCCCAAAATGTATAATATACCATCTGTACAACATACCACAATGTACTACTTTTAGGAAAACTCATTCAATTTCTTATGAAAAATGTAAAAATATTCAATGTCTACTAAATTATGAATCATATTTGATATTTCAAATGCACAACTCTGGAGCTTGAAGCTGTTTTACAATATTGGTATCACTTTCAACTGAAGAATTTATCCTGTGATTAAAGTTATATCACATAAGCCAAGTGTAAAACTACTATGAAAAGACAAAATATATATACATATGTATATATGTATGCCTATGTAATCTATAAAAGCAATTTGCTAATTGAATGGAAAAATAATTGTATCAGACAGAATTTAAGGGACAAAACAATATTGATCTGTAAAGAGACTGTGTGTTTAAATATTGATATTCACTCTATTACGACTTTATATTTTGAAAAAGTCATTAACAGTCTCAATTAATATGAGACTATTTTATATTTTACTTTAGCTTAAGTAAGGCAGATACTTGCAAACTCAGAGAAAACTGAGTCTCACTGCTAAATGGAGCTCAAATGTATACAAGAACACTTGGAATTATTTGTTTAATGCAAATGAAGGTTTTGAAGTACCTCCTGAAAGTGAGATTATGCTAACTCGAAAGTGAGTTATGCTACTCTGATATATGGAAGAGAAAAAAAAGCAGCCATTTATATACACAATTATTTATTTATGTGTGAAATACAAACAATGACAATAACTAATAAATGGTGTTGGTATTTATAAAATAAAATATTTTTCAAGCTCTGAATAATTTTTGGCTGATGATGATAAGGCAGAGTGGACTTTAACATGAAAATGTTCAGTTAATAAATACTTACAAAATCTTCTTTCATTTATTTGTCAATTTAAATTCAGAAAACTTAAAAAAGAAAAGTAATTATGTTGACAGAAAGCTCTTATCAGAATTGTCTGCCTTATAAATCTAGAGCCATATATTTAATATTCATGTACTAACTTATGTTTGAATGGTCCTAATTAAAAATATTTTCAAATATTTATGAATAGGTTGGTTAATGTGTATTACTTACCAAACATATTGCATTCCTATGAAATAACGTTTAATGGAGCTCTTTATTTAAATTTGGAGATGTAGTATTTAACATAAAGTGAGAAGTCAAGTTTTCTATCCAGAAATAACTATTTTTGAATAATTTTTCCCATGTCCAAAACATGTGTATACATATACATGTGTAAAAACTTCTAGCAGCTATCTGAACTTGATCATACGAAGTTAGAAGAAAAAAATTCAAAAGAATGTTTTATAGGATTCATATCTTTGAATCACCTGGGAAGTTTTTTGAAATACATATTCGTTAGCCAAATTGGATTTACCATGAAGCTAATAAACTTTAAGCTGTATGGACTCTCACTTGAATGAGCACCTTCCATGGCTCTAAATTTGTATTTGTAAATTTGTGTGTTTTTTCTTCTAACAGGCCTCCCAGATTGTATGCATATTAGTCTGCACACAATTTCAAAGCACCCCTGATTCTCCTTCCTTGAAAGACTTCTTTATTGAAATTTTGAGAACTGAGTCCTTAGGATATGCAGTCTCACAAGCTTTGGAATAATTCTCATGAAAAATTAGAAGCCAGTATTTTAAATTTTAGAAGTTTGACTATAGCAAAAGTAAATAATGAGAAAGTGAACAGTCCGTGATGCTATTATATTATTGTTCAAAGCTCAAACCCACAGTTTTCATAAGAGATTGTACTCTAATTGAGAAGTAATCCTTATGATGCGTAAAACAGAACTACCCACAACAAATGCACAGATATTTAGACAATCAAGATACAAACAAACACTGCATGTGAGGACACAGCAAGAGGCACCGTCTTGAAAGCAAAGAGCAAGGCTGCGCCAGACACTGAATCCACTGGCATCTCAACCTTAGACTTTTCAGCTTAAAAAACTATGAGAAATAAATACCTATTATTTGTAAATGACCCAGTCTGAAGTATTTTGTTAGAGCAGCATTAATGGACTGAGACACCTTGAAAATGTCAAAAAACGGCCGGGCGCGGTGGCTCAAGCCTGTAATCCCAGCACTTTGGGAGGCCGAGACGGGCGGATCATGAGGTCAGGAGATCGAGACCATCCTGGCTAATACGGTGAAACCCCGTCTCTACTAAACAATACAAAAAACTAGCCGGGCGAAGTGGCGGTTGCCTGTAGTCCCAGCTACTCGGGAGGCTGAGGCAGGAGAATGGCGTCAACCCGAGAGGAGGAGCTTGCAGTGAGCTGAGATCCGGCCACTGCACTCCAGCCTGGGTGACAGAGCAAGACTCCGTCTCAAAAAAAAAAAAAAAAAAAAAAAAAAGAAAATGTCAAAAAACAAGATAAGGAATTGTAATGTAAACCAACTATTTAAACAATGATACTTTTTTCTCTAATAGTCTTGCTATTTGTTATATGTTTACTTTGAAAAACATGTAAATATCAGTAAGAAAAATTTAAATCAAAAATCTTTATTGAATTATCATGTGATCCACCATCCGCTACTGAGTATATATCCTAAAAAAATGAAATGCATATTTCAAAGAGATATCTGAACTCTTATGTTCCCTACAGCATTATTAACAATAGCCAGGATATGAATCAACCTAGATGTCCATACGTTGATAAAGAAATAAAGAAAATATGATATGTATACACAAGGGAACACTATTCAGCCATATATAAAAGGAATTCCTGTCATTTTACTGACAATATGGATGAACCTGGACGACATTAAGTAAAATAAGCCAGGCTCAGAAAGATAAATATCACAAAAGTTCACTTATGAGTAGAATGTTAAAAGTTAAACCTATAGAAACAGAGAACAAAATGGCAGTAACCCAAAGTGAGAGACTGGGGAGATGTGGATGAAATGATAAAAAATTTTGGTTAAATGTGAAGAATAAGTTCAAGAGACCTATTGTACCTCATAAGGTAACAGTAACTTATAACAATATATTACATACCTGAAAATTGCTAAGACAGTAGATTTTAAGTGTTTTTACCTCAAAAGTGGTGAGATAGTGAATAAGCTAATTAGCTTAATTTAGCCACTTCACAATGTATGCATTTATCAAAACATTATGTTACACATCACAAACATATACAGTTTTATCAATTTATATATACACATATACACACACACACATATATCTCAAAGCTATTTTTGTTAAAACACATTTGACTATATCAAAGATAAAACCACCTTTAGAATAAAAGACCCAAGTGCTACAGAAAGACAACACAGTCTCCTGGTGAGCTAAGAGTAATGGAAAACTCTTTTTAGAGTTGTGAAACTGGGAAGATGAATGACAGTTTAATGGCATTGGGGACCAGTAGCCTTGACAAAGTCTCCGAGGTCTGTCAATCAGAGATGAGTGGACAGTGTTACGATCTAAGGGCCATGAGAGTAAAGAAAACAAAGTAGAGAGAGTTTTGTCTCAGGAGAAGAACAAAGGCTTGTGAAACACACTGATCACTAAAAGAAGTGGCAATAGATGAGTAAAACATTTTCTCATAATAAATGCAGGAGTAACCGAGCAAGTTATTAACTGAGTAGGTTATTAAATGTTCCCCATTTGTAGAAAGTTATTTGCCTCCACAGAAGAATGTCTATGTTTAAAATTCAGCAGATTGAATTCCAAAGAAGGGAGAAATGTCTATTTTTATGTGTAAAAGGTATGGGAGGGGTACTTTTGCATCCACTTTCAAAACAATTATTCCTGTCTTTTGCCACTTCATATCACTGAGAACAATGGCTTCGAATGCCATTAAATTACTAAAGAGAAAACAGTTCTCCACAGCTCAAAGCAAAAATACCTAAACTTTGAAACATGGTCAGTATTCAAAAGAAGATATTTTAAATGCTCATTACAGCTTTGTTCTGAAATGTACCTTTTATTTGAAATGTTATCTTTGTTTAAAGTTTCATTTAAAATTCTAGATATTTTAGAAATTTGATTTGAGTGCTTTCAACTTGTATCAAAATTGGGCACAGACATAACAGAGTTTAGAGAGTTACACAAGCTGGAAGCATTGCCTCTTACTAAATTTCTACCAAGAAAAACTGTGTTAAAATCTTTTGTTAGGTTAAGAACAAAAATGTGTTCTTATAGAAAAATTTGTGGAGAAAAATTAATTTGCTTTCATTTATGTACAAGCCCTGTAATAGTAATGGAAAACTAAGATATTCTGCTATTTAAATCAATTATATTTGGATTTATGAATAATAGTTTAAAAATAAAAATCTAATATTAATCAAAAGTATCTGAAATATTTTAAAGGTGTAATATAAGAAGCCTTTGAAATAAATTTGAAATATCAATATTAAGACAACAGAAGTCATAAAACTTTAGCAAATACAATGCTTAATTGAAGACTTGGAAAGTAATGAATATATTAGCATTTTAGCTCCCAGAGCTATGTTTAAAATTAATCCACTTACAAACAAAAGAGTAAAAGTAGTACTAACACTTTTTTTTTATTTTTTCTATTTTTCTATTACTAATTTTTCTATTACTAATTTATATCAATATAATCATTATTTTCTTAACTCTGACATGACCCTTTGTCTTAGAATTGCCAAACATTATTTAGCCTTGCTTCTTAACATTTTGGATATCCTTATGATGATTGACTTAGTAGTGAATACAAAATATAAATAATCCAGGCTCTATGTGTTTTCAAGAAAAAAACTATTACTTAAACTAAAATACTTCTGCACAACAAAGGAAGCAAAGAACAGAGTGAAAATGTACCTACAGAATTAGTAATTTACTTATTCGAGTTTTTTACTGTCTTTAGCATCTATCTATCTATCTATCTATCTATCTATCTATCTATCTATCTATCTATCTATCTATCTATCTATCTACTATATATCTCAGTGTCCAGAATAGTGCCTAGCTCACAGTAGACTCTCAATAAATATTTTAAATGTAATCATCTGTACAGCTAGCTTTCATATCTGAAATTTGAAACCTCCTTTGTGTTATAGTTCTAAAACACTATTATTAATCACTTACTGGCATAGAAATATGAATATATTTAAACACTCAGTGATTTAATTTGTTATTTAAATTTATGTATTATTCATATACATTATTAATTATGACCATCAATAGATATTTATAACAAATAATTACTGATCAACAATTGATTGGTAATGATGGTTACTATTCATAATTTATTTAAATTTCTTCATAAATCATTTGCTGTAGAGGTAAGACTTTCTAAAATATGGTTCATTAATTAGAGTCCCATGTATACCTTCTAGCCATGTTTTAGATGCAGTATGTATGAGTTCATCATTCAGTTTCTTTAAAGAGGAGTCAGTCATCTTCTCATCACATCATTTTGCAGTGTTTTCTGCCACATAGAAATCAAGACTATGGCCTAGTTAGTGTTTTCTCAATATTTTCTCAGCCATATTCTCCAAAGGCTTATTTGGAGGAAACAAAACCAGCATGCAGCAATCAGTAGTGTTCCTATACACTAACAGCAAATTATCTGAAAGTTATATTAAGAGAGCAATTCTATTTACAATCACGATGAAAATTAAGTATTTAGGAATGAATTTAACCAAGAAAGTCAAAGATCAATATACTGAAAAATAAAACATTCACCAAAGGAATTGAGATACAAATAAATGTAAAGATATTACATGCTCATTTATTGAAAGAATTAATGTTAAAATGTTTGTATTACCTAAAATGATGAAAAATTCAATACAATTTCTATCAAAATGCCAAGATAATCTTCATGTAAATATAAGAAGCAATGCTAAGATTTGTATAAAATCGAATAAGACCACAAATACCCCAAACGATCTTATGCTAAAAGAAAAAAGCTAGAGGTATCACACTACCAGGCTTAAAAATGTGTCACAGGCTATAGTAAGCAAAGCAGAATGACACCAGCATACAAATAAACACATAGGCCTGTGGAAAATAATAAGGAGCTTAGATATGAATCTACACTTATACAATCAAATGTTATTTTAATTATTGTTATTATTTTTGAGACAGAGTCTTACTCTGTTGCCCAGGCTGGAGTGCAGTGGTGCAATCTCAGCTTACTCCAACCTCAGCCCCTCAGGTTGAAGCGATTATCCCACTTCAGCCTTCCAAATAGCTGGGACTACAGACACATGCCACCATGCCTGGCTAATTTTTTTGTACTTTTTTAGTAGAGACAAGGTTTTACCATTTAGTAGAGATGAAGCCAAGCTCATCTTGAACTCCTGACCTCAAGTGATCCACCCACCTAGGCCTCCCAAAGTGCTGGGATTATAGGCACAAACCACTGCACCTCACGCAATAAATGTTATTGATAAAACTGGATATCATCATAGAGGAGGATAAAATTAAACATGTATTTCATACCATATAAAAAATCAAATCCAAATAGAAGATAGACAGTATATACACTGCACCTATGAAACTACTAAAATAAAGAAAAATCTCCATGACATTGATCTGGGCAGTGTTTTTTTGGATATGTCCCCAAAAGTACAGGCAACAGAAACAAAAATAGACAAATGGGATTACATCACACTAAAAGCTTCTGCATAGCAAAGGAAACAATTGACAGAGTGAAAAGACAAAGTAAACAGTGGGGGAAAATATACACACATTATTCATCTGATAAGAGGTTAATATCCAAAATATATGAGAGACTCAAACAACTCACTTATAAGAAAACAAATAAACCAATTTAAAAATAGAGAAATGATATGAATGAAAGATTCTCAAAGTAAGACACACTAATGATCAGAAGGTACATTAAAAAATGCACTCATCAACATCACTAATAATCAAGGAAATGCAAATTAAAGCCACCATGATACAACATCTCACACAGGTTAGAATGGCTGTAATCAAATAAGTGAATGATAAGTATTGGCAGAGATGTAGAGAAAAGGGAATCCTTGCAGACTGTTGGTAGAAATGTAAATTAGTACAGACATTATGAAAAAATGTATGGAGGTTCCTCAAAAAATTAAAAATAGAACTGGCCTATGATCCCATAATCCGACTACTGGGTGTATATCCAAAGGAAATGTAATCAGTGCTTAAAGAGATATTTGCACTCTCATATTCCTCACACTCACAGTTCCTCATATTCAGTCCATTCACTGAATGAATGGATAAAGAAAATGTGGTCCATATACACAGTGAAATACTCTTTAGCTTTTAAAAATAATTAAATCCTGACATTCGCAACAGCATAGATGAACCTAGCAGACATTATGTAAATTGCAATAAACCAGGCACAGAAAGACAAATACTGCGTGATATCACTCATACATGAAATCTAAAAAACTAGACTTTAGAGAAGTAGAACAGAATGTCGATTGCCAGGGGCTGGGGTGATTGAGAGAGTGTCTGGGGGCAATGTTGAACAAAGGACACAAAATTTCAATTAGATACAAGGAAAAAGTTGAAGTGATCTTTTGTACAGCATGGTGACTGTAGTTAAAAATATATCTTTGAAAAATGCCAAGAGGATGGATGTAAAGTATTCTCACCACAAAAATGATAATTGTATGAGAAAATGTATGTTTATTAGCTAGATTTAGTCACTCCACAATGGAAATATACTTCAAAGTAATGTTCTACATGGTTAATACATACAATTTGATTTGTCAATTAAAAAATATGTAAGTAAATAGTGTAGTTAAGATAGGCTCCAAAGGTAGATAACATGTAAAATTGTCAGAAACAAGTGAGGGTGTTTGCCGTGAGGATATTAGATAGGAAAATAAATTCCTACAGATAATAATTCCTTTAATTATTGCCTACAGATAAGCTTTATTTATTTATTTATTTATTTGAGACATCTAGCTCTATCACCCAGGCTGGAGTGCAGTGGCATGATCTCGGTTCACTGCAACCTCTGCCTCCCAGCTTGAAGCAATTCTCCTGCTTCAGCCTCTCTAGTAGCTGAGATTACAGGCACCCGCCACCATACCTGGCTAATTTTTATATTTTTAGTAGAGACGGAGTTTCACCATGCTGGTCACACTTGTCTTGAACTCCTGACCTCAAATGATCCACCCACCTCGGCCTCCAAAAGTGCTGGGATTATAGGCTACTTCTTATTTACTTAATAATACCATTAAGTTGCCTGTGTTAGGTATATTTTGGGAAATGAATCATGGTGTATTATCTGGTAACTATATATATACATTTTGCTTATGAAGTAACTTGGAAATTGTTAAACTCTAAAATCCCCAGTATTATATAAAATGGAAGAATAGTCTGATTTATGCTCTTCTTTCCTTTTCCTTTTGTCCTTCCTATTTACTTCCAATTCATATTATTTATTGAAATTCTATTTACACAATACATCTTAGTCTAAGGTCCTAATAGTGAAGTACTTTAAATTCAGAGAGATAGAAATAAATTATATTATTGACGGTAATTATAATGCTTGGATCAACCAAAAACACTCCTTTCTTATTAATTGTTATTATACACAGTAACATTTTCTACTGAATTAAGTTATTTTATTTATAATAGTACCTAATTAATTAATGCAATCTACAAAATAACTTCTGGTCTCATTGAAGTTTTCACTTAGGCCAATAAATAGTTTTCAGATGGAAGAAAAAATTATAAATCATCTGTATAAACACATACAGGATATTCACTCAAGATAAGAAAAATTAAGATAGCCATATTATAAATGTATATTCTGTTTAAAATTGTGCTGTAGATGCCCATTATACATCAAATAGTATTCCAAATAGTCACATTTTATATTACCATTTATATTCAAGATGTAATATTGCAATTAGTTGTCAGTTGTTTTGAGCACTTGCTTTACTTTCTGATAATATTATGATATGTGATTGGAAAAATTTGTGTCAGCACATGTCTGCTTTTAATTAGACAACTTATTTATGGATATAGACTGTTCTTTACAAGGGCAAATATCTAATTCACAGAGAATACATTATTTGTTTAAAAATAACCATAGTTATTTAATTTACCTTCACTTTACAATATAACTTTTTATAGCTCTGTTTTGTGTTTTGTTTTTCCTATGCTAGTAAACTTTAAACCAGCCAATTGATTATTACTTCATTGGCCTGGATTTTAACATGTATTTTAACACTACCAGAACCATAATTCTAATAGAAATATCGCAATAAATGATTGTTGACAAAACACTTTGAATGCATTGAATTTTACTTTCTCCCACTTTTTTCCTATAACTTTCAACTTCTGTATCTGTCTCCCATAGAATGCTCTAATTCTTCATTATCTCCCAAGTTACTAAGTATTCCAGTATATCAATTTGCAGAACAACTAAATTGCCTATGCAAACTTTCACCACCTAGAATACCACCATTTCCTCAGCAAAATAAAAATGTGTTGTAAATTTATCTTTTAAGATATCAACTTTGCCAAATGTCTGTTTTCTCATGAAGAATCAGTGATAAAATGATTTTAATGATTTAAATGATTTTAATGATGAATCTTTGGAACTTGTGACATAATATAAAAAATTTTACTCAGTTTCAAATTATACCTGGTACCTAGTTTGTCATTCCCCCCGAACAAATATGCCAATGTGGTGAGTGTCTTTATATTAAAACATTGAGATGTGATTTCAATGTAGTGAGTTTACTTTTATGATTGCATTAGAACAGATTTATTTTCAAGTTCACAAGAAGCCCCGAGTCAATTCTAAGGCCATGAAAACTGTTGAGGCACTCACCACATTAAGATTATAATATTTATTGGTGAGAAGGTATTAATTATCTAACTTTTCATTGTCCTTATACAAGTACATTAAGACAGGCTGCTGAAGTGATGTAGTGCATTCATAGTTAAAAACAAATCTAAATTTTTTTTCTGATTTCTGTCTACTTTTCAATTATACTCAATAAGGTGGGAGTGCATAATTTATGCTTAAATAATTTGATGTAAAATAAATGATCAAATTTTTTAATCCTAGATTTATTAGCTAGTGTTACACTTGTTAAGTGGATTTCAAACTATATTATTTTTTGAAAACACGGCAGGTATCTGGTTTTCAAAAGTTTGTGAATCCATTCTAATGTAATCATTAATAAGCAAATAATACATTTTAGAATACATTTCAACATAATGATTTGATAATAAATGCTTTTTCTCATGAGGACAATTCACTTTCCAGCAATTGTAGAGTGTTAAAAAAAAGTGAAAGAGAATATATTTTGTGTTTATCTTTCACTGTAATGGTGCAATATTCTTACTTCATCACCACTATAAAAGAGACTGAGGTCTAGGTAGAGTCAGGGAATTTGTTAATTTTATACTTTAGCTTTCAGGGGAATGGCTATACTTGCTTTGTATACAATACTAGATATAATGCATTTTACATATACATTCATCAAAACCTTTAAATAATTAACCAGTACCATCATAACCAATTTCAATATAAAATGAAGATTGTATTATTTATGTTTATTTTAAAACTTTTAAATTATATAAAATAGCCTTTATGAGAGAGTTGTCCATCCTCTTGTATATAATCTTTTAAAACTTACTTTAAATAAAGTTGTCCTTGACTAGACCTAAATTTTAATTATAGATTACACACAAAAATATAAAAATATTGCTTTAATAGAAGGCATGCTTATTAATATAGAAAGAAAACAATATACTCCTAAATTCTTATTAAGTTATTACTAACAATAAATGTCATTTGCAGAACTTAGGAATCAGAAAACCAAAGCACATGAACAGAAAACAAAACCACAAGTGTTCTTGAAAGCATTTTAATCAAAAAAAATCAAAGGATAAAGAGCTTAAAATTCCTACTTTTCATGTATTTTAAATGCTTTGCTATTCTTCCTTTATTCTCTAGGTCTTGCATTTTTCTTTCATCTTAAAGAAATTACTTAATGAATTACTGTGTCATTTCCTTACTTTCTGTCTGTTTGGTTATTATTCTTTGAATAGTGTTATTCATTTAAGCTTGTTATTTTTGTTGCAGCTTTGTTATGTTCTGTTTGCTTTTTGAAAGCAGCAAGTTTTGACTTAAATACCTAAATACTGAAATATCAAAAACAGTGAAACACATTTTATTGGAACGTATACGTTTTGAATACAATTTTGGAATAATCTCTTCTTGTAAGGTACACCAAAGACAAAACTGAAGCTTCTTCAACTATTCCAATATTTGAAACTGAGCCTTCATTTTATATCATCCTAAATAATTGTTGCAATTGATTTGTTAACATCAGGAAAAGAAAAACACATTCACATATATATAAGGAAGCACATTTTATGTTTGCTTTTTGCACTGGTAAACTTGTTCACACACTTGCAAACAAAGGAGCCAGAAATTCATATTCAAAATAAAATTTATGAAAGTTTATGAACATATCTATCCATGAGTAAATTTAATCAGAAACTTACAGAAAATTAGGTCTTTCTTAACATTTTATTCTCTTGAAAATAATATTTTTCACATATACTTTGTTAAAGTTTGATATAAACAAAAATATTATTGGCAAGCATAATTTAGATAGTTTTCTACTTTTCCCTATGAAATGATAAACCATTTTCTAAACTTATATTTATGCATGTTTAATAAAAAATTCATTTTTCATTTAATTTTAATTTTAGACATTTGCCTTCTCAAGCAGATTAACAATGTAAGATACTAATTGTCAAATAAAACTAATTTGTTCATGAAGATATCGAAAAATATGAATTACTATTGTCTATTTGAAAAATTTTTAACATAATAGAGTCTTTACAATGGTCCAAAAATGTGATTCCTCGCCATACATATTTGTTTGGATTTAGTAAGTAATCTCAAAATGAAAAAGTATATCTTAATGTCTTGAAACAATTTTGTTTTCCATTATGTCCTCTAAAGAAAGATGAAAATAAAACTAATGAGATAAATTAAATACTAGAATAAGATTCTTTTCAGATGTTTTTGAGTTTTGGAGAACCACAAAATATTGTATTATGTGATATTTCTGGCCTCCAAGAACCAACTTTTGCCCTTTAGTTTGATATTGCTTTGTTCAGAATTTCTGGTATATTCAGAGTATTCCCCTTCACTGTTCTATTTTTCTGTTTTGCGTGTACCATCATCTGAAATTCCATAGAACTTATTTATTTGTTTATTTTATGTTTCTTCTTGTTTAGTGGTAAATGCTATGAGAACACAGGTTTTTATATTTTTTACTTTGTTTTTGATTGTTCATAGTGCCTGGAATATTGCTTGATCCATATTTAGTAGGTACCCAGTATACATTTATCAGGTCAGACTTGTTACAAACACTTGAATAAACACTGGATTTAATAAGTTTTCCTCAATGATGCGTTCAATTCATACTTAACCAATGTTTTAGTCCAGTTTCACGCTGCTGATAAAGACATACCTGACACTGGGAAGAAAAAGAGGTTTAATTGGACTTACAGTTCCACATGGCTGGGTAGGCCTCAGAATTATGGCAGGAGGCAAAGGACACTTCTTAAATGGTGGTGGCAAAAGAAAATGAGGAAGATGCAAAAGCAGAAACCCCTGATGAAACTATCAGATCTTGTGAGACTTACTCACTATCATGAGAATAGCACGGGAAAGACTGGCCCCTGTGATTCAATTACCTCCCCCTGGGGCCCTTACACAACATGTGGGAATTCTGGGAGATACAATTGAAGTTGAGATTTGGATGCAGACAAAGCCAAACCATATCATTTCGCCCCAGCCCCTCCAAATTTCATGTTCTCACATTTCAAAACTAAGCATGCCTTCCCAATAGTCCTCCAAAGTCTTAACTCATTTCAGCATTGACCCAAAAGTCCAAGTCCAAAGTCTCATCTGAGACAAGGCAAGTTCCTTCATCCTATGAACCTGTCAAATCAAAAGCAAGTTAGTTACTTCCTAGATACAATGAGGGTACAGAAACTGGGTAAAACAGCCATTCCAAATGGGAGAAACTGGCCAAAACAAAAGGGGTATGGGGCCCATACAAGTCTGCAATCCAGTGGGTCAGTCAAATTTTAAAGCTCCAAAATGATCTTCTTTGACTTCAGGTCTCACATGCAGGTCACGCTGATGAAAAAGGTGAGTTCCTATGGTCTTGGGCAGCTCCACCCCTGTGGCCTTGCAGGAAACAGCCTCCCTCTTCACTACTTTCACAGGCTGGTGTTGAGTGTCTACGGCTTTTCCAGGCACACAATGAAAGCTGCCAGTAGATCTACCTTTCTGGGGTCTGGAGAATGGTGGCCCTCTTCTCACAACTCCACTAGGCAGTGACTCATTAGGGACTCTGTGTGGGAGCTCCAACCCCACACTTCCCTTCTTCACTACCCTAACAGAGGTTCTCCATGAGGGCCCTGCCCCTGCAGCAAACTTTTGCCTAGGCATCCAGGCACTTCCATACATCTGAAATCTAAGTGGAGGTCTTCAAATCTCAACTCTTGACTTCTCTGTGCCTGCAGGCTCAAAACCACATGGAAGCTACCAAGGTTCAGGGCTTTCACCCTCTGAAGCCACAGCCTGAACTCCACCTTGGCCCCTTTCAGCCATGGCTGAAGTTTCCGGGACACAGGGCATTAAGTCCCTAGGATGCACATAGCACAGGGACCCTGGGCCCAGCCCACAAAACCACTTTTTCCTCCTGGGCTTCCAGGCCTGTAATGCGAGGGGCTGCCTTGAAGGCCTCTAACATGGCCTGGAGACGTTTCCCCATGGTCTTGTGGATTAACATTAGGCTCCTTGCTACTTATGCAAATTTCAGCAGCCAGCTTGAATTTATCCTCAAAAAAAGGGCCGGGGAGGGGGGGAGGTTTCTACTGCATTGTCAGGCTGCACATTTTCTGAACTTTCATGCTCTGTTTCCCTTATAAAACGGAATGTCTTTAACAGCACCCAAGTCACCTATTGAATGCTTTGCTGCTTAGAAATTTCTTCCACTAGATACCCTAAATCATCTATCTCTGTCAAGCTCAATGTTCTAAAAATCTCTAGGACAGGGACAAAATGCTGCCAGTCTATTTGCTAAAACCTAACAAGAGCCACCTTTGCTCCTGTTCCCAACAAGTTCCTCATATCCAAGATCAGCTCAACCTGGACCTTACTGTAAATATCACTCTCAGCATTTTGAGCAAAGCCATTCAACAAGTCTCTAGGAAGTTCCAAACTTTCCCATATTTTCCTGTCTTCTTCTGAGTCCTCCAAACTGTTCCAACCTCTGCTGCTACCCAGTCCCAAAGTCGCTTCCACATTTCAGATATCTTTTCAGCAGTGCACCACTCTAGTGGTTCCAATTTACTATTAGTTTTCATGCTGCTGATAAAGACATACCTGAGACTGGGAAGAAAAAAAGGTTTCATTGGGCTTACAATTCTACACGGCTGGGGAGCCCTCAGAATCATAGCAGGAGATGAAAGGCACTTCTTACACGGTGGTGGCAAGAGAAAATGAGGAACATGCAAAAGTGGAAACCCCTGATAAATCCATTAGATCTCATAACACTTATTTGCTATCATGGGAATAGTACAGGAAAGACTTGCCTCCATAATTCAATTACCTCCCTCTAAGTCCCTCCTACAACATGTGGGGATTCTGGGAGATAAAATTCAAGTTGAGATTTGGGTGGACACAAAGCCAAACCATATCAACAAAGTAGAAGTACTTAACTAAGGGCTTTACTAATAATGGGTAATGGAAACTATTCAATATGCAGAAACACTATAATGTCTTATCTACTTCCTAGTGAACTCTAGTTCCTGAATGAAGGGAGAAAAGAATTGTCAAGCGTTTACTAGAAGATACATTATTTACTTGCTCAAAACAATTTATCATCTACTTATACATGTATACTATATATAGGTACTCCTTAAGTGGATTGTGGTCTATCTCAATTCTGCTATTGACTTCTTATAGAATGCAATAAATCTCCTTCTCTGCTAACAGTATCTCTAAGCATAATTTAAATTGCCACATGTATTGTATTTTAATTATTAACTTTTAAATGACTTTTAAAACAGTTACACATACTCTAATAAATTAAAATACTTCTGACAAGCATTATATCTATTAAAACATTATATAATGATAAGACATTTGTAATAAGGGAGAACAATTTATGCATGATATTTCAGTGGGTTAAGCCATTTTCCTGCTGTGATATAATTTCAGGAGTTCACAAAATCATATTTAAGATGTCATATTAAGATTTAAAACATATCAGGATCAAGTTCAGTATTTTTAATTAAACTTTTTTTTCTATAATGAAAATCATTTGGTTTGGGAATTGTCTGTTATCAGTCTTATAATCAAAAACTAAAACATTAATTTCATCTGAAAACTGTGAAAAACTATGCTAGAACATCATACTTATTAAGACTAAGAATAGAGACCACTTTTATCAACATGATTTAGTTAGTTTCCTATCCTCTTTGTCCAGAAAAGATAATACTTTATAAACCTACACCTAACTTTATTTTTTGTTTCAGGCATCTCATGCAGAGTAGTCTGCTGGGCTAGACAAGGACTTCACTTATCACACAATAATTTACCAACATTTATTTCAAGACCATCACTACTCTAATCCACCACGCCAAACTACTGTCAAAACTGGCTAACCCTACACTGAAAGATCCAGGTTAAATCATTTAAACCTAAATCTCTAAATCCTTTAAAAATCTCCCTCTGATTTCCCTTTTTTGAGATACTGCTAAAACTGTCAGGATAATATTCTCCCTTACTGCAATGAATTCTAGGGAAAGCAATCTTGATGTTGGTAAATGTTTCTACTACATTATTTTTCTACTTCAAAGCCACCAAAAGACTGCTCTTGATTAGTGAAATTCAAAACACTGTTACAATTGAGACTGAAGATTCAGCCAAGCAGCATAGATGAATCTAGGTCTGAGCAGTATGAGTTTTTGGATACTGGGACATACAGCTTGGCTGATAAGGTTCACTGGTCACTCTTTTATTTCATCCATGTTTAGTCTGGAGACTGCTTTCATTTGGGAATTGGTGCTAGGCCTGGTGCTAGCTCTCAGTCACTAGCTTATGTGTTATTTCACAAGTTTCTCATTAGACTAGTCTTTCCACATCAATTGAATGACAAGATGGAAGATGTTGGTTTAGTTTTGGAGGAAAAGATGTAAGATACTGTCTGCGTCCGACTCCACAGTCTATTGACAAGGGAAAAACAGTCCTGATCATGTCATCTAGCTGACATTATGTAGGGGATCTCATTGAAGTTGGAATTTACATTCTGTGTTTTTAAATCTCTTTTTTTGCCATCACTTCTCCCTTTTTTCCCCCTCCTCCTTCTTTTCCTTTTTAATCCTCTTTTACACTTAAGATATGGGTGGATATTGCAAGACAGTGATCAAAGATTAAAGATGCTTCAACTTGTTTTCTCTTCCTTCATTTCTTTGCATTTCTATTCATTGCAAGGAAAATTTTAGTCAATCCTTTATCTGAAGTAGAAGGTTAAACGTAAGCAATTTTTCATGTTTTGTTTACATAAAATGTCTTATATAATCAAGCTGGATTCATTCTTGACAGAGCCCTGCAAATTATGTACACCAAGCTTTAACAATATTTTGATGTATAAGTACTATATGAAAGAAAGGCATATACTGACAAGATTAATTGAGGTTATTATTTTAAAAGAGATAATTAAAAGTATTTGAGGATTTCACCCTTAAGTAATATTTAGTTGTTGAAAACTGATGTTTTACATACAAAAAATACATGCTGATAGGTAATATGCTAAAAAAAATAGCCTACTTGTCAAACAGATGATTGTTACTTGATCTTTTGTAATGTGAAACTTAGTTTTCTCCTTTCTATACTTTATTTTCATGTCCAAAATTCTGTTTCTTCTACTTTCATTAATATGTTCTTATGACTTATTTATTTGATCAAGTTTACTTCACAGCAATTGTTCTAGGAGATAATTTTTCTGAATTGCTTCTCAGTAAATCACAGTCGGTTCTTTTAGCAGCAATGTCCTTGTTTTAAAAGTATTTACTATTCTAAACACTTATGACAAAATATATCAGGGCTTGGAAATATCTATTTTGTTAAATTTATATCAATAAGCATGTGAGACTTCTACATGAAATAAAACAATGTAATTTAAACTGTTACTGCCTGGGGAGTAAGTAAAAGGAATGCTGTGCTACCTTTTAAAACCTTTCATGATTTCTGAAATTTATACATTTAATTAGATGTCCAACATATGAAATAAAGAGGTGATTTTAATTAAGCGATAGATATATATTATCATAACAGAGAATTCAAAATAAATGTGTACTTTGCACTTTTAAAAAAATTGCATTTTCTACTGATGTATTTGCTATCTTATTTATGCAAATTTCTTGAGTTCACATTGGTTTGTTATGACCCAAGTAAATATCTGCTTGTAATAATCTAGTTTTAAATTTAAATATTAATTTAATAGATGATAGTCAATTATAGTACCGTATATGTCATCATATAATAAATACACAGTCATCCCTTGCCATCTGTGAGGCACTGGTTCCAAGTCACCTCCCTGTCCACCCACCAAAATCTGCAGATGCTCAAACCCCAACGTCAGAACCCGTGAATACCAAAAGTCCACCCCCTATATCTGCAGGCCTGTGAATTCGCTAAAATAAATACCATATTTTCAATCCTGATTGGTTGACTCCTAGGATGCTCAACCAACAAATGTGGAGGGCTGCCCATGTAATTATATCATTTTCTTTATTCAGAGGCTATATATTTTCATTTATTTTTAAATGTATACTTAATATATAATTGCACATATTTATGAGATACAATGTGATATTTCAATGCATGTATACATTCAGAGGTTATATAGTTTTCTGAACATTATTTATGTGTTTCATTGTTTTTCACAATCTGCTCATATTTAAATGACCAACCAAACTCACAAAAGGTCATTGGTTTAGCCACTTTCACTAGTTTTTATCAGTAACCACAGCTACAATTTTGATAATACTATTTTTCAATGAATTGGTAAATGAGGTTCTAAAAATATTGTATAGGTCTGAAGCCAATTCTGTGTCTTTAACTCTTCTTAAGTCCCCACTCACGACAAAAATGATACAAAGCAATAAACCCGATTTGAAATTCAGAGTGAAACATCTAAGATCAGTAAGTGCACCGATGTAACCCAGCCTTTATTCCTAGACTTTTACTAGCAGTAGGTCTCTTCCAGGCTCAGCCTGAAGGTTACAAACTTTTATAGGTGCCATTCTAAGGACCTGCTTTAATCTTGAAAGTTCCAGAGCAGTTTAAGGTGATCTATAGACTCGTAAGTCAGTCCCTGGAATGTTTTGTTTTATGGCAGTTCTCAGGCTGTTTGCCAAGTCTTTCTAAGACTTTAGAAACATTGAGATCGTATAGATTTATTCCTTTAAAAAGGCATCTTCTTATCCTTTGGGGAAAAAAATATCCAGCCTAAACAGGATGAATCCCCTCCTTGTATATAATGGAACTTAAAGATTTTTTTCTCATAAGAACTAGGAAGGTTTCACTAAGTCTCATAAAGAATGTGTGAGAGAAATATACACATTTTTCTAGATATATAAGGCTACTTATATTTAAGTCTAGGTCAAAGCTAACTTTTGTCTTTGTGCAGATTAGAGAAAAATAGCACCTTGGAGGTGGTGAGTTACAAAGGGCCCTCCCTTGAATGTTATAATCTAGTGGGACAAATCACCATGCATAAGACATTTTTGCTGCATTAAAACTATTATTTCTTCCTGGCAGAGGAAAACATGTGGCTTGATCAGTCGAATCTAGGCTGGATTTATTTTGCCCTATGTAGAATACACACTCCCACATTCACATTTATCCACATTCACATGAATTTAAAATATATGCATTTTAAAAAGCTTATCCTTAAATAGTTCTAGTAGGGAATTCACATTTGGATAAATGTGAATCTAGGCCTGGATTTACTTTGCCCTATGTAGAATAAATAAATAATAAATAAATTCACATTTATCCAAGTGTGAATTTGGCATGTGTATTCTACATAAGCAAAGTAAATCCAGCCTCGGTTCACATTTATTCAAATGTGGATTTCCTACTTGACATATTTAAGGGTAAGTTCATTTTTAATGCATACATTTTAATAAGGTCACAAATAACTTTGAGCATTGTTTCATAGAGAACTTGAAAGCAGGTTTTATTTTATGTACTCATTAAATATGCTGTTAATTAGTCTTAAAGTGTATAGTATTTTTTCCCTCTTTTCAGTTCAGAGTTAATTTCTCAGAATGTAGTAAAAGACTTAAGAATATTCAGGGTTATGATCTAATTATTCTAAAAGATATTAGGTTAGTGCAAAAGTAAGTGCGTTTTTTCCCATTAAAAGTAATGAGAAAAACCACATTTACTTTTGCACCAAAATATTTATGTTATCAAAGATATACAGGTCTTTTTGTTTGTTGATTTTAATTGAGGCTGTTAAGAACATGTGGTTAACTCAAAAGTGTATCTAAAAGAATCTTGTTTCGATTGAGGAAAAGATTATAGTTAGTATATACTCATTATAATTTGCCATATGTATGAGACTTTACAATTAGTTACTGTTGGAGGAGACCTAAGTCACATCCTCGGTCTCCACAGTGAATCTTACGCCACAATGCCAGCCTCATGCCTTAAATTCATCCCAAAACATTCTATTTGGTATTGGTCAGTCTTGTCACACTCTGCTATTTTTGATCATTTATTCTCCAAAAGGGAACTCATGTGTATATATACAGTGGCAAGCTCTGTGCAACCTCTGTCTCCTGGGTTCAAATCATTCTCCTGCTTCAACCTCCAGAGTGTCTGGGATTACAGGATCACACCACCACACCTGGGTAATTTTTGTATTTTTTTAGTAGAGATTTAGTAGAGTTTCACCTTGTTGGCCAGGCTGGTCTTGAACTGACCTCAAGTGATCCTCCAACCTTG
Source organism: Papio anubis (assembly GCF_008728515.1). NCBI lineage: Eukaryota > Metazoa > Chordata > Mammalia > Primates > Cercopithecidae > Papio > Papio anubis. The sequence goes on along the minus strand of NC_044990.1, from coordinate 61,613,602 downwards.
GCATCCCAAAGTGCTGGGATTACAGGTGTGAGTCACCATGACTGACCATGTCATAATGTATATTCTGGAAGAAATTTTAAATTCAGTTAAAATAAAACATCATATAAATAAATAAAACTATAATTTTATTTTATTCCCAGGATACAAGTTTGTACAGAAATTCCCAAATCATAGGACCTTGAAATGAACTGAGGCAACAAACAATATTTGCAGCAGAAAAGAAACTATTACTATAAACCATAATTAGCTAGAACCTATAATTAGCTAGCATTTGTTAAAGACTATTGGAATCCACACATTTGGTATATACAGAAATAGCCATGTACATTTTGTTTAGAAAAATGTTCCTGCAAGGTCATTTATGATAAAGAGAAACATGCACATAGATATAAGCAATTGTAATGGCGTTTGTATATAGTGGAACACATAGTAAATATACATAGAGAAATCGGGCAGCTAAACCATTTTGTTAGAATGGAATGACAGCTGTATTATGCAGAACACCAGATTCATTGTCTGCCAAAAGGTTCCTCTTGACCTCAGTTATCCTGTTTTGTGACAAAATTATCGAACAGCAAAAAGGGAATGGCAATAAAAAGCTTCATGGCTATCTAAGGACATATCATTTTGTGATAACGAATCCTTCTTCTATTTGTGATGTATCAAGTGATATTGATGTGAAAAACATTTCTAAAATTGCCAAATATCTAAATTCTCTAAAACTAGTCCAAATATGTCAAATGTTTATTAAATATTTAATGGCATGTTAAGTGAATACTGTCAAGTTTTCAGCAAAATTTAATGATGGTTTACTCAACATTTCTAAAAAGTTGTCTTGTACTTTGAGTAGGAATAACTGTAACTTTCCATATCCAGTAATGGGATTGTTGGATTATATGATAGTTTCATTTAAATTTTTTGAGAAACCTCCATACTGTTTTCTACAATGGAGATGTTGGTCAATGGGTGTAAAATTACAGTTAGGAAGAATAAATTTTGGTGGTCTATTACATAGTACAACCACTATAGCAAATAGCAATGTATTGTGCTTTTCAAGATAGCTAGAAAATAACATTTTGGATGTTGTCACCACAAAGAAATGATAATGTTTAAAGTGGTGAATATAGTAATTACCCAAATTGTATTATTATACTATGTAGACATGTGTTGAAACATCATATTGTATCCCACAGAAATAGATGCAATTATTACATGTCAACTATAAATTGTTTAATTACATTTAAAAAGTACAGCACTTGAAAATGTGTAAATCATTTATTGTATGTAGTATTTACATAAGGCCATTAGAAAGCACCAAGTGCTAGAATTTGTGAAAACTTTATGAGGAAGATTAAATATCATCAGATACTAGATAAAGCAAAAAAAAAAAAAAAAATCTTACAAAGTCTAACTTATTTAAGATAATATACAACATTTAGCTTTTATACTTAAGCTTTTATAACATTAAGCGGCATTACTGAATATGTGTATATATGTCCAAAGGAAATGAAACCAGTATGTCTAAAGAGACATCTGCATGCCCATATTTATTACAGTGCTATTCACAATAGCGAAGATATGGAATCAAACTCAATGCCCATCTAATGATGAATTAATAAATACAATACGATGTATAGAGATATATATGTATGACACACATATATACATGATATGCATATATTTGTCATATATGTTTTATTTCTCTGAAGATCTCTAACATGTATGACACATATATATACATGATATGCATATATTTGTCATATGTGTTTTATTTCTCTGAAGATCTCTAACATGACAGCTAAGATATGTGCATTTGTTTGAAAACATTTTGGGGATGCACAAGTCTATCATTCTAGTAAACGTTGTTCACCAACTACATGCCAGGCATTGTTTTAGGTGCAGGACAAAAGAGGAAAGGTATACAAGACATGGGTTATGCTTTTAGGTGAATTGAAAATCTATAGTGAGAGATAGATATGAAAACATAAAATTTAAATTAAGTATTATTAGGAATATGTTTAAATATAGATAACAGAGCATTGAATATGGAAAAGAATTGTTCTTTCAATATCTAAAAAAATTTATTAAAGAGAAAATTATGAGGTAAAATTATCTGGAAATGAGGATAAAAATGAAAAGCATAAAGGATTATGAATGCCATGAAAAGATACTGAATTTTATCCTGTTTTCACAGCACTCACTGAAAGTTGTTAAATTTGGCAATGAAATATTTTGATTTAGATTTTTGGTTTCTCTTTCTAATGATAATGTAGATGATGGATTTGTGCAGGGTGGAAATAGAAGAAAGAAAATATGGGAACTTTTTTTAGTAACCTAGGAAACAGATAATACCTGAACTAGTAGAGATGGAGTTCAGAGAACATATTTATAAATATTAATGAGATTGATTTGGGTAGAGTAATTAATGAAGTCATGGGAATTTGATCTATAATTAGCTGCCCCGAGATAAGTATTTGAGTATGTGAAGTCTGGCCAGGGAAACAGAGTCTTTTCCAGTCATGAAAAATTGAGACATTTTCTGTTATTCTTTGAATTAAAAATTCACTTTAATCTCTTACTACAAGCTTTAGAATTAAGCTACTTTTAATGGAAGAGAACGCATTTATTGGATATTTCTTGGGATTTCTTGGATAATGAATATTTTCTCTTTTCTTTCTTTCTTTTTTCCTTCCTTCCTTCCTTCCCTCCCTCCTTTTCTTTCTTTCTCTCTTTCTTCCTTTTTCTTTCCTTCCTTCCTTCTTTCCTTCCTTCTCTCTCTCTCCTTCCTTCCTTCCTTCCTTCTCTCTCTCTCTCTCTCTTTCTTTCTTTCTTTCTTTCTTTCTTTCTTTCTTTCTTTCTTTCTTTCTTTCTTTCTTTCTTTCTTTCTTTCTTTCTTTTTCCCTCCTTCCTTCCTTCCCTCATTCCTTCCTTCCCTCCCTTCTTCCTTCCTTTCTCTCCTTTCTTTCTCTCTTTTCTTTTCTTTTCCTTTCCCTTTCCCTTTTCCTTTTCCTTTTGCTTTCCTTGTCCTTTCCTTTCCTTGCTTTTCTTTTTTCTTTTCTTTTCTTTTCTTTTCCCCCTCTCCTCTCCTCTCCTCTCCTCTTTTCTTTTCTATCTTGCTGTGTTGCCCAGGCTGTAGTGTAGTGATGCCCTCATAACTTACTGCAGCCTTTACCTCTTCACCTCAAGCAATCCTCCCAACTCAGCCTCTCAAGTAGTTGGGACTACAGGCACATGCCCCATGGCTGTTTAATTTTTTTTTCTTTGTAGAGTCAGGGACTCACTCTGTTGTTCAGGCTCATCTTCCACTCCTGGCTTCAAGTGATCCTCTTGCTTTTGCTTAGGAAAGTGTTGGAATTAAGGCATGAGCCATAGTGTCAGGACAGATATTGGATATATTTTCTAACTCGCTCCCTGTATTCATCTGGCTTCTTCAGAGAAACAGAATGAGGGGAAAAGAGAGAGAGGAAAGAAAGAAAGAAAAGAAAGAAAAAGAAAGAGAGAGAGAGAGAGAAAGAAAGAAAGAAAGAAAGAAAGAAAGAAAGAAAGAAAGAAAGAAAGAAAGAAAGAAAGAAAGAAAGAGAAAGAAAGAAGGAAGGAAGGAAGGAAGGAAGAAAAATTATAAGGAATACGAATGTGCAGATTATGTGATTATAGAAGTTGAGAAACCCCGTGATTTGCAGTTAACAAGGTTTTCAGACACAGGGAAACGTATGCTATAGTTTCAACCGGAGTCTGAAGCAGGAAAGCTGATTGTGTGTGTGTATAAGTCCAAGTCTGAGTCTCAAACTAAAGGTAGGAGAAGACTGAGGTCCTGCTAAAAGACAGTCACATAAAGAGAGAGAGAGAGAGGCAGTCTTCCTAACACAGCTTTTTTATTCTATTCGATCCTTCAGTGAATTTGATGAGGTCCACACACATTAGGGAGGGCAATTTTTCTTTACTCACTCTACCAAGTCAAGTGTTAATCTCATCTAGAAACATTCTCATAGACACACACAGCATATTTAACCAAATACCTGGGCACCCCATAGCCCAGTCACTTTTACACATAAAAGTAACCATGACAACTCTCCAATGCAAGCTACTACATGATTATTTCTTTCCTAATACTGAAAGATATTAGAGCACTTACAGATAGTTTTCCTCTATAGCTTTCTTTTATTTTGCATATGCTTAGTTGTTGATCATGTTAGAAAGTTAGAAAGAGTCTCTTGTTTTTCATCTAGAATTTTGTTGTTCTTATCTTTTCCAATTGAAGGAACATATATAAAATTTAAAATGTATACAGAACATGGAATTAGAAATGAAGAGATTATTTTCAAATTCTGCCTCTGCATAACTCTAAAGTATACATTACATTGCCTAAAACTGAGAAACTGAAATATATTCTTAAAGCCTATATCAAAGGTTTTTGTAGGAATAAAGTTTGATATATATGAACATTTGTAGAAGATGAATTAGCACACTATAAATATTCATTCAATTTTACTGAATTAGATATTCTTTGATTTTAAAATTTTTTCAAGCCATTGCTCCAAATTTCTTAGTTTTAAATTATTATAGGTACACCATGGTTGTATATAATTATCAGCTACATGCGATGTTCCGATACAGAAATACAATGTGTTATAACCAATTCAGGGAAATTAGCGTATGTATCACCTTAAGCATTGATCATTTCTTTGTGTTAGAAACATTCCAATTCCAATCTTTTAGTTATTTAAAAATATATATAAAGTGTTGTTAACTATAGCTACCCCACTGCACTACTAAGTACTAAATCTTATTTATTCTATCCAATTTTATTTTTATACCCATTAATCATTCTCACTTTACCCCTCTTTCCTCACTACCCTACTCAACCTCTAGTAATCATCATTCTAGTCTCTATATCATTGAGTTCATTTTTTAAAAATTTTTATCTCCCACATGCATCAGAACATGCAAAATATGTCTTTCTGTGCTGACTTATTTCACTGAACATAATGTGTTTCAGTTCCATCCATGTTGCAAATGACATTTTATTATTGTTTATGGTTGAATAATGTTCCATGGTCTATATGTACCACATATTCTTTATCCATTCATCTATTTATGGAGTATATAAGTCCTGTCCCCATTTTGTGAATGCTTTAACTTTTATCTTTCAACAAGTATAAGTAAATTTAACTCATTTTGTTTGTAAGGAGAAACATACTGAGTTTTAATAGTTAAGGGTGGTTCAGAGCATGTAGACAAGTTATTATTGTAACATGTCAATTTAGCTGTATACTGTGAATTCTGTCACCCTTGATACAGTTTTTCTTTATTACCACTTTTTGTTGGCTCCATCTCTTTAATCAACATAGTCTCCATCTCTATCTGTGCTTCTCAATTACAAGTGCCCAGGAGACAGGATTGACTTGGGAAGTAATCACTACCGTATAGTGTATAAGCAAACTCTTTGAGCAGTATTCTTTTTCTCATAAGTGACAATAAGCAGATTATATGTTGATAACATTGGGAGGCCACATCTCTAATCTAATCAACTTGGGCCTATTTGGCAGGATCATATGTAATGAGGACTAGAGATCTATCTGAATGGAACTATCCCCGGCTTCTTGCCAGTCAGATATCTTTGAACATGGAAAACTATATGACTTCTAATAGAAAAATATTTCACAGAAGAAAGTTTGACAGTAAGAAAATTACACTAGATTTTAATGGATTAATATATAGATCTCAAATAAATAAATATTTCTCAAATAAATATTCTACTGAAATAATTTGAAAAAAACAAGCAATGGTGGCAGAGGGAATAAAGCACAAGGAGTTTATACAAACTAAGAGGAGAGGTGAAAGAGATATTTTATGAAATTTAAAATACAGATTTTAATTTTATCAAAATAGTGTTAACAAGATGGATAAGAATATTTGCAAAATGTTCCACTCAGGAAAACCATATGTCAAGAATGCTGTAGAATCACTCATGCATTAAGAAGAAAACCATATGGAAAATTTTAAAATAATATTTTTTTACAATTCTGAAAAATACTGTGCTTAACAACTATTTATAAGTTTCCATACTTTTGTTGTAACCATGTGGTAATCAGAATAATGCCTCCCAAAAGTGTTCATATTTTAATTCTCAGAACATGTGAACATGTTGGGTGGCATAGTAAAGCGGTATTAAGGTTGAAGTTATAATTAAGATTATTAATCAGCTAATATTAAAATAGATAAATTAACCTGGAATTTCAAGATGGGGCCAATATAATAACAAAGTCCTGAAAAGTGGAAGAGGAGGGCAGAAAAAAAGAGAATCAAAGAGCAAGATGTGAAGATGAAATGGAGAAAAAGTGAGGGGTTATGAGAAGGACTTCACCTATCATTACTGACTCTGAAGAAGAAATTAAGTTTGCTAGTCAGTTGACATTAAACTGATTAACCAAGTGTGTTTAATTTATTCACAAGGCCCTTATAAAATGTAGGTCAGAGGGTCAAAACAGAGGGTCAAAGGGAGAGAGAAGAGAACGAAGCAAAGGTCAGAGAGTACAGCAGATGATTTTCTGCTAGCTTTGGCTTTGGCTTTGAGAATACATTCTCAGTAAATTCTTCAGAACACAGACAGACAGCCCCAAACCCCACATAGAAAAATAATTTTAAAAACCATAAGTACAGAAAGAAAAATACAGCAAACCTAGATGTTTTAAAAAGAATCACTGTGCTCTAATACATTGAAGTTTGTGTAGGCTCAATATGATTAACATACATTGTTAATAATAAATGTATGATGCTGCATACATTTCTGTTTCTGTAAAAAGAGGCATGCCATTAATAACTAAGTTTAAATGTGCATAAAAACAAATATGATGTAATTAAAATATTACCATAGTTTGTTATCCAGACAATAGAAGAATGAATGCCAGACATTTAAGAATAAATGGATAATTGGAGTTAGAAAAATGTGTTATTTGAGAAAAGTTTGTAAATTTTCTATAAACTGCTTATTGAGCATAGTAAGAGAACAATTTGCTAAAGAACTTTAGCAACACTCACTATTTTCAGGTCAAGTTCAGCAAAAAGGTAGTATTTTGTAAAATACACTAGAAGAAAATAAGGCATTTTGCAGCAATGAAGGCAACTATAATTTCTCTTCAAATATCTGAGCAAAAGACAGAAGAAGTAGATCACAGCCAACCCTGAAAACCTTGGTTATAATTGAAAGCCCCTGGGACTCAATCATGATCTCCCACATTCTTTTATATAGCCCTGTCACCATTATTTACTCACTCTAGTAAGTTTACTGGTTGTCTCTTTCCACTAGGGCATAAGCTTCTCAAGGTCTGCAACTTTTGTCTATTTTGTTAACTCCTAGGTCATGAAATATACACAATATAATATGATTAGCATCAGTTTCTCAAAAAATTTTCATGTGGAATGAAATAAAATAATGTAGGGAAACATCATTTAAAACTATCATCAGTACAAAATGTGACTGACAGAATTATCAACCAAATCCTTTTTGTTGCCACATATTTCTCCTTAAACAAATGCAAAATGTTTATGCAGCTATGTTTCTGACTTTTCTATTCTGTTTCATTGGTCCATGTGTTTGTTTCTGTACCAGTACCATGCTGTTTTTGTGTCTGTGGTGTTTTATAGTACAGTATGCAGTCTATTAGTATGATGCCTCTGGCTTTGTTCTTTTTACTTTGGCTATTTGGGCATTTTTGGCTTCCATACAAATTTTGGAATAGTTTTTTCTATATCTGTGAAGAATGAAATTGGTAGTTTGATAGGAGTAACATCAAATCTGTAAATTGCTTTGGGCTGTATGGTCATTTCTATATTGATTCTTCCAATTCATGAGTATGGAATATGTTTCCATTCATTTGTGTCTGCTCTTATTTTTTTCAGCAGTGTTGCGTAGTTCTCCTCATAAAGCCATACACGTATAACAATCTCATCTTTGACAAGGCCAACAGAAAAAGGCAATGTGGGAAGGACTTCCTATTCAATAAATGGTGCTGGAATATCTGGCTAGCCATATGCAGATGACTGAAGCTAGACCTCTGTTTTTCATCATATACAACAATAAACTCAAAATGGATTAAAGATTTAAATGTTAAGACCTCATACAATAAAAATCCCAGAAAACAACCTAGGAAATATACTTCTCAATATCAGCCTTGGCAAAGGATTTTGGCTAAGTTTCCAAAAGCAATTATAACAGAAACAAAAATACACAAGCGGGACCCAAATAAACTGAAGAGCTTCTGCAGAGCAAAATAAACTACCAGTAGAGCAATCAGGCAACCTACAGAATGGAAGAATATATTTGCAAGTTATGCACTTGATAATCAAGACCTAATATACAGAATTTATGTGGGAACTTAGCAAATCAACAAACAAAAAACAAATAAACCCATCGAAAAATGGGCAAAAGACAAAAACAGACAATTTTCAAAAGAAGATATACAAGTCACCAAAGAAACACTAGAAAATGCTCTGCATCACTAATCATTAGAGAAATGCAAATCAAACCCACAATCAGATAACATTACACAGCAGTCAGAGTGGTCATTATTAAGAAGTCAAAAAACAACAGATGCTAGTGAAACTGTGGAGAAAAAGGAATCCTTAAGCACTGTTAGTGGCAATGTAAAATAGTCCAGCCACTGTGGAAAGCAGACTGGAGATTTTCCAAATAACTTAAACAGAGCTACCATTAGACCCAGAAACTCCATTACTGAGCATGTACCCAAAAGAAAATAAATTGTTCTAGATCCCCAGCCATCCCATTACCGGGTATATACCCAAAGGATTATAAATCATGCTGCTATAAAGACACATGCACACGTATGTTTATTGCGGCACTATTCACAATAGCAAAGACTTGGAATCAACCCAAATGTCCATCAGTGACAGACTGGATTAAGAAAATGTGGCACATATACACCATGGAATACTATGCAGCCATAAAAAAGGATGAGTTTGTGTCCTTTGTAGGGACATGGATGCAGCTGGAAACCATCATTCTTAGCAAACTATCACAAGAACAGAAAACCAAACACCGCATGTTCTCACTCATAGGTGAGAACTGAACAATGAGATCACTTGGACTCGGGAAGGGGAACATCACACACTGGGGCCTATCATGGGGAGGGGGGAGGGGGGAGGGATTGCGGTGGGAGTTATACCTGATGTAAATGACAAGTTGATGGGTGCTGACGAGTTGATGGGTGCAGCACAGCAACATGGCACAAGTATACATATGTAACAAACCTGCACGTTATGCACATGTACCCTAGAACTTAAAGTATAATAATAAATAAATAAATAAATAAATAAATAAATAAATAAGAAAATAAATTGTTCTACCATAAAGACACATGCACTCATATGTTCATTGCTGTGCTATTCAAAATAGCAAATACATGGAATCAAATCAGATATCCGTCAATCATCAATTGGATAAGGAAAATGTGGCACAGATACACCATGGAATACTATACCATCATAAAAAAGAATAAAATCATATTTTTGTGCAGCAACACAGATGGGGCCAGAGGCCATAATCCTAAACAAATTAATTCAGAAACAAAACCAAATACTACATGTTCTCACTTATAAGTGGGAGCTGAATATTTATACTAGTTCATTTTCACATTGCTCTAAAAAAACTACCTGAAAATGTGCAGTTTACAAAGAAAAGAGGTTTACTTGACTCACAGTTCTACAGGCTGTACAGGAGGCGTGACTGGGGAGGCTTGATGAAACTTACAAAAATAGCAGAAGGCAAAGGGGAATCAAGCACATCTTCACATGGTGACAGGAGAGACAGAGAGTGAAGGTAGAAGAGCCAGATACTTTTAAATCATCAGATCTCATGAGAGCTCATTCACTATCATGAGGAGATCAAGGGAAAATCTGCCCCCATGATCCACTCACCTTCCAACAAGCTCTTCTTCTAACACTTATGATCATAATTTATCATGAGATTTGGGTGGGAACACAGGACCAAACCATATCATTCCACCCTTGATCGCTCCCAAATCTCATGTTCTCACATTTCAGAACAGAATCATGCCTTTCCAACAGTTTCTAAAAGTCTTAACTCATTTCAGCATTAATTTGAACATCCATGTCCAAAATCTCATCTAGGACAAGGCAAGTCTCTTCTGCCTATAAGCCTGTAAAATGAAAAAACAAACAAACAAACAAAATAAAACAAAAAAAAATCAAGTTAGTTCGAAGATACAATGGGAGTACATACATTGGATAAATGTTCCTGTTCCAAATGAGATAAATTGGCCAAAATAAAGAAGCTACAGGCTGCATGCAAACCCAAAACCTAGCAGGGCAGTCATTAAATCTTAAATCTCTGCTATAACCTTCCTTGACTTCATGTCTCACATCTAAGGCACACTGATGCAAGGGATGGGCTCCCAAGGCTTTGGGCAGCTCCAACCCCATGATTTGCCAGAGTACAGCCCATGCAGCTTCTTTCATGGGCTGGCATTGAATGCCTGGGGTTTTTCCAGGTACATGGTGCAAGCTGTTGGTGGATCTACCAGTCTTGGGTCTAGAGGATCATGGCCCTCTTCTCAAAGCTCCACTAGGCAGTGCCTAAGTGGGGACTCTATGTGGAGGCTTCAATCCCACATTTCTTCTCTGTACTGCCCTGGTAAAGGAAATGCCCACATTTCCTCTCCATAAGGGCTCTACCCCTGTAGCCAACTTTTTGTAGGACATCCAGGCATTTCAGTACATCCTCTGAAATCTAGGTGGAGGTTCCCAAACCCCAACTCTTGCCTTCAGAGAACCTTGGGTTCTGTGAACCCAAGACTACATGGAAGCCACTAAGGATTTGGGTTTGCACCCTCTGAAGCAATGACCTCAGCTATATCTTGGCCTCTTTTAGCCACAGCTAAATCTGGAGTGACTGGGATGCAGGGAACCATGTCTCAAGGCTGCACAGAGTAATGAGGCCCTGTTCCTGGCACATATAATTGTCTCTTCCTCGTAGGCCTCCAGGACAGTGATGGGAGGGGTTACTGAGTAGGTCTCTGAAATGTCTTGGAGGCATTTTTCCCATTGTCTTGAGTATTTACATTTAGCTCCTCTTTACTTATGCAAATTTCTGCAGTAGGCTTGAACTCCTCCCCAGAAAATGTTTTTGTTTGTTTGTTTGTTTACCACATGGTCAGGCTGCAAATTTTTATTACACTTTTATGCTCTGCTTTCCTTTTAAATATGATTTAGTTTCAAGTCATTTCTTTGTTTATGCAAATGAGTGTAGGCTTTTAGAATCAGCCAGGCTACATCTGGAATGCTTTGCTGCTTAGAAACTTTTCCAATTAAATATTCTAAATCAGCTCTCTCAAGTTTAAAGTTCTACAGATCTTTACAGCAGGGGCACCACCAGTCTCTTTGCTAAAGCATAACAAGAGTGAGCTTAGCTCCAGTTCCCAGTAACTTCCTCATTTTCATCTGAGAACTTCTCAGATGGGACTTGACTGTCCGTCTCACTATCAGCATTTTGATCACAACCATTTAACACATCTCTAGGAAGTTCCAAACTTTCCCTCATCTTCCTGTCTTCTTCTGAGCCCTCCAAACTGTTCCAACCTCTGCCTATTATCCAGTTACAAAGTCGCTTCCACATTGCCAGGTGTCTTCATGGCAATACCCGCCTCCTGGTAACAATTTTTTGTATACGTCTGTTCTTACATTGCTATAAAGAACTGACTGAGACTGTGTAGTTTATAAAGAAAAGAGGTTTAATTGACTCACATTTCCACAGGCCGTACAGGAGGATTGGTTGGGGAGGCCTTAAGAAACTTACAACCATAGTGGAAAGTGAAGGGGAAGCAAGTATACATTTACATGGTGATAGGAAACAAAGGAAGCAAAGGGGGAAGTGCCAGACACATCAGGTCTCATGATAACTCACTCACTATCAAAACAGCAAGGGAGATATCACCCTCATGATCCAATCACTGCCCACCAGGCCCCTTTTCCAATACTAAATATCATAATTTAATATGAGATTTGGGTGAGGACACAGAACCAAACCATATCAACATTGAGTATACATGGAAATAAATATGGTAACTGTACTACTGTGTGTAGACACTGTGTACTACTAGAGAGTGGAGGGAAGGGAGGTGGGTTAATAAAACTATCTATTTAATACTATGCTCACTAACTCTATGACAGGGTCTGAACCCCAAACCTCAGCATCACACGATATTCCAGTGTAACAAATGTGCATGCATACCCCCATATCTAAAATTAAAGTTGAAATTATTTTTAAAAAGCAACAAAATTCATAGTTAACTGAAAAATTTAGATACTAAGTATTAAAATCAAAATTCTAGTGCTCATAAATCTGAAATCCAGGTAAGTCTACAGTAGTTCATACTTATCTGAGGGGGTATGGGGAGTAGTAGGTTTCCAGACCAGCAGTATCTCTCTAATACTTCAGATAGTTCAGAACCCTATATATATATATTTTTTTTTCTATACACGCATACCTGTGATAAAGTTTAATTTATAAATTAGACAATACAAGATTAACAACTAATAATAAAATAGGACATAGAACAATTATAAATATATACCATAATAAAGTTATGTAATATGACATTTTTCTCCTCTCTTGACATATTCTACTGTAATCATCTTTCTCCTTCTTGCAATGATGTGAGATAATAAGGGGCCTATGTGGTTGAGATGAAGTGAGGTGAATGATGGTAGGCATTGTGATTTAGCATTAGGCAAGTATGGGGGATCATTTGCTTCTAAATTATCAAGCCATGAAGATGCATATGGCTGCATGTCAGGAGTAACTATGTCAATGTCTAAGGGGTATTTTATACAGTGTAGACTACCTGGGTGAAGGAATGATTCACATCCGAAACTGGATAGAGCAGGACTGCAAGATTTCCTCACTCCACTTACAATGCTGCACAATTTAAAAATCATGAATTGTTTATTTCTGGAATTTCCCATTGAATATTTTTAGATCTTGATTGACCATAAAAGGGGTATACTGTAAATGTGTAACAGTTATAAGTTATGCCTGTATTTGTATAAGATGACTAAGATTTATGATATGTGAGTATGAACATAAATCCATCAATAGTATTTTTAAAATTCAGTATTTTCTGGGTTTCCCATTCTTCCCTTTAATGTCAAATTAGGGGGTTACTTTCCTTTTACCAACTTTATGAAATTGTCTATTTCACTTTGAATCTTAGCATATAAGAATCTCACTATTGAAATATTTTTTATTTCTCAATCTGATCATTTGGGTGCCTCTTTTCTTTAATATATAGGTGTAAATTCATGTCATAGAAGAGTCCACTATAATTTGTTTCTTGGATTACCTTAATGTCCACTCAACAGTTCTCTGTATTCAGTCAAAACATAAATTCTACATTTCAACTTGTTTTCTCTAGCAATTAAATTGGAGTATATTTTAGCTCTCTTAATGGATTAAAATTCCTTGAAGGCACAGAAGTATTTGTTCTGCCTCTTTTGTTTTTAGACTTCACTGCACAAACTATTTACTTTAATATTCATTTCCTGATGGTTAGAAATTGGAATTGGTGACTGGATTTGCAGAAGGTTAATGAAGGTTGACTCAAAATATTATCAATATATCTTTATGATTGCTGAAATGGAGCTGGTAATTTTTTCCCACTTGGAATGAATTGAATATAAGGCTCTTTCTGTTATCTTCTGAGTCATGTGTTTGATTAAGCTCTTCCAAAGACTAATAAACACATAGAAACTATTTAGGGTTATATAAACATTCTTATCTCCCAAGTGAACACACATGAGAGAACTGCAACTCATTCCATAAATAATAGGTGATAGTAAAACTACCTGATGAAAATGCATGCAACATTCTATACTTTGTTCCTCATTGTTTTACAAATAAACTCTGCCATTTTTAGTTTCTATAATTCAGTTTCTTCTTGATCACTGTGCAGAAATTGAATAACATGGCAAATGGGTCCTATACCTCTAAAATTTCATATATCAACAATAATAACCATCCTGTATGTCATTCAATATTTAGATTAATTTTATCATATAATTTGATTCCTGGTATCAGACTAGGTTTAAATAATTTGCCTTTTATAATCCTGCTGAGATTATCTGGATAATCTGATTTATGCACATAAATTTTTGTATTATTTGCTTTGTTTTTACCAAATCTGTCATCATGTATCTAAAACTGGTAAACATTCTACTTACTAATTACACACTTCTAGATTTGTGTGTATCCATCATTTACCTTACAATGCTTTGATAATCTCTTCCTAAATGCCACATAAAGCTATAGTTTATGCTAACTTGCTTCTGCCTTTCTGGGATTCACTATTCCAATTTAAGTCTGTGCATGCCTGATTGGTAAAGCATGCTTATAATTCTCAACTTATTTGCCCAAGTTACAGAAAATTATAATTCTTTTTACTAGAGACTACCATTTCTCTATGAAAATTATTTTGTTTTATTATTTTGCTAAAGTCATTTGGGGACCCATATTGATTTTTTTCTGCTGGTCTTTCTAGTTAAGTATCCTGATCTCTCATCCTTGAGTTTAACAACTCTTGTTGTGCTGCATTTCAGATCGTGTTCCTGCTACTTATTAAGTGTATTTGTTGGGAAAGGCAGCCTCATGCAGCAGTGTTTCAACTCTGCTCGATGACATAAGAATAGACCTTGGGCCTGTAAAACTTCCTTATCAAGAATGAAAGCATGCACACAGCTTGTACGCCTTATTGACTTGTGTGAGAATATCTTTCCCTGTTTCAGATTCAGTGTGCTCATTTGTTGTCTTAAGCATGCCATCAGTGGCCCTGAGGCATACCCCCAGTTTGTATTGTTTTAGACTCCACAGGGGAATGGCCAGAGTACTTATATTGCAGAATGAGAGGGGTACATGTAAGAATGAGAAGTGGGAAGTTACCTGCTAGCCCTGGGGGACTGATGCTATTGCAACTGACTTTGTGCTGTTTCTTCTCTATGTGAGAAAAGCATTGTTTCACATGTTGATTCTTTTGTTTTTCTTGGTAACTCCAATACCACAGTACAGTAAACAGAAGTGTTTGGACTGCTCTTTCTGGTGGTTGGGATAATAATGTTGTTGCTATCTCCTATGTAGTTGGAGTCCTTTCCTGACATTTGAAACCAAGCACAGTGCTCTGCTCTACAGTATTATAGAAAAAAGATACAACTGCATATATAAGTATATTTGCACATTTCTGCAAATAACAGACACATTAAGAATAGTAAGGCCAGAGTACTCTTACCAAGGTATCACTTTCTGATGCTGTTCATCTTACTATGTGAATACAATTCAGCTAACAAGCATAAAGTCTAAATTTGTTGAATATATTCTGATATGGCAGTGGGAACTGGAATTAACTGCAGGCTATTGACAGCATAGCAGCATTTTTTTTCCTTAGGATAGAAAATAAGTTATTATCCAATCACCAGTCAGGTAAGGTAAAATCCACATATAGCCAGGTTTCACTGTCACTCTGATTGATTAACTTTAGTTAATCCTTCACCCAGAGATGATTCCTGATGCTTAACAGTTTTATTGTAACAAACAATACTGACTGTCAAATAACAGAAAAAAAGTCACATATTCCCTGAAAATGTAATTACTACTGTATTAGAAGGTTAACTTATCATAGTATTATGTTATTTATTTAATATAATTATGATTAATAACAGTATAAATTTTTGTTACTATTACTCAGAATATACATATTTTCTACTGTCAAAGTTTAAACTTCAGATTATAGTCTAAATTTAAGGTCTATCTTAAAGTAAGTAAAATTAGTGAGTAAAAATATTAAATAATGTAAAACAAAATTAATATTAGACAACAGTTATATTTTTGATAAGAAGAAAGCAAGAACGGCTAAAATAAATGACAATGTATAAGACATTCCATCACAATTAAATCTCATATTCAGAGAGAATATCATCTTTGGATTATCCTCTCTCTTTGTGTTTTTGTGTTTTTGTATGCATGAAACATAAATTCTAATATGTAAATAAACATAAATATTCAGAATACACAAATATACATTTGTATCTGTAAGAGTCAAAGAAAGGAGAATGAAACATGAAAATTGGCTTAACACTCAGACAGGTTTATTTTGGAGAATAAACCTGAGAGGGGATTCTGGCAGATTTTGGTCAGGAGTGCTCTCTCTTACAGACTAAGAGTATTTATTGGTGAGAGAACTTGGAATGTTTCCATATAGGGGAGAGGTTTATGGCTGGGTTGGAATGTCTCTGGTAGAAGGGGAGGTTATGTTGGGGCTGACATCTCTATGGCCAGAGGGGAGGTTATCTCAGGGCTGGCATGTCTCTGGTCCTGGAGGAGTTTGTAATCTTTCTGGTCTGAGATTTCATTTGTGATTTATGGTCATGCTGACCTTAGCCATTAGGCTGATGCCCTTTGGATTTAGGCAGTTTTTGATCAAGGTGAACTTTAGAATGGCAGTGCTTGTCCATGATGGCGATGCTCCTGCTCTGTCAATATCAATCTAAGAATATATAGGATAAATAATATAGTTTATATCAACCATTGTATCAGATGTTTTGAGTTGTTATATTGTATAGTTGTTTGGTTACCCACTTTTAACTACATTTTATATTTTCAAAATTTTTCACACTGCTATGCACAAAAGTGATGAATGCAAGTTTGGGAATGACTGAATGGTTATCAAGTTTAGTAAAGTTAAATAAACCCATTTTTAAGAATTTTGTAGAGTAACTTTTCTGAAAAGCCTCACTCAAAACATATTTTAATAAAAAGATAGATGCTTAAATAAAAAGCTAAAATAACAAAAATTTCAGGGAAATGCCAATGTCCAAATTTTAAAAGATAGCTGAAAAACAGAAAAGTATACAGGTAAGCCCTATTATATTGATCTTTCCTCCATTGCACTTCATAGATACTGCACTTTTTACATATTGCAGATTTGTGGCAACACTGGATTGAGCAAGTCTATCAACATTGTTTTTTCAACAACATGGGAGAGCATATTTCATGTCTCAGTATGGAGATATGGAACATTCATTCCATAGCCCATTGATCAAAAAGCAATGTCAACTTTCGCATTTTATTAGTTAAGAAATACATTTAATAAGGCTATAACTGTCATGTATAGTGATTCCTCTGATAGACATGAGCAAAGTAAATTGAAAACTTTCTGGAAAGAATTCACCATTCTAAATGCCTTTTATCAACTGTTGCAATGTTTTAAACTTTTTAAATATTGTTACTTCTTATAGTGATCTGAAATCAGTGATCTTTCATGTTATAATTCTAATTGTGTTGTGGCACCACAAACCACACCCATATAGTACAGTTGAATAGAATCAATAAGTGTGTGTGTTCTGACTGATGTACCCACCAGCTATTCTTGTGTCTGTCAACCTCACCACAGGCAACCATATTCTCCTAGACATAAAAATATTAAAATTAGGCAAATTTATAACCCTAAAATGGCCTCTGGGTGTTCAAATGAAGAGTCTCATATCTCTCATATCTTTATATCAAATACGAAAAATGGCTAAACTTAGTGAGGGAGGCATATTGAAAGCTGGAGTAGTCTGAAAACTAAGCCTCTATGCTAAAAAGTTAGCATTGTTGTGAATATAGAGACAAAGTTCTTGAAGGAAATTAAGAGTGCAATTACACTGAGTACACAGACAATAAGAAAATGATAGAGATTTATTGCTAATATGAAAACATGTTTGTGATTTGAGTGGGAGACCAATCCAGCAACAGTAATCTCCTAAGCCAAAGCCTAATGTAGAACAATGCCCTAATTGCCTTCAGTTCTATCCAGGTAGAAAGAGGTAAAGAAGTGGCAGAAGAAAAGTTTGGAGAAAGCACAGGTTGTTTCATAAGGCTAAAGGAAAGAAGCTGTCTCGGTAACATGGAAGTGCAAAGTGAAGCAGCAAGTGTTAATGTAAAAGCTGCAGCAAGTTATTCAGAAGATCTAGCTCAAATAATTAATAAAGGCTATACCAAACAGATTTTAGTGTAGATGAAAAAGTTTTATATTGAAAGAAGATGAGATCCAGGACTTTCCTAGAAACATAGAGGCAGTTAATGGCTGGCTTCAAAACTTCAAAACTTCAAAGGATAATCTGATTATTGTTAGAAGTGTGAAAGGAAATTTCTTGAGCCCTGAAAATTACTAAGGTGAAAGGAAAATTCAAGCTGAGATCTGCTTAGGGCAAACCTGCCTATTCTTCTATTCAAAATTATTCCTCTGCTCACTGAGATAAATGCATATCTGATTGCCTCCTTTGGAAAGGCTAATCAGAAAACTCAAAAGAATGCAACTGATCATCTCTCACCTATCCGTGATCTGAAAGCTCCCTCCCCACATCAGGTCTTTCGGCCATTGTTTCAAGTTGTTCTGCCTTTCTAGATCAAACCAATGTACTTCTTACATATATTGATTGATGTCTCATGTCTCCCTAAAATGTATACAACCAAGCTGTGCCCTGACCACCTTGGGCACATGTCATTTGGGCTTCCTAAGGCTGTGTGTGCCACGGGTGCATGTCCTCAACCTTGGCAAAATAAACTTTCTAAATTAACTGAGACCTATCTCAGACTTTCTGGGTCCACAGTGGCTAATACAGCTAGTGACCTTAAGTTAAAGCCAATGCTCATTTACCATTTTGAAATACTGTGTTTCTTATAAATGATGCAAAATCTACTCTGCCTGTGCTCTATAAATGGAACAAGGCATGGACGACATAATATTTGCTTACAATGTGGTTTGCTCAATATTTTAAGACAGCTGTTGTGATCTACTGCTCAGAAAAAAATATTTCTTTCATAATATTACTGCTATTATCAATGCACTTGACACTCAAAAACTCTGATGATGTACAAAATGACTAACATTACTTTCCTGCCTGCCTTCACAATATTCATTCTGTTACCCATGGATCAAGAAGTAATTTCAACTTTCAAGTTTAAAAAAAAAAAAAATTTGTAAGGCTATAGATGCCATGCATAGTGATTCTTTTGACAGATATGGGCAAAATAAATTGAAAACATTCTGGAAAGAGTTCATTATTTCAAATGCAGTTAAGAACATTCATGATTCATGGGAGGAGGTCAAAATGACAACATTAAGAGGTGTTTTGAAGAAGTCGATTACCATCTTCATGGATGACTTTGAGCGATTCAAGACTTCAGTGAAAGAAATAATGGCAGATGGGTTGAACATGGCAAGAGAACTAGAATTAAAAGTGGAGCCTGATGATGAGAATGAATTGCTTCAATCTAATAAAAATTCATGAATGAGTGAGGAGATGCTCATTGTGAATGAGCAAAAAAGTGCTGTCTACACCTGGTGAAAATTCTGTGAATATTGTTGAAATTACAACAAATAAGTTAGAATATTACATCAACTTAGTAGATGAAGCAGTGGCAGGGTTTGAGAGGATCAACTCCAATTTAGAAAGAGGTTTTACTGTGGATAAAATGCTATCAAGCAGCATAGCATGCTACAGGGTAATCTTTCGTGAAAGGAAGAGTCGATTGATAGAGCAAACTTTATTGTTGTCTTGTCTTAAGAAATTGCCACGGCAGAGTCGATTGATAGAGCAAACTTTATTGTTGTCTTGTCTTAAGAAATTGCCACGGCTACTCTAACCTTCAGCAATCATCTCCATAACTAGTCAACAGGACTGAACATCAAAGCAAGACCATTCACCAGCAAAACGTATAGGACTATGGCTCAGATAATCATTAGTATTTTTAGCTACTTTTTAGTATTTTTTAATTGAGGTATGAGCATTGCTCTTTTTTGACATAATGCTATTGCACATTTAATAGACTATAGTATAGTGCAAATGTAACTTTTATATGTATTTTGAAACCAAAAAAAAATCATGTCACTCCTTTTATTGCTATATTCACTTTATTGCAATGGGTTAAATTTGAATTCACAATACCTCTGAAGTATGCCTGTATATCTTTGCTCTATATTTGCCAATATTTGTCACAAAAAAATCTGCAACTTAACTAAAATACGTAGTAAGACACAAAATTGTATCACTTACAAAAATGGGAATTAAAAAAATATACCCACTTTCAGTGAGGAAAACATGAATGCTTGTCTGGGTGACTAAAACAAATTTATATGAGAAGTAATATATCCTATTCACACCTTAAGGGGTGAAATAGTTTGGTAGTACCCTCACTAAAATCTCGTCTTGAATTGTAGTTCCCATAATCCCCATGTGTCATGGGAGGGACCCTGTGGGAGGTAATTGAATCATGGGGCAGATTTTTCCCTGCTGTTCTCATGATAGTGAATAAATCTCATGAGTTCTGATGGTTTTATAAAGGCAGTTCCCCTGCACACACTCTCTTGCCTGCCACCATGTAAATGTGACTTTGCTTTTTCTTCACCTTCTACCATGGTTGTTGGGCCTCCCCGGCCATGTAGAACTGTGAGTCAGTTAAGCCTTTTTTCTTTATAAATTACCAAGTCTTGGGTATGTCTTTAGCAGCAACATGATAACAGACTAGTACAGGTGGTTTTGAGGTTTTCATTTTAAAACTGAATGGTTCAGTTAATCCCAAGCAACAAAATATATACTAATGCCAATTCTTGTTGATAGCACCTAGGTAATCATACAGAAACTGAGACAAAAAAGTCTTTGGAGGGACACACCTTTATATCAGGCACAAAGATTTCCACAGATAAAGCTGTTATGAATATAAACTGTTAATTATAAATTATAATCCTCAAAATGAAATAATCTATCATGAAAATCAGCAGAGAGAGTAAGTGGCAAAGGTAGGCCTACAGAAAGTTTAATTATTTAAAATACAGGATAAAAGAATATAAGCATGTTTACCTTGATTAAGTTACAGTGGTATAATCTCAAATGAAAAAAGTCCTATCAGATGTGTTTAAGAAAGGCAAAACTGGAAAACTGGAAATTCTAGCAATTAGAATGAACACTAATTTAATTAAAACCTAAGCTCAATGATGGGTATAAAACAAATTAACACAGCTGCTAATAGAATTTGTGTACTGAAGTATATCTTTAAAATTACATATAATTCCTCTGAGATATATATATATATATATATGAATGATATAAAAATATAAAGGAGAATAAGAGACATACAGAAGGACAAAGTGATAGATCATAGGACTCCTAGAAGGTAAGAAAAGTAAAGAATGGGGGAAATAATGAAGTTATAATGACCAAGAATTTTTGCAAAATTATTAGATTTAAGAATTCCAACAAATTCCTAAAGTAGTAAGGAAACATAACTCCAATGACAAATTGAATGTGTTAAAGGAAGTTGTAAAGATAAGTTATTAGTATACTGAAAGCAGATGCTTCAACTAAACAATTGATACAGCATAATATCTTTAAAATGTTGTAAGAAAAATCTGCAACACAAACTGTTTTTATTCACTTAAGCATGACTGCATATTGGGGAAAAAAACACTTTTAGGTAAAATAATGAAAGAGATAACTTTTAAAAAGCATTCCCTTAACAAAAGAGATTGTAAAGTTCATATTTCAGAAAGAAAGAAATTAAATTTAAAAGAATAAACTGCTAACAGAAACAGAAAATATATTGTCAATTATGCAGGTAAACTGAAACACAACTAAAATGCCTACAATGAGAGTCATAAAATTTTAAGCAGGGTAGATTTTAAAAACTGGAAACAGTATATAGTAAAACACAAGGGTGTGAATAGAGTTAAGGCTTTCAAAGATTCTTAGTTTATCTAGTAGAAGGAAAGAGACAATGAAAATTGTATTTGCCTAAGGGTGGCCATGATAAGTATAGAAATAGACTGGTAAATTTCCACATCATAGGATTAACCATCTAAGTTGTTATATAAGGTTAAACAAAAAGCTTTAATTGTAACTGCATTATTTTCATGGACACTTATTGAGGCATTTATAATGTTAATTTATACAATATTTAACACAATACTGAGGACATTGGAAAGCACTCTCAGATGTTTAGTGGTTGAAATAGCAAGTACTGAATCTTATAAGGTATGAAAATTTTACCAATTTAAATAAATCCCCTGAATCTATGCAAATTATTTCATTGTGACATATAACATAAAGTATTGCATTTAAATATACTAAATGAACCTGTTATACTTACCACATAAAAGTCATACAATATTGATTCTTCCAATCCATGAGCATGGAATGTTTTTCATTTGTTTGTGTTATCCCTGATTTCTTTCAGCAGTGTTTGTAGTTCTCTGTAGAAATCTTTCACTTCCTTTGTTAGCTGTATTCCTAGGTATTTCATTTTTTATCTGACTTTGTTAATGAGATTGTATTCTTGATTTGACGGTGAGCTTGAACATTATTGGTGTATAGAAATGCTACTGACTTTTGTGCATTGATTTTGTATTCTGAAACTTTACTGAAGTTGTTTCTCATTTCCAGGAGCATTTTGGCTGAGTTTTTAGGGTTTTCTAGGTATAGAATCATATCACCTGCTAAGAGAGATAGTTTGACTTCTTTTCCTATCTGAATGCCTTTTATTTGTTTCTCCTGCCTAATTTCCATGGCTAGGACTTCTAGTACTATGTTGAATAAAAGTAGTGAAAGTGGGTATCCTTGTCTTGTTCAAGCTCCCAAGGGGAATGCCTCCAGCTTTTGCTCATTCAGTATGATGTTGGTTGTGCCTTTGTCATAGATGCCTCTTGATATTTTGAGGTATGCTCTTTTGATGCCTAGTCTGTAAAGGGTTTTTATCATGAAGGATGTTGGATTTTATTGAAAGCTTTTTCTGCATCTATTGAGATGATCATATGGCTTTTTCATTGAATTCTATTTATGTGATGAATCACACAATGTCAATATGTTGAACCAACCTTGTACCCCAGGAATAAGTCCTACTTGATTATGATGAATTAGCTTTTTGATGTAATGCTGGATTCAGTTTGCTGGTGTTTTGTTGAGGATTTTGGCACTTATGATCATCAGGAATATTGGCCTGAAGTTGTCTTTTTTGGGTCACATCTCTGCCAGACTTGGGTATTTAGCTTAAGCTAGCTTCACAGAATGAGTAAGGCAGGAACTCCTCCTATTAGATTGTTTTGAAAGTTTCACTAGAATTGGTACCAGTCTTCTTTGTACATATGGTAGAATTTGCCTGTGAATCCATCTGGTTCAGGGTTTTTTAAAGCTGGTAAGTTTTTTGTTAATTAAATTTCAGAGTTTGTTATTGGTCTATTCAGTTTTTACTTTCTTCCTTGTTTGGTCTTAGGAGGTTGTGTGTGTTTTCAGGAATTTATTCATTTCTTCTAAATTTTCTAATTTTTATTAATAGTAGAAATTTCTATTTCTTCATAATATTCTCTGAGGATCTCTTTTATTTCTGTTGGATCAGCTATAATGTCATCTTTATCATTTATAATTACATTTATTTGGGTCTTTTCTTTTTCTTTGTTAGTCTAGCTAGCAGTCTATCAATCTTATTTACTCTTTTGAAGAAGAAACCCTTGATTTCTTTGATCTACTTTATGGATTTTTGTGTTTCAATTTCATTCAGTTCTTCTTTAATTTTAGGTATTTATGCTGCTAGTGTTTGGACTGGGTTCTTTTCACGGGGTGGAGGTTGGGGGCTTTGTTTGTTTGTTTGTTTGTTTTCTTTTTTGACAGGGTCTCTGTCAGTCAGGCTGGAGTAAGTGACATGATCATTGCTCACTGAAGCCTTGACCTTCCCAGACTCAAGTGATATTCCTACCTCAGCCCCCCAAGTAGCTGGGACAGTGTGCACCACCACATACAGCTAATTTATATATTTTTTGTTGAGACAGGGTCTTTATATGCTGCCCAAGTTGGTCTTGAACTCTTGGACTCAAGCATTCCTCCTGCTTTGGTCTCCCGAAGTGTTGGGAATATAGGCATGATCCATGAGCCATCAAGCCTGGACAAATTTTTCTCTTCCTTTTTCTAGTTCCTTTAAATGCAGTGGTAGATAGTTAATTTGAGATTTTTCTAACTTCTTGATGAAGGCATTTAACACTATAAACTTTCCTCTTAACACTGCTTGTACTGCATCCCAAATATTCTGGTAAGTTGTGTCTTTGCTTTCATTAATTTTAATTTTCTAAAATGTTTGTGTTAATTTTGTTGTTCATTTAAATTATTCAGGAGCAAGTTTTTAAATTTTCTTGTATTTGTGTAGTTTTGAGAGAGCTTCCTGATACTGATTTCTGTTTTGATTGCATGGTGGTCTCAGAGTTTGATTAGGATAACTTCAAGTTTTATATTTATTGAGACTTGCTTATGATCAACCATTGGGTTGAACTTATAATATGTTCCATGTGCAGGTGAGAAGAATTTATATTCTGTGCAAGTTTCATGCAGTATTCCATAGAAGTCTATTAGATCCAGTTGATCAAGTGTTGAGATTAAGTCCAGAAATTTTTTGTTAGTTTTCTGCCTTAGTCATCTCTCTAACACTGTTAGTGAGGTGTTTAAATATCCCACTATTGTTGTGTGACTGTCTAGATCTTTTTGTAGGTCAAGAAGAACTTGGTTTATGAATCTTGGTGCTACAATGTTGAATGCAAATATATATAGGATAGTTAAGCCTTCTTTTTTAAAATGAAGTCAAATTTATGATTTATTGGCATTCCTGAGAGAGAAAGAATGAGAACATGTGACTTGGAAAACATATTTGAAGATCTTGTCCAAAAAAATGTCCCCAATCTTGCCAAAAATTGTCAATCTTGACATGCAAATTCAAGAAAAAATGGAGAACCCTTTTGAGTTTCAATACAGCTAAAGAACACTTTATACCTATGTAATGCTCTTCTTTGTACTTCCTAACGTTGTTAGTTTAAATTGTTTTATCTGATATGCAATCCCTGCTCCATTTTGTTTTCCCTTTGCATGGCAGGTCTTTCTCCATTCCTTTACTTTGAGCCTGTGGATATCAATACATAGGGCATGGGGCTCTTGAAGACAGCAAATATTTAGGTCGTGTCTTTTAATCCAGTTTGTCACTCTGTGCCTTTAAGTAGAACATTTAGACCATTTATATTCAAGCTCGAAAATAACATGTGAGATTTTGATCTTGTCATCATGTTGTTATCTAGTAGTTTTGTAGACTTGATTGTGTAGTTGCTTTATAGTGTCTGTGGGCTCTGCAATTAAGTGTATTTTGTGGTAGCAGGTTTCATTTTTTCATTTCTCTGGTTAGCACTCCCTCAAAGACCTCTGGTAAAGCTGGTCTAGTTATATCAAATTCCTTTAGCATCTGCTTATCTCAGAAGGATTTTACTCCTTGGTCATGTATGAAGTTTAGTTTGGTGGGATATGAAATTCTACACTGGAATCTCTTTTCTTTAAGGATGCTGCAAATAAGCCACAGTCTCTTCTGGCTTGTAAGATTTCTGCTCAGAGTTTTGCTTCTAGCCTGATTTGGTTCCCTTTTTATGTGACCTGCCCCTTCTCTCTAGTTGTCTTTAAGATTTTTTATTTCATGCTGTCCTTGTTTAATATGACAACTGTGTGATGTTGGGATGGCCATGTTGAATAGTGTCTCAAAAGGGTTCTCCATTTTTGTTTTGAATTTGCATGTCAAGATTGACAATTTCTGGCAAGATTGGGGACATTTTTTTGGACCAGATCTTCAAATGTGTTTTCCAAGTCACATGTTCTCATTCTTTCTCTCAGGAATGCCAATAAATCGTACATTTGATCTCCTAACATAATCTCATATTTCTCAGAGGATTTCTTCATTTTAAAAAGTTTTTTTTTTTTTTTAATTTTTGTCAGACTGAGTAGATTCAATGACCCAGTTTTTTAGATCTGAGATTCTTCCCTCAGCTTGTCTATTCTGCTATAATGGCTTCCAACTAAATTATAAAATTCTTGTAGTAAATTTTCCATTCCTGAAGCTGAGTAGGTTCTTTCTTAAAATGTCTATTTTATCCTTTAGCTCTTGGGTTGCTTTACCAGATTCCTTAGATTCCTTGTGTATTAGTCCATTCTCACGCTGCTATGAAGAAATCCCCAAGACCAGATAATTTATAAAGAAAAAAGGTTTAATTGACTCACAGTTCTCCAGGACTGGGGAGGCCTCAGGAAAATTATAATCGTGGCACAAAGGAAAGAAATCACATCCTTCTTCACATGGCAGCAGTAAGGAGAACTGCAAAGCAAAAAGGGGGAAAGCCCCTTATAAAACCATCAAATCCCATGAGAACTAACTTGCTATCATGAGAACAGCATGGGGAAACTGCCCCAGTGATCTATCACCTGTCACAAGGTTGCTCTCATGAGATCCCTCACAAGAGATAGGATGTAGTTTCTTCCTTCTGCTTATGGGTATCCAGTTTCCCCAGCACCATTTATTAAATAACCTGTCCTTTCCTCAATTTATGTTCTTAATGCCTGTGTTAGCCTGTTCTCATGCTGTTATAAGAACATACCCAAGACTGGGTAATATTTAAAGAAAAGAGGTTTAATTGACTCACAGTCCAGCATGGCTGGGGGGGCCTCAGGAAACTTACAATCATGGCGGAAGACAACACAAATATGTCCTTTTTCACATGGCAGCATCAAGAAGTGCAGAGCGAAGGGGAGGAAAAGCCCCTTATAAAACCATCAGATCTCATGAGAATTCACTCACTATCATGAGAACAACATGGAAGTAACCAACTTCATGATTCTATTACCTCCCACTGGGCCCCTCCCACAACACATGGGGATCATGATAACTACAATTCAAGATGAGATCTGCATTGGGGAACAGCCAAACCACATCATTTCATCCCTGACCCCTCCCAAATTTCATGTCCTAAAATTTCAAAACACAATCATGCCTTCCCAACAGTTCCCCGAAGTCTTAATTAATTCTAACATTAATTCAAAAGTCCAAGTCCAAAGTCTCATTTGAGACAGGCAAGTTTCTCCTGCCTATGAGCTTTTGAGTTCCAAAATGACCTCTTTTGACTCCATGTCTCACATCCAGGTCACCCTGATGCAAGAGGTGTGCTCACATGGCCTTGGACAGCTTTGTCCCTGTTGCTTTGCAGGATACAGCCCTTCTCCTGGCTGCTTTAATGGGCTGGCATTGAATGTCTGTGGTTTTCCAGGTGCATCATGTAAACTGTCAGTGTATCTACCATTCTGGGTCTGGAGGAAGGTGGCTCTCTTCTCACAGATCCACTAGGCAATGCCCCAGTGGGGACCCTGGGAGCTCCAACCCCATATTTCCTTTCTGCACTGCCCTAGTAGAGAGTCTCTATAAGGGCTCCATCCCTGCAGCAAACTTCTGCTTGGACATACAGACATTTCCATACATCCTCTGTAATCTAGTCATAGGTTTCCAAACCTCAATTGTTGACTTCTGTTTATCTGCAGGCCCAACAACGCATGAAAGCCACCAAAGCTTGGGACTGGCACCCTCTGAAGCAATGGCCTGAGCTGTACATCGGCTCCCTCTTAGCCATAGCTGCAGCTGAGACAGCTGGATGAAGGGCACCATGTCTTGAGGCTGCACAGAGCAGGGGGTTCCTGAGCCCAGGCCAGGAAACCATTTTTTCCTCTTATGTCTCTGGGCTTGTGATGGGAGGGGCCTCCAGGAAGATCTCTGACATACCCTGGAGACATTTTCACCATTGTCTTGGTGATTAACATTTGGCTCCTTGTTAGCTATGCAAATTTTGGCAGCAGGCTTGCCTTTCTCCTCAGAAAATGGGGGTTTTCTTTTCTATCATGTCATCCAATTTTCCAAACTTTTATGGTCTACTTCCTCTTGAATGCTTGGCTGCCTAGAAATTTCTTCTGCCAGATAACCTAAATTATCTCTCACAATTTCAGAGTTCCACAGATCTCTAGGAAAGGGGCAAAATGCTGCCAGTTTCTTTGCTAAAACATAGCAAGTGTCACCCCTTGCTGTGGAGGGAGTTAGCAGGCTTGTTTACAGGTAACAGGGCATGCTGGATTTTAGAGTTGCCAGAACTTTTGTGCTGGCAGGAATTTCATTAACTTTTGAAGTTGCTGTCCTTTGGATGGGGCTTTTAGTTTTAATGTTCTTTCATGCCCTTGATGGTATGACTGTGGTGTAAGTTGAGTTCAGTCAATTGGCTTCATTTCTGGATACTTTCAGAGTGCTAAGGCTCGACCCAGCATGCCTGGGCTACATCATGCAACCTTGAGGAACAGGGACCAGGTATGCTGCTTTGCTCTCTGACCCCTTAAGGTTGAGCACCAGCTGTGCTAGTTGAATCCAAGGTACCCCCAGTCTGCTGGCAACTGCACTTTATCAGGGACTGCCAGCAAAAGCACACCAGTGTGTAGGCCTTGGAACCATGGGTGAAAGAATTCTTACAGGGTGGTGGTAGAGGGTGCATGGGTTATGCCTCAGTGGGGCTGTGGGATGACTGTGGACAAATATTGTTAAAATGGCTATATTGCCCAAAGCAATTTGGAGACTCAAAGCTATTCTAATCAAACTACATGTATCATTTTTTACAGAATTAGAAAAAGCTATTCAAAAATTATATGCACCCAAAAAAGAGCCCGAATCGCCAAGGCCCTCCTAAGCAAAAAGAACAAAGCTGGAAATGTCACACTACCAGAGTTCAAACTATACTATAAGACTACAGTAACCCAAATAGCATAGTACTGGTACAAAAACAGATACATGGACCAATGGAAATAAAAAGAAACAGAAATAAAGCCGTAAACTTACAACCACCTGATCTTTGAAAAAGTTGGCAAGCACAAGCACTGGGAAAAGGACTCCATATTCAATAAATGGTGCTGGGAAAACTGGTTACCCATATGCAAAAGAATAAAACTGAACTCCTACCTTTTACTATTTATAAAAATTAACTCAAGATGAATTAAATATTTAAATGTAAGACCTCAAACAATACAATCCTAGAAGAAAACGTAGGAAATATCCTTTACAACATTGGCTTTGTCAAATTATTTTTGGCTAAGTGCCCAAAAGCAACTCTAACAAAAACAAAACTTGACAAGTAGCACCTAATTAAACCTAAGTTTCCACATAGTAAAAGAAGCTGTGAACAGAGGAAACAAACAAATTATGGAATGGGAGAAAATATTTACCAATTATTCATCTGCCAAGGTCTAATATTCAAAATTTACAATGAACTTAAATGATTCAACAAAGAAGAAACAATCTCATTAAGAAATGTGCAAAGGAAATGAACAAACACTTCTCAAACAAAGACATACAAGCAGCCTACAAACATGTGAAAAAAATCCTCAACATCACTAATCATCAGAGAAATGGAAATCATAGCAACAATGATATACCATCTTACACCAATCAGAATGACTATTATAAAAATCAAAAAAATAACAGATTTTGGTGAGGCTGCAGAGAAAAAGTGATGCTGATACATCATTGATGGGAATGTCAATTAGTTCAGCCACATAATTAATTCAATCATGTAAATAATTGAAGCATTTAAAAAACCTCAGAGGACTGTAAAAGAATCCAGTAAGATTTTTCCTAGAATAAACTGAAGGTGAATTTGAAGAAATGTAAAAGTTTGACTTTCTTACTTTGACAAGGAACATTAATAATAGAGAAAGTAAAGGAAAAAAAATCCTTAATATTTAAGAATATGCCAGATATGTTAAGAAAACATAGAAACTAAATGATAAGAACTCATGAACACAAAGAAGGGAAGAATAAACAGTAGGGCCTACTTGAGGGTGGAGGATGGGAGGAAGGAGAGGAGCAGAAAAAAATAACCATTAGATACTAGGTTCAATATCTGCGTGATGAAATAATCTGTACAACAAACTCCCATGACATGAGTTCACCTGTAATACAAACCTGCACATGTACCCCAGAACCTAAAGTAAAGGTTAGGAAAAAATAGTTTATCTAAAGTAACAAACATTTTATTTATATTTTAAAGGTCTTTAATATTATTACCTTCAATATTTAACAATTATTATTTTAACTTATAAATTTGAATAGTTATAAATTATAATTTGGAGACATATTTGAACACTTTTGGAAAATACAGTAATATGTAGGATGATAGTATTATAGTATGCATAGTTTGCAATCTCATGTTCCTTAGTCACTATAATACCCACGGCAAATACAGAAAAATATTGTCTGTTACATGAAAGTTGAGAAATAACTCAAAAGAAAATAATTCCAAGGTTATACAATTTTAAGTTTAAAGCAAGTACTGCCACAACTGTACTGCTTGAATTTACTTATAGTATTTAAGCTTATGTTATCTTCTGGAATAATAATAAAACTACTGTAAAATGCCTTTGTGAAGATTAATTGAGGTACTATATAAAGAACTTAGAAAAGTGTGTATCACATTGTAATCTTTCAAAATGCATTAGCTCTTCTTAGTTATTGCTAGCAAATGTCTTCTTGGGGACAGAGTAAAACATTGAATACAAGAGTATAGGATTAGGGTCCAGAATCAGATAAAGTAATTGAATAATTAGAGAAATTCAGGTATCACATTGTGTTCACAGTAATGACAATATTGCTAAAGATAGTGGACAGTAGGATGTACATTTCTCATATTGGAAAAAGTGGAAGATACTAAGAATTTGGCCCTAACTCAATGCCTTTCCCTTTTCCCTTTTCTCTATTCAGAAACTGGTAATTCCTGAGATACATGTGGCTCTGGGATGTACATGAGAGCTCTTACTCTTGCAGACCACCAATGGGCTAAGGATTCACTGAAAATGTGCCAGCTTTGACTAAAGCCTGAAAGCTTGCAGAAGGCTAGAATGGTCCTATTGATAATGTGAGGCCTGACTCTAGTTTTGAGATTCTTCCTGACCACATGTGGAGAAAGCATTGTACCTTATGTCTTGTGGGACAGACTTGACTTAGACCAGAGGTCAGAAAAAGAGTCAGCTCTTTTTTTTTTTTTTTTTTTAATTTTATTTTTTTTTCTGTAAGGTACAGATAGTAGCTATTTCAGGCTTTGCGGACCATATGGTATCTTTTGCCATTACTAAACTCTACAGATTTAGCATAAAAACAGGCATAGAAAATATGTACATGAATGAGTGTGAATGTGCTCTGTCATTCATGGACACTTAAAATTGAGTTTTACTAAATTTCCACATTTTTCCTTTGTTTGGTTCTTAATCAAAAACATTGGTATATGTTTTTAGCCAACTGTACATGAATAACTGAATTATAACATCTCAGGGAGGGCTAGCTTCTATATTTTGGAAAGACATCGAGTTCTCCAGCCAGAAAATAGGAAATTAGATTTACTTATATTTATACGTATAGGGCAATTTTCATGAAATATGACAATAATGAGGAAATTTCAAAATGGACCAACCAGTTCAGCTTTTGAGCTTGTCTCTTAACTGCAACTCCATAGGTTGTAATAGGAAACACAATGTTGTTGTTGTTCTCTGAAATAATTTAAACAGCTACATACAACTCAAGGCCATCCAGAGATGATGGCTGTCACACATACCATCATTCAAATCATTATAAATTGATTTATAATTTCTGCCTAAAATAACTTATGATTTACAATATGGATATCAGCTTACTATCTATCATGTACCTTTTATTTTACTCTGTCTTAAATATATTATATTGAAGTCTTAAGTATATCTCTTCACCCAACCATAAAAGGTACTAGGCAAGTATTTCCTTCATCTGCAAAATTCATGGGAGTATTCATTTTCATTGTTTCTTTAATTGTATCTACCTTTTCTGAGCACAAAGTACTGAACTTTACAGTCAGCTTTCTTAAGGCAACTCATTCTTACCGATTACTAATTAATGTATAGGTATACCTGTACAATAACTTTGAAAAGGGTAGTATAACATTAATTATCAACATGCATTTTGCCTTTTAGCCAAAGGCAGTAAGATTTTTAACTGAATGTCCTCTGTCTTTATTTTATTTCTTGAGTTATATAATACTTAGGACTCTGCATTTTAACTTTACTGGTGAGATTATTTAACTTAATAGTATTATTTAGCTTGTCAAAGTTAACCATCCTTCAACAAGACAAGGGAGATATTATTAATCTGAATGGTCAAAGGAACATTTTGCTTATTTCTATAGTTTATTAATGAGATATCATGCACAATTTTTGATTATGTGACCTACTTCTTTTATTTATTCATGTTGATTTACTGTTTAAGTCATCCAGGGTTTTCAGATGATTAAGAACAAGTTCATCCTGTTTTATGTTAAGTGGGGGTCGAGGGAAAAAAATAAAAGCAAAAAATACCACCTGAAATTTTAGGGAAGTGTTTAATGAAATGTGTTTTTTGTAATAACATATGTTTGTTAAACTTCCCTCTTCCTCTTTTCTCCTTTATTTTCTTCACCAGGAAGAAAAATACTGGTTTCATATATTTTATTATTGTGTTTAACTAGGAAGAATTAAATTAACAAAAACAAAGGACTGTCATGTTTTAATAATATTTGAAACCTACTATCTGTCTGAATAGCAGAATGTTTGTTGTTAGATAACTTAGCAGTCAGATTTGTCACTTGCAAAGCCCGATTAAACAGTATTTATTTATGTAATATGTATTAGACACTAATAAGATCTTTAGTTGCCGCATATTACTAATTTTATACTTAGTATCACATTACATAAAAAGAAGCAAAAACATTTATTCTTTTTACAAAGAATACAGCTTTCAATTTCAATTGTCAATCTGCTTATATTTTAATTTTCTCCATCTATTATTTTGCCATTTAACCATGTATGGTAAATATGTGGTTAAATGAATTTACTTAATACATTTCTTTCTTTCTATCTATCTATCTATCTATCTATCTATCTATCTATCTATCTATCTGTCAATCGTCTATCTATATCTCCATATACCAAGAAAGTACTGTCTTAGTACATGTTTTGTCACTGTGCAAGCGTAACAGCTTTAAAGATACCTGAAAAACATAGGCTGCTTTGATTTTTGATATACATATTTTAGATGTTATTATCCAAAAATAACCACACGTATTAATTTGTGACAGATTGTCATTAATTGAATTTCTTTGTCTAGTAAAATATTTATAACATGAAAATATTTCTGTATTTTACAAAATAAATGCTTCTCCATTCTCCGCTTTGCTTTAATTACTCCTTTGAAGATAAGAGCTTTCAAAGAGTGCTTGTCTCAAAGCAGATTGAAGGGTAATGAAGCCACAAAGGTAGTGGAGATTAAACCATATTAATATTACAGTTTTAATTGCATAAATACTGTGAAAGTGTATTGCAATTGAGAATATACATTTAAAAATTGAGTTGAGGACCAGTAATTGAACACCCTAATCGTAGCATTATGTTAAATTTTGTTCTTTCTCTGTGCCTCCCTCCAAAACACAAACTGTCTCTATATATCTCTTTTAAATTACTACTTTGAAAGGTAGCATTATCGTATAACAACCACTTTCTCCCACCATAAACAAACTTCATTTTTCTTGTAATCTCCATTTCCATTTTTTCCTTCCAGTTAATATTTATTTTTGTTTTCTCACTGTTGTTCTCTTCACTGTACAGCAATGTCAATCCTTCTATATTCACATATGTTTACATATTTAGGAGTTTTATGCACTATACTATATTTGAAATATAATAACTTGAAATTCTTACCTATATTAATATTAAAACAAATCACAAGACCAAGAAAATATGCTAGACTTCTGAGAGCAAGACATTAAACAATATAAATAGAAAATATAAAATGGAACAATATAAATAGAAAAAAACTAAATCAGAGCCATTTGAAGAATGGATTTTGGGAACAGAAGAACTAAAATATGTAATTTCCAAGGAAGGAGTTCCCCTCCAGGAGTGAAAAAGTGACCATGTAATAAACATTTGTGAAAAAAGTAGGTCTCAACCCCAAGTGGACTAATGATTAAAGGTCAAGTTTTTAAGTTGTGTGTGTGCATGTGTTTCTGTGTAAGAATGTGATTATAAATGTTTAGTATAAGAATGTATACTTACAGTTGGAAAATACAGATCAGAAATTCCAGCATTAATGCAGTCTTTCATAAATATTTTATTAAATTAATATATACTTTTAATTAATCTACATTAATTGGAGGCAAAAATGAGACTCCTCAGCTTCCCGTAAATTTCTATATATTTTGAAAACTTTGACTCAAGATGTAACTTGAGTTAAATGCCCTTCATATGTTAAACTTACACAGAAAAATTTAGTTAACATAATGTGTTATCATATCGCTTTTAGGTTCTATACTGAGATGCTTGAGGTAATCTGCTAATATATATCATACAGAAATACCAAAACAGTGACTCTTTTTTATATGACCTGCAAGTATTTTATCAATAAAAGTTGTGGTGGATTTTATTATTTGGAAACATTAAATTTTTGCTTATAGGCAAATACTGTAAACAAAGATAAAATAGATAATAATTAGAGTAATGAGAAAGAAGAGAGGAAAGAAAAGAAGAAATAATCAGAGCCTTGGAATCAGAGGATCAATGAGGAAAATGTAACTCAGAATAGGAAAAAGGATTGGAACTGACATTTGGAAGGGTACCAACATAAAAGCAGAGGCTAGGCATAGAAAGGGAATGAGGTTGGAATAAGAAGGAGGATTTTGTGCCAGAAGGAAAGAAGATACTGGATTCTGCGCCAGATTCAGTTATGAGGATGGTGGCACCCGTTACAAGATTGAGTTATGACTGGAGAGGGGAACAGAATGTGCCTGGCCAGGAGCAGACACATTGGCACAAAACTACAGCACGTGAGTGAGAGGAATGTGTTCAGAGCTGTTGGAGGTTGTGGTTATTTAATCATAACTTGCTTCCGTCTGGTGCCAGAAGACTGATGGAACTCTCTCCCACAGAGGTCAAACAAATGGTTTTCTCAACTCACTTAGTCAATTATCCACCCTGTGAATAGAAGGTCAGGTTGCTGTCTAACTGCAATTTAAGACAAATGAGATACATTAAATGTGCAATTGTGTGCAAGGTGCTTATGACAGAACAATCTTAGGGAGTTTAAATACTGCTCTGCCAAGATCAGACTAACTTAATGGCCAGTGTATAAAATTATCACTTTATATTCTTATAATATATACTTCTTGAGAATTACATAAACTATTAAATTATAAACACTCCAGGGAGAAAAAATAGGTCATCATAAACATATCTTAATGGAAATTATTACCAGTTTTTTACCAGAAAGGTGTGAGATAAAATCCCGGTTATTTTATTTACTTTTTGAATTGAAAAGTTTACATCTCAGAACCCCAGTGTTCTACAGTTAATATTTGATTACAATATTAATGTATTTGATTATAATATATATACTCCACAGATATAAATACGTACGTGTGTATGTGAGTGTATAGTTATATCTTCCCTAGTCCATAGCTTAAGGAATTCACAATGTAAGCAGATAGAATGACAAAATGCTTAGCAAGCCCAAAGGTAAGTATGTAATCAGTCCTGTAAGAGAGTAAGATCAGAACAAGCACATGTTCTGCTACAGTTACGTTCTAATTCATATTTAAAATATATTACACAAATACTTAAATGAAGATATAGCTATGTATGTTTAATTTCAAATAATATCACTGAATTAGCTTCTACCCATGTGCCAGTAAAGCATCTGTGACGGCTTTGGTACACTCAGTTTATTAATTATTTAATGAGTCGCTAATATATCCCAAACAATGTTGTAAATGTTGGTGAAACAGCAGTGAACAATGAAAAAATACAGAAATATTAAACAAGTAAATATATACATACCTGATATTTCATGTAATGATCAGCCATGAAGATAATAATAAGGATCAAAAATTAGGGAGTAAATGGAATGGGATGCAAATGTTTTGATAGAGAGTTTAGAGAAAGAGACTTTTGAATGGGGACCAGCTGACTGAGTGACCTATGTAAAAATATAGGGAATTGATTCATGGAATTAAGCAGTCAGCATGTTTAGAGAACCTAAGACAAAAACAAATCGGCATCCTTGAAAAACTAAAAGAAGCAGAGTATAGCTGGACTAGAGTTAACGGGAGGAGAATGGTAAAGGGTAATGTTGTAGAAGCAGACAGCAAGGAGAAAGCCATAAGTAAATAAATAAACAAATAAATAATGAGACTTGATAAAGAAATTGGCTTTTACTTTAGATGTGATTGAAAGCCACTAAAGGATTAAAAAATGTAAAAGATGTGCTTCAAATTGCCTTGGGGGTGGAAGAGGGAACAACCATGATGTTCTACTAGCAAGAGTGGTGGCCAGCAAAACAATCAGAATGTTCCAAAACTGACACAGAAAAAAAAAAAAAACAACTATGATTCCTCAAAATCAGTGTTGGTACAATAAAGATGTCAAAAAGTGTCTGCTTGGTGCTGGAGAGGATGTGGAGAAATAGGAACACTTTTACACTGTTGGTGGGATTGTAAACTAGTTCAACCATTATGGAAAACAGTATGGCGATTCCTCAAGGATCTAGAACCAGATGTACCATATGACCCAGCCATCCCATTACTGGGGATATACCCAAAGGATTATAAATTATGCTGCTATAAAGACACATGCACACGTATGTTTATTGCAGCACTATTCACAATAGCAAAGACTTGGAATCAACCCAAATGTCCATCAGTGACAGATTGGATTAAGAAAATGTGGCACATATACACCATGGAATACTATGCAGCCATAAAAAAGGATGAGTTTGCGTCCTTTGTAGGGACATGGATGCAGCTGGAAACCATCATTCTTAGCAAACTATCACAAGAACAGAAAACCAAACACCGCATGTTCTCACTCATAGGTGGGAACTGAACAACGAGATCACTTGGACTCAGGAAGGGGAACATCACACACCGGGGCCTATCATGGGGAGGGGGGAGGGGGGAGGGATTGCATTGGGAGTTATACCTGATGTAAATGACGAGTTGATGGGTGCAGCAGACTAACATGACACAAGTATACATATGTAACAAACCTGCATGTTATGCACATGTACCCTACAACTTAAAGTATAATAATAATAAATAAATTAAAAAAAACAAAAACAAAAAACAAAAAAAAAAAACAAAAAGTGTCTGCTTATGAATATGTTCTGAATATGGAGTAAAATAGTATGTACACAGATATGGTAGACGGTAAATAAAAAGAGAATCTTAGGTTACTTCAAAATTTTACCCTTGGATACTAGGTTATTGGGGGTTTTATAGACAGTAATTCACCTGGATGTCACAGAAGTAGTTAAATACTTTGCTGGGCAAGTTCATTTTATCCCTGCCTTCAACCCTAAACCATTTTCAACATTTATTTATCCTGCACTAAGTCAGCAGCAGCTGAGACTGGAAGGAGGTGGACCCATGACGACAACATTCCTTGGACTGACTTACCAGTGGACTTCTCATTGGTTTTGCCAAATTGGAGGTTTTAATGATATTTTAAATACTATTTTTAATGCATTAAATATTTCTAGGGAAAATGTTTTTCTCTTTTTTTCAGGTTTATATGTGCAACTTCCTGTTCAAAACAAATACTTCAAAGTCAAAATATTCCAAGCCAAAATTCCTTCCAAACATGCATTTCAGCCTGGTTATCTCTTGATAAGTCACGCTACCATTCTATACAATTTTAAAGCTATGAATGCATTTCTCTGACTACTAGCATAAAGCTGTTAATACAGTATTTGTACAGTATTTATAATATCTCAATGTGTTTTTACTAAATATTTTCTTAAAGATGTCACACTTGCTGTCTTTTCATGGACATATGTCATTTCTTGACTAGACTATCACTCTAACTCCCATTGCTCAAATGAGTTTTTCAATTATTAACTTAATGTTCCTATAAAAGTTCATGTGTTTCATCTGTAAAATCTTCAACAACAACATACTTGCACAATACTCTAGGATAAGGTCTAAATGTCTCCTGTTTACACATAAAACTGATAATTTTCTGGACTTCAACACTAATACCTCAAGCTCAATTGTTGTCACACACACATACCTGTCCTTAACAGACACACACACCAACCCTCCACATTGGGATCCAATGAAAATAATTGTGTTTGATTTTATGTATACACAGCATTATTTTCATCTACCTCTTGCTTGGATCACTCTTTCTCTTTGGCATATAATACTTTTGAGCACATTTCCTCTAAATACTCAAAGAGGTAATCTGCTCCAAATTTGCTTCATATGAAGCTATTCTTTGTCTCAGTTAGAATTATTTTATTTATTCTTGATGCCCAAAAATGAATTCTGACTTCTATAGTTATATCTTTACCACATTCTTACAAGTTATAATTTTATTTCTCTTTCTTTTCCAACCGAACCATCAGCTCTTGAGGAAAAGAGTGGTAGTCTCCCAATAACCTGGTTGTTAATCTTAGGTTTATTATCTCATCAAATTAAATGCTCCATTCTGAAACTGTGAAATTGGATGCGTAATTAATATAAACTGTTAGAGTTTTGTTCTTGTTGTTGATGTTGTTACAGTCCCACCAATGAGACTGGCATTTCAGCAGCACTGGCATTCAGAGTAGTAGCATCAGTAGAAATTTGTAGCGATAACCTCAGAAGCAATGTATTCTGTCTACTGCTCCTCAAACCTTTAACGTTGCTTCAGATACCTCCTAAAATATTTGTCTTTTCATTATCCTTCAAATACTTTGATCCACTTTATATATATTCAATACATGTATTTTTCTAATTTATTTAGCTAGAGTAAATTTCACCTAGAAAAAAAGAAACTTGACTGAAACAAATTTATGTATTCAGCGCCAAAATATGCTTAATATTATTGAAGTTTAATTTATATTTGTGGACTGTAGAAATGAGTGAATAAGAAGTCTGCTTAAATATTAATAAGGTAATAAAAGTTAACATTTATTGTGTGTTCAGTTTGTATAAAGTTTTTGCAACAATCTTTGCAGAAATGAACATGTTTTCTCTTAACTTCATTCTTTTGAGGTGGTTACTATTATCTCTGCTTTCCTTGGAGGACATTGAGGCATAGAAACGTTAGTTGCATGACTCAAAGTCACCCCTAGTAAGTGATGCAGCTGAGATTTGTACTTAGACATCTGTTTCAAGAACCTACAACCATTCTATTATTCTACACTGTCTCTTGTAGCAGGATAAGCAGTTTGCTTTTTGTTTGTGTTTGTTTCTTCATTGCGATCATTGTTATTTAAGAATGTTATTAAAAAGAAACGAGTATTGTGAATATATAACATTGGACCACAGTTTTCAACCGTCTTTTGCCCAAAATAAAAGAATATATGTAAAACATACAGTTTGATCCAAATTCAAAAACGAAGTGAAAACGGTTTTAACGATCATCTTCCCAACTGTATGGTTTGCTTGT
This sequence comes from Papio anubis, assembly GCF_008728515.1. NCBI lineage: Eukaryota > Metazoa > Chordata > Mammalia > Primates > Cercopithecidae > Papio > Papio anubis. The sequence continues at coordinate 61,574,191 of NC_044990.1, read as the reverse complement.
TAATCAGCGTGATCCGTAAATAAATCAGTTGACATTCATAACAACATCGAAGTAAATAATATATACCTTCAATTTAAAAAATCTAGAATCAACCCCAGGGAAATGAGAAGTATAGTAGAATCACATAAGTATTTAGGCATATCTTATTTTATTATATAAATATATGCATAAAATATATATATATATTACATGTGTATATGCATATATCTTTGTAAATGACTCTATATTTAATTTTCATATAAATTAAGTTTTTAGAGTCTATGTCTTTATACAGGCAAAGCCTAAGTCAAAATAAGAATGAGTTTGGCTTGGTAAAGACAGAATACCAATGAAGAGCTATCTTTTGAATTTTTTCTAAATGTTCTTATATTAAGCCTTTGTCAGAACTGGAGGAACAGAGCGTTCCAAAGCCTTGGACCCATGACAAAAATCTCTTCTTCTGAATTTTTCATCATTTATCATTTAACTACAAAATGTCAGAAATCAAAAAGACACCACCAGAAAATTTTCAGATCCTAACTTTTCACCCCAATTATGGCCTTAAGAATAAAGTATAAAAAATTTCAAGCGCAGAACTGAAAATAAAAAGGAGCTGGTCCATTTCCAAAAGACTTGCTTTCAATTGTATACATTAGAGACAGCATTAGCTTTAAAAATCAATATTCTACAATCATGACTTTTTCTTGACCTATCAGAAAGTTGAGACTACAGAAATCGTGATTTTGTAAAATAAAAGCTTAATGCTAGATATTGTTGCATGTATTTCTCCAAGTAGTAGCATGCAATGTTTATCCACTTATTCATATTCATTTTTTCAATATGAAAAAATTTTGAAGCAATATCATCTATTGAAGTCTGTAACCTACAAAGAAATAAACAATTATGCATTTGGATCTACTGTAAACATGTACAACATACACAGTATTGAGTGTCGGTGATCTACATTGAAGTCAGGACAATCGTTGGCATAAGTAATTTTCCAAATTAACCATTTAAATATTCCAACATTTAACGTGTGTTAGATGTTAATATGTTTTAATTAAAATCTTGAAGACAAGGAATTTTGTTGGTTCAAAGGGACAGGTGGTACTCAATTCATTACGTTTTGCTAGTTTCATTTTCAAAACACTGGGATAAACCGATATCTGGATTTCTGTTTGTTCTGATTGGGCTGTTGCATGGTAAACACACACACACTTATATATAATAAGTATATCAATGAAATTAATATCCGAAGTAATCTAACACTTTTTAATATCATGTGAGCAGTTACACAAGCGCATTTCCTTCTTGGACGCATGATTCTTCTACTCTGTATTCTCTGGGTCCCTATTTTGATTTGTTCCTTTGCTTTCTAGGCCTGAAGTTGAATTTGCACTCTCAGATTTTATTTCCTTGCCCTCCTGAGTTTTCTCATCTGTTTCCTGGAAGTCATGTATTTCATTTATTTGATTTAAAACAAATAAACAAAAATAATGGAGCCTTAAGGAGTTTGTCCCAGAGGAATTGGAGGAGGGTACTCACGCACATCCCTGCAAATCTAAAAGTATATTTATGTTACTCTACAAATGATTTATATTCTGGCAGAATTTGATAAAAATAAATACTTGGATTCACCAAACCCAATTTTTAAAATGTATAAAATATCAGCTTGAAAGGGTATGTAGAGTATTAAATAAACTATATGAGAAGCAAATCCAAATAGCTACTTAGTATAGTAAATTTTAAAACATTATGACATACTTCTGAAGGTTTCTTGAAGTACAAAGCAATTCATTAAAAATTAAGAATTGATCTTAAGAGCAACACTGGTTAAAATAACATTATGGGTTAATATTTAGCAGGATTGGAAACAAAATAATTTATTATTTTGATAAGAAGTAGTCAAAATAAACATACCCTGGGCCATCAAAGAGCCTTAAAATATTAAACAACATAACATAATAAATTACCTATATGGAATAAAATGAAATTAGAGCTCACTAAAAAATGGAGTATTAAAAAATAACTTGCTTTGGAAAACTGTAGTAAACATGCCACAAGCAAAAGAAAAAATATTTTGAAGAAATTATGGCTTACTTAGAACTGAATTACTATAACATGTCAAAAACAGTTAAAAAGAAAATTTTCAGTTGAAGGACATTTTTCAGAAACAAGGAAATTTCAAAACCATGACGGCAGTCTTTAACTCCAAAAGTTAAAAAATAAATAAATAAACAGAATGCAATCTTTCAAATAAGAAATAATATAGAAAAAGGCATATCAATGAAATAAATGAAAACTGAACAATTCTATTTGTAACTCAATATAAAATGCACTAAATCTTAAATGTTTCATTAAATATCAGCAAATTACAAAATTTTATATGGAGCAAATATTATTTTCAGATAGATTTTTGAAATTTTTTTTTGAGTAGATTCTTTGCAAATAGATTTTTTAAATAGAGTATTATTTTGAAATAAAAATTATTAGACTTTTTCGTAAGAAAATTTCCTTTGGAAAATTTCTAAAATAAAACAAAAATTCTTATGTACCATGGTAAGTCTCATTATAAATTTTACCCAATTGCAAAATATTTTGGGATTTGCAAACAAAGCAAGTCAAATTAATAGTAATCTGAAAAACATTGACCCTTGTCTTATTTCAACTATTTAGGCATCACAATTAAATATCTCTATCTCTATCTTTCTCATTGTTTCTCTCTATCTCTCTGTCTTAACTCCTCCCATATCCAGTTCAGGAAAACAGTTAACTCTTTAAAATGCTAACATAATAAAGTTGACAAACAATACTTGGTAAACATTATATACTGGAAATTGGATCCCCAGTAGGTTCAAATGCGCCTAAAAATTTCCCTTAGTTTTTTCTATTTTCTCAGTCAAATACTTTATGTCAAATTTACTGTGTAGACCTTTGTTATGCCTCAAATCATGTTGTATGGACATCACTCTCACTGTATTTTCTCCTTTTAAGAAAAACAAAATGATGTTTTGACAGAATTTAGCATATAACATAGTAAATGCTGGAACAATTATTTGCCCAAAAATATTTCACCCACTGATTAGAGTGTTGTCTATATTATTTTATCATTAAATACTAGATAAGCTACTTGCTGTCATTGCTAAGTAAGGAAAAGGTAGAGGAAGTTACACTTAACTTGAGAATATATTTCTATTGGAATAGGATAAAATAAATTTCGTTTCGAATCATATATAGATATATTAGAAATGAATTTCTTATACTGTAATGTGAGCACATTTAGATATTTTAGACATTAATTTTCAGATTTGATTTAGTTTTCTAAGGAAATGTATTATATAAATGTTTAAATATATATTGTATATATCATTTTTATATACACATACAAATATATTTGAATGTATATATGGATATGTTTGAGTAAATAATGTTTTCAGGATAAATCCAACAAAAATTAATTTATGGACTAATGACTCTGTACTAGTGCTTATTATGTATTTTATCACTAACTCTTCATCACTTGGAGCAAAATCTGAATTCACAAGTCATTCTTTCTGACAATCAAAACCCTATCTCAGAAATGATATTTTAGTCATTGCAGTTCCATTTTCATAGGCATTAAGATATGTAGTCTTTCTAACATACATAACATCCCTGAGTTTTAATCCATAATGAGGTTTTTAAGATTTAAGACAGACTTTCTCTCAGCTTAATTTAAACAATGCTTTTTAAATTCTATTCATCATTTCGTAATTCCTTATTCTCTTTGGCTTGGTCTCAAGCATCAATTATTCCAGTCCATCATGGATCACATAGAGCATGCCACACATGTTGGGGTAGTAGAAGGCCACTCAGGCTTTGAGTTCTCAACTCCTCATTGCCTGACTTGCAAGTGTTACTGTGCTTCATTTCCATATTGTCTTTCTCTTACCCATAGCCTCTACTTGGCCTAGAAAGCTTTATTCTATTTCCTCTTGATATACTTATTATTTTCAAATCTTCCTTCAAGGAATAATGTGCAGTTAAAAGCAAGAAGACTTTTTAATGCCATACTTATTTCCTCCCATCTAAAATGTTCTAAAATGGAAATACTGATAGTTATCTGTCATCAGTTACCATCTGCTTCTCTGAGTCATTGCAGGCTAGTTATTGATATAGACTTAGGAAGATAAAAAGCTGAGGCTTAAACTTGGCTACAAAACATGCTGGGCCTCTTTTAGTCTCATTTTCTTCATTTGTTAAAACAACAACAACAAAATCCTGTTGTAGATTGTTTTGCGCATTATGTAATATCTAATTACATTAAAATGGTAGCTTTAAAATATTAGTTCACTCACTGATAGTAGTATTTGTAAAGGTCTATCTACAAAAGTTTAATGCTGATTCAATTATTTCTGTCTTAACAGAATTTTATTGAGCAATGTCTTTGATTATACAGCGTATTGCTTAACTAATTGTGTACAGTGAGTAACAGAACATCAGCTAGAAATATGGACTGCTTTTCAACTTAATGTATAATATGTCCTATGATGTGCTTTGATGCAAAAAGGCCTGTAACTGAAACAAATAGAAACAAAATTTGTATATAAATACATATTAAAATATTAAGCTTAAGAAACTCCAGAAGAATATTCTGCTTTAGAAAATCAGTTTAGCTGTGAACATACATAAAACAACTAAATATGTTTAGCATAATGTATTTTTAAAATAATCACTATAAGTTTTTAAAAAATAAAAAAACTTTTTAAATGGCACGCTGATACACAATTAAAACTGTTTGAGGTATATTAACGATAAATTTTAAAAATCACCAAGTTCAGTAGAGTGAATTAAAATATACCTTATCATTACCTTAACATGGCAGTGATATTAAATTTTGATATGAGTCATTTTCTGCTAAAATTCATCTAGCATTCTTTTCTTTTATTGATTTTATTTTGCTATGGCATAATTCTTTGTGTCTGCTGCTGCTAATGTTTATGTAAGATCACCACATTTTTCTATGGGTTTTGCGGTGGTATATTTGTTTTGTTTTTTTACTGCCATAAGAAAATTGTCTGTAGCTTATTTGTATTGTTTTCCTTAAACTCTATAGGTTTAACTCTTCAGGGTACAAATAATATCACACAATTTTCAAAAAAGACTTTAGATTTTATTTACTACTTTTAATTTAAAAAGTATTCACGCCATCACCAACTTATTTAAAGACACATAAAATTAAACAATCCTGGATTTTGTTTATCTATGTAGTTTATTAATGAATTCTAACAATATACTTCTCTTTGTATATACAATAATAAATTATAGTAAGATAAAAATCAAAATGTAATTTATCGAACCACTTTAATACTATAAAATAAATTATGGATATTAAATAACTTTTGATATATTCATTATAATACCTTCTTTTTTACATCACACCAATATTTAATACATTTGAATTAGTTAATATTTAAGATAACACAAATATATGTCTATTTGTGTTAAAGCAGTTGTCTATCTCTGTTTCTGCTATTTTTGCACCTTACACCATTACATATTAACATTTTTTAGAAATGAAAACAGTCCCATAAATTTGCAGAAATGTCAGAAGTCCAAGTTTAATAAGTAGGAAAGTCCATGGCATATGTAATGGAAAGAAACTATGCCCACATAGTGTGTTTCAAAGATTAAAATATATCTTTTCATTTTTTTTTCTGCCCCTCTACAAAATATAACCTTCAACAAAAATGTAAAATGCAAAAAAGATTTTATCAGAACTTTTTTTTAAGTAATTCTGTCAATTTTTCATTAGTATACATCATATTGTTCCTACAGATTAAGTGATACAGTTGTGAGATCTATGTTTCAAATGTTATAGTGCCAAAACTGACAAAAACCTGAAAAATGGATTAGCTGAATATTACGTATTATTTCAAAGATAACTCTTTGATACTGTGATGCACAAATTGTTTTAATTTTTTTTTTAGAATCTGCATTGATAAAATTATATTCACTGTGGTTACTGACCAAAACAATTACATTGAATTAATTTCAATTTTACTTTTTATTCATCATCCACTTACTCATTAAAAAGATATTTATTGCATACATTTAAGTATACAGTGGTTTCTTAGACAGTATAGAATTATCTGCTTGCATCCAAATATTTTAAGAATAAGATACTGATTATTTTTTAAGGTTGTGCCCAATTTTCTAATATTCTTTAAGGGTAATGATTAGTTTAAATTTAAATATTTTCACCTTAAATATCTATGTACCTACTAGCATTAAAAATGTCACCTGACTGAAAATTATGTATTACAAATGTAAAAAATTTCCCTACACATTTTGAACAAATATATAAACTTAGATCTCTTAAAATAATACTCTTATTTATTGTAAATCCTTGTTAGGAGAAAGCATACAACCATATATGTCTGCATAAAATGATATTCTATGTGGGTATTTTCCTCCACAAAATTCAACATTCGTTTTAATCAATCCTAAAGCTACCATCAAGTATCAGAATAGATATGTCCATCTTTCCAGTAAGAAGGGTTCTAAATTTGAACCTCAATGCATTTTAAATAATTAACTAGGTGTAATTTAACCTTTCTTAATCTTTTATATTCCTCAAAATTTCCAATAATTTAATTCTGCATTTATTCAATAAGATAAATGCCATGTACACTTAGATGCACTTTTTAGCATCATTACGTAGCAGAAGGTGGAGAATCTTTTTTATCATGAGATTTTATTCATCAAGCCAAACACTACAGGTGATTTGGAGTATAGTTTGATGATTATATCTGCCATGTTATACTTTTCTGAATGACCCTTGACTATGCTCATCTTTATCTTCTTTGAGTTTTATAGGCACTAAAACAATATCATCAATATTCTACTCATCGTATTTTGTCTCATATAATTCTTAGCAATTTGTGTATCTTTTCCCATTTAAGAAATTCTGTGACTGAGGGGCATTTATATTGACATGATAATTAACAATACTGAGTTAGACATATAATACATGCTGAATAAGAGCTTGATTAATGATTTTTAAAAGCTGAATTAATTAATTTGATAACCAACACATTTTAAGATTGATGTTAGGATTATAATAAAAAATTACATCACTCATTATTTAATATATCACAATCTAAAGTAAAGACAGCAAAAAAGATGATATAAGATAAAGTTCATTGTGGTTATAGACTGAATTTTGTGCCCAGCAAAATACATATGTTGAAGCCGTAATCCCTAGTACCTAGGCATGTGACTATATTTGGAGATAAGATTTTTAAAGAGGCAGTTAAATTTAAATGAGGTTATAGAGTGAGACCTTAATCCAGTAGTACTGGTTATTACTGGTATCCTCCTAAAAAGAGAGAGACACCAGGGAAGCTTCTGCACAGAGTAATGACCAAGCGAGGACATAAGAAGATGGTCGTCTTCAAGCAAGTCTTTATGAGAAATCATACCTACTAACCCCTTCATCCTGGACTTTCAGCCTCCAGAACTGTGAGAAAATAAATTCCTGTTGCTTAAACCACATAGTTTGATGTAGTTGTATGGTAGCCCTGGCAACGTAATACAACCATCAAAACAAAATATCTTCTACCCAATTTGGCTTCTGTGAACAAGAATGGCTATTATTTCTATAATTGAAATGTAACAAAGTTTATTTTGCTTAATTACTATCAATTCATGCCATTTTTAAATGGCACAACAAACATTTTCTAATTTTGCATTAAAACAACTACAAAGCTTTCTTAATGCAGAATTTCTTCTTATTTAGGATCATGGTGTAGTATAGAGAAATGAATGCAACATATTTTTAAAAAGTGCTAAATGGAGAAGTAAATAAACTCTTTTGAACTGGGGTTTAAAATATTATACAATATAAGCAGTTTTTAAATAAAACCTGAAGCAAGTACCACCTTAAACTAGAGAGAAAATATCTCAAAATATTAGTAAGAAGAAAACATATTGACAGAGTAATTTCATTTTTCAAACTGAAAACTCTAAAAGTTTTTATAGTTCAAACTGAGACACATTTGATAAAATGTGTATCCTTCTTAGAAATCAAGTACCTCTTGTTTCTTAGTGTGTTAAAGTGTCAATTCCTTTCAGGTCATATAACATTGGTTAGAATATAATGTTGTAGGTGATAGTTCTATCTCCTTTTCAATATCTGAAAAGTTTGATGCTCTCTTAAAAATCTGTATTTAATATTTTTTGGTAAATTATTTTCTCATATTAAAATTTCATGTTTTAAGAAATTGTGCTAGTAAAACATTGTGGTCTGTGATGTAGGGAAGTGGATGTTGGACTTACAGCCTTTAGGGTTATCTGGGCCTACTTTTTCCTCTTACTAGCTTTGTAGCTTGAGACAGTCTTTTATCATCTTTGAGATTATTTATGCATCTGCAAAGTACCCTAACTGTCCCCAAAGGACATTTTGTTATATTACTTGTACTAAACAGAAGTTAGTATTTTATTCAAATAGAAATTATTTGATAATGATTAAAATATTTTGCGTTTTTTAAAAGGAATAACAATAAACATTACAATTCCTTTGGTTTGATACTTATTTTTGCATAATTTGTATTATACTCACGTCAACTGCTCCAGGATTATTAATTATTTCTTTACTTCATATGCCTAAAATTATAAGTTTAGCTGCTCAGGACACATTCACGAAGGTAAAATGATAACAAAGCTGTGTCACTATATGCCTCCTGGCTAGTCCAATACCAATAGTTGTCTTATTCAGGATAACTAGAATGATGATAGGAGCAACTCTTCATGAGCCTTTCTCTCTGATAACCTGAGCTGCTAAAATGGGTATTTTTCTTTATTTCATTGAGACATCAATATTTGTAGAGAAGATAAAATATGCCTCTATTTCCGAGGTGTGGTGCTTTGGTAGATGACCAGTTCAGATCTTGCAAAGAAGGATATGGAAATCAGTTGTATGATCCTTATTGAGACTATAGAATGTGGTAACAAAATATTCAGCAAAATAATTCTTAAAGATTGTCTCTATCCTCTATATCACTTATTTCCCCACTTCGATGGGAAAGGTAGAAGGTTGCCTTCTTCTTACTGTCAACCAAATGAGAGTACTTACAGGGGGAGCTCTGCATACCTTACGTGAATCATGACCTTTGAGCAAGTGTTGCATTAAAAGTCTATAGGCAAGAGACTGAAATGACCTATGACATGTCAGTAGGTAAGATTGAAACTGAACTTTTACCTTTGTCTGAGCAAAAATGAAGTCCCCATAAAGGTATGTAATCAATATTTTCTTGGATCTTTTAAAATATAAGACAAGAATAGGTTTGTAACCCCAACAGAAGGTAAACTACTGAATGTCCTGAAGTTGAATGAGCAAACACAAGCTCCCCGAGAGACATTCCATATCAAGGTGGATTTGGGAGACTATAGTAAGAGACATTTGAGAAACACACAGAAGTCTTCTACAGAAGTAAGAATTATTGTGATTGCAACCCCAAAGAAATCATCACACGTGTACAAAGACATTTTCTACACTTGCCTCTCTGTTCTCCCTTTTGCGGGTTCAGAGTCAGCTTCATGAAGAAAAATAAGAAACATATAAAGTCAAGCAGAAACAGAGTGAAATCATTTATCCTCAAACAGTTTATTTTCTCCTACCAGACTTCAGTGTATGTTTTTCAGTTTGAGCTGAGATGGGAAAAACTTTCCATTGGATATGATTATGGCACGAGGGTGGCCATTATAATAGTTTAAATGAACTTGTGATGGAGGCTGAAATTCTTGGAAGCCATTCTGCTACTTATTAAGAGTGGAATGATTTATGAATTCCATTGATTGTCAAAGAGAAAACTTGGTCAGAGTTTGGGTTTAAAGCAAAGGTGTATTCCTCATCGGTTGTATGGTTTCCTTTAACAATTCGTCATATTAAGCCATGGTGTCTTGAAGTCTTTGTTTTTCTTTTAAATGTCATTGATTTAGTTTTGTTTGCTTGTTAATTTGCCTGTCTATGGTTCCTGTGAAAAACAAAGAAGCTTTACTAAAGACAGAGATATAGAACAAAAGTAAGGCAAAATGCAGTATATTTTGCCTACTCTGTTGGCAACCATCAAATGAAAATTTTGGAATTTGGCAAAGTACACTCTTTACATAATCTAACAAGAAGCTAGTGATTATCTCAAGAAATCACTTGATTATCTCAAGAAATTTCTAAATGCTAATGGCAAGTAGAAAAAAAGCAGACTTACATACTTACTAGCTTTTCTTTCTCATCTTCTATTTTTATTGAATTAAATATTACTACCAATTACAACACAATTAAAAGCACCAGTTTTAAGGGTAGAGATGAATGATTTTAAACTCATTTAATTTCATAGTTCACACACACCCACACATATATCATGCACACAAGTAGATATGACAAGAAAGGCACAGATCATATCTCTTAGCCTGATGATTATCTCTTCTATATCACCCATGACAAAACTAGCCTTGTGTCACTATAAACAATATTTGCTTATTTAAATCTTCCATATAAATGAAAGATATAGTATGTACCTTCTTGTATATGGCTTCTGTCACTAAGAATAAAGACTTTGAGAATTTTCCATGTTATTTCATACATCAGTAGATTATTATTGCTGTCAATATTTGTGTAATATGTGGATAGACCAAAATATATTCAGTCATTTGCTGATAGATATTTTTGTTGTGTCTAACTTTTGGCTATTATTCAAAGAAAACTGCAATAAAATTTTTGTACAGATATTTTTAATAATATATATTTTAATTTATCCAAGGTAAATGTCCAAGAGTAGATTAACTGGACTTAAGGTAACCATGTGTTTAATTTTATAAGTAATTGACAAATACTTAGTAGAGTGATCAACCATTTTGGATTTAAAGTAGCAATATCTGAGTTATAGTTAATCTACATGCTTGATAACACTTGGTTTTCTCAGTCTAAAATTTTAGCTATTCTAGCACAATACAGTGACATCCAACCTTGGATTTAATTTGCATTTCCCTTATAATTAATTATGGTGGCCAGTTTTTCAAGTCTTACTTGCAATTAGCCTATGTTCTTTATTGAACACAATGTACAAAATCTCTGCCCATTTGTAATTGGCTGATTTGTCTTTTTTACACTTGTAAGAGTTTTTTATATATTCCAAATGCAAGTAATATATTATCAGATATTATCAGATATTAGTATTATATTATCTTAATTAGTAATATATTATCAGATATTAGTATTGCAAACAAACATTTTCTTTCAGTATCTGCTTTCCTTTTCATTTTTTTATTTAAAAAAAGATTCTTAGTATTGATGAAAGTCTATTTTATGTTTTTTTAAATTTTCATGTGTTTTTCCTATACCATAATCATAAATATTTTTCCGTGTTTTAGTCTGGAAGTTTTATAGATTTAGCTTTTATTTCTAGGTCTATAAAATATTATAATTTATTTATTTGTTTGTGATACAAGGTCCCACAGTTTTTGTTTTGTTTTCTCCCATGTGGATATCGAGTTGGTCCATCACCATAGTTGTAAAGATGAACCATTCTCCTCATTAAATTATCAAGACAACATGATTGAATATCACTGTACATATAGAGTTCACCTGTGGACTTTCTATCCTATTGATCTATGTGTATATTCACAAACCACGTCACATGTCTTAATTACTATAGCTTTACCTTAAGTTTTAAATTACATAGTGCACACCTTCCAACTGTTTTCTTTGATTTAAAAATTGTTTTGACTATTCCAAGTCCTTTTAAGTTTTATACACATTTTAAAATTAGTTTGCATATTTCTACAAAAAAAATCTGATGAGATTTCAATTGGAGCTTTGTTGACTTTGTAAACCAAAAGGTATCTGAGACAAGTCTCAGTCAATTTAGTTGATTGGACCAAAGTTAAGGACATGCCCATGACAACGCCTCAGGAGGTCCTGAGAACATGTAAAAGGTGGTCAAGCTACAGCTTAGTTTTATAGATTTTAGGGAGACATAAGACATCAATCAACACATACAATTCTAGTAAAGAAAGAACATTAATCAGCCAAAATATTGTTAGAATTATATTCCCTGGTCAAGTAAAAGTTATCCAGGGAAATTATTCAATGTGTGTTTTTTAAAATTAAAGCATGATCTTAAAAATAAGCCCTCTGATAAGCTGGTCAAATATAACTTCAGGAAATTTTATTTAAAGTTTAAATCTGAAGTTGGCTAATTTAGAATGTATTGTTTTTTACTAATCTGAAACTTAGCATTTTACTTTATATATTTTTAAATATTTCCTGCATAAATATAGTAATAAATATACATTAAAAAGAAATCAAACACAGTTTATAAAACCATTAAATTCATTTTGTTTAATTATATCTAGTCCTCTAAAAGAAGTCTAATATTTTCTTCTAACTTGATTCTGGCATCCATCAAAAGAATTTATTTAATGCTAGAATAGGAAATAACAAACAATTCTATTTCACAACTGAGTGCATTTTTGCAATAGTCATTGTGTACCTCTGTCTCATCCAAAACTGACAATGCATATTTTTCTCATTAATCTTTTTGTGCAGTATGCAACACTGATTTTTTGGAATTGGGCATTTATTTCTAACTGCTGAAAAGAAGTGACAATTTAAATTCGTATGTTCTTTGATAGCTAATGCTAAAATAACGTTCTTGATGTAGACTTGCAATTCTTCCCAAACATTTTATTTCTAAATAAACACATGGCTTTATTGGGACACACTGAATTCAGTTCATGGAACACTTTGCTGTCTTTTTTGATTCCAAAATATGTTGGTGCCTTGAGCAAAGAAAATATTCAAAACATGTTTACTGATGTTAATTATTTAATTTCTATTTGCTCTATGAGAGTATATTCAGTCGAAGTAAAAATATATTGCAGAATTAAATGAAAACAAAAAACATTTAGAAATAAAAAATTTAGTATGTATGTATGTATGTACGTACCTGTCTATATATCTATATGTCTGTCTCCATCTATATCTATCTATCTATCTATCTATCTATCTATCTATCTATCTATCGAGATATATTTATCTATCTAGTCTTAGAGCATTTGTGCTGTTACAACAAAATACCACAGACTGGATAATTCATAAATAGTAGAAATTAATTTATCACAGTTTTGTAGTCTGGGAAGTCAATGATCAAGGCACCAGGAGGGTCATCGTCTATGAGAGTTGCTCTTTCTGTTTCTGAGATGGCACCTTGTTGCATCCTCTGGAGGAACGCAACACTTTGTCCTTATATGGCAGAAGATAGGAAGAGCTGGAGAAGGAAATTATCTCTGAAGCTTCTTTTATAAAAGCGTTAATTCATTCATGAGAGTGGAGCTCTCATGAGTTAGTGATTTCCCAAAGACTCTACATCTTAATACCACCACAATGGGGATTAAGTTTCAACATGAATTTTGAAAAGAATAAACATTTAAACCATAGCATGTGTATATATACGTGTCTTGACAGTGTGCTTTCTACAAGTTTTGCAGTGTAATGCTTGCAAAAAAGAAACTACTTTATTTAGATTGATTTGTTTAACATGATAAAATGAAGCCATCTAGACTAAAGACTATTTAGACCATCTGATACAACCTTTCCTCTAATAGACCAGGAAAGTCTGGAAAAATGTAATGACATATTAAAATAATATGACTAATTGTTGAGATCATTTGAATTCAGTTCCAGATTTTGAAACCCATGTCCTAAATTCAAATTATAGTTTAACCAGCTGCTAATCGTGTGACTATAGTGTGTAATTTAATCACACTATATTTCAGTTTCTTCACTTGTAAAATAATTTTAGAGTGTCAAATAAGGTTGTTGTAATAATATATGAGCTAATAAATGTTTAACCATTGTGATAATACTTGGAATATAGGGAGTGCTAAAAGTGTTCCTTTTTTTATTTTAGCAAAAAACCACAAATAACATATATACATAAATATTTTCAAATGCTATCTCTAACAAAATAAATCACTTTATTTATTTACATTCAACTCATAGAAAATATTGAAATATAAATTTATTAAAAGATGTTTATATATTTGATATCAAATAACTAGAATTTATGAAAATTAATTTAGTAAAAGTTCCATATATGAAATAATTATATAGATGGATATGTACAAGAGCTTCTCAAAGAAAGAAAGAAGAAAGCAAACTGCATAGAGGTTCATTAGAGTAAAGCCAGAAAAAAAAATTATGGATGTGATTTTGGGGTTTAATTCCCCATAATCAGATTTTTGCTACAATATTATTTTCAATGTAATCTACTGTTTTTCATACTTAAGTAAAAAAAATACTTTGCACAGAGATTATTTATTTTAAATTCTATTTTATTTAATATTAATATAGCCATTCCATCATTTCATGATTGCTATTTGTATGGTATCTTTTTACATTTTTTTACTTTCAGCCTAATTGTATATTTGAATCTAAAGTGTGCCTTCTGTAGACAGTATGTAGTTGAGTTCTGTTTGTTTTTCATTCAATCTGAAAATACACCTTTTAATTAGGTTATTTCATCCTTTGAAAATCTAATATTATCATTGATATACTTGTATTTGTCTGTCATACATTGTAATAGTTATTATTTTATATCAGTGCATGTAATTTACAAAAGCTTATCTAAATCATGGAGAATAAGTTCATATCTGTAGAGTTTGTTTTACTTTGCATCTTATATACTATTTCTGATCCTTCTGGTCCTTTTCATTTTTTTCCTGTGGCTTCAGTTACCTTTGGTATCATTTTCTCATTCCAATATAATTTTGCTTCTACCCAACTCCTTTGTGCTGTTGTAATCAACTATATTATATTTCTATGTAAATCCAACAATACAAGTACATACAAATTATTTTATACAATTATCTTTCAAATCAGCTAAAAGAAGAAAGAATAAAACTTATGTAATTACACTGTATTTTGAATTTCGTAATTACCTTTACTGGTGCTTATTGTTTGATGTGGATTTGAAGTTTTCTCTGGTTTTGTTGCTTTCAGCCTCAAAATTTTCCTTTAGTATTTCTTTTAAGGTGCATTTGGGGTTTGTTAATTTTTCTGCTGTTTACTTTTTTCTTTGTTCTGTGACTTTGCAGGACTATCTCTATGAAATTTGCTCCCCTTGCCATGGAAAGGCTTATACCCTTACCATGTTGCTCCTCAGTGAATAGTATTAAACATCTTTAGAGTCCCCTGTGTTGGCAACAGTTTTAGATAAGCTGTATTTCACAGTCTCTTTACCTGATCTGTGTTAAGCTGTGTGCCTCTGTTAGCAACACACCTAGCTGTTAGCTATGGCTAATTGCTGGCTGATTACTTTATTCTTCTTAA
Source organism: Papio anubis (assembly GCF_008728515.1). Classification (NCBI taxonomy): domain Eukaryota; kingdom Metazoa; phylum Chordata; class Mammalia; order Primates; family Cercopithecidae; genus Papio; species Papio anubis. Next base: position 61,558,842 of record NC_044990.1, on the reverse strand, counting down.
CAATGCCCCATCCAACTGCACTTGGGCTCATTTGCAAAGGTAGTTTTTGAGCCCAGTCTTTCTTTTCTACTTTTTATTACTTATTTATTTATTTGTTTTGAGACAGGGTCTCACTTTTTTTTTTTTTTTTTTTTTTTAAAGACAGTGTCTGGCTGGAGTACAGTGATGTGATATGGGCTCACTGCACCCTCTGCCTTCTGGTTCAGGTTTCAGGCAATTTTCCTGGTTCAGCCTCCCGAGTACCTGAGATTAAAAATGTGCGCAACCATGCCCTGCCTTTTTTTTTTTTGTATTTTTAGTGGAGACAGTGTTTCACCATATGGGCCAGGTCTCGAACTCCTGACCTCAAGTGATCTGCCTGCTTCGGCCTCGTAAAGTACTGGGATTACAGACATGACTTACTGTGCTCGGCCTCTTTTTTTTTTTTTTTTTTTTAAGAAATTTTACCATGTGTGTTTGGGATTTATAACACACTGTTATGGAATACAGACATATAGTTAGATGGTTACTAGAGATATCTGCACTTCTATGTTCATTTCACCATTATAAATAATAGTCAAGATACAGAAACAACCCAAATGCCCAGTTGACTAAATAAAGAAAATGTGGTATAAACAATGAAATATTATATAGACTTAAAATAAAAGGAGATCTTGCCATTTGCCACACATGAATGAACATGGAGGCCAACCTTTGAATATTTATTTTCCGACCACATGAGGGATTTCCTAGCTGTGTTATCTTAAAGAAAGAAACCAAGGCAAAATTAATATAGGTAGAGTTTTTTGGGCCAAATTTGAGGAATGCAGCCTGGGAAACATGGAAAAATGTCCCAGAGAACAAAGGAGAAGCTCATGTTTTTAAGGAAAAAAGGACAAATCAGGAGAGGAGGTGATTACAAAAGTTGTTTGTCGGAAATTCTCATTGATGTACAAAAATAATATTCATTAGTGATTGGCTACACACCATTGAACTATAGGATATAAGTTATGGTATACATTGTGTGGTATTGTTAGGTAAATTGATAGCTATTTGTAGCAACACTTAGTCTAGGATTTGTATAGCGGGCAGCTTTAAGATGATTACTTAGCTCAAAGGGGTATGGTAGGACATGGCTACAGTCTCATTTCAAATACTCTCTAGGTTAGATAATTTAAAGGGGGCTTGCAATTCTCAGATCAAAAGTTCCTTTTTCCTTTCTCAGTCGTGTGTAAGTTAGTTTTACAGGATCTTTCTATAGGGAAGGTTTACCTCCAGGCATAGGTTTCTCTAGCAATGAAACAGTGTTCAACATGCTTCTTCATACATTGTAAGGAGCATTAGCATCTAAAATCTCAACCACTGGGCATGACTTTTACCATTGAAATAAGAAAGGGGTAACTATACATTGGAGTTTAAGTCAAACTGAATGTGGTGGTGGGGTGGGGGGAAACGGTGGAGGACTGGCCAGGATTGTCCCTAACCCCCAAAGTAGAAATGCAGTCAATAGCATTTTGGGTCTTTTGTTACTGATTGGATGTAAGGTGCAAGTTAGGTAAGCTAGAGCTTGAGTAATATGTTTTTTCCCTCCAAACCATATTAAAACAGGAAACCAATCAGCCTACCTGTCTGTCTCAGTGTAAAGCTTAGGGCACTCTCATGAAGCTGCTACTCTTTCTTATTGCTTACTATTCAATTCTCTCTTGTTTTTGAGAGAATCTTTAGGCTTATGCTTTCACACACTCTATTCAAAAGGAATCAATTCCCTTGATGAAAAATTTGGTGCTCGCTGTTCTCGTGGTCTAAATTTTGCACTGGGAAAAACTTCTGAGTTACTGCTTTGGAACTAGGTTTGGGGATCCTTGTTCACTTCTCTTATAATAACACATCTGGGGTATGAGTAGGGTGCTAGAAAAACAGGGTAGCCTCTTGTCTTCTCTGCTTGGCCCTACTGATGTAAGTGAGCTATGGTGAAGGCGATTGGAGAAGTATTCTAATCTCCCTGGCCTGGGGTAGAACCTCAGGTGTTTGCATCCAGCTAGGGTGGAGGACAGTAGCCTCCTTTCTCTCAGCTGCTCTTCCTGGAGTTCGGCTTCAGCAAGAAGGAGTTGTGGATGATGAGTTATGTTGATGGCTTCCACCTTCTAGAGAGAACTATAGCCCTTACCTGGGAATTAAATGGACAGAAAAACCTCTCTTTTGGCCATAGCTGCTCACAGTGAGTGTTTCCTCATGTTGAGCAGAGTCAGTGCGAGGAAGGCCGCAAGTCATGGCTCAAGTCTACATTCCCTTATTCTTACAAAGACTTCGTAGAGTTTCTTGAATAAATATTTCTTCATTTGCTATGCTATGTGCTCTTAGTATAATCTGCAGTGACTTATTTTAAATGTAATTTTTTCCAATTATGGTGTTCTGCTGGGGTGTGGTGCCACAGAAATCCCCATAGCACCATTCCAGGCATGAAAGCTGATGTATTTAACTAATGCTAGCCATCACACAGAAACATAATGTGAGACATAAAGACCAGTAAAGAAATGTAGATAACTCCAAAGAAATTCATTTCAAATAAATCTAAAAGTAGAACTTCTTTGTGACATACAAGATACATTACCTGCATAATCAACAACACAACTTTAAAAATTATTTGTGTGACACACAATGGCAGTAGGAGTACTGATACCTTCTTTTAAGATTGTATACTCTCCATTTTCCCTTTACTTACACTACATCAAGCATTTAAAAATCTTGTTGCCATGGTTACTGATATTAAAGCAAACATAGAAGAGATCAGAACTAGAACTCTAAGATAATATATTGTACTCAAAATAAAAGAAAAGTCACTACTGTGAAGGATACTTACATGTAACAGTTTTTTCCCTCTGACATTGCATTATTTTTCTTCCCTGAGAAGATATAATGATTAAACTATGTATGACCCTAAAAGGTTGCAGGATTTAAATAACTGCATGCCATTTTCTTAAAAGAGTCACGTTTGGAAAGAAGAAATGGCATGACATTTATAAATACATTGTTTTTTAAAGTAGATGATGAGAACACAAGAAATATATTGAATGGTAAATTACCCAAAACACAAATTAAAACATACTCTTTTTCTCATGAATCTGTAAAGATGAATTCTGATGAATATTTTTGGTAGCAATCACACTTATTTGTCAACTCAGTGCTATACAATTGACATTCCATCAAAGAAAAATAAAACATAGTACTTAAACAGCATTTTAAAAGCTATATTACTGTATGTGACTCTGCACAGTATTGTAGCCCATTCTGTAAGGTCATTTTGAACTAAATGAAAAGGTGACCTGAAATGAGATTTGATGTTGCTCTTAACAGTATGATGCCACCAATTATATTGCAATAGATGCATCATTTTAAAGGTTTTAAATTAGTTTCTTTGCCTTTTTTGTCAAAAGAGCATACAGAATAAAAATGGCTTTGCAAACACAATGTGAACACTTTTTAAATAACCAATTCCACAGAAATAAACCACATCACAGAACACATTAAGTCTTTGCAGCTGAAATCAACCCACTCATTTTTCGTTTCATTTAAATTCTACACATTACCCATGAAATCTTTGAATTTATCAGATTTTCTGTACACTAGGGTGTATCAATACCTAGATGGTTAGACAGATAGATGCACAGACAATATGGATAATTACATATAGATGTATAATAATAGATATATAGACATCATATCAAACATACACAAACATGCATATATACATAGTGGAATGATACCAAATTAAGGAGACCAGAGAGAATAACCTTTTTCATCTTTGAATCTTACTTCATTCTGTTTTCTGTAGTGCATTGCACTTATTGTATGGCTTAAGTAAATAGTTCTTGATTAATTTGTCAAAGAAAATTTGAAAATTTGAGCAGTTTAATAGGCTTACTATTTAGGATGAAAAATTATGAAATAAAAAATTCTGCTTGAAGTTTCTCTATCATCTAGAACTTGCATTCACTTATTTTCTTCAACAATACTTAATTTTAGATCTCCTACCCTTTCTCTTTTCTATTAATAAATTCTGTCCTTATGTATGCAATTATTTGCTTTCTATCAGACTCGGGCCTCAATGGAAATACAAATACAAAATATTTAAATTAATTCATGGGACACCCATTAATTTCTTCTGCTCATCCTCTGTCATTGATACACATACCTGTAAATCTCAACAAAGAGTAGTCTTCTGTCAGAAACTCATAACAAATATTTGGGAGTGACTGCTATCTCTTTTTTTCCACACAATCACCTTTTATTCCTTTATTCCATCCATGAATTATTTTTCAAATTTGTCTGTTTTTCATATAGAGTGCTAGTTTGAGCCACTATCCTCTCACTTAAACCACTGTGATATGCTGTAAACTTATCTGCCTTGTCCTTTCTTGTAATTTTTCATTTGATTCATCACTGAATATCAGAACAATCTTTACAACTATGATTTAGGTAAGAGTATGGTCTTGCTGTAACCTTTACAAAGGCATCCTCTTTTCTTTACAAAACCTTGTATTAAATGGTTACAAATTTTATCTTCAAACCCACTTCATTCTGTTTTAAAATTCTTTCATTTCTTAACATATACAGGCTTCATATTTCCAGAATTTCAAATCCTCCCCTGCCAGGCATGCTTTTTCACTTCTCTCCATGGACTAATTTTTCTTTACCTTTACTCTTTAAAAATCCCTTCACAAGAAGTCATTCTTAAACTCCACCACTAGTGTAGGTCACCTCGTTACATATAAAATCTAATGACATGTATTTTAACATGAATTGTTTGCATACATTTTTAAAAATATGCCTCTCTTATGAGATTCCCAACTTCTTCAAGCCAAGGACAGTCTGTCTTGTTACACTTAATTCCAGCACCGAAGTTGACCACCTTGTAATGGGAAAATACTCATAATGTTTGTGGAATAAATGAGTCCATCAGTCAATAACTTATTAGTAAGGAATACAAGTGAGAAAATAAATCAAATAAAATTTGACAAAATGGGAATGTATACAGAGTTCCTCTTGGACTCCCTCAATTGTAATGGCTACTGTTTAAAAATTGTCTTTTCATTCAATTCTACTTACTTTTCTGAGAACGCTGATGTTAAATACTAGCAACAGGGAAAACAGAGCTCTTTTGTTGATTTAATAAGACACAGACACACTGATATTAGGGCAAAGGATTTAAACCAAAGCAAATACCCTTTCTTCCCACCAGTACTAAGCTTAATGTTATTTCATTCTGAGAACCTCTGCAGGTTCTGGGATAAAGAAGTATATGCAGTGTTGGCAAATTAATTGAAATTTCAAAACCAGCAAATAATTTCTGTGGGCATTTTGTTGAACAGCTGGATAGGCAAAGCCCTGTGACAATGTGTGTAGCTGATTGTCAAAGTGGTTGTAATTAGGTCCTCTGATTTCATCTGCAGTACTTCTCTTTTATTTATTGTATGTTGATTCTTTCAAAACCCCTCCCAAAATTGGTATACTTGACTATGCCATTAAGTATTCTTATGAGGGGCGATTGTGGAATAATGCAGATGCTACAGTATAAACACAGAGTCTTGTTGTGTCTAGGGTTATCTCATGCAGCATTTATGATTTCTGAGTTTAGTTTGCTCAATATGTAAAATGAAGAATACTGTTTCTCTTTAAGGCCACATTTAGCAGTATAATCAAAAGTTTTAATGCTGTTGATATTACACATTAAGCCATCTTTCACCATTTGATCATAACAAGTTTGTTCCTAAAAATATTCCTGAAATTTAGAAATTTAGAGGGAAAGAAAGTCTAATATTTTGCAGTGGCCTATTCTACTCCAAATCCTATAGATTTAGAACAAACCTGAAATAGCATGGACATTGGAACTGTGTAAAGGTCAACTGCGACCTCATAAGTAACAGTAAAGGACACTATATTTTTATCTGGGATGGCATGACATCCAATCTCTTACTTTTTTATGTTTTGCTTTCTCTTTAGAATCCTCACCTACATTTTTCAGAAACTCCTTCGCCCTGAATTAATTATTCCCAATTCTCTGTTATACTACTTTGTGGCTCCTTTTGATGCAATGGATTTCAATTAGGTAGCTGAAACAAGATCCTATCTACCATAATCACAGAAACTTTACTAGACTTACCACCTAATTTATGTAATTACCTTGGCACTATATTATCTTATACTTTCAAATTTCTGTCTAGCATCTGTAGGTATCATTTTGACTTTATAATCTTTGTCCCATTTTCTTTAGAGGTAGCTACCCCAAGACTAATACTCTACTCTCTGAAATAATAATAATGCCAATATGGTAGTTTCTTCTATATATAAAGTGGATATAATTACTCCAGTATAGTACTATGCACTTCACATGCATAAATGTGTTGTATACTCACAAGAAATGTTTGTGTAAGTACAAAGTCTATTGATAATTTACAAGAGAAGATGACACTCAGAAATTAAGAAACTTGTCTAATGTCATAGAGCTAGTAAGTGGTAGTGGGTTCAATCTGAGTCTTAATTCTAGTGACAACAGTCTGAATTATTATGCAATAAGTATATGATTGCTATTGCTTGGAAAACTATTTGCATAATTTATAAAGTGAGACTACTCTTCTTGGATGATTTACTCAATTACATATGTAAAATTACAGTAAATGTACATTCAACTAAAACGCAATTAAATTGAATTATTAGCCTGATAATAGTGGTTTCCTTAAGAAAGTGACCATCTTAAATGATGAGGGCAAACCAAAACGCAATTACAAATTAAGAGAAACTTGCTTGAAACATTTTTAAACCTTCTTTCCAGTCCTCTTATGATAACTTCATACAACACACTTTCCCAAATGATTGTCATAATCATTTTTGAGTACTCACCACTCTTTGGAAATGCCTGGATCCTTGGAGAAATTTCCTCTGTCAGACTCTCTTTTTATTGTCTCCATTTTTAAAATTGTTTTCAGTTTAGGTCCATGTTGGCAGATAAAAGGATGACTGAAGAATGTTAATGTGTTAATGTAAGGCACCAGTTGGTTTAAAAATGAATTAATTTAATGCAATTATATATAGTGAATGGTCAGTAAATACTTAATAATTAATTAATTTAAAGGTAAGAGATGGGGCAGGTTTATTTGTAGTTCATTACAAAAGACTGATATTTTGTAATATTGAGGTATACCATCTGTGACACAAACCCACTGTGTCTGTTGCATACACCTCAACATACATGCATCACATGCTGAGGATCTGGGTTGCAGCAGAGATGTAGGGGTAGAAGAATTGATGTAATTATGAACTTTGTCCATCTTGCTATTCACAAATTAAAGAAAAACCCTTTGTGTCCGAAATGGGGTGCCTCACATTTTCTCTTAGCAAACCATAAAACTATGGAAGGTTAACTTGTTAGCTTGAAAGTAGGGTAAATGTTAGAGCCTTCACCCTTTTTGACACCATCCTGTTTACAAGTTAATCCCACAGTGATCAAGAAGTTAGCCTAGGAGAATGGCTATACCTGCAGTATCCATCTGTGTGTTTCTCTTATTTTAGCTTGCTGTATATCTAAGACTTGTATAACATGAAATTCTGGTTATTTTAAAAATAATTTTTAATAATTTAAAAATAAATGTAATAAGTGATGGGGGAAAGTTAATGGAGTCAGTATTTCATTCAAGTAAAGGAAATATTGCCAAATTTAAACTGAGGAATTGATACTGCATGATGTATATATTTCTTTTCCTATTTTGAAGGCAAAGGTTCAAATAAGCTAGTATAATCTATATTAATGATTTTCATATTATCCTTTATATTTGCCTGGGTACTTTGAGGATATTTATAGTTATAGTAGATAAAGTGGAAATCTAAATATAGTACAGGGGACAAATTAATCTCTACTTAGATATGCTTTGCCAATATTTCCACTGAAATTGAAGATAAAGGTGGAGGGTAAAATATTTTTCCCCTATTAACACTCCGGAGATCCTCAAAATTTCTTCCAGTGGGATTGATACAGTAAGATATTGAAAGGATGCATAAAGATCTGACTATCTCCACACTTCCTTTTTGATGGTGCAAAGCAACATAAAAGTCACTGAAAGAGACTGTGGCAGAACCTCATTCTATTCCCGGATTTGGCAAAACAGAAGAAAGATAATGAAGTGATACTGAATTTTATTCCTCTAACAAGCAATAATATTTGCAAACACTAGTGGAATTTTGAGACCCCAGGATCTTCTCTGAGCAGTGGTGGCCTCATAATGTTCAGCTTATAAGCAAAGTTTTGCCTCTGATGCATGTGGTCCCAAGTAGAGACTATCAGCCATTACATTACAGAGATTGACCTGTAGCCAGTTTCCTGAGATGGTCAGATATTACCAAAGTCTCAATGTAAACATACTTTAGAACTTCTTAATGTATCCTTTTTTTTTTTATTCTAACCCCCTTTTGGTAATACTTTTTTCATTTATGAGTCTTTCTATCGTCTTACATTCCTGTGTCTTCTTAAGGAAACTAAAATGTTTATCCTCGTACCAGGTTCAATTATACTGAAATTGTCACTGGAGTAAACCAGTGTGTTTTTCTGTGTAATTTTTTGCTGAAGATCAAAGAAAAAAAATAATAGCAAGATTGGAACTGAAATCCGTATAACTGTCTTTACAAGCCCATATGTTTAACAAATTAGAGTATTTCTTAATGTATTTGTAATATTTAAAAAGCTGTAGTTTGAAATACTTCACTTAACTATTCTTTTTAAATTTATTTCATTAATATTTTGAAAAAATGTGGTAGGCCTAAGGGTCAAGAAAGAGATAGTATAGAAAAATGCATCTCTTTTCAATGAGCTCGTGTCTAAAAGAAACAGACGAGAACTGATAGGGATGCTAACACAGGCATTTCTATAGATCGTTCAAATTCATGTTAAAGATTTGACAGTTACCTGAAAGTGATTAGAGAGACTTTAAAAGTCTTTTCAAAATCTGAACAGTTGTTTATTTTTAAAATATCATTTTTTATTGCCATGTCAAAAATGGATACTCCTTATGCAGATGGCATAGCAATTCATTAGAAAATTGACAGCATTTTAAACATAGGTATAAACAGTAGTTAATAAAAGGATTACAGAAATATTTAAAATTAAAATAAAATAAACTTTATATATTTTTAAAATGAGAAGGTGGGTTCATGAGAAAGAAGGAGAGATTAAGAATGATTTCTAAATCTGAAATACTATCAAAGGAAACTAGTTTGATTAAGGTTTCAACACATGCAGGCAAACTTTGGGGGAAAATAATGAGTTTAATTTTGTTTATATTGACATGGTGGTATATAAGAGGTGTGAAGTAGAGGTATAAAATGAGAAGTTTAAAATACAGATATGAAATCAGTATATTAAAGAGATACTTGCTCTTTCATGTTTATTGTAGCACTATTCATCATAGCCAATATATGGAATCAACCTAAATGTCCACTAAAGGATGAATGGGTAAAGATATATTTCTAATTATTACTAGAGAACAACTCCCTTTCTATCTTTTAACCAGCTGAATAGTTTGAATACATTTGCTATTTAAATTACTTTTCTTATTCATATATAGACATATTTAATATATTATGAAAGATTTTCACATATGATTATGTTTTTATTCCAACCCAAACGTGTACAGCTAATACTAATAAATTAAGTTCAAAGAAATACAAATCAGAAGGCATTTCCAAGATGGTCAGTGTTATGTTTAAGAACTCTACAATGGAACCACAGGCTGCAGAACTCAGGTTGAATTGAAAAAGTAGCAACTAACCACAAGAAGAATGTCTAATTAAATAATATTACTTATTTGATTCACTCAGTTCTATGATTCATTCCTTAATTGTGAATTTCTGGCCAGAAGGCAATAGGGCTTTGCTATAGCATCATGTAATCATAGAAAAATTTATCTAGCTTAGCATTAATTTATTAATCCTTCCTTAAGTATATTAAAAACAATTCGGTTTAACAGTTCAATAGCTGATTTACTTCATGGTATCAATGTAACCATAATTTTAAATTTCTTTTTAAATACTTCATTGTTAGTGCACAGAAACAAACTGATTTGTGTACAGTGATTGTGTGTCTTGTAATTTTAATTTATTAGTGCTGACAGCTTTTTGTGGCATCTTCAGTGTTTTCTATATATAAAATCATGCCACCCTCAAACAAAAATAATTTCATTCCTTCATATCCAATTTAGATGGATTTTACTTCTTTGTCTTGCCTGATTGCTCTAGCTAGGTTTTGCAGTACTCTTTTGAACAGAAATGGCACATCTGCATCCTTTGCCTTCTTCCTAACTTTAGAAGAAAAGATTTCTCTTTTTCAACATTGAGTGTGGTGTTAGCTGTGGGCTTGTGATATATGGCCTTTATTATGTTGAGGTAAACTTCTTTTTTGCCTACTTTTATTTTAGGTTTGGGGATGCATGTGCAAGTTGTTGCATGGGTAAATTGTGTGTCACTGAGGTTTGGTGTACACATGACCCTGTCACTAAGGTAGTGAACATAGTACCTGATAGGTACCCTGTAAATTCCTTCTATACCTAGTTTATTCAGTTTTTAATCATAAAAGTGTGTTAATTTTTGTCAAATTGCTTTTCTATATCTACTGAAATGATTAAGTAATTTTTATCATTTATTCTGTTAATAAGGCATATCACTCAATTTGTGTTTGTTGAAGTATACTCACATCCCATCCCAGGGATAAATTCCACTTAGTCATGATATATGATCCTTTTAAAGTGTTGTTGAATTTAGCTTGTTAGTATTTTGAGAAAGGTGTTTGCATTCATATTTATCATGGATCCTGACTTACAGGTTTCTTCTCTGGTAGTCTTTGTGTGGCTTTCATATCACGGTAATGATGACCTCATAAGATAAGTTTGGAATTGTTATTACCTCTTCAATTAGAATTGGTGCTAAAGCTTCTGTAAGTGTTTGGTAGAATTTCCAGTGAAGCCATTTGTTCCTGGTTTTTCTTTGTTGAGAGGTTTGGATTACTGATTCAGTCTCTTTACATACTATTCATTTGTTCAGAATCAAATTTCATAAAACTTGATTAGCTTCATAAAAGTATAAAAGTATAGCTTCATAAAAGTATAAAGTACTTAGGAATAAGGTTAACTAAGAAAGTGAAATACTACTACACTGAAAACTGCAAAACATTGATGAAAAAAATTGAAGTCACAAATAAATAGAAAAACATTCTATGTACATAAATTGGAAGATTTAAACTTGTATTAATATCCATATTACACAAAACTGTCTACTGATTAAATGTTATTCCTATCAAATTCTCCAATGATATTTTTAAGGAAATAGAAAAGCTACAGTGATGTAAAAGTACAGTATTATCATAAAGACGGACATACAGACTAATTAAACAGATTAAAAGGTTCAAAAATATATCTGTGCATATATATACAACTGTCCTCTGACAAGGAGGCAAACAATATCAAATGGGGAAGAAATAACGCCTTCAAAAGAAGGCGTTGGAAAAATTGGAAACCATCTGCAGAAAAATAAAATTGGAAATTTATTTTATACCATACACAAAAATCAATTCAAACAAAAGATTTAAACGTAAGACTCGAAACTCTACAATTTCTAGAAGATGACAGAGGAAAAGCTTCTTGATATTGGTTTGAGCAATGATATCTTGACTGTGACAGCAAAAGTACAGATTATAAAAGCAAAATTAGACAAATGGAACTATATCAAACTGAAAAGTTTATAAACAGTGGCAAAAATCAACAGAATGAAAAGGCAACCTAAGGAATGGAAGAAAACATTTGCAAAACATGTATATGAAGAGGGGTTAATTTTCAAAGTAATTAGGGAGTTTCTACCACTGAAAAGCAAAAAAAAAAAAAAGCCAAGTAAAAAATGGTAAAAGGACTTGAATATGTATTTCTCCAAAAAAGACATTAATATGTCCAACAGGTATATGAAAAAAATGCTCAATATCACTAATCAGGGAAATACAAATCAAAACCACAATGAGATATCACTTCACACCTATTAGTATGGCTATTTCCAAACAATAAATAAATAAATAAATTAATTAATTAATTAATAATATGCATTGAGGATATAGAGAAACTGGAAGCTTTGCAAACTGTTGATGGAAATGTAAATTGTTCAGCCACTATAGAAAACAATATGGAGGTTCCACAACAAATTAAGAATATAACTACTATATGATTCATCAATCTTAATTTCCAATATATATCAAAAAAAGTTTAAATCAAGATCTCAAAGAGATATCTACAGTCCCATTCATTGCAACATTATTCACATTAATCAAGATATGGAAACAGCCTAAAATTTTTACTCATCTATAGATGAATGGATAAATAAAATATGGTATGTACATATGATGAAATAGTATTCACTATTTTAGTAGGGAAAAAACTCTCCATATTTGACAACATGGATGAACCTGGAGAAAGTTATGCTAAGTGAAATAAGCCAGGCTCAGAAGGATAATTATTACATTATTCCACTTATGTGAGATATCTTAAATAGTCTAGTAGAAGCAGAGAGTAGAATGTTGTTACAGAGATTTGTTTAATGGTCATAAAGTTTCAGTTATGCTCGATTAATACACTTTAGATATCTATAGTATAACACAATGCCTGTAACTAACAATACCATATTTAGCATTAAAAAAACTCGAGTGTATATTTCATAATAAGTCTTCTTGCCAAAAAACAAAAACATAGACAAAAACAAGAAATGAAAGGGCAAGTGGAAACTGTTTGGGGGTCCTGGATTTATTTATTCCCTTGATTGTATGGATTGTCTTATGGGTCTATGTCTGTGTCCAAACTCATCAAATTGTATGCATTATATATGTGCAGTACATTTTTTTGTATGCCAAATGTACTTCAGTAAAGTCGTTGAAGATAAAAAAGATACTACTTCTTGGCAAAGCTTTGGTCATATGCAGAAAAATTTAAATTTAAATTACTACTCTTTTATATCTGATTCATGTACTGTTAAGGATTCCCAGGATAAATAATTTAAAGACCAATTATCATTAAAATTGGTAGTTAAATAATTTTAAAATGTGTTAGTCATTTTAATAAATATCTTAATAAAATGTTATCTTATACCAGGTAAAATGATAAATATACAAATAATTTCATATTTTATGAGGTATTTAGGGTCATGTTTCACTGCATACTTCCAAAATAGAAATGTAAAGGGTTTAAATGTAAAGGGTTTAAAACGCAAAATTTTTAATTTCATATATATCATAAACTGGTTGTCATCAAATTTCTATTTTGAAGACATGTTTGATATTTTATCCAACATTCATTTCATATCATATATAAGTTTGATCAAATAAGATATAAGAAAAATAAGCAAAACAAACAAGATGGGATGCTTTATTGGAAATATCAACTAAATATTATAATAAATAATAAAAATTTATGCTAAAATACATTTAACAGACCATTACAGAAGCATAATTCAAATGTGTAAATATAGACTTATAGGAGCATTATATATCTTATAAGTAATTAGTTGAAAAGAACTTCAGTAACTGTATCTGTGATAAATCATATCCATAGAAAACATTAGAGAAAGAGAAGAAAGCTAACGGAGCAAAATGAAATGAAAGCAACTATGAAAACAGTAATTTTATTCTAAATGATATTTCATCTTACTGATTTTGAAACAGTCAAAAAAATTTCAAGCATAAGAATATTTCGATATAAGTAAACTCAGAAAAGTCACTTAATGTGATTATGGCTGTAAAATAATTATTTTTTAGAATAATTAACATTTGGCATTAAAATTATTTTACTAATATTGAAACTATATTTTAAAGGTCAATAAGACATTCTGAAGGATATTTTGGATAGATGATTAAAAAATCCAGTTTTTTAATATAATGTACAGTCACTCCTGGATGCTTGAAGACAATAAGAAAGCCATAGAATTGTGCTTTATTACAAAACTGAATCTGAAATTAATTTTGAAAGAATTGAATCAATTATAAAAAAATTTTTAAATATTAATAGGAATTTTTACTTATGAATAGAGAAATACTGGGACAATTTAACACACTCTGTTGATGTTATATTCAGTGCTCTATCCAAATAGTTTAGGTCTCACTACTTGCTTATGCCTTTGCACGTCAGCATCTCTTGACCTGTAGGCATTTTCCAAAGCCTCAAGTCCTCTGCCCACTTGCACTGCAAACTAATACTACTGTTGGAAAATGCTTCCATATATTTACATTTTAACTGTGTTCCTCTAATGTCTATTAGACATATTTTAGCAAAAACTTTTATTTTTTATTAAAATATTTAATTATTTGACACCTCTGAGACCATCTTCTCTAGTGACTGGTAATAGTTTATATATATATACCAGCTCTCTTGTTTTCCACCATTTTTCAGAACTTACCTTTTAATTTAAATTCCAGACATTTATAATAGTAACTGGAGAGATAGTGCATCCATTATTAACTTTAATTCCTCTCCTTACTAACTTCTCCATGTTCATACTGATGTTTTCTGCCAAATAAATGATTTTCACTTATTTTCTTCTCTCTGGATCTTGTTCTGGGAGAAGCCAAATCAAGATGCAAATAATAAAAGTATATCTGTGCTCAGTCACATAATTTCAATAATAAGGAGTATATATTCAACATCAATAGACATGTCCAATTATATGTTCCTTAGGCAGCTGAAACTCAAAAGGTATGTCAATCACCACTCCAAATCCATACCACCTGCCCTGTTTTTCCCTTGTGTAGAACATAAAGTTTTCCTAATAAAAACCTTAAATTTTATTCTTGATTTGGTTCTTTTCCTTATTCCCATATAGAATTCATTGAAAAGTATGTACTTTTCTTTTTAAAACACCGTTGTTGTCTGTACAATTTCCAACCCACAATGTCGCTCTGAGCATAAACTACCATAATCTCTCATCAGGAATACCACTAGATTCTCCCAACTGACCTATCTGACTCACTCTTTTGTCTTCCAGTCTATTTTGCCTGAATTAATTTTTAATCAGGCAATGCTTTATTTAGTATCAAAGTTAAATTTCAGCCTCTCATCTTGTCCCTGTTACATCAGTTCCTGGTTTCACATTCAAATTATATTTGTTTATATATCTCTTCAATGCCATTGTTTGTGGTTTCTTTTTTAGAGGTAACCTTTTTTAACCTTAGGTTTTTTTTGTTTTGTTTTGTTTTTTAACTTGTATTTTAAGTTCAAGGGTACAAGTGCAGGTTTGTTACATAGGTAAACTTCTGTCGTCTTGTACAGGTCATTTCATCACCCAGGTATCAAGCCTAGTACCGATTAGTTATTTTTCCCTGATCCTCTCCTTCCTCCCACCACCCACTCTCTGAAAGGCCCCAGTGTGTGTTGTTTCCCTCTATGTGTCCATGTGTTCTCACAATTTAACCCCCGCTTATAAATAAGAATAATATGTGGTGTTTAGTTTTTGGCTCCTGTGTTAGTTTGCTAAGGATAATGGCCTCCAGCTCTATCCATTGTTTTTTTTTTTTTTTTTTATTGCTTTGTTGGTATTGATAGATAAAATTGCATATATTTGTCAAGTACAATGTGATGCTTTGAAATGTACCTTTTGGAACAATTAAATGTAGCAAGTAACCTATGCATTGCCTAACATACTTGTCATTTTGTTGTAAGAATACATAACTATCTTAACATTTTTAAAGAATACTACATGTTTTTAACTATAGTTACCATGATGTAAAATAGATCTCTTGAACTTATTCTTCCTATCTAACTGAAATATTGTATCCTTTGACCAACATCTTGCCACTTCACTCCCAATCACCCTAGTCCTTGGTAAACACCATACTACTCTCCACTTCTACGAGTTCAAGTTTTTTAGATCTAACATATGACTGAGATCATGCAGTATGTGTCTTTCTGTGCCTGGCTTATTTCAATTAAAATAATGTCCTCCAGGTTATTTATGCTGTTGAAAATGACAGAATTAACTTTTTGTTTTTTAAGACAGGGCCTCCCACAGCCCACGCTGGAGTGCAGTGGCATGATCTGGGCTCACCGCAGCCTCAACCTCCTGGGCTCAAGAGGTCTGCCCACCTCAACTCCCCAGGTAGCGGGACTACAGGTGTGTGCACCCATGCCTGACTAATTTTTGTATTTTTGGTAGAGAAAGGGTTTTGTCATGTTGCCCAGACTGGTGAGCTGAGCTCAAGTGATCCATCCACCCTGGCCTCCCAAAATGCTGTGATTATAGGCCTGAGCCACTGTATTTGGCCTACTTTCTTGTTAATAGCTGAATAGTACTCCATTGTGTGTATATATCTCTTTTTCCTTATCCATTTATCTGTTGATGTATACCAGTTGATTCCAAATCCTGTCTGTTGTGAATAGTGCTGCAATAATATGGGAGTGCAGAGATCTCTTCAATGTGCTGATTTTATTTCTTTTAGATACATATACAGTAGTGGAATTCTTGTATCTTATGGTATTTCTATTTTTAACTTTTTGAGGAACCTCCATAATATTTTCTAAAGGCTAATACTAATATACATTTATACCAACAGTATCTGAGGGTTTTGTTTTCTCCTCATCCTCCCCAATAGTTGATACTGTTTGTCTTTTGACAATAGCCATTCCAACTGGTTTAGGTGATATTTGATTTTAATTTTCACTTCCCTGATGACATATGACATTGAGCAGTTTTCCATATACCAGTTCACCATTTGTATGTCTTCTTTTGAGAAATGTCTATTCAGATCTTTGCCCACTTTTAAATTGTGTTGTTTTCCTGCTGTTCACTTGTTTGGATTGCTTTTATATTCTGGACATTAATTCCATATCAAATATATAGTTTGCAAATATTTTTCCCATTCTGTAGGTTGTTTTCTAGCTATTAAGTTTTACTTTATATATTCTGGCTATTAAAGCCATTTTAGATATTTTGTTTGCAAATACGTTCTTCTCTTTTGTAATTTGTCTCTTTACATGGTTGAATGTTTTCTTTGCTGTGAAAACAACTTGTTTGTTTGCTATCATTCCATTTGTCTATTTTTGCATTTATTGCTTGTACCTTAGGAAAAAAAAAAATTGCCTAAACCAAAGTTACAGAGATTTACACCTTTGTTTTCTTCTAGTAGCTTTTTAGTTTAATATTTAAGTCTTTAATTCATTTTTAGTTGATTTTCATATATGCTATGAAATAAGGGTCTAATTTTATTCTTTCATATGTGATTATCCAACTTTCCCATGTGTTGAAGGGACTGTTCATTCCCATTTTGGGTTACGGGAATTTGTCAAAAATCAGTTGGCTGCAAGTGCATGGATTTATTCCTGAGATCTCAACTCTGTTTTATTAGTCTAAATGTCTGTTTTCATGCCAATGCCATGATGTTTTAGTTATTACAGTTTTGTCATATATTTTAAAGTCTGGCCAGAAGTTTGATGATTACAGTTTTTTTCTTTATGCTCAAAATTGCTTTGTTTATTGAAGATCTTTTGTGGTATCATACATATTTCAGATTTTTCTATTTCTGTGAAGAACATTATTGATAGTTTTATAGTAATTGCATTGTCATTCATATATTGATAGTAAATCAATTGAATCAGTAGATTGCTTTGGCATAAATATTTTAACCATATTAATTTTTCCAATCCATAAACACAAGATATTTTTATATTTATTTGTGTCTTTCAATTTCTTTCATCACTGTTTTATAGTTATCAGTATTAGGTCTTTCATTTGTTTAGTAAAACTTATTTTTGTGTATTTTATCTTTATTTTAGACAATTGAAATTATTTTCCTTGATGTTTTTAGATAGTTTGCTGTTAGTGTATATAGAAGCACTAATACTTTTTGTATGTCAATTTTGTATCTTGAAACTTTACTGCATTTTTTATTAGTTCTGAGTTTTTTGCTGGAGTCTTTAGTGTTTTCTATATATAAGTTCACATCATCTGCAAACAAAAATGATTTTAGCTTTTTCTTTCTTATTTTGTTGCCTTTTATTTCTTTCTTTTGTGTAATTGCTCTGGCTGTGACTTCTAGTACAATGTTCAATAAAAGTGTCAGGAGTGGGCATTCTTGTCTTGTTCCAGATTTTTGTTGTTCCAAAAAAGCTTTCAATATTTCCCTGTGGAGTATGATGTTAGTTGTGGGTTTGTCACAAGTGGCTTTTAATGTATGAGGTACATTCCTTCAATAACTTATTTTGTGAGATTTTTTATAATAAAAAGATGTTTAATTTGGTTAAATGCTTTTTTATTAATATTTTCATCTATTGAGATAGTCATAGAATTTTTGTTCCTCATTCTGTTAGCGTGATATATGAAATTTATTAATGTGTGTATATTGAATCTTCCTGCATCCCTGGATTGAATCTCACTTGATAATGGTAAATGGTCTTCTAATGAACTGTTTGATTTGGTTTGATATTATTTTGTTGAGAATGTTTGCATCTATTTTCATATTGAACACTATCCTGTAGTTTTCTTTTTTTATAGTGTTCTTATATGGCCTTTGTATCAGGGCAATCCCGGTCTTATAAAATAAACTTGGAAGTAATTCTTCTTTTTAAGTTTTTTTGGAAGAGTTTTAGAATAAATGATATTACTTTTTCTATGATTGTTTAATAAAATGTATCAGAGATGTCATTAGCTCTTGGATTTTTCTTTGATAAAAGACTTTTTAGTACTGATTTAATCCTCTTTCTTGTTAATGTTCTATTTTGGCTTTTTATTTCTTCATAATTCAATGTTTACAGGTTATTTGTGTCAATAAATATATCAGTGTATTCTAGGTTATACAGTTTTGTTGTTATATAATTTTTCATGGTAGCCTCTTCTGATTCTTTGTATTTCTGTAGTATTAGTTGTAATATCTGCTTTTTCTGGTTGTTTTGTAGATTCTTTGTTCTCTCTTCCTCTCTTGCTATTTCATATATGGCTATGTTATTTTCTTTAATGGAATGATTTGATTCTCTTGTCTTTGTTTTTTGTACCTCTTGTATTGGTTTTTGTGTTGTGGATACCATTAGGCTTAAAAGGAAATCTTATAATTACAGCAGGTTGTCTGAAACCTGCTGTTTATGGTATCTGATAACAACTTAACTTTGATTAGAAAATTTAAAAAGCACTTTTGCAGTAATACTCCACTATCCCCACACATATTCTGAGGGTCTAATGTCACAATTTACATCTTTTTGTATTTTTCTTAATAAATTATAGTAGCTATGATTTTTAATAGCTTTGTCCTTTAACATTTATACAAAAAAAGTATAAGGAATTTCCACACCACCCTTAAAGTATTATTCTGTCTACTTGCTTTTACCGGTGTGTTTTATAATTTCCTTTTTTTCATGTTATTAGCATTTTTTAAATTTCAGCTTAAAAATCTCCCTTTAGCATTTCTTGCAAGACAGACATAATAGTGATGAATTTCCTCAGTTTTTCTTTGTCTGGGAATGTCTTTCTCCTTCAGGCTCAAGGATATCATTGATGGGTAAAGTATTTTTGATTGACAGTTTTTAATTTTTAGTTTTTTGTATTTTTCTCAGCACGGTGTTTATATTATTCTACTCTTTTTCTGGCTTCAAAAGTTCCTATAGAGCAGTCCACTGCTAGCTATATTGAAACTCTCTTCTATGTTATTTTCTTATATGCTCTTGCAGCTTTCAGTATCCTCTTTGTCTCTAATTTTTGACAGCTTGATTCTAATATATTTTAGGGTAGTCTTTTGTGAATTAAATCTGACTGTAGACCTTTGACTACATTTTACCTGGATGGGTACTTCTTTCATTAGGCTCGGAAAGTTGACTGCTACTATTTTTTTTAAAGCATTTTACTCCTTTATTTTTCTCCTCTCCTTATTAACTCCTATTACTCATACATTTGCTCTTTTTAAGCTTTCCTATAAAAAGCATTCTTCATTTTTTAATTATGTTCTATTTTTTCTCCTTTGGTATATTTTCAAGTAATCTGCCTTTGAGTGAACAGATTCTTTCTCCTGCTAAATCAGTTCTGCTGCTTATACTCTCTATTGCATTTTAAAATATTATTTATTGTATTTTATAGCTCCAAAATTTGTTTTAATTTTTTCTCTCAATCTCCATATTAAATTGCACATTTTGATCACTTATTGTTGAATTGATCCTCTTTATTTTCTTGGAGGTGGCTGAGCTTCCTCAAAAAAAAGTTAATTTGAATTTTCTCTCAGGTAGTTCATAAATATTTATTTCTTTAGAGTTGGTTACTGATACTTTATTTTACCCCCTTTTTGTTGATATCTTGTTTTCCTGATTGTTCTTGATCCTTGCAGTCGTGTGCTGATGTCTGCACATTCTAATAAGCAGCTTTTTACTCTATCTTCTATATAGACTGTGTTTATCTGGGAAAGCTCATCAGTAGTCAGCCTGTCCAGAGATTATGGGCAAGCCAGTTGGTGTGGTCTCAAAGGCTAAGGTCTCTGTAGTTAGTATGGCTCTTGGGCAGGCCAAAAGCCTGGGGAAACTGTGGCCAGTGTGTCACTGGAGCACACCAGAAGCCCAGGGATTTACATGGCTTTTATACCACTGAGTAGTGCCTGGTTCCTGGGGCCAGTGAAGCCTGATTGTCACTATTGCCTGTCAGGAGTCTGGGGCCACTACAGTTGGCCCAGTGGTGGTACAGGCTGGAGACAGTGTCTGCCACACAAGCCTAAAGCCTGGGGCTTTGTAATCCCACCTGGTGCTGGGTTGGGCTTCGATGCTTAATCTACAGTTATATTCCTAGGATATGGAGCTCTAGAGGTCTTCTTGGTGCTGGGTTTTACTGTGCTGGACTCACTGTTGTGGTCCAAGGCCAAGTTCTGTGCTCAATTCCTCATTTTTCCCCAGAGCAAATGTTATTTCTCTGTTTATTGTGCTGAATGTGCTTGAGGAATGGGTGACTCGATAATGTAAAACTGTCCTTCCAATCCTCTTCAAACCATTTTTTTTTATTATACCACAAACAGGTATTGTCACTTTTCAACTTATTTCTTCAACTCATAAAGATATTTTTTGCACATGGATAGTTGTTCAAACTGGTATTTGCGTGGCAGATTATTATCACTGGGCAGACCTATTCTGTTATCTTACTCTCTCTCTCTCAACAAAATTGTTTTGAGCGCCTACAATGTGTTAAGATTTACTGTAGATACTAAGAATAAATACACTGATAAAAATACAAAGAAAATTTATGCTTTCCTTGGTCTCACACACATGCATACAAAAAACTAAGTGATATGAGGCACTGTGATAAAAAAATGAATTAGAGTAGGGTGAATAAATATCATGAGGAGATAAAGTGATAAGGCAAATGACTCTAATGAGATGGATTTCTAAATAGATATCTGCATGAACTGAGGGGATAAACCATACAATTATTTAGGAGAAGCAGTTTCCAAGACACGAGAATAGCCAGAATAAATCTGCCCTTAGGAAAAGCAGGGATGCCACTCTCTTGACATTTTTGGTCTCTATTATATAATTAATCCTCCTCTGAGTTCTTAAAAAATATACTTTCCCAATCATATAAACTGATACACTTTTTATAACAATCTGCTTGGTTGACTATTTTTTTCAACCGTTATGCAAGCACTTAGACAGCAGAGTCCTGCCTAAATTTTTGCTGTTCTTGGTACACAGTGTCTATGTAAAAAAGCTAACAATATATTTTGTCAAAAATGAAAATATAAGCATGCATTCATCTATCAACACAAACACACAACATGCACAAATAGATATATTCACTTAATGACATGGATACCTTATGTGCCCTGTGTCTTTAGGCAATTTCATTGGTGTGTGAACATCACAGAGTGTACTTACACAACCGCAGGTGGTGCAGCCTACTATACACCTAGGATAAATGATATAGTCGATTGCTCTTAGGCTACAAAACTGTACAGCATGTTACTTTACTCAGTACTGTATGCAGTTGTAACAAAATATTAAGGATTTATGTGTCGAAACATCTTTAAACATAGAAAAGGAACATTGAAATTATTATATAAAAGGCAAAAGCTTTTATACTTGTGTAAGGAATTTACCATAAATGGAGCTTGCAAGACTGGAAGTTGTTCTGGATAAGTCAGGGAGTTAATGGAGTTAATGGTGAATGACTATGAAGGCCTAGGACATTACTATACAGTACTGTAGACTTTCTAAATGCTGTACACCTATGCTACACTAAGTTTATAAAGTGATCTCTTTACTTCAATAAGTTAACAGTGACCTACTGTAATTTATTTTACCTTATATACTTTTAATTTAAAAAATGACTATTTTGTAATAACACTTAACTAAAAACACACATTGTACAGCTGTACAAATCTTTTCTTTATTTGTATTCTATAAGCATTTTTCTATGTAAACTTTTTTTTTTTTTTTTTTTACTTTTGTTTTGTTTTGAGATGTTTCTCTGTCGCCCAGGCTGGAGTGCAGTGACGCAATCTCGGCTCACTGCAGCTTCCTCCTCCCGGGTCTAAGTAATTATCTGCCTCAGCCTCCTGAGTAGCTGGGATTACAGGCATGTGCCACAATGCCCGGCTACATTTTTTGTATTTTTAGTAGAGACGGGGTTTCAACATCTTGGCCAGGCTGGTCTTGAGCTCCTGACCTCGTGAGCCACCCACTTCCGACCTCCCAAAGTACTGGGATTACAGGCGTGAGCCACCGCGCCTGCCCTTGTTTTTACTGTTTAAACTTTTTTGTTAAAAACTAAGACACACACACACACACACACACACACATACACACATTAGGCTAGGCCTACACAGGGTCAGGATCATCAACATCACTGTCTTCCACCTTCACATCTTATCCCACTTGAAGTTCTTTAAGAACAATCACATGTATGGGGCTGTCATCTCCTATGATAAGAATATCTTCTCCTGACCCTGTCTCTACTAAAAATACAAAAAAATTAGCCAGGCGTGGTGACGGGCGCCTGTGGTCCCAGCTACTTGGGAGGCTGAGGCAGGAGAATGGCGTGAACCCGGGAGGCGGAGCTTGCAGTGAGCCGAGATCGCGCCAGTGCGACTGAGCGAGACTCCGTCTCAAGAAAAAAAAAAAAAAAAAAGAAGAAGAACTTGCCTGAAGCTATTTTACAGTTAACTTTTTTAAGAAAAGTAGAAGTACAATCTAAACAAATACAACCTAAAAATACAGTATAGTAAATAAATATTTAACGTTGTTTATTTCATTATCAAGTATTATACATTGTACATGATTACATGTGATATACTTTTATACTACAGGCAGTTCAGTGGCTTTGCCTACATGAGCATCACCACAAATTCGTGAATAAAGAGTTGCACCACCACATTATGACAGCTCTAATATCACTAGTGATAGAAATGTTTTAGCTCCATTGTAATCCTATGGTACCAACGTTGTGTATGTTGTCCATCATTGACTGAAGCATTGTTATGCAGTATAAGACTGTATATATATATATACATGAATGTGTAGGCTGTAGTGCAGTGGCACAATCTCGGCTCACTGCAAGCTCCGCCTTCCGGGTTCACATCATTCTCCTGCCTCAGCCTCCTAAGTAGCTGGGACTACAGGCAGCCGCCACCTAGTCTGGCTATTTTTTTTTTTTTTTTTTTTTTTTTGTATTTTTAGTAGAGAAGGGGTTTCACTGTGTTAGCCAGAAAGATCTCAATCTCCTGACCTCGTGATCTGCCTGCTTAGGCCTCTCAAAGTGCTGGGATTACAGGAGTGAGACACCGCACCCGGCTTTTTATTTTATTTTATTTATTTTATACAGAGTCTTGTTCTGTTACCCAGGCTGGAGTGCAGTGGCATGATCATGGCTCACTGCAGCCTCAGACTCCCAGGCTCAAGGATCCTCCCAACTCAGCCTCCCAAGTAGCTAGGACCACAGGTGCACACCATCACATCCGGCTAATTTTTGTTGTTGTTGTTTTCTTTTGTTTTTGTTTTTTTGTATAGAGGGGGTTTCTCTATGATTCCCAGGTTAATCTTGAATTTCTGGGTTCAAGCAATCCACCCACCTCAGTCTCCCAAAATGCTGGATTACAAATATGAGCCACTACGCCTGGCAGATCTATTTCATTTGTTAGTGATTCAATTGGACAGATGAAACCTTCCTCTCATGAATTTCAGATTTGGATATTGCAGTTTTGTGGGAGAGATACAGACAGCAAATGTATATTAAATGTGCTTTTATTTATGATAATCATAGCTTTTTAGAAATAAAGCAGGAAGAAGTGATGAAAGAGTGGAGGAAATATCTATCTAATTTAGATTCGATTCTGAGACATGGACAGCAGAAAGTAGGTCAATTATAGAAATAACTTGGGTTATGCAATTTTAAAACCTCTAGTCAAGGGAAAGCTTGATGTGTTCAGAAAATTGAACATGGACCAATAAGTAAAGAACTCAGAGACGAAAAAGTGGTACCAGATAAAATTGGTCAAATTTTCTTTTAAGTGCATTGCAAACCCATTTGAGGGCTTAAGAAGGAGAATGATATTATTTGTTGTGTACTGCAAAAATATAATTTTGATTCATCATAGCATTGTAGGTTGAAAACAAATATGACCACTGTCTATTTTAGTAGCCTAGATAGAAGATAATAGTGGTTTACACTGGGACATTGGCACTGAAGACTATAGTAATTCAATAGATAGGGCAATAATTTGGGAAAGAAAATCAACAGTATAAGCTTGATATGGTATGGAAAATAAAGCAGAAAAAAGAATTTTCTTTTTTTTAGGATTTTAGGAGGATAACTGGGTTTATGTTGGCCCCATCAACTGAGATAAAAAAGATAGAAGATGGCAACATATTCTACTGAAATACTAGAAGGCATCATTGTTCCTGTTTTACTGTGGCAATTTTGAGAGGTCTGTCAAATGTCTTATTGGAGCTCAGTGGAAAAATCAGAGGTATAGAGGGTCGTATTACAGTTATCTGGACAGGCCATTATATAAGATTACCTAGAGGGCAGATACTACTGGGAAAGAGCGTGTTGAATTGTAAAGATTCTACAAGGAAGAACATTTCAAAATGTAGATGTCTTATAGTGTGAATAGTACCAGCAAAATAAGGTGAGTTAGAACAAAAATATAGCATGCTAAAAATAGGTGATTTGATTTACTCGAAGATAATGAGATTGGCTGTAGTTTCAGCATTATGACAGTCATCAGCTATAGACAGTGTATATCTGTAGTTTGTTATATTTACATATTTTTCCACTTAACCTAAAGACTTTTGAGTAAATAGATAGCTAAAGAAAGTACAAATACTAATACCCAAGAAACACTGAGATTTTTTTTTTAAAGCCAGAAAATGGATTAGATGCCAGTCCTGGCTATATAATGGCTTAAACATAAGTATTGCTTTTTCACTAGACTGGCTGGAGAAGCATTCTGGAAAAGGAGGTATGTGATGTGGACCCTGAAGTGTATGTAACATTTGAATAGGCACTGAACCATGAGAGGAGATTTCAAATGGCAGAAACAATGCCAGTAATGTAAACAAGCACAAGGTTTATTTAGAGGATAGTGCATCTGCAACTTTAAAAGGAAAAGCCCTATGAATACAGCTTATAGTAGCAGATAAAAGAAAATCAATGTCATAAATATTGATGACCAGATAACATAGAGTCTGAATATTCCCATTAACGATAATGCTTTCTCCACTGCAGTTTTAGGGGTGTTTTCTCCTTTTTAAATTGCTTTTCTCTGAAGAAATATTATATGTATTTACATCATCATATCAAAGAGGGCCCCCTAGAGAAAAGTAACCACAAATAGGGTAGATTGAAAGAAGAGAAAGATATTTTAAAGGAATTGGATCAGATCTCACATGATTGTTGGGTCTGTCAAGTTGATAATCCATAGGGAGGCCAGAAACAGGCTGAAAAATCAGGCAGAAGTTGAGGCTGCAGGCAGGGGAGCAGAATTTTTTTACTTTGTAGAAAACCTTAGATTTTTCACTTTTTTGTTCTCTCTTTTTTTTTTTTTTTGGATGGAGTCTCGCTCTGTCGCCCAGGCTGGAGTGCAGTGGCGCGATCTCCGCTCACTGCAAGCTCCGCTTCTCGGGATCATGCCACTCTCTTGCCTCAGCCTCCTGAGTAGCTGGGACTACAGGCGCCTGCCACCAGGCCCGGCTAATTTTTTTGTATTTTTAGTAGAGATGGGATTTCACCGTGTTAGCCAGGATGGTCTCGATCTCCTGACCTCGTGATCCGCCTGCCTCAGCCTCCCAAAGTGTTGGGATTACAGGCGTGAGCCACCGCGCCTGGTCTTTTTGTTCTTTTTTTGAGACAGAGACTTGGTCTTGTGAGGCAGGAGTACAATGGTGCACTCATGGCTCACTGCAGTCTCCAACTCCTGGAATGAGATGATCCTCCTGCCTAGGCCTCCTAAAATGCTGAAATTACAGGTGTGAGCCACCATACCCAGCTTAAGGCCTTTTAATAATTAGATGAGGGTCACACATTATGCAGGATAATATCCTTTAAAGTCAATTGATTTTAGGTGTTAACCAATCTACAAAATACCTTCACAGTGATAACTATATTAATGTTTCATTGAATAACTGTGTATAATAGCCTACTCAGGTTGGCATGAGATTTGTCATTATAGTCCTGTCTTTGTCAATTTAACATCTATGTCCATCTACTTAAACCGTACTAAATATTCAAATAAAGACAGAAATAAAGTTGTAGTTTTACCTAACATGACACAATAATTCTGCATACAATAGAAAACACATTAACCTTTTTCCCAAAAGAGGATGTGAAGTCCTTGGGTCATGGTCACCCTTCTCCTTAATACCCTAGAAATTAAATACTATGATGTAAAGTTAATTATTATTAATATGTTTTATGTTATGTAATACGAAAACAAGTTGGGGGGAGAATCAAATATTTTATGTACACACATACTCATAACAAAATAAGAAATAAATCTCATAACAATTAGCTGCCCTCATTTATGCAACTGGTCACATGCTTCTGGCTGCTACCACATTCCACTACTTAGTCCACATTCTTCCTGCCCTCAGCAAGCACCTTGGCTGTTTGATTTACCTGGTGGGGTGACCAAATGTTTATTCCTGAATAGTCTGGGCCATTATTAGTCCTGCTGCCTGAACTGAGTGGTTGTAGTTTACCATTCACTTTAATCATGGGGCATGGGAATGCTAAGACATGCCCTACAAGATCTTCTGTATTCCAGACATATTGTTCCTTACCTCTATTTTGTTGTAGCTGTCTGATTTTTTCTTAATAATCAGGAGCAATCACTTGAGCCAGGATAGTCACTTTCTTTTTTCCAGTTGATTCAGAGGCATGAAGAGTTCACCGCGCCTGGTAGCAATTTTAACTTCCAGGTCGGTGAGATGAATGATATACCTCTTTGTGGAAGGCTTTTGAAACTATGACCTCTCAGATGACTAATACAGGTTAATGTGGTGGGAACAAAAAGCAGAAGTTTTTCTAGCTCATTGTTAGGGGAAATAGTGAGTGGAGCCACTTCCAAACCCACCCCTTGATTTCTGAACTCATGAATTCTGATTACAGGGTAAATGTTACCATTTATGACATGCTGATTTTAAGCACATAGAAACTTTGCTGAATATTGGACAATATTTGCTGAATATTGTCCAATATCTACAAGGTATTTCCACTTAGCTGGTGCTGTGGTGAGTCTTCAAAAATGATACCATCGTTCTTCCAAGCCAGCTGCTTCAGGAAGATAAGCGAAGTGGTAAAACCATTGAAATCCATGAGCCTGGGCTCATAGCCATGTTTTCTTTGCCATGCAGTGAGTTACTTCAAAGAAGCAAGCTAGAACGGTAGAGCTCTACAGATGTACAGACCACAATGGTAGTGAATAAGTCATTCTGTAAGTACATGAATGGAAAATTTTGCTAACTGCATATAAGGCAGGTAAATCCATATCCAGAGTAAGTGTCTATTCTAGTAAGAACAAAATGCTGCCACTTCCAGGATAGAAGCCATTCAATGCAATCAAACTGCCACCAGGATAATCTAATCACTCTGGAGAATGGTGCCATATCGGAGAATCAGTTTTAATTTCTGCTGTTGGCAGATCATGTCCTCAGTCATGTCATAGAAGTCCATGTTTCTTAGCCCATGCCTTACCTCCATCCTTTCAACAATGACCACATTGTTCATGAACCCATTGAGCAATGCAAGATATAGCTGGGGAAAGAGACTGACTGGCATCCAGAGAGAGGATCATTATAAATCACTTTATTGCTGGAGTCCTCCTTGCTCAGGAAACCCTTTGGTGATCATTTACATACAATACACATATTTTCATGTTTTGCCCATTTGAAGTGATCTATATACATTTCTTTTTCCCAGACATCCTTTTCTCCAATATTCCAATCATGTTACTTCCAAGTCCCTGACAAGTCAGACAAATCAATGGCCACAGTTCATGAATCTGTACACAATTGTCCATTTGATTATTTCTCATTCTAAGAAAAATGAACAGTCAAGTACACTGTTCAAAAATTTGCCCATTGAAAGGATTTCATTTCACCATTGTCCTTCAGAGTTATCTCAGAGTGTGATTGCAGTGATGTAGCAATTTACATTCAAGTAGTTCCTGCATGTCATGGAGAATCATCTGTAAATAAGGCCCCAATTTTTTCTTCCTGAGTCAGCTGATTACAGGGAATATGCATAATACTGTTGGGGTGAATTGGAATAGAGAAGGTAATGTAACAGAAGTGGAAACTATGAACATTTATACCAATTTTTCATGTAAATGGCTTTTGCCTTAAGGACCTGCTCAAGAATAATTCCATATATACCACTTCCTTTTGATTATGAAGTGCTGGTACACATGTCTGATTCAAGGGACTGAGGATTGAGGAAACTTTCACTTCATGATAACCAGATTAGGTTGTATGGTAAGTTCATGACCCGTGATTAAACATTCAATATCTACTAAGGCCCTGTGGCAAGTCCAAATCTGCTTCTCACAACAAAAGTTCTTATCTGCAGAAGATGGCAGAAATTTCCTTTAAAATCCTAGGGGCTTCTGCTATAGCAGCCTGTAAAAGGCTGAGAAAAACATCTCTGTCGCTGACACATGAAGAACCATTGGATAGATTGGCTAATATGACCCAAGAGGCAGAGTGGCTTGCACTGCACCCTGAACTTTATGCAAAACTTTGTTTTATTGCGGGGCCAACAACAATCTTTTTTTTGTCACTTGGTAAATGGTGCAGAATAGCACACCAAAATGAGAAATACGGTGCCTTCAAAAATCAAAGACACACTGAGATCTGTGCTTCTATTTTGATTGTAGAAGGGGCCAGATTCAATAACTTATCCTTCACCTAGATGATATTTTTCTATCTGCCACAAAGCACCGTATCCCTAGAAAATTCACTAAGGTAGAAGGCTCCTGCATTTTTATGAGATTTATTTCCCATATTCTGACATACAATTGTCTTACTAGTAAGTCTAAGGTAGTTGTTACTTCTTACTCACTAGGTCCTAACAGCATAATGCCATCAATGAAATGAACTAGTGTAATGTCTTGTGAACAGAAAAGGCAAACTATTAAGTTGGTGCAGAAGAGTAAATTACTCTTAATAGCAAAAACCACAATTACATTTGCACTAACCTAATAGATCCCTGCACACTAAGTGATGGCATAGGGCTACATAACACTTAAGTAGGAGAAGGAAGGTATACTGCTGGCTTATTGGCTGAAATAAAACTGCTTTTGTTGACTAATAGACACTTGCTAGGTGAATAGCCACATACCAGGTACAAGGAGTTATGTTAATTTGTTCAAGAAGTGAAACCTCATTTGAACACCAGCAGCAACTGGAGTCACTACCTGGTTAAATTTAAGACAGTCCATTATTATTTTTTAAGATCCCTGTGTTTTATGCACAGACCAAATAGGTGACTGAATGGGGAGACAATGGTAATACCACCTTTGCATCTTTCATTTCCATGAGATGGTACAAATGTCTACACTTCTTCTAGAATGCGTTACCACTTTTAGCTTACTATTTGTGTAGGTGCAGGCAGTTCTGGTGTCCCAGTTGAACTTTCAACCACAATGGCTCTCATTCTGCAATAAGAGAACCAGTCTGGAGACTCTGCCTGTTGTTGTTATGTCTATTCCAATTATGCATTCCAGAACTGGGGAAATAACCACAAGATGAGTTTAGAAAGTCATTGGATCTATCGTGAGATGGACTTGAGCTAAGACTCTTCTGATTACCTGAACCCCATAAGCTCAACTTTGACTGCTGGACAACAGTGACACTTTGGGTCTCCTGAAATTCATGTCAGTTCAGAGCCAGTGTCTGATAACCTTCCCCAAACCTGATTATTTGTTTTTCCTCAGTGCAGAGTGACCATAGTAAAATTTCCTGTCTTTTTTGAGAAAACTGGGAAAAAGATAATCAGTACAGATTTTGAAACTTGTGTTGTCTTTATTCTAGGGGACCTATTTTTTTCACTCAAGGGGTTTTGAGTCTATAAGTCTTATAAACTTATAGACTTTATGACTTTATTGCTCAAGTCTTAAAATTAAAGCCGAGGCTGTGGCTCTATGTTCTAATGATCAAGCAACATGATTATTAACTTAAACTAGAGCTCTTCTACTTATACAGATCAAGAAAAAATTTAATCAGTTCCTCATCTATTTCTCTTCTATGGACACCATAATAAACAACTTAATGCTATAGTGAAGTTACCAATGACTTTCTTCACAGAATTGGAAAAAATACTTTAAAGTTCATATGGAACCAAAAAAGAGCCTGCATTGCTAAGACAATCCTAAGCCAAAAGAACAAAGCCAGAGGCATCATGCTACCTGACTTCAAACTATACTACAAGGCTACAGTAACCAAAACAGCGTGGTACTGGTACCAAAACAGAGATGTAGACCAACGGAACAGAACAGAGCCCTCAGAAATAATACCACACATCTACAACCATCTGATCTTTGGCAAACCTGCCTAAAACAAAAAATGGGGAAAGGATTCCCTATTTAATAAATTGTGCTGGGAAAACTGGCTAGCCATATGTAGAAAGCTGAAACTGGATTCCTCCCTTACACCTTATATGAAAATTAATTCAAGATGGATTAGAGACTTAAATATTAGACCTAAAACCATAGAAACCCTAGAAGAAAACCTAGGCAATACCATTCAGGACATAGGCATGGGCAAGGACTTCATGTCTAAAACACCAAAAGCAATGACAACAAAAGCCAATTGACAAATGGGATCGAATTAAACTAAAGAGCTTCTGCACAACAAAAGAAACTACCATCAGAGTGAACAGGCAACCTACAGAATGGGAGAAAATTTTTGCCATCTACTCATCTGATAAAGGGCTAATATCCAGAATCTACAAAGAACTCAAACAAATTTACAAGAAAAAAAAACATACAGTCCCATCAAAAAGTGGGCAAAATATATGAACAGACACTTCTCAAAAGAAGACATTTATGCAGCCAACAGACACATGAAAAAATGCTCATCATCACTCACCATCAGAGAAATGCAAATCAAGACCACAATGAAATAGCGTCTCACACCAGTTAGAATGGAGATCATTAAAAAGACAGGAAATAACAGGTGCTGGAGAGGATGTGGAGAAATAGGAACACTTTTATACTGTTGGTGGGACTGTTAACTAGTTCAACCATCGTGGAAGACGGTGTGGCGATTCCTCAAGGATCTAGAACTAGAAATACCATTTGACCCAGCCATTCCATTACTGGGTCTATACCCAAAGGATTAGAAATCATGCTGCTGTAAAGACACATGCACATACATGTTTATTGTGGCACTATTCATAATAGCAAAGACTTGGAACCAGCCCAAATGTCCATCAGTGACAGACTGGATTAAGAAAATGTGGCACATATACACCATGAAAAACTATGTAGCCATATAAAAGGATGAGTTCATGTCCTTTGTAGGGACATGGATGCAGCTGGAAACCATCATTCTCAGCAAACTATTGCAAGAATAGAAAACCAAACGCCGCATGTTCTCACTCATAGGTGGGAATTGAACAGTGAGAACACTTCGACACAGGAAGGGGAACATCACACACTGGGGCCTGTCATGGGGTGGGGGGAGGGGAGAGGGATAGCATTAGGAGATATACCTAATGTAAATGACGAGTTAATGAGGGCAGCATACCAACATGGCACATGTATACATATGTAACAAACCTGCACATTGTGCACATGTACCCTAGAACTTAAAAGTATAATAAAAAATTAAAATAAATAAATAAATAAAATAAAATTAATTAATTAGTTAAATTAATAAAATGGATCTTGATACATGTATCTATTCAGTAAATGTGTATTTAAACAAGTAAAAATGAAGTTCCAAGTTATGGATATAAGATAATAGTATTCTACAGTAGACATAATTCATAGTAGCTTCCGAAAATTATCTATTTTAATGTTTTCAAAGTAAGCATGGCATACTAAAAATACTGTATAAATATTCACATTCACAAATTACATACCTGAACTATGTAATTAATGTATGTGAATTATTTGAGTTGTAGAGAATAACATGTTTCAGAAATTAAATTATTTTAAAAAATAACTTCAGTAGCATTTCACAAACATAGCATTAGCAACTACACATGTAGTGTCATTGGCAAAAGCTTACAGAGGTCAGCTGTTTGCAAACTCTTTCATTGGAGGAAAATATTGGTTTCTATATATAAATGGGTAGATATCAGTAGTTGTTACTTTGTTCTTTTACACAGTTTTAATCATGATTTTAGCATAGGTTCAGATATCTATCTTCAGAGCTCTAACAACTTTTTGAAGCTTTGGTAATTACATCTTTAAGATAATAAAGTATAATATTTCAAAAAGGTATAAGAGGGATTTAGGAATAATTATATCTATTTTTTAAAGGGGATCTGTTAACAGGCAAAACAAACAACAATAACAAAAGAAAATAACAACAGAATCAATCAAATGTTCACCAACAGAGAAAACAGAAATACTGCCTAACACCAACTTTCTTTATTAAGATATAATAAAAAATAACACGAAGTTTACCACCTTTAAATGACCAGATAATGGAGGGATTCAGAGCACTGGGCTTGAAGGGTTGCTGGATACTAACCTGGAGAGAATCAAGGGTGTAGACAAAGGAAAGTGGTTTTTATTTATGTCTGTGTGTCTGTGTTTAATAAATAAGGGGATTAAATGAAGCTACACATTTGAGAATTATTGATTGTCTTATGTTGGCCAAGTATTGTAAACAATATAACTGGCTATAATATTACTGTATGTTTTCTAAAGACCACAATAGAGCCAGGTGCAATGGCTCGCACCTGCAATCCCAGCACTTTGGGAGCCTGAGGCAGGCGGATCACCTGAGGTGAGGAGTTTGAAACCAGCCTGGTGAATATGATGAAAACTTGTCTCTATTGAAAATATAAAAATTAGCCAGGCGTGGTGACGTTCGCCTGTAATCCCAACTACTCGGGAGGCTGAGGCAGGAAGAGGCGGAGGTGGCAGTGAGCCAAGACTGCACCACTGCACTCCAGCTTGGGCGACAGAGCGACAGAGCCAGACTTCCTCTTAAAAATAAATACATGGCCGGGCATGGTGGCTCACGCCTGTAATCTCAGCACTTTGGGAGGCCGAGGTGGGTGGATCACAGGTTCAGGAGATTGAGACCATCATGGCCAACATGGTGAAACCCTGTCTCTACTAAAGATACAAAAATTTGCTGAGCATGGTGATGCGCACCTGTCCCAGCTACTCTGGATGCTGATGCAGAAGAATCACTTAAACCAGGGAATTGGAGGTTGCAGTGAGCCGAGATCATGCCACCGCACTCCAGCCTGGGTGACACAGCACGAGACTCCGTCTCAAAAAAAAAAAAAAAAAAAAAAAATAATAATAATAATAATAAATACATAAATAAATACAAATTAAAATTAAAATTAAAAAATAAAGACTACAATAGAAAACATTAACTGAGGGCATGCCAAAATATCACTCACATTGTAGGTGCTTTCTGGTCAAAGATGGGCAAGCAGTAGCTTAAAACATGTACTTTTTTTTTTTTTTAAGTAAAACTTTTCAAGTTATTTCTACAGTAAAATACATATTTTATTAAGATATTTAAAATATGTTCAAGGTCTTATTGAGGACTAGAAGGTAAGTCCAACACGCGTATTTTAGTCACATTTTCAATTCTGGATCAAGGCAGGTGAAGATATACTTCCATCACGTCCTTTCCGTTTACTGGAGCCTCCAAGTGAAAATGGAAAAACATGGTCTAGGACAACACGTAATGCTTCCTTAGTATCACCCACAACAGCCATAGGAGGAGGTTATGGAGTAATACCTTAACAACAAAATAATGACACGGTCATCTGTTTTGTATTGATTTATAAACTATTGAATGATTGACTTGTGATGCTATTATTAAAATACTGCTTCTCAAATTTGATGGGTAATGGTTACAAAGAAACTTGTTTGAGATTTTTGTAACCAGTGGCATATTCGCTTTAAGTTAAGGGTTCTTCAACAGGTTCATATATATATTTGGATATATGTGTGGGTATGCACATGTGTGTGTATGTAGAAATAATGTGAATATAAAGACAACAACACAAAGTAACTATTTCATCACTGTAATTCTACTGCATCATAAATGCTTTGAATACAACTGTGCCACATGCAGTGGAAACAGATGCTTTGCTGACTGATGACATGATTAGGATTCTAGAATTTTAAAAAATACAGTACATATTGATTTTATTATTAATAAATTGTAGGAGAATTATCTGGGTAAATACTGACACAGTAAGTCTCTAGTAATCTTGCAACCCTGTGTGTCTGATGAATATGGAATTTTAGTGGCACTCAATTATGGTATTATTAACCATAGATGGTTTATTTAAATTTCCAGTGAGAGGCTGAGTTTAGTCTCAGCTTTTTGTTTTCTGTCCAAAATAGAAAATGAAAAAACAAATCACTTAGGCAGACTTTTCTAAATAAGAAACAATTCAGTGGAAGTGAATTAGATAATCTTATCCCACTTGTGCATAGAAACAATCTATTACTATACATTTATCCAATTTTCTCTTTAAAAAATTAAGCTTATCTCAAAGAATTCATAGTCAATACACTTACATTGTATGATTTTTGTATACAGAAAATCTTAAACAGTAACTGTATGTTTACTCTTGTAGTGTTACATCATCAAAACTAAAACAGAATGTGATGAGAAAAAAAATAAGTAACTTAAAAGCTGTATTGGGTGCTGTTTGTCCAGAGCAGTGTGTTAAAAATAATCCTGTCATGCAACATGGATGGAACTGGAGAACATTACATTAAGTGAAATAAGCCAGGCACAGAGAGGCAAGTACCCTGGTTTATTATTCATATTTGGAACAGCAACAACAAAAAGCTCATGACATAGAAAATGGAATGATGATAGCCAGAAGCTGTGAAGGGTAGTAGGGAGAGGAGGGATAAAGTGGGGATGGTTAATAGGTACAAAAATACAATTAGAATGAACAAGATGAAGTATTTGAGAGCACAATAAGATGACTATAGTAAACAATAATTTATTTTATATTTTAACATAACTGTAAGAGTACAATTGGAATGTTTCTAACATAAATGATAAGGGCCTGAGGTGATGAATACCCACATTACCCTGAGTCAGCCATTGCACATTTCATGCCTGTATCAAAATATTACATGTTCCCCATAAATATATACAATGATTATGTACCAAAATAATTTGTTAAAGGGCATTCTTACTCTATGTGTGAGATATTCCTGAATGTGGAGGGTATCAATCATATTATAACTATAATAATTTAGCACTGTGGAAAGATCACATACCTCCAAAGGTGGTCTTCAAATACTAATAGAAAAAAAGAGAGTTGTGAAAGTAAATACTTGAGTATTCAGTTGAGACCGAGTATATGATTATCTCATCTCTGTAAATAATCAGATAGGTTAGTTTTCCTTATGCAAATCAATCAACTAATCGACAACATTGAAGAGGATGACAATGAAACAACAAAACCTTGTTAATTATTCACCATAAGAGTTACGTCCAATGAGAAGAGATAGATAGCAATGACCTCTAAAAGAAAAGTATATTAAATTGCTTTTGAGAAAGAAAATTTTTCTTTAGTTATTTCTACTGTCCCTGTGTATAGATATCTCCTCTTCCAAGACAGACTTAACATGGAAAGGAAAGAAATGAGAAAAAAATTCTAGTGTCTCTGCATATAAACTGTTTCTATTAAATATTAAAATTAAAATTCAACATATGTCTTTTGATATTTCTGATTGTGTTTATTTTGAGGAAATAGCTAACAGTAAAACTACAGCAAATGATATACATTTTAAAACAAATATCATTTATTCAATACTCAGTTGATACAGAAAAAAGATAACAAATTATTTTACTTTCAATATAGTTTAATTCTGCAAGGAATCGTTGCTTTTTTCTTCTGTGCAAAATTTGGTCCTTAGTATTATATGTGGTAGAACAATGAATAACCTGTAATCCCTAGTTACAATGAGCTCATAGTCAATAGAATAATGCAGATTCATAAACTGGCATACAAAATATTAAGTAGTGATATCCTAAAAAAGAGCAATGCCCTCAAACTTAAGCAGGCATCAGAATTATCAGGAGGAATTATTAAAACATAGATTGGTTGATTCCACCCCCAGAGGTTATTATTTAGTAGGTATACTTTAGGACCCAGATAATTTGAATTTCTAACAAGTTCTCATGTTGTGCTTATGCTGCTGGTTGTGGAATGACACTTTAAAAATTATTGCTTAAAACGATGATAGAGGGAGATATTTGTTTTGACTTAGCTGTGAAAGGAATAATTCCCAAGGGACGTGAACTTACTGTTTGATAAATTATTAGAATTTGACAGGAAGATGAGAAAGTAGAGACTAATACAGAAAGAAAATAAGTCAATCACAGATACCATTGAAACAGAATGCTATAATTGTGTGTAGAACGTGTGGTTGGAGTATGAATGAGTTTATCTGATTAATAAAATGAAAGCCTAGAAAATTGTACAGTAAGTATTTACTAAACATTTATATATGACTATCACAATACAATTTATGTTTAGTGAGGCAGTGCATCACACCAGTATGGCTAGAGTTACATCAAATTACAGTATCAAGTTCTGATGATAATTGGTTGTAACTAAAACTTTATCCATTTCTGGTTGATGTGTAAAATATCACACTGTTTTTCAAAAATTCTTTGTCAGATTTTTATAATGTTAAACCCTTAGCCTATGACTCAGACATAGGCTGAGTTTTATCCCTAGATAAGTTGCCAAGAGTAATAAAAAAGTCTACAAAAAGACAAATGCATCAGTGTTCAAAGAAGTTTAATCATATCAGATCTTAATTTCAATCTGTAATCAACAAAAGTCCATTAAAGGGTGAATGGGGAAAGAAAATGCACAAATATGGGTGAATCTGAAAATTATTATGCTAGGACTGCAATGGAGTACAAAATGTATAATTCCAATTTTTAAAAACTTTTAGAACAAGTAAAGTTAATCTATGATGATTGATATCACATTACTGGTTTTCTAGGATAGGGAGTGGGGATATGTAAATAGAAATCTACGTAACAAAAATTTCTGGGTTATGGAAAGCTTCCATTATTTGACAGAGGTGGTCAGGTGGAGTAATCTTACTAAAATGAAATTAATGGAATTTGTTAAAAGACTAGCTGTTGCTCATAATGGTGAAAAAAGAAAAATTTACGGTGACTTATGTTTTAAGCCTACATAGCGAATGTATGATATTAGTAAATAAAGTAGAAAAAACAAAATCCAAAAGTAAAAGCAGTATTTGTAGATATTGTGAATTTCTATTGTTGTATGATAAATTATAATAAATGTAGTGGCTTAGACAACACACCTTTACTATTTCACCATTTCTATGGTTCAATAATCCAAGTAAGATTTAGCTGGACTATTTCTGGACTCCCAAGGCTGACGTCAAGTCATTATTTAGCCTGCACTCTCATCTTGAGGCTTGCCTGGGAAATAATCGACTTCTGAGCTCTCTCAGGTTGTTGTCAGAATTTATTGCCTTGTAGCGATAGGACACATGACAACTTGCTTCTTCAAAACCAGCAATGAAAAGAGAAAAGGAGAACCCAGTGAGAGAGAGCATGCTGCATGAAAGACGAAGAGAGAAAGATGCTTGACAAATAGGTTTTACAATCTTATCAATGTTCTGTAATCATGTCAATACAATCACATACTTCTCATGACCTTTGTCATGTTTCACTGGTTAGAAGTAAATCATGTCGGCCGGGCGCGGTGGCTCAAGCCTGTAATCCCAGCACTTTGGGAGGCCGAGGCGGGTGGATCACGAGGTCAGGAGATCGAGACCATCCTGGCTAACATGGTGAAACCCCGTCTCTACTGAAAATACAAAAAACTAGCCGGGCGAGGTGGCGGGCGCCTGTAGTCCCAGCTACTCGGAGGCTGAGGCGGGAGAATGGCGTGAAGTCGGGAGGTGGAGCTTGCAGTGAGCCGAGATCGCGCCACTGCACTCCAGCCTGGGCGACAGAGCAAGACTCAGTCTCAAAAAAAAAAAAAAAAAAAGAAGTAAATCATGTCTTTACACAACCAAGGGAGGGATTATCCAAGAATGTAAAGACCAGAAACCAGGAATCATGAGGTCACCTAAAAGTCTATTATCCGTCTTCCACACCAGAGGAAATAAAAGGATGATTTTGGACTTGAATTTCTGTGTCTTTTCTGTACCTCTATCAAGAAGATAGGGCCAGGCGCGGTGGCTCAAGCCTATAATCCCAGCACTTTGGGAGGCCGAGACGGGCGGATCACGAGGTCAGGAGATCGAGACCATCCTGGCTAACCCGGTGAAACCCCGTCTCTACTAAAAAAATACAAAAAACTAGCCGGGCGAGGTGGCGGGCGCCTGTAGTCCTAGCTACTCAGGAGGCTGAGGCAGGAGAATGGCGTGAACCCGGGAGGCAGAGCTTGCAGTGAGCTGAGATCCAGCCACTGCACTCCAGCCTGGGCAACAGAGCGAGACTCAGTCTCAAAAAAAAAAAAAAAAAAAAAAAAAAAGAAGATAGTAGAAAATGCTATCTTGACTGGAGATTTGTGATTAAGACTACAAATATTACACAATGCATAAATAGCATGCTGATAACTGCTCACATTGTTCTAATTACTTTCTGGATTATAAAAGAGACTAAAACATAAAAGTATAAAATGCACAAATAAAATGTTATGTAAATTTATTTTTATAATAACATATGTTCATTTTTAGTACAATGTAAACAAGGAGAGAAATAAATTTGCCTACTTATATCAATTGAGGCATGGAATTTAAAATTATTTTTTCCTGGAAATGATGAGAGACAAAGATATGCACTGCTATAAGAGCAAGGGAGCAAAGACGGATGTCCGTTCTGAGCCAGTGGAGTCATTGAACACACGTTTTCCTTTCTGAGTGCAGAAATAAGGTGAATCACTGTCACAGCACTGATAATCAGTCTGTCTGTCAATTCTCTAGAGTACTGGCCCAAATCCATCATAAAGGTTATTATTTAAAAAAACTACGACCACTTGATCCAAGATTAACTAGGTAGAAAAATAACACTTAGCTATGGACTTTGTAAACTCTCTGACAGCTTGGATAATATGAGAAAGTAAACTTTGTCTTGGGTGATGAAATTTGTGGATTTCTGGTTGGCATATTTTGGTCATATTCATAGTCATTTACCAGAAGGAGGTTAATAAAAGAGCAGATTTTTGATGGAATAATTGGACTCTACTTATATAAATAAGGCAACTCTGGGTAGGTTCTTTCTAAGGTGGTGAGTATGAGTAAAAATGTAACACTCAAGAAGATAATCATTAAAAAATTGAAAATATTTAATGACAGTTTAAGAGTAAACTTAGCTAAAGCAGATATAATAGCCTGGTTAAGATTTTGTAGAACAACAGTTTTAATAGAAAATCTTATTGAAGTGATCAGCAACAGTGAACAAATTACAATTTCAAGTAGAATTTCACTCACTTTTTCTGAAAAGTGTCATTGTCTTGGGAAATACAATATTATAGAAAAATTGTCTCTGAACTTATAGGAGGAATTATAAGAGGTAGAACCAGATTGGTATGAAACTCTTACCTTCAGTTACTCATATAGTTGAGAATATTAAGCAGTAACATTAGAAAGAAACTGGAACTAATAGTGGGGCAGAGAGGAGTGTACTCTTATTAATTCAAGATGGAGAGAAGTTGCTGTTGGCAGTAGAATGGTATTAAATAATATGCACCTCACAGCAAAGAGTTTCATCAACCATCTGAAATTTAAATAGACATTCAAGTGTCTATGTATGGGTACATTTTTCAGAGAATAATTTCAGAAATGTACAGAAAGTGCTCATTGGGATACATTACCCCTAACAAGTGTGAATGAGGACACACACTTCCAGTTGTAAGATGAAAAAGTCTTGAAGAGCTAATGTACAGCATGGTGACTTTAGTCAATAATACTATATTTTACACTGGAAATGTGCTAAGAGGTTAGCTTTTAGTTATTTTTACCATGCGTACACACACACACACACATGCACACAAATGGTAATCATGTGAGTCCATAAGTGTGTTTAGTCAATTATAATAATTTCACAATGTGTATGCGTATCAACACATCATATTGTTCATCTTAAATATGTACAATTTTTGTCAATTAAACTTCAATAAAGATGAAAAAAATGATAAGAATTTTCAAACAACCAAACAATGAAAAAAATCAAGTGTGAGATCTGAAACTGTATTAAAAATTACATTTTGTTAGAGAAACATTCTCTTTTTAAGTACAGGAAGGACCAAAGACATCTGATGGGTCCACATGAAGAAGACCCAAGATCTAGCCCTTGTCATATACTCGTCAAGGGAGAAACCCAGGAAAATTGTCATATACTAGTCAAGAAACCTAGGACAATTGTCACATGTAGACTGATGTACCAGAATACGAGTGCTGACTTTCTTCTGCAGACATCTTTTTTTTTTTTTTTTTCCTGGCTGGAGAATAAAAACTAAGGGATGACTGGCTACAGTTCCTGAAAATAAAGTACATAAATAAAAATAATTAAACTTCTAACTATTAACAAGTTCTCAGGCAATTTGAAAAGGCCCAACTTACCACACTCAAATGTAGTCAGACTATGAAGTTAAGGTTTTGTAGAAAGAGATTCTCCAGAAATTATTCTATATAGTGGTTTTAGATAAAGACTTGGTAAAGAAAAATTACACTGAATGAAGTTAAACAGGCAAGGATGACATTTGTCTAAGATTATTGCAAAGGAGTAAAAGGTTGTAGAAGTAGGGTAGAGAGATTGAATTCAACTCCCCTGAACAAAAGACAGAATGAATTTTAAATGCTGGGTGGAGTAGTGGGAAAGTACTAGGGGATGTTAAGGGAAAGGAAGGTACATCATTGCACTTAGACCATCTATGTTTGCTAGCTGGTACTTATCTAAGTTATGCTCTGACACTTAAACCAAGATGACAGGTTGGAATGCTATTATTTCTTGATGATAACATTCCAAAGTGATGAGTTCCAGGTCCTTAAGAAAGACTTCCATTGGTTTACACAACTGGAAAGAAGCTGAGAGAAAATTTACTTCTCAAACGAGGAGAGAAAATGTTATAATTGCAAATTTCTGAAGTAATTTATGAGAAGGGAGGTGCTGTGATCTAAATGTATGTGTCCCTGCTGAATTCATATGTTAAAACTCAATAACCATTGTGATAGTATTTAGAGGTAGAGACTTTTGGGAAATGATTAATTCGTGAGGGCCACACCCTCATTACTAAA
Organism: Papio anubis; assembly: GCF_008728515.1. Classification (NCBI taxonomy): domain Eukaryota; kingdom Metazoa; phylum Chordata; class Mammalia; order Primates; family Cercopithecidae; genus Papio; species Papio anubis. The sequence continues at coordinate 61,516,877 of NC_044990.1, read as the reverse complement.
ACATTTGAAGAAAGCATCGTAGTTTCTTCCTGTCTTTCTGCCATGTGAGGACACAGCAAGAAGGCACCATATTTGAAGCAGAGAGCAAGCCCTCACCAAGCAATGAATCTGACAATACTTTGATTTTGGACTTTCTGGCTCCAGAGCTGTGTGCAATAAATTTTTGTTGTTTCTATGTTACCCAGTCTAATATATTTTGTTACAGCAGCTCAAATGGACTAAGCCAAGAGGTCAGAGGTATACAGTCAGGGAAAAACCTATCTAAAGTTTAGTTGAGCTGAGGGGAACTACAGAATGTCTGGGTCAGATTCCTGTTTTTCAACACCTTCTCTGTATGAAAGCTATATACCCAACTGAAATAGCTGCAGCCCTTATGTGGAAATTTAAAATTAGTGTTGTCTTCTTTTAAACAAATCCCATGGAAGAACGTAGACTTGGAGCTACCATACTAAACACAATTACTGTAAACAGAGGGCACCGTGTGTTCTTACTAGCCACTTTCAATTTACTAAACCATTCAATTTTCTCTGAAGAAAAAAGTGTATATATATACACACACACACACGGACACAAATGTATATATATACACTTATAAATATATATACATATATACAAATGTGTATATATACGTATAAAAATATATATACACACACACATACACATACGTATTTGAAGGGATTATTTAACACATACGCAGACTGTGAAAATGTTTCCGCTAGACTTTCAAGGCTTTTGCTGAATTGGCTTAATTTTTTACTTTGCAGTAAAGATAACTATTCTTTTGCTTACACTGCTTTAAATTTTGCTTATTGTCATGTATAATGTATGAAGAAGCACAAATATACATTGTATCTTCTGCAGAAAGATTATGAACTAAATCAAAAGTATCTCCAATATAAATAATAAAATAGAAAAGACAATTTATAGAGCTAGAAAAGCTTAGGCAAACAAATATAATTTCCAGAGCCACTTCTGAAAACAAATTATCTAAGGCAGACTTGTGGGGACAGTGTCGTTATTAGAATTTATTGGGTATATTTTTCAGTTGATATGTACAATTTAATATTGAAACTTACTTTAATTTATGATGAAAGTTAATCACTCAATTTTTTGGCTTCACACTAACATTTAATATCTGAATGAGGGAAAATAATAACATATTATGCACTGAGGAAACGAATGGGTGCTTGTGAGTGAGTAAAGCTTTCTAAATCATAACAAGTAACACTTAATACTCAAACTGCAAGCAGGGAAAGTCATTCAAATATGCCTCTAGGAGAGTGCCTTGTTAGACACGGGGTAAAGCCAATATGACATTATGTTTAGAATGTTGTGGAAAATGACAAAGAAACAAATGACTCTGAATAAAACTGACTTTCAATATAACTTCTCTCAATTTAATATTGAAGTAATCTTGAAATATAACCAATTCTGAACTGTACTTTTGGAAGTGTTATTTCTCAGTGTAGTGATGTTCTTGTCTGTGTAATCTGGACAACGGGTACTTAAGCAGCAATCCAAATTGTCCTGCTGCATTTGCTAAACGATGGATAGTGTCCACTTCTCTCTTGGCTAATATTGATTAAAAATATTGAAAATACTTTAATGGTATTTCAGAAAGAGAAGTTTTAGTCATGAATCTCAATGATACTCTTTCAAATTAAATATACACAAACCAATTGTCCTTGAGAAGGGCAATCTGAATAACAGACAAATTAATATTTTATGAGAGAAACAGACTATTATCAAATGAATGTTTCTGGAATACTGTACTGTACTAAGAGACTGAAAGATATGTGTGTGTATGTGAACGTGTCTATATACATATATGCCTAAATATTTATAGTTTTATTGTTTTCTTTTATACATATATTAAAATTTTTTCTCTGAATGCATGCATTTAAATTTCAGTATTACTGAAATTTAGTTTCAGTAGTTTTACTGCTGCTATACTTTGCTACTTACTTATAGTCATTTAATTTTTGAATCTGTAACAAAGATGACGTCAATATTTCCTTCTACTTTTAAATATCTTGACTTCTGCCTAATTTTCCCCTTTTTTCTCTTCCAAATATTTGCGGGTGCTTCATTTCCTATCTTCATGGATGCTCCAGGAATTCGTGTTTCATTTTATATGATTATGTAGAGAAATTTACCTCCTCTTATTTGTTTATGATACTCAGGCTTATCCTTCTTAAATTGGCTTTATGAAAAATAAGCTTCTCAATATTTTTCTGAATGCATTTTCCCTAATAATAGAATTATATACTTGGATACCATTATCCACTTTTGAAAAAGAAGAAATCAATGGCATTTACACTTTTGTATTAAAGACAAATGACAATATTTTTTTCATATTTTATGATGTTAGTTCCCTTAGTATATTCTTATGATACAATATCTATATGTTTTACTTATTAACATTCACTATTTATTTCCTTATAAATTTTACAGATATTATTTCTTCCAAAAGAAATAACAATCATAATTACAAACAAATGAGAACTTTATACATATGCACACAGAGAAGGGATTCTTTTATTTAAAACATTTTTAAATATTTAGGTTACTGGTGGAACAAAGTCAAAATTATTTTTATGAAGCGCAAAATATATTTAAGTTTGACATAAAGCCTATGTTGTTAAGATAAAAAGAAAACTAATGACTATTATACATGATATATTCTACTGGACTTTCAGATTTTATGTCCATCTTTTCATTGGTTCTCAGAATTCAACTAACGTTATTGCTCAGATTCTACTTATTATAAGTGCAGATGACATTTTAAAAACAAGAGAAAGAAAGGGAATACTTTGAAATTCAACTGAGGGAAATAATGCAGCAGAAGAAATTGGTAGGGGAAAAATTTTACTAAAAAAGAGTTAGGCATGGTGGCTCATCTCAGCACTTTGGGAGGTTGAAGTGGGCAGATCACCTGAGTCAGGAGTTTGAGACCAGCCTGGCCAACATGGTGAAACCCAGTCTCAACTGAAAATAAAAAAAAAATTACCTGGACGTGGTGATGTGCACCTGTAATCCCAGCTACTCGGGAGGCTGAGGCAGGAGAATTGCTTGAATCCAGGAGGCGGAGGTTGCTGTGAACCAAGATCATGTCACTGCACTCCCGCCTGGGCAACAGAGCAAGGCAAGACCCTGTCTCAAAATTAAAAAAAAAAAAAAAAAAAAAAAAAAAAAAAAAAAAGGAAGAAGAAGAAGAAGGAAAGTCAATGTCTTGAATAGTAAATATGAATAATCGGTGCTGTGAGTTGTCACATTATAATGGTTGGATACTATTTTCGTCAGTGCTGTATGTTTAATTATTAGTAGTAAGAGAACAAGTAATATAGACTTTGATACAATGTTGATGCATAATCTGAAATTAGACCTTTGGATAATATCATATTCTGCCACTGTGGCTAACCCTCCAGCATTCTCTCTTTTTTTTTAAATTTGAATTTAAGTATATTATAGAGTTTCTGAAAATCTTTGATACCTTAAACAACTGAAATTACGATGTTTGTTTACAAAACGCATTTTTACTTTTCAGTCATGGAGTAGAAAATAGTTTGATATGATGTGGATACAAAACATTTCACTAAGCTTTAATATATCACTGAATTATAAACTTTCCTTTTTCTACCTAAATTTTTGTCTGCAAAGCAAATTATACCCTGTGCATTAAACCAATGAATCTATATGTCTTTTGGTAAAACTAGTGGGCATAAGACACCAAATATTACATGTATTTGTGTGAAATTTAAAAAATAAAATAACTATTGTATTGGGGAATAATATGTTAAGAATTTATATATTTAATAATAGATATTTTTCTGATTCCAAACATATTGCATAAAACATATAGAATTTTCAAAATTCAACATGCGAAAGGAAATATTAAAAAATATAAGCAAAACAATAGCACCACTGATATGGTTTGGCTGTGTCCCCACCCAAATCTCATCTTTAATTGTAGCTCCCATAATCCTCATGTGTTGTGGGAGGGACATGGTGGGAGGTAATTGAACTATGGAGGTGGGTTTTTCTTGTTCTGTTCTCATGATAGTGAATATATCTTGAGATCTAATGGTTTTATTAAGGCAGTTCCCCTGCACACACTCTCTTGCCTTCTGCCATTTAAGACATGCATTTGCTCCTCCCTCACCTTCCACCATGATTGTGACGCCTCCCCAGTCACATGAAACTGTGACTACATTAAACTTCTCTTTCTTTATAAATTACCCAGTCTCAGGTATTTCTTCATAGGAGTATGAAAATGGACTAATACAACACAATGCACTACTCAGTTATTGTTCAAACACTTATGACTCCGTGACCTTATGCATATTAAGTATTGTTTACTATAGTCACATAAGGATGTACAGGTATGTACATATATTATGTAAGTTGCAAGAGCACTTGAATTGCCAGAAGAGGATGCATTACCACCTCTTGACTCCACTTTTAACTTAGGAAGCAGGTCACAGAATCATCAGAATTTTCTACCTGGCAGAAGATTAGTAGCCATGGTATGAAATTGTTCCCTCTATATGCCATAGAGAACGGAATAGTATGTACAGCATGCTCTTTTCAACCCAAACACCATAACCAACTAAAGAGAAATGCTCTACAGAAATCTCAGTAAGCTTGAGAATGTCTACAAGATGAAAAGGAATCATTTGGGGTCTTGAAAGAATGAAAGTGAATGAATAAAGTAATCCCGTGGCTGAGCAGCAAAAATTAAAATAAAGTTTATTTATATATGTATATGCTTCTGCATATACATACAAATATACATATATACATACACATATATACACACATCTATATATACATGTATACATATCCATACACAAGACCTGAGAAGTTCTGTAGTTACTGTACCAAAGAGGGCTACCGAAATTTTGAGTAAACCTTAGCAGTTAATGAATAATTTGATTCAGAGGTTTGAAGTGATGGAATTTTCACTTCATGGAACCTGGCAGCACCAAGGCCACCGAGGACTCTGTTAAGTATTCACACTTATACCGCCTAAAACAGCAGTGCCTGGCTAAGCAGCCATTAACAGAGAAATTGCCACCCAGAAGAGTGATGTGGGAGAGGGCTACCCTTTTTCCAGTTACTGTTTTCTATTTGCTACTAAGAAAATTTACTTTTAAACATAGGGACAGACATGGGGAAAAGGAATGGATTATTTTGCTCTCCACACTCCAAGTCCCTAAAGCCACAAGCTTGGACAATCATGATAGAAATGGAAAGCTTTGAGTTTGATACCACAAAAAATATGATAACAATTTTAGATACCTTAAGTGACAGAGGAAAAATGCCAAAGCTGAAATCAGGGGCCAGAGAAAAAGAGTTTGATAATTTATTACTAATGTAGTTGAAACAAACAAATGCCTACAAATGTAAAAATGAATATGCTGAAAAAATATTAGAAGTGTCATCATGTAATTGTTTCACTTACAATTAACTGAAATTTATTACATATTCTTGATACTAAAAGTTTAATTAAAGTCAAGTTTCTATCATATACATAAAGATAAATATTTACAATATTTCTTATTTTTTGATATGTAAGTAGTTTCAAATATTTTGCCATTATATATAACACAGCCACGAATACTGTATTAGTTTGCTAGGGTGGCCACAACAAAGTGTCACAAGTTAGGATGCTAAAGCTAATAGAAATATATTGTCTCACAGTTCTGGAAGCTAGAAGTCTAAAATAAAGATGTCTGCAGGGCCATACTCCTCTCAAACCTTTAGAGAAATACTTATTTGCTTCTTCCTAACTTCTGATGGTTTGCTGCCAATCCTTGCATTCGTGGTTTGTAGCTGCATAACTCCAATCTCTGCTTCCTAGTCACAGGGTATTCCCTCTGCATGTCTGTCTCATATGGCCATCTTCTTTTAAGGCTACTAGTCATATTAGAGTAAGGTCTTACCCTACTCTAGTATGACCTTATCTAAGAGAGTTGAAGTTAGTATGTCAACATAGCTTTTTGGCAGGAAAGCAACTCAACCCATAACAAATACCTTTGCAAATTTTGCATATATTAGTGCTCACATTTCTGATGAGATTCCTCAAAACAATCCTAGAACTGCAATGCAGTTACAAGTTAGAATATAATGAATGGATAGATTTATCAGATTGGCTTTCAAAAAAGGTGTAGCTTTCTAACATATTGGCAGGGTATTACATGTCATACTGTTAATAGAAGTTGGCTATAATTTGTTATATTTATCAATGAAATAGAAATCAGATCCCATGTCAGTTCAACATTATTTTTGATTCTTCAACTTTCTTGTCAGATAATTGCATTTTTAAGATTTTTTTGCATGATTGCATTGATGTCAGTTATGTATTCCTTATGAAAAACAAATATGCACTCCAGCTATTTTATCTTTCAGGTTAGCTGCTTTAGGATTCTGGTCTGCTAAATATTTTCATTATGATTACTTTCTTCCATTTTTGTAAATTTTTCTCACTCAATATCACATATTCTCTTTTTTTAATATTTAACTATTTAATCTATACTAAATATATATGGTGTATGTGTATATTAAGCATGCCTATATTTAAGTATATTTTTTCATGCAGCTGACAAAGTGAACTAACACCATTTAAGTAAATTTTCCACTTTTTTCAAATTAACAATGATGTGACAAGTTATACATAGCACAATTGCATAGGAAAATGTATCTGCATATACATATAATAGGTTGGTTCTGAAATTTGTGCCCTCTTTTATTATTTGACTATCTATTCTTGAGAAATTGCCACACTGCTACACTACAAAATAAGGTATGTTTTTGAAATAAAATTTGGTGCAACTATTGCTGACAGAATTATTTTTCCCTCAAATTTTGGGGTCATGTGTTTCAATTTTTCAGACTTTAATATTACCTTAATAAAGTAATTAAATGTTAATAAAACATAATGAATTACTAGAATATTAACTTGACATTATTGAGTGTTCTGATCTAGGAACATATTGTGTCTATAATTATCAGGTCTATACTTTTAGTTCTTTAATATTATAATATTTCATAATTTCTTTTATAAGAAACCACATTTTATGCAAATTTTAAACCTAGACATTTTATATTTTATATTTTAGTGAATTTTGGACAATTTTTATTGCAATTCTGATGAGAAACTGATATTATATGTAAGAGCAACTACTGATATAATTTTTATTTGATAATCATGATAAACTCTTAAAATGTATTTTGTGGGTTTTCTTGGTTTCCATGGCACTTATTTATATTAATCAAAAATGTGTGTCTATGCCATTACAATTAGAGATATTTTATTTATTATATCTTTGCACATTGCAGAAGGCATGTATAACAAAACTACATAGTATTTTTGTAGGCGCAGTGGCTCACGCCTGTAATCCCAGCACTTTGGGAGGCCGAGGCGGGTGGAACAGGAGGTCAGGAGATTGAGACCATCCTGGCTAACACGGTGAAACCTCATCTCTACTGAAAATACAAAAAATTAGCCAGGCCCGGTGGCGGGCACCTGTAGTCCCAGCTATTCAGGAGGCTGAGGCAGGAGAATGGCGTGAACCCGGGAGGCGGAGCTTACAGTGAGCCGAGATCATGCCACTGCACTGCACTCCAGCCCGGGCGACAGAGACTCCATCTCAAAAAAAATAAAAAAGATATCCTAGGGAAAACACTGTTACTGTGTGGCTTGAAAGTGATTTTGTACTCTGGCAGTAGACTACCTGGTAGTAGATACTACAACCAATTCCATTATTCACTGATGTGCTGAGGTCATGTATTTTGAATTGTAAGCACTGTATCCAGATTGTATGAACAGTTACAAATGGGTAGAGAAACGGATGACTGTCAAAATCATATTACTAGTTTTCATGCAACTATATTATGAATGGTTTTCTGAATTTATTGAAGAACATGCATTAGAAAGATAACCAAATAATAACTTTCACTCAGATAACTCTCTTTGTATTTGACCCCCATCAATGCATACATTATATTATTCCATAATATGAAAGAGAGTATTCACTAGTTCTTATCAAAATTTTCCACATAAGTTGCTGAGGTGATAGTGAACTCTGAAATCTAGGAAAGGTGTAGAAGTAAAATGTATATTTTCTATAAGGCACACAAAAGCATTTTTCGTGGATCATAGTTTCTCCAAATTGACAAATCAACAACAATGACCTCTTGGATAAGAATGGTCTACAGTAGGATATGCAGCTGCTGGGACACCATTATAATAGCAAAATTAAGCAACATCCTTGAATCTTACTTACACAGCTCATTCATTTAGGCAGGTATCCTCTAATTTCAGATTTAGAAAAACATTGTGCTTAGAGGATTTTTCTTTTCTTTGAGTAGGAAATAATTTATAATAGCTTTTATTTCAGATATCAATACAGTAATACAGATTCCATGTCTGGCATTTTACTAGCTTTCTAGACATGCCTCTGGGAAGGCATCATATAAAGGAACGAAGTCTGTAAACTCAAAGTGTTTGAGAGACTGGTAAACCCTGGTAACAGCATTGTTTATGTGGCTTCTGAAGCCCTCTGAGAACTAGCCTCAGTTTTAGTATATTCCGTCCGCTCATGAGAGCTATGACCACTAGGACGAGGGCCCTCCCTCTTGAAAGATCCAGAAAATCATGCCAGCATACATTCAATAAATATTTGTCAAGTGTCTGCTATGCCACTGTTTTGAAGTAAAACAACAAAAAGCGAAGACAAAGATTTGTAACACCCGTGAGCTTAACTGTAGTCGGAAAAGCAAGAAAGCAAACTATTTTTTTAAATGAGATTTCTTCTGATTTTCAGTCCAACATGTATAGAGTTGGGAAGCTATTACTCCTATACTCACAACCGGAAAAAAAACTGAACAAACTAATATTCAACAACTCTTCTAGGTTTATGAAATAATTGGAGCCACAAGGCAAACCATTGCCATGAAAAATGAAGAGAAAGGCCATTACAAAGAATCACAGCTTACTGAGAGTAGATGTCCAGAAGCAGAAACCAGCCAACGGAGTCAGTGCTGGCAGGAATACTTCAACTGAGAGGACAAATTGCAGAAGGCTCATTGTGAACTAGCTTGGGAATTAAAAACTCAGTGACCCAGTCACAAGGGCTCATTAGTTTTAGTTCCAGGAACCCCATCAGGTTTCTAAGATGAAGACCAGAGAAAAATCTCATGCTTTGGGTAGAGAAAGAAAAAGTAGCCATTTTGAAATTGCTCAGTATATTTTTTCTCTGTAACAAAGGGTTCCTATGTGTTTTATCAAAACCTAATTGAGTAGAGGAAGGAAAATAACCCAACTTCCGATTCCTCTAGTCTTCATTTTCACATAAAGATGGAAAGCAAAACAAAAAGCTGAGAAGGACATTTGAAAATCATAGCCAGATGCTCACTAAAACAGAGACCTAATCACAGGATTGCAGAGTATCACCCTTCTGTACACACCTTACCACCACACCAACTATCACAGAGAAAAAGAGACAAGGCCAGTTAGATAGGCAGTAATAAATATAATAGAGGTTGATATCCTATTTAGAATGGTTAGAAATAGTAATGGATGACCTTCATTAAATAAAAAATAATAAGCTAACAAGAAAGTTGAAGAAATTGAGAGGTGAGTCATGTGACTGCCTGAAAGCAAATGTTCCCAGCATAAAACAACAACAACAAACAGGTGTAAATTATCTGAGGATTGGGTATGCTTGGTGTGTTCAAAGAATAACAAATATGAGACTGTCACTATAATGAAGAGAATGTGGTAAAAGTTAAGATCAGAGCCAATGTTAGGGGCAATCATGAAAGACTTTATAGGCCATCATAAGGAATTCAGCTTTTAATTGCAATGAGCTAAAAAGTTATAAAATGATTTTTAATAGAGCAGTTACAAGACCTTACCACTCTGGATTCATAGGGCAGGCTGAAACAAAAATCTAGTTAAAAGATGACACAATATATATTTAATTATTTAGATTAGATGTTAAGGAGTTTTGGAGGTTTTTTTTTTTTCCGAGAAACACCATCATTTATTCAAGTGCTTATAGATAATAAATAAATAAATAAATAAAATGTATCATTGTCATTAATATATATGCATACTTACATGTACATGCATATCTAGCCAAAAAAAAACCACAATCCTGATCACATTTATCACTAAGTAGATATGAAAAATGTCTCACAAAACGTTTTTGTGTGCTATAAAGATCTCTAAAATAATTATGATATAAGATGATTGTTATGTATGTTTTCCATTATCTTTCTGATTAAGGGATTCCGCTTTTTTCTAACACAAACTCTAATGGCAAACAATTTACTAGTTTGCTTTGATCATGAAATTTCAGATTGCTATAGGACCTTAAATATCATCTAGTGTTTGTCACACTTCATTGATTAATGGAGTCACCTCTTAAATATCATCTAGTGTTTGTCACACTTCATTGATCATTGGAGTCACCTGGAACACATAAAAGCACAAACTTCCCAAATCCTGGAGTTTCTGACACTATAGTTGAGGGTAGAGACTGAATCTCCCTTTTTAAATGTGCCTTAAGAAGATTACAGTGATCACTCAGATTTGACAACCATTCGTTATAGAGTTGAGTACTCTCTACTTCATCTGTGCTGATTGTTATTTGATTTGTGATTGAATTATTTACACAGTGATTGAATACTTTTGGTGATAGAGAACTTTTATCTTAATAAAATGCTTTTTCTTTTGGGATATCTCTTTTGTGTGGTTTTTTTTTAATTTTAAAGATTAAGCCCTTTCCACAATATTTATTATTTTAGTCATTTTTATATATCTCTTGTCACGTCTCATATTCAACAAAACATAAATTTCAAATTGATTCTAAGCTATATTTTGAATTTGTCCAATATGCTTTATTTCTTCTGCTCCACCCTGTATCCAGCTCACATCTTTGCCCGGTGTACCACAATATTGCCCTGATATTTTCTTTTAAATGTTACATCTATATTCTCATATTCACATTTATTCAATTCATTCTCTATACAACATTTGAAATGATCTATTAGTTATCCAAATAGTCATGTGCATTACTCAGACTCCTCTCTCCTGCAAGCATGCTTTCTCTCTCCATACCTATCTACTACTATTTTCATTCATTTCTTCTCTTTGTCTCTGGCTTATGTTGATTATCTTGGCAAATAATATTTTCTCAGCTAAGATCACTCTCCTCTTCCTTTTAACTTATTTTGGAAGCATTGTATCCTCAATATTAATGTTAATACCTTAGATAATTGTTTCTTTATCATAAAGGCTAGTGGAGTTCTCCTTGTTACATAATGTTCTAAACATTCTTGTTGTTCTTTTTTCTTCTGCTACTTCTCCTTCTCCTTGTTGCTGTTTTTCTTCCTCCTCTTCATTTTTCTCTTTCTCCTCTTTCTTCTTCTCCTCTTTCACTATACCTAAATCTGAATAAGGAGTGAAACTGCATAATTTTGCATTATTATATATTTCCTCAAAACAATAGGCACAGTCCTTGCCACATATTTTGTATTTAATAACAAATTGGTACAACCCAAGAAATTCTAGAGAAAAAAACCTTAAGGGAGAAGATGAAGTATTATTCATAGTCCAGTCATAAAATAAAAACCATATAATAATTAGAACACTAAATTTTTAATCTAAAATTTATTTACTAGTTAATAACATTAAATATTAGGGAAAAATGAAGTGATAAAACAAGTGTAGTGTATATTGAGAAAAATTACTACCTTTATTGCTGAGGCAGAGTACAAAGGAAAGAACAAATTTGGAAGCTCCCCAATCCAAGGCTGAAATTTAGATCTGACAATAGAATACGAGAATGGCTTCTACTGCATGGGAGAGAAATTGTGTATGATGTCGCAAGTCAAGGATTGGCAAACAGCAAATGTCTATGTAGATGTTAAAACACTTGCTGAGAAACTGACTGAGGTGAGAGGCGGAACTCACTGAGAAACTTCCCCTGGGGGTGCTATAGAAACGTACTGGATATCCTCATTCTAGAGCACCTGCAAAACTCACTTGGAAGCTGTCCAGGTAGAATCTGCTACAACTTGGTTAGCATATACAAATAAAAATATATATTACAACAAAGAGGAATTATAACCAAGCTTAGGCAGGTCCAGAAGTTACTCTAAGTTTCACGTTCAAGTGGCTAAGATGCTTTCAACACTGATGGCTATTGTATTAGCTCCTTTCCCACAATTTATGGCTATGGTTCCCTGGGGTGTTCCTTATGACTAGTTGGCAGAAAACACACACACACAGACATACACTCACAATGGCTGCTTTACATATATGTTAACCTGATATGCTAGTACCACCCAAAGGTGGACAACAGTGGCACTACAGCCTCACACAAGAATGTCCCTAAAGAATAATTGAAAAACAAATTTATCCCATTGGGCAGAACTTGAGGCAGTGCATTTAGTTGTCCAATATGTCTAGAATGACAGAGGCCTACAGTACAGGTCTACATTATTTATGAAAAGTTGATAATGGTTTGGTTGAATGTTCAGGACTTTGGAAAAAATAGGATTGAAAGATTGGTGACATAGAAATCTGTAAAAGTATCTGGAAGGACATTTTAGAATTGGCACAAATGTGAATATATTTGCTCCAGTGTGAGTATACACCAAAGGACATTCCCAGGAGATAAGATTCTAAAGTATCAGGTGGGTAAAATAAAATGCTCTATGGATATTGATTAGTATCTTTTCCAAGCCCATCCAATGCTATCTCAATAGGTCCATGAACAAAATGATCATTGTGGTAAAAATGGAGGCTACGCATTAACTCAACAATATGGAATTTCTCTTAGTAAGACTGACTTGACAATAATTCTGAGTGCCTAATACATTAATATGGAGGCTAACAATGAGGACTAGATTTGATATCATTACCTTGGTAGGCTAAATATCCTCATAGCTGTTGGTTAGACTGGACCTCTTCCATCATGGAAGGGGAGAGATTTGTTCTTATTTAAATAGGTATATTTGGGATGTGAATTGCCTTCTTCCTACATAATACTTCACCAACACCATCTGTTTTTAGCCAGTTCAGGCTGCTGTTACAAAGTACCATAGACTAGGTAGCTCACAAACAACAGAAATTTATTTCTCACAGTTACGGAGGCTGGGAAATTCAGAATCAAATTGCTGGCACATGTGATGCTTGGTAAGGGCCCATTTCCTGGTTTGTATATAGCACCTTCTCACTGTGTCCTCACATGGCAGAAAGGGTAAATTAGCTCCTTTGAGTCTGTTTTAAAAGGGCACTAGGCCCATTCATGAGCACTCCGTCCTCATGACCTAAGTACCTCTCCTAAGCCCCACAGCCTAATACTATCACATTGTGAATTAGAATTTCAAGGTATGAATTGGGGGTTAGGGGAAAGGGACACAAACATTCAGATCATAGCATCGTCATTCATGATCCCCTAGAATATCTTACCCACACTTAATGATATTCCTCACAGCAACATTCATGAAGAAACCCATTTCTCAGCAAAGGAAGAGCGGCGATTGGTTCCTGCTCAGGAAATTAACTTCCTATAACATGTAGCCCAACACACTTTTGGATGAGTAGTAGCTGAGTTAATTTAAAAATAAAATGGTTTCTTGAAGATTTAGTAATGGTACCCACTGGGAGATAACATTCTAAAGGGATTTAACATGTGACTTGTATTATTTTAATCAGAAGACATTATAGTTGTTTGTCTTCCCAGAAGTCACCATGCATGAGTCCAGAAGTCAAGTAGTGGAAGTAAGGGGGACTCTGCTCACTCTTATTTCTAAATATCCTCTCTGAATATTTGCATTTCCTCTTGGAAACCTTGGGCTCTGCCTGTTTTTATAGGTGTTATATCCTAAGGCTTGGATGCTTCAACTGGGAGATCCAACACTCATTCAATTGTAGAAGGAGACTGCCTTTAGGCAATTTGGGAATCCTTTTCCCATTGAACAAGCAGACAGAAAAGAAGGGTTACTCTGCCAGCTGAAGCTATTAATGCCAATTACCAAGGAGATATTTTGTTGCTGCTACACTGTGAAGGCAAGGAGGACTATGTCTGAAATCTCCAGGTGCTTTTTAATACTTCTGCACATAGTAGTACAGTAGTACAGGTTAATGAAAAACTGTGGTTATCAAAATAATGACTAAATTAAAATAAATAAAAAGATGGTTGTAAACTTAGACCCTCAATAAGAGTTTCACATCACAAGTTTACATTACTAAACAAGACAAAAACTTTCAGCTGAGGTACCAGCTATATGCAGGGAATATATAGTGGAAGAAGAAAGCTATAGATATCAACTACTACATTGTGATCAATTAGAGAGATAATAACCATAATAGCCTTGCATATTTTCTCTTCTCTCCCCAACCCCACTCTCTCTCTCTCTCTCTGTGTGTGTGTGTGTGTGTGTGTGTATCTCTTTTATATACATGAAGGAAGAGAGTAGGAAAGAAGGAAGCAAAGGCAAACAAATGTTTATCTTCTTCTTTCCTAAAATTGTTAGAACTATACATCTGCTTTTGAGGAGGTAAAAAAGGGGTTTCCTCCTCTTCTACCCACTGTGCCTCAATCTCTAGCCTCCTTTAGGTCAAAGCTTTCTTCAGGGCTAGTGTCCTTCATAAGAAAATTAATCCCATGCTCACCTCCTTCTGGGAGATGTTTTGTTAGTGATACACTACTTTAGGGTATGGCTTCATCCAGTTCCAGCTCCTGCAGAGGGCAAGTTCTCTTGTTCGTGGTTTCTGAAATACTTAGTTTTAGTACTATCCTTAGGACATCGTACAGTGCCTTCACAGTAGCATGTCACCAGTGAGGCCCCTTCCTCCCTGCAAATGTTCTCTTTTGACTCTTTTGCAGGTGGCACTGTAATGCATTCTAAAGTGACAATCATCCCTGTAAATGGCTTCCCCCATTACCAGAGGGAATATATATTCAGAGACATCCCTAACATTTTCACCATCCAGCAAGCCACAGAAATGCCTCCCTTCAGTCTTTGGTTGGTGTGGCAGGGAGAAGGAGCACTTCTTTAAGCAACCTGTTACTGCTCTAGGGTTAATGGCTGCCTCTTATATCTTCTTTTTCCTATCTATCTATCTATCTATCTATCTATCTATCTATCTACCTAATCTCCCTATATCTGTCTTAGTTAATTTTGTTTTGCTATAACAGAATTTCTGTGACTGGGCAATTTATACAGAACAAATGTATTTCTCACAGTTTTGGAGGCTGGTAAGTCCAAGATCAAAGTGCAGGCAGGGTTGGGTGTCTGGTGAGGGCCTGGTCTCTATTTCCACAAATGACGCCTTGAATGCTGCGTCATCTGGAAGGGAGAAACACTGTTTCTCTCATGGCAGAACCCACTCCCATCAGTTCATTTTCCTAGTGGCATCAGTCTATTCGCGAAAGCAGAACCCCATAGCCTAATCACCTCTTAAAGGTCCCGCCTTTCAGGACTACTAACATAGCAACGAAATTTCAATGTCAGTTTTGAAGGGAACAAGCTTTCAAAATATAGTACCAACTATCTCTCTTTTCAGTTTTCTTTAACTCTCACTAACCAAATCTTGTGTCATCAATCCCTCATTAATAATTCTTTACATCAAAGATTATGTACTCAAATTACTGTGTCATTTCTATCAACTGATTTGAATTCATTCATTCAAGAGACTTTGGATCTTTGAATTATCTTAGGTCTAGAAATAGACGAGATATGGTGACTCTCTACTGTGGCAACAGGTTTTTATTACCAGACTGAAACTATTTTTTTGTTATTTTCTAATGTTAATCAAGCTGTATTCCAGTAAGACATCCATCTACTTCTATCTTAGGAACAGGATAATCAGTTAATTAAGCAGGACCAAAGTTCCTTGCTGGCTAAGTCATTATGCATACAAGTACATCCTTGAGCTGCCCTTTATAATTAATAAATCAACCTTGTCTTGGTAGTTAAGTGCTGCAACTTGGCCTCTGGTACCTCTGGATCTGATCTTCCATGTTGAAATTAGAAAGAACATATCAGTTGCAGTATCCCCCACAGTCACAAATAACCTGCAAAGGAAAGCAATCACGGGGCTTTTCATGGATTCAGGTGTTTCTCTCATGAGTACATTTCTCACTACCTTAATAAAGGGGATGACTGCTAGACTTTCTCTTAAACATACAAATTGGGACTACAAATTAACCGGGCGTGGTGGCGGGCGCCTGTAGTCCCAGCTACTCGGGAGGCTGAGGCCGGAGAATGGCGTGAACCCGGGAGGCGGAGCTTGCAGTGAGCCGAAATCGCGCCGCTGCACTCCAGCCTGGGTGACAGAGTGAGACTCCGTCTCAAGAAAAAAAAGAAAAGAAATTGGGACTACTTTCACATGCTCGTTCTTCAACGTACCTATCTACTAAAGCCCCAGATTCCCTCTTCTACGTTGTGCCAGGGAAGCTCCAACATATTATTTCTCATGAAACACTGTTTTTTCCAAGTTTTACTTAAAAAAAAAAAAAATTGTTAAATGTAGTTCCAGGTCCACAATCTACCACATTATATCCAGCGTCTATAGTAAGTATGCTTGTATTAATAAATTCAGTCCAATTTAGTGCTCGTATTCCAATGTCTTTTGAAACCTTTAGAATCAAGTTCAAGAATGGACTAGGCATGGTAAACCCTTAGGATTGGCTGGCTTGAACAGTATCAGTAAGCTCTCCATTATAAAGGGATCCCTAGTTGTCTAATACTTGCCCCTGGAATAATTTAAGGCAGACACAACATTGATTTGGTGTGTGAGAGTTAAATAAAGGAGGTGGTTGGGGGTATGGACTTTGCATTTGTTGGTTTGCATGTAAAAGATATGCTGGCAGACAAGTTGATTACTATCTCTAGGAACTAGCTAACCATGAGAGGAACAGTATTTCTAGCATTAGCAAGGCCCTGAGATGTCAAAACATCATAAATCACAGAAAATCACAAATAATTCATACAATAGACACGTACTGAAAAGCAGAAAACTTCCCACTGGGATGCCAAAGAAATGCACTGATTCTGGCTGGTCTCCAATTGAACCCACTGAAAAGCCACTCTTGTGGTGCTGCTGAAACTAATTACGAAGCCACCTTCAGACATGCTGGTGGGACTCACTGGGAAGCCACCCATGGAAGTATAACTGAAACATGCTGAGAAACTACCTGCTAAGATGCTTGCAAAACTTGTAGGACGGCCAGTTGTAATTCTAACAAAATGCTGGGAAATTGCCTGGGGCTAGGTCACTGAGGAGCCATCTGGAAGGTCAGCATCACTGGGTATCTCACAGACACTGGTCTCCACACACTGCATGAGCAAAGAAGACAGAGAAACCAATCAGACTGGCACTCTTTACTGACCCAGCTTGATATTATGTCAGCTGGCAAAAGAGAAATATTTACAAGGTTGATTTCCAGTACCCCAAAGCAGTAAAAGACAGGTGGGTTTCATCTATGAGGGAATAATTTCCTACATGCAAATCCAGCATGTGATGTTGTAAACACATTAATATTTGGAGTGGTAAGTTAAATGTCAGTCAAATATTTACTCTGTGATACAAAACCTGCTACATACCCAACACACTTATACCCACACACACACACTGATAATTGCTGATAGATTCTCTCACACAAGCCGAAGTGTGTATATTTTAGTTCTCTTTTTCTCTAATTCTTTGCACTTGTAATTTAACAAGCTATCCAGTTTGAACTAGAGAATTTGGAGGTATCTAAGATTCCTTATTTTTTCTTTTATGCCTCGTCTAATTTGTTACTAATCCTGGGCAATGCTAGCTCTCTTCATATTTATCAAATGATTTGAATAGCATAGGGTATAAAATAGAGTACAGTAGCAGCTTTGTTCAATGAAATGTTTGAAGTGGCATGTATCAGTTCCACTGTAGTTTTACAAAGTCTGAGAATAAATGATCACATTTTTTTTCTTCTGCCAAGGTGATCTTGGAAGCAAATGCTAAAATAAAGCTACTATCAGCTGGAATCTGAGAATACCTATAATGATCTAAATGTGTTGCTCATACAATAGGTTCATAGTGTGAATGGGAAATAAACTTTCATAGTGCTAAACCATGAAATGTTAAGATTGCTTGTTACTATATCATACCCTGAGATATACAATGGCCAATTCCTCATTGTATTAACTCTATTAATGCAAGAGTAGGATTGAGATGTGTTACCAACTTCCAAACAACCCATAATTTCTCCCAGTCTGTGTCTACTTATCTTCAGGGGCATGCTAGTGTTTTCATGTATCATTACCCTTCCAGCACTTTCTTTTCATGAAGGCATCTCTTTCTCTTCTTTAATAATTTTTTTCTTCGTCTTCTATGCCTTACATCTTAACCACTTTCCCCAAATTATTCACAATTAAGGTTCATTTGTTATTTTATGCAGGGTGCATGACTAACTCAAGGAAGATTCAGTCTTTTGTTGTACTGTGACCTTCAACTGATTGAATGAGGCCAGCTATGGAGAGCAATGTGCTTTACGCAGTCTACCTATTTAATTGTTATTCTTATCCAAAACCACTCCCACAGAAACACCCAGAATAATGTTAGACCAAATATATGGGAAACCAGTGGCCCAGTCAGGTTACCACATAAAATTAAGCAACACAAAGTATAATTACTTTTATATCACTTACTTCTTTGTTATTTGGAAAATACACTTTTAATTGTCTCCTGTATCTAAAAGTCAAGTTTTATGTCAAAAATACTTTATTTTCACTATTTCAAAGTGATAATGCAAGATTAATGCGACAGTTTTATAATATACATTGAGTTCCTTTCAAGAAATAAACAAATAATTTACATTTTAACATACAATATTACAGTTTTTTAATATATTCAACAGAGATTCTGTCATTTACTACATGACATGAATAATGAAAAATGTAGGAAAAAAAGAAAAACAATCTGTAAAATATTTTGAAGTTTCTGAATAGATATGTACACGTCTTCTGTTTTATAATACCAGATACAGTATTGTAAGAGATGATAAAAGGAAAAAAACAGATATATTCTAGTTCAATTTGATTTTAATGTTTATACCGTAAATGTTACCTTGAAGTATTTGTCAATATTTACTTTATCAGGGGAAATAAGATTAAGGCTCAAAAGGTCTAATTTCTAATCCAGGAACTTTGACACTGTTGTCAAATTAAATTCATTTAGGATATTCACTTACAAAATTGTTAGAAGGGAGCTATAAACCGTAGAAAGAATCCTGTTTTAAGATTCTATGATCCTATACCATAGGTGGCAGACCAGTGTCCTACAGTTTTAAAAAGAAGAATAAGACACTGGTTTACAAAACAGAAGATTTTACATAAAAATCAACTGACTATATATACGTATTTTAATTAGATATAGCAATTCCACCCTATATTTGCCCATATCATTTTATATCAAAGGTATGATTTTGCCATACTGTTTGTCATTCATTATTTCAACAAATATGTATTAAGTACAGGCATTAAGCATTCCTATATTGCTGTTAGCTTGCCTTTTCCACTTTGATACCAAGCGAAATTGCAACTCATGATGTAAAAAATGCTGAAAATATATTTAATGAATTTTTGTACAGTTTTGACTAACTAAAGTGATAAATTAGCATATGAAACCATATACATATCATATTGCAAGATGCATTAAGCCCCCAGATATTACCAAATATTATAATATTGTCTTCTTTTAAGAATAATGTGGGTATTCTGTTTCTTCCTTCCATTGCTATACAGAAATAACTCAATTAAGGAAACTTTTAAAATAGTCACAATTTACCCCAATGAAAATAGTACTATTACTACTTTTTTTTACTCAATTATATAAATTTCCATTACTTTTTGTGTTAATGACACAAAAATAAAAATGAATAAGTTAGTTATTTTATACTAAGAAACTGTTTACCATAATCTATTAATGAGAGGAAAAAAAGTACAAATGAGTTTAAATACTTGATGTACCTGTACCTACATAATTAATCTAATGCTATTAACTGTTAGTTTAAAAAGCAATGAATATATATTACTAATATATATATTAGTATATATATTTAACATATAAAGTAGTAGTAGTACATAGATTATATATTATACTACTAATACTAATACTAATATACTATATATTATACTACTAATACTAATACCAGTATTTCCCTTGCATTTTATATATGTACATATACATATATATAACACAATATATATTATACTACTAATACTAATACCAGTATTACCTTTGACTTTTATATATGTACATATATATAAGATTATATATTATACTACTAATACCAGTATTAGGATTATTAGTATTAGTACCAGTAGCATTAGTATTAGTAGTATAATACAAAACCTAATATATATATATATAAAAAATGTAAAGGTAGGAACTTATCTTGCTACTCCACTTATTACCAAGAGGTGGCACTACCATATCTCCTACATTCAAAAATTAATAAGAATTATTTAATATTGATTTAATGTATGATTTTTCTCTGTTTGAAAATTATTAATACAAGTGTGTGCTTATATTATTCCCATAGAACATCATCAATGGGTATAATTATTGGAGTATATTCTTTGCAGTCCATTATTAATCTTTCTTACAGAAATTATCTAGGGTTATTTCTATTATGAAGAGTATTCTTTCATGATTGCTAGTACAATTCATGCCAGGCTGCCTCACCCTAATACTCAGTTCTTATGTGCTTGAGGAATGACAGGTATATTACAAAAGTAAATTAAAACAAAGTCTATTGTAATGTAGTGGCCTGAATGGGTATTGGCTCAAATATATATAATATTTATATAAAATGAAGAAAATTTTATTTAAATAATGCAGACCCTTGCTTACCAAAGTGTGATCCACATCAGTCACTATATTAGTCACCCGGGAGCTCGTTATGAATGAAGAGTCTTAGGACCAACACAAACCTACGTGATATGATGTGCATCTTGATCCCCAAGTGATTTGTGGGCCCTTTAAATTGTGAGATGCATTCGTCTGGACTGACGACTACAAAAATCAGCACTGATATTCACAACTGGCCTCAGCGAGCCTCACTGGCTACCATAGAGAGAAAGAGAAATCCTAGAGTTGAGCAATTCCACTCTCGTCTGGTTTTTACACAGCTGACTTGTCAGTTAATGCAGTGAAATGCAAAATTAGTACTAACAGTGAAAATCACTTACAGTGAATTCTTGTGTTGCGAACCATGAGAAAAAATAATTGCATTCAAATCATCCCTAAAGTATTTTGGACCAGGCAGTTTTTATTTTTGAAATAGATCATTGGTTTTGGATTGAGAACCACATGAACTAATTAATTTACCTTTATACACTATATTATAAATAGAATATGTCTTTATATATTGAAGTTACACTTGGCTCTGTACAAAAGGTAAAAGAGAATAACTTGACTAATGAAAACAAAGAATATAGGTACATATCTCTCCTCACCTCTTTTCAAGAAACACTGGCTCTGACTCCAATGACAGCAAAAATTACAAACTACAATGATCATCCAGTCATTTTTTCTTTTTCCTTTTTTTTCTCAACCAGTATTTGTTAATCTAAGGTTAAAGTATCAACATGGTAGAGTTCTACTTCGAGATTCTCTTTAAGCTCTTTACTAAAATGTGGGAGGCTGAGCATATTACTTGAAGTAGATGAACAGGTAATTCACCTCTTTTATTCATGTTATATTTTCACCTAAGTTTTAGTTGGTATCAGTTGTTATTCATGCAAAATGTAATTTCGTACTGATAACGGGGGTGTTTTAAGTCACAAAAGAGAGGATGTGAGGACAATAGAAAAGGGGCACATATAGCATGGGGTCTATTAATATCAGCATCAGGTCTTACAACTTAGTTCATTTCCCAAATTCATAGATGAGCGAGGGCTCAGAATCTCTGAAATCCATGTAAGAAGGTTTATTGAGACATGGATTTGTGATTGCAGTTATTACTAATTCACAGTTCATGTGTTAAAAAAAAAATCTTCACTTACAAAATCTACCCAGCAATGTACTACTCCACAAGATGAGAGTATACAGATTCACAGTGTTGTTTGTTTGTAATTAGGTAAACATTAGCATCTTCAGGATATGGAAAGTGACTGAAATGTTTGACACTAGTTTGGCAGACAGTGAGCAGTGGCAGACAGTCAAGGGCAGTGATCTTGCTTGGAGACTGCTGCTAATGGACCGTTTTGTGGGCACAGGTAAAGTAGCCGTTTGGGAACTCTCATAAATAATGGGAGAGGGGTGAACATTGAATGAGCTAGTCTCTATCAGGCTGCTAGGAATCCCATTAACTATAATGTGATCATAAATAGCAATGAATGCAGTGGTGCCATCTCAGCTCACTGCACCCTCCACCTCCCAGGTTCAAGCAATTCTCCTAACTCAGCCTTCCGCATAGCTGGGATTACAGGGGCACCACCACACCCAGATAATTTTTGCATTTTTTTAGTAGAGACAGGGTTTCACCTCATTGAGCAGTCTGCCTTGAATTCCTGACCTCAGATGATCCACCTGCCTCATCCTCCTAAAGTGTTGGGATTACAGAAGTGAGCATTCCAGCCTGGGCGACAGAGAGAGACCTCCATATAATATATATATATATATATGTATACACATGAAGGAGAGGTTGGGTCCCGTTGAGGAAGGACCCCACCACATTACCGACAATTTATGCATAGAATCTTTCTCCCATCCTTCCCCACGGAGGCCTCCAACCTTTTACCAGGGTAAATGCACTGGGGAAAGGGAAATGATCAGACATTTCAGGGACTACCGGACACTGGCTCTGAGCTGACGTTGATTCCTGGGGACCCAAAACATCACTATGGTCCTCCAGTTAAAGGCTTATGGAAGTCAGATAATCAACAGAGTTTTAGCTCTGATCCAACTTATGGTGGGTCCAGTGGTTCCCCGGACTCATCCTTTAGTCATTTCCCCAGTGCCAGAATGTATAATTGGCATAGACATACTTAGCAGCTGGCAGAACCACCACATTGGCCCCCTGATGGGTAGGGTGAGGGCTACTATGGTGGGAAAGGCCAAATGGAAGCCATTTGAGCTGCCTCTACATAGAAGAATAGTAAATCAAAAACCATGTCATATCCTTGGAGAGACTGCAGAGATTAGTGCCACCATCAAGGACTTGAAAGATGCAGGGGAGTGATTCCCACCACATCCCCATTCAACTTTCCCATTTGGCCTGTGCAGAAGACATATGAATCTTGGAGAATGACAGTGTATTATCATAAGCTTAACCAAATGGTGACTCCAATTGCAGCTGCTCTACCAGAGGTGGTTTTACTGTTTGAGCAAATTAACATATTCCCTGGTGCCTGGTATGCAGCCATTGACTCGGCAAATGCCTTTTTCTCCATTTCTATCCATAAGACACACCAGAAGCAGTTTGCCTTCAGCTGGCAAGGACAGCAATATAACTTAACTGTCCTACCCCAGGAGTATATCAACTCTCTGGCTTTGTGTCATAGTTTAATTCAGAGAGACCTTGATCACTTTTTGCTTCTGCAAGATATCACACTGGTCCATTACACTGATGACATTATGCTGATTGGATCCAGTGAGCAGGTAGTGGCAAACACACTGGACTTACGGGTGAGACGTTTGCGTGCCAGAGGGTGGGAAATAAATCTGACTAAAATCCAGGGACCTTCTACCTCAGTAAAATTTCTGGGGATTTCGTGGTACGGGGCCTGTTGAAATATTCCTTCTAAAGTGAAGGATAAATTGCTGCATTTGGCCCCTCCTACAATCAAGAAAGAGGCACAATGCCTAGTGGGCCTATTTGGATTTTGGAGGCAAGACATTCCTCATTTGGGTATGTTACTCCGACCCATTTATCAAGTAACCTGAAAGGCTGTGAGTTTTGAGTGGAGTCCAGAATAGGAGAAGGCTCTGCAACAGGTCCAGTCTGCTGTACAAACTGCTCTGCTGCTTGGGCTATATAACCCAGCAGATCCAATGGTGTTTCAGGTGTCAGTGGCAGGTAGGGATGCTGTTTGGAGCTTTTGGCAGGCCCCATAGGTAAATCATAGTGGAGACCTCCAGGATTTTGGAGCAGTGGCATCTTCTGCAGATTAACTAGCCTCATTTTGAGAGACAGCTCTTGGCCTGTTACTGGGCTTTGGTGGAAACTAAACGTTTGACTATGGGTCATCAAGTCACCATACAACCTGAACTGCCTGTCATGAACTGGGTGCTTTCTGACCCATCTAGCTATAAAGTGGATTGTGCACAGCAGCATTCCATCATCTAATGGAAGTGGTACATACATGAGCAGGCTCGAGCAGGTCCTGAAGGCACAAGTAAGTTACATGATGAAGTGGCTCAAATGCCTGTGGTTTCTACTCTTGCCACCTGCCTTCTCTTCCCCAGCCTGCACTGATGGCCTCATGGGGAGTTCTCTATGATCAGTTGACGGAGAAAGAGAAAACTAGGGCCTGGTTGACAGGTGGTTCTCCATAATATGCAGGCACCACCTGAAAGTGGACAGTTGCAGCACTGCAGCCCCTTTTTAGGAAATCCCTGAAGGACAGCGGGGAAGGGAAATCTTCCCAGTGGGCAGAACGTTAAGCAGTGCACCTGGTTGTGCACTTTGTATAGAAGGAGAAATGGCCAGATTTGTGATTATATACTGATTCATAGGCTCTAGCAAATGGTTTGGCTGGAAGGTCAAGGCCTTGGAAGAAACATAATTGGAAAATTGATGACAAAGAAATTTTGAGAAGGGGTATGTGGATGGATGTCTCTGGTGGCCGAAAACTGTGAAGATATTTGTATCCTGTGTGAATGCTCACCAATGGGGGCCCTCAGCAGAGGAGGATTTTAATAATCAAGTGGATAGGATGACCCGTTCTGTGGACACCACTCAGCCTATTTCCCCAGTCACCACTGTAATCGCCCAATAGTCCCATGAACAAAGTGGCCATGGTGGCAGGGATGGAGGTTACACATGGGCTCAGCAACATGGGCTTCCACTCACGAAAGCTTACCTGGCTATGGCCACTGCTTAGCGCCCAATTTGCTGGCAGCAGAGACCATCATTGAGCCCTCAATATGGCACCATTCCTTGGGGGTGATCAGCCAGCTACCTGGTGGCAGCTTGATTGTATTGGACCTCTTTCATCATGGAAAGGGCCAAGGTTTGTTCCCACTGGAATAGACACTTCGGATATGGGTTTGCCCGTCCTGCACACAATGCCTCTGCCAAGACTACCATCGATGTTCTCCAGAAGGACAAGTATGCTCTGAATTATCGTCTGATATATGGTACTGTTTCTCCCATAGCCAGGATTTATGGGTCCAGGAATCAAGAGGTGGAAGTGGAAATGGCACCACTCACTATCACCCCTAGTGATCCAGTAGCAAAATTTTTGCTTCCTTTTCCCCAACATTATGTTCTGCTGGCCTAGAGGTCTTAGTTTCAGAGGGAGGAACGCTGCCACCAGGAAACACAACAATAATTCCATTAAGCTGGGAGTTAAGATTGCCACCTGGACACTTTGGGCTCCTCCTATCTTTAAGTAAGCAGGCTAAGAAGGGAGTTACAATGTTGGCTGGGGTGATTGACCCAGACTATCAAAATGAAATCAGTCTACTACTCCATAACAGAGGTAAGGAAGAGTATGCATGGAGTACAGGAGATCCATTAGGACGTCTCTTAGTATTGCCATGCCCTGTGATTAAGGTCAGAGGGAAACTACAACAGCCCAATCCAGGCAGGACTACAAATGGCCCAGACTCCTCAGGAATGAAGTTTTGGGTCACTCCACCAGGAAAAAAACCATGACCTGCTGAGGTGCTTGCTGAAGGCAAAGGGAATACAGAATGGGTAGTGGAAGAAGGTAGTCATCAATACCAGCTACAACCATGTGACCAGTTGCAGAAACCAGGACTGTAACTGTCATGAGTGTTTTCTCCTTCTTTTGTTAAAAACGTTTTTGTGCATGTATGAACTGTAATAATAAAATTTCTTACTTTTATTTCCTTTACCCTTATCATGGGACATAAGATTTATTGACTTCACATCAGCATTTATGTATTATTAACTTTATGTAATAGTATTTTAGTTGGGAATTGGTGTTTCCAGTTTTACACTTATATTCAGTTGCATTATGTTGGGCATAATTAAGGTCTTATTTTTGTCTTTATTTCAAGATTATATATGATCTCAGGAGATGTATATGGGTTCAGGTTGACAAGAGGTAGACTTGTGATGGTTAATACTGAGTATCAACTTGATTGGATTGAAGGATACAAAGTATTGATTCTGGGTGTGTCTGTGAGGGTGTTGGCAAAAGAGATTAACATTTGAGTCAGTGGGCTGGGGAAGCAGTTTCACCCTTAATCTGGTTGGCACAATCTAATCAGTTGCCAGCAAATATAAAGCAGGCAGAAAAACATGAAAAGGAGAGACTGGTCTAGCCTCCCAGCCTTCATTCTGCCATACTGGATGCTTTCTGCCCTCGAAATTGGACTTCAGGTTCTTCAGTTTTGGGACTGGGACTGGCTCTCTTTGCTCCTCAGCTTGTAGGCAGCCTAAGACCTTATGATCGTGTAAGTTAACACTTAATAAACTCCCAAATATACGTGTGTGTATATATATATGTGTAGATAGACAGATAGAGAGATAGAAAGATAGATAGATATCTCCTATTAGTTCTGTCCCTCTAGAGATCCCTAATACAACAATAATAAAAATTTTTCTAATAATTTTGTTCATGTTCAATAAAATTTTCTTAGACCATCTAATTTCATTTTTCTTTTAGAGGACATGAAAATATGAAAAGAAAACATGGTTCTGTAACTCAATCCAGCTGTAGAATAGTTTGAAAATACATCAGTATTGACAAACCAGGGAAATAATAGGCCTGAAATAATATATGAAACACAATTGAAAACATCGAAGCTATGTGATAAGAAAAATAAACAATTATCAAGTCATAATAGCTAACCTCAGGTAAATTAGACAATATTTTGCCAGAATATGGAATCAACTTAAAATATTAATGGCTTTAACATACCTAAATGATAAACTTAGGTATTAAAATTGTTCTGAGAAAATGAAAAACTAAATGAATAACATTAAAAAAATATACAAAATAGAGCTGGGTGCGGTGGCTCACTCCTGTAATCCTAGCACTTTGTGGGGCCAAGGCAGATGGGTTACTGGCGGTCAGAAATTCGAGACCAGTCTGGCCAACATGGTGAAACCCTGCCTCTACTAAAATTACAAAAGTTAGCTGGAAATCGCTTGAACCCGGGAGGTAGACCAGTGAGCCGAGATCATGCCACTGCAGTCCAGCCTGGGTGACAGAGTGAGACTCTGTCTCAAAAAATAATAATAATAAAAATAAAATAAAATGTTTCAGATGTTATCTCACAATTCAGAGCTAAATAAAAACATTAAAGTTAAAAAATATATTTTTCTTCCATTTTTGAGTCAAATGCATTTAAACGTAATTGAGCTCGTGCTCTGCATATTCTCTACAAGTGATTGTCTTTTTTCATTTGAACCTACAGTGTAAACATTTTCAATTGCTATCTTATTCAGCTTGAAATATTGTAACAAACTACTATAGACTGGAGGCTTAAACATAAATTTATTTCTCACAATTTTGGAGGCTGGAAGTTTGATACCAGAATGCCAGCATGGTTGGGTTCTGGTGATGGCCCTATCTTGGGTACCAACCTGCAGATTTCTTGTATCCTCCTTATGTGGCAGAGAGAGAGCAAGAGAGTCCTCTGGGGTCCCTTTTACAAAGGCACTAATCTCATTCATAAGGTCTCCACCCTCATGATTGCCCCAAAAGACCCCATCTCCTAAAACCATTGCGTTAGAAGTTAGCATTTCAATGTATGAATTCTAGGAGGACTTATTCAAATCCAAACAACTGCAATTAAAAATAATTTGGATATAAAGGTTTTATTTCTTTGTTTTGTTTTTAAATAGACTGCTGCTTTTGTTGCAGTGAAGGGAGAAGAACTGAGGAAATAACCCCAGCACCAGTAGGTACAAGGGAGGGCAGCATCGATGATACCTTAGATAGGCATTCCTACTTTGGCCTTCCTTTAAAACAAAATGCCGTTTCATTGTTTTCAAAAAGTTTTGCAATGGCTTTCAATTTAACTAGCTGTAGGATTTGTCATCCCTATCAGACAGTTTGTACCATGATTTGATAGTTATTTTCCATAACTTTAATAGTACTTCTATTAAAAACAGTAGGAGTCGGCCCTAGCTTCTGCATCTTTCATGAAAAAAACCCACAGACATCACTGGATATCTTCCCACACACATCCCCATAGTTATCACTCAGTGATTCAATGATGTGGATATATATACACACACACACACAGACACACACAGATAAATGTTGTCTGGAATGGGTTGGAACCTTCTGCCTGCCTAGCCTAGGATGAAAATTAATACTAGTTGTTACAAGGGGTGAACCTGAAACTGGCTATCATATTAACAAGATCTAAACCCAGGAAGAGTTAATAACAACTAGGACAAAATTTTGCCACCAGTATCTGAACCTATTGTTGTCCAGTGTACGTCCTGCAATCTCAGCCCAAATTCTTCCACAGTACTAGGTAATAAAGAAGATCGTCTAGTACACATCCTACAATCTCCAAAGTTGTCCATACTACCAGGAAATAAAAAAGATAATTTCTTGCCTGGTAGAGCGTAACATTTTAGACATGTTCATGACCAATTCCCAAAGAATTTCCTCAAGTTCCATTAATCAGCCCCCAAAGAGCCAATATTCTTCCCTTTTTATAAATGTTTATCTGTGTCAGTATTCCATCTTCATAGCCAAAATTGTCAGGATCTGGGAAAGATTTGTGATTTTATCTGACTTGCAAGCTAACAGATTAGGTTGCTACGGTTTTATAGATGCTGGCAGGCCACACATGAGACTCACGGTTCAGAGACATAGAATTTTATTGCTTTATGGTAATGTAAGCAGCATGAGCATCCATGTATTTCCTCAGTCCTCTTTGCCACTAAGTCTCATGAGAGCAACCCAGCTGAACCCAGATGGATGCCTGCAAATGTAACTGTTTACATTGTATGAAAGAAATCATTCATTTAGGAAACAAATATTTTATAATCGGTAGTAAGCCTTCCTGCTCGATGGTTAGACACTCTGTCTTCCTAGCTACTAAACAAACATCATTAAAAAGACAGTCTAGAACAAAAGCAGTCAATGTCTCTGTTTGCAAAATGACAAGAAACTGGATTGATCCATAAATAGTTGCCTCCCAATGTTGGCTTATTAGATTTATCTACTCTTATTTTTCCATCTTCCCTCATGTCCCTCCTTCCCTTTGTATCCCATGCCTCCCTCTCCTTCCCCTTCCTTCCTTCCTTCCTTCCTTCCTTCCTTCCTTCCTTCCTTCCCTCCTTCCTTCTTTTCTTCCTTCGTTCTTTCTCTTATTCCAGATGAAGTTTTGAACTTGGCTATAATTTACTTCACAAAGAGAAGACATTGAAAACACATTGAAAATTCAGATTCTCAGAGCATTTCTGTACAAATTATATTCAATAGGCCTAAGATGATACCTCAGATATTCTATTTTTAAGATGGGGCCATGAGAGGTAAATATATTGAAGATACATAATAGCAAACAAAACACGCCTGTATGTGGGTCTACACATGAGAAATATAAGTTCAACCTAAATTAATCTGCTTAAATAATGAAGTTAAGGAAATAAAAAAAGTAGACTATTGGTCGGGCACTACGGCTCATACCTGTAATCCCAGCACTTTGGGAGGCTGAGGCGGGTGGATCATGAGGTCAGGAGTTTGAGATCAGCCTGGCTAACATGGTGAAACCCCACTTCTACTAAAAATACAAAAATTAGCAGGACGTGGTGACCACACCTGTACTCCCAGCTACTTGGGAGGCTGGGGCAGGAGAATCGTTTCAACCCAGGAGGTGGAGGTTGCAGTGAGCCGAGATTGTACCACTGCACTCCAGCCTGAACAATAGAGTGAGACTCTGTCTCAAAAAAATAAATAAATAAAAATAAATAAACAAAGTAGACTATCAGAGGATAGATATCTACCAACTAAGAAATACTTTGCTGTTTAAATATTTCAGAGAATCAACAGGAGGATTAAAGTCTTTTCCACTCTTTGTTTCAAAAGATGAAGATGTAAATATACGCTTATTGTTATAAGCTATGTTTCTTAATGATGACAGCCTAGTATATATAGATGTAACTATGTTTTGATCAGTATGATTTAACATCTAATAACATTCAAAATATTCAACTATTCAGAAAGGAAATTTTTTCTTATTAATTATGCTGAAGCGGTATTGTCTCAGTGTTTCTGAAATAGTAATTAAGGGACAAATTTTGTCTTTAGAGAAGTGTTGGAAACAGCACAAATTTTATTTTATCACATTCTTGGTTTGTGTAACTGTATCTGATTGCTTTCAAAGTAAATGGGAAAGGCCATTGTTAGCATATTATGATTAAAGGAAAATATTATTTATATTATTTCATAAAAACTGCGGATCTCACACCATAAATTCAAGGTGTGAATTCTCACAGAATTTTCCTTAGAATATTAGATTTTTAAAATATTGCCCAGAAGTGTTACTCAAAAAACACAAGCTACAAAATTTTGTCACTTATGTTACAGTGATATCAAAGCATATAATTTTTACTTTTCATAAATGTTGTGTAGGTCACTTAGCAGAGTAAAATGGTATTGAAATTAATGATTCCCTTCAAGTATAAAATTTAAAAGAATATATTATTTTCATGAAAATATTATTTAAGCTTTTACTTGTGAAGAATGTTAATAAAACACATTATACTTTGTCAATGTATAGGTAACTATTTGTAAGCTTTCAGAATTTCAGAAGGAAATGTACTGTTAGTAATCAAATAATTTATTTATGATATCCTTATTATTACACACAAATCTAAAACTATACTTGTTAGATCTTTATTAATGTCTGGGATAGTCTCTTTAGTCTGGTAAGAGAAAACTCACAAAATTAAACCACTTAAATTTTTGAAATTTGTTTTTAGATTTCCCTTTCAGCTCCAGTCTTGACTTTTAAACTTATATTATTAAACAGTCATTGCATTTCATTTATGATGAATATGACACATAATAAGGGACAATAGCTGACCGGAACAGCATTGTTATCATGAAAATTTGTTTTAATTCAGATGACTAAATGTAGAAAAGTATTTCACTTTAATACAATGTTATAAAGAGATTAAGTTTATGTTGTGTTTTAATCACAAAGAAAACAGAGTTTCCCCCTTATCCTATCTACTTGACAACTAACCATTGGTTATTGAACGAAATTAAGTGGAACTGACTTCTCCTTTCTCAAAATATTCTTAGAGTACATATGGGGATTTAGGAAGTAAGATGTGTATGTGTGTGTGTGTATAATATTTTTAACTTAAGTGAAGAATGTAGACATGTAAAACAAATTATTTCTTGTGAAAAAAGAGGGGAAACAGCAAAGTTAATAAATCCAACATACTCTCAAATCTAAATTTTGCAAATTTTATTGCAGGAGCTTAAAGACAACCCTAGCAAAAATGATTTGCTATTTTAAGCACCTATTTTTTTGGGGGAGGTGGGACACAGAATCTTGCTCTATGGCTCAGGCTGGAGTGCAATGGTGCAATCTCTGCTCAATGCAACCACCACTTCTCTGGTTCAAGTGATTCTTCTGCCTCAGCCTCCCAGTAGCTGGGATTACAGGTGCCTGCCACCACGCCTGACTAATTTTTGTATTTTTAGTAGACGGGGGGTTTCACCACATTCACCAGGCTGGTCTGGAACACCTGACCTCAAGTGATCCTCCTGCCTCGGCATCCAAAAGTGCTGAGATTACAGGCATGAGCCACCGCCAGGCCCACCCTTTTTTAATCAAACGGGAGTAACAAAAGAATAGTCCACCACTTGTGATATAGATCTAGAATGTAGTAAAAAAAATTAGTATTATAGACCTATCTTCAATTAATTGATTAGATATTAATCAATTTGATTGATTAGAGTGTCAAAGCTTTTGATTTCTATTACCTTGTCAGTTCAAAGCAAGGTGAGTTAGAGAATATCATCCTATCTTTAGATCCAGAGAAAGTATTCTCTATAAAGATTCTTCATCAAAGGTATTTTCTTTTGACTTAAATGGTGTAAAAAAAAAAAAAAGGTTTTATTGCACAAAGCAAAATTCACTCATAAGTATGTGT
Source organism: Papio anubis (assembly GCF_008728515.1). Lineage (NCBI taxonomy): Eukaryota > Metazoa > Chordata > Mammalia > Primates > Cercopithecidae > Papio > Papio anubis. The sequence goes on along the minus strand of NC_044990.1, from coordinate 61,484,538 downwards.
ATTTTGACATGATATGGAAGATGGAGTTGGTTTTGAAAAGACAGAATCAAAAAGTCATTATAGCTCAAGAAACAGAAGGATCCATGGTAACGTATCTTAGGGCCATGCTTTATTTTTTTGAAATTGTTAAAATGCTAAAGGAGAAAAAGTGGAATGCATAGATAAACTTGGATATAATACAATAAGCTAAGAATTGGTCATAACAATTCTTGAATATTTGTATACATAGAGTTACTTTAACATGTATCTATTTTAGCCATATGTAAATATACCCTAAAAGTCTAAACACACACACAGCACCTAAATTTTTATACTTTGGTTTAGAAAAATACCTTAATGTACCATAAGGGCTAAATAAAGGAAGGCACAATGATAAAAGCATTGAAATCCTTTGTATAATTTAAAGGAAGTCATGTATTATTTTCATTGGGTAGGGGTTGTTGCTGTGGAAACGGGAAGAAGAAAATAAAGCCAGTCTGTCAATTATACCTTAATAAAACTGAAAAATAAAAAAAAAAATAGGAAAAGAAAACAAAGCAAGGTCATGAAATAATGATGAATAATATGGTGATAGGGTGATGCAGCTTTTGGAAAATGTGAGATAATGGGGTTCTTTAGATAACGTCAGCACAATGTTTTTTAAATTACATGTGTCTTTAAACACATTTTTCATGCATGATACTGTGGTGAACACGTCCTTAAAATAACACTGATGTCAACTTTGTGTACGAATAGCACTGTTATTAATATCTTATATGTATGTGTATCTTTAAACAGTTTTTTGACATGCAGAACAGTATAGTCAACATACCCATTCACCACAATAACACTGTTCTCAACTTTGCACTCAAGTAGCATTCCAAGAAATATTTTATGCAGGCATACATATATTAATACATTTTAAAGCTATTTGAAATGTTATAATATATATTTCTGTCACTCCAAAGCCTTATTTATGCTAGAGGAATGAGTTCTCTCACGATTGTTATTTTTGTAACTGTTTTGAAAAATAGACCAAGAGATCAGTAGTACTTTGTCGAGTACACATTATAGACAACATAAAACAAATTTCATGAAAATCAGTAAACAACTAATTTAGTTTAAGAGCACATAATCTGCCAGATCCTATAAATTCACAGAAATATGGAGAAGGCTTCAATATTTCCAATGAGGTTTTAGATGCTCTTACCACACTTTAAAATACTGCATCATATCTCGGGCTACATATCAATTAGTTTTTTTTTTTTTAATTCAAACAACATTTTTAAAAATTATTTTACTGTGTTGCATCCCTTTGTTAAATTATCCCTTTCTTTAGTCCAAGCACTTGGATTTATATTTATTCTTAGTATTAAAAAAAAAAAAACCACACACATCCTGAGCCATCTCTAAGTGCACTTGTAGAATCAGTATCCTATTCTATCTGTGACTAATGTTCAGTTTCTGCTTCAAGTCACTTTTCTCTTAGTTTCACTGCCTGAACTGTTGTTTTCCAGTAGACTTTAATCAAATGTTACCTGGGTAGTCCAAATTGAAAAACGATGACTACGATGCAGCTATGTCTTTTCCAAAACAGGAATTAGGAGCGAAAAAAACATTTTCTTTTACCAAATTCGATTTAGTGGTTGGGGCTGCAAATGACCTGAGAAAAGACAGAGAAACAGAAGAAATGACAAAGTTAACTCATGCACGTGGGAGGTGCACCAACAAGCAGCTCACTGAACGGCTAGAGTTAGGGGTTTATATATCATCTGCATAAGAAGGGAGTTAAGACTTCAAGGGAAAACAAATGGTCGGAAACTAATGAGAAACAAGTTCAGGGAAACAAGTGGAAGTTACAAAAGATTTTCATGGGGCTTTGCCTGTGTAATTTCTCATCCAGGTATAAATGTTCTCTCTCGTTTCTGACTGTAAACCTCCCGAAGAGGGTATTTCTGGTGGCTTTAATTTGGGGAAAATGTTCTTAAGTCAGCAAAAGAAGTTAAACTTAGTTATTTTGAGTTTCGTGTTTTCTTTTCTTAGAGCTGATGTTTATTCAGAAGTTTTCATCTTAAAATAATCTTCATATCACATTAGTGGGTTCAAGTGAATCCTATCATAAGTGATAATACTCTCAAACTGGTTGAGACAATGGAATGGTCTTTATTAGAGATGGGCAAAAACACATTTGATTTATTTGGTTATGTCTTAGTTACATTAGCATGATTTAGATACTCATTGGCGCATACTACCTGAGAACAAGTAATTTCAACCACCCCCTGCTTCACCACTCACATAATTTGTGAATGTAGGTATGTTTTCTAACTTTGCTGTGTTTCAGTTACTTATCAGGAAAATAAAATTGAATATATGTTAAAGAATCAAATAATAATGATGTAAATAGACTATGAAATAAAATAGTATTTTAATTTCCAAATAAAATAATAATTAAAAGGTAGGTTTTTTACCAACGAATATGTGCCAAATATTTTTAAAGTACATAATTTTGCCTGTGTATTTTTTATCAGAAACACATATGGTTGTATTTATTATAATTTTATCATCATGAAAAGTTTACATGGGAGAATTTCATTCTCAAAATGTCTTTGTGAAGAGCTACAGGGAACTACTCCCCAAAGAAACAAACATAATTTGTGAAAATTATATTTTAAAATGCGATAATAAATAAGTTTCTGGAAATTGATCTAAGGGTATGCTGAAACTAAAGAAGGTTTTATTTTATAAATATCTTCTAAAGTCAGTAAAATAAAACAGTGACATTAAACCAAATCTGCTCCTTCTCTCTGGCCTCTTTGCACAGCATGATTGAAATTCCACTATGGGTGGGTAGAGTCAAGAACACAGGGATTCTTCCAGCTTGCAGTTGAAAGATATGGTATCTCCAAGGGAGGCTCAGGCAGCTAGCACTTCTCATCCCACCCAGCTATGTGTTGCAGAGGCTCAGTTATGGGTGAGTGCGGCCAAAAGGTGTAGTACCTCATCTTCTACCCACCTCCCACTTGTAAAGTTAAGGTTCTACCACTAGTATGGCAGGCTAAGGATATCGTGGCACTGGAGGCTATCATAGCACCTTACTCAGTGTGCAAACGTTCCATTTCAAGGGAGGAAAACCAAGAAGACAACAGTCTATTCATCCCATCTTGTGTCTCGTTTGTAATAAAGCCTTGTTACTCCAAAAGAATTAGGCCCCTGTCTCCTCCCCCACTTCCAGAACAGCGGCCCAGACATTTTGCACAGGGGGAGTGATAACCCACAAGAATATTGAGCTCTAAAGTTGTAATTAACACTCTAATGTTATATAGTATGAAACTGAGGAGGGCACTTTCTTGCGTCAAAATCTTTGGACACCTTATGGCCATCATGGGCTATCCAGATACTCCAGAAGACATGAGAGTAGATTGCTAAAGGCTCTGCAATGAAGAAGGCTTGCAAGGAGAGACACGGAGCACAAATAGGAGTGCTTGCTATATTGCAACTGAACCAGATTCTAGAGCCTTTTGTTGTAGGGGCCCCATTTATGGTGGGCTGATTTGCAAGTAAAAACATATATGAGTTTAAATAAAACTTGTGAGTGAAGAATATGTTGCCTTATCTTGAAGTTAATTTTCATGTTTTAATCATAAATAAATGAGTCTAGCCATTATTATCTTCACAAATTAATTATAGCTTAATTACTATAATTCCAGTCAAAAATAGAAAGTCTTCACTTATTATGACAAATCAGGATGTAATCCCTTTCAAAAGTTAAAAACTTGATACATACCTGAAGAAAGTTAAGTTCTGACTTTAAAATTAGGATGATAGTTCATGCCTTTCTGCTTTCATATATCTTGTTCATAATAAATTCTGTTTATTTGGGGCAGATTTTATTATTTGTTTAAAGAAGCTTGCACATAAAATATTTGTTCTTCAAAATATTTTTATTTGATACTGTTAAAATATTTCAAATGCCAACATTTAAGAAACTATAAAACAAATTGTTTAAAAATTCCTTTTCATAGATAATATATGGTCAAATAGTATAGTGTGTCCTAACTTGTATAGTCTTCCAAAAATATTAATGCCTAACTTAATTTGTAAAAGCTCTAGGTCATTCTCACATTTTCACATGCTCCAAGGAGTCCCACTGTTCTTTATGTATGTATCAATGTATCATTATCATGCAATATTTTGATCTGATCAGAGATACCAATATATTCTCGTGTCTGGGCCTTGTTTTTTCCCTTGTTTAATTGATTACAACATATCAAATATATCATAAGATATATCTTAATGAATCAGGTTCTGGTGATCCAACACAAACATTAAAAAGGCAACTGTTTTATCTTAATCAGCTCCAGAGTAAGCAAAGAGCAGATACACAGAAAAAAAATCAATGGATTAATGGAGACTGGTCTCCCGATACTGAGTTGACTGCTGGAATTTGCTTAATTGTCCCTACCCAGCATCTTCCCTTCTCGTGTGTGTTGCCATTGATATTGATGTTGTTGTTGCTAAGACTAATAAGTCCATAAATTATTTGAAATTGTTTTGCTTCTGGAGTTCATGGACTGTGATTCATAAGACTATTTCTCAACCCATCTGAAACACAGAATCTCAAAATTTTAAAATAAGAAAGAATGTCTTCATCTGAAGATTTAATGAAGAATACTGAATATGGCACTCTAAACTATCACTTTGGTTGTAGATACGCATTTAGAAAACAGAAGAGAAAATGGCAGTTTGAAATTCCTTTATGGATGGAAGCAATATGAAGAGATATTTAATAGAATTAAGTCAATACTGGCTCAAAGAGGAATAAAATGTATTTCAATTGTTATAGATACAATTGAACTGTCAAATAATTTCAAACATAGAAAAACTCAATCACTCTTTAATTTTTTAAATTTTACTTAAGTTCTCGGATACATGTGCATAACGTGCATGTTTGTTACATAGGTGTACATGTGCCATGGTGGTTTGCTGCATCTATCAACCCGTTATCTAGGTTTTAAGCCCCACATGCATTAGGTATTTGTCCTAATGCTCTCCCTCCTCTTGCCCCCCAGTCCCCAACAGGCCCCCATGTGTGGTGTTCCCCTCCCTGTGTTCATGTGTTCTCATTGTTCAACTCCCATTTATGAGTGAGAACGTGCAGTGTTTGTTTTTCTGCTCCTGTGTTAGCTTGCTGACAATGGTGGCTTTCAGCTTAATCCATGTCCCTGCAAAGGAGCTGATGTCATTCTTTGTTATGGCTTCATAGTACTCCATGGTGTATATGTGTGCATTTTCTTTATCCAGTCTATCCTTGATGGACATTTGGGTTGGTTCCAATTCTTTGCTATTGTAAATAGTGCCACAGTAAACATATATGTTCATGTGTCTTTATAGTGGAATGATTTATAATCCTTTGGGTATATACCCAGTAATGGGATTCCTAGATAAAATGGCAGTTCTGGTTATAGATCCTTGAGGGATTGCCACACTGTCTTCCACAATGTTTGAACTAATTTACACTCCCACTCACAGTGTGAAAGCATTCCTATTTCTCCACTGCCTCATCAGCATTTACTGTTTCCTGACTTTTTAATAATTGGCATTCTAACTGGCATGAGATGGCATCTCATTGTGGTTTTGATTTGTATTTCTCTAATGATCAGTGATGATGGCTTTTTTTAATATGTTTGTTGGCTGCATAAATTTCTTCTTTTGAAAAGTGTCTGTCCATATCCTTCACCTACTTTTTGATGGAGTTGTTTTGTTCTTGTAAATTTGCTTAAGTTCCTTGTAGATTCTGGGTATTAGACCTTTGTCAGATGGGTAGATTGCAAAAATTTTCTCCCATTCTGTAGGTTGCCTCTTCACTCTGATGCTAGTTTCCTTTGTTGTGATCTTTAGTTTAATTAGATCCTATTTGTCAATTTTGACTTTTGTTGCAATTCTTTTTGGTGTTTTAGTCATGAAGTCTTTGCCCATGCCTAGGTCCTGAATGGTATTGCCTAGGTTTTCTTCTAGAGGTTTTATGGTTTTGGGTTTTGCATTTGAATCTCTAATCCATCTTGAGTTAATTTTTGTATAAGGTGTAAGAAAGGGGTCCAGTTTCAGTTTTCTGCATGTGGCTAGCCAGTTTTCCCAGAACAATTTATTACATTGGGAATCCTTTCTCCATTGCTTGCTTTTGTCAGGTTTGTCAAAGATCAGATGGTTGTAGATGTGTGGTGTTATTTCAGAGTTCCAGGTTCTGTTCCATTGGTCTATGTATCTGTTTTTGTACAACTACCATGCTGCTTTGGTTACTGTAGGCTTGTAGTATAGTTTGAAGTCAGGTAGTATGATGCCTCCAGCTTTGTTCTTTTTGCTTATGATTGTCTTGGCTATATAAGTTTTTTTTTTTTCTTTTTTTTGGTTCTGTATGAAATTTCAAGTAGTTTTTTCTAATTCTACAAAGAAAGTCAATGGTAACTGGATTGGAATAGCATTGAATCTATAAATTACTTTGGGCAGTATGGCCATTTTCACAATATGGATTCTTCCTATCCATTATTGGGAATAAGCCCCCAAAATCTGGCCATAAACTGGCCCCAAAACTAGCCATAAACAAAATATCTGCAGCACTGTGACAAGTTCGTGATGGCCATGATATGGAAGGTTGTGGGTTTACCAGAATGAGGGCAAGGAACACCTGGCCCACCCAGGGTGGAAAACAGCTGGAAGGTGTTCTTAAACCACAAACAATAGCATTAGCAATCTGTGCCTTAAGGACATGCTCCTGCTGCAGATAACTAGCCAGACCCATCCCTTTATTTCAGCCTATCCCTTTGTTTCCCATAAGGAATACTTTTAGTTAATCTATAATCTAGAGAAACAATGCTTATCACTGGCTTGCTGTTAATAAATATGTGGGTAAATCTCTGTTCGAGACTCCCAGCTCTGAAGGCTGTGAGACCCCTGATTTCCCACTCCACACCTCTATATTTCTGTGTGTGTGTCTTTAATTCCTATAGCACTGCTGGGTTAGGGTCTCCCCGACTGAGCTGGTCTTGACAATCCATGAGCATGAAATGTTTTTCCTTTTGTTTGTATCCTTTCTTATTTCCTTGAGCAGTGGTTTGTAGTTCTCATTGAAGAGTTCCTTCACGTCCCTTGTAAGTTGTGTTCCTAGGTATTTATTTCTCTTTGTAGAAATTGTGAATGGGAGTTCATTCATGATCTGGCTCTCTGCTTGTCTATTGTTGGTGTATAAGAATGCTTGTAATTTTTGCACATTGATTTTGTATCTTGAGACATTGCTGAAGTTGCTTATCAGCTTAAGGAGTTTTGGGGCTGAGATAATGGGGTTTTCTAAATATTGAATTATGTCATCTGCAGAAAGAGACAGTTTGACTTCCTCTCTCCCTATTTGAATACTATTTATTTCTTTCTCTTACCTGATTTCCCTGTCTAGAATGTCCAATACTATGTTGAATAGTAGTGGTGAGAGAGGGCATCCTTGTCTTTTGCTGGTTTTCAAAAGGAATGCTTCCAGCTTTTGCCCATTAAATATGACACTGGCTATGAGTTTGTCATAAATGATTCTTATTATTTTGAGATATGTTTCATCAATGTCTAGTTTCTTGAAAGTTTTTAGCATGAAAGGATGTTGCATTTTATCGAAGACCTTTTCTGTATCTATTGAGATAATCATGTGGTTTTTGTCATTGGTTCTGTTTATCTGATGTATTACATTTATTGATTTGTGTATGTTGAACCAGCCTTGCATCCCAGTAATGAAGCTGGCTTGATTGTGTTGGATAAGATTTTTGATGACTGCTGGATTTGGTTTGCCAGTATTTTATTGAGGATTTTCACACTGATGTTCATCAGGGATATTGGCCTGAAGTTTTTCTGTTGTTATGGTGTCTCTGCGAGGTTTTGGTGTCAGGATGATGCTGGCCTCATAAAAAGAGTTACGGGGGAGACCCTCCTTTTTTGTTGTTTGGAATCATTTCAGAAGGAATGATGCCACCTCCTCTTAGCACATCTGGTAGAATTCAGCTGAAAATCCATCTGGTCCTAGCTTTTTTTGTTTGTTTGTTTGGTAGGCTATAAATTACTGCCTCAATTTCAGAACTTGTTATTGTTCTATTTAGGGATTTGACTTCTTCCTGGTTTAGTCTTCAGTGGGTGTATGTGGAATTTATCCATTTCTTCTTGATTTTCTAGTTTATTTGAATAGAGGTGTTTATAATATTCTCTGATGGTAGTTTATATTTCCATGGGATCAGTGGTGATATCCCATTTATCATTTTTTATTGTGCCTATTTGATTATTCTCTATTTTCTTCTTTGTTAGTTTAGCTAGTGGTCTATTTTGTCAATTAAAAAAAAAGCAGTTCATGTATTCATTTATTTTTTGAAGGGTTGTTCATGTCTCTATCTCCTTCAGTTCTGCTCTGATCTTTGTTGTTTCTTGTCTTCTTCTGGCTTTTGAATGTGTTTGCTCTTGCTTCTCTAATTGTTTTAATTGTGATGTTAAAGTGTCAATTTGAGATCTTTCCAGCTTTCTTATGTGACCATCTAGTGCCCTAAATATCCCTCTTAACACTGCTTTAGCTGTGTCCCAGAGATTCTGGTACACTGTCTCTTTGTTCTCATTGGTTTCAAAGAACTTCGTTATTTCTGCCTTAATTTTGTTATTTACCGAGGGGTCATTCAGGAGCAGGTTGTTCAATTCCCATGTAGTTGTGTGGTTTTGAGTGAGTTTCTTAATTCTGAGTTCTAATTTCATTGCACTGTGGTTTGTCAGACTGTTTGTTATGATTTCTGTTCTTTGTATTTGCTGAGGAGTGTTTTACTTCCAATTATGTGGTCAATTTTACAATAAGTGCCATGTGGCACTAAGAAGCATGTGGATTCTGTTGATTTGGGGTGGAGAGTTCTGTAGATGTCTATTTGGTCCAATTGATCCAGGGCTGAGTTCAAGTCCTGAATACTCTTGTTAATTTTCTGTCTCATCGATCTGTCTAATTTTGACAGTGGGGTGTTAAATTCTGCCAATATTACTGTGTGGAAGTCTAAGGTTCTTTGTAGGTCTCTAAGAACTTGTTTTATGAATCTGGGTGTTCCTATATTGGGTCCATATATATTTAGGATAGTTAGCTCTACTTATTGAATTTTTCCCTTTACCATTATGTAATGCCCTTCTTCATCTTTGTTGATCTTTGTTGTTTTAAAGTCTGTTTAATCAGAGACTAGGATTACAACCCCTGCTTTATTTTTGCTTTCCATTTGCTTGGTAAATATTCCTCCATCCCTTTATTTATTTATTTTTTCTGTCTATTTTTTTTTTAATTTTTTTTATTATGCTTTAAGTTCTAGGGTACATGTGCATAATGTGCAGGTTTGTTACATATGTATACTTGTGCCATGTTGGTGTGCTGCACCCATCAACTCGTCAGCACCCATCAACTCGTCATTTACATCATGTATAATTCCCAATGCAATCCCTCCCCCCTCCCCCTCCCCGTGATAGGCCCTGGTGTGTGATGTTCCCCTTCCCGAGTCCAAGTGATCTCATTGTTCAGTTCCCACCTATGAGTGAGAACATGCAGTGTTTGGTTTTCTGTTCTTGCGATAGTTTGCTGAGAATGATGGTTTCCAGTTGCATCCATGTCCCTACAAAGGACACAAACTCATCCTTTTTTATGGCTGCATAGTATTCCATGGTGTATATGTGCCACATTTTCTTAATCCAGTCTGTCACTGATGGACATTTGGGTTGATTCCAAGTCTTTGCTATTGTGAATAGTGCCGCAATAAACATACATGTGCATGTGTCTTTATAGCAGCATGATTTATAATCCTTTGGGTGTATACCCAGTAATGGGATGGCTGGGTCATATGGTACTTCTAGTTCTAGATCCTTGAGGAATCGCCATACTGTTTTCCATAATGGTTGAACTAGTTTACAATCCCACCAACAGTGTAAAAGTGTTCCTATTTCTCCACATCCTCTCCAGCAACTGTTGTTTCCTGACTTTTTAGTGATTGCCATTCTAACTGGTGTGAGATGGTATCTCATTGTGGTTTTGATTTGCATTTCTCTGATGGCCAGTGATGATGAGCATTTTTTCATGTGTCTTTTGGTTGTATGAATGTCTTCTTTTGAGAAATGTCTGTTCATATCCTTTGCCCACTTTTTGATGGGGTTGTTTGTTTTTTTCTTGTAAATTTGTTTGAGTTCTTTGTAGGTTCTGGATATTAGCCCTTTGTCTGATGAGTAGATTGCAAAAATTTTCTCCCATTCTGTAGGTTGCCTGTTCACTCTGATGATAGTTTCTTTTGCTGTGCAGAAGCTCTTTAGTTTAATTAGATCCCATTTGTCAATTTTGGCTTTTGTTGCCGTTGCTTTTGGTGTTTTAGACATGAAGTCCTTGCCCATGCCTATGTCCTGAATGGTATTACCTAGGTTTTCGTCTAGGGTTTTTATGGTATTAGGTCTAACATTTAAGTCTCTAATCCATCTTGAATTAATTTTCATATAAGGAGTAAGGAAAGGATCTAGTTTCAGCTTTCTACTTATGGCTAGCCAATTATCCCAGCACCATTTATTAAATAGGGCATCCTTTCCCCATTTCTTGTTTTTCTCAGGTTTATCAAATATCAGATGGCTGTAGATGTGTGGTATTATTTCTGAGGACTGTTCTGTTCCATTGGTCTATATCTCTGTTTTGGTACCAGTACCGTGCTGTTTTGGTTACTGTAGCTTTGTAGTATAGCTTGAAGTCAGGTATGAGCCTATGTGTGTTTTTGCACATGAGATGGGTCTCCTGAATACAGCACACTGATGGGTCTTGGGTCTTTATCCAGTTTGCCAGTCTCTGTCTTTTAATGGGCATTTAGCCCATTTACATGTAAGGTTAATATGGTTATGTGTGAATTTGATCCTGTCATTATGATGCTAGCTGTCTATTTTTCACATTAGTTGATGCAGTTTCTTTATAGTGTCATTGGTCTTTATACTGCAGTATGATTTTGCAGTGGCTGGTACCAATTTTTCCTTTCTATATTTAATGCTTCCTTCCAGAGCTCTTGCAAGATAGGCCTGGTGGTGACAAAATCTCTCAGCATTTGCTTGTCTGGAAAGGATTTTATTTCTCTTCAGTTATGAAACTTTGTTTGCCTCCATATTAAATTCTGGATTGAAAATTCTTTAAGAAAGTTTACTATTGCCCCCCCCGCAACGCCCCCACTGCCCCTTTGACTTGTACAGTTTCTGCAGAGATATCTACTGTTAGTCTCATTGGCTTCCCTTCGTAGGCAACCTGACCTTACTCTTTGGCTGCCCTTAACATTTTTTCCTTCATTTCAACCTGGGAGAATCTGATGATTATGTGTCTTGGGGTTGATCTTCTCCTGGAGTAACTTAGTGGTGTTCTCTGTATTTCCTGAATTTGAATGTTGGCCTTGTCTTGCCAGGTTGAGGAATTTCTCCTGGGTAATATCCTGAAGTGTGTTTTCCAACTTGGTTCCATTCTCCCTGTCACTTTCAAGTATAACAATCAATCATAGATTTGGTCTTTTCACATAGTCCCATATTTCTTGGATTCTTTGTTCATCCCTTTTTATTCTGATTTCTCTAATATTGTTTGTACACCTTATTTCAGCAAAGTGGTCTTCAATCTCTGATATCCTTTCTTCCACTTGATCGATTCGGCTATTGATACTTGTGTAGGCTTCATGAAGTTCTTGTGCTGTGTTTTTCAGGTCCATCGGGTCACTTATGTTCCTCTGTAAATTGGTTTTTCTATTTAACAGTTCCTGTAACCTTTTATCAAGGTCCTTAGCATCCTTGCATTGGGTTAGGAAATGTTCCTTTAGCTGAGAGAAGTTTGTTATTACCCACCTTCAGGATATTATCCAAGATATAATCCCATTTTATAAACCTACTTCTGTCAATTCATCAATCTCATTCTCCATCCAGTTTTGCGCCCTTGTTGGAGAGGTGTTGCTATCATTTGGAGAAGAGACATTCTGGGTTTTAGAATTTTCAGCACTTTTGCACTGGTTTTTCCTCATCTTCATGGATTTATCTACCTTTGATCTTTGAGGCTGATAACCTTTGGATGGGGTTTTTGTGTGAGGGTCCTTTTTGTGATGTTGTTGTTGTTGTTTTCTGTTTGTTAATTTTTCTTCTATCAGTCAGGTCTCTCTTTTGCAGGTTTACTGCAGTTTGCTGGAAGTCCACCCCAGACCCTGTTTGCCTGGGTATCACCAGTAGAGGCTGCAGAACAGTAAAGATGGGTGCCTGTTCCTTCCTCTGGAAGCTGCATCCCAGAGGGGCACTGGCCTAATGCCAGCTGGAGCTCTCCTGCATGAGATGTCTGTTGATCCCTGTTGGGAGGTGTCTCCCAGTCAGGAGGCATGGGGGTCAGGGACCCACTTGAGGAGGCAGTGTGTCTCTTGGCGAAGCTGGTGTGCTATGCTGGAAGAATCCTCCTTGTCAGGATCAGCTGCTTTCTTTGCAGCCAGCAGGCAGGAAAGATTAAGTCTACTGAAGCTGTGACCACAGCCACTTCTCCCTGCCAAGTGTGATCTGTCCCAGCGAGATGAGAATTTTATCTGTTAGCCCCTGACTGGGGCTGCTACATTTCCTTCAGAGATGCCCTTCCCAGTGAGGAGGAATCTGGAGAAGCAGTCTGGCCATAGCCACTTTGTCACACTGTGGTGAATTCCGCCCAGTCCAAACCTCCCTGTCTCTTTAGCACTGTCGGGGAAAACCGCCTACTAAAGCCTCAGTAATGGTGGATGCCCCTCATTTCACCAAGCTCAATCATCCCAGCTCGATCCAGACTGCTGTGCTGGCAGTGAGAATTTCAAGCCAGAAGTTCTTAAGTTTGCTGGGCTCCATGGGAGTGGGACCTGCTGAGTGAGACCACTTGGTTCCATGGCTTCAGCCCCCTTTCCAGGGGAGTGGATGCTTCTCCTGGCTTGTTGGGGTTACAGGTGTCCCTGGGGTATGAAAATCTCCAGCTAGCTCGGTGCCTGCCCAAACAGCCACCCAGTTCTATGCTGGAAACCCAGAGCCCTGGTGGTGTAGGCTCACGAGGGGATCTCCTGATCATAAGATTGCAAAAATCCATGGGAAAAACATAGTAACCTAGGGTGGGTAGCACAGTCCCTTACCACTTCCACTGACTGGAGGAGGGAGGCTTCCTGGCTCCTTGCACTTCCTGGGCGAAGCAATGCCCCACCCTGCTTCTACTTTCTCTCCATGGGTTGCACCCACTGACCGACCAGTCCCAATGAGACGAACTGGATACCTCAGTTGGAAATGCAGAAGTCACCCACCTTCTGTGTTGGTCTTGCTGAAAGCTGCAGACCAGAGCTGTTTCTATTTGGCCATCGTGGCCCTTCTATCAAACTCAATCACTCTTAATAAACACAGTGCACTACTCATATAAATATAAATATTTGAAACAGTTTATGAAAATACACATATTTGATCCTGAATACTCAAATCAATTGTTTTTGGTACTATTGTAATATGCAATATGACAAATAAAACAATTAGGAATGCATTAATTTTTCCCAAGGCTCTGAAAACTGTATAATATATATTGAAAATACAAAGGTATAGGACTTTAGGGAATAAAAGAATTTTCTTTATCAACAACATAATGAATTTTTCTTGTTTCAAATAAAATTCTGCATACTATATTTTTACTGAAAACACTAAAATATAGAATTTTAGAAGGCAATAAATTAATGATCATGAATGAATAATAAATTAGTGCACAGAATAATCAAATTTCAAGTTTCAATAGAGTATTTCTTGTAGTCGAAAAATTTATATAATTATATTTGTTTAATATTTTGCCATATTTTTATAATTTGCTATATTCCTTTATATTGAGAATATTATTTCACTGAACATCCTGCTTAAAAGTTCATCATATTTCCTTTTAAACATTAGAATAAAAAGCAAGCAATATAGTTTCTCATTTTTAATAGAAAAGCTTACAAATAAGTACGTTCTTTTTATTATTAAAAAGAAAGCACAGCCCTTGTAAATGCAATGTTTCAGAAGAAAACAGGTAATGTAGTAGAAGGTTGCCAGAAACCTTTTTCATCTTTAAGCACAAATGAGTCACATAATTTTACAGGTCACAGTGTCTGCTGAAGAAATAGTCTCCAAGGTGGCTTTAGAGAATGCCAGGGGTATACAACTCAATTCATTTCATTGCAAGTGTTAAAACAACATGCAAATTGTAAACAGCATTTTGTGATTTATCTTAGTGGTAATTGTTATAATTCGTTAATATTATACTAATGTAGCAAAACACAAAATGTATCAATCAATGAATAAGTATTGAAGTTATATTTTCTGATTAATTTACTGCAGACACATATTATTAAAAATGTTTGGAGTTTTTTCTCTGAGGAGTTTAAGAACAGAGGAGATGTTGGAAATCTTTGATCTCAATAGTTTTTTAGAAGAGGATGTTCAATATTTCAGTCCCTTCATAATTTCATGAAATGCATATTTCATTGAATTTATGTGTTATTCCAGATTCTTAATTCTCCAAGTTAGTAGATAGAGCTAAAAGTTATTCCTTTTGAATTAGATATGTTAAAATACCAAAAATATTTTACTATCTGGTTTTCAATATTTGAGCATTTAAGCTTTTAATCTCTTTTCCAATTACTGGTCAAATTTCTCTACTTAAAAAAAAATAGCCATTAGCCTTTAGTTAGAATCTTATTTTCCCCTGAAAAACCTTGCTGCTAAGTGAACATCTGGTAAGTAACTTGAGAAATAACAATTCTATTAATAATGGGAAAATTATATTTTATTCCTTCCCCAAATATGTAATTATCACAAAAAAACACATTAATTGAAAAACAAAAACTATTTTATATGTTATAAATATGCTGAAAGTAAACAAATAGAAGTTGTACATAATGTGTAATGTAATGTAGCGAACAACCTAAGAGGAAATGAAGATTTGATTGTAGTGGAGGATGGTGAAGGTGGGATCAAAGGAGTCATTCTTAGGAAGATAAATCATTCTTTCTGCACTATTTTCTTAATTCACTTTTCATCCTTTTGGAAGCTCATGGTTAGTGTACACTCAAACTTCATATAGAAATATGGTTATATCACAGTAAAGCAATAATAGAACTAAATAGAGGCCCCCCAACTCCCCAAAAAAGAGTGTTTGTTAACATTTGGAAGACCAAAACTAGTGGAGATATAAGATAAGTTGTAGAAGAGGCTATATCTTCAATCTTCTCACTTGCTGTATGCAAGAAATGTTAGATAAAACTTGATTATATTGAAGTTTAGCTCAGAATAAATATTAATCCCAGAAAGTAGGAAGGAAAGTTACAAACATTAAGGAAAATAATTGTTTTAAAGTGCCTTGGTTTTCTAAGCAGATATTTTACTAAACTTGGATTTGAATTCATTCAAAACTGATAAAATAACCAGTCTTGCTGGTGGTGTCAGTGTGTCTAAAATATTTATGAGTAAACACCAGGGAACAATGGAGAGTAAAATTTATGTCTATCATTTAATCAGTGTTATAAGTTTTGTAAACTTATAGTTTGTTAGGTCATTCAATCATTCTTTCAGTATAAATTAATCTGATTAAATATCTCTACGTTATCCAAATAAATTATTGCAATTGTAAGATGGACATATTTGTCTTTGAACCTAACTGAAATATTGAATCATGCCTCCCACTTAAAGCAAGTTATTGAGAAAAATATCGACTGGGAATGTATACAATTTTCATTTCTTTTTCGAAAGTTCTGAGTAGAAAACTTATTTTTTCCCCTGAATAAGAAACTTTTTTTTTAAATTCAAAAATAAAGTCTCTAGAGATAAAAGTATTACCAATTTGTCAAACTGGATAGTAATTTTATTCAATTAAAATGAAAAATTCAAATAGAAAATGATGAATGATGCCAATAGTAAGTTTGTTTTAAGTCATAGTCTATAAAAAAATTGTCCAGGGTTATATCATGGCGTTTCAAATTTAAACTTTTTTTCTCATATAGGCTATTTCACTTCTGTGGCATACATTTATATTAAACAAAATCATACTAACATTAATATCTATGTCTTAGGCTACATAAAATTTTAATTTTGGGAAAATAATAGAAAATCATTGAACACTAACACAAAACCGTTAGCCATATTCCTATCTGTGTGCACTATTTAGGTTACACCAAAATAAAGAAACGTCTCCCTAATTAATTAATAAATAGAAAATAAAATAATAGGTGACTATTTAATATAAATTTGATATATCAGGCATAAATGACTTAGCAAAGGTTTGAATTATTGAATAAGTTTAATGTTCTATAAAATACGTTTAACATTCTGTAATCAGAATATGTTTAAATAAATTAGGTTTTGTTACTTGTAGATGAATATTACAATATAGAGTAGGCTATCAAAATGCAAAAATAAAAAATAGAAACAAAACAAAAAATAAAATAGCCCTGCATATCTTCTCTGTTTTTTGAGAAATTAGACTATGTCCACACATTTCTCATTTTTGTGTTTGCCTTTACACACTCCCCTGGAACAACAAAAAACATTCAATTTGCTTGTGGCAGGGAAATAACTACTAATTAAAAAATAGTTTTAAGAGAGACCTTTTTGATTGATTAGATTCAAATACTAAACATATATTCAGAAAGTTGAGTTCTTTCCCAAGATCACTCAGCAAATTATTAGGCAAACCAGATATTTTACTCTAGGGATAGTGTGCTTTTCAGGATACTAGGAAAGATGATACCCAGAACCATTTTTTTTAAATGAACTAAATAAAAACTATTTGCATAAGATAAGCTTGCATTTTGTACTCATAATATACTGGATTATTTTTCCCAAGTTCTCACTCTGTCTTTGTAAAAGTCATACTTCAACATACTTAGTGACTCCTATTAGAATAAGCAATGTGTATTTTTTGACAATGACTTGGGGATTGAGAATGTGAGTTACTTTGGCTAATGGAATATTGGAGAACATGACACAAGCAGAGGCTTTACTGTGTCTGCATAGTTGTCTTCTTGAGCTTCTGTCATCTACCGTATGTAAACCATGCTCTTCAGGGTGAGGAGACATATGCAGTAGACATAACGAAAACATTGCAAAGCTAATAACACAAATGATTAGGGTGTTAAGCATCAGTGGATTTCATCCCTATTGAAATACAAACCTAGCTTGGCTAGAAGACCTTTTAAAGAAAGAGTATGAACCCCAAGTTTGCACAAAAGTGTAAAATTTTCAAAATTCTAATATTGTGTGTGATTATTAATTTTAATAAACTTTTAAATTTCAGAATAGGTCTAAAGTTACAAAAATGCAAGTTTAGCATAGAATTCTCTTATATCTCATATTCATTTTCCCCAGTTATTTATATCTTACATTAAGATGGTACATTTGCTACAATTAATGAAGCAATCATTATATGTTATTACCGAAAGTCCATGATTTATTAAAATTTCCTGTTTTCCCCTAACATGCTTTTTACAAATGTTTTTAAAGTTTTCATCCTCGATTCCATGTTACATTTAGTAGCCATATCCCCTTAAATTTCTTATTGTTTTTGATGACTTTGGGAATTTTGAAGATTATGGATAAGGCATTTTGTAGAGTGTTCCTTAATTGTCATTTGTCTATTTTTTTCTCATGGTTAGATTGAGATTGTGTGTGTGCATTTACATTTTTACAGTTTATTGAAGTAAAAGTAATATATTAAGAGCCACACATATTTGATGTGTACATTATGATTCATTGGGACATCACAAGATCATGACATCATCAGCATAATCAAGGTAATAGATACATCCCACACCTCTCAAAGTTTTCTTGAGTCCTTTTGTGTCTTTGCTTTTTTGTATGTGTGACAGGAAAACTTAACATGAGATCTACCCTCTTAACAAATTTCGAAATGCACAGTATTGCACAGTCAATTATAGCCACAATGCTGTACAACGGATATCTAGCACTAACATTCATCTAGCATAACTGAAACTTCATACCCATTGGACAACAACTCCCCATTTCTGCCATCTCCCAGCCCCTGGAAACTGCTATTGTGTTGTTTGCTTCTGTGAGTTTCACTATAATAGACACTTTATGTCAGCAGTATCATGCAGTATTTGTCTCTCTGTGACTAGTTTATTACACTTAGCATGATGCCTTTGGGTAATGTGTTTTTGAAAAAAAAAAAGACTGCAGAGGTAAATTCCCATTCTCATTACATGTTGTTAAGGGAACATAACATCAACATCACTGGTAATGTTAACCTTAAATATCTGGCTTGAAGTAGTGTTTATCAGATTTTTCTACTCTAAAGTTATTCTTTTTTTGTTTTGTTTTGTCCTTTTACTTCCTTCTTTCCTCACTGAAAAAACTCAAGGAATGAGGATTTATGTTGAAGTAATTAATGACAAAGTAACTTCATAAGTTATTTAGAATTCTTTCTTCTGCCTGGGATATTTGTCTGTACCCCTCCATTTACTTATTTATACCATCATTTGTTTACATTAGCACAGACACATGAATATTTACATTATATTTATGATTATAATCTAATAATCTTTAAATTCAAATTATCCCAATTTACACCATTGGGAGATTCTCCAGTTAGCTCCTATTTCTCTTTAACATGCTTGTATTTGTTTATTGGTCTTCAGGTAAACTCAATAAATAGTCAACCAGAATATGTTTAAATTTACCTCTAGATTGGAAGTCCCAGCTTTGAGTTGTCCTGCCTTTTTGAACCAAACCAATGTATTTCTTAAATGTAATTGATTGATGTCTCATGCCTCTCTAAAACATAAAACCAATTTGTACCCTGACCACCTTGGGCACATGTTGTCGGGATCTCCCGTGGGCTGTGTCATGGGCCATGGTCACTCATATTTGGCTTAGAATAAATCTCTTCAAACGTTTTACAGAGTTTGGCTCTTTTTGTTGACAAGAACTATACGTGAATCTTTCTCAGTTCTTTAATGTGAATTGCAAGAGATAAAACCCATTAAATTATGTCCTCCCCAATACTTTGCCCTCCCTCAATACTTTAGCCTTCATGAGTTTCTCACTATCATGTTAGTCCACACTAAGCTTCCAGCAATTCAGCAACATTACCAGTTAATGGTCTTACCAGTCTTTGGTTCCAACTGCTTTTGCTCTGGCTAAGTAGAGCTCAGCTGAATTATGTCCCCAAATTTCAAAGTTTTTGCCTCATCTCAGACATTTTTGGTATATTGTGTCTGTATTTTTATTAATTTCAAATACTTTTTTATTTCTACCTTAATTTTACTGTTTACTCAAATGTCATTCAGGAGTAAATTGTTTACTTTCCATGTCCTGGTGTGGTTTTGACAAATCTTCTTGGTATTCATTTTAACTTTCATTTTACTGTCATTGATAGTATGCTTGATATGGTTTTGCTTTTTTGAATTTATTGAGACTTGCTTTATGACTGAGCAAGTGGTTGATCTTGGTGTATCTTCCATGTGCAGATGAAAAAAATGTATATTCTGTGGTTGTGGGTGGAATATTCTGTCCAGAATCTCTTTGTTAGTTTTTTTGCCTTGATAAACTAACACTTTCGGTGGGATATTGAATTCCCACACTGTTATTGTGGAGCTATGTAAGTCTTTGTGTAGGTCTCGAAGTACTTGTTTTATGAATTAGAACATTCCAGTGTTGGATGTGTATACACACACACACACACACATATATATGATGTTTAAGTCCTCTTGTTGAACTAAACTCTTCACTATGTAATGGCTTACTGGATCCTCTTTTACTGTTACTAAAGTCTGTTTTATCTGATATAAGATTAGTGACCACAGCTCTTTTTTGTTTTCCATGTGAATGGAAATGGAAAACAGATCTTTCCGGATCCCTTTACTTCGTGTTTGTGGGTGTTGTTACATATGAGATTGGTCTCAAAGACAGCAGATAGTTGGGTCTTACTTTTTCTATCCAACTCATCACTCTGTGACTTTTTAACAGGGCGTTTAGACTATTTATATTTAAGGTTGGTATTATATTCAGGGTTGACAATACTATGTTAAGTTTTGATCCTGTCGTCATGTTGTTAGCTGGTGGTTTTGTAGACTCTACTGTGTAGTTACTTTATGGGGTCTGTGGAATATGTACTTAAGTATGCTTCTATTTTGTGGTGGAAATCATTCTTTCATTCTATGTTTAGCACTCTTCTAAAAACCTTTTGTAAGGCTGCTCTAATAGTAACAAATTCTTCTCTCATTTTATCATCCGGAAAATATTTTGTCTCTTCTTTGTCCATGAAATGTAGTTTGACAGAATCTGACATTCTTGGTTGGAACTGCTTTTCTTTAAGAAACCTGAAAATAGGCCCTCAATCCCTTATGGCTTGTAAGGTTACCGCTGAAAATTCTGATGGTAGCCTGATGGAGTTTTCTTCGTATATGTCCTGGTCCTTTTCTCTGTCTTTAAGACTATTTTTTTTCTTTTGTATTGGCCTTGGAAAGAGTGGTAACTATGGTAACTTTCTGTCTTGGAGATGGTCATTTGTAGAGTATCTCACAGGGGTTCTGTACATTTCTTGAATCTTCATGTTGACCTCTCTAGTGAGATTGAACAATTTTTTGTGGACTATATCCACAATGTTTTTGAAATTGCTATATCTTTTTCTTTCTCTCTCTGAAATGCCAATGAGTTGTAGGTTTGTTCACTTCATATAATCCCACATTTCATAGAGCTTTTGTTCATTTTTTAAAAATTATTTTTTCTCTTTATTTTTTGTCTGATTTAATTCATTTAAAGAACTGGTCTTTGAGCTCTGAGATTCTTCCTTCTGCTTGACTAGTCTATTGTTAAGGCTTCCAACTGTATTTTGAAATTTCTGTAGCAAAATTTTTATTACAAGAAGTTCAGTAGGGTTCTAAAATTTAAAAAAAAATTGTTTAACGTATGTTCTTTGGACATTTCAGCAAGTGACACACATGGAAATATCTTGAGTATCAATACTAACTTTTTTGTTAATTTTTTTTTTAATCTTGGGTTTATGGAGCAGCTACTGAAATTGAGGCAGGAGAAAAGTGTGTGGTGGCAGGGAACCTAAGGCTGATTTGTACTGACTTCCTAGAACTGAATCAAAAAGAAAACACCACCTCTTCACACCCAAGTAAGAAAAGGATCAGAGGCTACTCTCTCTGCACTACATGCCAGATGAAAAAGTGAAAGTACCTCTGATTGGTCCCCTCCCACAACCAATCAGACTGGTCGTGGGCCAAGTCTTCATGTGTAACTTTGTAATTTCACTTTAGCCTTTGACTGGTCCTCTTCTACAACCAATCAGATGTTTGCATAGGATGGAACTCTGTTACTTCACTTCAGCCTCAGATGGGTCATCTTCTGCAACCAATCAGACTGGTTGTTGGCCACTCCTTCATTTATGTAGAGTGTAAAACAAGGAACCAATGGGAAACCCCTGCAGAGTATTTAAACCCCAGAAAAATCTGTAACCAGTGCTGGTGAGCCCCTTGCTTAAGCCTGCTACCACTCTGTGGAGTGAACTTTCATTTCAATAAATCCGTGCTTTTCTTTCATTGCTTTGTTTGTGTCTTGTCCAATTCTTTGTTCAAAACGCTAAGAACCTGGACACCCTCCACTGGAAATAAAACCACGTTAATTTTTAGATCTGCTTCTTAAAGACCTACAACAATTTGCTATGTACAAATCACCTGCGAAAATAGGTCTGTATCCTTCTACTGTTGATCTTTTGATTATACACTCATATTTCCACGAGCAGAGTAGTCGCTGCTTTTTTTAATTACCCTTCCTGAAAAAGTTACCCTGAGGCATGGTAGGGATCCTCGACAGTAATAATATAACGTAGAAAGGGACATTTAAACACAGCTGAGTGTCTCTTGTGATAATGAAAATGAGCACCGTGTTATAGCAGTCTTTATTTTCCACACTCCCATGTGTGCAGGAAATTGAGAATGAAAATTTTCAAGTCATACACAGTAAGAGAGAAAACTAAAAACACAATTTTAAGCACTGTGGTATCAGGTTGAGCCACAGTACATTATGTCAATGATTTTATTTCCTCTGCAAGGCTCTGACAGGAAAGGCATATATCTTTACTAAACAAGAAAGAAAAGGTGGAATATATTTTATCTCATTAGAACATTTTGAACTAAAGGCACAATAGGGCCACTTGGAACATTAGATCCTGCTGCTGATTTCATATTTATTTCATTGAACTGACAACAAAGTAACTGATCTTTAACTCAGTGTGCATACAAAGAGTAGGAAAACAAATAAACCTGCTGGGGAGAACATAAAGTGCATTGAGAGTTACAGAACACTGCATCCTTCTGTCCTTTTAGAAATTGTTAAGTAGTAAAAATAAAAATACATACTTAATCACAAATTAACTGTTTATGTTAAAAGCCTATAAAATCAGCTCTATTACTTTCTAAGTGATGAGATGTCTTCAGTAAATCTGGGTTCAAAATACAACCATTCTATATTATCTTATATTTATGTAATACTAGTTTTTGTTTATCTTATCACCTTGAAGGAACACAAAATAATACATTAAGAGTAATATTTATTTGATTTATGGTCTTTCTACCATTTCAAAGACGCCTTCAAATATTTTCAGATGTTCCCAGGGTGTGTTTTATATAAGCCTCCACAACATATTACCACTTACATTACTAGGCCTACCAGGTGCCACTATTAGTTCTCCCCCATCTTTTGCCATCCTTAACTCTCATACACACCACTACTTTTCATCAGCAACTCTGAATACCACTAGCAGTGAACTGGAATCTTGAAATCCAAAAATAATATATTTTCCTGAGTTTTTGTCATGTAAAATTTACTTGGAGAAATATCAAAACAAGTCCTCATCCTACTAGCATCTTAGAGAGCTGAAGTAAAACAACTTTTTCTAATTTTATTTATCGTCCTTTCTCTGGGATCTGTTCACTAGTTTAGGGAGCTAGGCTGGAATATTTTTGAGTGGCATGTATCACTTTATGTGAAAATGTTTCTTCTGTGAGGACTATGGCATTGTTACTGGATTAAATTATATGTGCTTAGTTTTTGCTTTAATATAAGCCTTGTCCTAGGGATCTTGTCAGTAAATCTCATACATGGTGTTTTGAGGCAAGCTGCGAAATTTCACCAGACAGGCATATATTAGTAAGTGCCATAGTAATGACCCAATTAAGCTAAGTCTTGTATTTAAAAAATCCATAAATGTCTTATGTTTTTCAGCAAATGGGAGTCCCAGAGTCAATATAAATTACCTGCATGTAAAATTTGATGATATAATACACTTTATAAGTTACAAGCTAGTATTTTACTCAGAAGGTTTTTTTTTAATATAAGAAAATAATGATTACTTTAATTTTTGATTCCATTGCTCTAATTTCATGAATATCATCACATGTGTACACTTTCAATTATTAGGAAGCTGTCATGTAACAGTGTGAACTTCTGTGAAACAAAATAAATGTTACAATTATTCCTAAGGAAAAGTTCATGTGTGAAATGAGTCACATTCTTAAGGAGTAGCTTATTTTCACCAATAATATCTTAATCAAGGATACTATGTTTTCTACGGATTGGATGAATGTTTTCATTTGTTTTTTTACCAAATTAATTATAAACTAAAAATATCTTCTGATTTATACTGATTTTTAGAAATACACAAATTAAAGCTATAAACTTCTGCATTTTTTATTTCTTTGTTTGTATTACTAGCTTAAGGATGAAAATAATTTTCCTCCAAAAAATATATATTTTCAGAAAGAATGTGAGCTGTGGGTTTCAGTTGTAGTAGGTATATGACATCCAAATTGTATACATTAAAAATAATTCTGGCCATTTGTGTTTGTGTTACAAATAATTCAATATTTTATTTCACGTTAAAATAGAAAACATTTTTCTATAAAAAACATAATTAGCACCATTGTAGTCAGAATGAAGATTTTTAGATGAAGATTTGCTGTTCTGTGATAATAAAATTCCCAGAGGCTAGCTACATAACCTTTGGAAAAGTATAGCATCTTACCAAATTCCTAACAGATCAAAGGGAAGATACTTCATCAGATTTGGGAGTTGTCTATGTATAATATTTGTTTCACATAAAATGTCTTTTTTAAAACTGTTGAAACAATGATTTCGAAAGAGCAGATATTCCAAAATTCTAAATGACTTTTATAAATGTGAATGCCTGAAATGTAGAAAAAACAAAGGAAGTTCAGGTATGTATCTTCTACTATTTTTATCCCTAGATCTGGAACTTTAAATTTTGATATAGAGGTCAAATTAGTGAAAGGAAGAAAGAAGTAAATTGAAAAATAATCAGCCCTCAGGGCTTTATGTAATGAAGCACATGTTTTATATCCGGGCAGCCCATAGAGTAGTCTCAAGCTCTATGTAGATTCTGAGCACAGGAACTCTGGCTAGTATAATTGAGAAACTGAGATTTTAATAATATTTTAATTTTTAATAAACTTTATTTTAGAATGTTGTAGACTTTCAGAAGGAAAAAGTGAGGATAGTTCAGAGTTCTCATATACCTTACACTCAGTTTTCCTTAGTAATAACATCTCACTTTGGTAAGGTAAATTTATTATATTTAATGAGCTAACACTACTATATTATTGTTAACTAAAGTTCACAATTTATTCATATTTCCTAATCCTTTACTTAATGTATTTTGCTAGTTCAAGAATTCCATACAAGATACCACATTACACTGTTGCGTTTCCTTACATTCCACTTGGCTGTGACAGTTTCTGAGACTTTTCTTGTTTTTGACGGATTACCTGAACAGTTTGAGGAGCATTGGTAATCTGGTATTTCATAGCATGTTCCTCCATCAGGATTTTTTTGATGCTTACCCAGATTTGAATGAGGTTATGGATTGTGAAAAGAAAGACCCCTGAGGTAATATACCATTCTCATCACAACACATTAAGGGTACCTACTATCAACATGACTTAGCATTGTTCGTGTTAAACATTATGAGCTGACTGAGGCAGTGTTTGATAAATTTCTCCAATGGAAAATTACTCTTTCTTCCTGTATTTCGATATAGTACTCTTTGGAAGACTGTCACTATGTACAACACTCACTTAAGAAGTATGGATTTGCACTCAACTTCCTTGAGGGGGAAGTAGTTAAACAAATTATCTGTAATTTTTCTGCACAGTAGATTTGTATATTATCCCCCATTCATTTATTTAATTGTTTATTTATATCAGTATATACCTATGGATATTTATTTTATACTGTGGGTTATAATCCAAAAATATTGTATTTATTTTGTTGCTAATATTTTTCTAATTTCAGACTTGGGAGAATTTTCAGTTGAATTATGTATCCCTTTGACATAGCCCAGTCGTTTTCTTTCTACACTTCGTGTACCAGTCTTAGCCTCAGCCATTTATTCAAGAAGCCCTGGTTTCTCTTTTTGGAGAACAGTGTTAATGCTTAAAATGCAGAAAATAGGTATGATCATTGTCACTGAGGTGTTCTTGCTTCTAAGCAAAATTGTTTTTAATTTCAATTAATTCAATTTTAAATTCATATACTTCCATGTGGCTTGTCACTCTATTGTATTAAATAAATTCAATTGACAGATAAAAACACATTTATGTGGCTCTTGAGTAAGAATATAAGGCTTAAAATTTAAGATCTGCCACTTACTAACTACAAAATTTGCCCAAGTTAATTCAAACTCTGCTTTATTCAAACACAAAGGAGTTCATTATTTTATTTTCTCTAAAATATTTTATGGACTTCATAAGAATATTTATTAAAGAAGAGATTATCATATTCTAATTCTGGGAAACACAGCTCAGCTGCAGTGTTCTAAGGAACTGGCCTTGCACTCAAAACTAGCCTGAGACTTTCTCTTGTTGAACATAATTAATCTCAAAGAACAGCATCAGATAAATTGATACCAAGGCAAAATTTTTTTAAAAATTCAGTCTTCAATCTTGTTTGAGAAGAAAGAAGCATAAGCTATATATGTACACCATACAAATGATCAACTATTCATTTGTCTTTGACTAATACGTACAACTCTTGCTTTTTTATCAATTATAGATTAAGCCTTTCTTCCAGATAAGATTCATATAGACATCAACGGAGTAATTACTTGTTTCTTGACAGCATCCCATTCGGAACAAAGCTCTACTCCCTGAACCTTCTGTAAAATCACCTAACACAAGCCTAATCACCTAACTCATGTCTCACATGAGTGATACCCTTCTCTGAGATGACAAAAATCCAACTTTGTCTACTGACTACTGGTACATACCCAGTAGTCTAGCTGGAAGTCATCAACACAGTGGTAGTATTATTTCTATAAATGGCAGCCAAAGCTGTTGCTAGTTACTGTGGCTCTCATTCATGGATTCCATTGACTGTTCATCAGACTCAGAAAATACATTATCTGCTATTTCATGTAGATTAACTAATACCTACTGACACAGGATCCTTTCGGTGCTGCTTTACCAGCAGAGTCTCTGCTCGAGTTTTGCTCTAAGACCACTGGGCTGGCTCCACATACTTGGCCTGGAAGGCTGTGCTCGGCTTTTACCACCAGCCCAGATCTCACGCCCATCACATGTGAGCTGGGCAGGAGCGTCAAGGGGTGTGTGAGTGAGCACACATGAGGTTCAGCCACAGCACACAGCCAGGCACGCCGGCTGCTCAGAGGGTAGGGCAACTCCAGGTGCCAGCACACACACAAGCTCCATGTGAGGCTGTGACTGGACCATGCATACCTTAAGTGGATTCTACCTTGAGAGATGGCATATGGACAAGGGGAACACCATGGCACTTGAAAATTCAGAGATGCCACAAACCATGGAATCCCAAAGGGGATGCTACAGCTCTGACTCGGGGACCCCCAAGGTCTGGGACCCCAGGAAGTGTTATGGTTCATTTGTGTTTCAGCTCATTTATTCCCTCCTGCCCACACGCTTTGGAGAAAGGGAGCATGTTCCAGCTTGCTTGTTCCTGTTGCCTCACTCTGGCCTGTGGCTCCTGGGCTAGCCTGACCCTGCTGTCATTTCCCATTATGGGAGGAGGCCACCCAGTGTGGGTGGAAGACAAGAGGGCTGCAGTATTACAGCTCCTTTCAAACCCACTGTTCAATAGGTCCCATGTTCTTGTCGTGCATCCAAGAAGAATGAGGTTAGGCAGACAACCGGAGAGGGAGCAAGGTGGAGAGGAGTTTCATTGAGTGATAGAAAAGCTCTCAGTGGAGAGGGGATCCGAAGTGGGTAACCTGAAGGCCGTTAGTCCTCAGGTGTGGCTGACTCCAGGGTTTTCATGTGCTCAGAATGGGAAGTGCATGCTGATTGGTCCATTGGCAGGCCTGGAAAAAGGATCATTTGATTGGCTAAAAGGCATCAAGGAAGTATGTGAACTGGCTGTTTGGTTTTCAGGTTTTAGAATTGCCTTTGGCTTGAAGGTTTCACTGGGGACCCACCACTTCACTCCTAGGAATTTGTCTGCCTCCTGCTGCTATCATTACTAAGGTTGAAGTGATATCCTCATCAATTGTAATAAAATATTGAACATGACTTTTTTTCTTTCTATCAGGGGCTAAGGAACTAGTAAAGATGACTGACACCAAAAAGTATCAATTTAATGAATATAAAAGTGCTATGCAGCAGTGTGATGTTTGGAGGTGATTCAGTACAGGATGAGAAATTTAGTCTGGGGATGGGTTGGGGAGGAGTGGTGAAAGTGGCCTAGATTCCTTATAAAAACAAAATTAATTCTTTTTGCATATTCTGGTTGAACTTTATTTGTTATCTCAGCTTTTAAAACGGATTGTAAAATATAAACCTCTGGTGCATTGTAAGAGGGTTTTTTCCTCCTTTGGTCAGATATAGGCCATAGATCAGCCTTAGATCCTTTGATATTTGTTTTTCAAATCTAGTTTCAATTGATACTTTTCAGTTTGTATTTTATATTACAATAAATTATTAATGATGATATAAAACATTTATGTACTATGATTTCAGAAAAACAAAATGTGCATATTATTTATCTTTTCATAAAAATTCTGCCTTTATAAATGTTATTTATGATAATTTGTAATTCAGAAAGAAAAGTATAAAATAAGAACTACATATTGCAGTAACATACTCTACATGCTCTGAAATAAAGTAGGTCAATACATCAATCAAGGAACATAGGTCTAAACATCAGTGATATTCCCCAAATGAAAGATGAATGCAGGAGGGCAATAGCTAAGGTTATCTACCTTCCCAGGAGGAGTTCTGCAATGCCCAGTTAACCCTTTTCTTTCTTCCCTATCTCTTTTCTCTAACATCTCTGCAGCATTCCCTCACTTCCCACCTTTGCCTTATGTGCTGAGCAGTTATTCTGTGGAATGGCCAAAGCAGAGGCAGAAGCTGGAGGCATAGAGGCAGTGAAAGACATCCATGCCAGCTAAATGTTTAAGCATCTGATTCTGAAGCATGAACATTTTAAATTGCACGCAGTCGTTTATTTTATAACTTCAAGCAAGGTTAACAATATATTTGAAGAAGTAACACACTGATTTCCAGTCATGCTCATTTGTTAACAATCACTTCATGTCTTTTCTCCCAAGAAGAATTTGATAGGTGGCGAGGTGAGAACTGGTAAGACAGACTTTTAATTCACATCTTTGCCTGGAACCATCCTAAAGAACATGAGAAATGTAATTCAGACAGTTATTTACTTACCTGTTAGTGAAAATCTTAAGATTGTCTGAATTGCCAAAACAATCTTTGTCATACTAAAGCTTAATGTTAACACATAACATTTGTCCAATTAAGTGAAGTGCTCCACAGCCACCTGTATTGCTGTTGGTGTATGTGTCCCTGGGGTACAGTTAGTAGCATATAATAATTCAGAAATGATTGCCTGAAAAATTTTATTGGACTCACTTAGTTAACTCAGATAAAATACAAAGAAAAAGAAAATCTTCCAACAGACTTGCTGACTTTCAGTCTCAAGT
The DNA here is from genome assembly GCF_008728515.1 of Papio anubis. Lineage (NCBI taxonomy): Eukaryota > Metazoa > Chordata > Mammalia > Primates > Cercopithecidae > Papio > Papio anubis. The sequence continues at coordinate 61,455,509 of NC_044990.1, read as the reverse complement.
GTTTGTTTTCTGCCTAGATATGCCTTGTGCAGTTAACGGGAAGAAGTATAGGTAGAATTAGCTTAATAATTTGTTTAATATCAAAGTTCAGTAAGTTAATTTTTTCAGGAAGTAAAAGCAGCCTGGCCCTTCAAATAAGGGCTCTTTTAAATATCCTACTTTGACTAGATGCTCTTTGTGAAAAAAAAAAAAAAAGTAACCTGTGTATTCAGTTGGGGGAAAGAGAGCACACTCAAACTCATATTGAGCACTAATTAGACAAAAAATAAAAATAAGTAACTAGGTATTTTTTGTTAATTAAGATTTCACCTCATTGACCATATTGCTTGATGGAGGCACAGAAATACTTAAAGAATTTTTCCATATAACCAGCTGGATGACATGACAAGCAGATAGTAGTAGTAGTAGTGATAGTGGATTACTTAGACCAATAAAAGTGAAGCTGGCAACCACTTGTATAATAGTAGTTTCCAAAGGATCTGTATCATTTGAATTAGTCCATTCCTCAAGGGATGAAGATTCTGATCAGTTCCCTAAGAGAGGTGCTTCTCCAGACTCCTAGAACTAATTTCTCATAAAGATGCCAAGATGTAGGCTATAGAGATTTACATCAGAAATCAACCTATTGCTATTCTGTCTTGTTCTCTTTCAATCTCTCTATCTCTTTATCCCTATGTGTCTCTCTCTTCCCTCTCTCCATCTCTTTCTTTCCCTATACTCCCTCAGTCCCCAGATAATTAGTATTTTTTTCTCTCCAAAATGCTGCCTTAAATATAGTATTTAGGCAATAATTTAGACTTCTATCAATAACTAGTTATGTTTATCTTTGTATTTATTTTCTAATCCTCCCATTCTACCTAACTCCTACACAGGTTTGGTGTCAAATTTAGTGAAAGAGTGATCACAGAAAAAAGAGATGAAGAAAGAGATGCTGAAAATCGTTATATTGCTAAGATATATATACCTTGCCAAAAGTTTCAAAAAAGGACGAAAAATTCAAGTCATTTGTTGGCATTTATCAGACATTTTTTAGAAGAGAATCTCAAGGCACAATTTACATACAGCTAGAGATTTCCTCTCTGATAATAAATGTTTAGTTCCATTTAGAAGTAGGTGGAATTGAAATAGGTGTTTTGTTTTACTGCCCTGAATTTGAAAATTGAGAAAAGTTATTTTTTTTTTTTTTGCATACTGAATATGGAAAACTTTAACTCAGATTCTTAGAATGTGGGATATTTTGTCTATTAACATTAAGAAATTTGAAAATAATAATACTCTGCACATTAGCACTTCATTAATAAGGATGATGAAAGGCTTAAGAAAATGAACTCTGAAGTCATGGAATTCTCTGTTTGAATCCCCTCTGCCATTTAGTGCAAGAAATGATATGAGACATACTAAAGCTCCTCGAGATATGTTTTCATCTGTGATCTGATGCTTGATAATAATAAATGACTCATAGAGTTTTTGGGGGGAATAATAACATGAGTTCATTTGTAGTGTCTGGTAAAGTGTAAGAACTCAATAATTGCACCTGGCTAAGAGAATGTCACCATAAGGCAGGTGAATTGACCTTATAAACACCCTTAGTTATGTCATTTTAGATGGCCTATAAAACTTACAATCTGCACTACATATTTTAACACTTCTGTTTGAATCATAGTCAAGTGTTTCGTATATAATTTTTGTCTCCTTGAATACGGGGATAACATCTTTCTATGTTACACGATGTAGGCCATGCTGAATATTTGCTGAATTGATGTTAACAAAAAAAATATTTTCACTTATAAAATTGAAAGTGGCTGTTATGCCTCAAATAATCCATATTTGCCTGCCTTAACCTATTACTGCTACGAGTAGTTTCTTTCTATTGGTATTAAGTGCATATCAGTATTAAGTGAACATAAAATATAAGTTTATAGTGCTAGAGCATGCTGCTACAATACCATGATGTAATGCAATGAAAGATAAAATTTGGGACATAGATGCCTGTAGGAGGTCCACAAGTTATGAAAAATAATTCAAATTGTACAGAACACAATCACAGGATTAAGGAAAGCAATTGTCACTTGCTCTGTGTGGTTGTAACAAGAGCCAGAATGTGCCAGATGCACAGCTTGTCTGCAGCTGTTGTTATTTGAATCTTTTTTGCAACATCCATTTTCTCCTATAACTGTGTGAGATTTATTAGGTGCAGAGAGTTCATCAGAATTGCTTTTGTGTAGAGAACACTGGTATGATGGTTCTTAGATTTAAACCAGGCATGGGAAAATATAATCCAGAAATAATTTTATACATACTGCTTAAGCCAGCCCAGATGCCTGTGTTGGATTAAGTTGGATATAAATTTAAAGTACTAATTAGGTCATGTTATGGACATTGCCAACTTGAGCAGGAACCATATGAATTGCTAAAAAGCCACTTGGTATAAGCATATGTTTTAAATGCAGTCTTCACCTGTATATTAGTCTATCAACCTTCACCTAACAAATGTGTATTTTCCTGTATACATTGGATTTTCGGCTTTTAGTGGAAGATATTAGCTGAATAATACAATTGAAGAGTATTTATAATACAAATGCACTATCTACATAACACATTTCAGAACCAGAGGCTGTAAAAGTGACTATAATTTCATGTGTGTATTTCTTGCTCTCATGCTTAAAGATACATCATCTATGTTGACTAAAAAATTGACTTTAAATTTCTGGCTAAAATGATCACTTCCATAGAGAAGAACCTCATCTAGTTCACTATTTTGGTCCCTGTCTAGAAAAGTAGCTTGAGAGAATATTATAAGAAATTTTGGTTTGGTCAACTTTGATAGACTCTTTCTCAAACTAAAGCAACTCCAAATCTTTCGTTTAGATTAAGTTTACCTTTAAAGATAGTTAGGGTCTTCCTTATTTACTGTTAGGATCCCAGGGTTGTTTCATTACTATTATTATTACCTGTCACTGATAGATCCCAGAATACTGACTCCTGCTATTTGATTCTTGTTGCCAGAATTGTGCAATTTATGAGCATGAACTAATAGTTCACCTTTTCTGTTCTCATAGACTCAGGGATAAAGCCACATTATACCTTCTGATTCATAGACCTCCTCTAATAATACTGGCAATTATATACAACGAAAAGCTATAAATCCATTTGTATCTATGTAGCCCCTCTTTTATGGGCTGAGTTAGTATATGAGGGTGTGAGTGTTGGTAGGAGAACAGGGGAAAGAATCTTGGTGGAAGTACGGATTAAAAAAATAATCTTTGTTCTCGAATGCATAAGAGTTTGCAATTTGACACATCATGGACAACACACATTATATATTTTCAATTCTAATAACTTTCCTAATTTACCCAAGTGAGTTGATTTTTAAAAATCATTCTTTCACTATATACTGGTCCAACAAAAATCCAGTAGTTCTCTGAATTCCTAAAACTACCTATGACAAATAGATTATTTGAAATCTTCAAATTAAATTTTAATCTACTCTGTTAGTCTCTTTTCACATTGCTGATAAAGACATACTTGAGACACTGGGCAATTTACAAAAGAAAGAGGTTTAATTGGGCTCACAGTTCCACAGGGCTAGGGAGGACTCACAATCATGGCAGAAGGCAAGGATGAGCAAGTCATATCTCACATGAATGGCAAAGAGAGAGTTTGTACAGAGAAACTCCAGTTTGTAAAACCATCAGATCTCATGAGGCCTATTCACTAACATGAGAACAGCATGGGAAAGAACCGCCCCCAGGTTCAATCATCACCTACCGAGTCCCTCCCACAACACATGAGAATTATGGGCTCTACAAGGTGAGATTTGGGTGGGGATACAGAGCCAAACCATGTCATCATAAAATTTAAAAACACAATTTCTGTCGTGCATCACATCATATCTGCTTGTTGACACACATGGTTAGCTGAAAGGACTGATACATAACTTCAGAATCTTTGCTTTTGCCATGCAAGATAACAGTAGAGATAAGAGTTCGCTCCATCTCAGTTTTTATTCAAGTTACAAGTGTCCTACGGCTTCAGATGTGGTCATATGTCCATCTGTTCTGATTCACTGTGCCTAGATGAATTAGGAGATGTCATATAATCATGATTGGCATGGGTATCTCTGGATGGTAGCACATTTTTCAGTGAAGAGGAAACATTGAGAACTATCTTGGTAACTCTTTTAAAAAACATATACTAAAAAGAAGAATGCACTTTTCATTAATGATCACTAGTATATATTACCTTTATTGTCAGAACATAGAACATATCAAGCACATATATATGCTTGATAACTGTAGGTTATCTTATAATCAAAGAAATTATACTGTATAAAATCTGGCACCTCTTTTGAGAAGTACAAACATTGATTATGTTGGTAGTTGGCTGCAGTAACGGATGTCAAAAATGTGGGACCTGAAATTTACAGACAAGGACGATGATGCTCCCAATAAATAAAGAATTTTTGTGTGTATGTGTATGTATGTGTGACTTTCTAATCAGAATCAGTGTGATTCCAAGAAGAGTGAATCTGTTGGTCATATTTATAAATTACTATGTTTTGTGTGTACACAACTATTTTTAATAATGCCTTGTTATATGAAATTCAACTAAAGTATTCCTCCCTGGAATATCACCAAATTTCAAAGTCACTCTCATTAATTTCCAGACATATCTTTGATTTATTCATGTCCAACTGAAAAGGAAGTAAAAAGTAAGAAAATTTAATTTGTGACAACTATGTTTTTAATTAATTGATTTTTTTATTCATCGATCTCTGTGATAATTTTTAAATAATTCCATAATAATGATTCCTTTCACATTTTTTTAAGGATCTTGTAGGTTAATATTGCTTTTTATTGTATGTTCTTTGATAGAAAATTTAGATACATTAGGCTCACGCCTGTGATCCCAGCACTTTGGGAGGCCGAGACTGGTGGATCACAGGGTCAGGAATTCGAGACCAGCCTGGCCAAAATAGTGAAACCCCATCTCTACTAAAAATACAAAAAATTATCTGGACATGCTGGCGGGCACCTGTAATCCCAGCTACACGGGAGGCTGAGACAGGTGAAATCACTTGAACCCGGGAGACGGAGGTTGCAGTGAGCCGAGATGGTGCCACTGCACTCCAGCCTGGGTGACAGTGGGAGACTCCATCTCAAAAAAAAGAAAAAAAAAAAAAAGAAAGAAAGAAAATAAACTTTAGATACATTATCTCAACAGAAAAAGCAAAAACAACAGGTCCTTCATGTCATATTTATTTAAGTGACTGTCAGGTTTCCACACTAAGCTTTTTCCAATGTTTTCAGAACCTCCCTTGAAGAATAATAGCATGGTTTTATAAGAATGGCAATTTGCATGTATAAATTGCCAATGATTTGATTATTCTGTAACTCACGTTTTGAACTATAACTCTTTGCCCTAAGACTACAAAAATATTGACCAAGAATTAAGCTAAGGAATCAAGATTAATAAAGATTAATAAATGTTGCCTTTAATTTTGGAACACAGACTAATGGTAACACTCAAAGTGCCTTTATAAGGGGTATAGTGGTCTCTTTTATATCTTGAGAATAACAATAATAATGATTGATCCAGTTATTTTCTCAAGAAATATTTTAAGCATTCACTGTATAGGAATTTGGCTAGATACAAGGAAAGAATCACAACTAAGACAGAGAAAAGTATTGGTTTTAAGAAACATATCAGATATCAATTATATTTCAGAGAATTATTAAGTATAACAATTGATAATAGCTGTGTTTTTCCTTTCAATTAAATGTAATATTAGTTTAAAATATATTTATGGTGTTTAAACACTCACATCTTTATTACTTCTGTTGACAACATAGGCAAGGTAATGAAAATAGTATTGTTGATTCATTGGTGAAAAAATTTATAGTTTTTTAACCTTTATTACATTCAGAGTTCAAGAAGAATGAGAAAATTCAGTGAAACTTTGGTATGAGGCTCAGGCATTAAAATTACTAAATTCACATGTACAGTATTTTAAAATACTTTACATCTCTTTGGTACAAGCTTAAACTGTTAGAAAGAAGGCATATATACACTTTGTCATGTTTTATAATAGTTTTCATACACCGGGAACAAAAAGTAACATATTATGATAAAGTTGTAAGCAAACTGATTTTTATTTAAATAACTACATAGTTCTTAAAATGCCATTGACATTCTCTGTAAATGTAATTCATGGTAATATAATCTTAATTTTCCATTTTAATTAGAATTTTTTAATTTTGCAAGTAACAGATTTTTAAAATAAGCATTAACTAAACTCTGAAACTAATCAAAATTAGTTATTTAGTAATTGTTTTCATTTTGTATGTGTAAAATGTCAATAGTCTTTTAGAACTAGAGTACAAAGGTTTTATAAAACATTTGCTTAAATTAGATCTATTCAGGGATGAATAGTTAGTTATACATCAAAGAAATGTTCTGTTTTACAAGGAAGTTATACCACCACTAGACATATTTTAATTAGTTAACATTATTAAAATTTTTAAATATAAAATCTCTTTTAAAATATTGATGCCAAATTACATTTAAGCATACTGACCTTATCTTCATAAAGTATTTCAAAATATTTGTTCAAATAAATATTTTGGTTCAGAGTGTTTTCATATGTACCATATACAGAATCATAATGTGTTCATTCAAAAAATATCTTAAACATTATTTGATCCAATATTTTTCTTTAATAGATGAAGAGACTAACATCCAGAAAGTTCATGAAATATTTATAGATAGAAACCAGGTGTTTTTACTTCCTGTCATATATATCTTTTGTTATACATTTTGCAGCTTCGTGAGTTATCAATTGTCATCAAAATAAAATACTGTAAAGTCTCAATATTAAAAATACTTAATCATTCTATTACATTTGATTAATGATTTAGGTGACACATAAATATAATGTTTAAATGTGACATGTAATATTTTTTTCTCCTGTCTTTACAATTTTCTATAGTTTTACGGTGTTTAGTACTTAAAATTGAGACTACATATTTCTTCCTAAACCTTTAACTACTTTTGGATGGTGTTTAGAATTCTTGCAGTAGCATTACACAATTGCTTTTAAAAGTGGTAAAAAGCGGTGACCTACCTACCTAGCTTGAAAGATTTGTCTATATGATATCGGCCCATAGTTCCCATTCTCATACAAATAATAGGGTTATAATAGTAATTATATTGTAGTATGTATTCTTCCTAAGGGATGCCTTTCTTATGAACAGTGAAGATAAACAGTAACTTTTCTCATGGAATTATTAAGAAAATTGTATGAAATCATATAAAGAGTAATGTATTACTTATATTGAGAAGGTAAAAACATTCAGTGTCTCTCTGTCACTGGACATAGTAGAGACAAACCAGAGTAGCACGAGGAAATTTGAAAGATTTTGTTGGCCCAAAATGTGGACAGTGACGAATTCCCCAAATATATTTCAAATATTTCTCATCTAGATCACAATACATCCAATGTTCTCAATTAGTAATACAATATTGCATCCCAAATTAACATGCCCTCTACACTCTGAAGCAGTCATCCTGAGATGAAAGGGAATTCTGATAACTTCAGTATAAGTGAAGTATGCTTTCAATGATTTTGAGGAACTTTCTATTATAGAGTGTTTGGCAACTTATGATCTTCAGCATTCTGAACATCACCAAAGGACTCTTTCCCATAACAAGCACAATTAAAGTTGAGGTATACCAACATTTTTAATTTATGTGTCAACATGTACTCCAGTATAAGAAGAAACAATAGTACTTTAATACTGATAAAGCATCAGTGAATTATTAAAAAATAACTTATGCTGAAACATAATTTCTGTACTTAAAGAAAATGTTGGTACTACTTCTTAATTTTCATTCCTATTTCCCTAATAAAGGCTTACCAACACCTGGCTGGGGGTCTGACTCTAAAGGAAAGTTCAAAAGGGAGACATCTTTATGATTACTATTATTAGCTATTTTGTTGCTGACGTGGAAGAAAAAAAATTCAAGGATATATGAGCACCAATGAAAGAGACTGCTAAAACCCCCAAAACTAAAATACTTACTATAAAATTTAAATATGCATATGCTACAAGATCATTTTGAATAACAATTATCACAACCTTGAGTGCCTGCTAATGTATCTGAAATTGTTTTTACTGCCTGAACATGCTGTAGGGAATCTGTGAATGAAAAAATTTTAGGCATTAACTGAAGAATTCCTAGGTGAACATTAACTGAAGAATTCCTAGGTGAATAAAGATAATCAATCAGCCTTTTAATTCCATATGCTTCACAAATTATGAAATATAAAAACAAATGTATATCAATTAAATATATATACAATTGTTTCATATTTTATATATATTATAGTCAAACTGCATATACGTGTGTGTGTGTGTGTTTATGGGTAAATTTTTCACATGTATGTTTGCTCAGACTACTTACATCATAGATTTCTAAGGCAAACTTATGACTTTGCAGCCTAATTATGTTATTTAAAACTATTATGCTTTGTGTTAAATATTGTGTGTGCCTTGTCTATATCTCGTTTACAGCCTAGTGTAGCCTTCAGTTACTGTGGGTGTTAGCTGTAAACAGCTCAAGAGTGCACTCTTATACTGAAAAATACTCCTGGCTAAATTTAGTCATTTGAACCAACCAGAAATATCTCACAGGTTTGCTTTTCCCCTAGGAAAAGTGTGAAGTCCACAATGGACTGATACAGGGATATAGAAAAGTGGCCACCTTCCCTCAAGTTAGGGCAACTTTGTATTGCCATTCATACACTTGGGCTCTCTATTGGGACAGGCTGAAGCCAAAGGTCAATTGAAATCACATTTTTATCTGTATTTTTTTGTACTCAATCTTGCACTCTTCACTCCCTCATGGTTTCCACTTGGCAGATTTCCCTCAATCTGTCATTTGCACAATGACATGTTTTAGTCTCTTCTTCTGGGGAGCCTGAGCCTGGAAACAACAATCCAGCTACCAACTTCTGATAGGCGATTACAGCCAAAATTGGCTATTTCAAGAGTCAACACATATGCAATTTTGTTTAGTTTTTACTTAACATCCAAAGAGGTCCTAAAGAAGCTCAAGATTATAAGAGAGTTGGGAGAACGTTCCCCATAGGTCTCATGTTTCTGCACATCTTTTATCCATTTTTGTGCTGAAGTATTGTTTCAAGGAAATTAATATAGTGAACAACTTGGAAAGTTAGTGTGAGTGACTACCTCCAAGACAGAGTGCAGACTGTTTACTGTTCAAGGTGTGCAAAAAGTACCATCATCTGGGGCAAAGTTTGGTCAAGTTTGGTAGCAGCTTCCTTGTATGATGGGGAATCCCTTACACTTAGGGTTTCCTTAACTGTGACATAAACTTACTGTGCGTGCAGCATCTAGAGCTGCTCTCCGTTGTTCTATGGGACTTGGGAGTGGGGAGAAGGAGAACCAGTGCAAACATAGGGGCCATGCTGCTGCTTTGCTGTGAGTAACACAATTCTATGTCTCTGCCCAGGGAGTCTCTTGTATTTTTCCAGCACCTCTGAAATAAGACACTAATAGGGAACATTCTCCCAAATTTCCTAAAATCTTACCTTCTTTAGGAACTCTGGAAACCGTTAGGTAATAACAATAAAGTAAGGTAAAATATCAGATCTTTATTCTATTTTAAACTTTTTGAAAAGGACCCTCCTTAGGCATATAACTTATCTAATAAAGAAAAGTGGATAGAAATTCTAGAGATTATGCTAACATCATATCTACAGAAAGAGATTTATAAAAAGGAAAGAATGTACATAACATCTTAAGTTACCTTTAATAATTTGATCAGTGTCAGATTTCATTGTTTAATGAGATCTTCCAATATGAGTGTGATCTATCACAGAGTTGATTAGCAAATGATAAGAAAATAAATGTCAAACTTACTAGTAATGTATACACGGAAATACTCAATTCAGGGTGAAAGGCTCTCATTTGACATCCTGGACTCTGAAGATTTCTCATACCCATACCTAGCACGGAAGGAAACAATCAGCTACGTGAATTTAGACATTGCTTTTTATACATTTTTACAAATATAGTGGCCAAGCTGATAATTATACAATACACACAATGGTGACATTAGATAGTATATAAATTTCTCCCTAACTTGTATTATCCATTTGCATTCTCCACTGAAGATTTTGGGGAGATAACAGACATAACTAGGTTTTTCACATTCAATTCATACTAGCAAAAGGTGGTAGAGGAAGAAAAGAAAAAAAGTAAGAGAAGTAGAAAGGAGGAATGGTCCACTAGTGGTGAGAATAATTCCAGCTAAGTGAAACTTGAAGACGAGGATAAGGTTTATGTATCCCGTATTCCCCTAAGTATTAGACTCTTGCTAGAGCGGAAATTTGGACGCCATCTCACAGCATGTGTTCAGCACAAGCTGTCATTTTCTGTTAATGGTTTATACCTCATGTATGTGCACAACATGTTATCTATTTTTCCTCTACTTCTTAAGCTTAGTAAGAACTACATTTTCAGATTAAAAGTGAAAGAACCAAATTAATGAATTGTCTAACGTGGAGTTGAAGATTCTCCAGAGATAAAGATGCTAACTGGAAGTACCCTACCCAGAATTGAGAGTTTCTCTGTGTATACTATATTAGTAACATTGAAATAGCCTTTCTTATTTGCCAAAAATATCTATGCTAGATAACATCTAGGACTGAACTTTCATTTTATAGGCAAATCTGACCAACTCTGATCCTTTGAATGATATGTTAAGAGTTTTGATGATGATATGGTGCTCATATGTAGTCATTCTGTAAAGGTTCTGTTTTACTCATCATACCTCAGATGGAGATTATGTTGTAAATAGAATTTTAACTACCTCAGTGAAAGAAACCATTAATGAATCAAATGCTAATCATGTATTCTATCTCTATTTGCATCCTGATTTAGAAACTTGATGGGCATTTTAGAGTACGTTACTTAAATCAGTGTTTCCCAAACATGCCTAGTTGCAGAGTACTAGTTGGAAGCATGGAATCCCAGGTCACAATTTAGAAGCATGGAATCAGTATCTCCTGGGGAGGAGTCTGAAAAAACTGAGTTGTAAATATGAACCCATATAGGTCTTAAGAACAGACATTTTTAAAAATTAATTGCTTTATCTTTTCTATTATTTTGCAAGCTGTACGATGTGGCATTGTAGTGCTTCAAATATTGTTAGTGAATAACAATATTTCCTCATGTTCTTTGATTAAGTTTTAAAAGAGGGTAAGTAAGGAAATGAGAATGGTCATAAAAGGAAAAAGAATGACAGATGGTGCTGTTGAATGAGGTATGAGAGACAAAGATAAAAAATGGCATATTGGACAATAACTGTCCCCAGATTCCCAAGTGAGTAACAAGGACACTTTTTTTTTTTTTCTAAAAGAAAGTATTGATCTAGGTTATGGATGGCAGTAATAAATATCACTGAGTTGAGAAGGAATCACTAAAGACATCTTTTATTTCTCCTCTTCAGTTGACATAATCCACTAAAAACCAACAACCAGTTGTTTGGCCTTCTCAATAATTTTGGAGTCAAGGTCATATATTTCCAGGGTGTTTAATGTTATGGTTGGCAAGACAACATCAGGAGGCTTTCTAAAGTTGATATGGATTATGTGTACTGCATTGCTTTGATCGCTCATCTCTGTCACTCTGTCTTAGGGAAAGATAGGTATTTTGACAGGGTTTCTTCTTTTAAATTCTAGCTAAATATGGCCAAGTAACATGTTTCAGGCAATTTGTGGTAAATAATTCACAGTGTATTTCTAAATAGATTCTGATAAGCTTACTGATTCATGCTTACCAGGCCATCTTTTGTGAAGCTATACTTTTATTTCCTGATCTTAAAAATAGTGGCCATGAGTTCCTACCTCTAGTAGCTTGAAATAATCATTTTAGAGTTCTTGCTTTTTGTAAATAAATGTGTTTCAGTCTTGAAATCAACATTTTATTACATTCATATTTTGAAGAATAAAGAGGTTCTTAATTTTGCTTGGTTTTAGGTTGTTTATCATAGAAAGCAAGGTAAAAGCATGGATTTGTGAAAGACGTCTCATTTAAATTGCATTTTGGTATGAGAAAGGAGAAAAAAAGTTGAATCTGTATTTGCAGGAGAATATCATGTATTTGGAAAAGAATGTCATGATAACAGATTATATACAAAAAGATCCCTCACTGTATGAGAGAATTAAGAATTTCGATAATTTGACAATTGGTAGAAGTATTGTAGCAGGGTGTTTTTCATCTATCATGTATCCAGCAGACAGATGATAAACCAAAGCAGATGGAGAACCAGGATCTGTGAAAAATGCCTGGAGTAGTTTCTAGGTGATAATTAATAAAAGTAATACTTAGAGAAAGAAAACTAAAGGGTTTAAATTGACAGTGATATTCATTATGGGCCATAAATTTTCTTTGTTTGAAAATTTGCTTTATAGACTATAAATTTTTAGTTTTTTCTTATTTTACAAAGAACAGATAAAGCTACTCTTCTATGTTTTGACTTCTAAACAGTTGATTCATTTTATATAAACCATTAGTACTGCAAGTCTTCTTGAATCAAGCCACCTTCATCACCAACCAGGCAGGAACCCCCTAGAGGTAGAGGGACATGTTTGGGAAGAATATTAAAGCATCCCTAGTGCTATCTCTGAAACAGAAGCTTTACAAGAATTGAAAATACTATGCCTTTCTGTTCAGCCTTAACGTTATTGGTTTCTGTGTTAATGTGTTGTTCCTTAATGTTACAATTATCACCTTTGCACTTAATAAAATGCAATCTTGTTTTCAGCTAAATCCTATCAACTTTGTCTCTTCTTCAAACTTAGGCAAACTGTTTCAGTTTGATCAAATCCTGAGATGTTAGAAGGAGCTAAATTTAACAAAATACAAATAAATGTTAGCAATACTTTTAAAGGTAAGCATGCTAAGCCAGTCTTTACCCTGTCACACATATAAAAATTATGGGCCGGGCGCGGTGGCTCATGCCTGTAATCCCAGCACTTTGGGAGGCCGAGGCGGGTGGATCACGAGGTCAGGAGATCGAGACCATCCTGGCTAACACGGTGAAACCCCAACTCTACTTAAAAAAAAGAAAAGAAAAAGGTAACTAAATGAAATATTTGAAACTATTTTTTTTTTCTTTTTTTTTTGGAGGGGAGAGGGAATGGAATTGTTTTAATTCTGTGTAGTAACAAAGGTGGGGGAAAGACTGGCTTCTGCATGTAGGTATATACTGTCAAATATCCCCTTTTGCTCTCTGTGAGAGAATGAGACCATGTTTCTGCCTTTACTTCAACTTGCAGCTGATGCTTATGATCATCTGCAAATGCATAACTACACAATCACCATGGTCTGGTGAATTTCCATTGCTGGTAGTGATATCGGAACCTTTGACAGCAGTCGTAGGTGGGTTAGCTCAACACGCTCTTTCAAGCTCGTTGAATCATATTCAAGAAAAAGGGAATGGTACACTTTCACTGGGAAGCTTGGGGCACTTCTATGGGCCCCAGAGATAACAGGGAAATCTGGAAATTAAAGTTTTTTGTGTATATGAATCATTCAAGAGTACCTGATCCCAAGTCTCTGTGCTTTACTCCTTCCAAATGAAAACTCTGATCTTGAAAAAGTAGATTTGCTAGGGTTGAAAATTCCACCATCTAACTAGCCCTGTTACCATTATAATTTCATTCTAGCTCTAATTTTCAACTTTTGCTGTCCTCCAGAATAGGGAATTAGAGTCTTTATATATGCTCCAAATACTCACTGACTTTCGTATTTGGCTTTGTATTTCAGATAGCTCTGAAGAATCTCCATGAAGTATGCAGGACACGTAAGTGCTTTTTTTTTTTTTCTCTCTCTCTCTCTCTAAAGTAGATGAACTAAATTAAATAGAGGAGGCAAGTTGGTAATTTGATTCATTGCATTTCACCCCCAGCCATTGTCCCTCTTTTGTGATAATCTGGTATCTCTCATTGCTGCTGTCATGTTTGTCTTCAACTGTGAGTTTTGTGATTATTATTTTTATTGCACTTTTTAATGTTATTTTTATGTTAAATTGCAACCATAAGAAAATAAAGGGTATACCACAAGTCATGATCAGCTGCAAGTACATAACCATGGGATCTCCATGGACTGGTGAACTTCCCTTGCTAGTGATATTGGAACCATTAACAGCAATCATAGGTGGGTTAACTCAACATACGCTTCACCAGGTCCCCAGAGATCCTGAATCAATGCCACCTAATTATGAGCTAGAAGTAGAAGTTACTGGCGCTTTCAGGAATTTGTAGCATGGGTTTAGCATGAAAGGTCTTGAGGAAATCACTGCTTGTCTCAGAGCTGACCTTATTTATTCTTTCTTTACTTGGTGATTGACACAACATTGAGGAAGCTTAGTGGCTTGACTGCTCTTCATTATGATCAAATTCTGCAACGTGGGCCATGTCTTTCCACCTTTCTGCTTGTTCCCATGTAATTCTGAACTAAATTAGATTGCCCCAAGCATGAATCCACTGCTTAATTTTTAAATTCTCATCCTCATTATATTTCCCAATCTCATTCTGTCAATAGTCTCTTTCCTTTAAAACCCTTACTCATAGAAAGTTTTGGAACACACAAAAAATACCCCACAAAACAAACAGAAAAACAATAACAAAACACATTTTCTTCTTAGACTAATTATTTCTAAACACATAATTGCAATAGAATACAAGCAATTAAATTTTTTATAATAAACTTTAGCCATAGATTGTGATTCCTTCAGTCTTTATAATTGGTTATTTTAATAGTTGTGCGTATTATCTCTTCATTATTGAGTTCTACCATATTTCAATATTGTACATACTCTATAATAAAAATTCTTCTGGAATATAACTTTTGTATTATACTGAATAATTTCCTTAAGGCAAATTCTCAATTGTGTATTAAAGTTTGTGGCAATTTTTACAATCTTGATAGGTATTGCAATCCTTTATCTTGTATTTAATAATGCATACACATAATAAAAATTACTACAGATATTTTATTATAAAAAAAGCATTGCAGATCTCCAGTAATACTTCTAAGGGACAAAAATTTTTTAACATTGTGTTTTAAATATGGTTGTTTCCTCTATTTAGCTAATTATTATTATTATTATTATTATTTGAGATGGAGCCTTGCTCTGTCACCCAGGCTGGAGTGCAGCAGCGCCATCTCAGCTCACTGCAACCTCTGCCTTCCGGGTTCAAGAGATTCTCCTGCCTCAGCCTCCTGGGTAGCTAGGACTACAGGCGCTGGCCACCACGCCTGGCTAATTTTTTGTATTTTTAGTAGAGATGGGGTTTCACTGTATTAGCCAGGATGGTCTCGATCTCCTAACCTCATGATTCACCCACGTAGGCCTACCAAAGTGCAGGAATTACAGGCGTGAACCTCTGTTCCCTGTCCTATTTAACTATTTAATATGTTTTTACAGCTAATTATTCAGATGGAATTTATTGTTTTATTTAAAAGATGAATTTATTACTATCAAAGATGATTTTTAATTGGCATGATTCCTATCAATCCCTTTAATAATAATTTTTTTTCTGATTTTTGTTATTTGAATTTTACTTTTTATTTATTTATTTTTTAATGCTTTGAAATGGAGTCTTTCTCTGTCGCCCAGGCTGGAGTGCAGTGGTGCATTCTCGGCTCACTGCATCCTCCACCTGCCAGGTTCAAGTGATTCTCCCTGCCTCAGCCTCCGAGTAGCTGGGATTATACGCACACACCACCACCATACTTGGCTAATTTTTGTATTTTTAGTAGAGACAGGGTTTCTCCAGGTTGACCAGGCTGGTCTCGAACTCCTGACCTCAGGTGATACACCCGCCTCAGCCTCCCAAAGTGCTGGGATTATAGGCGTGAGCCACCACACCAGGCCTGTTACTTAATTTTAAATAATAGTTTAAATAATAATAATAAATACAAATAATACTTTAAAATTTTCTGAATATTAATTTCTGATTATTCATTTTAAACTCTGCTTCATGGATTCCCAATACATAGACAAACACATTAGCTATTCTCTTTCTCCATTTATTTATCTTCATTTCCTCTCTCAAATTCTGTCAGATTTAATTATAATTTGACATTTTTGAGCTGGTAATATTTAATTTTAGCTTAGTAACATTAGTAATAGTATCAATTTTATTCACAGTTTGCCTACAAATTTATTGTAATAACTTAAAATAATTATAAAATATTTATTTAAATGTAAATCTGTGTATTTTTGCTGTAAAGCCATAAAATGTTCTCAAATTACTTGCTTTCTTTGGAGATCAGTGTGATTTGATTCCTATGCTACTCCGAAAAGATTGGTTTCACTTTTTTTAACATGCAACCTCTTATGAGAAACATGATATAGTGCAGATAATACGTACGTATTCTTTATAAGTTGTCTGTTTATTTAATGATATTCTGAAATTTAGTTCGCATACATTTTTGCCGTTGTCAGGGAAAAATTGTATGCCTTTGGTTCTAATTTTTCTACTTTTTAACTATTCTATCTAATTAATTTGGTTCATCTACTTTAGGAAAAAAAGCACACACACTTATGTGAACCGCATACTTATTGGAGATTCTGCAGAGCCATCTGAAATATAAAGCCACATGTGAAAGTCAGTATATTTTGGGAACATATATAAAAACTCTAAATCCCTGTTCTGGAGGGTGGCAAAAGTTGAAAATTAGAGCCAGAATTAAATTATAACGGTAACAGGAGTAGTTAGATGGTGGAATTTTCAACCCTGGCAAATCTGCTTTTTCAAGACCAGAGTCTTCATTTGAAAGGAGTAAGACACAGAGACTTGGGGAGCAGGTACTCCTGAGTGATTCACACACAAAAAAGCTTTAATTTCCAGATTTTCCGGCATCTCTGGGGCCCATAAAACTATCCCAAGCTTCTCTGTTAAAGTGTAGCATTCCCTCTTTCTTTAATATGATTCAAAGGCCTTGCAAGATGGCATTGAGTCCATTATCTAAACTCACCTTCCTTTCTTCTAACCTGAAACCATAAATAGGATTAGTCACAAAACATCCTACCAAGAAAAGTATTATGCCTACTGAAAGAAGAAAGGAACTATACCTGGAAGATGCTACAAGAGAATTATGGGCCTGGATCTTGACATACTGATCAAGAGGAGTAAAACAGAAGTTTTGATAACAAAGGGTCCATCCATATGTGAGCATACTCCCACAGTACAAGAGTTAGCACCTTGACAAGCAACCCAAGGAAAGGTGTTAATTGCTGTTAGAATAGCTTTTAGAACTTTGGATAATGTGATGGGCCACACTAGGAAACTAGAAATCTAGAATGACTACAGTAGGTAGTGAAAGGAGAAAAAAAAAAGCTGAGAAAATTGAATGTGCTAGAGTAGGTGTACTGTATAAGGACTAAACTCAATCAAACAAACAAAAAACACCTGTCTACTATGTTCTATGGTAGGGCTTGAAAGCCACTTTTTATCAAAGCAATAAAAAACATGATGAGGGTGACCTTGATGCCATTGAAAGTGTCATATGGTGACTGTCTTCTGTAGACTAGAGTTTGTGGTAGATGCTATTACAGATAAAAGATTCTCTACATTAAAGTATGTAATAAAATTCTGAAGTAACGGAGGACAGGGAGCAATGCTTAACCATCTTAAGTAAGCTGGATACAATTATAAAATCAGTGACAAGTCAGAGTGGCAGCAAAGTTGACTTGAATCTCAGAGAGTTATGAGATCGTTAATCAAAGTTGACATTCTTAGGGTCAAGATAGATTGAACGCTATCAAGAATGCTCAATCCTTGGGAATCAAGAGCAATCAAAGCTGAATCTGACAATCTTTGCCAGACTCTGGACTTAAGTCTACATTATTTCCAGGGATCTATTGATTAAAGGAAAAGTTAGGACTCCAAAAGAAACAAACCTGAAACATGCATCAAACTCAAAGTGACCTAGAGTCATTGACTTTGGTAACTGGTGAATATCCAGACATTTTGAGACCTGTTACACCCCAAATTTAATTATGATCACTGTAGAAGTATGAATATCATGGGACCAGATAATAAATAAATTCCTAGACCAGATCTTATTATACCCAACTGAGAAATTTGTGATTAGAATTACATTCTTGGTAGTTGACATTCTTGTAGTTGACAGAAGAAGCCCCTGGCTCTGCACACACACACAACACACACACACACATGCACAACATATGGTGTTTCCATGGAGAGTGAGTTACGTCTATGATAGTGGAAAAAGCCAACTGGAAGACTCTGAACTGACTCCCCCATCATGAATGTTATATGATAAAATTATAAAGTAAAAAGATTACATCCAAGAGGTATGACAGACATTATTACCTACTTTAATAACCTAAAATATCAACAGTTAGTAGTACCCTAATTTCTCCATGTAATTCATCACTGTAACTTTTTCAAAATTTATACATTTTCTAGATGATGAAGGTAGAGTACTACAGACTCAAGCAAACGGAAACTTTAAGTGCACATGTTATACAACAAGCTATATTTGATAAAACACATTAACAGGATCTCTGGTACAATGTATGCTGTCTGTAGTCTATCAAATGCCTTATTTTCCATCCCTATCAGGAATAAAGATATGATAATTTAAATGTTAAGTGGGACAGTTAATAGTTTACATTTACAGTTCTACTATAGGGCTATCTATGTTAAATGTCCTGCCTTTAGTCATAATACACAGTCATACTTCACTTAATTGCTGGATAATTCTAAGAAATGTGTTTTTAAGCATTATTGTCATTGTGCAATATTCATAGAGTGTACTTAGACCAACCTAGATGATTTTACCTACTATACACCTAGGCTACATCTTATAGCCTATTGCACCTAGGCTACAAACCTGTGCCATATGTTACTGTACTAAATACTATCGGCTACAGTAACAAAACAATAAATATTTGTATATCTAAACATAGACAAAAGTAAAAATATTATATAAAAGATTAAAAATGCTATACCTGTATAGGGCACTTACCATGAATGGAGCTTGCAGTACTGTAATTTTCTCTGGGTAAGTCACTGAGTGACTGAATGGTGAGTGAATGTGAAGGCATAGAACATTACTGAACCCTACCGTAGACTTTCAAAACATGTACACTTAGGCTAAATTAAGTTTATGAAAAAAAAATTTGCTTCACCAATACATTAACTTTAGGTTAGTATAACTTTCAATCTTATAAACTATGTCATTTTGTAACTTCTTGACTCTTAAAAAAAAAAAAACACTTAGCTTAAAGCACAAACACATTGTACAGCTGTACAAAAATACTTCCCTTCTTTATATTCTTGTTTTATAATCTTTTTTCTTTCTTTTAACTTTCAAATTTTTTAAAAAAACTAAGACACAAGTGCACACACACATTAGCCTAGGCCAACATAGGGTAAGTATTGTCAATATCACTATCTTCCATCTCTACGTTGTGTCCTACTGGAAGGTCTTCAGGGGCAATAACACACATGGAGCTGTCATCTCCTATGCTAACAAAGCTTTCTCCTGGAATACCTTCCAAAGAAGGTATTGCCTACAACGGTTTCAGAATTAACCTTTTTGTGTAAGTTGAAAATAATAATTTAAAAGTATGGTAAAATAAATATATAAACTAGTACCATCGGTGTTTATTATCTTATCAAATATTATTTGCTGTACATAATGTACATAAATGTATGTACTATATTTTTATATGACTGGAAGCACAGTAGGTTTATTTACACCAGCATCTCCACAGATACATGAATAATGCATTGCACTACAATGTTACAATAGCTCTGATGTCACTAGGTGATAAAAATTTATTGGCTGCATTATAATATTATGGGATCAATGTAGTATATGTGTTGCATTGATTGAAAACCATTTTGCAGTGCATGACTGCAGTTTGAAGGGACATAGACACATAATATGTATATTCCATAAAGTATCATATTAACATGAATGACATTTTGTTAACTTGATTAGATGAGCAATAGTTGGCAAATACGTTGGAGAGCTTGTTAAGATGTGTGTCTTCAGAGCCTGGGAGATAAATATGAATCTATGAAGATTCAGGAGCTCACCATCTGTAATGAAGAGTCTTTCTCCATTTGTTAATGTTTGGTTGCTGATAGATTTTAATTTTCATCCCTTTCCCTTCCCTTATGCTGCATATCTGAACAAGTTGACAAGAAAACCTTAATGCTCTCTCCTTTAGTGCCAGTGAGCATTAAAACCACATTCAGGGGATTCTCACTGGAACCTTACTCTATAATCACCATAAAATCTTTAAGTAAGTCTTCTCTTGGATTCTCAAGATCTTCAGACCTGCCTAGGAGCCACCCTGCTTTCCTTGGAAAGTCACATAATGTAAATCATAAACTTTTTTGTATCCTCTTAGATTGTGTGTATATATGGCATCATCAGTATGGTCAGATGTGTAAACTAAATTTAGGGTAGGAGTCCATTGTCCACAGAATAATCACACAACCCCGCATCAGTAAAGTTTTAGTAGATTCCTGTTAGGAAGGCAGGAAGCCTTTTTAAAGCACAGGTGTGGTAACATCTTGATGATGACAACCTTCAAGGGTGAGCTACCATTTACTGATGCATTATGTGGTGGTTTATATTTCCATTATCGACAAAATGCAAGTCCAAATAATAAAGGGTGGAAATAAAAATATCCCAGTTTAGCATCTTTCCCAAGGACTTATCTGTCCACTCACCTCTAATCTCTACAGATCTAGCAGTAGAACGCTACTGCTAAAAGGCATAGCAAGACCCTCATTCAACTTTTTCTTTTTTTATCAATTTACATGTAATAATCTCACATATTTATGGAGTGCCATGTATTATTTTGATACATGTGCACTTCGTGTATAATCAAATCAGGGTAATCAGCATATTGATCACCTCCAACCTTCATCATTTCTTTGTGGCAAGAAAATACAAAATTCTCTCTGCTGCCTGTTTTGAGATGTACACTACCTTATTGTTGACTACAGTCACCTTACTGTTCAATGAGACGACAGAACTTATTCTTTCTTTCTAACTTTGTAACTGTTGACCATTCTGTCTCTAGGCCCCACTTCTCCCTGCACTCCTTAATCTCTGATAATCATTGTTTCATTCACTACTTCTACAAGATCAACTGTTTCAGATTCTGCATATGAGTGAGAACTTTTGGTATTTTTCTTTCTGTGTCTGACTTATTTCACTTAACATAATGTTCTTCAGGTTTATCTGTGTTGTTACAAATAATAGAATATGATTCTTTTTAAAATAATATTCCTTTGTGTATATATCCTATATTTTTTTTATCCATTCATCTGTTGTTGGACACTTAGGCTGATTGCATATCTTGGCTATTGTGAATAGCGTTGCAGTAAACATAGGAGTACAGTTATCTCTTTGACATACAAATTTCATTTCACCTGGGTATATATTATAGAGGGATTGCCTTTATATATGGCAATTTTCAAAAGTTTTTTGAGGATCCTCCATACTATTTTCTCCGTAATGGCTGTTGTAATTTACATTCCCACCAATAGTGTGTAAAAGTTCACATTTTCCCACACCCTCACCAACATTTGTTATTTTTTTGTCTTTTTGATAATGGCAGTTCTAATTGGAATGAAGTAATATCTCATCATGGTTTTGATTTGCAATTCCTTGAGGATTGGTGATGTTGAGCATTTTTCCATATAGCTCTTCGTCATTTGGATGTCTCCTTTTGAAAAATGTTTATTAAGGCCTTTTGACCATTCTAATTTAGATTCTTTTTTTGTATTGAGTTGTTTGAGCTTCTTATATATTCTGGATGTTAACACTTTGTCAGGTGCATTGTTTGCAAATATTTTCTCTCATTCTGTAGGTTGTCTCTTCACTCTGTTGATTATTTCTTTTGCTGTGCAAAAGCTTTTTAGTTTGATGTAATCTCATTTGTCTATTTTTGTTTTTGTTGCCTATGTTTTTGAAGTCTTATCCAAAAAACCTTTGCCTAGTCCAATGTCGTGAATCATTTCCCCTATGTTTTCTTCTAGAAGTTTTATAATTTATGGCCTTACATTTAAGTCTTTAATCCATTCTCAGTTGATCTTTGTATATGTGAAAGATAAGGGTCTAGTTTCATTCTTTTGCATTTCAATATCCAATTTTTCCAGCACCATTTACTAAAGAGACTGTTCTTTTCTCAATGTATGTTTCCTGAACCTTGATCAAAAATCAGTGGGCTGTAAGTGGGTGAATTTATTTCTTGACTCTCTATTCTGTTTAACTGGTCCATGTGTCTGTTTCTATGCTAACATCATGCCATTTTTTAACTGTAGCTTTGTCATATATTTTGAAGTCAGGTAGTGTAATGGTTCCAGCTTTTTTTTTTTTTTTTTTCAAGATTGTGTTGGCTATTTGGGTTTTTTGTGGTTTCAAATACATCTTTTTTAAATTTTGTTTTCTCTTTCTCTAAAGAATGTTATTACTATTTTGATAGGGATTGCATTGAATCTGTAGATCACTTTGAGTAGTTTACCCATTTTAGTAATATTAATTCTTCCAGCTAATGAACATGAGATGTCTTTCCACTTATTTGTGCTCTCCTCATTTTTTTTTTTTTTAATCAGTGTTTTACAGTTTCAGTGCAGAGAACTTTTACTTTCTGGGTTATATTTATTTCCAGGTATCCTGTTTTGTTTTGGAGCTAGTCTAAATGGGATGGTTTTATTGATTTCTTTTTCAGACAGTTTACTATTAGCATATAGAAAATCTATTGACTTTCATATGTTAATGTTTTATTCTGCAACTTTATTAAATTCATTTATTATTTCTAATAGTTTTTTGGTAGTCTTTAGGGTTTTCTAAATATAAAATCATTTCATCTGCAACCAGGGACAATTTGACTTCCCCCTTTCCTATTTAGGTGCCATTTATTTCTTTCTCTTGCCTGATTGTTCTGGCTGAGACTGACATCCAGTACTATGAAGGATAGAAGTGGTGAAAGTAGTATCCTTGTCTCGTTTCTGATTTTAGAGAAAGGCTTTCAAATTTTTTTCATTTGTTATCATGTTAGCTGTTAAAATGTCTTATATGGCTTTTATTGTGTTGAGGTATGCACCTTTTATACCTAATTTTTTCAGAGTTCTTGTTGTGAAAGAATGTTTGAAGTTTGTCAAATGCTTTTTCTGCATTACAGAGATAATCATACAGTTTTTGTCCTTTCTGTGAATTTGGTATGTTACATTTATTAATTTCCATATGTTATACCATCATTGCATCCCTGGGATGAATCGCTCTTGGTAACAGGGAATGATTTTTTTGATTTTGGAGGCAAGAAAATTAGTCACCAATCTGCCAAGAGCTTTGCATCCTTCACATTAGGAAGTTTGTAACATATTTTTGTTGTTGTTTATTTCAAAAATGGGGGAGTTAAGAATATATTTGTCATGTTGGCAATCCTTTAGTACATCTCTTAAAAGAATATTGCCTAATTTTGGTGGAAAAAATATAAATGTGTCATTTATGTCCTATGAAGTGCATGGTGACCAGAGAAACAGACAAATCAGTGATTAGTGGCAGAGTCACCCCACCGGATAAGCTGTCAAAGTCTGTAAAAGTACTACTTATTAAAAGAGGTAATCTAGACTTTATAGTATAAGGATGAAAACTTGAGCTTAGTTTTGACCTCATAGCCAAAATCTGAGGCAGAGATTATATCTTTTCTTACTAATATATTTTAGTATTTTCTAAGAAAGGAGCCCTGCCAGAATGCTGGAGAAAATTTTCGTAAGTTATAAACTTATGAAATCAGTAAACTTTCATATACATTTACATTAAATTAGTGTATCTGAGCAGGATGAGGAGTATAGTATATATAGTACAGGTTATAGTTTGCCTCACTGATTTTCCTCTTCAAGACTGAGCCACCTCAGATGGAAAACATTGTTTGCTGATGGTGCAATGCTGATCGTCTCCCCTCAAATCGTCTCCAGAATAAAGGTTCTATACCACCCAAACTTGAGCTACACTCTGATGAATGTTGTGGAGGTATGAGTAGAAAGGCCTGACCCCCTTTTTTTCCTTCTTCTTTTTTAAATTTTATTTTAAGTTCCAGCATACATGTGCAGAACATGCAGGTTTGTTACATAGGTATGCATGTGACATGGTGGTTTGCTGCACCTATCAACCCATCATCTAGGTTTTAAGCCCTGTGTGCATTAGGTGTTTGTCCTAATGCTCTCTCTCCCTTTGCCCCCGACCCCTGACACGCTCTGGTGTGTGATGTTCCCCTCCCTATGTCCATGTGTACTCATTGTTCAACTCCCACTTGTGAGTGAGAATGTGTGGTATTTGGTTTTCTGTCCCTATAAATCCCTTGTTTTCACTTGCAACATCTTTGAAGGGAGATTTCCGCTTTAGAACACCTCATGGGATCCTCGGACCACTCTCTTGTATCTGCATTAATGTTCATGCCTCTCACTTTTACGGAGGTATGGCTGAAATATTGTTGAGGTATTCTGAGAACATTGTCCAGTTGATATCCTGATTTCAAATTCTCATCTCAATGTCTATTTTCAGGAAACTTAACTTGACAGACCAGTCTTGGCCACATTCATACAACACAACCCAGCATAAAGACTCTGAGGATAGTGTCATGAAACTTGCCCACAGTGTGTGGGTTGTAAACATATAAAAATATGTTTGTCATTTCAGCACGATCAGTTAGAAGAGGCACCAAGACTGTTCTCCCCATGCATTTCTCCATTATTCAATAACTTTTTATAATATTTATCCATCCAACTACATTTGTTGATAAACTGTAATGTGATAATAGCATGCTACAATGTAAGCTAGAACAAGATTTAAGGTTAAAGAATTGCTCAGCTTAAAGACTCTAGTTGTTTCCCTTATTATCATAAATATATTTCAGAAAAGAGTTAAAGCACTCATGCATATTCTATTCTTACTACTCTTCAGAGATTCTATTGCTACTTCAAGGTATCCTTAAATTTGTGAATAAACGAGATAAATATGTCTGCAAATTTACATGGCACAATCTGTGGTATAGAATTCTCTTACTTTTACTCTGTAAAACCAAGTAAGTCATCTGTTTTTTCATTGCCTTATCAATAGTAGTACAGTACTGCACAGCTCACAGGTATTCTTCATAGTAAATGAAGAGACACTCAGTAAGAAAATAGCACTATCCTGAACTGATATAAATTTCTACTTAGGTAAATAATATAGCACGTTGGAATGATGACATTCAATAGCATAAACAAAGGTTTGACAATTAACTGAGTCTACATTTCAAAGTTTTTGTCAAGACTTTACATAGCAATGATTGGAATTTTACAAGTATTAAGCTTGTTGTAAATAAATAGTTACAAAGATCAGCCATAATATTTTAAGAAACATTTTGGAAAATGGAGTCAGAAAAATTTGAACTTTTTCTAATAAATATAAATATGTCTTTATTTGTGCATATTTAATTACCATTATTCTGTATTTATTACAACAAAAGAGAAAGTAATTTTCTTAATAGCTAAGGTATATACGTTATGTTAGTTTATATTAAGGAGGAGCATACTGTCAATGCTTTAAATGTACACATACCACTACCAATTTTGTAGATATTATAGAATGATACTTTTTATAAAATTAAACTTTATCATTCTTGTTAAGTTAGAATACATATTGTCATATCTTTTTTTATTGTTAAAAATAACATGTTTCTAAAACCATACGAATGATCTGAAATCCATTGAGGTTAGTCAGAAGCATTTCTGCTATTTATATGAAAAGTTTTCTTAAATTAAAATTCCCACAGCCAAAAAGTCATTGAAATGAGCTGAAGCATGTCTTAATAACTCACAAATCCACAAACAAAAGAACAATAACTTAAATAAATCAAGCAACTACAGCTCTTTAAATATTTAAAATCCATTAGAATTGAGTTGTTTCATTTAATTTTATATTTCCTGCCCTTTTAATTGATGATTAAAGAAACACTACAATAAGATAATTGAAAGGATAATAGAATAATTTTGCAGAATGGCTTAATAGAAGTCTCAAGATAGCTATATTTTGAGGGGTCAACATTGGCTTGATTTAGAGTTTGTGATATCCAGATGCTTAACCTATTTAGCTATTTGCAACTAAATCAGCTGAAAAAAAAATTTATTTGCATTACTAAAACTCAGTAAGATCAAATACATGTATTAAGTCTAGTTTGTCAGCTGAGAGTAGAATATGTATCTAATGCAACATCTGGGAGCTGACATGCCAAAGTGCTTCTTTCTGGCATATGTATGACTGATAAATAAATATACAGCCTGAGTACAATTTATTAATATGGAGTCAGATTATAATACATGGATGTGTGTAAAAATATGAAATTTCATCAAATTATCTCAGCCTAATAAATTTCTCTACGATTAAAGTTGTATTTCATTGTGAAAATCAGAAACCTCTATTGGGAAATAAAATATCTTTTTCTATGATTTTATGCCATATAAATTGCATAGAAATTGAGATGTGTTTCAACAGCTTATAACATATTGTCAGTGTGTATTAGCTGCCTAGCGAAGAAAGTGAATTTCAAAATCAAATACAAATGCCCTCTTATTAGTAAAGACAGTATATCCTGCATTAAATTAAAAATACTGCATATGAAGAAATTCCAGTTTTATTAGGATTATTGATTTTTTTTCCAGGGAGTTATACTGCTTGAATTAATTTCAATATTATAGTTTGTACTAATATTATTGTTGACTCTCATTCAAAGTAGGGTAATTTTAAAATTTGTCTAGTTTTTAATTTTTAATTTCTATACGTTTTTCATTTATACGTGAAAGTCTTCAGGTCTAAGAAGTTATTCAACTTCTCACGATGAAAATCAGTATGGGGAAAGTGGGGATGCGTTTGGCGCAGTCAGCTAGAGCTCTCGGACATGTCTGGTTTTCAGGTAGATTTTCTAGCCATTCTACCAAACAGTGGTGACTAGCAAGGCATCAATACATACAATAATTAAAATAATAGCCTTCCAGTTAATTATTAAAGCGTGGTGTTTTCCCTGTGAAACTCTAGGTTTGAAAAAATGTTTTCATTAATCTGTTTATCATTTTTGTCTGTGAATATTTCCTTTTACCAATCACTCAATTTTGTATTACGTAATAGAATATGTAAACATAAAATCACAAAATCAGAGAATTTGCAGATTTACCCTACTGGTTTTTTTTTTTTTTTTTTTAAATATTTTAGTCGTGGGTTCTTCATTTGCTAAACAGGAAATGCACAAATCACTACACTATTTTGTAGCAAGTCCTGTAGTTTGGCTTTCTCAGTATTCTTTTTAGTATCTTTCTGGTATGCTTTTCTTTTCACCGGTACTGAGAAGCAAAACACTACATGTATGAGACTCCTTAGCCCTAAAGTTGCAGGTATAGTTGAGTTCTGCAAATCAAGCACAAAACAGGAGATCTGAATTTTCTATTTGGTTAGCCCAATGGCAACTGACTCCTGAGCCCACCATCAGAATAGAGGTGTCTATATTTAATAGGCACTTGCTTGTCTGTAACATAGCAGTGACTTCCTTCACAGTCCAGTTCTGTGAAATGAATTTAGGTGTCACAATTTGTTATGGGTGGCCTTGTTTCCCCTTCAAAAGGTATATGTTGAAGTCCTAATTTCCAATACCTCAGAATGTGACCATGTTTGGGCTTTTTACTTAATGATTCTTGTAAAACCTCTATCTCCATAACAAGTTGTGACACCTAAATTCATTTCCCAGAACTGGACTGTGAAGGAGGTCACTTTATAATTTGATGCCAAGTGATGATGATGAGGAGGAGGAGGAGGGTACTAACTAGTCTTATGTAAACTATCTAAAACTAGACCAAAACTATATAAATTTCTCCTAGTATATTGGCTTCGATCCCCAAGTGATTAAGGGGTCTTGATCTTCCTAATTGTCTGCACTGAGCCAGCATACTGAAGAAATAAATTATGAGCCAGTCACACCTAATTCATTCAGAAACCTTTACCTGCTCAAATGCTTTCAATGAGAAAGAGCCAGTAATAGATGGAAAGTGGGTGATCAAAATGTATTTTCATACATTTAGTAAATTAAGGGAACCAATCTGTTGCTCCAGATTTACTGAAACAAATTAAAACAAACAAACAAACAAAAATGGTTCATGATATGTAGCCACTAATTTGAACTTGTTAGCAAAGACCACTGAAAGCAGTTTAACTGGCAGGGCCAAGTATAAATCTCACTGTCCTATCTCAGGCTTATATTTACTTTCTAGTCCGCATTCATAGAATATTCTGTAGGAGTCTGATATCTTCTCAATCACACAGAGCATGGCGCTAGTCCATAAAATTCACCTTATGCTAATTGGAGTGGGTGTACAAGAAGTAGAAAGCTATTCTACTTATTTGTAATGAGGCAGGGTAGGGACAGGACTAGGCCTCTGTTCCCCACTGGGGATCTTTACTACAAACTACTGGAGGGGGAGGAACCTGTGTCCAGCAAGGACCGCAGCCAGACCATCCAGACCTTGCACCATGAATCTTACTCAAAGTGCCATACCCACTGATTGCAGGACCTTGGAAACTAAAATAAGCAACATCCCAATATAAACATAACTCAGAGAATTTAACCCTTTTGCCCCTGTTTGCACAAGTCCAGAAGAATGGCTTATCTTTAACCCCAGCCTCATTATGATAGTAAAACCTTTCCCAGAGAGGGGCTTATCTATCATTTTCTGACCATGTGGTGTATGCGCTAGCATGATTTCTCTACCTGTGCGCTCTGTACTCCACTCAGCACATATAATGATGCTCATCCACTTCATGAATTATGTATGTTGCCCTCCTTAGGATACTGCAATGCACTCCCCCATGGAGTGCATAAGCTGGAGAATGTTTTGCTGTTGTTTGGTTGGTTGGTTGGTTGGTTGGTTTTTTTCTTTTCCTGTGCTCTCTCTTTAATATTCAACCTTTCTGGGTATAAGTCTTAATAAACCTGTCTGGAAAAGTTTGCCTTGCTTCAAGTTAAATTTATTACATTGAGAGACAAGAACCTCTCATCAGTAACAATAAAACACATATGTGTCATACAGTGAAAAATAAATCTCAAAAAATGTGAGAACTTCCCACCCCCATACAATTTCCATGTATGAGTAGTCTGTGGCATATTAAAACATTGCATCAGAAGAGGACAAATTCACACAGCGGGCTCCGGCACCACCCACCACTAAGACAGAGGAAAACTATCTAGTAAACAGTTTTGTTTTTGAAGGTCCATACCTACCTCACTGAAAGGCTTCCAGTTTTGAGTGGACTGCGAGAGCAAGAGAACAATATGCATTATGCCTGTGATGTCATATAAGCTCTTCTGCCAATTGGACTAGATGACTGAGGAGACACAATAGTGCTTGAAATGTAAGAGTCAGATAAGTTTTCTATATGGAGGCTTTAGCAGGCCACAATGGGTGAATCCAGTATAGACCTTAAGGTTTTGAAGTAAACATATGCTGTCCTTAGCCAATAAAAGATAGCTCTTTGAGAAACATCTTTTGAGCCATAATAGAAACAAAATATGAGACCATAGGCCACAATATGTACTAGGAGTTTTTCTAATCTTCTACACCTTCAGGTTGGATATATAGAGCACTATTCTACCAACAAGTGAAAATGATATGTACATACTAAATATGGCTTACAAATGTTCTGAAGGGACAAGTAATTTGCATAAACAAGTGGTTAAGAATGCACATTGCCTGCTTCTCACTCCACACAGGTAACCACTTGAGGGAATTATGACAACCAGAGGACTAAAATAAGTCAATGCTGTTTTAAATATAAATAGAGTTCTACATAATTTACCAACAACAGAAAATGGACAGCTGTAACATTACATCCCCCACTCATGGGAAACCCTATGAATAGGAGTGAATGGAAATCCCCTCAGTGACTGAAGATCTGTCTGTCATTTGGCCTGGAAAATAGAAGACTGAGATATGGATCTACACTGATTTATAGACAATGGCTAATGATTTGGATGGATGCCCAAGACCTTAGAATAATTTGATTAGAAAAGTGCTGGCAAGGAGGCTGTGGAAAGAATTGTGTGGATTAACATCTTTGAATGGTCTCAAAGAGATACATATTTTGTTTACCCTGAAAATGCTTACTAAACAGCATCTTCAGAAGAAAAACATGTTAATAATCAGTTGGGCAAGATAATCCTTTCTGTGGGTATCAGCCAACCTCTCTCTCCGATAACCCCTGTTTTTCTCAGTAAAATTGTGGCATTGGAAATAAGGATCTGGCTATAAAAGTTAGTCATGCTATCAGAAACATCTAGACTGAAACATACAGGGTGATTTTAGCTATTGCTATTTCCCCAGCTTGCCTATAGTAAAATCAAAGATTTGATATAGTGCTGTACATCAGTAGCACAGAGCCTGTTATGTAGAAACGGATTAAATATATTTGAAAACTTCCATTATCGATAGAGTCATGGGTTATTCTGTCTGGATGGATGCTTAATCTGCATCTGCTTAAATTTCCTGCATGAAATAATTCTTCTAATACCACCACCTGTGACCTTAAGTGTGTTCACCATCATGATCTACCACATAACACTTCTTCTGACCAGGAAAATAATTTTAAATTAATGAAGAGTGGATTTGGCTTATTCCTATGGATTTTGCAGTTGAACCATCTGCCCTATCATTCTGAAATAGCTCCCCCAATAGAATATTAAAATGTTATTTTAAATGGTAAGTTACACTGCAGACTAAGTGGCACCTTGTAGTGTTGGGATCTCCAGGAGGCAAAATAAGTTCTGAATTAGTGACTAGTATAAAGTGTTGTTTCTCCCATATTGTGCCAAGATAACAGTGTTTGGATTGTGCTGAAATGTACTGTGTCACTGTTTTGCAGCTAGATGTGGTTGGATTATTGGTTTCCTTGCAAAGTTTTACTTTCAACTTGATGAAACATTAGACAGATTTTATCTAGATTCTCAGCCCCTGACCTCCCTTTTCTTACAGCACTATTTAGAAACTGTATTATTGCAAATTCTATCTCTGTCGCTTAGAGTTATAAATGTTTATAAAAAGTCTGTTGCCAGTCTTACAACCCCAAAATTGTTTTTTCTCAAAGACCAGGGACATCCTTTTCAAGGATAATGATCAAGGAATATAATAATGCCTCTATTTCCCAGTCTCTGTGGGAGGTTAGTAGCCTAACTTGATGGGCGCCAATTAGAAAATGAAATGACCTAATCATATTTGCAAACTGAGGAATAACTCAATGTGTGTATTAGTCTGTTCTCATGCTGCTAATAAAGACATACCAGAGACTGGGTAATTTATAAACAAGAGTTTTAATTGACTCACAGTTCCACATGTCTGGGGGAAGGTCTAACAATTATGGTGGAAGGTAATGAGGAACAAAGTCACATCTCACATGGCGGCCAGCAAGAGGGCATGTGCAGGGGAACTCCCCTTTATAAAACCATCAGATCTTATGAGACTTACTCACTATCACAAGAACAGTATGGGAAAAACCCACCTCCAGGATTTAATTACCTCCCACCAGTCCCTCCCAAACACATAGGAATTATTACAATTAGAGGTGAGATTTGGGAGGGAACACAGAGCCAAGCCATATCAATGTTCTTGACATATCCTGTGGATCAACCTTCTACTAACATCCTCTAGTACTTTTCCAGTGGCTTATCCAAGTACTAAAAAACATTTTTGCCTTTGTTTCGGTGAAGTTGAGTTCAGAATGAGTTATGGTCTTTTTTTTGTTGTTTTTTTTTTTTGAGATGAAGTCTCGCTCTGTCGCCCAGGCTGGAGTGCAGTGGCGTGATCTCGGCTCACTGCAAGCTCCGCCTCTCGGGTTCACGCCATTCTCCTGCCTCAGCCTCCTGAGTAGCTGGGACTACAGGTGCCCACCACCGCGCCCGGCTAATTTTTTTTTTTGTATTTTTAGTAGAGATGGGGTTTCACCGTGGTCTCGATCTCCTGACCTTGTGATCCACCCGCCTCGGCCTCCCAAAGTGCTGGGATTACAGGCATGAGCCACCGCGCCCGGCGAGTTACGGTCTTTTTGGCATGCTACAATAGGCTTGAATAAATCTTCCTTTCCTGTTTAATTTTTTCAGGTACAATTTTTGCTTTTACACCATAAATTGAGCTGACATAGTAGAACTAATCATAAGCAGGGGATGGACATCCTAGGCAAGAACCTTTGTGGTGCATTGTTCATGCTCAGTGCAGAGGTCATCAATTTTATCACCTGCAGCCCCCACAGCATTGCAGTCATCAAGAATAGTGGCTAAAGTTCTGAGTTGAGTAAATTAAACATCTCAACATGAGGGCAGCACACTTTCCAGAAACCCATCACAGTGGCACAGAGTGACAGCTATCCCTGTGAACTTGGAGAGAATGAAGGGATGGGAAAAAATTGAAATAAAAACAAAATTGAAAGACTAAATATCTATTTAAAATGTTAAGCTTAGTTAAAGGTGAGGTAACATTTACTCTTGGGTTTCTTGGGATAGCCTCTGTTTATGTATAATTTATTGTAATTATGAATATTGCACACTTTCATCTCAAAAAATCTCAGTTTGGGAAATAAAGTATATGGTTATACAACAAAAAGTTATTGTTTAAGTGAAAACAGCATATTAACCTGATTTAATAATGGCATGCTCTCCTGAGTGCATACTCTGTTATTACTTGGGGGATAAGGGAATTAAGGAAAGTGTATTAGCCAAGGTTCTCCAGAGAAATGGAACTAATAGAAGCGTGTGTGTGTGTGTGTGTGTGTGTGTGTGTGTCTGTGTGTGTGTTGTGAAAACTCCAGCAAGAGTTAATGTTGCAATCTTGAATCTGAACTCACTCTGGAAGCAGAATTAGTTGTATTTTAGGCAATCTCAAACTTTTCTCCTAATTAAGGCCTTCAACTGATTGAATGAGACCCACCCAATTATACAGAATATTCTGCTTTCCTCAAAGCCTACTGATTTAAAAATACCTTCATGGCAACATCTAAACCGGTATTTGATCACCAATTGAGCACCATAGCCCAGCTGAGTTGACACATGGAATTAACTATTACATCAAGTAAAGGTCACATAAAATGTCATAAAAGTTTTATTTCTTCTGTGTATGAATCATAGTATGTAAATTGGAGCTTATCAGCAAGAATAATTATAACATTAGCTAACTTTTTAGTGCATTTTGTATAGATTATAATTTATCTTCATATACACTAAGTGAGGTAGTTACTATCTTTATGCTAAGTTTAGAGAAAAGAATGTCAGTCTTTGACATACACATAGATGTGCAAGTTTCTCAAGTTAATTTACCTGATAGATGTGCAGTAGGGCTTTAACCCTGTGTTGTTCAAGGCACTAGTCAGTAACCACGTGTGAATATTTAACACATGCAATGTAGCTAGTACAAATATTCATGGTAAACAGAACATACATTTTTAAAATGTATTTTGTTTGCCCCAATACATTCAAAATGTTATTTCAACATATAATAAATATATGATTAATGAGATATTTTACTATTTTTACATACCAACTCTTCAAAATCCAGGGTGGACTTAGAATGAAAAGAAAAAGGATATCTCTTTAATGACTTTATTTTGATTATATTCTGTTTTTTCTTTTTTTCTACTAATTTTTAAATGTGGCTTCTAGAAAACTTCAGCTTACTTTTGTGGCTTTCATTATATTTTTGGAGGAAAGCACTACTTTGAGTACTTAATCTTCCTCTGAAGAATTTCCCTGTTACAATGATGTCTTACAATGATTTGCAAGGTGTGGTTCATTATCACTCCAGAATAATTAGCATGTAATACTGAATTAGAGTACTTTATTATCACCTAAAGTAAGACACTTTGCACTACAGAATGGAGTAAAGGTGTTCTTCGTTCTGGATGAGAGGGAAACAGAAATTGACACATATAATTTGTTTTAGTTTTATCTTTTAAAAGGCTATTATCTGGTACAAAAATTTATTTGATTCATCATGACACGTTCATTGAACATTATGGTAATTTGTTTATAAATTGAGACATCCTGATTAAATCTTTATTAGATATTGCCTAACTACAACAGCAAGTTTAATTTTGTGCATGGGTCAACAATTATCTTGAAAACTAGTTTTAAAAAAAATCTAGAAACTTCTAGAATCTAGAATCTTTTTAAAAATCCAGAAACTTTTATTTTAATAAAACCAATTGCCATACTTGAACTCCAGGTATTTTTAAACTTGTAATGTCCAAGAGAATTATGAGTACCATAGATTACTATGTGCAACTCAGCCTCTAAAATTCTGAATCAGAATTTTTGTACTTTCAATAATTATTAATTTCATGGTAAATCTCTGATAATACCTGTTTGATGGGAAGATTTGAAGCTCACTGAGCTTGGAGAAAAAGGCTAATAAAAATAACAGCAAAAAAAGCTGTAAGATTTTACTAGGTACAAGTCAAAATTATTTATTCATTGGATTGAAACAACTGACAATATTAGGAAAGCTAAATGTAAAAGTTATGTGTTTCTAAATATAAATGCACAGACTCTTATAATTCTGTTAAACTATATTTTTACTGACATTTTCAATAGATAACTGACACCAAATTAACAGTGGTCTTTCTGAAATTCAATCTAATTATTTTCTTTTGTACTTAAATTTAAATGTCTTCATTAACTTTGAACATATTTACATGTGAGCCAAGTTTAAACTATTTAGCATATAATTTTTGTAACTGTAATTGTCTATCACACATTCAGTTTACTCTTAAAGTAGCTTTCCCTAGAGCAGGGTCTGAACAAATATGGCACTGAGGACAAATCAGCCTTTTTTTTTTTTTTAAATAACAATGTATTATTAGAATGCTCTTATATTTTTTAAAAAAGCATTCTGTCTATGGTTATGTTATCTCTATAATGGGGTTCAGAACATGTTACCCCAAAATGTAGCACAGTGGCATATTTAATATTTTATGCTAATGAAATTTCAGCAAAATCACGGAGGCAGAAAGATAACTCTCACCTTCCTTTTCTACCTAGCCCCGAATCAGGCCGTAGAACAAATGAAGAGTGTTCTGACATTGCCAAAAGCATGTCAGGAGACTCTTAATGTAAAAAAATACCTTCCCAGTTGCCAGACGAAAGGAGCATCCTTATGCCCAAAGACAAGAGGTCACAGAGAAGAATCTGAACAGACCTTGCTAAGTTTTCCAGTTCATTATCAGCTCATACCCCATTTGGCGTATCCTATTTCTCTGCGTCTATCCAGTCTTCATCAAACCTAGCAAAAAAACACTCAGGTTTAACTATTTCTGTGGATCTTCTTTTCCTTATGAAGGCCTCCATGTCACATACAACTTATATTAAGTACCTTTGTGTGTCTTTTCTTTGCTAAGCGGTTCCTTGTTATAGGGGCTTCAGCCATAAGCCTAGAATGGGTAAGGAAAATATATCTTTCCTCCCCTACAGCTACAAAAGCGAAGTTGAGTAGTTCTGACAGATACTCTCCAGCCTGTAAAGCTTGAATTATTTCCTAACTGGCCTTTATCAGAGAAAGAGACTTGACAACCCCCATCATGGAGGGAGGTTTGGCTTATCCACTTAAGGTTATTTTGTACTCCCTCTCTACTCCCATCTTGCTTCCTATACACTTCTTTTTCAAAGAAAACATCATATTTTCTACCAATTCATGTACATATTCATTTGTATACCCTATGCCTGATGCCTAATGACTCTTTGAAAGATAAACAGTTGCTTAATGAATAACTTTGATTAATAAGATAGGAAGAATCAATTCTAAAGGTATATTTAGACAATCTTTTCTCTACTGAAGGGGTTTATTATTCTATTATTACCTGTATTCATTAATTTGATAATTCTGTGTTCTTTCATATATCTTACTATTTTAAACAGAAGAAAATTATGAAATACCTGGTCTTACAGAATAACATATTCAATTATGCAGGCTGCAGTGATCAGTCATATTGGCCAAACATTCAATTGCTAAGCCTTTCTCTCACCAAATTGAATAGTTTCTTGAATGAATGATATTAATTGCTTTTCTATCATAATATCGACGTTCAGTATATGTGGTATACTCCTACATCCTTGTAAATGGCCTTCTTAAATATTAATGAGGACTACCATATATATAAAATTATCTTTATTCTACTATTGTTGACTGAGAAAATAGAATGCACTGGGTACTGTGTAAGCGTTTTACAAGTGTGACTTCATTAAGTCTATACATAAATATGAATTGGACCTAAAGCAGGGAAAGGTGGCAAAGATCAGAACTCATGCAGCTTCATTTAAATCAAAATTGTCTGACTCCATATCTTCTGCACTTACACACAACCCATATTGTTTTAAATCACAGTTATTTTAGAGTATCTGGCAAGACCACCAGGAAATTTAGCAAACAGAGCTGTTAAGATAATTGTCTAAATGGGTGGAATCAATCAATCAACTCTTAGTTATTTAAAGGTTGCTTATGTGGCTCTTTATTCTCTCCCTTTTCTCTCTGGCTTCCTGCCTTTGGCCATTTCACTGCTCTTTAGCACTGCCATTAGAAATTTGGCATAAAAAGAGAACAAAAAAAGATGAAAACTGTATGAGGCTATTTAATTTCCCAATAGGCTTAGCAATTCTTATATATTCCTTCAGGGGAGTGGGATGTACTTTGGATTATCTCTGCTACTCATTCAGAAGGTCACATACTTTCTAGCATTACACATTTTGCTACTCAGAAAATAGACATAGGTAAGTCCAAATGAACCTACTTCTAAGGGAGGAGACTACCTCTCATATTGTCTTATGCCAAATTTCTGCCTCCAAAGAAGGAAGAAGTAAAAACTAAAAGGCGGAAATGAAATCCACAAGCAGATAGCCTGGCACCACACCTTGGGCCTAGTAGTTAAAGATCGACCCCTGACCTAATCAGTTATTTGCATAAGAAAAGTACTGTGAAGATCTCTATCCTGTTCGGTTCAGTTCTGATTATGGATGCATGCAACCCCCAG
The DNA here is from genome assembly GCF_008728515.1 of Papio anubis. NCBI lineage: Eukaryota > Metazoa > Chordata > Mammalia > Primates > Cercopithecidae > Papio > Papio anubis. The sequence goes on along the minus strand of NC_044990.1, from coordinate 61,418,331 downwards.
TCACATACCCCCTGCTTGCTCAATTGATCACGACCCTTTCACGTGAACCCCCTTGGAGTTGTGAGCCCTTAAAAGGGACAGGAATTGCTCACTTGGGGAGCTCCGTTATTGGAGACGCTTGCCAAAGCTCCCGGCCGAATAAAGCCCTTCCTTCTTTAACTTGGTGTCTGACGGGTTTTGTCTGCAGCTTGTCCTGCTACATTTCAAAGTACAAAATTTTCCTTTTCAAAAGTTTTCAACCTTCAATATTCTATTAAGATCTTTGATTAACCAATTAATTTTGATTACTATATTTATTTAATTATTTCATATTCCACTTACTTTTTCATTAAAGTTTTATTCAGAAATATTTCACATATGGTAAAATTCACCCATTTCAATGAACTCATTTCAAGTGAATTTTAGTAACTACAATGAGTGGTGGGACCATTAACATAAATTGATTTTTAAGCAATCTTATTCCCCCATTGAGATCTCACATACCAATAAATCCCCAATCTCACCCCCAGCCCTAGTCACCTCCTAATCTATTTTCTATTTGTATAAATTTTCCTCTTCTGAATGTCTTATATAAATGAATCATACAGTACTTGTCTAGGCATCTGGCTTCTTTAATTTAACATAACGTTTATGACATTTATCCATGAAGTGGTATGTGCAGCAGTTTGTCCCTTTTTATTTTTAAATAGTGTGCCTTTCTATCAGCATCCCATGTTGCGTTCATCCATTGACCAGTTGATGGGCATTTAGATCCATTGTAGTTTTTGGCTATTATGAATAATGCTGCTATGAACATGTATGTCATTGTGTGGACATGTTTTCATTTCTCTTAGATACATACTAATGAATGGAATTGCTGGGTCATATATTAGTTTTGCTCTTACCTTTTTGAGGAACTATCAGACTGTTTTCTAAAGTTGACTGTAATTGACTTTTGTATTGAGGAGAGAGGACATTTCTCCTACTGTCCCCTGTCTCCAAAGAAAAGGAGGAAGTAAAAACTGAAAAATAACAGACTGATCAGCACCACTGGCCAGGCCTGTAGGTTAAAGACTAACCCCCACCCTAACCGCTTGTGCTATCTATAGATCACAGACAATGGTATGGAGAAATACTTGCCTTGCTTACCACCCCAACCTAGTCAGTTGCCCCATGCTTGCTTAATCTATCACGACCCTTTCACATGAACCCCTTAGAGTAGTAAGCCCTTAAAAGGGCCAGGAACTCTTTCTTTGGAGAGCTGTGTTCTTGAGATGCTAGTCTGCCAACGCTCCTGGCTGAATAAAGCCTCTTCCTTCTTTAACCCAGTATCTGAGGGGTTTGCTTGAGGCTTGTCCTGCTATAATATATTAGTATAGTTAACAGTGTAATATTTTTCTGAGCTACAGCAACATTTATCTGAGCTATAATATTGATCTAATATTATTTGCAAATTTTGGCACTATTTCTTGAGAAAATTTTATGTGATATATTGTTAATTATTTGAGAAAATATCATTAAATCTAATTTTTTAGAACTAGCAGATGCATTTGTAAGATATTAGGTATGTATGGAGAACTTGATCTGAAAATGTCATGCTGCTTGCTAGAATTTTTATAATTAATGCTACTTGATAATTTTAATAATTAAATGAAAATAATTAAGTATTTTAAAAAATTATAATTAAAAGTGGAAAGTTTGCATATATACTCACCACATACCTTAATAACCTTAAGGCATTCTCTGTATTCTACATGCGTTCCTTTTGAAAAAGTAATAACCAATACACCAAGTAAGTACATCAATACCCAAAATCAGAAACCTAAAATGTTTCTGATCTGCTGATGGCAAAGTATCTTACATTAGACATAACAATCCTGCATGTAAAAGTTATAAACTCTACAGGGGAAATCATGTTTGAAGGCACTGGAGATTAACCCACAGCTTCTGTTAACTGAAGAGTGTATAACATTAGAAAAAAAAAAAACACCACTGGTTAAGACTTATGTTTACATGAGAGCTTTCCCCAGTCTACTCTTGGAAGAACAGCTATAGTTTGTTTATAATAGATGCCCTGTAAACATAAAAACAGTTTGAAAGTTAAAGAATGGAAAAACAGGTATGCTAACTCAAAAATAAGCAAACTAATACAGAAATAGTAAAACAGACATGCAAAACTTAGAATACATAGTATTCAATCACAGGAAAAGAGAATATTCTTAAATTTAAAAGTGATTTTTGTCAAAACAGCATAACAAACATTTGTGCCCCAAATTAGCGTTTGAAGCCACATAAAACAAAAATTTGCAGAACTAAAGTTTTTAGATAAAGTCCACAATCGTCAGTAGGGAATGAATACCCATCTCTTAGTAATTGATAAAAACAATAAATATTTTTTATAAAACACAAAAATAAGTAAAAATATAGACCATTTGCACAATTCTACCAACCAACTTGATCTTATTCATATTTCTAGAATCCTTTATTGAACTTCTGTAGAATACATGTTATTTTCTAGTGTATATAGAATATTGATGAAAATAGATAATGTTCTGGGGCATAAAGTAAGTCTTAAAAGAAATAAATTCTGAAGTACCAAGTATATTCTTTGACTAAAAGTTAACTAAACTAAAAACAAGTCAAAATAAATTTGCCAAGGAAGTTCCTAAATAGTGAAATAAAATTATGCATTCAAATACATCAGGAGCTAAAAAGAACTGCAATATAAATTAGAAAATATTACAAAAATGATGATAAAACACAACATATAACAACCACAACAGTATTACAGAAAAATGTATAGTTTTATTTGCTTTCATTAAAAAATAAGAAAGGTTTCAAAATCAATGGTTTAGGCTTCCAGTTTAGAAGGAAAGCAAATTTAACACAAAATAGAGAAAAAATGTACAATGGGAATACAATAAAAATAAAATGGATAGAAAAATAGAGAAAATTATCAAAATAATATTTTAACAATAATAATAGAGCAAATTCCCATTTATACTTATTTTGAAAAATCAGAATAAAACACACTTCTAACAGTCATTAAAAAGACATTAAAAACATACTTTAAACAATGTGATGTCAATACATCCTACAAATTAGATGAGATGGTCAAATCCATTGATAGGCACTACTTACAAGGATGAATGCAAATAGGAATAGAAAATGTGAACAACCCTATATATATATATTAAAATTTGAACACACAGGATAATTAAAAAGCAAGGACAATTTTAGATTTTCTACTGTCCTCCCCTAACATGTAAGTGCAATAAAGCAAGAAAAAATACAAATGTCATAAAGAGCACAAAGTAAAAATCAAAATGATATTTTCATTTTTTTCTTTATTTCTTCTAAAAAAAAAAGAAGAAAACAGGATACATGTGCAGAACGTGCAGGTTTGTTACATAGGAATATGTGTGCCATAGTGGTTTGCTGCACATATTGACCCACCATCATCCTGATAGCAAAACTGGAAAGAGACACAACACAAAAGGAAAACTTCAAGCCAATATCCCTGATGAACATCTATGCAAAAATCCTCAATAAAATATTGTTTTTTTTCATTTTTTAAAGACATAATTTGTATGTAAAATATCCGAAGAAATCTTCCCAAAGTCAAGACTTTATTAAGGGAATTTAACAGTGAAAGTAAATAAAAGCTCAAATATACAAAATGTTATTGCATTTCTATATACTAAAAATAAATATTTGGAAATTTATATTTAACATACAAAATATAATACAACATCAGTAGTTAGGAATACATATTAGCAATAATTAAATGTTTGTACGTTATAGGTAGAAATCATTGCAGAGAAGTCTTGAAGACAGCTAATGTAAATGAGTAGTCATACTGTTGTTGAGATGTCAATTCTTGCTAATTGGCCTAAACATCTAATACAATTTTAATCAAAATTCTAAAATGTCTGTGTAGAAATTTACAACATTATTATAAACTATATGGAAACAAGGAGGTCACAAAATAGCCACAATGCTCCTTAAAATAAGTTGTAAAACATGTGTCTGATTTCAGGCCTTCTGCTAATTTACAATAATCAAAATTGTGTGGCATTTGTATAAGTATATACATAAAACATCTAAAAATAGACTCACAAATATATAGTTATTCGATTTTCATTATAAAAACCAAAGTTAATCGGTGGGGAAAGAATAGTCTTTTCAACAAATGGTCTTGGAAAAGCTGGGCATCTGTAAGGGAAAAAAAATAGCTTTGATCCATTTCTTATGAGATACACAAAATATTAATTTGAGATAAATCACAGACCTAAACTTTAAGCTAAACTCTAAAAACTCTGGAATAAAAATGGAATATTTTCACTCTTTTTGGGTAAGTAAAGATAATAAAAACAAAAAAAGCAATTAAATTAGAAAAAAATAAAAACTGGATTGTTTTCAAGTTGAAACCCTGGTGCTCTTATACATTAAAATGAAGAAGAAAAAGACAAGACACAGGCTGGAAAATATATGCAGAATATATTTAACAAAAAATTTCTATGCAAAATATTTTTTAGACTTTTACAAATCAATGTTAAAAAGGCAACACAATAAAATAGAACAATATTCTCGAACTGACATAGCTAAAATATATGAATTACCAGTAATGAGAAGAAAAGGTACTCATGAAGGTACTGAATTGAACGCTAATTTTACTTGTAGGTTTTTGGTTTTGTTTTTATTTGGAACATCCATACTCTACTACACACAATGGCTGTACTTGTTTACATATGTAAAAACCTACAAGTAAAATTAGCATTCAATTCAGTACTTTCATGAGTACCTTTTCTTCTGATTACTGGTAATTTCTATATTTTAGCTATGTCAGTTCGAGAATATTGCTCTATTGTATTGTGTTGCCTTTTTAACACTGATTTGTAAAAGTCTAAAAAATATTTTGCATAGAAGTTTTTTGTTAAATATATTGTGCATATATTTTCCAGCCTGTGTCTTATCTTTTTCTTCTTCATTTTTTAGCCGGGCGTGGTGGCGGGTGCCTGTAGTCCCAGCTACTTGGGAGGCTGAGGCAGGAGAATGGCGTGAACCCGGGAGGCGGAGCTTGCATTGAGCTGAGATCCGGCCATTGCACTCCAGCCTGGGCGGCAGAGCAAGACTCCATCTCAAAAAAAAAAAAAGAAGAATTCTCTTTTTTCTGCATCCTTACCAGCTTTTTATATATATATAATAGTCATCCTAGATGGGGTGAGATGATACTTCAGCGTGATTTTGATTTGCCTTGTTAGGATGAATATAGTTAACAACAGTATATTGTATCATTTCAAACAGGTAAAAAAGAATAGTGACTGTTTCCAAGACACACAAAAAACGATAAATGTTTGAGATGATGGGTATGTGAATTACCTTGATCTGATCACTATACATTATATGTATTGAAACATCACTGTGTATCTCATAAACATGTACAACTATTATATGTTAATTAGAAAAAAATTAAAGTAAATAAAAAGAAGTTGTAAGATTTCAATAATGAAAGACAATACTGAGAGACAGGAAAAAAATTTTAAATAAATGGAGAAGCAGAGCATGTTGTTAAAAGAGATGAAGAAGGTACTCACCATTATTAATCATTAGGGAGAGGAAAAATAAAATCAATCAATATATCACATCAATCTCACCAGAACAGGTACAATTTAAAACATGAAAAATATCACATGTTAGCAAGGAGTTAATATAATTATGTTCTCAAATATGCAGGTAAGAATATTAAAACTTTGCAAAGTAGGTTTGCACTTTCTTATATGCCTAACTTCTATATTTACCCAATAACCTAATAACTTCATGCTTATTGTATCCCCAATAGTTATTAAGACACATAAGAGCAAAAAATCCTAGTAAAATAATATTTATATCATCTTTTATCATAAGAAAAAGCAACTGAAAAAAATCCAAATGTTCATCAATCAGAGTATAATTACCTTGTTCTGTGTTTATTCCTCAGTTGTAAATATACCTCAGAAAACAGGAACTACTGATACACAACATCAAAAATCTCAAAATAATGCTTAGTAAAAGTGTACAAAAGTACGTACATATAGGAAACTAAAAACTACAGGAAACTAAAAACTAATGAAACTACAGGAAACTAAAAACTAAGCTGTGGCGGTGAATTCAGAGCTCAGAGCAGTGGTTTTCTACTGGGGATATAGGTATAAACTTGGGGAAAAAATAAAACTTACTGAGAAAGTTGAAACCTGAGTGTATTTGTTTGAGAAACTCATCATTTGATTATGTGCAATTTATACTTTAATACTTTTTAAATGTACTTATCAAAGTACAATTAAAAAGTTGTTTTTGAGTGAAGCAATCATGAGAACAGAATTAATATGTAGTTATTTTTTATTTTTAATTTAATTGTATAAATGCAACTAATTAATAAGACTAAATATATCAGCTGAAATATCTTTGTTAAAAAAGACTCATTTTGTAATAGATATATGCAATTGTCAATTAAATTTAAAAAAATATTGTAAAAGCTACCAGACAACTTAAGCAACTAATTTAAAACCTGAAGAATTTAATTGATGTTGCTGTTGAGATTGAGAACATGCCTAAACTTAGACAAGAAACCTTTAAATATTTTCAGGTTTGAGGAGAATAAATTTCACAATGAAATGGACTGAACTAGACTGTTACTATCTTCACGTCTATCTTCTACACTTTCTCACTAATCTGTTTTTATGTTAATTGAGAAAAGCATCACTGATAGAACTGTGCTTTCTGAAAATGTCTCTTATGGGACAAATCATATAATGTTAGTGACAGACATTGTTTACCACATTATTACCAAGAATAACTATTAATATATACAAATGCAAGCTGTTGCATTGGCATGCACCTATAGTCCTAGCTACTCAGGAGGCTGACAGAGGAGGATTGCTTGATCCAAAGAGTTTGAGGCTGTAGTGAGATATCACACCACTGCACTTTAGCCCGGGGAACGAATGGAGACCCTTTCTCAGATATATATGTAACACACACACACACACACACACACACACACACAAACAAAAAAGCACACACCATATTTGATTATCTCCTTAGATAAAACCCATCAGGAATTTGGTTATGAACCAAAAACCTTCTTCTGCGTATAAGTGAATTGCTAATCTATCACCATGTTTGCTAGCCACTAATTTTGTGAGAAAAAAAAATATGCATCCATTAAGTTATTTAATCCCCTTATGAGGCTTGCTGATAATGCCATACAATTTACTAATTTGGTACAGCTACTTTTCATTTGGTACAGGACACCATGGAGAATCATTGATATTATCCACAGAAATGGCATCATATGTTTGCCTCTGCTGTTGCCATATCCACTAGTCATTTTCATTCACTGACATATGCTCCTTATTATCATCACCATCATCTAATTATTACTGCATCTTTAAATGCACCTTGAAGATTCAGTTTCTTGGGTACAATTGTCTGAATGACTAGACCATATTATGTTGCTTACATTTAAGCTCCGAGTGACAAGGGAGAAAGACAGACTAGTTTTTTTCTTTACTTTTTAATTTTTAATTTTTTATTTTTAGACTGAGTTTTCTCTTTTGGCCAGGCTGGAGTGAAGAGGTGTGATCTCAGCTCACTGCAACCTCCGCCCCCGGATTGAAGCGATTCTCCTGCTGGGATTGCAGGCGTCCGCCACCACACCCAGCTAATTTTTGAATTTTTAGTAGAGATGCGGTTTTGTCATGTTGGCCAGGCTGTTCTAAAACTCCTGACCTCAGTTAATCCTCCCGCTTTGGCCTCCCGAAGTGCTGGGATTGCAGGCCCGAAGCCACAGCTCCCGGCCTTTTCTTTAGTTTTCATAGTGTCTCCTGCAACCCTGCATTCCATCAAGATACTATAGTGTGGGCTTCCTCAAAATAAGTTGGCTATTTGAATACTGGGGAATTAAAATTAGACAAATACCTTCTAAATTTTCGAAATACAAGTATTGTACTGACAAACTCCATATTACATTTAAGTTTTATAATAATCACTTTGCTGTAGGTTAATGATGAAAAAAGGTTTCTTTGAATTGCTATCTTGCTAACATCTTTAGGTAAATGAACTATGATATTTATTAGCTAAAGTTTCCAACAAAAGTAAATTAAAGCAGCATAGGAGAAAAGTGGACATGAAAACTATGGCTACAGTGTATTTGTAAAATATCTCAACATCTTAGTTTATAGTTAAGAGATGATAGACATAAAATGAGTTGAAAAACATGCTGTACATTTTAGAGCCATAAAAGCTAATAAAGTAATTATTCGTGGAATTAAATATGTTATCAGTCCATTTATAGAAGATTAATGTGGGCAACTCTTTTGAGGAAGGTGTACACTCCTGTAAAAATGACTTTTTCTCATTTTAAAATGAAGTGGCCTTGTACACATATTAGAAAATAAAAGCTTGCACTCTGTTTTCTTGTATTATTTAATGTAGTTTAAACACATTTTTATTTTGGGAAGAAGATAAAAATTGATTCTCTGACACATGAAATATTTATATTCATGTTTCTTCTGTTAACTTGTGACTCACATGCCAGCTTCGTCTGATTCATGTTCTCCTCCTGCCTTTGGATCCTCTGAAGCCTGCCTGGTTAGGCACAGTGTATTTCTATCAGCTGCTACTCTAATCACAACTGATTGTAAGGTCAACATCCTGGAAATGTCAGGTTAATACATCTATGTAAAATATATACAAATGATGCTTAAATAGATGCTTTGCTTTTCTATACAAGCAAATAATGCCTAACTTGAGGAAAAAAAGTTATATGACAATATAATAACGTTTAACTGGCTGTATCAACCCTGCACAATATTGACTTCTATGGTGGACACCTTGTTTAATTTTTGGCTGAAGTGTCCAAAGATAGGGTGGTTTCACTTGTTGATATATTTTATTTAATATGATTTGTTGATATGAAGATAGAAATCAGAAATAACTGTCACTTCCACTGCACGATGCACTAAATTTTTTTTACCTTTTAGTCACAAAAATATGTCTTTTTTTCTGATGTTCATCAATATCAGAGATATCAAGGTAGTTTATAACAGTCTTTAGTCCTTATTTCCAATTTAAAAAATAATTTTATATGCCATTTTTACTGCACAATACACTAATATTTTTTATCTTGTAATTGGAGCCATGTAGCAATCCTCCTCCACCATCATAAGTCAAGTAGAAAATTATTTATCTCTATTCTCTACCTAGATGAGACTTGTAACTGTTTATTTCAATGATCTACATTTTAAATAAAAATTCGTTCTCTTTTTTCAGAGTAATTTCAGGTGTTTAATTCATTCAATCAACATTTATTGAATAATATAATGCAAAGTTCTGAGTGTCAAAAATATCTAAGTACAAATGCTAGCCTTTAATTTGCAAGTTGTATGGCTTTCATCAAGTTAGAACAGATTTCTTAACGTCACTCCTCAATCTAAAAATAAAGATAATGGTTTCAGGAATGTTGTGGGAATTGTGTAAGATACAAGATGTGAACTAGCACAGCACTCGGTACAAAGGAAAGGTTTGATAAGTGATAACTATTATTATTGGCATGAACCAGACACTTGGCAGTTGTTGAGAATACACAGTCATCATCAGTGCTACAAAGGAATACACAGACGGAGGTAGGAGGATGTGTGTACAAATAATTGATGTGCTGTGTTGTATTACTCCAAAATAAGGTTGCACTGGTGAGTTGCCTGCTCATGTTTGATTTCTTACAGTTTTATTTTTAGTAATATTAAAACAGTGAATCGAAACTAAATGGAAATACATTCTTCATACACGTTATTTTTTTGTTTTTTTTGTTGTTTTTTGTTGTTGTTGTTGTTTTTACATTTGTTTCTTGTATTTTTACAAAAACAATTTAAAAGCTTTTAAACATTATTACAAAATTTACTTTTCCTTTTTCCTCCCCAGTGGCAACCATTACTATGGTAAGGATCCTTCCAAATTATTGGTGTATAGGGACATAATTTTGTTTTTACTTTTGTTCTTAACACATCCTTGTATTATAAAATTGATATTAATCCAACTTTTAAAAAATTCAAAATTGTTTTGTAAGATATAATTTTTATATTTATATTTGTGTATATTTATAATTGTGTCTGGAAAACATCCATCTGTCATATCTATCTATCTATCATCTATCTATATCTATTTATCTATCCGCTTATCTTTCTATCTACCTAGATTTGTGAATACTACAGGGTGTTCATATTATACTCTTTTTAATTCTTTTTATTAGTTTATTTTTAATTATTAATTATTTTATATTGAACACTACCATGTTTTCCATTTATTGATATAACAAAAAAGCTGTACTGAGTTGAATATTCTCATAACCAGTGTCTCTATGAACACATGTCGTTATTGATTCCCAGTGTCTGAAATTTTAATTTCATTAGATTTTAATCAGCTTTGTTTGCAAGCAATTATAACACTTTACATATCAACCAGCAGAGTATGAAAATTATTCTAATTTCTGATTATTTCACATTTGTTTAGTTAAAAAATAAGAAATTCTCACATATTTTTATTAACCTCATAATTTTTCTTTGTGAACTGCTCAGATTTTATAATTTTTAATTTCTTAATTGATATATAGAACTTTAAAATATATTTGAGCCCTAATTTGTTACCTAATGTTTGAGTTACAAATATTTTCCTCCAGAATGTTGCTCATGCTTTTACTTTCACTAATACATTATAACACAAGTTCTAAAATTTTGGACGCTTAAATATATGCATTTTTATGTGTGCAAGATGTGTCTTTTTTTTTTTTTGAGACAGTTTCACTCTTACTGCCTAGGCTGGAGTGCAATGGCGCTAATTCTAGAAAAAGGAAATGCAAATATTTTGTTTTGGTTTGAGATAAAACATACCATGACTTATTTTTAATAAGTAATTTATTTATATTCTTGGAAAGATAGAGGGGTAAAACATTTCATCCCACTCCTCTTCCTCAGTCATTGAGTTTTCATCAGTAGAGGCAGCCAAAAAAATAGGTTGAGAAGGGCATTTGTTAGGTTTTTATATAAGGTTTTTGTAGTTTGAGGTCTTACATTTAAATATTTAATTCATGTTGCATTAATTTTTGTATATGGTGAGGATAAGGATGACTTTACCAGCTTTTGCATATGGTGAGTATAAGGATCCAGTCTCACTCTTCTCCATATGGTTAGCCAGTTATCTCAGAGTCATTTATTGAGTAGGAGGTCCTTTTGACATTGTTTGTTTTAGTTGGAGAGTGGCCATTTTCTTAAAACCTCAATTAACACACAGGGTTATAAAACTTTGTAATATAATAAATTGATAGGTGAAACAGTATTACAAAATTTTCATAAATTTCATTTTTCTTACTATATTTAAAATTGAATACATTTTGATACATTTTGAGCCAATTGTATGTCCTTTTCTGTTACATATTAGTAGAACATGCTCAATTTTATGAGATAATTTGTCATTTTCTTATTTAATATCAGTTCTCTCTAAATGACTGAAGTGTGAGTTATGTGGGTTCTGTTGGTGGTAAGTAGATTTCTCACTTTTGCAATGCTGTATACACAAACTTTTGCCTCTAGCAGTTTTAAAAAATTATTAAGGTATAAATAGTGTTCAATAAACTGCACATATATAAAATTTAACAAGTTTTTACATCTGTATTACCATGAAAGTAAAATTAAAATAAATATATTTAGTACATCAATTACAATAAACAATTTCCTTACACACTTTTGAGATCTTCTTTGACTCCGTGAAAATCGAGATTATTTTATGTTGTTTCATGTGTCAGTAGCTATATTTTATTCTCTCTAAATTGTAGAGTCTGAGTGTACTACATTAATATTTTCCTGTTGATGAACTTTCACTCTGTTTCCAAATATGTATGTATGTATGTATGTATGTATGTATTTATTTATTTATTTATTTATTTGAGATGGAGTCTCACTCTGTCACCCAGGCTGCGGTGCAGTGGCATGATCTTGGCTCACTGCAACCTCTGGCCTCTTGGGTTCAAACAATTCTCATACCTCAGCCTCCCGAGCAGCTAGATTATAGGCATGCACCACCACTTCCAGCAAATTTTTCATTTTTAGTAGAAACAGGGTTTCGTCATTTTGGCCAGGCTAGTCTCGAGCACCTGACCTTACTTAGGTGATCTGCACACCTTGGCTTTCCAAGATGCTGGATTGCAGGTATGAGCCCACTGTGCCCAGCCTCTTTTCAATTTTCTGGATATTACAAATAGGGCTTGTTTAATTTTAGTGTACAAGCATTTGCGTTGACATATGCTTTCATGTCTTTGGTTAAATTCTCAGTAATTTCTTTTGTCCAATGGCGTGCTCCCTTACAGTACTCTCCCCCTTTGCCTAGGGATGTGGCTTCCTGAGAGCCAAATGGTAGTGATTGTTATTTCTCTTCTGGATCTAGCCATCTTCAGGACTGCTGAGTTACCGGCTGGTACTAGGGGGAGTGTCTGCACAGAGTTCCATGATTTTGAACCATCTACTGGTCTCTCAGTCATGGATAGCAACACCTGCTTTAGTGGAGATGGCAGGGGAGTGAAATGGACTCTGTGAGGGTCCATAGTTATATTCTTGTTGCTTATTGCACTGGTTTTGTGCTGGTAGGCCTCCTGTCAGGAGGTGGGGCTTTCAAGAGAGCATCAGCTCCAGCAGTAATAGGGAGGATTTGGTGGTGGGTGGGGCCCTAGGACTCCCAAGAGAATGTGACTTTTGTCTTTAGCTACCAGGGTGGGTAGAGAAAGACCATCAGGTGGGGTAGGGTGAGGCATGTCTTAGCTCAGATTCTTGTTGGGCAGGGCTTGCCGTGGCTGCTGTAGAGGGTGGCGGGGTCGTTCCCAGATCAGTAGAGTTATGTTCCCAGGAGGATTATGGCTTCCTCTGCTGATCATGCTGTATCATAATTTCCAAGGTCTTCAAGTATTTAGAATGTTATATCCCCTAGGTATTATAAATAATGCTCTTCCATTTTTATTAATGTTGTGGATTTACTATTTCTGCTTACACCTTAGAGTCTTCCACAGTTTTATTTTGTTTCTGATATCAGATATCACTCTCATTCAGGGTTAAGCTGAAGAAAACAGGAACTGGTTCAGTTATTTGTTTTTACTGATGAATGAATACATACAAGAAAATTTACTAATTGTAAGTATTCATTTCAGTTACTTGATTCTAACATATACCAGTGTAACTCACACCCAGTTCAAAAAATACTATTTTTAACATCATTAGATCCTCTTTTATGTATCATTTTAGATTTTTGTTATTCATTATAAGATATTCTTCATATATTTTCCATTTCATGTGTGTTTATATGTGTATCTCAATATATGCTTTGTATATGTCCTCATCTGTTTATATCAATTTATTTATTTTATTTTATGACTTATGAGTAGCATTTCATCTTCTTAATGGTGCATATTTATGAACTGTGAATGGAAAAGAGATCTTGGAACCCCAAACTCACTAAGCCAAAGGAAAAAGCCACATAAACTTGCCTCCTTTTTTGTTTCTAAATAAGATAGTTATGAAGATAAACAGTTACAAACCTTACAATTTGCCTACAAAGAAATTTTTTTGTGGGTTCCCAGATCTTTACCCTAAAACAGTTCTATTGAATTTCACCCTGGCAATATACATCGATAGCTTATCCTCACAGTTACGGGATGAAAGACGGAACTGAAAGTAATTCCTCCACTCACTTAAGACCAGTGCATATCTGAATGTTTCCTCTGCCCTATGTTTAATTTACCTTATGTAAAAATGCAGATTCACTGAGCTAGAGGAAGAAATAAGTGATTATTCCTCTACCCCCCTCTAACATGTAAATTGTGTATTCAGTGAAAGACTGATCAAAGATTCAAAAGAGGCCGGGCGCGGTGGCTCAAGCCTGTAATCCCAGCACTTTGGGAGGCCGAGACGGGCGGATCACGAGGTCAGGAGATCGAGACCATCCTGGCTAACCCGGTGAAACCCCGTCTCTACTAAAAAAATACAAAAAACTAGCCGGGCGAGGTGGCGGGCGCCTGTGGTCCCAGCTACTCGGGAGGCTGAGGCAGGAGAATGGCGTAAGCCCGGGAGGCGGAGCTTGCAGTGAGCCGAGATCACGCCACTGCACTCCAGCCTGGGCGACAGAGCAAGACTCCGTCTCAAAAAAAAAAAAGATTCAAAAGAATGGAAATATTTGCCTCATACCTACCCACACTCATTTTTTATTTCTTCCTTTCTCCCACTACCCACCTGATATAGTTTAAATATGTATACCCTCCCAAATCTCATGTCAAATTGTAATTCCCAATATTGGAAGGAGGATCTGGTGGGAGGTAATTATATCATGGAGATGGGTTTCTCATGAATGATTTAGCACCACCATCTTGGTACTGTCTTCATGACAGTGAATGAGTTTTCATGAGATCTGGTCATTTAAGTGTATAGTAACTCTCTCTACTTTCCTCCTGCTGCTGTCATGCAAGATTTCTACTTCCCCTTTGCCTTCCATCATGATTGGAAGCTTTCTGAAGCCTCCCCCAAAGCAAAAGCCACTATGCTTTCTGTACAGCCTGCAGAACCATGAGCCAATTAGAACTCTTTTCTTTATAAGTTACCCAGTCTCAGGAATTTCTTTATAGAAATTCAAGAATAGACTAATGCATAAAATTGTTACCAAGGAGTGGGGCATTGCTATAAAAACACCTAAAAATGTGGAAGTGGCTTTAGAACAGGGTAACAAACAGAGTTTGAAAGAGTTTAATGGGATCAGAAGGAGGCAGAAAAATGAGGGAAAGTTTGGAACTTCCGAGAGTCTGGTTGAGCGATTATGACCAAAATACTAATAATGATGTGGTCAGTGAAGGCCAGGCTGAGGAGGTCTCAGATGGAAATGAGGAACTTATTGTGAACTGAAGCAAAGGTCACACTTTTATGTTTTAGCAAAGAACTGGGCGGCATTGTGCCCCTGTCCTGAGGTGTGGAACTCTGAACTTGAGAGAGATGATTTAGTGTATCTGGTGGAAGAAATGTCTAAGCAGCAAAGTATTTAAGATGTAGCCTGGCTGCTTCTAACAACCCTTAATTGTATGCATAAGCAAATAAATGAATTAAAGTTGGAACTTATATTTAAAGGAGAAAGCATGCCTGGCCATGTGGTGGAAAGGAAAAGACCATTTTCAGGGGAGGAATTCAAGTAGACTCAGAAATTTGTATAAGTAAAAAGGAGCCAAGTGCTACTAGCCAAAACAATGGAGAAAAGGCCTCAAAGACATTTCAAAGACCTTGCAGCAGCCCCTTCTATCACAGACCCAGAAGCCTAGGACAATTGAATGGTTTCATAGATTAGGCCCAGGGACCTAATACCCTGCAAAGCCTGGGGACACTGCTCCCTGCCTTGCAGCCACTCTAGCCCCAGCTGTGGCACAAAGGGGCCCAAGTACAGCTTGGACTGCCATTTCAGATGCTGAAAGCCATAAGCATTGCTGGCTTCCACATGGTGTTAAGCTTGTGGGAGCCCAGAGTGTAAGAGTTGAGGCTTGGGACCCTCCAGCTAGATTTCAAAGAATGTTTGAAAAAGCCTGGATGCCCAGCCAGAAAACTGCTTCAGGGGTAGAACTCTCACAGAGAACCTCTACTAAGGCAGTGCAGAGGGGACATGTGAGATTGGAGCCCTCATACAGAATCCTCACAGCAGCACTGCCTAGGGGAGCTGTGAGAAGGGGGCCACCATCCACCAGACTCTAGAATGTGGAGCCACTTACAGCTTGTAATCTGTACCTAGAAAAGCTACAGGTACTCAACACCAGCCCATGAGATCAGCCACAGGGATGAACCTTGCAAAATCACAGGGGTGAAACCTTTCAATACCTTTGGAGACCACCTCTCATATCAGTGTGCCTTGGATGTGGGACTGAACTCAAAAGAGACAATTTTGGCAATTTAAGATTTAATGACTGCCCTCCTGGGTTTGAACTTGCATGGGGCCTGTAGCCCTTTATTTTTTCTGATTTTTCCCTTTTGAAATGGGAGTATCTATCCAATACTTATACCTATATTGTGTCTTGAAAATAACTAACTTGATTTTATAGGCTCAGAGGTGAAAGGGCCTAGCCTTGTCTCAGATTAGACTTCAGACTTTGGACTTTTGACTTAATGATGGAAGAAGTCAAGATTTTGGGAATTATTGAGAAGGCATTATTGTATTTTGCAATGTGAGAAGGACATCAGATTTGTGAGGGGCCAAGGGCAGAATTATATAGTTTGGATATATGTCCCCACCCAAATCTCATGTTAAATTGTAATTCCCAATGTTGGAGTTAGGGCCTGGTGGGGGGTGATCATGGGTGTGAGTTTCTTATGGATGGTTTACTACCATTGTCCTTGGTACAGTCCTAATGACAATGGGTCAGTTCTCCCAAAATCTGGTCATTGAAAATTTTGTTGCCCACCCCCCCTCCCCCATCTTTCTCTTTTTTTCCTCCTGCCATGGAAGAGTCATTATATTATTCCATTTTCACACTGCTATAAAGACGTTACCTGTGACTGTATAATTTATATATAAAAAAGTTTAATTGACTTACTGTTCTGCATGTCTGGGGAGGCCTCAGCAAACTTACTATCATGGTAGAAGGCAAAGGAGAAGCAAGCACCTTCTACACGGTGGCAGGAGAGAGAGAGAGAGCAAAGAGGATGAACCAAACACTTTTGAACCATCCTATCTTGTGAGAAATCCCTCGCTATCATGAGAACAGCAAGGTGAAAACCACCCCCATTACCCAATCAACTACCACCAGGTTCCTCCCTCAACACATGGGGATTACAATTCAAGATTAAATTCGGGTGGGGACACAGAGCCAAATCAACATTCTGCCCCTTCCGCCTCCCAAATCTCATGACCTATTCACATTTCAAAATCAATCACACCTTCCCAACAGTCTCCTAAAGCCTTAACTCATTCCAACATTAACCCAAAAGTCCAATTCCAAAGTGTCATCTGAGACAAGACAAACCCTTTTGACTATAAGCCTTTAAAATCAAAAGCAAGTTAGTTCCAAGAGACAGTGTGGGTACAGGCATTGGGTAAAAAGTCCTGTTTTTAAATGAGAGAAATTGGTCAAAACAAAGGGGCCACCCATGCAAGTGTGAAACCTGGTGGGGCAGTTATTAAATCTTAAAGCTCTGAAATAATCTCCTTTGACTCCATGTCTCATATCCAGAGTGCACTGATGTAAGGGGAGGAGCAGGCTCCCAAGGCCTTTGGCAGCTCCACCCCTGTGACTCTGCAGGGTACAGCCCCTCTGTCTGCTCTCATGGGCTGGTGTTGAGTGCCAATAGTTTTTCCAGGAACATGGTACAAGCTGTCAGTGGATCTACTTTTCTTGGCTGTGGAGGATGGTGGCCCTCTTCTCACAGTTCCACTAAGCAGTGCCCCAGTGGACTCTGTGTGGGGGCTCCAATCTCACATTTCCCTTCTGCACTGCCCTAGAAGAGGTTCTGCATGAGGGCTGCATCCCTGCAGCAGAATTCTTCCTTGACACCCAGTTGTTTCCATACATCCTCTGAAATTTAGGCAGAGGTTTCCAAATCTCAACTCTTGCCTTGTGCACACCCACACACGCCCAACAACATGTGGAAGCCACCAAGGCTTGAGACTTTCAGTCTCTAAAGCAATGGCCCAAGCTATACTTTGGCCCCTTTTAGCCACAGCTGGAGCAGCAAGGACACAGGGCACTAATTCCTGAGGCTACACTTAGTAGTGTGTCCCTGGTTTCAGCCCACAAAACCATTTTTACTTCCTAGGCCTCTGGGCCTATGATGGGAGGGGCTTTTGCAAAGATCTCTGACATGCCAGGAAGACATTTTCTCTATTGTCTTGGCTATTAACATTTGCTTCCTTGTTACTTATGCAAATTTCTGTAGCTGGGTTGAATTTTTCCACAGAAAATGAGTTCTTCTTTACTACCACATGGTCAGACTTCAAATTTTCCAAACATTAATGCTCTGCTTCCCTTTTAAACATAAGTTCTAATTTCAAACTATCTCTTTGTGAACATACATAACTGAAAACATTCAGAATAAACCAGGTTACCTCTTGACTGCTTTGCTGCTTAGAAATTTCCTCCACTAGATACTCTAAATCATGTCTCTCAAGTTCAAGGTTCCACAGATCTCTAGGGCAGGGGCAAAATGCCACCAGTGTCTTTGCTAAAGCACAGCAAAAGTGACCTTTATTCTACTTCACAATAAGTTCCTCATCTCCATCTGAGACAACCTCTGCCTGGACTTTACTGTCCACATCACTATCAGCATTTTGGTCATAACCGCTCGACCAGTCTCTAGGAAGTTCCAAACTTTCCCTCATCTTGCTGTATTCTTCTGAGCCCTCAAAACTCTTCCAAATGTTTGTTACCTAGTCCCAAAGCTGCATCCACATTTATAGGTGTTTTTATAGCATTGCCCCACTCCATGGTACCAATTTTATGTATTAGCTCACTTTTGCATTACTAAAAAAATACCAGAGACAGGGTAGTTTATAAAGAAAAGAGCATTAATTGGCTCATGGTTCTGCATGGTAGGCAGGCCCCAGGAAACTTACAATCATGTCAGAAGGCAAAAGAGAAGCAAACACCTTCCTGACAAGGTAGCAGGAGAAAGAGAGTGAGGGAACCAAACACTTTTAAACCATCAGATTTCATGAGAACTCCCTCACTATCATGAGAAGAGCATGGGGAAAACTGCCCTCATGAATCAATTACCTCCCACAAGGTCCCTCCCTCAACATGTGATGATTACAATTTGAAATGAGATTTGGGTGGTGAAACGGGCAAAACCATATTACTCTTACTCCTTCTTTGCCTCTGCCATGATTGGAAGCTCCTGAGGCCTCCCCAGAAGCAGAAGCTGCTATGCTTCCTGTATAGCCTGAAAAGGGTGAGCCAATTAAACCTCTTTTCTTTGTAAATTATGCAGTCTCAGGTATTTCTTTATAGTAATGCAAGAACAGGCTAATACATCACCCTTTCACCTTTTAATATCAAGGTCCCCAGGCCCTCTTTTGGAAAAAGCATGCACCACAATTTGTCCTGTGGATTCATGTTTTTTCCCCAGGTGTGTCCTTAACCTTTTAATCTTCTAAAGTAATGAGACTCAACATAGTCACTTATTTTGATTTAAAGAACAAATGTTTTTCATTTAGTATCCTTCAGTTTACCTATTTTTCCTTAAAGATAGTGGTTTTGGTATTCTTTTGAAATATTTGCCTACTTAAATTGATAAATATTTTACTATGTTTTCTTTTTAAAAAATATTGTTTTACTTTTTTCCTTTTTTACATGTAAACTTTGAGTACATTTGCAATTGAATTTTGTACTATATGAGGTTAAAAAATTCTTCTTACTTCAATGGCAATTTGACACATCATTATTTATAAAAAAGAGTATGCTTTTCATTACTGCACTGCAATGTCATCTGTTATCTGTGCTGAGAAGCAGTTGATAAACATTTTATTATCTTACTGAATTCTGTATACTGTTCTGGTTTTTAATATACATGAGTTCCTGTCAAACTCATACTGTCTTAATTATAGTTGCTTTACAAAAGACCTACCTTTGTAGCAGTATAAATCTTCCAGATTTTTAAAATTTTCTTTTTTTTTAGTGCTCCTCCTCCTCCTCTTTAAAACTGAATTGGCAGTTCTTAGTTCTTGGCATTAATACATACTTTTTGTAAGGAGCTTGTCAAAAATTATACTACAATTTTCATTGAGATGTCATTGAACACTTTTCATCCTTTTTAAATACTTTTCATGATATTGTATTATTCTTAGTTTACAAGTATTGCACATGGGAGTTTATCACTGTGCGGCAGTGACCTGTTGCTCTTTCAATAGAGGACCCATTGTTCCAATGTTGAAAGGGCTTTTAGCCCTTTTCAGAATTGCCTTACTTTCAGAATGCTGCCTTGTTCAAAATCACACATCTTTCCTTAGTGTAGCGGGCATACAGTGGCTGTTTGCTGTAGGGTGTAAAGATCTGGTCCTCTTTATTCTGTTTGTGTCTCCTCTGAATGAACATTTTAGCTTGAGAGCTCCCTATGAAGGTATTTATGGCCAAAATGGGCCTTAATTGCATTTCTGCTTTGCTTTCTTGCCTTTCTTCCACAATCATTGATCCTGAGGACAATTCCTAACAAACACGCATGCTAGAATATCCACCTCAAAGGTTTCTTCATGAAGAATTTCTCTTCTACATAAATACAAAAGTAGTTCAAGACAATTGATAATAAAATGAAGTTTTGCTACTGAATCACCCTCTACATGACTGACAATGAAAACATAATTACTAGTGTTAACTGGAGAATAGAATTACGCTGGCAATAGTGGTGGTCCATTTGCTAAAACAGTAACCACTGGTGATTTGCAGTGCTTTAATAGTTAACAGGAATGGATAACAGATTATAATACATGGGTAATTACAGAGATATGGCAAAATTATAATTGTAATAGAATTGTGTGGTTCTTACTAAGATCCAGACATTCCAGATAAAGATAAAAAAAAAAGCTAAGGGGTAGCAACTTTCAAAAGAAAGTGAAGTGTGAACACCATAGTGCTTCCTGGATCATACCCAAAGTGGCCTTCAACTCCCGCAGCATGATTATAGAGAATTCTGAGTACTAGGATAAGAAGTCAGTATTCGTGGCTGGGCACGGTGGCTCATGCCTGTAATCCCAGCACTTTGGGAGGCCGAGACGGGCGGATCACGAAGTCAGGAGATCGAGACCATCCTGGCTAACACGGCCAAACCCCGTCTCTACTAAAAATACAAAAAATTAGCGGGGTGTGGTGGCAGGTGCCTGTGGTCCCAGCTACTGGGGAGGCTGAGGCAGGAGAATGGCGTGAACCTGGGAGGCGGAGCTTGCAGTGAGTCAAGATCGCACCACTGTACTCCAGCCTGGGTTGCAGAGCGAGACTCTGCCTCAAAAAAAAAAAAAAAAAAAAAAGTCAATATTCATATTATCTGTGCTCCAAAGAAGGTTACATTCTCAACAAAACTACATCTACTATTCTAAGGTCCACATTATGTTTGGTTTGATGTTCTTTAAAATCCTGAATCTGAAGCTTTTTTCTAAAAGCTCTCAGTCAATGGAAATGACTCAATTCTTTCTATTATAAATATATACTCCTACCTTTCTTAAACACAATGAGAAACCCCTCCTCTGTATGGTCAACCCATATGTGCTGGTGATAGAGGCACAGAAGTCACTAAAATGTTCAGTATTAATTTTTCTCTCTACTACAAGCCTGATCCTAGGACAGGAAGTTCCATAACTATTACCAATGAAAATAAAGGGCATAAAAGACTTCCCACAAGAAGAAATCGTGGCAATACTCCCGTCAGAAGATAGGTAGATACAATTATCAAAAGGTCATAGAGAGCAAATGGTGGGAGTTTGGGACCTTGACCCACAGACAGTCATGGAGATACTTAACAAAACACAGTATTCCTGGAAGTTGCATAGGAAGGTACACAGCAAGGGTACTGCTCAAGTTGTGTCATCTAAAAAGAAAAAAAAAAAAAAAGCAAAGATGAATTCAGGATTCTGAGGGTAGTCACCCAGTTTTTGGATCTAGCCCAGACTCATTAAGTGAATAAGAGAACCAGCTAAGTCAAGTGTACATGAAAATCTTTTACATAGCCATTCTCCAAAGAGACTGTTATTTACTCAGTGACTGCATATTGGGGAAAGAAGAAAAACCTGATATTGGAGGAGGAATTAATTCCTAGAATCCAAAGTCATTATGAAACACAGGTGTATGTGTTCTGTCTATTTTAAAAATGCTTTAAGTATTCAGTTCTTTAGGAGTTCAGATGGAGAGATAAGAACTGGAGTGAAATTTGCTGGTTGTTATCAATTTGCTAACTTAACCAGTGTCACTACTAGGTTGTGAAAAGTTTTGTTTTAATTATAAGACTTGGAGATTACTAATGTGTCACTAACTTCCTGTTTGTTTATACATTACAAATAAAAGCCAAAACTCATACCGTATTGATTGTTTACTTCTCATGGCTGACCTAATTGCAAAATTTTATTTAATATTCTTCTAAAATATTGCTTCCCTAAGAAGGATCTTCATCCTTTTGGGGATAATAATAATTAGAATGTTTAGGAGATTAGTCACCATTTGGAAAGAAATAAAATTGAAGCAGATCCATTTTTATATATAGGAACTGGAGTTAAAGAAAGACACTGTATACCATAATTAAAGTATTACCAGCAGGTGAGCCTTCTATATGACATTTTCTGCATGTGCAAAAATAGATAAATTCAGTTTCCCAAGGGAAATAAATTTGTTTGACCAGATGTAGCATCAATAAAAAATCCACTGACCACCAATTCATTTTTTTCTATATCCATCTTGAGAAAGAAATCAGAAATTATGACCTATTTTAACTTGGACATAGGCTACGAACTCCTGAGGCCAAAATTTGTGGCACTATTTTTTTTTCTTAATAGCACTAAATAAATTAGAGTATTTTTCTCATGAAAAAGCTTCAAATTAAGAAGGATCAATTCAGTAGATTCCTTTGTGAGTTAGTTAGAAGAAACTGTTTTACAGCATTCTTAATTATTTCAGCTAACCAAATGTATGTCCAAAACCTTGCTTTAACTCTATTAAGAGAGTATAAATTGGAAAAAAACAAAGGAAAACTATGTATTCCCTGAAACAGAATTGGAATAAAATACATTCTTGTTTCTTGTTCCTTACTAAATAAATTTATCATATACCAATGTCCTTTGTTATGCTTAAAAAGCTTCAGGTCCACAAGGATCTTTTGAGTTTCAGAATAGAATCATATTAATATATTTATTTTTATCTGATTTTAGTCTTCAGAAATCCATGGAAATCTCTCCTGTTGATATGGAAGAGATGGTAAAATATAATTTATCCTCATGATAATATAGCATCATATATTACAGTGAAACCTGTTATGTGAGCTTGAGATGAACTTAGTTGGCAGACACAAACCTCAAACATAGGACCAATCTAAAATTTAACATTAGAAGTTAATTAGCCTAACAAATTAAGTAGAAAACACAATGTGTACGCGTACAAATGGCAGAACTATGTTAACTTTTGAATATAATTTATCTGAAGTAAATGTAAGCATATTCTCAGAATGGATATCAGCTAGCATTAACAAATCTCGACAGCTGGAATACAGATATTATTTTACATAGTTATGATCATGGATATAAATGTCCTCCAAAACACTAAAATTTAGAGGATATATTCTAGCTCTAGGGTTACCAGTAAAGTTTTTAACTTTCTTCTATATTCATCACTTTTTTATCCTTTAAAAACAATTTAAGCGGCCAGGCGCGGTGGCTCATGCCTGTAATCCCAGCACTTTGGGAGGCCGAGGCGGGCGGATCACGAGGTCAGGAGATTGAGAACATCCTAGCTAACATGGTGAAACCCCGTCTCTACTAAAAATATAAAAAAATTAACCTGGCGTGGTGGCGGGCGCCTGCAATCCCAGCTACTCGGGAGGCTGAGGCAGGAGAATGGTGTGAACCCGGCAGGCGGAGCTTGCAATGAGCGGAGATCGTGCCATTGCACTCCGGGCTAGGCGACAGAGCGAGACTCCATTCAAAAAAAAATGTAAGCATCAGGTCCTATAATTGTTCTAAGTCAAAACAAACTTTTAAAGTTAACTGGAGAGAAAGAATTCTTAGAAATCTGTAGTAACATAAATATACCTTTCATGCTATATTAGTTATAATGGATTGACCAAAGATAGAGGGGAAAAAGATAACACCTGCAGTAACTACATAATATTTTCAAACATAGGATTAAAAAAATAAATAAATTTTTTCCAGTATGACCTCATCCTTTGTCTGTAACACATCTCATCAAAATTATCCTGAAATGAAGTTTAGATATTCAATTATGATTTATTTTTATTAATGTAATTTTTCTGGTTGTGCATGATTACAATAAAGAGAAGAACAGTCATGCGATTCTGAAAAATTGGAGCAGTACATGCCCAATTGAACATCTGTGGCCTCTGCCTATTTGGCAAATTCCGGTTGACTTTTTCATATAGTTTCATTTTATTTATTTATTTTTTATTTTTTTTATTTTTTTTTATTTTTTTTTATTTTTTTTATTTTTTATTTTTATTTTTTTTTTGAGACTGAGTCTGGCTCTGTCGCCCAGGCTGGAGTGCCCAGGCCGGATCTCAGCTCACTGCAAGCTCCGCCTCCCGGGTTCACGCCATTCTCCTGCCTCAGCCTCCCGAGTAGCTGGGACCACAGGCGCCCGCCACTTCGCCCGGCTAGTTTTTTTGTATTTTTTAGTAGAGATGGGGTTTCACCGTGTTAGCCAGGATAGTCTCGATCTCCTGACCTCGTGATCCGCCCGTCTCGGCCTCCCAAAGTGCTGGGACTACAGGCTTGAGCCACCGCGCCCGGCCTATAGTTTCATTTTATAATCACAAAACATAGAACATGGCACAGTTCTGTTGGCAACTCTTTCATGTATGTGTGCACAGATGTGTCTCCATGAATGCAGACACTTTTTCTTTTAAATATGTTCTATTTAGACAATTATTTCTATGAAATAACACTGGCAAAATTTCTTACCAACTACATAGTAAAATTTTCTTCTGTATGTTCCCTCTGATGAAAATTAATTTCTCAACTCTAATGATAAGAGGCAATTAAGAAAGCAATCTTGGCTAAATGAACATGTTATGAATGCAATATTTAACTACTGAAGATAAATGTATTTGTTTTATGAGTTAATCTACTACTAGGTGTTACTGTGTCAAAAAAAAAAAACTGCCAGTGGGTTTACCTTTATCTCATTGTCAACAAAATCAAATGTGAAATGTTTGAGCTTAGGATTTCTTACAATTCTAATTGCTACCAACAATTACTTTTTCTGGCTTATGAAACAAAGGAAAAATGTACAAATTCTACACCACTCCAAATCACAGATAGTCTTTAAAAAAGGAAAGCCTATATGCATGCGTGTGAAAAATTTTAAATTACATTTTAGTAAATAATGTTTTCATTCAATATCTAGATTAATTCTTTATGAAAACTACTTTTTCTATGTGGAATGCAGTCACATTTCAGTGAGTAAAATATCATAGTTTCTGTTTCATTCATTATCCAGTTAGTAACTGAGAAAATGCTACCCTATTCACTATAAATGTAATAAGTGAATCCATATATATATATTTTTTATATACTCATTCTGGTTAAGCACCTATTTTCTAGAAAAGTATAACTAAAAAATAATCATCCCCAAGAAACATAGTGATCATGTTCTCCAAGGTAAATACAAATGAAAAACTATTAAAGGCAGGTAGATAAAAAGGGGCAGGTCACCTACGAGGGGAACCCCATCGGTAACAGCAGACCTTTCGGCAGAAGCCCTACAGGCCAGAAGAAATTGGCTGCGTATATTCAGCATTCGTAAATAAAAGAAATTTCAGTCAAGAATCTTATATCCAGCCAAATTAAGCTTCCTAAGCAGAGGAGAAATAAGATCATTTTCAGTGAAGCAAATTCTAAGGGAATTTGTTACCACCAGATCTACTTTACAAGGTGTCTTTAAAGGAATGTTAAACAAGGAAACAAAAGACTACTAGCAGCCACCACAAAACACAATTAATTACATAGACCGTTGGAAATATAAGCAACTACACAATCAAGTCTGTATATAAACTATTTATCAATATGATGATAGGATCAAATTCACACATATCAGTACTAACCTTGAATGTGAATAGGGTGAAAACTACACTTAGAAGGCACAGAGTAGAAAGTTGTATAAAGAAGAAAGACTCAACAATATGCTATTTTGTCTTCAAGAGACATACTGTACATGTAATAACATAGGTTTAAAGCAAACAAATAAATAAAAATTTACTGAGCAAATGCAAAACTAAACAGAGCCAGGGTTGCCACTCTAGTTTCAGACAAAATGGACTTTAAACCAACAAAGATAAAAAGAAAAACAAAGAAGGCAATTGTATAATGATAAATGATTCAATTCAACAAGAAGACTTTACTGTCATAAGTAAATATGCACCCAACACTGGAGAACCCAGATTTATAAAACATGTTTTGGCCGGGCGCGGTGGCTCACGCCTGTAATCCCAGCACTCTGGGAGGCCGAGATGGGCAGATCACGAGGTCAGGAGATTGAGACCATCCTGGCTAACACGGTGAAACCCCGTCTCTACTAAAAAATAGAAAAAACTAGCTGGGCGTGGTGGCGGGCGCCTGTTAGTCCCAGCTACTCGGGAGGCTGAGGCAGGAGAATGGCATGAACCCGGGAGGCGGAGCTTGCAGTGAGCCGAGATTGCACCACCACTGCACTCCAGCCTGGGCTACAGAGTGAGACTCTGCCTCAATAAATAAATAAATAAATAAATAAATAAATAAATAACAAGAAAAACAAACATGTTTTTAGGGACCTATGAGGAGATTTAGATAACCACACAATATACTGGGAGACTTTAATATACCACTGACAGTATCAGACAGATGATTGAGGAAAGAAAACTAACAAAGATATTAAGGATCTCAACTTGACACTTGAACAAATGGACCTAGCAGATGTACAGAAAATGCCACCCAACAAGAAGAGAATATACATTCTTCTCATCTGCACATGGCATGTACACTAAAATAGACCATATGCTTGGCTATAAAAACAATTATCAACAAACTCAAAACAGCCAAAATCATACCAACCAGTCTTGGATCACAGCACAAAAAAATAGAAACTGATACTAGGAAGATCTCTCAAAACCATACAGTTAAATAGAAATTAAACAATTACTACTGACTGACTTTTGGGTAAGCAATGAAGTGAAGGCAAAAATCAAGAAATTATTTGAGACTAATGAAAACAAAGACAACATGCCAGAATCTCTTGTACACAGCTCAAACAGTGTTAAGAGCAAAGTTTATAGCAGTAAACTCCCTCATGAAAAAATAGGAAAGATCTGAAATTAACAATGAAATATTACACCTAGAGGAACTAGAGAAACAAAAGCAATCCAAACCCAAAGTTAGCAGAAGAAAATAAATGACTGGAATCAGAGCTGAACAGAATAAAACTGAGATTTTTTTTAAAAAAAAGAGTAATGAAACCAAAAGTTAGGTTTTTGAAAGAAGGAAAGAGATTAATAGAACACTAGCTAGACTAATACAGGAAAATGATCCAATTCAAATGAAAAAATATTAGAAATGACAAAGGGAACATTACCACTGACCCCACAGGAAAAAATTAAAACTCTCAGAAACCATTACAAACACTGCTATCCACAAAATCTAGAAAACCTAGAATAAATGGATAAATCCCTAGAAACACACAGCTTCCCAAGATTGAACAAGAAAGAAATGGAAACTTTGACCAGACCAATAATAAGTTCCAAAATTGAATCAGTAATAAAAAGCCTACTAACAACAAACAAACAAACAAACAAAGCCCTGCACCAGACAGATTCAGAGCCAAATTTTATAAGACATATAACAAAGTCAGGTACCAATCCTACTGAAACTATTCCAAAAATTGAAAAGAAGGAACTACTCCATAAGTCATGTTATAAGGCTGATAGCAAAATCTGACAGAGACATGACAACAACAAAAAACTTCAGGCCAATATTCCAGATGAACATAGAAAAAAAATTCTCAACAAAATAGTAGCAAACAATCCATCAGTCTATCAAAAAGTTAATTTGACATGATCAAGTAAGTTTTATTCCTGGGATGCAGGGTTGGTTCAATATGTGCAAATCAATAAGTGTGGTTCATCACATAAATAGAATTAATAAACAAAAACACATGATTATTTCAATAGATACAGATAAAACTTTTGGCAAAATTCAATATCCCTTCCTATTAAAAACCTTAAACCCACTAGGCATCAAAGAAACATACCTCAAAATAATAAGAACCATCCATGATAAACTCATAGCCAACATCATACTGAATGGGCAAAAGGTAGAAGCATTCCCCTTGAGAACTGAGACAAGACAAGGATGCCCACTCTCGACACTGGTTCAACCTAGCATTGAAAGTCCTAGTCAGAGCAATCAGGCAAGAGAAATAAATAAAGGCACCCAAATAGAAAAAGAGGAGGTCAAACTGTCTCTCTTCACAGATAATATAATTTTATGCCTAGAATACTCCATATTCTCTGCTCAAAGGCTCCTTCAGCAAAGTTTCAGCATACAAAACTATTGTAAAAAAAAAAAATTAGTAGCATTCTACACATCAACAAAATCTAGGCTGGATGCAGTGGCTAATACCTGTAATCCCAACACTTTGGGAGGCCAAGGAGGGAGGATCTCAAGTAACTCAAGACTAGTCTAGGCAACATTGAGACTATCACCTTTATTTTTTTCTTAATTAGTCAAACATAGTGGCATGCACCTGTAGCCCTAACTACTTCTGGGGCTGAGGTGGGTTGATCACTTGAGCCTGGGAAATTGAGGCTGCCAGTGAGACATGATTGTGCCACTTCATTACCACCTACTCAACAAATCAAGACACTCTTAGAATAAAAAAAAAAAGTCCAACCTGGCAGCCAAATCAAGAATGTAATCCCATTCACAATTCACACACACACACACACACACACACACACACACACTTAGGAATATAGCCAATTAGGGAGGGGAAGATATCTACAATAATTATAAAACACCAATGAAAGCAATCATAAATAATACAAACAAATGGAAAAACATTCCAAGCTCATTAATAAAAGGAATCATTATTGTTAAAACGACCATACTACCCAAAGCAACATACAGATTCAATGCTATTTGTATCAAACTACAAATGGTATTTTTCACAGAATTAGATAAACCTATTCTAAATTTTATATGAAACCAAAACATGCCTTAGCAGCCAAAGTGATCCAAAAAAGAAAAAAAAAAAAAAAAAAAAAAAAAGCCGGAGGCATCATATTACCTGGCTTCAAACTATACTACAAGGCTACAGTAATCAAGACAACATGCTACTGGTACAGAAACAGGCATATAGACCAATGGAACAGAATAGAGAGCACAGAAATAGAGCAGCACACCTACAATCATTTATCTATTCAATGCATGATTCTGGGCTAACTAGCCACATGTAGAAGATTGAAACTGGACCCCTTCCTTACACCACATAAAAAATCTCAACTCATGATGCATTAAAGATTTAAATATAAAAACCTAAAACTATAAAAGGCCTAGAAGAAAACATTGGAAATACCATTCTAGACACAGGCTCTGGCAAACATTTTGTGACAAAGATGCCAAAAGCAATTGCAGTAAAAATAAAAATTCACAAATGGGACATAATTAAAGAGCTCTGCACAACAAAATAAACTATCAACAGAGTAAACAGACAATCTACAAAATGGGAGAAAATACAAACTACTCATCCAACAAAGGTCTAACATCCAGAATCTATAAAGAACTAAAATAAATTAACAGGCAAAAAACAAACAGCCCCATTAAAAAGTGGGGAAAGGACATGAACAGACACTTTTAAAAGAAGACATATGTGTCTAATAAGCATATGAAGAAAACCTCAGCATCACTAATCATTAGAGAAAAGCAAATGAAAACCACAGTGAGATGCCATCTCACACCAGTCAAATGGCCGTATTAAAAAGTCAAACATAATAGATGTTGGCATGGATGTGGAGAAAAGGGAATGCATGTACACTGCTGGTGGGAATGTAAATTAGTTCAGCCACTGTAAAAAGCAGTTTGGAGATTTCTGAAAGAATGTAAAACAGAAGTACTATTCAACCCAGCAATGCTATTGTTGGGTAGATTCCTCCCAAAATATAAATTTTTCTACCATGCAGACACATATATGCATATGTTCATCATAGCACTATTCACAGTAACAAAGACATGGAAATGCCCATTAATGGTAGACTGGTTAAAGAAAATGTGGTGTGATTGTGTGTGCATGTGTGTATACACACACACTGTGGAATACTATGCAACTATAAAAAATGAGATAATGTCCTTTGCAGTAACATGGATAGAACATGAGGCCATTATCCTTTGTGAGTTAACACAGGATCAGATAAC
Source organism: Papio anubis (assembly GCF_008728515.1). Taxonomy (NCBI): domain Eukaryota; kingdom Metazoa; phylum Chordata; class Mammalia; order Primates; family Cercopithecidae; genus Papio; species Papio anubis. The sequence continues at coordinate 61,388,169 of NC_044990.1, read as the reverse complement.
CAAATGCCACATATTCTCACTTATAAGTGGGAGTGAAATATTGAGTACACATGAACAAAGGAGGCACAGAGACACCTGGGCCTACTTGAGGGTGGGATAGGGGAGGGAGGGTGAGGATTGAAAAACTACCTATCGGGCTCTATGCTTATTACCTGGGTGACAAAATAATTTCTATGCCAAACACCTGTCACATGCAATTTACTCATGTAAGAAACCTACATGTGTATTTTCTGAACTTAAAAGATAGAAAAAATGAAAAAAGTGAAAATGAATATTCTACTAATGATTATTATTTTTCACTTTTGACATTTTTATCTATATCATTTCTGGTATTTTATGTTCATACTTTTTTTCACCTCAATAATTTTGCTCATACTGTTAATTATGCCTAAAATTTCTCTTGACTTCTAAAGTACTCTGTGTAACTACTTTAAAGTTAGTACAGAATACTAACCAATTTTAAATTTTTTTAATGAACACTTTGACCAGTTACATGCACACTGACCAACTGGATATATATTTATAGGGTGCAATTTGATATATTGACATAGTACATGTTGTATAAGGATCAAATCAAGGTAGTGAGTTTATACCTTCACGCATTTAGTATTCATATGTCCATAAGACACAAGATGATATAATTGGAAATAAGTAACAAATACATATTTAAATTTTTCCAACATTTGAAAATAATAAAAAGTAACTTAAAGTTATTCATCAGTAAAATAAATTAACACAATGAATATTATAAAATGCTTAAAATTACATTAACGGCAACAAACATACTATCAAAACTTAGATGGAAAATCAATAGTACATAAATATTAATGTTTAGCTTTAAATGCTTTCCCATGTACATGAGAAAGATTGAACAGTGATAGCCTAGAAATTCAATCAATCTGCTAATAAAAGTACAGGGTAGATCCAAAACAAATCAAAATAATTAATAATATACTTCAAATAAGAAGTGTATAAAGTGGAAAGCACAGAAAGAGTGAATTCATTGAGACAGAAAGGACAACAACAACAACAGAAAACTGACAAAATAATCCTGACCAATATGTTTAAAAACAGACAAAATTACCAATGTTTTAGAAAATCATTAATGACAGGCATTTAAATAAAATGTAGAAAAATGATTTCACCTACAGCATTAAAAAATGTAAGCATTTGTCAAAACCACTTATATTCACACATAAACACTCTCTTTTGAATTAGGCTAGCTACTTTAACTTAGGAAAGGAGAAAAAATTCCAATACCATATTAACTTATCTAAGAAAGGCGAAAACAAATACATTGTGAGTTTTTCAATGAAAAAAAAATCTAGTATATGTTAGTCCAACGTATAAATATAGATGCCAAAGTCTTAAATAAAATATTAGTAATGTTAAAAAATTTCTGACACTTGCTGAAATGCTAAAGACTTTATTTAAAATTATTGCAATATGTGCTATGACTATAGGGGAGAGGGATTAGACTCAACTCTAAATACAATTGGAGAAAGTGGGGATTAATAGCCAAGGAGCAGATTGGGGTTGGTTGTTGGATGGAAAATTACTAAGAACAGACACCAAGGGTAGGAGAAATTCTTGCTGGACTGACCAAACAGGATTCTTGCTGAGGGCAGGCCAGAGCGACTGGATATTAAGAGTGGTCGGATTCTCCCTAAACTGATTTAGCAGGTTTATTGCTAAAGGTGAATTCTGCAAGGATGAAAAGGAAGTGCAAGATTGAGGCCTAGTTGAGAAGAGAGCTTACAGGAGCCTTACTAAAATTTGATCAAGGAGAAAGTCGTGTTTAATAGTCTTTGTCTAGAAGGATGAATAGTCTTGGAGACAAAATTTGAATACAATCGACTCCCAATTTTAGCAAATTTGAAAGAAAGGCAAGTTTGTTAATGCTATTAATGTTATCAAAATATCATAGAAAGTGAAATGGTAAAACTTCAATTACCTTTAAAGCTAATATTGTGTCAAAAACCTTTGCTAACACTCTCTCACTGGATATTCTACTGGCACACTGACCAGCTGGATTAGTGGAGACAGAGCAAAGAAAAGGTAGAAGACTTGAAATGAAAATAAATAATCTTCTATATTTCACAAAGTAGATATTCACCTGCAGAAATAAAAATTCTACAGTTTAACTTACCTAATAAGGTTGTTTTGCACCTTCCCAAATATTAGATTAATTCACCACAAGCATGAAAGTAATGTTATTTGCCTTCTTAACATTATGGTTGAAGATAAGTCACATCAGCTGCATAGCAACTGAGACTTTTCAGAAATAATCATTTGCTTAAATTTGATAGAATTAACTATAAAAAAGAACAATTGTGTCTGTAGTAGCTCTTTATTATTATATTTAAATTAAAATAATGGAAAATAGAAATGTTCGTAAGTCATAGTCTCCTATAAGTTTTGGGAAATAATTTGGTTTTTCTAAAATGTGTATCAGTGAATATACAAATAATCTGGAAAATTGTTCCCACTTGAATTTCAGTGAATATGCATGTCGATTAATATTAAACTCTATACCAGTTCACTATTGCTTTCACCTTTAACATAGCCATTAAAAATGATCTGAACTACCATTTATTTGGTATGCATTCAAAGCACAAGTCCCCAAATATACATAAATTGAGCTGTTTGCCTAATGTGCCCTAAGTGTGATGTAAGTAATTAACAGGTTAAGATCAAACATTGCATTATGTGCTTGACAGCAAATCTCTGCTGGAAAGAATAAAATTTAGAAGCTTAAACATGTGTGGAATTGAAAATATAAGAGTGTTTCCCTGCAGATACATCTTTCATGATGAACAAAATTATTTGAATAAACTGCCAGAAATATACAGCTATAGCTTTAAACGAGTAGTCCCATGCTGTCTTCATTTAGATACACCAAAATTATGCCAGGTGAAATAAATTATTACTCTAAAATGATAAATATAGGCAGGACATACACTTTCTAGTTGTTTTGGTTGCATACGTGAACACCCATTCACATACAAATGCATGATTATGTAAGTATGTATCTATATACATTTGTGTATGCCTCTGTGTGCATGTGTATAAGCAAAGCTTATGTTGAAGAGCTTAGTATACATTGACTATATCTCTACTTATTTCTCCTTCCCAATGTTTCAAGTTTTTCAGACAGAAATGGTGGCTACATCCTTAAAGATTCAACAATCTTTCATCTATTGCAGTGCGAACTTTCCCAATGCCATTCTGTGCTTACAATAGGTAAACTTGTTATCTGACTAACCCTTTCTAGTACATATATACCCTGGTTTGAAAAAAATTATATGAGCACAATAAATGTTTAAGAAAGAAATAATAAAAAAATAGTTCAAGTCTAGCTTAAGAAAAGAAATATACCACAGGAGATGACTGGCAGTTCAAAGGCATGAAAAGAACAGAGAATAGCCACAGGCAATGCTTTGATTACATAATCGTTTCTTGTGGAATGTTTAACTTCCCTGTAGAGAATAAACCAAGTTCCTATGAGACCCATATTCGGAAGAGACTTGAGCACCTGAGTCAATTTTGCTTAGCATTAGAAGATGTGAGGTATTAATGTAGCTACACTAATAGATATTTATAGCCACGCATTAAAAATACATGTGTGCACCTATAATGATCTGGCACTGGTTAGGAGCTAAGTAACAGAGATACAAGAGTAAAATTAAAAAAAAAAAAGGTCAAAATGAGTTTCAGAAACTAAGAAAAAAACGACATTGTGAAAAGATAAAGTCCCTGAAAACATTTGAGAACCATAGAGAGGCCAGTGTGATTAGAGGCTGCTCAGTTGAGAGTTCAACTGTCATGATGACTTCAGCATGGATATATTTAAATGAAATCAAGCTTTTCTTTTTGTGAGAAGGAAGAAGTTGGGCAGCTATGGACAGAATGAGCATCATGTAAAGACCATAAGAAAAGTAAGAATTATAGCATATATTGATAATATATTGTAAACGGAAATATTGAGAATGAGTGGTTTACACATTTTGTTTTCCCAACTGTTTTGTTTTTCAATTCAATAGAAAATACACCAAGTAAATATCAATTTATTGTGTGAAAGATTTTATTTGTAAAAACACTGAGAATTACATGAAAAGGTGTGCAACAAATTGACATAACAGCATACTGTAATTAGGAGAGCGGAAAAGGGAATAAATATTTTCTTTTTTTTTTTTTTTTTTTTTGAGACGGAGTCTCGCTCTGCCGCCCAGGCTGGAGTGCAGTGGCCCGCTCTCGGCTCACTGCAAGCTCCGCCTCCCAGGTTCACGCCATTCTCCCGCCTCAGCCTCCCCAGTAGCTGGGACTACAGGCGCCCGCCACCTCGCCCGGCTAGTTTTTTGTATTTTTTAGTAGAGACGGGGTTTCACTGGGTTAGTCAGGATGGTCTCGATCTCCTGACCTCGTGATCCGCCCGTCTTGGCCTCCTTACACAGTCTATTTTTGTTTTATAAAGTAAACAGTAATCTTAGATTGACAATAATTTTAATAAATCTATGTGTTTAATGCACAATTGTATGTATCAAAAATATAATTTTAAATATATGCACCTGGTTTTGTGAGATAAATATAAGAACATGAAGCAGAAAACAGAACTGAGATTTAAATGTATCATTTAACTTATTTAAATTTCTACCTTTAATTGAAGCCAAAGTTTTAGAAAAATGGTTTTAAAGAATATTAAACATTTGTTGACTATTATAAGCTAATATATTACAGAAATCACTATTCCCAAGTTCTTTGGAAAGTACATTATTATTGATTTTATCTGGAATTTTAGTCCACTGTCTAAGAGGAGTTGATTGTTAATTCTGCATAACAAACTCCTGTGTGTATGTCAGTTTAATACACCAAAATATTGTCTGACACTCTGTGAATCTGCTGTCTATAATAAAATTGAATCTTCTCTTCAGAACAAGGACATCCTCTCATTTTTTCTCACTGAGACTTCCCAAACAACATCCATCTTTCTGCTTTCCTTCTCTACTTAACCTTCTCTAAGCCATTTTCTACAGTGTAAAAAATGATCATTCTTTAAATAATCAGCTGATCAAAATGCTCCCCTGCACAAAACTCAAATGGCTTATCATTAGTTACAGTGTAAATTCTATTATCTTATGAGCAGGCTATACAGTCAAGTGGGAAAATGTCTTGTTATCTCTCATTATTTCATTTTGACTCCTGGAAAAATATAAATACATACATACACAAATATATTTACATACATACATATGTGCATAATTATGTCTATATCCTTATTTTCACTTCTGCATTGCAGACATATGAATTACTTAAAAAGACCCCCTCCCATCTCCTTTTTTTTTTTTTTTTTTTTTTTTTTTGAGACAAGGTCTTGCTTTTTCACATAGGCTGGAGTGCAATGGCGAGATCTTGGCTCACTGCAACCTCTGCCTCCCGGGTTCAAGCGATTCTCCTGCCTCAGCCTCCAGAGAAGCTGGGACTACAGGTGTATGCCACCATGCCCAGCTAATTTGTTGTAGTTTTAATAGAGATGGGTGTTCACCATGTTGGCCAGGATGGGCTCGAACTCCTGACCTTGTGATTTGCCCCCCTTGGCCTCCCAAAGTGCTGGGATTACAGGCATGAGCCACCGCACCTGGCTGAACTTTTTTATACCTTTGTTCATTCCACAGGGTTTTTTGGACGTTTCTTATATTTTTATACCTCTAATTTGATAGACATGTTGTTTAAATATTACTTCCATATAGAATTCATGTCTTGTGTCCCTTTAGATAACTGTACAAGGATACGTATAAGATGCTATAATTATTAATTTTATTATTTTTAATTTCAAAATACTATGAAATTCTAATGGGAAAGATTCTTAGTCTTGTTTGGAATATTGGTATTAAGCAAGCTTTATAAAGTTTAGGGTGTTGAAATCAGTGCAAATAAAAGACAAATTATAAATAGATCTCGGGTTTTCAATGCTAATCAAAGAAATAAATATTTAAAAACTTCATCAAGAAACATGCAATCTTATTAAAATCAATGTAAAATTGAAGCATCTCAAAAATTATTTTAAAAATAAATATGTAGTATAAGGCTCATTATTTTTATTGTAATCATAAGTTCCTATGGTTACCTAAACATTGGATAAATAAATACAAAAGTTTAATACAAACCAAATAGATCATACCTGAGATTTTTCAAATTGCTTTCAAAATTAAATAAAGTTGCTTCTCAAGAGGTTGGACTGCTATTCATTTTGCCTTTTAATTGAAAAATACATTATGGTGTTTTTTGTAAAACATGGAATTGCATGTAATCGATTTATTATGTTTTCTATTCAGCTAAATCAAGGCTAAATAGTTAGCAGTAGTCTTTCTTGATGGTACCGTACAAATAATATTATCCTACATTTCTTACAGTAAATGAATAATTTGTAGTAAATTGGATTATTAACACATTTGTATGTAAGGAAGTTGGGTTATAATATGGAATGAATTACCATTATGCTTTGAGGAAGTTTGAGTAAATTGTAGGAGAGTTTTAGTGATATTCTAAGATACAAAAATAGGTTTAAATACATTAAATTTAAGAGCAGTGCATAAGATTGCTATAAGAAAAGAAAGTCATATCCATAAGAGGAATATATAAATTACCAAAGGAAAACTATTCCATGTGATATAGTATAATACCAAATATTTTATTTTAAATAGTGAACTCTAAATAAAATAAGTAGGTGCAATGTAATGGTTGACTTGAAGGTAGATTTCATTATTGAAGGTGTGTCAAATTGGTAACCAAGTGACTGAGAACAGTAACCAACCAAGAATGATTGCCATCATCTCACTGACCTGAATCTTTTATTTTGCCCTGTAATAACTGGTTAAGAACTAAAGATCGCTTAAGAGTAAAAATAAGTGTTCTTACTTCACATAATCTATTGAGATTTGAAAATTTTATTTGTGTGGAATTTAAATACTGATATGATTATCTGAAATTGTTTCTTGGTCAAATACACCAGGGAATTGATGCTGTGTTTAAATAGGTGATTTTTTATAATCCTCAGCTGTACATTAGAGAGTTGACATTTGAAAGTGAGAGAAAGCAAGTAGCTTTACAAGGTAGGGCTTTAGGGAAATGAGGCACAGTTTTCCAGGAAGCAATGATTAGAAAACATTTTGTTTACCTCTAAACCCATTAAGGTTTATATAATACTTTACTTCACAGCTACAGAAATAGCATATTGGTCGTCATAAGAAAAGGGGCATTTGGTATTTCTTCTAAGTAAACCAATCAAGACACAATTCTAAGAAGTCATGGTTTGTGAAGCTTTTTAAATGTAGCTATTAACATGTGCAATAATAACAGCATATGTACCATACCTAGTGTATGGAAAGTAGAGGATGATTTACTCTGTCTTTAAAGCTTGAACATTAATAAGCGTCATTAGAGAGGATGAAAACTTGCTCTACTCAGCATCCAACTTTGTTTTTTCAAAGAATAACCACGCTAGCTTAAAGCAGATGAGGTATAAAATCAGACAACATAGCAGAAAATACTATATAAACAGTAACACAAGAAGAGTGGCATTGAATTGGCATGCAGAAACTGGCTAACAAAGTCTCGATGATTGGGAAATTAAAGGCCTACCAATACAAATCATAGGAGGGAATAGGAATAGGGAATAACAGAACTTCGTTTTAGTCATAAAAATATTATTTTATTAATTATTTAATTTTGCTGTAAGAAAATGTATTTACATAACCAAGTTATTGTTTGCAAGTAGAGGAGAGAGAGAGAAAATTACAGCATTTAATACCCCTTTTGTTTTTCTAAAGTCGCAAAGGATTAAAAAACATTAAGCATTTGGCAAAGAGAGATATTGGAGCCAAGTAAATAACACATTTTAAATCTAAATTCTTTTGTCCAGAAAAAAATAGGTGAGAGAAGCATAATGCCTTATTGGATGGTTCCAGAACAGTGATTATCTATATCTTATTTTGCATTTCTTAACACCAGGCATTGCACTACATTTTCTATCAAATGCAAAAACTAATTGGAAGCAGCCAGGCACAGTGGCTCACGCTTGCAATTCCAGCACTTTGGGAGGCCGAGGCAGGCAGATCACCTAAGGTCAGGAGTTTGAGACTAGCCTGGCCAACATGGTGAAACCCCTGTCTCTACTAAAAATACAAAAATTAGCCTGGCATGGTGGTGGGTGCCTGTAATCCCAGCTACTAGGGAGGCTGAGGCAGGAGAATCGCATGAACCCAGGAGGTGGAGGTTGCAGTGAGCTGAGATAATACCACTGCACTCCAGCCTGGGCAAGAAGAGAAAAACTCTATCTCAAAAAACAACAACAAAACTAATTGGAAACAGTTTCAGTACTCAGTGTTTGTATAATTATGTAGAAGATGTAAAACAGGTCAAAGAAAAATAACATAGAATCTGATCAGTGAATGAGATACTACAAATATTTTATGTCATTCTATCTTGGGTAAGGCAACCAGAAATATTTTACAGGATGAAAAGACATTCAAATTAAGCTTTGAATTGAGGCTAGGATTTCAAGCATTAGACATGAGGAAGGGGCAAATAACAATCAGAATGGAAATCAGAGTATTACCAATATTTCTGTAAACGTAGCTTAGAGTCAGGAGAGGCCTTGCATTTCAGACCAACACTTGGCCTGTGTTCAATAAGCAAACAAGAGCTAGTAGCATGGAGACCGGGTGTGGTGGCTCTCGCCTGTAATCCCAGCACTTTAGGCTTTGGGAGATGGAGGCAGGCAGATCATCTGATGTCAGTGGTTCGAGACTAGCCAGGCCAACATGATGAAACTCCATCTCTACCAAAAATATAAAAATTAGTTGAGTGTGCTGACACATGTTTGTAATTCCAGCTACTCCGGAGGCTGAGGCAGGAGAATTGCTTGAACTTGGGAAATGAGGGGTGCAGTGAGTTGAGATCACGCCACTGCAGTTCAGCCTGAGCAACAGAGCAAGACTAGGTCTCAAATAATAATAATCATCATCATCATCATAATAAATAAGAGGTAGCGATTGATAAGTGAAACTCATTTCTATGATCAGGACTCAAGTTCATAATATTTGGTCACTTATTGAATGTGGGCAAAATAAAGGGATTGGAATATAAAGAAGGGATAAAGGTGACTGTGAATTTTGAGTCCATTGCCTGGGCACTAAGATGGTAAAACAAATTGTGTTCAGAATACAGGGTGATGGATTTTATTGCCAAGAAATATTTGTTGTTACTCATGGCTATATCTCTAGTCTATACTAAAATATACCTATGAATACATAATGTATAGAGCAATATCTAGTTGCAAAATAGTGTAGCATTGAAGATGTTAATATTGCAATTATGTTGTTTTATTTTATTCACTAATTTTTATTATTTTGCTTTATTTTACATACAAACATTTTATATAACAAATAATATTTAACATTTGAAATTGAGATATTAATATTTTCACCTCTCTTTATTCTATTCCTAGGAGTAATATGAAAATTAACTAAGAAGTAATGAAATAACTGCTATGTAACTTTCTACATAAATGAGTGCAATAACAGATCCCTAGAGTGTATGTGATAAGCAAGGAAACCTGGATGCTTTGGTTACAATATTCTAGTAGATTAACGTCTGGCAAATGGAATGCACACAGTAAAATTTTAGCTATTATCTGGCCTACAAGACAGTATATGTTTTTGCAGATAATCATGTCTGCCCTAATTTATATAAAATTGCTTTCTGGAATATTTCAATTAACTTTCTATACAATGCTTGTGAATATGTACATATTTAAAATATCATTTGATTTTACTAACATAGTATGGCATCAGTTAATATCTACCCAATAGTTAAGTATGATTAATAATGTTTACCTTTAAATCATATGTAGGGTATTTCACAGCATTCATTTTGTTGATTCACATATTCTGTTAATATTTTGAAATACATTACTACTACCAAAGTTAATGCAAAATATATGCATTAATTCATATAACTAGATATACATACACAGTACAAAAAAGGGAACTCATTTCATTAATATTAGATTTCTTTTTGTTCTCTGCCTCTTGAAACAATAAAACTCTTGGCATTTCTAGAGCAACAGATTAGCCAATTTTCTAGATTTTTTATCTCAAACACAAATTGATAATGTTTACCTTTTAGTTGGTCGACTGTATAATTAATTATTACAACAATAAAAGTATTGTGATTCTTCTACAGAAACATATTTGATAAATCTGAAAGATATTACTGAATCATAATGTATTTATTGCACACCGTACATGAGGTACAAAGAGAAAACCATATTAAGGAAAAGTGTTATATATTGGATAGTTACAACATGTTAAACTAATGTTAAGGGTAAAATAAAGTTGGAGAAGTTATCATGAAAAAACAGCATAAAAACATAGCTTTTTCTTTTTTCATGGCAATGAGAAAACGTGGCTCAGAACATGTAGATGATTCCTTATGTAGAAGCCTGGGATATCTATAAATTATAACTAATGTTTGATAAAAAAGCTCGAATACATAAACATACATAACAAATAGGGGAAAGATGGATAATATGGAGACTGATTTTTAATGAGGGCTTTATTTAGAAGTCATTTTAAATAAAGTAAGATGTGAATTGTTTTGAAAAATATGCAGATTTAAATGAGAAAACATTCTTGTTATAATGTAGCCCTGATGCAGAAATAAAATGAGACAATTCAAAAAGAGTTTTACGAATTGATCTTGTTGAGAACAGTTGTTTCTAAAGCTGTGAGATTATCAAAATCACTTGCAATAATATTTAGATAATATTTAGAATGATGATTCCCAGGCACTAAACCAAATCTGCTAAATAGCAATCCCCAGTGTTGGGTGGAAGAAAATTGAGTGTGGAAGAATGGGTTGTTTAATATTGTGTAGTTACTGAGATTATTTCATTTAACCGAATGAGTAAGTTACAAAATGTTGGTAGAAAAAATTACAATATAAACTTTTTATCATACACAAATAATTCTGATTAAAATGTATATAACTTGTGGAGAAGTGAATATAAGTGAAGGGAATATAATTGACCTATCATTAATATAAAGTTATTATATTTTGGTTTGTGCAAAAGTAATTGCGGTTTGGGCCATTAAAAGTAGTGGCAAAAACCTCAATTATTTTGCACCAACCTAATAACTGCATGGTTGAATGATAGCGAATGGTAATACAGTATATTTAGTTACTGAAATAAATGAAATAAAGAGATGGCAAACATCTTGGCATTAATATCAGCAAAATATTGTACCTAGTTAGCTCAGGAGAAAGAGAAAATTTTTTAAATGATGTTAAGATAATTTTTTTCTATAATTTTAATTTATTTCTTTTAAATTGATAAATAAAAATTGTATATATTTATGGTGTACGACTTGATGTTTTGATATATGTAGACAGTGTGGAATTACTAAATCAGACTAATTCACAATTCACATTCCCATCACCTCATGTACTTATCTTTTCTTTTTTTTTTTTTTTTGAGACGGAGTCTTGCTCTGTTGCCCAGGCTGGAGTTCAGTGGCGCGATCTCGGCTCACTGCAAGCTCCACCTCTGGGGTTCACGCCATTCTCCTGCCTCAATCTCCCGAGTAGCTGGGATAACAGGCGCCCGCCACCTCGCCCAGCTAATTTTTTTTTTTTTTTTTTTTTTTTTTTTTTTTGTATTTTTTACTAGAGATGGGGTTTCACCGTGCTAGCCAGTATGGTCTCGATCTCCTGACCTCCTGACGCGCCCGCCTCGGCCTCCCAAAGTGCTGGGATTACAGGCGTGAGCCACCGCGTCTGGCCTGTACTTATCATTTTTAAGGTGAGAATAATTAAGCCGTATTATAAGCAATGTATCAGGTATCTAATACATTGTTATTAAAAATAACTATCATATAAAATAGATGATAATATATTTCTTTTACCTAACATGTTGTATCCTTTGATCTACGTGTCCCCAATCCTCTCCCCCCAACTCCTGATAACCATCATTCAGCCTTAAAGAAGAAGGAATTTCTGTCATTTACCACAGCATAGATGAACGTGGAGGACATTATGTTAAGTAAAATAAGCCAGGCACAGAAAGACAAATACCACATAATCTCACTTATCAGCAAAATCTGAAAAAGTCAAACTCATAAAAACACAGAATAGAATAACGGTAGCATCAGTGAACTAGAAATTTCCACATAATTAAAAAAATTAGTAAGAAAGAAAGATAGAAAATGTTAGGCAGAGAAAGGGCCGTGGTTTAAATCAACCCTTCATATATAATTCTGTAATCAGTAATAAAATGTTCGAGAAACAACATTCAATACTCCACATCAGTGATGTGGAGTAATGAAGAATAATGGAATAAAATGTTTTTGTGAGCTGGGGTAAAGAATTTGGCAAATGTATCTGTTGAGTGGTCATCTAAAATGGTGATAATAGATGCTATGGTAAAAGACATCACAAGTTAACGTGTGTAAAGACATTAATCCATATAGTAAGTTCAATAATAAGTGAGGGCATGGTGATTGAAAAGTCAGTAATTGAAAGTGAGAAGGGATGTAATAGTATAGCCATAGAGTATGGAGTCCTTTTTGATGAAACTCAAGCTTGTAAATTAAGAAGGAAATCTAATGTTCTGGATACAGAAAAGGAGAGCAAGATGGTTCCATTTCTTGGACCTAAGGTGTGGGTGATGGGGGAGTTAAATAACTCTCTGCGTAAAAAAGTTCTACGTTTTACAGTGTTGTCATGGATATTTTATCTAATTTCCTTCTATTAAATGGATATTTATTCATTTATATTTATTTATTAAATGGATATTTTGTTCTATTAAAGCTTCTACCTTTATCAAAGCACAGTCTATTCTTTTTTTATTCTGGAACCTGGTCATCTTTTATCTTCTCAAGGATCAATCTCTTAAATATCATTTTTATATTTTACTTTAAATATCTCATCTAAACATTAGATAAAGACAAGAAGAAACTTAAAGGAAGATTATGGAAATGGTTTAAGACATGAGGAATCTTACTAACCATAATGTAATGTTATACAGAGCTGTGAAGATGGGGGAATTCTGTGACATTAGTAATTACACAGCAATATGGGCATGGAAATCTTGGTCATAGTGGTAGTATGGGAAGATCGGCTTCTTTTTTTTTTTTTTTTTTTTTTTTTTTTTGAGACGGAGTCTCGCTCTGTCACCCAGGCTGGAGTGCAGTGGCCGGATCTCA